>NC_138891.1:29508987-31908987 GCF_965194825.1 Balaenoptera physalus
GAAGATAGATTTACTGTGTAAATTTCACATTGGACAGTACACTTTCCTTATAATAATATTTTTAATAATATAATACATAATAATAAGGTCCTAGTCTTTTCAGATAAATATGGCAGATTCAGAAGTAAGTGTGTTATATTTAACTACAATATACTCAATAACTTTCAGAAATATTTAAAAGATGGAAACATTTTCTTATTTACTGAATCTTTGGTTCTCCACTTTCCGTTATAAATAGAGCTTTACCTTTGGCTAAAAGATTATTTCCATTGTTCTCCAATGTCAGATGTTCCTAATCTCAAATTCTGGAAATATTAACTGCAGAATAAAGGCCGTCTATCCTTCTCCACAGCTTTAGACAAATTAATAGTTTATTTTTCTCTGCAGTTCAAATTAAATGAGATCGCATACCTGGACTTTTCCTATGTTGTTCATAAGAAGAAAAGGCAAGAAATAATGCCTCTCAGCAGCCTTGGAAGACAATTTTCTAGTTGTATTAGATGGATACCTTTAAACTACCTGCATCCATTTTGATTTTATCCAGTAAAAATATAACTATAATCCTACACTGGACAATTGTATCTATATTATTTAGGTAGTAACCAAATAATACAAGATAATTAATTGGTAATTAGTCCTCTAATTCATTTGCTGTTTCCAACCAAGATACTTTATTGGTCTCATATTGTAGAAATTGCTTTATTACTAAGAAAGTCTAATATAGGTTCAGTTTTAAACTGTGTCATGTAGAATTGCCTTTATATTCCATAATATTTGAAATATGATAAAACTACAAAATGCTCTTTATTATCAAGATGAAATCATGTCCCCTAAAACTAAAAAATTTATTCCTGAAAACTTTAGCCTACGGTGATGTATCCCAATAGAGAGATATTTATTTGGGAGACTTACAAACCTTTATAGATTTATATTTCACTAGCAGCTTTTTTTTCCATAACAAAAATCCAAAAAGTTTCACTCTATCTACCAGGCTGGTTGTGTTACTAGTCATACAACTATTTCTTAAGTGTCTATATGGTACACAGACTTATGCTAGCTGTATTATTTTAAAAATTGTAAAGGCTGAAAGTATGCAACATTTTCAAAAGTACAACAGATTATTGCCATCATTTCCAAAAAAAAAAGGAAGAAAAGGATGGTAAGAAGGAAGGAAGGAAGAAAGAGAAGAATTACTAAAACAATGTCTCCTGGTGTCTGAAAATAATACTGACATTACAATGTAGAAACAACCTCAGCCCCCTCATTGGAAATACACAGGTTTAATTGCATGTTATAAAGCCATTTTGATCCAGTGAAGCCTTAAAAAATTACCTATAATTTACTATTTCTCTCTAAAAAATTTATCTAAAGATGAACAGGCATTTTAAATTCTAAATGTGTTATTTTGAAGAAAAATGTACATTGAGCATGTATCTAATATTCCTTTAACATTTAACATATCTTAGAGCTTTTAAATATCTAAAAGGAAATATACAAAACCTTAAAGCATATAGTTAACATATAAAACTATAACCACCATTTACAGCTCAAAGTGTTACATGTCAATCACAGCCAACAAAACAGCTTTTTCTTCTCTAATAGGTCACAAATATATATGAGAATGCTAACCTTTAAAAAACAGATAAACGCATGTACTCCATAAAGTAAGACATCAGAGGACTCTAGCAGTTTCATAATCTGACAATAAAATTTATTATTGTTCTCTGAAGACATGTGTTTACAAAAAGCAAATCATGCATGGCTTTCTCTTTCTCTCCCACCATCCTTACCACCCACAATTTGGGTAGTTAGGAAGAAATCTGTTCATCTTTTCATAAATTTCAAAATCTATCCTTTGGGCAAAACTCAAAACTCCTTAGTCACTTCTCTTCAAAATATTTCAAATTTTAAAACTGAAGTCTCATTCACGGAGTACCAAAAATCTTGATTAATGCCTTTCAACATTTCTATTTCTCTCTCATATTTATCATCTGAGCATATAAATTGGAGGAAAAGCTATTCACTTGTTAATCATAGGATTACAATTCTACTGTGAGCAGTAGTTCCCTTTTGAAGAGATACACTTTTGAAACTGGAAATATCTGTTAAGAACCCTAAATCTTATGCAGGCTATTTTGTGAAATGTTCACCATGCAAGTATTATAATCATGGTGGTGCACCCCTCCCTCAAAAAAAGATGGATTTTACAGTTCTGGGTGAAGCATAAATTCAAGCCACAAAAATTCAATCATTATTTCAGGGGGAAATAAAATGTATCTCACAACTCAAAGATGTCACAATAAAATATGGTGCTGTGAAACTATATTAAGTTTATTACTTCAGGATATAATATACATGTTATGATCATTGAAGTGATTAAAATGTCTTCCTCTAGCCCTACAACCAACAAGCAGATGCACGTTGTACTCATAAATCTGCTCCTGGGAGAATAGTAAGACTAGCAAACCTTCCATGACACTTGCTGTGTGCCAAGTACTTTGCTAAGAACATAAGACACTCATCTCATCCTCAGTCCTCCTTATATGGCTCATTTCAACTTTGTGCAGTAGATGGAATCATTGCCCGTATATGACAGAATCATTACTTGTATATTACAAATACACCCATACGTTTGAAACACAGAGAGGTTAAGTACCTTACCCTGGGTCATACACTCAGTAAGCAAAAGTACCATTGAGACAGTACTTATTTGTCTTCCTGGGTCAGAACAACAGACATAACTTTCTAGTTTCAACCTCCAAAGGAAGGGAGATAGACCTTGCCGTGAAAGAAAGGGGGAAGTCAGAAAGAGGTGGCCAGTGAAATCAGAGTGAGGGGCGACAAACCTCCTAGTCAGTCAGATGGCCTGAGCATTTTCCTTTTCCCATCTTCTTAAAGAGAAATGATCATAGAGCTTGGAACACCCCACCCCCATGATGTAAGAGCCTCACTTCTCCAACTATGGGGACATGCTAAGTGAAGAGAGGGTACGTACCAGGGGTCACCAAGCAGAGATGAGCACTGAAAGACTGGCCCAACTCAGTGTGAAACCCAAGGTGAGGGGGTGGCAGGAGAAGCTGGAGGAGCATGGACAACAGCAGAGCAGGAAATGCCCAGAGTGACAACAGCAGGAGAGAAATTCTATAAGGGGAGGGAACCCATTCGCCAACAAAGAAGGGGAGAGGCAAACGAACTTGCAAAGATTTGTACTGAGGGTAACAAAGTCTCACTCACTGAACATTCATCTAAAGGAGTGCAAGGCTACAGAAGCCAGCCTCAGACACCATAGACAGGCAGATGGGGACCAAAGAAACCGAAAGGATATGAAAACAGCTGTTGGAGAAAGGAGAAGGCAGCGACACAGCCATCATCAGAAAACATTCACCCCCCTCCCCAGACAAGAACAGGAAATGTGGTCAGAGAAAGGGTTGCCCTGACACAGTCTATAATTAATTGGCATGTTTGATTTCATATTTAGTAAATGGAGTTAAGAGTTTTTCCACAGAGCCCTTAGAATGTTCTGTAGACAATCCAGTTCTAATTACAAGTTTAAGAACCTTAATAGGAGTTTGTCATGTTCTGATAGCTAAATACAGCTGCATCCTAACAAGACGCTGGACACTGGACAGATGTGCAGAGATAACATGACTCAGCTGCAGGCTGATGGGGAAGGGTGAAAGGGACCAAATAACGCCAAGACCCTTAGTGCTTCATGGCCGCTGCAAGGTAAATCACCAAGTTCGTTCTTTCAGTTTATTCTCCACCAAGTATCAGACTATCTGGTATGTGCCAGAAGATATAGACATAATAGGATCAGTCTGCTGATGCCAATTAAGTAAACAATTTATGTAATGTTGAGATAGGGGGATTTTTTTGTTTGAGCTTAAATTCTTTTTTTTTAATAAATTTATTTATTTTATTTTTGGCTGAGTTGGGTCTTCGTTGCTGTGAGCAGGCTTTCTCTAGTTGTGGCGAGCAGGTCTACTCTTCATTGTGGTGCACAGGCTTCTCATCACGATGGCTTCTCTTGTTGTGGAGCACGGGCTCTACGTGCACAGGCTTTAGTAGTTGTGTCGCACAGGCTTCAGTAGCTATGGCTCGAGGGCTGTAGAGTGCAGGCTCAGTAGTTGTGACACACGGGCTTAGTTGCTCCGCAGCATGTGGGATCTTCTCAGACCAGGGCTCGAACCTGTGTCCCCTGTGTTGGCAGGTGGATTCTTAACCACTATGCCACCAGGAAGGTCCATGAGCTTAAATTCTTTTGAGCATTTTCCTTTTCCCATCTTCATCCTGTCTTTTTTTCTTCTTCAGCTTCCTCTTTGTTGGCCCTTTTTGTTTTTCTCATCCCTAAGCATCTCTCTCCTCTTGGTGTCGTTCACATCTGCCTAACAACCTCCCTCCCTGCTCACCTGTGTCAATCAAAATCTAGTTTTTCATCATAAATTCTAAAATTGTGTGATGCTATGTGGTCCATTCGAGGAAAATATGTGTGTCTTTCTCTCTCTCTCCTCCTCTGAAACCATTTTAACCTACCTTTTGTTTTATAATTTTTACTTTATAAAAGCTCTAAAAATATATAGGAAAAGGAGTTTAGCTTTTCTTTCTAGTTCAAAGGTTCATACTGGAGTATTTAGTATATGCTCTGAACAGAAGTTAGCTAATTTGGAAATCTATTTGAATCCTATCCAATTATAGCATAAGATATTACAATATAAAGTCTCTCTCCTGTTAGAGAAAGCCTTCTATTTTAGAAAAAGCTAACTGATAGAAATTAATACAAATAAAAAGCATCATCTCTTTAAAATTCATTATATTTGCATTCCACTCCCATGTAGTCCTCATTATCTCTTTGTAGTTGATGCCTGTAGCCCTGTACTCATTTTTCCAATTTTCATGAAGGAATTGTTATTTCTTTAAATTACATGTGTTCCCAATATTTTAGTTGCCCCTAACTTTTTTCCAACAAAGGGCCAAAAGTCATAGTTTTGTCATGTTGTTTTTGCCACAATAAACATTATAGCTAATGTCCTTTGTCTAAATTGGTCTTCATTATCCTCTACATCTTTGTGGTGGTTGTTTTTTGCATTATATTTTTCCTAGCATTGCATCTCCATTCTCTTGAATATCTAATGTGTTGATATTATTTTCTGAGGCTCTCATTATTTCTAGCACTCTTAACCAGAGTAAACAACATATATTCCATTATTTTCTAAATTGCTTTTAAACTATTTTAGGGAAGTTTGAATAATTCGATGACTAGAATGCATGACTCTGAATTTCTTTTTGATTGACTAGGGCAAATCAGTGGAAATATAGAAACTGATAGGTCAGAAAGAACATGAAAAATATTTTATGAGTTAAACCCAGTCTAGGTATATCATTTGAAAAACAAAATCATCAATACATGTATCAAGCAAATATAATACTCTTTTTGTATGCTTAACTACAAAAATATTAGACGGTATTTTTACATGGCTTTGAAATTCAAACCGTAAAGCTTTTAAGTGATTTCTGCCCATTTTTAGAAGGGAAAATGGTTGAGGGGAGAAATTATAATCATGAATAAGAGAGAAATTTTGTACAAGGTGATTTATAATTATCAAACCTGAAACCAGGACAAAATCCTAAAGGTAAACACTCTTTCTTGTTGAAAAGTTCATTGGAACTTATACCATAAATGAAAACTTATTAGTTGTTATATAATTTTAATGTCATACTAAAAATTAAACTCCAGGTTGTATCCAAGAGGAAAACCTATGCAAAGATATGTCTTCAATTACAGCCACAAGGATTACCAGAAAAGATCATGCTCAATCTAATTTTACTAAACGTGTGTTTTTCTGCTCCAGGGGCCTACAGCAGCCTCAGGTGTGCTTTTTGAATTAGGGCAAAAGTTACACTTCTAACATACCCAGACCACAGTCCCAAAACTAAAACCTAAAGACCATCACAGTCGACTGGAGTAAATTGAAAGGTGATGAGGAGAGAGAGTGAGAGACCCATGTTACGAATTAAAAGCAACTTCTCTCAGATAGAACCAACATCTCAACATGAGCTTGGCTCTAGAAACTGGAGATTTTATTTGATTGAAGGTACCGATTCCCAGAGCAGACTTGCCCACCATGAGGAAGCTAATATTTCACTGAGAAACAGAAGTTTATTTTCCACTTAAAGTTGGTTTTTGATAAATGCCATAATAATGGATTGTCTTTATATCTTGATGCTTATTTATTGGGGTGGCAGAGACCCTGAAACACGGCTAGTTAGGTACTGTAATAAGTAATATTTTAAATACTAAGCTAATGTTAGGAATGATTAAGATAGCTCCATGTCTCTAGAGGAGATTCCAGAGAAACAGTCTATCTAGGCAAGCTTAAGGAGGCAGGAATATGTTTTGAACAAGGATTGTTAGGTGTTCTGAATATAGAGAAGTCACCCCCTGCTGTTTGAAATTGCATCAACAGAAAAACCTGGAAAGAAGTTGCCAATTGCTACCCAAGGTAGTCAGCTTACTGGTGAAAGGTTGGCCGCAAGCCAAAACCTTTAAAGTCACAAACACCCAATTTCCAATTTTATCACTATTACCATTATGAATTATTATTGGCCTAACATATAAATAATTATGTGAACCATTTCCATGACCTCCATCCACAGCATTCTCATTCCTGGCATTGGAGATAGTCATGACGACAACCTCTTACCTCTATCTTTAAAATTCTGATCCTGGAAGTGGTTCCCAAATCCCATTGTTAGGTTTACATAGTGAGAAATAAAATGTACAAACTGAAAGCCATCAATGAGAGGAAGATACACTTTCAGACTTTGTTTTAACATGCCTATGGATGAATTCTTATTTTTTATATTATTTTAAATGAAGACCTCAGAAGAACACTTTCTCCATCTATTTCTTTTTACTTCATGGGAAATGACAGTAAACCTAGGAATGTAAAGGACATCTCTATATCTCTTATAATATATATGTTTCTGGGGCTTCCCTGGTGGCGCAGTGGTTGAGAGTCTGCCTGCCAATGCAGAGGACACGGGTTCGAGCCCTGGTCTGGGAAGATCCCACATGCCGCGGAGCAACTAGGCCCGTGAGCCACAACTACTGAGCCTGCGCGTCTGGAGCCTGTGCTACGCAACAAGAGAGGCCGCGATAATGAGAGGCCCGTGCACCGCGATGAAGAGTGGCCCCGCTTGCCGCAACTAGAGAAAGCCCTCGCACAGAAACGAAGACCCAACACAGCCAAAAATAAATAAATAAATAAATGATTAAAAACTTAAAAATATATATATATATGTTTCTATACAAAATAACATCTCTATGATGTAATGATTTTTGTTTAAAGCATCAATGAGCTATTTAACAGAGATTGGAGTTTAAATGAAGACTTGCTGTTGAGACTGTTAAAAACCAAACCTACATGTCTGTCTGTAAGACTTTAAGCTGATGAAGGCATAAATTCATACCTTCTCTGCATCATAGATGCTCAAAAGAGAAATGAATTTGAAGAGGTTAAAAAAGAATGGAAAAGAGATAAGCTTAGTGATGGCATGAGAAAAACCCGAAAGGGCAATTAGTGGCTCACCCCACTGTGGGGAGATGAAATGGACGAGAAGGAGAATTCTTGACAGAAGTGAGAAATCAAAAAGTCAAAGGGTAGTACAGGCTTTGTTTACTTTACCACTA
This sequence comes from Balaenoptera physalus, assembly GCF_965194825.1. Lineage (NCBI taxonomy): Eukaryota > Metazoa > Chordata > Mammalia > Artiodactyla > Balaenopteridae > Balaenoptera > Balaenoptera physalus. The sequence goes on from NC_138891.1 coordinate 29,516,678, forward strand.
TTGCCCGTAATCAGAAAATACTGCCCATGCCACCAACACAAAGATACCTGTGGCAAAACCCCACAAAACATTTCATATTATAAAGGTGTTAGTCTGATCTACAAACTCCAATACTTTCTCTCAAAAGCATTATTTTTTTAAAAAGAAGAGGTTCAACTATAAGTGATTAGCCTTTATTTATGTTACCATAATTCACCTTTTTTCCTCAAAATTTACATCATTTGCCAGACATACTAAAATCTCTTCTCCAGACGTATTAAATCTGTTTCGTGCTAATGTACTCACTTCCTACAATTTGCACTACATTACCCCAAATTTGTCCTCGCTCTGCAGAAGTGCTTCGTGAAGACTCTCATTGTTTGCCAAGAAATTAACTCTCGAGAGCGGGCAGAGGTTCCTATACAAGTGCTAATGAGCGCTGGGCTCCCACACAGCAATCTCGCCACTGCAGCTCCCACACAACAGTGTTAATAAGTATTTAACACCTTTAGGGAAGTCTCCTGGGTTGAGGATAAAGCACCCCCCCCCCCCCGCCCCGCACCCCCCAGGAGGATGTTCTAATCCTCCGCCCCCGCGGTTTTCAACCTCTGGCATGTTTGGCAGATTTCAGAATGACCCAGAGCACTTCCTAAAATATAGGTGCCGGAGCTCCTTTACCAAATATCCCAACACTGTGGAGCTGGGATGAGGCCCAGGCATGTGCATTTTATACAAGGTGATTTATAATTATCAAATTATCAAAATTAGGGCAAAAGTTACACCTCCACCTGTAATTCTAACGCGGCTAGTTCACGAATAAGGTTTATCCTGAAAGATTCCAGTTTCCGCTTGCTGTCTTGACATGATTATTAACAGGAACCACTTTGATTCTCAAAGTATCTTTGTTTCGACAGACTATATAGTCACCAACAGTGGACCCAACATTATCGAGTCACCCACGTGGATTACATTGGATTACCCCTATTCTAGACCATCTTTAAGGACAGAAAGTGCTCATTACTGATCTCCAGACCACTTTAGATGCTATCACAATTGTACCCATTCATTTGACAACTATTTTTGAATGCTTACTATCAGCCAGATATTGATCTGGGCCCTGGGACACAGTAGCAAACAAACAAGGCTTATAGCTTCTATTTCGTAAGAGTGAGGGGAGTCAGATAATAAACAGGGAAGCAAGACATACACAAAGATAATGTCAGCTAGAAAATGCTAGGACAAAACTTAGACAGGAACTGACCTGGAAAATACCTGAACATGGGGAGCAAAATAGACAGGGTGATCCGGGAAGTCCTGGCTGAAGAGGCAATCTCAAGCGCAAGGTACTGAAGTATACGTGCTTGACGTGAGCGAGAAACACCACCAGTCAGTGCGGCTGAAGGGTAGATTGAGGTAAGACGAGGTCAGGAAAATAGTAATCATCACAATGGCAATGTTCTGTGAGCCAAGCGCAGTTGTAAACCCTTTAGATACATGCGGGTTTACAATAACTCTATAAAGGAAGCACTCTTCTTCCCATTTTACAGATGAGGAAACAGAAACCTGGAGACGTAAGTAACTTGACCGAAGACCCACAGGTAGCAAGTCATGAAGCCAAAATTTAAAGTCTGGCAATCTGGTCTCCAAGTTCATGCTTTCAGAACAGCCTCCATGATGGTGATACTAATGGCAGTAGTGATTATAATAATTAATAACAGCAGCTCACCTTAAATGAGTGCTTACTATTATACTCCTTTTAAAGTGCATTTCAGGTGTAATCTCACCTTATCCTTACAAAGCCTTTTGGAGACAGGTACTATTATTTTCCTTATTTTACTTATCAGAAAAGCTGAGGCACAAAAAGGGGCTTATAACTTGCACATGGTCACAAGTCAGCAAGTGTTAGAGCAGAAAGAGATTACAATGAGCCTTGCAAACCGTGAAAGATCATATTGAATTAGATAACTTTGACCTTTTTCTATACACAGTTTTGCTCTTGAAATAATCTAAATGATTTTCCAGTAATTTTCCTGTCTTGAATATATCTTTAAATTGGACTTTGAGTATTAGCTTTGGAGTCTCTTGCAAACCACTTAAGATTCTCTTTTGCAACATCTGAATTCTGCTTTTCTCCTGAACTGTCACATCTTATGGGATACCTTATTCTTTCTTAACACATTGCCACTTTTCTACACTAACCTTCTAACTGGAACTTGACCAAGCGTTCTAACTGTGTTTTTGCTTTCATTTTGACACTTTTTTTTTCTCCCACAGGGTCTTAGTTGAGGCTCCAGGGCTCCTTAGTTGTGGCTTGCCGGCTCTTTAGTTGTGGCATGCGAACTCTTAGTCGCAGCGTGCATGTGGGATCTAGTTCCCTGACCAGGGATCGCACCTGGGCCCCCTGCATTGGGAGCACGGAGTCTTATTCACTGCGCCACCAGGGAAGTCCCCATTTTGATACTTAATGCATGGATTTGTGTTGCTTCCTTTTCATTTATGAAGACCAGATCTTTATGATTCTATGGTTTAAATTAAATATTTATTGAAACCCTGCCCTCTTCAAAGGATACCAGAGGCCAGGTTCTTAAGTCTCCAAGTACACAGCAGTAGAGGAACCCATAGCTGTGTGTCTCTAAAACAAGGTACAATGCAAGAAACGCCCCTGGACTTCTGTGCATTCCATCAGCTCACAAATCTCATTCCCACGCTCCCACATCATCATCACAAAGCACATTGTTTTTCCCATACAAAAGCCACTTTAGGTTGTTATTCTGTACTTGCTTTTCCCCTTTAAAGTTGTTCTTAAAATCATTCTAAAATAAACATCACCTGCATAAAATGCTGGGCCTGTGAGAGCCACAGTAGTGAGCCCTCCACCCTCTAGAAATGGTTGGAAAGCAAAGTAAGGTTGGTCTATATGTGCTAATTCCAGATACTTTGTAGACCTGACGATTTTGTAAAGCAATTCACTCAGAAAATATATCCCATTGTCTCATTAGCTTCCTCCTCATCATTTCACAAATAATAATAAATCTGAAGCACAGAGAAGTTAAGTGACTTGCTGAAAGTCACAAAAATCAAATGGTAAATACTAGAAATAATCAAAGAAATGGAATACATGAGCAAGACACCATCTTCATAAGACAAAGAGATGGCAATCTGTCAACCTGTATGGAATCATGCAAACATGGGAGGAAAGACACCCAGAGAACAATTCCCAGAAACAAAGCAGAAGTAGACCACACTTGATCTAATCAAAACCTAGCAAGTGTGCTGGAGAAATCATCCAGCTTTAAATTTTTAAAAACCATTAGTTGTCCAATTAGATAGAAGATGAAAGAAAAAAAATTGCCTTTTACTGAGACCTACCGCTAAATTTGGTCAATTTTGTTGTTTATCAGAGCAGAAAGTCCTTACACTTGCCATTTGACAAATCTGAAGAAAAAAAACACTTGCTGCAATCAGGTGAAGTAGGTTATTAATGGTTCTGAACAGACACACAGGATTGCCTCATCCTGAGGCAATTAAGGCTGGGGAGAAAGTGTGTTTAAAATCTCTGAGGATTGACTATCATGGAACAGGTGGTCTTCCTACAATTGGCATTGTTTGTATAATTCTGAATCGCTCAATACATTTCATCTTTTTAACAAATCACTCATGAATTTAGAGGTCTTCCTTTTTTTGTTAACTCTAGCTCAGCAATAACAAAAATTACCCAAAGAAAGCTGGAGATTTTAAAAGGAAAACAGAAGCAAAAAACTAATTAGCGCTATAACACTTCACATCATCAAGCTTGGAAGAAAATGGAGTCAAACTATTGAAAGTGAGAACAAAAATCAAGTAATAACAAACTTCCAGGTGAGTTTGTAAGTTAAATCCCTGCATCACTGTGACCTTGGCAACTCAGTGTAATATTACTTGCCTTTCAAAATTGCAAAGCATAGCATTTGTAAATTACTGAGGACAAAAGCTCTTGGGAGGGAAAACATACTATTTCCCAAATACAATAATGTAGGTAAACAGAAATCAATCCAATGCCCAAGTTTCTATTTTCTGTTATTTCCCCCGGAAATATCTCCCCTCCACCATCTCTCCGCCACACACATACACACAAGCACAGGATTAGATCTGATGGTCCTAAGTGATCTCTCAAAGTGTCCTGTACTCCTCTTATTCTAGCAGACATCAGACATTATTGCCATTGATTATATAATTTACTGTCTTTCCTGGTATCAAAGTATATTCAGCCTTAAGTAACGGAATCCCAAATAAAATGACTTAATAAGGATATTTATTATCTACTTAACATGAAAATGGGAGATAGATGGATCAAGATGGTCATCGAAGCACCAACTTCTTTCTTGCCTTCCTATCGTCCTCAGCTAATCAACTCCTCCCCTCATGGTCACAACACAACTACAGCATCTCTCCAGACAGACAGAGGGTGGGATCCTGGTTGAGTCAAATACACACGGAGTGGACTTGTGTCCTGGTTTGTCTGAGGAAATTCCTTTTTACACCAGTTATCTGGGCTTAATTATTCACAGTACCCCCTTTTGTGCCCAGAAGTGTCTCTGAATGAGAAATTATATGATCACTCTCTTGGGTGTCCTGAGGAAAGTTTCTTCAAGTCGTGGAGCCCCCATTTTCTTTATAAATGATGACGATACCTCTTGAATGAGGTACATGTGAGAATGAATGGAATATTTTATGTAAAGTACCCAACATCTGGTTGATCCTGAAAGGATAACAGCTCTTTAGATAATCTGCCTCGATATCAAAGATGAACTGGAAGGTGGAAAGTTAAGTAGAGAAACACATTAAAATTATTCAGGTGAGAAGAAACAAAGGATTAAAAGGAGGAAAAATATGGAACAATCTGGAATTAGAGGACTTAATGACAAATTGGATGTGGGCCTAAGGGGAAAAAGTGAAAAGAAAACTCCTTCGTTGTAAACTTGAAGGACTGAAAGTTATTGATCCTATTAAACAAAATTATGAAATATACTTTGGGGGTGGGGGGGAAGAGAAGAGATGGAGAAGATCTTCAGGTCCATTTTGGACCTGTCCGGTTTGACAAGCCATGTATTAAGAAATATACATCTCTGCTGGGAAACTGGAAATGGGTCTTAGGAAGTCAAGATGGAGCCTGAGGCTGTAAAGAGACACTTAGGAGTTATCCACATGTAATTTTAGAAACTACAGAAAGAAATTGTCAAGGCAGAGAGTATAATGAAAGAAGAAATATTAGACCAAACTCAGAAACTTGATGGAAGGACTTATATTTAAAGTTGGGAGTTAGGGACTTCCCTGGTGGTCCAGTGGTTGAGAATCAGGCTTCCAATGCAGGGGACGTTGGTTCGATCCCTGGTCGGGTAACTAAGAGCCCACATGTCACGGGGCAACTAAGCTCGTGCGCCACAACTACAGAGCCCACACGCCCTGGAGCCTGTGTGCCACAAGTAGAGAGAAGCCCGCGAGCCGCAATGAAGACCCGACGCAGCCAAAAATAAATAAATAAATAAATAAATAAATAAATATTTAAAAAATAATAAAGTTGGGAGTTAAAGCTTGGTTTGTGCTATAAATTAAAAAGATATTTCAGACCCAAGGAGCTGCTCTCGAGCAAAAAAGGGCCAGCTTAGTACTCAGCAAATCATCTAATCTGATTGTGTGAGTTCATTATGCCTTCAACTGTCTATTTCATTCGGCGTGAAGCTCCAGTCATATGGAGTTTGTATCAAACCTACAACAGATGATTAAAAAATAATTCAATCCTCTATACACTTGTAAGGAATGACTATGCCTTTTTTGAAGTGGCCTTATTTTGGAGTCGTTCTGTCTCTCGTGCTGCTATTGTCACCATGATCACACACCCACTCCAGGAGCAGGTGCAGTAATGCACACAGGAGGTTCAGCAACATTCCGTCTGAAATCATGGGACAAAGCAAGTGCCCCCACTTGACCACCACCTTGCCTCTGAAGTTCTCACAAATAAAGAGTGTTTTGTTTTCTCTAAAGAAGATACTAGATACTTCCCTTACTGTTATCAAATATATTAATGATAGTAATATCAAGCAGAATAATAATACTAAGTTCAGCTTTATTATTATTCACTCTTCAATTTTCATGACTATGTGTATACTTTTATAGGAATGATGTTTAATCTTTTAATTATGTTTCCTCATTTGTGATAGAGTCAAGTGTTTACTAGTTCATCTTTTTCACATGCATAAAAATCTCTGTTTTTTCAGTGGTTTCAATAACGTATAGTCCAATTCACTGTACGATCTATCCACATTCTCTAAATATTATCCAAAATGTAACACTCTCTGCAAGGGGTCACTGGTCATCAGAGACAGAATGAAAAAATCCCTTCCTGTATTCTGATGCTTTATCCCTTCATCCAAATAAAATCAAGTCAATCTTTCTGCTGAGTGAAAAATTCCAAATACTGCCTCTCTGTGGCAGTATCCTGTGGGACCGATATCTTCCACTGATTACATGACCCCAACTTAATTCTGTATTGCTCAGCAAAAAGAAAAAAGGATCCCAATTAAAGTATGCCAACAGCAAGAGGGGTATCTTTTCTGAGTAACAGAAAAAATGCCTTGAAAAAGAGGTTTCAACAACATCTAGATTGTGGCACTAATATACCATCAATTAGAAAGATCTTTTGCCATGGAATAGAATCACATTAAAAAAAATGAAGGATGAAGTAAGCTGGTGACCCAGGAGCATCCAAGCAAGATAAATAAAATCCTCAATCCTTGAAAGATCGTGTGCAATACAGGTATTGATGTAAATACCCCATTCTAGGTTAGGTATTAAGAAAGCCAGGCTAATTCTCAAGCTAATAGGACCTTGGGTCAGGGGGACCCAATTTTCCCCCAAAATTGATTTTCTATCTTCCTCAATTTCCAGCCCCCAGAGTGCAGCAAAAATTTAGATTATATAAGACAGATATTGGCAAATGTAGGGAAGAAGAAACAGTATTTTCCCAACTCAAACTATATACTCCAGATATTTGTTGACAGTTCACGAAAACACTAGACTGCCAAAGCATCAAAATTATCAACATTTACTTATTTCAGATAATAAAATCTTTTCCCAGAGTTATTCTAATCTTGTAATATTTAAAGACTTTTGTGTAACCACTAATAAGTCAAATATTCCCAAACGTTCCCTGGGGAAATAATTTAATTTGGGGGCACTTAACTTTTTCAGTTTAAAGAGTAGAAATAGGAACGATATGTTATTTTTAAGGCAAAATTTTACTAATTCAGTCGATCATTGCAAAGTGAGTTAAAATGACAACATTGTAAATCAACTATACTTCAATTTTAAAAAAGAGTTAGATGAAATACAAGGCAATCAACATTGTTTTTCTAGACCACTAAAGAGCATTTTGCTCCCTAAATAACATACAGAAAAATAAAATAATAATGAAGTATATATATTTTAAGCTATGTACTACTAAGCATATAGTATTTGAATAATTTATTCTGTGCGAAATTGTGCCAAATGGTGTGCTGAGAGCTAACTTTCCACTGTGTATAGCGTCCTTGTGCAAGCCCTACCTACTCACATATTCTGGCACTAATCTCGCTCTTATGGCTTCTAAAAGCTCCTTTCGTGTACGTGCCTATGTCACGTCACTTATTTCAGCCTTGGAATCACAACCCTCAATGGGCCAAGGACCAACCGAGGACCTCCTTTCCTCTCAAATAAGAGTCCACTAAAAATAGCATCCTCCCATATCATACCTACTGCATCCTTATTCCAAGGTTTCCAGGATAGACTAGGTTTCTGGTGAGTAATTTAGTCTTGCCCTCCTTAAGAAATTTCGTCCACACTCAGGACTTCAGTTTCACTGTTTTCACTCAGAGCATTTTGTTCCGAGGCACGTGCAGGTACAATAAACTTGGGAGAGGCACAGATTTGCCTTTCAAAGAGATTACGGTCATCGTTAATGTGCCTCTTCCATGAATAAAAGCTGGATGGAGACCAGGAGACCTAGATCTGGTCCTGGACTAGCTATGTTAATTAGAATCAGTTCATTTCCATGACCATCATTTTCTTCATCTGTAAAAGAAAGGACCAATGTAAGGACCAATGTAAGTGATATTTGGACCTCCATCAAAGACAAGCCTCTCTTATACCCACATTGTATCCCCAAAGTTGCCTAAATGATGGGAAGTCATCATTTAGACTCAAATTTTGTTTCATATTTTGTTTCAACCAGCTTTGATACCTATCTTTCCCCTACTATATTGCTAAATGTAGATGGATCTCTTCAAATTCTTTCAGGCTATTTAAATTTTATAAAAGTTCTCTAAATGGTCATTTCAATATAATAAAATAAAACAATGAAAGTGTCTAATCCTCTGTGATTCTCTCTGAGTGTGTAAAAACATTCTTTTGACATATATATGTATATATGCATATACATGCATATAGATATTTATATATAGACACATATATACAGAGCTGATCAGAAGAACTCCATACATGAAATGTTTGGGTTTTTTTTTAACTCTCAGTACTATAGAAAATGTAAAGAATATTTGCTTTTTCAGAACTAAAAGTGTCCAAGTGCTCTTTCAGAGACCAGACACAGGGTTTAACCCATCAGGTTCTTCATGATTGAAAAAGATGGTGGGGCTTCCCTGGTGGCACAGTGGTTGAGAATCTGCCTGCCAATGCAGGGGACACGGGTTAGAGCCCTGGTCTGGGAGGATCCCACATGCCGTGGAGCAACTAGGCCCGTGAGCCACAACTACTGAGCCTGCGCGTCTGGAGCTTGTGCTCTGCAACAAGAGAGGCCGCAACAGTGAGAGGCCCGTGCACCGCGATGAAGGGTGGCCCCCGCTCGCCTCAACTAAAGGAAGCCCTCACACAGAAACGAAAACCCAACGCAGCCATAAATAAATAAATAAATAAATAAATAAATAAATAAATAAATAAATAAATAAATAAAATAAAAAATAAAAAAGATGGTGAACTCTCCACCTGAAAAACAAACAGGCAGCTGGTAAAAAGGCTCTCTGCTCTCAATAACACTGTTGGGTTGTCTACACCCTCGGTTTGAGAGCCAAGCATTTCAGTATAGGCTGGCACAACATGTTCTGGGCTATCAGCTCCACCTCCAAAATATAATGTGTCCAGTGTGAGGTAAGTATCACTGTAGCCAATATAAACAAACTGCTTTTGGTAGGTTCTACTTTTATTTCATAGTTGTGTTATACAAAAAACCATGTTGTTTTAAAGATCTGCTGAGTTGACTGGGGTAGGAAAATAGTTAAGATGTTGCTATAAAGAGTTAATTGTGAGTAAATATTTTCCATATTTACAAAAGCACTCACATAGAAAACCGATCCCCAGTCAGTTGCAATGTAATATTATGTTTTCTAATAAATACTAACATATTAAAGGTGTGGCTCAACCAATACCTAAATTAAAGCTCCTGCAAGAGAAGCTTATTTAATAAGATGGTAGGATATCTAAAATATTGAAATCTCAAATGATCATTAGAGAAGGTGGCATATTATATCAATCTTACTACTTGGCAAATAGTTAATTTTCTCATTTGTTACTTTGACTAAAAAACAAGTTTTTAAAGACTATCTCATTATAGGTATCTTTACTTTTGTAAAAATGGACAACCTATAAAAAAGATTTTAAACTCCTATAAACTTGTTTTAATCTGTGCATGTGTGTGTATACATGTGTATGTGCGTGTATACAGATACCTATATAAAGCTAATATGTTTAAAAGCATATTGACTATTTAAATAATTATTTAATTTAATTCACATTTATACTTCATGATGTAAGATGATAATACAAACTTTTTCTTCCTCCACCTTAGTTGATAAATGTGAACATACCCATATTTCCAATATAAGGTTTGGTGGTATTGAAAACAACAAATATTACAGCGAAATTTTTCCTTTGGGAAAGAAATTGTAATTAACTCCCCATTGTCATCCTCAAACATACAAGGATACTAGAACTCGCCTGAAGTATTGTCTCGGTCCACCAATAAGCTTACACAATTATGTGCATTTTTTACAATCTGACCAAACACAGATCAAAGCCCACACATATTAAGGGAACTTTGTTTTTCCTATCACCCTTCATTCCAATGGTTGTGCTATGATTTTTGCCTTGAAATCTTCATAAGAGAGAGAGGTTGTCTGAGCTAAAAGAAAAGGCATATTAAGCCATTACAAGCAAAGTGTTTTTTAAAGAAATAGGAAAATATAGTTCTTTTGGATTTTTTGTTAGAAAATCATCTACATTAATGCACTAATGGTCTACTCGCTTGTTTGAATATGTAACAATAATATTATAACAAAAATAGCCTGAGTCTCTGACTAACCATGAACCAGAACTTCATGAAATTTCAGGGGCTACGGATATTTACTGTGCTCAGGAAACTTCATTCACAATTAACACTGAGAATAAAAATATCTTTTAATCAAAGAACCATGATACAAACATATTCAGAAATAACTAAAACTTAGCCTTATATTAAAGGAGAGCTGCAGAGGGAGCAATTCAGAGGTATTTAACTGAAAGCAATAGAAAAAGTTTTAAATCATTGTATAATCCAGGAATTAGGTCATTCATTCAAGATGAATATACTTTCATTTTAAAGTGATGATTAAGGGGTGGGGTACAAGGTTTATGTAGATTATCAGAGACTGCTCATAAAATTTGAAGGTGTTTGAGGTAAACAGAAAAATGTATGCAGCGAAGTTTGGGAGGGAGAAAGGGGCAATTAATGAAAATATTTTACTTTATAGATTCAAAATAAATAAACATCTCCTGTCAGGTCTCCTAGAATCCTAAATGCTTATTAATCATGAGATTAGAACAATTTTCCCCATTTTAGCCCTTATTCTAGAGGAAGCAGAGGTTATAGGGCCTCGTGCTTACTTTCCAGTCACCTAGTCAGGGGCTACCCAAAGACGCCTACATCTTCAGCCAGGTGGGATTTCATAAATTACCGCTTTCTAGAGTCACAGACTCAGCTGACATTGCACACAGCCCTCATCTTCTCTAATTCTATGTTCTTTAATTCTGGCCCCTGCCATTGCTGTTTTGTGTTTGTATTTATGACTTATCTTTCTGGGTGTATTTTTTGTTTGTCTATATGTCTGTGTATAAAGATGTTTATCTGTGTGCATGTAAATAGAAAAATGATCACTGCAAAATGAAGAGTACACTTAATTGTGGGATTCATAACCCATTAACTCAGGCATCTTGACTATTTTCACTGAAACATTTGTGTGCTGATAGCTAACTTTCCTAAAGAAAGAACACTATTCAGGAACTGGCTTCTCAGGAACTCACTTCAGAAGCATTTTTACCTCCACTAGTTCCCCCAGCTCTTTACTTATCTCTGCTTATAAAATACTGGTTGTCTTGGGCTCCATGAATAAAAAAACATACATAAGTCCTCTGGGAAAATGTTTGTGTACACCTTTAGCCAGAGTCCTGTGGAGTTTTTAAAGCTGGAGGGGATCAACTAATTGAATAGCAACGCATCTATATTTTTTTAAAAGAAAATCTCTCTAACAGTCCACAAGGATGCTTAGTTTTCTGTTCTAATGCCCATTCAGCTCTCCTCCTCTGTAAATTTCAAAGCCTAGATGCTTTCTTCCAAAATTACCTTCATGGACGGCTGGTCTTTGAAAATTTATATTGTAAATTTTGCTAATGTAAGGAAATATTTAAGAAGATACTCAGTAAGCCAAATAGTGTGTTATTCGATTATTTCAGCACAGTTTCCATCTGAACTCATAAGGTTTGAAGGTAATTACAGATTTTTTTTTTTTTTGAGGACATGATCCAAATATGTGACTCCCTGTCCTAAAAATACAGTTGCAGCCCTAGCCAGATTGAAGTAAATGGAGATGAACTCTTTGTTTTTGACGGGGAATCGATGTGTAAGTATAAGATCACAAATAATTGTAGCTGGGTGATAGCAGAGTGACCCTCACCAAACTTGTGAGAGGACACTCTCTGTGTGTTAAAATCCCTAACTTTAGCTACTCATTCAAGAAATTATATCTGAAGTGAATTTAAATGCATTCTCATTTGGAAAATGAACTCTCCCTCTAGAGATTATTAGGGGGAGGGGGTCTCCACATTTTCCCCGTTTATTCCCCAGTTTTGACAACTTGTTTGACCACGCTGATTTACTGGATCTCTACTTAAACAGAGACAAGGCTTTCATTTCCCAAAACGTTCAGTCTCCTCAAGGCTCCCCTCATAGTCTAGGAAGTTTTTCCAAGCAATTCCCTGGATATCTCAAGCTTTTTGCCTGAATTGCAAAAGCTTTCAAGGAATCACAACACTTGGCAAAGCAAAGTTGCTTCGACTCCAGGGAGGGGGGGTGGTGGGGAGAAACCCCGGTGTCCCTCTTTTTCCTCCGCCAACCCTTTTTCTGAAATCTTGACATCCACCGGGTGGAAAAGTAGGTTAATTAGGCAGGAGTCTCTGGCTCGGCCCCCGGCGGCGGTTTTCAGGTGGCTGCGAGCCCCGCCGCCTTCGGAGCGCGGAGTGATGAAAAGTGGAGGGCGGCCGCGCGGGCTCGCCGGAGGCACACAATGGCGCAATTATTTGTCTAAAGTTCCATCCTCCGCCGAGCTCCTTGCATAATTCAAGCGTAATTAGGCCGACGGTGTTCCCTTTAAAGGCATGACTTCGAGCGGGGAAGAGGGTGTTTATTTACTTTGGGGCTTCGCTTCGAGAGCAGCTTCCGGAGGAGCTGGAAAATGATTACAGGCGGATTGGCACCATCTGCGTGGAGAGTTGAGAAAGTTTTTCCTCTTGCAAATCGAAGCTATGCAAACTTTCCACTCCCCTGCTCCCCCTTCACTTGCAACCTGTCACAGACTCACATTCAAGAACCGCTAGCTCTAAAAAAAAAAAAAAAAAAAAAAAAAATCCACCGAGGAACTGTGCTCACAAGCCCAACAGTCTAAATGCTGGCTCTCACCTTGAATGTTATTCCTAGCAGTCAACTACCATGTTTCCTGGTGGCAGGACTAGGGCTGAGTCACGCCTTTTGCTCAGCTCTCCTTGTCCCGGGGTCTCAGAACCCCGGAATTTGGTCCTCGAAATTCACCGTGCGGAGGGAACATTTGAACCAAACTCAAAACCCAAAGAAACTAGCTTTGAGGCCAAAGGGCCCGGTGGGTTGAAGGCTGGAGTGTTTTGCTTGTCTACCTATTTCTGTGATTTTTCTTATTTATATCAAGGTAGTGGAGGTGATGCGGGAAGTTAGAAGTAGCATGAATAAGAAGGTGCTTGTTTTGGTCTCGGCCAGCTAGGGTTAGAGCTCAAAAGGTTTCACTCTGCATCGTGCAAAATTGTAAATACACCCTCTAAAAACAAATGCATATGTCTCCAGCTTATTATATATCACCCAATTAATAATCCGCTTCCTATTAGATAATGTTGGTCCCTACATACAATTTTATTATCATCTCTTAATATACAATATAGTTCCTAAATGGCAATACACATCTACTATAATATGTATCACCATATATACATATAAATCCTAATATATAACATAAACCACGTAATATACATACATATGTCATTTAATGTACTCTTGTATAAAAAGAAAATGAAAGCATATGTTAATATACATCAAGTAAGGTGGTATGTATTAGATGAGATAAATATACAATAGATATAGAAATATCTATAGATAATGCAAATATATATATACATAAAAATATTACACCTATGGGCACATGTTAGATGGTGCATATTAGATACTAGGATCGGCTCTGAAGCCGCATTCCACTCTCTTTCACCAGTTGTTGAAAAGCCTGTGGCCCCCAGAAGTAGGAACCTAGTGCATTGACTAGTCTCTCTTTCTTCCCCACAAATTCAAGCTTGAGAGATACCTATCACTCCCGTGGCAATGGAAGGGAAGTCCTTGATCAAATTAGCAGACTGCATCGGGTCTAAGCCAACAGCTGGTACTTCTATTTCAGAGGAGGCCGAGACAGCCCAGGCCACGGGAAAACTCCCTAGAAGTTCAACTTCTCCTGGCTACACTGGGTCAAAGTTCCAACTCGAGGAAATGGTCTTAAATCTGCTCAGGACGATCGTCTCGCACCGAGGCGGGCTTACCTGGTGCGGCCAGGTTATTGTGGCCCTCAGTACTTGGGGTTGGGTGGGGAGGTCCTCCAGACTCGCCTCCCCCTGCGGCTCCGCCCCCCTGCCCCCAAAATCTGGGCCCCTTGGAAACACCTCTCCGGGCCTCCGCACCAGATTCTGGGGAAGTGCAAAAGAATTAATATGATTCTCCTGTTATTCGACTTCCATTCTCAGGGTTCTTAAGTCTGGCCTTTTCTAGGCTCTATTCTGCGCCAAGAAGAGTTAGATTTTGCCAAACGCTCCTGCACCCAGGAATCTTGACCACTCGGAGGGACTTGGAGAATGGAAAATTCGTGAATTTTAAGAGACATTTTGGGAGAGAAGTTGGGTGAGAAAAGGACTAGTGCTACGCCAGAAAAATCCATGTGAACCCTCCGGCCCCAGCACAAACGGTCTCCTGGGATGGGATGGAGGGAACACTTCTCCTTAACCTGCGTCGGGGCGCCTCCCTCTTGCCCTGCAGCTAAGCCATTTCGGGCGAGTTTCTGCGCAGTATTGAGAACATATCCTAATGTCTCTTAAAAACTTGGTGGAAAGAATTTGATGAATGTGTCTAATTGGTTTAACCCGCCATCTATTCAGGAGAAGAAAAGCTCCGTCATTAGCCTTAATTACGTTTTTTTTTTTTTTTTTAAGTCTCTGGCTTTAATGATCGTAGAAACCGCGAAGTCCAACACCAGCATCCGTGTCATTTTAATTACCCTGTGTATTTGTTGGGGATGGGGCACCGTTACCCAATATTTCCCCACATCCTTTCCAATTCATAGCGGAGCCCCGCAAGCAGGGCAGGCTCGCATCCAACGTAGAGGACAAGCACAGCGTCTGGAGAGTTGAGGCTGAATCGCTTGGCGGGGCTTCCAGTCTTTTCTGCCATGCGCGCCCCCGAGCGCCAGCTATTTGAAGAATCTGGACCACCGCCTGAGGAACGATTTGCCATCGGAGCTGTCCTCGGCAAATGTCTCACCAAACAAACACAAAAACGAAAAACAAAACCCTGCAAGTTGCAAATAAGTGTTCTGGAAAGAGGGCTGCTGGAAAGCTTCTGCACACCTGACCGTACTGGGAGGCTCGCGGTCCCCTTGTCATCTGTCCACAGGACTCTGCACTGACTGACAAGAAAAACGAGCTTGCCGCATCCCCTCCCCAGCGGGCCGGGGCCGGAGGCGTCGGTGTTCATTCCAAAGTTTCCTTTTAATTCCTACAGTTTTCCTGGTTAGGGAAACAGGAAGACAGACTTCCTGGAATCCGGTAGTTGGTTTGACGTCCCACGCCCCCTCCCCAAACAAATCTTTTACACACATAAAAACACACACGAAAGCAATTAGAGCCAATGTCAGAATGTTTAAAACTCATTCATTTTTCGTGTTAATTAAACTTTGACGATTCAGCTTGGATGGGCTGGGACCTCAAGGCTTCCCGTCCGCACACTTGTATCTCAGGAACTTTGTAGCTTCTGCTTCTCAGAACTCTGGCCTTCACTTCACCCTCTACTATTCTCTCGGTCGTCTAAGAAAAATAAAAGCTGAAAACAATACAAATTCTTGAGCATTGTTGGAGACCGTAGCAGGAGCTTGAGTGCTTGAAACTCTTGACTCTCTAGAGTCAAAGGTTTTTATTCAGTCAGGTGCTAGAGGATTTTTCAGCAGCAACATCCTGACAGCGTTTTACATTTTTGGTACCCTTTTGCCTCCAACTTCCTAAGCTAGATGAATGGTCTTATTCTCCAATGTCTGGGAGACCATTGTTATTCAAAATGGAATTTAATATTTTTTTCTCGAAATGTAGAAAAGGGATCATGAGGGAATTAGCGCCAAACACCAAGAGAAGAGCAGCCAACGCTTTTTTGTTTTTTTCCCCCAGAGCAAGGAAGCAAGTAGCTGACTCTCTGGCAAGTGTCGTTAGCCACAGCTCTGGACTTAGGCACCACTCTCGTTGAGGCGGCTCACGTTTGTCTCTCTGAGGATCTGAAACGCTTTGTTGACTTTGGGTTCAGTGAGGGCCCGAAAGGCAGGCCCCAGATGGCTGGACAAGCCTTGGACTTGGCCGCTCAAAACGTAATTCCGAGAAGTGTGTCCCACAGATCCCTCTTAAGCGGGAGCCACAGAGTCCGAAGAATGTGTTTGGGTGGCCATGGGTCTGGAAGCTATAAGACGGGACATCTCGGGAGCCACCCCTGTACTTCCATCAAGTTCTAGCTGCTCGGTAAATTTCCCCTCAGCCTGCAACCCCTCTTGCTCTGGTCTCTAGGAGGGAAAAGTCATTTCACCCTAGCAAGCTCCTGCTGGCATGGGTTGAAGTTGCCCTGGGAGAGTTTGAACTGGACAACACCAGTTTAAAACTCTGGATCCTGTGCTCCCTTTACCCTTCCCCAGTGCTTCCAGCACCCTCCCCACCCTTGCTGGGTGGGGGGAGAGCAGGTGTTGTGCAGAGAGGGTGTTGAAATTCCGATTTTCATCCTTAGCAGAAATTCAGGCCTGCGAAGTGCCACCCAGGCGGTTGAACCCTTGGGGGACTTCTGTCGAGTCCCCTGAGTGAGCCCAAGACCCAAGACCAACCCTCCTACCCCACAGCTCAGGGAATGGTACTACCCTGGTCCCTTCCACCTCTCCCCCTGCCCCTGATTTCTGTCTTCCAACACATACACCAACTTATCCAAGACAGACAACTCAGGATAAACAAAGATCCCCTGTTTAACAAGATAGTTCTTGCTTCCAGGTTTATTGGGATTTCCAACCTCCTATTCTTTTGTTCTGTAATAATGTACTTCTCACCCCCATTCTTGGGAAGGGAGGGGGTCTTTTTGCCTTCACCCAACCCCACCCCATTCTTCCCCAGGTTCTGGATTTTTTGCACCCGTGCTCAGTTACTTAAGGAGAAAAAATGTCCAGAGAGGCTGCGCTGCTGAAAGAGAGGCAGAAGACAAGCCCTGGCGGCCTTGGGGGGAGATGGGAGGTGATGTGTGCAGCCCGCTCTGGTCTGTTTTTCGTGCACAGAGTTGGCGCCAGGGCAGCGAAGGAGTCTCCAGCCCTGGCCAGACAATGCGCGGCTGGACAGCTGCGGTCGCTACAAAGGAGCCCCTCGGCCGCGGCACTGTTTACTTAGTGTCGGGCCTGACCCCGGGGCCGCTGGCAGCCGGTACAGATGCTGATCCCACCCGGGGAACCGGCCTTCTCCCCTCCGTGGTCCGCTCCGGCCCTCGCGTGTTTGCAAACAACTTCATTGACTTCTCTAATATTCGTCTGCTGGCGTTGGCTTTGGAGAAATTGAAGGGGGGAAAGGCGCGCGGCCTCTGGAGGGTTAGCTCCCCACACACACGTCCTGGCCGTCTGGCTGATTATCTTCGCTTCTTTCCAGAGGAAGCGGAGAGTCTCCAGCTTTTGAAAATTTATTGTTTTAATGTCCCAGCCACAAGGTCCTGAAGAAGCAGGACAGCAAGCCCACAAGCAGCTCCGCGGATGGGAGCAGCCTTTCTCCGAGCCCGCGCGCGCGCACGTGTGCGCGCGTGCACACACACACACACACACCCAGCGCAGGCCAGGCCAGATAATTCTCTTTGTGCACGTGAACAAGACATTCATCTAGGACTGCTGCTGGTCTATTCCTTTCCATGCTCTTCTACTGATACACCCTGGAATCCACATCCCTGACTTTGCAACTTGCCTTAGATTTAAAAAGGAAAAGTGGAAGTCAGCTAGTCTTTCTCGCCAAGAGTATCCGAAAAACATTTAGAATTTGTTTCTTAGATGTGCAAATTAAGGGACTGTAAGGAAGGAGGTACCTCACTGAACTGCCCCTGTGAAAGTCTTCCCCTTTGGCCAGCCTCTCTCTTGGAAGAGCTGCCAGGAACCTACAACTGCAAAGACAACTAGTGGGGCTGCCCTAAAATCCCCAGACCCAAGGTGTTCTATACCCCACCCCAGTCCACATCTAGGTCTAAAGATCCTGCTGTCTCCTCTGCACCCCAGAACTGCATACCACGACCTTGATTGTCCTGAGCTTAATTTGGTGAGACAAGAAGCCAGCATGACACAACCCCCCTTCCCCCTAATTTCAGCAGATCTCATTTTTCCTAAGTGCCCCTGTAGGACTGAGGGTGAGGGTGGGTTTTTGCCAGGAGCTCCTTCTGCGAGGGGGGCCGGGTGGACACCTCCTCTGACACCCACTCTGGAAGATGGTTGGAAACCAGGCTGGGGCAGGGGAAGCAGAGTTCCTGGTGCCCCCACTCCTCCTTTTATTCCCCTTCAAGACCGTGTTCTCAATGACGGTCTAGTTCAGATATGACGAGGCTAGTTCCTCCCTTGAAATGGAAACAGAGGACTAAATAAAGAAGAAAAAAGTACTTTGTAGTCTGCATCGTCTATCTTTAATTCAGAGACGCATCTATACTCCAGGGAGCCCTGCCTTTGATCTCTTTGATTTTTTTTACACTAGATCTGTTATGGACTAAAATTCCTAGGTTTTCCATAGAAACATCTCCATTCCTTCGGGATATTGATGTTTTCTTCTTCCTGGGGGTTATGATATGGTAAATCAGATTCAAAAAAGAAGGGACAATGCCAGCATTCATTGGCCTGGGGTGGGGTTTCTCTTGGCCTTCCCCCTCCCTCCCTCTCTCTCATATTCTCTCTTCTCTTTCGCTCCCTCATTCATTCGTATTCTCTCCGTGTCTCTCTCTCCTCTCTCTCTCTCTCTCTCTCTGTCTCTCTCTCTCCCCCCACCCCCCCTTCCCCTCGTCCTCTCTTTCTTCCTTTCCTCCTCCTTTCTTTCTCTGCTTCATTTTCGCCCCGTTGTTCACGGGGAACTGAAATAGGGTTGTGATTCTGGTCTCTTCAAGCCCTTTCAAGCGCCTTCAACTTTGGCGGCGGCAGCAGCAGGTTGCGTTGCCATGGTGACTCTACTGTATGGTGGTGGCGGCAGCCGCCGCAGCTCGAATCCCCCGAACAATGCCGCGCCAAGCGCAGGTTTCTCGCCCTTTTCCGTGCACTTTTCCCTTCTAATGGGGCTAGTGGCCTCAAATGGGCGCTGCATCTTGACACGACAACAATTCCTACCCCCTCTCTTTTTCCCCCTCCCCTGCTTTTCCTTCCTCCCTCCACGTCTTTGATCTATTAAAAATCAAAAGAACAAAGTCACAGAGGAAAGTTGGGTTTTGTTGTGGCTGCCACTGCACAAAATGGGGCTCTTCAAACAGAGTGTGGTGGAACCGAGGTCTGACAATACTGATCCAGGATTGGTTGTAACTACAGGTCAGACTGGACAGCTCTATACACGAGGATGCAAATTATAACCAGGCCCGCCAAGGGGCAGCCAGACTCTCCGTCTCAAACTGGCTGTAGCGAGGAGCTTCTGGTGGCCAGAGATGCATCCAGCCAGGCTCCAAGTGCAACATGGGTGAGATCAGGGTTCTGAAGAGACCCCCAGGTGAGGAGCCACGAGGACCCAAAGCTAGAATATAAGCTGAGTCCTAAAGCATCTTACAAAGCCCCTGCGTGGCAGTGGACTCTGCCCAGATCTGGACACGCTTCAGCTTCCTCCACAGTGCTTGGCACACAGCAGGTGATCCATAAATAATCACTGGTTGTCCTGCTTCTGGTGCACTGTCAAACCCTCCGCTAGGGGGCAGAAGAGGGGTTTACCCAGCCCGGAGGGAATGGTTAGACACCAGAAGTCAAGAAACAATCAGGGCTTCCCTGGAGGCTCAGTGGTTAAGAATCCGCCTGCCAATACAGGGGACACGGGTTCGTAGCCCTGATCTGGGAAGATCCCACATGTCGCGGAGCAACTAAGTCTGTGTGCCACAACTACTGAGCCTGCGTTCTAGAGCCTGCAAACCACAACTACTGAGCCCGCGAGCCACAACTACTGAGCCCGCGAGCCACAACTACTGACCCCACGTGCCACAACTACTGAAGCCCGTGTGCCTAGAGCCCGTGCTCCGCAACAAGAGAAGCCACCACAATGAGAAGACCGCGCACCGCAACGAAGAGTAGCCCCCGTTCGCCACAACTAGAGAAAGTCTGCGCACAGCAACGAAGACCCAATGCAGCCAAAAATAAATAAATTAAATAAATAAATTTATAAAAAAAAAAGAATCAACAGCCATACTTTGTCACAAAGAATGATTAAAGAGTTGGGGGAAATGTCAAACCATCTGTAAATGGACACTAAATTCAGCGGGGGTTTTTTCCCCAACGTGACAGTAACAATATTATTATAATGGTCAGATGTCATTTGCCACAATATATTTCTGGAGAGACATCTCTGAGCCAAAAAATACCTGGGCCATTTTCCCCATACCAAGACCATTGTAAGAACCTCAACCTTGAGATACTTGAAGCATTTCTTTAATAATACTTTCATCACTTATGACTTAAATATAGTAGCAATATTAATTGAACTGGTTATATCTGGGTCTAATATGCAAACAACATGTTTATAGATTGATTTTGTCCCAATGAATTTTCTATTTAGATAGAAGAAAACACAAATAGATGTGTATTACATTCATCTCAATTTAAAGTTAATAAGTGAACTTTATATACTTCAAAATTTTACTCAGTTTGGATTAAATATTAAGTATCCAATTCCTTTGGCAACTTCTGGCTTTCTATATTTAAAAGCTCCAATTTAAAATAAAATTGGGGGCTTCCCTGGTGGCACAGTGGTTAAGAATCCACCTGCCAAAGCAGGGGATACGGGTTTGAGCCCTGGTCCAGGAAGATCCCACATGCTGCGGAACAACTAAGCCCGTGCGCCACAACTACTGAGCCTGCACTCTGGAGACCACGAGCCACAACTACTGAGCACACGTGACACAACTACTGAAGCCCGTGCTCCTAGAGCCTGTGCTCCGCAACAGGAGAAGCCATCACAATGAGAAGCCCTTGCACTGCAATGAAGAGTAGCCCCAGCTCGCCGCAACTAGAGAAAGCCCGCGCGCAGCAACGAAGGCCCAACGCAGCCAAAAATAAATAAATAAAATAAATAAATTTATTTTAAAATAAATAAATAAATAAATAAATAAAATTGGCTAAAGCTCCAATTTTCAATAAAATAGAGAATAATATACAGAGATCTTATAGTGGGAGAAAGGAAAGCAAGACCAACTTGAAATCTTTAAAAATCTGAATGATTAGATTGTTTTGGTAGTTGATGTCTAACTTAGCATTTCTCAAGGAGGTGGTATGCTGCTGATCTCTTGAAACATTTTAGTAATGTCTGTAATGTTTTGGGCTAGAATACAACTAAGAAAATGTGCTAGCAAAGGGACATTTGACAAGATTAACTTTTTTTTCAAACCAGGAAAAAAGCTATGCATTAGCAAAATTCCAGTCATTTTTTATAACAGGATTATAAGAGAAACGTATTAGTACAATTAGGTTTTTCCTAATGCACATTAGAACAGTATAGTTATTTTTAATATGAGGAGATAAGATGGGAAATTTGGGGGTGTTGAAGTGTTGCTAAAGATTTGTGAACATAGAAAGGGCTGTACAAACTCTAGTCAAGATCACGTAACTCTAAGCCCTAGACCAGACCCATAGTCTCCAAAGGCAGACTAGAAATTTCTGCCTTGGTCACTAAACCTAGAGAAAATGAGATTGAAAACAGTTGGCCAAATCAGCTGGGAGCAAATGTACAGAGATATTCTTGACCCAAGTGACCAGGATTGGGGATTTATATTGTCAAGTAAACCCAAATCTAAAATAAACTATTGCCTAGCATCATAACTGCTTATGGTATGTATTCTCTAACTGGTTAAGCATATCACATAGACACACACATATCCACACTAAGAAAGTTGAATTTGAGGGATTTTCTTTTTTTTATGTTTTCCCCCTTTATACACATACACTTGCAGTTCCAAATAAATTAAGACAACCATTCCCTAGAACACGAACTGGCTAAGAGTTTCTGGGCCACATTCCAGCCTTCAAGAAGGACCGAAGGGAGAGGTCTATGATGCTTCTTCACAAGCAGATGGCGAAGGACCAGGAAGTAACCATGGTAACCACTACCCAGGCTAGAGGAGGTAATTCTGTAGGGCCCGAGTCCTCTTATCCATTTAGAATGAAGCTTAACCACAAAGATAGTCAGCAAACCCTCTAACACACACACACACACCCCCAAGGCTCACAAACAGTAAAGCTACCCAGAGTGACTAGCATTTCAGTGACCCAAGACCCAATTCCCCCCAGTTCTAAACACCATTAACCTCATGAAAAATGTACACTGAGGACTTCGGAAAAGACATGTCCTGGACACAACCTTTTTTTCTTTGTCCCCTTCCTCTCATGGAAAAAGCCCTAACCATGAAGATGATTTGGTCATTCTCTGAGAAACTAAACCTTCATCAGAATGAATTCACACTTCCAAAGTATCTTCTGGCTTGGGAAAAGTTTAGGGCACTATTCCCATCTAGACAGCACCATTCTGCTCTTGAACGTCTATGTTCTTTGGACCTCCCTCTGTCTTCTAACTGTACAATAGGATTCCCTTCATACTGCTGAGACATTAAATTTCCTCAAAATGTGTTTCCAGAGCAGCAGACTCAGCGGCACCTGGGAACTCGTTAGAAATGCAAATTCTCTGGTTCTATCTCAGGTCTACTGAATCAGAAGTTCTGGGGGTGGGGCCCAGCAGTCTCTGGTTGTTTTATTTTGTTTTGTTTTTTAACAGACTCTGAGTGATTCTGAAGCTTGATCGAGTTGAAGAACCATCAGTTTAAAGGACCCTATCTCCCACCCCAATGATGGAAATGTTACACTTTTGAGTCTGTGTCTCTGAATTTGGGAGACAAATCTGGAAGGAGAGTCCAGGAAAAGCTCTCTGAAGCTGAAAACTGAGAGCAGAAAAGTCGAATCAGAGGACTGGCTTCCAGCTGCAACTCATGGGTGAAAACGGAGGCAGCCATGTCCGCTTCTCCAAAGAGAAGTCCAGAACGGGACAGGGGAGATACTAACCTCTGGTGTGGAGGGAGGAGGGATTGGAGGTCAACAGGCTGGAAGTTAGCTTCTCCAAAAAAGAGAGAGAGGAGCTCAAATACCAGCAGGCGAAAAGCAGTTTGAGGGGCTGGCTTGTGTACCTGAGTGAGAGTAGGAGTCTGAGTATGGGGTACGCGTGAGTGGTGTGGGAGATGCGAATCAAGCGGGTACACGAAGTGGAGGCAATGCCAGGAGGCATGTGAGCAGTGTGGAGGATGGGTAGGTGTGATGTAAAAGGATCAGGGAGGTGCAGAGGTCAGAGGGTAAGGGGAGTCTGGGGGGTTGTGAGAGGGTGTGTAGGAGTATAACGGGGTGTGGGGCGAAGGGGGTGAGGTGGTGAAGAATATGAGACAGGTGAGAGGAGTAAGGAGGGTGCAAGACATATGCGGAGCTTGTGGGTTTGCGTGGAAAGGGGTGACAGGAAGAAAAAAGTCAAAGGGCTGGGAGGGACTGGGAAGAGCTGGGAAGGAGAGTGAGAAGGAGAGGGTATGTGAAGGACTGAGGCGGCAGGAAAGGGTGAGAGGGTGTGAGGTGTCGGAGAAGCTGAGTGGGGAGGTCGGAGCCGGCCAGGGTGCAGGGTTGGTCTCGCGGGCTGCTGCGGGGGGCGGGGAATGCAAATGAACAGGGATCCGAAAAGCGTAAGCGACCACGTCGGGAGCCAGGAAAACCTTACTCCCGGGCCCTCGCTCCCCCACCAGCCGGCACTGAGATAAATCCGAGAGTGAGCCCCACCTCTCCGCACGCCCGCGGTATCCGCCTCGCTCGCTCCCTGGGGGGATGTGCTTCCGAGAGTAACTGATTAACACAGGCGCTCGGCTGAGCGCGGCTGGCAAATTAAGGGAATTCCTGAAATGTCAGGTGGGAACTTGGTTCCCAGACCTTGCAGGTGCGGGCGCTTGCCCGGGGCCCGGGGCTTGGGCCCCTGCGCGCCCCTCTGATGTTTTCACTGCTCCCTCCTCCTTAACTCTGAATTCACAACTTTAACAAAACAAAACCAAAAAAAAAAAAGAAAGAAAGAGAGAGAGGATTAAGATGGGGGCCCAGACTACTCGACGTCCGAGATTTTCCACGACTGTCCATAGGAACAATCTCTGCTTATCCAGGTCTTAAATCTCACTTCTTGGGCGAAGCTTGGTGTGGCCCCTTCCAAATGCCCTCTGGCACCCAAGCCCGGCTCAGTATTGCCCCAGCCTCCCTGTTCTCTTTGCCAGGACTAGGTTATTAGGGCCTGATGTCGGATGCAACAGGCGTTGGAAATAGGAGCACAATTTATTTGGTCAGAGATTGTGTATCAAGATGGAGGTGAGAAGGACTCTCTTTTTCTGTAACAAGAAAACCTAGACTTGTCACCAACCAGGTGGTCTCTGAACCCCGACTTTAACACAGCCTGGCTATTCACATGCACAAACACAATGCCTGGAGGTGGCATATTTGGGCTATTTCAACTCAAGTTCGGTCGTTAATAGCACAATTCACATGCCTCCAAACCATCTGTAAGATTTCACGCGCTGGGTAGAATGGAATTTAATAGCAAGTAATTGTTGAGGATTATTAAGACAATATAAGCCATCTCTGCACATATTAGTGGAAAAGAATTATCTCTGAGGGGATAGAATGGGAGGAAAGTCTGAGGTGCTACCTCCAGCACCTGAAACCTAACTTTTCTTTTTCACTTCAATCTCACTGCATAGTAAAATAAAAACTTTCACAGATTCTGGCAGATGTCATTTTATAGTTGTCAGTAAGAATATTATTAACAGAAGTTAATGAATACTATAGAACCATCTAAAAGATGTTACAGTTTTAGTGTCAGCCAAATGCAATCATTTTACCTTTAATGAATGTGAATTTCATATGCAAATGAATTTTCAGCAGAGATTTTCTGAACTACTCAACTCAGAAGAATAAATCAGTTAACCTTAATTTCTCAAATATAGTTATAAACTAATTTTACATCTTTTTATTTTTTGCTCTAAGGAAAATAACATTACTATAAAAGCTCTATTATTTTCAGAAATGATAAAAAATTTTCCTCCTTTCTTCTCCATTAAAGTTGTGTTATTCACTTGAATAAGAATGGTTTTGGCAATTATGCTATGCCTTCATTTGTATCAATAAATAACTATATGTTGTCTTGAACACTGCCAGATAAAACCACCTACAGATTTCACAGTATAAATATTTAATGGTATTTTTGCTTTGGCCAGAAATGCACACTTCCTAGATGTCATCCAGCAATAGATCGAATTGATCATTTCTCTTCAATTTGATTCATTATACTTGAATAACTAAATGAACACATAGACTAAATAATTTTTGATAACTAGAATATATGTGAAATATATTTTATATAACAGATATTTTTCTAACTAGATGTGTTAGATGTATCTATTTAAAACTAAGCAAACTGGAAATTTCTTGAATTCCTAAACTGATTTTTACAACAACTAGACTTGAACCTAAGTCTTTTATATTCATTTTCATGAGTTGTGGATTGTAGGTCCCAATTCACCCATGAGCCTGAACAAACTTCATCTACCACAAGTACAACTATAGGATAGCTGGAAACATATTGCTGGAGGCTAGAAACATGTCACTGCCTTGCTTCCTCCATGTCATTGTAGAATATCTCAGAAGAAAGAGACCTAAAATGTGCATTTCTATATCTTTAATTTCTAAATTCTCTAAAAGGTTGGGGAATGGGTGAGAAGGGCAGGGAGAGAAAAGAGAATACCTAGAGTCGTTTTACTTTTAAATGAAACAATTTTTAAAGAATCGTTAAAATGATTATAAGTTTAAGAAAACAAGCATATATCCTCTGAGGACTTAAGTATGATTTCTATGTGTATCCAATTTCCTACATTTCTAAGCCTAAAGTCAAAATACTCATTCACATTCTTTTCTGTGAAACTTACAGAACTGTTTTGAAATGGCTCAGACCTACCACACTATTAATTAAATAATAAGGATAAACTAACAAATCTACCTATTCATTAAAAAATTCTTAAGGGGGAATTATTCAAAAATAGAGGTAGTCTCCTTCATTTTCTTCTATATCACTTATGTCTACTATTCTTTTAAGCCTCTCCTGATTCCAATTCTCTGCAAGGTGCTTGTTCTCAAATATATCTTTTTCTGTTGCATTCTGGGCTTGTTTATACCTTTCTGCTACTTTTGTGCTACACCAAAATTCTATGTGGAACAAAGCTTTTGTTAAGCAAACTTCCCCCTGCTCTGACCCACAGCCTACCAGAGAGAGAAAGTAAATTCTGCCCAGAGAACATGAGAAGGGGCTTCCAAGGAGAACTGGTGACCCACCCTCTTCTCTACCTGCAGATGGTTAAAAGAAACCTGAAAGAGACCTGGCCAATGTTTGGAGAAATCGCAGAGGCTCTCAGACATTCAAATCTGCATACCCGGGTTGTGGCATGAGTTGATGCTGCTCTGGTCAACTCCATCCTTTTGGAACAAAGTAAGCACTCCTCTCACCCCCCAAAGGAATGACACTCCCTAAAGAGAGTACTGCAAACGCCCCTGTTCTTTTTAATTTGTCCTCTGTGTTTCTGCAGCTCTATCTGCCCCAGAAATTAAGCCATGGAAATTGGTGAGGTTTTGCCATCTTGATGGTAAAGAAAGGAATGTGGAAAATTCTGAACCCAGCTAGAAAACACAGCCAAGGGAAGTTCATTTTTTCCTCTATGTCAAAGTTCAGGGAAAGGCAGCCCAGCCCTCTAAATCATTTCAGATCTACAACGCGGGGGTTAAAAAGAGGGTTTAAACCAATTTTAGACTTTTACAAGATGTTTTTCTCCACCTGCTAAAGTATTTAGTTTTATTGGAGGAAGTATTCAGAACCATAAAGCTCAGGAATTGGGAAAACTTCCCCAGTCCCACAGGGTTCCCAGGGGCCCCAAGAGCTTCTGGACTCTCATGGCTCCTCCAGGAACAATAAATCCTCCAGGATCTTCGGGTTCATTTCCCAAACCTCCCCATTACCAACTGTCCTGAGCATTAGTCCCTCAGTTCTCCCCACCGTTCCTCTCTCTCCCTCCATCCACTCCCCATCCTTGTGGAAAAGTCATTTGTAAGAGAACTACAGTCTTGTGCCATGGATGTGATCAAACTAGAATCTGTTGACTCCCCCAAATATAAACTTTCCTCCACTACCAATTTTGTTTCCTGATTATCTTATCGACTTTTTTGAAGGAAAAAAAAAAAAAAGAAAGACCAGAGAGAGATGTGTATCCCACACCCAAATTGTCTTCTATTTAACCAGCAACTAGCAATCATCCGACATTAATTTATACGGTTTGTACAAATACCTAAGCTATTTAAAAGGCTGCTCTGGGTCGTGTGTGGCAGGGAACATCTATCTGGTGAATAGGCAGTGTCACACGGTAGCATGCTCCCTTGTCAAGGCCGATTGTGTTTTAGGCAAACATTTGTGCAAACATAAAGGCAAAGGTCAAGGACTGTTCAGTCCCAGTATGTGCTAATTCACCTAGCGAACCAATGGGGCAAAAGTTGCATTTTATATGCTCGCCCCGCCAGACCAAAGCGCAGGAGTCGCGCCTGCTAATGAACAAAATCACCTCCGCTCCGCGATCAGCTAGCTCTCTTGTCAACTTCTCTCTGGCTGCCTAAGTCAGTTTCTCTGGGCTTCCTTGGCAATAACTGGCAAAGACGTGTTTGCCAACATGTGGATCATCTCTGCCCAACCTTTGGCGCAGCACGTGTTTATTCCACTTTGCTGAGTAGGGGTGACCTAAAAATAGTAAATAAAATCTGGCTCACGGCAGATGCTTGCAGGTCGCTGTTTAGTGCTTGAATGAACGACCACTCTGTCCGGGTGCCTAAATATTGGTGTCATGAAATATACAACAGATCAGCAATATTATTCAAACCACAAAACCGAATCCCAGAGCCGCGGGTTCGTGACAGGAAAGTGCATATTACTACGCATTTGCAACACATGTTTGTGGAAAAGGGCGCGCGCGCGCTGGGAGCCGCCTTTCCAGTTTCTTTGGGGCCACTTTCAAACAATTCAGCGAACACGGGGCATCGCTTTCCGGTGAGATATGCCTCTCACTAATACATGTCTACGCCATCTCCCACAGATCATTCCTAGTTATTTTCCCAACCCCTGGAAAAAACAAATACAAACGATTTCGAGTGGATGTCAGTTTGAGCAACTCGGAAGTGGAATACTTTTAGGGTTAAACAAACGCGCGCGCGCTCCAACCCTAGGGTTTACTTTGCATCAATAATCATCTGGCGAGAACCAATGGCTGAGTTTTTCCAAACCGTCCATTTAAGGGAAGAGTTTTTTCCGCTGATCAACCCGAGGGTCGCAGCTGTGCGCGTCCACAGGCAGAGTTTACACGTGCAAAATTCATTCCTGCGAGGCGGGCCCCTGGCTCAACAGCGGAGCGGCGCGGCTCTCGCCCGGGGCTAGAGGCCAGGACTTGTTGCCTCTGCCGCCGGAGAGGCTCTCCAAACCCCGGCACTCAGGGCTCCAGGGCTTCTGGGACCGTGATGACAGGGCTCGAGAAGAAAGCGCCTCCCTGTAAAACACCCGCAAAACCAGAGCAAAGTCGCAGGAGGCAGCCAACCCAGGAGGGAGCCTGGAGTTAGTTTCTCTTCCCTAAAACCAACAGGAAAACTCTCCCCGAAGTGCATTTTTACTGCGTTCCAAAACCAAAGAGAAAACAGGAAAAAAAAAAAAAAAAAAAAAGCAACTTACCCCGACCTGCCACAATACTACATTCTGAGCGTCCTTTTAACACTTTGATTCTTCCTTTAGTGCTGCAGCCTTTTCTTTCCTCTTGCCAGAAACCAACTTTCAAACTAGCTGCAATGTAAAAATAAAAATAAAAATAAACAAACAAAACTAAATAAAACCGGCTTTTACCCTTCTCACATCTTGCCAGCTAGAATCTGCCTCAAATACTTCTTCATTCTTTCTTTACCAAAATTTGCTAAACACCACCTGGGCAGCTTCACAAGGCTTAAAGTTTGTGTGGTTTGTGTGCGCAAATGTGCTAGTGTGTGTGAGTGTGTGTGTGTGCGCGCGCGCGCGGGTGTGAGAGTTAGTTGCTTTTAAAAAGACGTCGTTGTCATTCAGAGTAATAAAAGTGTGGCCCCCATCTTTGGGTGTGAGTTCTTACATGCACCTCTCATTCCAGTTAACTTTTTTCGAGCTGAGAAAAGCTGCTAGCTTACTTTCGGGAGACTTTGCTCGTTATTCATCTGTTTAGTCGCCTCAGAGGCACAAAAGCGGATCCGCGGCGTTATGAAAAATGGCCTGGGCGCGGAGAATGTCACAGTGGTCGGCGTATTATTTTAGCCTTCTTAAAAAAAAAAAAAAAAAAACTCAGGGAAAGTTTGCTTTTGATGAATTCAATAAAAGCGAAACTGCAACGGAAGAGATTTTCAGCTAAAATCATACAGCATGGGGCAGAGCTTAAAACAGCCAGATGGCCAAAGGTAGAGAGACCCTCTCGGTTTCAAAACCCAGATCTGGAATTCCGCCGGCTGGACTTCTTAGTTTATTTAATCCCGCGTGTATCTTTATTTTTTTTTTTCAATTGATTTACCCCGCTCTTTTTTCCACCTCTCTTTTGGTTCCCCACTCCAGAGCTGCTGGTGAGACCCTGTCTTGGGATTTGCAGAAGTCACTTTGCAATTTCCCCTTTGATAATAGAGTTAAACTTTCCAGCGCGCGCAGTCTAGGGAGAAGCTAACTCGGAAGGCGGTAGGCCCGCTTGTTGTGGCCCATCATCAGGTTCTTGATTCAAATGCCGCGGCCTTTGACAGCTAAGGCCTTTGAATATAAGGACAAATATTCATCCCACCCCGCCTGACCACCCCTCACCCCGCACCCCGCAATCGTGGAGTATCAGAAGAGTTTGGCTCATTCCTCAGATTTGTGCCCTCATGGATCCCTCCCTTGCGATCCCAGCCCACAGGGAGTTACTTAGAGTCCCAGTAGATTTCTTAAAGATTCCCTAAAATATCCTCGGGCATCAAAGAGGAACAGACTGGAGTGACCACAGTGGCTCCTTCCCGACTTGGAATGGGACTTGTGAAATTAATATACATCCTATTTGAACCTTGTTCTTGAAGTCAGATGTTGGCTAAGCAGAGAAATTGGGGGGGGAGCAGTAAAAACGGATGATAGGACTTAACACCTGGGACTCTTCCTCTCGAGATGGGAGGTGGGGTCGGAAGGCACCCAGGACCCCATCCCTCAGAGTCAGCCCTGACAGGATTTAGTTTGGTTTGCGAGTTAGGCCACCACCTCCGGGAAGGCCTCCGGATGGACTCTGTCCTAGAATCACTGCAACTCTCTAGGCTGAGGAACTGGCTGTGAAGGGGCAGGTTTTCAGAAGGATTTAGCGAGTTGGGCCTGGCCCATCCTAGTCTAAATCCGAAAGACAACACCCCAAATTGCAGGGGGTTTGGGGCATGGGTGAGAAAGAGGACAGAGAGATCAGGAAGAGCAAGGATTAGTACTGGAGACTTGCCTTCAGCGATCCTGCAGGGGGCGGAGAAAGGGGAGGCGCTATCTGAACTGCCCCAGCCTCCCCAAAGCCGAAGGGGAGAAGCAGCTCAGGCAAGGAGGAGAGTGGGCCCTTCGGGGGCTCGCTGCTCCTAGTATCTGCTGTGCCACTTCCTAGCTGAAGGATCCTAATTAACGTCCCAGCCCTCTGTTTCCTCATCTCTAAAATGGACATAAATGTAGAATCTGTTTCAAATGAGGGTTTTGGTTCGTTCGTTTTATATGGGACTGTGAATGCAAAGCGCTTAGAGAAAGAGCACAATAAACATTTACTAGTGTGTTGTCAGTGTTACTTCCGCTGTTGTTTTATTATAGGCTGACGTAGGCGTTGCGGTGACAATACCTCGAAGCACAGGCTCCAAACAAGCGGGTCTCCGGACCCACGTTCTCACTCTCTAGGCTCTAGAGATCCAGACTCAGGCCCCTGGAACCCTACAGAAATCTCGACAGTCCTGGGATCGGGCCAGCTCTGCTCCCCCGAGTCGATCTCCCTCCTTTCCTTGCGCAGAGCTGCAGAACCCCAGGTATCTCCGGGAAGGCCTGGAGCATTCCCAACCCTGGTCTCTCAACAGTGCCCGCACTCTAGAAAAAGCCTCCAGCTTTTCCAGAACGGGGTTGGAAAAGGCCTTTTGGAAAAGACAAGGCGCTCACTTTTCTTTTGGAAGCAAAGGGAATCAGCTGCGGAAGGGGAACGGCAGAAAGACTCGGGGGTGACTGAGAGGGTCAGGCCAGCACACCCTGCTCACTCCAAGTTCACACCTCGGAGCTTCCTGCTCAAGTATTTTTCGCAGAGGATGCTGGGAGGAAACCTCTGCCTTCTCCCCAGCAGACCTAAGGGGCGGAGGGGGTGGAGAGGTGCGGTCGGCCCCAGAATGGAAGCTGAAGCCCCCAACTGCGCTAGGACCCTGCAGGAAAGAGGCACAGCAACAGATCGGAATCCAAGGTACAACTCTGAAATACACTGTCATAATCAATGTCCCCATCTTGTGGGACAACCGAGCTAAAAATCCACAAGCCATGAGGCTGGCTCACATCAACCAGCGTTATGGGGCACATAGATGACAAGCCCTTTTACCTCCGCTTGGAGTTCCCCACTCATCTGTGACGTTTGAAGTGCACAAAGGTGATGCCTGGCCTCCACCTGGTCTGAAGAGGCAATGAGAACTAGAGTTCCGTCAGTGCTTTGCCTACTTTGGGCATCTCACACCTCAGACCCAAATTAGAGCACTGCCTAGCATTCAAATTAAAAGTGGTGCAGGTCCCACACGTCCTCAAGAGAAGGGGGTACCGTAAGTCCAAATCCATCCCAGGACCTCGGACTCTCGTTCCTGCGGGGGAAGCTGAGTCAAGGATCCCTGGCTTAGGGCGCAGTCGCCTCTCTCCTCTTCACTCCCCCGCTGCTGCCAAGGTTCTTTCCCAGGCAGGAGACAGAGTTTGCAGCCGTGCCTCACGTCGAATATTTACACCCTCAAGAATGGCGGTGGGAGAGAGAGGAATTCCAGGACTGAAGTTTGTGCCTAGGTTGCTCGGAAATAAGGGGAAATTTATTGGCTTTGTCCTGAAGATTTCTGTAGTTTTAACTCAGAAAACCAAGCTGCCTGTGGCCAATAGACGTTTGTAGGGGACGGGGGTTGGAGCTGATTTTCATAACTGTCCTAACAGACCCCTGACCTTCTGGGCTGAAGATTTCTTACGATCAATGAATAGTCTCTGCTTTGAGCTTTGCAATTCTAATTAAACTACTGGAGACTCTGTCCACTTAAACATGTGTCCCGCTCCGAGGTGATGAATCGTGGTCTGTCCAAGGCACTCGCTTAGCCTCCGCTTTTAGGGCATCGTATTCAGACAACTCCGTTGGGCCAACGTTTGCTTAGGACAAATTCCACCCCCCACTCCCTACCCTACCCGGCATCTCTCTCTTTCTCTCCCTCTCTCTCTCTCTGTCTCTCTTAATTCTCACTTGTTCTTGCCTTTCTGGGTTGGGCAAGTATCCATAGAAAGGAACTTGGGCGCACAGGGTGGATGACTTTCCCGCCCGAGGTGGAGATCTCACATTAATTGTCCCAATAAATTGAGATATAGTGTGCATAATGCAATGGAACAATATGGTCATAGTTCACGTGTATGACTTAATTAAGCTATTTGCAGCTTGATGCTGCAAGTCAACGGGTGTGCAAGTGGATTAACAATTGCCCGCTCCCTTATCCTCAGGATGGCGCATAATTACTTTACTAGCGGTACATATCAATTTTTGATGATTGCGGAAGCCATGCCTAGCTTCACCAAGAAGCCGCTTAAGAACTCTCCATTGTGTATTAAAAAAAGTAGTGTTTGGAAATATTTTGAAGCCGCTCCCAACATTTTTATAGGTTCTGATTGTGGCCTTTAATGGGCCGCGGTTTCATTCCTGATGTATATTTTATAAAGGGGCAAAGGCTAAACTCCTAAGTCCCTGCTCTGAGAGGGAATTGGAGTCCCCCACCTGCTCTCCACCCAGCGAAAGCCTCTCGCTTCTGTTCCAAGCCGAGTTGGCTGACTGGTACGTAATGGATCCACATAAAGGCCTGCAGCCAGGGCTGCCACCCTTTAAAATCTTCTCTTTCTGACTCCACTTCTCTCTCTCTCTCCCTCACACACACACACAATCTCTTTCTCTTTCTACTAAAAGATAATCCAGGGAATCTAGAAGGATTATGAGCCCCCTCCTTCCAGGACCCTCTTCCCAGCTCCCCAAACACCTCTATGTCCTGAAGGATGCATGTCCCTCATGGGCAAGACTAAGGAAAGCAAGGCGTCTGGTGGCCCAGCAGGGAAGTGTGTACTAACATGGGTTGATAAAATTTGCAACAGGGCTAATAAAATTACCCAACTTGATGACAAAGATATTGACAGTCAGACTTCCCCTGCTCTTTGCCCTTTGTCTGGAGTAAGATGGCGTCAAAGCCCCAGCTCACTTCCATCGTGGCTGGGGATGGTGACGATGATGTGCGTTTGTTCCATGTGATTTACTATTTGAATCTTAAGTCAAGGCTGATCGTTTGACCTCTCTGGATTGAACTAAATTCATCACTTATAATTTTATTTAAAAGCCCTGTGGCCATCCATCATAATGAGAGCATGGGGAGCCAACATTTTCCAGGGAAATGTGTCAACTTCATGGACACATGGCGCTTACACCATCCCTTTCCTGTCCTGGACTGAGCAGACACATACCTAGGGTTCCCTCTGAGGACACAAGGTTAATTCAGCTCCTGATGGGTGATGACATTTGAAAAGAGGAGTCCTTTGCTTGCCTAGGACCAAAGCTGAGTGAGATGACGCCAAGATTTAGGCCGAGTTCTAAATGAGCTCCCTGCCTTTGGACTCAAGAACTGTGTGCCCATCCTCAGTCCAAAGGAAATTTCAAAACATTCCAAAAATTCCTGTGAAATCAGGATCAGAGTTGATCTCCCTCATTCCTAATAGTGCTGCTGTAAATCACTTTGAAACTGCAGTATATCTCAGCTCTACATCTTTCTGAGTATCCATGTTATTGCCTTCTAGTGAATAAATGTTACAGCAGTCTCATTAAAAATTTTAAGAAGAGTAAAAATTTCCAGTGGTCTTTAGACCCAACTCAACATTAATTCTTAAAACTAAGGTTACAGAGTCCCTATTTCGAAGGTTTCCTGGTTGAGTCTATTTGTTCTTCTACCTGAAGCAGGTGATGTTTCTGCAGAAACATCTGAATGACAGCGGGAGTGAAGGACAAATCTGATAAAGCCTAATAAAGCATGAGCATTGAAATGTCATTAAACTTGCAAAGATGAGACTCAAAATCACCAAAAAGGTAAATGTCTTCATTAGTCTGATCTCTGAAGACTGTCGAACATTTCATTAATTTATAATTTATGATTGTTTGACAAATATTGAAAAGTATGTAAATATGAGCTGGATAATGTCTTTTCTGCGGGAGATGAGGAAATGACCCAAACTGTACGTGCCTGCAAGATTACACACAGGACCCAGCTCTCTGTATCAAACTGTGCCACCCCTTTAGCCAACATATTGTGCAAGTGACAAGTGAAATAGTGCAGATAAACCAATGGTTTAAAACGTAATAAAGACAACAGCCATTTGCATTTTTTACATTTTATTACAAAGGTAATTTACTATGACACATTTCTGAATGTAATTTATGAAAACATGTTAAAGCAATTACATAGTGTATACAGCCCTCAGAGCTACAAAATTCAGATAAATAATAATATTATAGACCTTTAGAGATGTTCACTATTGAAAACATATCCTTTATTTCAAAAATGGGTTGTACAGAAGAAAATAATGGCATTAAAATTTAAAATTAAGAATAAAATCTTGAAGAACAATAGAAAGTAAATGAATAATATTCTTTGCTGGAGTTGCAAAATTAAATCTTTACGTTGACAATTTGCTTATTTCACAGGGTTTATTATCAACAATTTTTTTTTTCCTTCCTGGATTCAATGTTAAGTGCAAAGTATTAAAGGATTTGGGGGAGGGAGATACAAGAGGAATGTATGTTTCCTCTTTCAAACTTCTCAGCTCATTCCTTTGCCCCATCTCTCTTTTCTGAAGCACAGGATTGTGCCAGCTTTGAAAAGTAAAGAGAAATCCACTCCCTGAAGGTCAGTACTGTCTGAACTGATCCTTCAAGCAGATTTTCTACACCAGCCTGTCATGAGTTATCAAAATGGGAGAGGATTCCATGGGGGACAGGAGGAGGAAAGTTTACATAATAGAGCAGGAAATAAAAATGAGAAATGTTTCATTTCGGCTCCCACTTCCCAGACATTAATTTATTTCATAATAACTTCATATTATGCTTTAAATCTGGGAGTGCAGGATTAGGTCCTTAAGATTCAGCCTCCAACTATTCTTATCAACTTTTTTTGGGGGGGGAAATCTTCCTTCCTTTTGTATTTATAGGTAAAATGCTTTTCAATTGCTTTAGCTTTAAACGTCAATCATAAAAGCAAGCCTGAAATGGGGCCTTTTCCTGCCTGTGGGGGGCATGCCCTGGGTTTATTCCACAAACTTGAGACAATCTGCAAGGCCTGTTGTATGTTTGCTTGAAAGATCCCTAGGGAGCGTTAGCGGCTGCGACGGACTTACAGCCATAATTTGCCTCCCAGCCATATTAAATCTCTCAAGAAACAAACAAACAAAAACAACAACAACAAAAACACCTTATCACAACTAAATCAGAATTTGTGGGGCATTGGAAGCATATAGTAATTGTGCCGAGTCCTCTTTTTCAGCTGGGAAACCTAGCAGCCCACAATAACCGGCCTTCAAAATTTCCCCCATGCCTCCCGGTTCGAGCACCCAACACCCCACCCCCAAGTGGATGCACAGGCACTGGGCCCCTTGAAGCACCCCCATAGAGTGCTGTCCAGTTACCAGCCGTGGACCGTCGCCTGAATGTGGCCACCTTTCTCCAGAGCAGTGGGCAAGTGAGTCCGGGTATAGTGACCTGGACTCCCGAACTCCTTGCCCACGAACTTCTGCTCTGCTCCGCCCCCCGCTATACTGAGCAAGCAGCTGACCGTCATTCCACCTTCAGGCGAAGCTGGCGCCGGGGATGCTTCTCCCGCCAAACATCCCTCAGGTTGACGTCGCTGACGGACAGACCAGCAGCTCAGCGGGCTTTAGCTTCAGGACCCATCCCTCACCCCTACCGTACCCTTTCAGCGCCTTGGGTCGCCCTTGTACCCTGCTTTAGAGCTGATTCTCACTTTGACGCCAGGAATTGCCCCCACCAGCCGTCCCTAGCCCAGCCAAGGCTGGGGCCTAAGCCTGTTAGTCCCTGGCTCGAGCCGGGTCTCGGCACCTTCTCCTTGCCTCCAGAGCCGGACTGGGCCAAGGAGTTAGACTGTGGGTTTATTTTCACCAGGGTTAAGTCAGTCCTCGGTTGCAGCCTTTGTCTCTTTTGGAATGTTTAGGGGCTGCATATGCTTTTGTGTTGCAAACAGCAAGCGGGGTCCCCAGGAGTCCCTGACCCCATGCCTTGGCGGGAGCACGGTTTCCCTGGACGACTGTGGCTGGCGAGGGGGGAGGGGGCACCGGGTGGTAATCTTGCGCAGGCACGCTGCCACGCACCCCCGAGCCAGCGCAGACGAGCAGCGCCCGCACACACACAAAGAAAAGTTCCTACAGAAATGAAGAATGAATGAATGAATGAATTGCACTGATGGTGAACTCCCTGAATTCGTGGACTAGAGAAAGGAGGGAAATATAATGAGGGAGGGGATCAATAAAGAGAGGGGGCCAGAGGGAAAAGAAATAATACCTGCTGATGTGTCAACTTCAATGGGCAATCTTATAATAACAAATGAAACAATGAAAGGACTGCATTGTTTCCTATTAAGCGCTCCATCCATGACCCCGTTTATATCTGCAACAGCCATGTTTTGATGACTTGGAGTATATGCAAAAACAAACTTTCCCGCGGTGTTATTTTTTTTTTCTCTCCTTCTACTCTGCTTGTCAAGCTTTTCTTTCCAAACAGTCAGATATTTTTTTTTAAAAAGGCAAAGGAGAAGAAGTGGGAAAGAAACCTCCACCACCATCGCTACCCAAGAAATGATAAATAGCATCGAATAGCTAATCGCTGGAGGGCGCGTTTACCAATTCATAATCATTTATTCTTGGTGATGTATGGCTCTTACTCTTAAATCTGAAAAGCTTCTATTTGAAGGTGTAAATAGCTTTTTTTCTTTCTTGCAGTAAACCTTCCTGCATTAGCAGTGATTGATCTCATGTACAATTCGTCCCAGAGTGCTATTTTACAGGGGGAACACTAGCTTTTGGAGATTAACTGGGGCGTCTATTACATATTAATGAAGCCGGGAGATATACTAACGTTTTGGTAATTTAGTTATTTGTATCTATAGCTATCCTCGTTATTTTCTTTTAGACCCCTGCGGTTGTTATCTATCGAATTAAAAAGTGGTCCTCAGAATTATTTTTTTTCCACTGGCAACTAAACGCCATTTAATGTGAAAAACAAATGTTGACTTCTCTCTTGAAGGAAGTGTGTTTCTTGGCAAGACATCAAAGTGTTTTAAACTGTATTAGTGGGTGATGTTAGTTCTCTTACTGGGCAGAGCCTGCGCTAAAGTAATAACTAACAGGAGGAAAAAGAAAAAAGAAGTCTTGGCTTGCTTCTATCTTAGAAAAATTATTCGATCTTCTAGGAGAGAGGGAGAAAGTTAAAACTCTAGGGTGAATGTGTTCCTCGCAAGAGGTTCCCCAAAACATTTGGAAATCCAAACTTAATCAATGTTGGGAGTGGGGTGGGGGAGGAGGAGCACAGGTTGCTCATTGATTTGCAACTTGATAATTAATATCCCACCAAATGAGACATCAACATCATTAATGCCTCTGTATTCCCGGAGACAGACTTTTAGTGAATTGCAATCCCGAATAAAAGCCACGTTCGACAAAGAGGTTGCTTCATGGCCCGGGATTAAATGGCCCTATTTCTCTGTTTTCTTGTAGGATTTTTATGGGGAGGGAGATTTCCTAAAATGCTCTGGCTTCCCACAGAAGATCTGCGGGATTGTCTGCGGGCAGGAAGTCTCTCCTGACACCCCGCAATTTCCCGGGTTCTGTGGAGGATGTAGGACCACTGCCGATTGCGGGAGTAGGGATAGGAGAGGAGAAAAGGGGTTGCGAAAGGCTTTGGTTCGAAGGTGGATCACCCTTTTCTACTTCCGGGAACTGCCTGCTGAGTTCAGGAGAGGCCAGGAAGCGGCATAACATCCCCGAGGGACACATCTGCCCCTGGGTCCTGACCATGTGAATCTCAGCCCCTTGGCCCTTCGGATCGCCTACCCAGGCCCGGTGCGTCTCCCCTCCTCCAAAAGGGAGTCCCCTCTACATTCCCCTCCCACAGCCTGTTACCACCCTTCTCCCAGAAGCCCCGATCTGGAGCTCCAGATGACTGGGGCCTTCCAGCCCAGCGTTTGCAGTGAGGGCAGCTTCAAGACGCAACAAACTTTCTAGAGCCGCGAAACACTGAAGCGTGATGGCGCCAGTTGGCCGGGGCGCGCCCCTTTTGTTTTCGGGGGGCGATTTATGTTCTTTATAAAAATGTGGTTTGGAAAAATAGAAAGGGCCTTGAAAACGTTGTTACAATGAAAAAGGGACAAATTAGAAGACATTTTCCGTGATCAAAGGCGAGAGGGAGAGCGCGCATGGGCATTCACAAAGCTTGACTTATTCACTCCCCTCCTTTGCAAGCCAGGGCAACAAGCGTGTCCCCCATTGACAAGGCGCCCTATTCAGACTGCAGGTGCGAAGTGGGCCGGAGAGGCCGGCCACATTATGTCAAGGTTGTTGGAGATTAGTGTTCGGCCTTAATAACTAAAGCGCTTGATTTACATTGGAAAAAAGCCCCCTCAGCCGTGAAAACAAAATCGTTGAACGCGTGATCATTGCGAGGGCGGCTGATATCCTAATACTCGAATTGTTCTCTGCTGGGCCCAGGCGCGCCCTGGCCTCCTCAGGAAGGACAAAGCCTGGGTTGCTGGCCTTGGACCAGGTCTCCAATTACACTCCCTGTCCGGGTTCTGGAGAAATGATGATGGGTAGAAGTTTTACAGGGGCCTGAGGAAGACAGAGTGGGAGCTTCCCTGGGAGTCTAGATCTGGTCCCCCTGTTTTGGCAAAGCCTGGCATGGGAGAATCATGGCGGCTCCAGGGCCTCAGGCCCAGTGGTCAACTGTCTGAAGGCTGAAGGGCCTCCGGCATTACTTCGGTGGGAAAGCTGAGGGACTTGTCTTGAAGTGTCATGGGCAAGAACAATTCTACTCAAAGGTGATGATCCTTTGGGAATGACTGGAGAGCTGAAGGAACTTAGGAAGGACTAAGACACACCGACTAATCTGGGCTGGCTCCAAGAAGGCCAGAGTGTTCAGGCCAAATCTATTCCTCAAGGGAGAGCCCACTTCAGAGACATCCAGAACTACTTGCAGCCTCTACTTCGCTTTCTCTGCACTTTCCCTGTTTCATTTTCCCAGAGATTGGTGGTGGTGGGGGGTCCACCTTGGCCTTCGTTCTGCTTTCCCTTGTGTGGAGATTTTAGGGTAGATTCCATCCCCCCCCCATACATTACTGTATCTGTGCCTCCCAGACTTCCTCCTCCCCCACCCATGAAAAGGGATGCAGAGAACAAGAGATCTGTGGTTGGGACCTAAGAACAGCCATTTCTATATGGATATGTATCTATTCTAACTGCAATATAGTTTGTAAAAGTCAACCTCCTTAAGGCAATTTCCATAAGATCTGTACTAGAAGAAAAGGTTCGGTGGGGACAAGGTGAGAAAGCTGTTAACTATTGTCTGGCCCTGAAAAGGTCGTAAGTCAGAGCCTTGGTAGCTGACCTGTCAGGGGAAGGTATAAAGGCTTTATTCATGCAGTGGCTGCAATGTTCTCAGCTCTCACAAAAGTGTTTTTATGATTAGATTCTCTTACCTCTTTTCTTAATTAAAAAGCTGAACCATTAGAATAGCACCTGCATCGTGTCCTGATGGTGCCTGCATACTAATTCCAGAGCCTTTACAACCAGTAATTATAACATAAAATCAGAGATTGAATAAAACAGAAGGATTTTGCTCCCAAAGCCCTGTTAATCCCCTTTTAAAAGGGTCTGGTGAAATAATTCAGAACAGTATCCGGAAGTTGGATTACCGTTCCTTTTTTAACTTTTTACAATGAAATGATATTTCACACTTAAAGGAAGCTCTGTTTTTCTACAACAGTTTTCTTTTTTTTTTTTTTTTTGTAAGAAAGTTGGCAGGTTTTTTGAACTATACAAAGCATTTGACTATGGATTCCTTGCTTACTAAATGCAGTGCCAGAAAATGTAGGGGAAATTTGTATGGCAGGTTTGAAACACATTTTCTCAGGTAAAAGTGGCTGGAGCGTGATTGAGAATTGCATATGTGCATCAGGCAATTCTTCTCAGTTCTTTCAGAGAAAATAAATAAGCAAATATTTTGGGGTCCGATGCCTATTTTTCATGACTTAGAAATATGCACATTTTAGGCAAAACACTTCACTAAGATGCTTTTTAACACTTAACGAATACATTGATGAGTTCAAAGGCTAGATGCCTTCGTTGAACCCCGAGCAAGACCGTGCAGTGGCACAAGCCAAGGACCATGAGCTGTCTGCAGTTTCTCCCCAGGTCTGGCAAAGAACATTATCCTCATCTGGCTAATCTGATCTTGCATGGGCCAGCCGTCAGTCACAGACAAGAGAAAACTGGGTCATCCTGATTTTCTGTATGAATCATCTGATCATATTGTGGGTGGGTTTTCCCTCTTCTTTTCACCATCATTCCACAATGCATGGCACAGCCAAAAGCATAGAAATTTGCCCAATTTTGGTTTCTTTTCTCTGCAGACATTTCTCAAGGCTGCCCATTTATTATTGAGGTTCCGAACCATGCACAGCCCTGGTTGACTTGTTTTGAATTGCTGAATACTCTTGCCCTGCATGCTGGCTCACACAGAGTCTATATTGGATCTAAAGAAGCCAAAAATGCAAGACAAGCTTCAAGTTCATCTCCCTGGTCCTATTTACATTTTATCAACTTGCAACCTGAAGTAATTTTTTTCTACACAGCTGTTTTGGATGTTTGCAAAGCCACTGGAAGATTCAGAGGCAAACGTCAGGACCTCTCTTAGTTGCCTACTGAGTTTCTCTTTTTCTTAAATGGTTTTGGGGTCTGAACTTGATAATGTTCCTAGAAAACTCTCAGGCATTTTCCTCATTGAAGATATCTGGCTAAAAAGGCAATGGTGTCCTGATGCCCAGAGAGGAAGTTGGTGACAAGTAGAACAGGTTACTGTGGGATTCTCAGTCACTTGGTGACTAAGATCTTATTAATTTTCCCACAATGGAGATTCAGTATGGAAAAACTATGATTATGAAAAAAAAAAAAGGTTCTGACGCCTTACTGGAAAGAATGTGTTTTTGTGTGACTTTTGCCCCAAACCGCTCTGCCCTGGGTTGCCCACCTTTGCTTCCCACTTGCATATTCCCTCCCTTTACACCTGGGTCTTGAAAAGCCCAAAACCAACACCGGACTCAGAGTAACCTCAGAGACTTATGGTAAAAATAAATCAACATCTGGGCCGTCTGCAGTGTCAGTGTCTTAACAAGTCATGGGGGTGACATTATGATGATCGGGTTTCTCCTGCTTCATTCTGCACCGAGATAAACTCGATTCCCTCTCATTTTTCTTGAGCCTTTCAAAAACAAATGGCGTCTCTGCCTCAGTGCCCCACTGCACCAGCATCTGGAACTCTCAGAGAACATAAACTCATGCTGTTTCAGGACCCTCAGCTAGCCTAGGTGCTGCCTGCCGAGGCACACCCTGATCTGGAGCTTGAGGCCCCTGGGTGCCACGCTTTCTAGGAGGGTCTGGAAATCTGATTCAGGGAGGAGCTAGGGGACGTGTCTGAAAGATGGAGTCTTGTGAGTAATAATAACAACAACATTAACAGCAAGCACTTAACGGGTAATTCTCGATGGTTTCAAGGATTATCCTATTTCTTGCTCAAGACACACTTGTGGAGACGATTCTTTGAAATTCTCTTTTGGCAGATGAGGAAACTGAAGCACAGGGAGGTTTCATCCCTCATCCAGGGGCACAGGGCCACAGGTGGACAAGCCCAGCCAATATTCCTATCACACCCGCACTTTCTACCTAATGCTCGCTTTCGAAGAAGCTAGTGGAGAGGCTCACCGGAAATCATTAGCAGGCTAAGGCGCCCCCAAACTGCCCTGGGGGCTGCCACTGCGGGATAGGAGGTGGGTAACTTCTTCAAAGGACACTTGAGGTTTTCTCTAGGGTGAGCTAGCCATGGGCACTCGGGCAAGAGTGACTTCACCCCTCTGCCAAAGGCCACACCATTCAACTTTCTGCCAAAAATAACTTTTCGAAGGAAGCCCGAGAACTCTTAGGGGCAGCGGCGCGCAGGTGTCCCAGCGCACTTCCCCTTTCCTCTCCTCATCCCGTGATTCCTCGGCTCGAACTCGAACTTGGGAGGTTCACAGGGCAGCGGCCCTCCTCACTCTCTCCTCTCGGCTCTCGGGGACGGCTGGGCCGCGACTCCCCGGTGCCCCTGCGGCACAGCGCGGTCCCAGGCG
This sequence comes from Balaenoptera physalus, assembly GCF_965194825.1. Lineage (NCBI taxonomy): Eukaryota > Metazoa > Chordata > Mammalia > Artiodactyla > Balaenopteridae > Balaenoptera > Balaenoptera physalus. The sequence continues at coordinate 29,559,574 of NC_138891.1, forward strand.
GGGTGCGAAGGCGCAGCTGGAGGCGCGGACGTTTCCTCTGGCAGACGTTTCCTGGGGCGGCCGTGCGGGCGGGAGGCAGCGGGATCCGGCGACGAGCCTGGAAGAGCCCTGGCCCGGGGTGCCCGGGGCCCTTCTCATCCCCACCTGCTCCCACCACAAGGATTCCGCCAGTGAAAGGTTTTTACGGAGTGCGCTCTCCCACAGAGGCCGGGCGGGGGGACCCAAACAGCAGGAGAGGCTCCTCTAACTGGTCCCGGACCCGGAGGAGGGGGACCCTTCGGCGAGAGGGACGGGAGGGGGCGCTCATCCCAGGACTAATGGCCAAGGACCTCCTCCCTCGCGGCGCCCACCGACTCGGACGCGTCGCGGCGGTTCCAGTGGGCGTCCCCTCGGGGCCGCTCTTTTCACACCCGCGCGTCGCCCTGGCACCTTTGCGCGCTGAGGTCCCTCCCGCAACCTTCTCTGCAGGCCTGCCGCCCTTGCCCTACAAGCTGGTTCTCCCAGGTGTTCTCGAAGGGAACCTAGCATCCAGACCCCCAAGAGCCGTCGTCTTCCCACTCAGAGCATCCCAAGCCCCAGCCAGGCCCTGGAGACCCAACTTCTCCCTCTTCCGGCCAGGCGGATGCGGCGCCTGCGCAGTAGGAGCAAGGGAGCCCGGCACGCGAGCGCCCGGAGGCTCAGTGACCACAAGGGAGGGTGGAGCAAGGCTCTGGTGGTTCAGGTGCTTCTGATACATCTGAAATAATTTCTCCAGTGGCCGGGCCGGATAAGAGAGCTTCTGCGTCAGATGCTAAAACTCACTGAAGAGCCCAGTCTCCCAGTCGGGGTCAGAGAAGAGTCCTGTGGGCTGTAGCCGCACAGTCTTAGGGCTTGGCTCTTCGCAGCTCTCTGCAGGGAGTAGGGAGTCGAGAGGTCTGAGCATCCGCTACTCCCAGAGAGAGGAGCGTCCAGCTGGGAAGACTCCTGCGGGCAACTGTGCCCGAGGTACCCCATCAGGGCTTAGGGAAGGCTTGGAGCCAGCCCGCCCTCTCTTTTTCTTTGTTTTATTCCCGCCAGCTAGCAGACATTTCTCTGGGAAGTCAGAGGTGGTTTGTGAGAGGGTGCGCGGTGCCGCGGAAGGCAGCCTTTCTCGGAAGACACTGCGAGCATGGTTTTACGTTTTTCTCTTCCGCAGTGGAAACCGGTTAATGAGTGCCAGTGCCATTGGGGTGAAATTGGGAGCGAGGGAAGTCTTCTCTACGAAGGCTGCTTAGGTGGGTCCCTGTGTTTTTGTTGCCGCGCACAACTAGGCTTTAGAGTTGTCTCTGCGAAGCCCCGAGGGAAGGCAGGGAAGAAGACGGGATGCTGCGGAAGGGCCCCAAATCTCTCCCAAGATGATGAAGCAGTAACAGGACACTCGGATTCAAAAGGGGAAGGGGAACATCACATCGTTTATTTCCAAAGAAAATAGCAAGACGGAGCTCCATGTACACAAAAGCCTTTGGAGGGAAAAGGAATCACAGATTTTAATTCACTTTTACATATTTACAGCAAGATTAAACCACAGCTTTCAACTATGTTTTCATTCAACAATCACTTTCCGTCAAATACATGACAACTTTTTTTTTCTTTCAAGTTAGTTCATAATTTAAGGATGCTAAGGGGACAGGTGATAAATCACAAACAGTGTGGCTAGAGAGGGTACCAAATAGTCTAAGATTTCAGTCAGGCGTTCTTGCGTGTGTGAATTATGATTACAAAACATTTGCCTGTCTGTATAATTCACATTCATTGCAATCATTACATTGTCCCATAAATTAGCAATATAAACAAACATATGGGGACCTCCAGTAAACAAATAAAATCAATATAAGAGACAACAATCAATATAAGAGACAACATTTTGTAGCAACTATAATAACAGCATGGGTTACAGCTTGGGGAAACTTCTTTACAAATCATTTAGTCAGCACACACGGGGTGCGGAGGCTGGAGCATCCTTGTTTATTTAAACCACCTTTAAAACTACATCAGAAGGTTTGGGGAAAGCTGGACGGGTGAAAGTTTCTTTCTTGGGCACAATATGAAATGAAGAACTGCACATGTGGATGGGAGGGGGGCGTTTGCATGCACTTTGGGGTCGTGGACCTTCTGAACTCCAACTGCCAAGATTCTGAAGAAAACAGGAAATTATAAAAATGTCTGTCTCCCTCAAGCCACTCTCCTTTCTATTAATGGCAGAAAGAGCTTGCTGATTGCTGCTAGTGTGAAGAAACACACAATGGGTCTATTTTTAGCAGAGATTGTCTTCGAAGGAGCAGGAAATAGTAACAATTGCTTGGCTGCAGCCTTGGTTCCAAGGATTCGGAGCAAGAATATTGGGAGCTTGAGGGGTCTCTAGGTGACCTGACTTGGACTAATTGAGTGCAGACCAGAGAAGAGAGAAGCAGACATACAGTGTAGGCTTAGGGTGTATACCCTCTGCCTGCCCTGTCTCTGCATTCTTTCCCTCCTGTCCCAGAGCCTGGGCAAAGGGCCCCTCAACATCTGCACACCTCCGCAGGCTCTGGACCTGATGTCTCTGCATTGCTTTTGTTTTTCCCTTAGCAGGACTTGGCCCTAAGTTATCAGTTAGTGTAGTGTGCATGTATTTAAAAAAAAAAAAAAGTTAGATTTTATCTCTTTAGAAACGGTTTGAAACTAACGGGGCAGAGGGAGTTTGACAGAGAGGAGAACAAATCGCTGACAAAGAACCTTTTACGTTTCATCAGCGTTGTTAGGACGACAAGCAGGAATGTCTCAGATAATAACTCCCACTTCAAAGATTTCTCAGCTCAATAGAAAGCGGACCATCCTTTTTATTCAACCACAAGGACTGGCACTAAAGAAGACTCCACTGTTTGATTTTTTTTCCACCGTGTTTATTTTTCCCCTATTCACTGGGGTACTTGGATAAAATAAACAACAAGACAATTAAGGGAACATGGACTTCTAACTTTCCTGCCATCTTCCCTATCCCCTTGGCCTTGGGCTCTTGAGTCTGTGCCCAGGGCCAGCGCAGGCCTGAGGGGTACCATACTCCCCACCCTGTGGAGAAACAAGTTTGGGGGTCTGTGAGAAACTTCCGGGATAGAGGGGCAGAATGGGCTGGGCTGGGGGCCAGAGTGAAAATGTCCCAAAGGCACAGTCTGCACTCCCCAGACTCATCCAGGGTGGCTCCTTTCCTTCCCCCAAGTCCCATTGAAATTCAGGCCTCCAACACGCTCAAGATGCTGAGAGGCACTTGGCACAAAACCGAGCTGGGGATGCTCATTTGTTAAGCTTCTGAGCTCGTCCTAAAGTTATTTACTTCTGACCCTGGAGCCTCTTTAGGGCGCAGTCAAGATGCACGAGTCTGGCTCCTCCCTTTCCTGAAAGCTTCCCTGCTGCCAAAGCGCCCCTCCCCCGCCCCCATCGGAGTGCCAGGTGAACCCCTAAACGCTGGCGAGGCAGGTCCTAAGGAGGAAGTATATACTGGAGAGCACAGTGACAGTATTAAATGGCGTGAAAGCAAAGGTCAGCGCAAATGTATCTTAATAGAGTGTCTGCAGTGAAGTGTGCCGCCTTTGAAGCGGCCGCTCCCCGCGCGCATTTCCATGGCGAGCCTAACGCGGCATGCTGATGCACCGTCCAACTCACACTTTCAACCCCAAAACCCGACTCTTTGAACAACCCGAGCTTGATTAGACCTTTCTCCTTTTCTTTCCCCTCTTACAAACCATTTCCTCGCCTTTAGAAACTCGCCATCAAACCCAAATGCGCCCTCTGATCACCGCAGAAAGCAGAAACAAAGGGAGCTGAGCGGCGATTCAAGCGGCCCTTTTCTTCCCTCACATTATTATCCATTTTTATTATGATCGGGAACAAGTGCCCATTCGCGTGGGTTTTGTTTACCGGAAATTAAATGAAAATGATTTAGTCCGCGTCAAACAAAAATATATACTTGTATACACAAGAAAAAAGGCCTGTTAGACGTAAATATTATGTCCTTAATGAAAAGCCTGGACGGGCTCCAGGCTCGGCCTTTCAGGATTTCAGTGCGACTTGCCCATTGCCATAGAAATCCTAACTTACCATGAAGATGCACCGTGGCGAAGAAACATTGCTTTGTGCGCGGGCCCTTTGATGTCGCAGGCGCAAGATGCGGGCGCTCAGCTGCGCAGGGCGAGATTACCTTGCGAGCAACGCGGAGGACATCTGTAACAAGCAAATGAAAAATTAAAGGCGATTAGTGACCGACTACGCATTTTTATTTTATTTCATTATTTTGGATGGGGGTGGGAGGCAAAATGGGGCCTAGAAACAGAAGAGAAAGAAAGGAGTCCTCTTTGGAGAGGGGGACATTTTTTAACATCTTCAGAAGAAGCAAGTTCCCCAGATGCCCTCTGCACCTTGGCGGTGGGGCGGGTGTTTCCCGATGGGAAAGAGTTGTTTGCTGCCGACCGCGGGCCCTTGGCTAGGAGGCCTCTGGGCCCTATTGTAGTGGCGGCAGGGCGGGAAGGGGATTGCAGACACCCTTCCACAAGGACGGATTCACTAAGGATGTATTTGGAAGATTCTGGTTTTTATTAGGAGTAACGAAAACAGTCCCTCTCCAGTTAGGACGTTATTTATCTGATGGAAGTGTGCGGCCACGGGGCAGGAGTGAGAATCTTCGAATGGTGTCTGAAGGGGAAAGAACAGAAGAAAATCCAGCAGAGTGGCAGAATCAGGCCTTGTTTGCTGGGCTCAGCTTTTTAAATTGAGCTCTTTGGGGGCTCCCCCTAGGTAGGAGTACCACACCCCTACTTATCTCCAAATTCTCAGGGGAGTGGGATGGGTCTACCAAAACTTTCTCCCCCTCCATTTTATTCACGTTCCCCCCACCCCCACTCCAAATCTTAGCAAGAATTTGGAGCAGCACCATCCTCTCTGCAGAGGGTGACAGACTGGGAACCAGGCCCTGAATTTTTCCCCCCTTGGCAACAATTGCACAGACTTTTTCTCTTCCCTGCCCCCAACATCTGGTTCCTTTTCAGGGGATTTGGTACCCAGCATATCAAATACACATTCAATCTAGACCCATTGGGTGTTTGCCTTTAAAACATTTATTATTGCAGTTCATCTCTTGTTCCCCTCCCCCCGGCCTTTTTAAAACTAAGACCAACATTGTGTGATTTTTGACAAAGACCATCACAGAATTGATGTGATTCGTCCAGACACTGTAGCCTAAGCTGGATCCCTTTGCTGTGGAGGCCTGGCCTCAGTGACATCATTGGCCCATTCTGCACCCTCAATGCCAAGCACCCAAAAGATTCCACAGGCAGCTCCTCAACAATTGTGGGGTGTGAGGAGAGGGCGATTGGTCTGAGGAGGCCTCAGAGCATTGAATCCTAAAGCCTCTTTACCGCTCTTTTGTCTGTAATTCCTGTTGTTTGGACTCCCCTCTTACCCCGAGTATATAATGCATACAGAGCAGACAGACAGGCAGACAGATGTCTCTGTGTGCTTGGGCCAGTCTCTGGGGAAGGGGCATAAAATCCCTAGGGAAGATGCTGAACCTCCCCTCTCTTCCCTATCATCTCCTTTATAGAAGCAGTTGGAAATTTTTGCATCTGGGATTTAAATAGCTGGGGGAGGGGAAGTGTAGGGAGGCAAAAGAGGAAGGAAAGAGGACGGAAGACAACGGCTCAGGAATTCCCTCTGCCACCTTCCCGCCACAGGAACTTCCGAGGAGGCTCCGACTGGGAGCTGGGAACGGAGTAGGGGTGGCTGTCGGGGCGGCCCAGGCCTCGAGGAAAACATTTCCCATTCTGTGAACCACACAGGGACTTCGTGGTGTTACTTTTGCCGACTGCAGTTGCCAAGATTGCACAGAAACTCTCCTAATATGTTTTCTTGTTTACCTTCTGCCTGTCTCTTTTATTTTCTTTACCCCAACCCTGGTTTCAAGCTACCCAGTTATGAGGGCGTCTCGGGGTGGGGGTGGTGGGTGGGTGCTGGATGTGACTGTAGAATCCATATGGGTACCATATTGATATTTTAAGACAATGGGCATTATATCAGCATATTCATTGAGCTCTAACAACTATTAGTGGTGACCTTCCTCCCTTCCTGCCTTCCCTGCTTCCTTCCTCACTCTCTCTTCAAGCCTCAATAACCCGGCCTAGACCTGGCAGTCAGGGTACGCGGAAGCAGCAACCACAGCAGCAACCCTAGTACCGAAGGCGGCGGCGGCGGCGGCGGGGCCAGGTGGCGGCGCGGGGCTTGGGGGCGCTCCGGGGGCAGCGGGGGCGGGGCCCGCGCCCTGACACACGTACCATTCGCTCAGGTCGGCGCTACGCGCCGCCACCGCCGCCGAGGAGGCCACCGGGGGCTCGCGGCCGAAGTCCGACGAGGGCGACACGAGGGCAGACGGTGTGGCCGAGTCGTAGCCAGAGCTGGGCGGCGGCGGCGAGCGCCCGTGCACCTTCATGTGCTTACGCAGCGAGCTGGGGTGCGTGTAGCACTTGTCGCAGCCGCGCACTTTGCACGTGTAGGGCTTGTCACTCGTGTGCACGTGCGAGTGCTTCTTGCGGTCGCTGCTGTTGGCGAAGCGCCGCTCGCAGCCCTCGAACTCGCACCTGAAGGGCTTCTCCCCTGGTGGAGGCAACGCAGAGACATTAGTGCTGGTGGGCTGTGGCCCCGGCTCGGCCTCACTACCCTACCCCAATTTCTCTGCCATTTTTGGGAAGAGAGCCACCAAAAAATTCGGAAACCTCTTTCCCTGGCGCCGCAAGCCCGGCACCCCCTTTCGCCGCTCAGAGCGCGCCCCCTGAGCTCCCTCCTGCACGCCTCCCCCCCTCCCCTTCTCCCGCCGGGACCTGGGGGAGGGGACGGAGCAGGAGCAACAAAGACTCCATCTTAGTCGAGTTTCCTTCCTGGAAAATCCTGATCCACTCCGGTTGTTTTCCTCCAGATTTTCTCCACCTGGAGCCAGAAGCACCTTTGCCCGGAGAATAGAGTTGACTGAGGAGCTCGCATCTGCTCAAAATTGCTGTTCCAGCCAAATGTCTTTGCTCCCCACTCCCCGCCCAGCGGTCCACCCCAAACACATCCTGGCCCAAATTGTTTCTTAAAGTAGGTTTTGTGTAAACGCCAAAGCGATGGAATAATTTAAGGATGCGCAGCCGATGCACACGGCATGTGCATAACGTGGATTCGTGCTGCAGGGAAAGGTACTCCGAGCAATTCACTTCAGACGCGATTTTTACGGGGAATGGAGCCCCCTCCCCCTTCCCCTCTACCCCCTGAGGGCAAACATTTAGTAGCATTCTTCAAATCTTGCCTAAACCATCCGGGATCCCTCCAGATACTCGCGCCGGCAATAATATTTTATTACGCTGCTCCAGCGGCTTCCCGGAGACTCCGCCGCGGAGAGCCTGCTCTCCCAGTCCGAACTGACTGTGAAAGGTCGAGCGGCCTCCCTAGACCACCCATGGCCCACGGTCCGGCCTCCCCAGCCTGAGCCGAGAAACCGGCAAGGCAGGTTCTGCCCGGGCCAAGAGGGATCCGGGGCCATTCCCGCGATCGCACCCGTGGTCGCGGTGGCTTCAGGATGAGCGCAGCTGCTGCGATCAGGCGAGGCCTGGCTCCGCGGACCGGAGGGCAAGCGGGCAGCCGGAGTAGGCCCGGGAGGGGCTCTGATCAGTGGTGTGATGCCCTGTAGAGCCGCGGGAAGGCGCGAGCGCGCGCTAGGGTGGAAATATTGGCCGAGGACAGAGTCCCAATCCGGGAGCTCACCGCCGGCTGGATTTGCTAGCGTGTGGGGGAGGAAAGGACCCCAAGAACCCGGAAGCCCAGGTTCCTCTGGAGCTGCAGATGCTAAAGGAAGGAGAGAAAGAAATGTCCGGGTGCTGCAACAAATGGATGCTGCCGGGCGCCCTGGGTTGAGGGAGAGACTACCAAGCGTCTGGCTAAGGAGGGAGAGATGCCCGGCTGGTGGAATGTTGCCTTTGTGGTTGCTTCTGCCGCCGCTTCCAGGAAAGATGGGTGCTTTGGGGCAGGTTTGAATAAACAAAGCCCCTACTCCCGAGTCCTGTTGAGGCTTAGGCAGAGTCAGAGGTTTACGAACAACCCTCGCCTCCGCACGGCAGCGGGTTAGAAGCCCAGGGCTCCTGCACTGCGCGGCCGCTGCGTCCTCCCGCTGCAGGAGTATTGTTAGTACAGTGGAACACTGGACAGTGCTGGCATCTGCCGTTTCTCGGCACACCGGTACAGTTTTATTTAGAAAAATAGAAAGATGCAGAATAAACCCTATGTCCCTATGTGCCCCTTGTTTTCTCCCCTCTGATCCCTGTTGGCATCTGCAAAACTAAAACTTTTCTTCCTCCCTTCCTTCTGTCTTTTCTTTCTAAAGTCACTTACAAGAACCATGTAATTCAGGACCTGCAAAAGAAAGCAAGATCTGCTAAGACAACAGAGGAGAAATAGAATTTGAGGTTGATTGCCACCCCCCAAGTATTCCCCCCCCCCCGACACACACACACACACTTATCCCATCTTGTGACCGACCGCCTTGTTGGACATTCATGTAAAACAGAAACAATGATTTCGTCCCAGACGAGGTACTGAGGCGAAAAAAGCAGGGCACTGAAGGTGATATGGGCAGCCTGGAAGTTCCAAGGCCCCTGGGAGGCCAGGTGAGGCCGCGCCCCCGCGCCCTCCCGGCCTCTTCCCAGCAGCAGGAGGAGCCCCGGACTCCTCGCCTAACTCTGCACACCCCCCGCCCCACCCAACACGCAGCCTCCCGCCCTCTCCCTCCCACCAGATCTGGGCGCTGAGCCCTAGGTGGGTGGGTGGATGGATGTGGAGAAGCAGGGTTGGGCCGGGACCCCGCAGCCCGCCCTGAGTAGCCTGGGCCTGAGGCTGAGTCCTGAAAGGCCCGGGGTCTCCCCCTAGAGCCTCAGCAGCCGCGAGAGGCCTCTGCCCCGGCCCGGCGCCAGGCCCGCCCGACAAAGTTGGCAGTGGCGGGGCGGTTCGACTCGCGCCATTTTCTCGCACTTGTGGCTGGGCCGGGCTGCGCGAGCATTCCGCCCCGGCGCGGTCTCTTCTCCTCTGCCTCGGATCCCAGCCCTACCTCCCTCTACCGACTGCCTGGGAGAGTGGGGCGAGCCCCCAACACAGGGGTCCCGGGATGGGCGGCGGGCCCGCGTCTCCCTCGCGGCGGCACCATTGTTCCGGGATTTCTGTGACCGCCGCAAAGCGAAAGCTTTCGGAGTGGGATCGGAGCCGCTGCCTCCGAAGCCAGGCCCGGGATTCAGATCCCGGAAAATCTCAACTCCTGAGAAAGCAGCCTATTCGCCACTTCCGCGACTCGAGGAAATGAAACGCCATTAATATTTGAAAAGGCAATTATTTTCCTGTTGAATCGAGAACCGTCTTCATGAATAATTTGTAGTGAGGTCTATTGCCATTTGAGAAACATTTTGTTGTTGTTGTTGTTTTCTCCTCTTTTCATTACTTAGGAGGAGGGTTTGAGGGAAACGCCAGAGCAGGAGAGGCTCTGTAGATTTTTTTTTTTTTTTTTAACTCCGGTGATACTGAATCAGGATTGCCAGTGGAAAGGGAAAGGATGCACTTAGAATTCTGTTCTGAATAGACGCAAACCTGAGCCAGCTCGGGCGCACTGAACTTGATTCTCTGCTGTAGGTCGATTGCACTGAGAATTTAACCATTTTCTGCTTCACGGACTTCAAACAGTAGGCCGGCAAAGAGCAGTAAAAGTTTGTTTAAAACCCCCCTGTCATTAAAAATGAGTTCCTACTCTGGCTCAGGACTTCGAGTCTACCTTCGTGGTGCGGGCCGCCAGCTCAATGAATAGGGAGCCTGAGGGCGGCGATCTGGGTCTCACTTCTCTCCTTCTTCCCCTGGATAAAAATCGGAGGGAGGGAGGAGTGGGGGGACAAATGCTTGCGAGAGGTTGGGGGGGGGGATCCCGGAAACAGCTCAGAAAAACTATACATTTCCGAAATAAAGTAGGAGACTTAAAAGTGGACTTTAATCTGGCCTCCGAGTGTGCCAATGTCCTGGCCAGGGACCTTCCCCAAGACTGCAGGGTTTGGGGGGAGAAGGTGGGATTTAGCAAGCTTCTTTTCCGGGTAGTGCCAACCTGGGTGAGTTCTTTGACTCTAATAATTGCTGATGTTTTCACCAAGAATAGAGGTGCGTAAGGCAGAGTGCCAGGGAGTAGAAGTGGGGCACCAAGCTGGAACTTATTTCATCCTCTCTGTCTCTCCCATCGGTCCCCTTCTCCCGCACCCAAAATGGAAGAGGGGAGATGTTGACTTCTTAAACTTTGAGGAAGCGAGGGCAAGAAAACCCTAGCTAAGAAGAGTACAAACATCCGGCTGCTAAACTAATTAATGTAACTTCACAGGCTGTTCTGGGAAGTGTGAAAACTTTCTCCTTGCAATTGCATTAATTAGAGATGCTTCTGGCCAGAGGAGTTCAACTTCGCAGGCTTTTGAGAGGGCTCATTTTCTTTCTGTTAACTAGAACTAACAGATGTGGTTGACACATGTCCCCATTTCACTTAACAGCTCAGTAAATGACATTTAAGGTGAATGAGTCTCCTTGGGTCTCTGCTAAAGCAAAAGGGAGGGTTTGTGAAATGTCCCGAGTGTGGGTCACCAAGGCTCCAAAACAGGGGCAAAATTAGCCCATGAGACCCTCAAATACTAAAGAAGTCACTAAGGGCCTGGTGCACTCTCACTTCAAGTGGCAGTCAGGTTGTCAGGCTGACTATTGGAAGAGTGCACCTCACACAATTCCAAAGGGACAGGGAAAAATTAAATTGTTCCTATGTCTTTACAACTTTGGGGAACAGTGCCCTTTAAAATACCTTAAAATCAAACTCCGTTAAGCAGGGACCACACATTTGCACACACAGAAACCCGAGCATCCCCTTCACAACCCCCAGAGCAGAAATCTCATACTATCCTTCCCACACACAGCCTCAGGAAACTTCTGTGATTCTAAATGAAGGGCATAATTAATATTTTATGAACTTGGCTCATGGAAACACCAAAATATCCCCCCTCTCCGCCCAGGTGGAACTTGAGGAAATCCAGCTCCGAGGGCCCGGAAGAGGCCCCCTGCCTCCCCAGAGGGTCCGAACGAGACAGACAGTGGCGAATACTGACCTGTGTGAGTTCTTTTGTGTATTTTGAGATTTTCTGATCTAGCAAAGACTTTCCCACACCCCGGGAAAGGACAAGGGAAGGGCTTCTCGCCCGTGTGCACGCGGATGTGATTTACAAGTTTGTATTTGGCTTTAAAGGGCTTGCCCTGGCGCGGACACTCCTCCCAGAAGCAGATGTGGTTACTCTGCTCAGGGCCTCCGACGTGCTCCACGGTGACGTGCGTGACCAGCTCGTGCATGTTGCTGAAAGTTTTGGAGCAGAGGCGCGGGGGTGCGGGGCCGTCGGCCGCCAGCCACTTGCAGATGAGCTCCTGTTTGATGGGCTGGCGCATGTAGCGGAAGAAGGCGCCGGGACCGTGGGGTGCGGCGAGGTTCATGGTCAGGTTCATGCCCCCGTAGTTGTGCAGGGCTGCGGCAGCTGCCAGGGCGTCGCTGCGGGCCACAGGTCCCGGCGGGAAGGGTTCGGGCCGTGCGTACATGTCTCCGGGGAGCCCCAGACGCAGGAGTCCGTTCAAAGTGCAGCTAGGGGAGACCTGGGGAGGCTGCTCGTGAAAGCCCGGTAACACCGAGGGGCTGGAGGCGGCAGCGAGCTGGGGGCCATGGTGTCCGGAGCTGCTACCTGTTGTTGAGACAAATAGCGCGAGTGAGAACGGGTGGCGAGGGCTGAGAGTCCTACCCGGCCCCAGGGGGCAGGCCCAGCCCAGCCACACCACGGCCTCGGGGGTCAACGCCGGCACCGAAAGCCAGACTGCGGCGGCAGCGATCCGGGTGGACAACGCGAGGCCAAGCGCCTCCACCGCGGTCCGGCTGGGTGGCTGTTCGGTAGAGCCCCCTGTCGCTTCATGAGCAGGAGAGTGATGGTGGCGGCGGGGTGGGTGGAAGGGGCAGTGGGGTGCGCAATGCTGAGGCTGTGGGTTGCTGGGTGTCCCTGGGCTCTGCTCCAAAGGGGTCCGACTGGCGCTCCGAGCGCGCTTTGGCGGCCAACTCCCCCGGGCCCTCGGGGCCGCGGAGCCCTGCGGGGGAGTGGAGGTGGGGGAAGTGGTGATGTTGTAGGTGGTGGTGGTGCCCAAGAGCTCCGGCCATATATACGAATTTCAGCGCCCAGCTCGGCTGGGAGAGGGAGGCCTGCTGCATCCCGGCCGGGACTCCCCGGAGCTCCTTAGGTCGGGGCGCTCACGCCACCGTCACCTGACAGCGGGGAGGGGTAAGAACAGCCATAGACAACTTCTGCAAAGTTCCCCCCCATCAAGTTTTGGGTTGAGACTTTTTTTTCTCCCTCTCTATCAGTCTTTAATGCCTACTTGAAATCCTGTACACTACAGAGGCAGCAGCGGGGCGCGTGAGGAAGTGAATAGAGATTCGGGGCCGTGGCCCGGGCCCGCCGAGAGGAACAATCGCCTAGGTCGCCCATTGGCCCGCGTCCTGGTCCGACGTCAGCGATGACAGGTCCCTCAGCACGGGGACACACACACACTCACACACACACACACACGCAGAGTCACAACTGCTCCCGCTCCCCTCCCCACCCCCCAGCTCGCGCTTCTACTGCACATGCGCTCTGACCCGGGCACGGATTCTTTTCTCTACTCGTGAGCCCCCTCCCCCTTCTCTCCCCGAAAGCTGGGCAGATCTGCTCTGCCTCGCCGCTCTTGGAAGTGAGCGGGGCTGGGTTATGCCTCCATTCCCCACGGCTTTGGGGAGGGGGCGTTGCGCTGCACGTAATGTCCTTCCGGGCAGACCGGACCCCCCAGCCCTGCCGGGGCCGATGGGCAGCACCCGGAGCGCGGGGACTGCGGCCTGCTTCGGCAGCTTGTCCCGGGAGTCGGGAGGAGGCGAGGGCCGGGATCCAGGGAGGAAAGGCGGCTGCAGACTAGGAGGCCGGGAGCGGGGGAGATCCTAGGCTAACAGTCCTTGCGCCTAATTTTGTTTTCTCGCTTTTCCAAATTTTCTCGCGTCGCTCAGCTTTCTCGCTCTCGCTCTTTCTCTAGCTCTCGCTCTCAGTTCCACGAACCCCCTGACCGCACTTCGCCTTCCTACTTGGATCCTTTCTTCTCCCCTCCCCCTCTGTCTTCTCCCCACTCCATTCTTCCCACTTAGCCTTGCCGGCCCCTCCTCCCGGGTGCCTGGAGCGCCCAGAGACTGGCGGACCCAAGAATCTGGCCCTGAGCCGAGCCCCAGGACGGGGCCGGAGACGGTGATGACCTGGGAGAGGCTGGCTTCGAACCCACACCGCCCGCCCAAGAGGGCCTAAGAATCCTTCCCGCCGCAAATCACACCGACCCGCGGGCGACGGGCCAGAGAAATAAAGGCGAGGGGAGCGCAGCGAGGAGAAGCGGGTCCTCACCCCAGGTCTCTCTCCCACTGTCAAAGTGCGGTCCTGAGCTCTGTACCCTGCCGCCGGGCGGAGCCTTTGGGAAAGGGAACTTAAGAATCGTTTCCACTTTGAGCTCCCTCTGGCCACTTGTTGCCCGCGGCCGGAGTCTCTGTCTCTACTCGCTTGCCTAGAGCCGAGGCCACCTTTCCCGGCCCAGGCTGTGAGAGCGACCTCGGGCCACGGCCTCCTCTCGAGGGATGCCCTCCCGGGCTTCGGGTTCCGCTTTCTTGGGGTGGGGATCGGCCGGTGGAAGAAACCTTCAGTTCTGGACCAGCCGAGTGTGGCATAAACAGGGGGGAGTGTCCTTTGTTTGTGCCGACCGGCTAGGGCCGGCTGCATCGCCCGGCGAGTTAAAGTGCTGCTGGCCCTCAAGCCTGCGTTGCACTCAGTAGCCGAAAATGCCAACCTAAGTTCTCTCGGGGCTCCCCGGCAGCCATAGAAAGCGCCCTCAAAGCAGTGAAAGACTTGGGTTTTTAAGAGAAGTTTGAAGGATTGAGTAAAAGACCCCGCTCCCCTAGCAGAGGTGAGAAGTTTGGACAGATTACAAGGAACTCTGATGAAGTTGATTGAGCTGCCCCAGCCATCTCCAGCACCAAGAACTATTCTTAAACATTTCCTGGTCAGTAAATAAGGGTTTCTTTTAAATTTTTAAAAATAATTAACTTATTTATAATGGTTGGCAGATTCTTTGAGCCTTTCTTCATTTAGTGCATTGTTCCTGGCTCAGGGCCGCAATTTAGCGAGGGATTAACTTCCACAACAATTTTCCTCGGCTTTGACAAGTCCAGGTCTTTTTGCTCCTCCGGCCGGAAGAGCTTAAGCAAGCTACCAATAGATGCTGAGTTAGCATAAAAAAAAAAAAAAAAAAGTTGAAGGAGAGCATTTGACAGCTGAAGCCCTTCTGCTCTGGAAACCAAGGGCTTCCACACAGCAGTGTTGAGACTAGACTTGGAGGATTTGTCTCCTTTCCTGGCTTTCACCCTCTCCCGCACTCTCGCTTTCTGGGATTTATCCCCTTTGCCCACAGGTGCCTCCTCTCTGTTTTCCTGTCCTGTTTTCCCTTCCTCAAAGCGCTGGTTTCAAGGCTTCTCACCGCACAGGTGTCTCTTGAATGATACAGTTGTCTAGGCAAACCCATGAAGGGTTCTGAAAACAACAAAAACCAAGGGTCTCTTTGGGACCCCTTGCCCAGCACTTTCTCCTAACCATTCATCAACACAGACCTTAGTCAGCTCCTCCTGCAGCACTGAGGCCTAAGTGCGGGGGCACTGATGCAGTAGTCCAACAGTGAAAATATTTTCTTTCCCATCCGAAAGTTGGCAATCTACAACCTACTGTTCAGGATGTTTGTCAAACTAACCATCTACTTTGGCTTCCATTAAAACTCTGATTTGCACAAAAACGAACCACTTAATATATACACCGTGACCACACCCGCATCAAAAGCTTTGAATAACAGTACAGAACAGGAGTATTCAAGTTGTTTTAGGTTGTGGACCCTTTTGAAACCTGGTGAAGCTAGTGAACTTTAATAATCCCGTGCCTTTTGCCCACACTCATAATAGAAGAAAGCTATAACATTCCATTAGAAGGTGGCGAAAATAAAGATGCATTTTTTCCCATCCAAATTTGTGGGACACCCCCGCCCCGAATTCTAAGCACTGATTCCACAGACTCCAGGGATAAGAAGCAGAGGTTATATACAATAGACTGTTACTGCACTACACAGTCTCTCTTGATAAGTTTACCCTTGAAAAGCTTTGAACATGTGTATGGCTTTTTGTGCCAACAGTGAAAGGGCAGATACATCTGATTCAGCCAAATTCACCGACAGTAACCTGGCCCCATGGAGCTCCTTCCCAGATGCAGACTTCTTTTGAAGCACTGAAAACATCTGGACCCATCCTGGGGAGATGCTTCTTGAATAGTCAGGGGTCAGTTGACCTAAGGTCACTAAGGTTGCCTAATCTTTGCAAGTGCCTTAGAGCCACGTGGTTCACACCTTGGTTGGCTGAACACAGCAATGGAACCAAGCATTCTCCCAGAGGGACATTTCCTCAGGGACAGAGATAGGGAGACAAAAAAGCCATTTTACTCACTAATATTTATAAACAGGGAACTTTGGGTGATTACATAAGGGTCTTCAAGGCGTATCTCTGAAATAAGCCCCAAAGCAGTATCCAGCTTATCACAGATGACAGATGGGGCACTGACGTCAGTGAGGCATATTTTAGTTTTCAGGGCCATTCCTTTGAGTCTTCCAGTGCCCAGGTAGCAAGGATTCCAGGTTTCATTGACTATTCATTGGGCAGGCTAAGTAGTGGTGTCCCTCAGTGGTGCTCAAAATTTTTCTTTCAAAAGTTATCTCACCACACTTACCCCCAATACCAAATGTTTGGCTGAACCATTCTATTCCTAACCATGCTGGGGGTTATGGCATTGTTGAGTCTACATTTCTGCTTGATTTGCAGAAAAAAAGAGATACATTTGCAGCTCAGAGATCTTCAGCAGAGTTTCAAGAACCACTGGGGGTTTTCATGGGGGCCTATTTGGAGCAAGTTCCACCACCAGACTCCAAACAACCCTCCAGACCTCAGAATCATGCCCTAAGCACCTTTGTTTACCTCAGCTGTGACAAAGCAACATCATAAACTAAAGTAATTTCCTAGTCCTGCTGTATAGAAATATATTTTGGTGGTCCTACCATCTGTTATAGCTCCTCACATCACTGGCTTAAGTGGGGGAATGTCTGACTTCCTTTCTTTGGAAAGAAAACAATGGGGGAGATTTCAGATCAATAGCTGGGATATTTTTTCCATTTTCATCTTTTCAACAATGCTAAATGATGATTATCTGTTGCAGCTTATGCCTGAGCCAGGATCCCAGAAGCTGAGGGCCACTGTACAAAGCCTGGCCAAGCACAAACCTTGTTGCGTGAATATTGTGCATCTAGGTCTGCAGTCACTTGTTCAATCCTTTCTTCCCTGTTTCTGGCGAGGGTACCATCCAAAACAAGAGGGCAAATCCCTTCGTAGGCTACTCGCAGACAGAATTCAAGATTCCTACAGTGAGAGGTTGTCTCTAGTCTTGCGGGAGAAAAAAATAACAACTTAAGCCCCAGGAGCCTTCCATAGGTCCATGCCCACATTGTACAAAGGAGAAGGGATCTGTCAGGATTTTGAAGATAAAGGAAGATATTCCTCCCCTCTTCTATGGAAGTTTGGGCTTTAATCATCATTAATGGAAGTACGTATGAAAGAAAATATGCTTGGATAAAATTTAATTTCCCAGCAAACCATCATTTGACAAATGATTAGGAAACATTGTTAAAGGATCTTCCAGAACAGCACTGAGGAATTAAAACAACGGAATTTACATAATAACCACATCTCTCTAGGGAATTTGCCATCAAATCATCCCAAAATAATAGGAGAGAGTCATTTCCTAAGTTGTCCATTTAACTTTTATTAAGAAGGTTGCATTTCCTACCAACAAGGGAATACCTTGGAGGCAACCGTCAGCTGGTGGTGTAGTTGAAATGAGGGAAACTAGATGCCTGAAAGGGGAAACACCCAACCCTAAATCATATGCTTATTCTAAATGGAATATTAAATTAAATTCTTCACAATGAAGGTATTCCTGACAGAGCGGCTGTCAGTCACTCCCTGTTCAGACACCACATTGTGGGAACATCGTGGTTGCCACATTGCGGAAGGCTGGTGTCCCTGGTAAAGACGATGCATATCATGTAAAGCCCATCACCAAGATCAAAGTCTGCTCCTTTCATGGAAGCCAATACATGTCAAACCTCATTCCAATCAAATCGTCCGGAAATGAATTCAAGATGAATATGTCATAGAATAATGTGACAGTGGAACTGCAGAAGGTCAGGGGTGGTTGTTTCAATGAGAGAGTCGTCAAATATTAATTCTAGAACGTCCAGATGAGTAGACATTGAGGGGGCTTAGCTGGCTGCTGGTGGGACGTTGTGTCGCTGATTTGTGTGCAAATGCATCAAACACCAAGGTGTTGTTCTAAGTTTCATTGGAATTCAAGAAACACCCCCAAACTCACAACCAACATAACCAAAAGTCAAAAAAAAATATGAAAATAACTTCCTACTTAAAAAATAACTTCAGCAAACCAATATTCAAAAGAAAGAGGATATTAACTTACTTGACTCTTTCAGGGCGTTTCGGTAAAGCCGCATTCGTTTCCTCATCACCAAAGAAGTCTTGTATCTCATTTTCTGACTTTGAGCCTGTTTGGGAAGAAAAGAGAGACAGTCACTAGTTAAACGATTTCCTACATGCTCGTATGGCAAGATTGTGTGGCCTGAATGTATGAGTGAAAGAAAGTGTTGGTCTGAAGACCTTTTCAGTGTTTTCTTTGACTATTTTCAAATTTGGAAGTGAAAGAAGAGAATTCTGCTGGGAACTACCCATATTTACTGCAAAATAATATGTCCTGGGTGATAAAAAATATTAAAAATCATCATTTCCCAACTAGATTTTTATCCGTAACTTATTTGTGGATCTCCCTTACAGGTAGAGTTAAGCACACTTTCAGTCAGTCAGTGTTCAAACGTCTCTCACTCCAGAATTTAAACATTTTTATCTGAGAAGCCCCCATCATTTTAAGTTCATTAATTAATTGAGTTTAGTGAGAAGGAGGGCTGGGTGTCCTCTGGGAGGTTAGCAGGTTAAAAATTGAGTTGTAAGTGTTGGAACTGATAGGAGAGGAATTTCTTTGCAGGCATGTAGCTCCTGTTGTGCCCAAAGTGGTGTGGAATCCCTAACCCTCACATGGCTTCCGCCCCCTCACCCATCTGGAAGCCATCGCAGTTGGTTTTTGAAAGTGAATATAAAATTCATCAGATTGGGGTTGGGGGGAGATTATTTCTATCAATTGGTCCTGGCTGTCCACATTTTTTAGTTAAGCAGCTTAGAAATAACCCACCCCCACCCCCAAAATATTTGCATTCCTTATCAAATTCACTTTTTGGATAGAGCTACCCAGCCTTCGGTCATCTTAAAACCTTAAACTCATCTTGGGGACTTCTGCATCTGTCAGGCAAAGCTGAAAGCAGTGGAACAGCCAAACAGAGGCGATTCACCCAGCCCCAAACCTCAATTTGGCCTAGAAAGACAAACAGTCATTGAAAAGGTCTCAGGCTGGACAAACACAGCAAGCTCTCTGTCAATGAGGACGTCTGCCTGTCTTGACACTCCAGCCCACAGAACAAGCAGTTGTTTAACTTGTTGAACCACAGGCCAAATCCAAGTGGGCCTCTGCTATCTCAAAGACTTTCCAGTTCTCTATGCTCAAAGATCTCTTTCTCTCTCCCTCAACCCCCAACCCGGGCTTGAACTAGCTTAGGTATTTTCACCTTTCACTCTCCCTTCTTTTCTGGGTCCAAGCCTGAGGGGTGGGAGTAGGGGTTTAGACTCACCTTTTCCCAGAGGGTTTTATTTATTTTCGATTCTTTCTAACCAAAAAGCATCTGTCCCCAAAGGTAATAAGCTCCTTCCCGCACAAATCAGGAAAGAAAGAAAGCCCAACTTTGCATTCCTACAGAAGGGCAGCGTGCTGGGTGTCCTTGCTCTAAAATTTCCTCATGGCAGGATGTCTGGCACAGGAAAAGTCCTGGTTGGTTGGAACTAATAGAATTTACTTTTTTGCTTCAGAGGGAAATGGGTGTGAGTTTCCCTAAAGAACTCTGTCCACACCTACAATGCTGCTCGAGCCCTCCCTTTAAGAGGCCTGGGTCACTTCTATCCCCAGGTCCTGACAATCTTTTGTGCATTATAAACCCACAGGCATGCAAACAAATGTCTCAGAGGCTGGACTTCAGGCAGGCAACTGGGACCAACCTTAAACTGCTCCTGTAGCAGCTCCATCACCGGGCCTGTGCATGGAACCCGGGTAAATATCTTCTCCTTTGGTTCAAACTCTGACCCCACTTAGCAAGCCAGTCATCTCGCTGAAGGAGGGGTGAGAGAATCTAGGAGCAGTCCCTGGGCCCCTGGACCTGAGATCCTTGCCAACCCAGGGATATAAAAGCCCTGAAAATGCTCAGCTTGGTTTTCCCCGAATGATTGCTCCTGACTTGTCTCCTCACACCAGCCCTGGGCACTGAATCACCAGTCAGGAGCACAACCTGGAGACTTATTGGAATCTGCCTTCTTTCCCTTGAGACAAGAAAAGTGTGCCAATGAGCTTCAGTAATTGATCGTGCTGGGGGAGAGCTATGAAAGTGGGCCAGTGGGTACAGGCAAAAGGCATCATTTTTCTTTTGGGGGAACACCAAGCCTGCACATTGTGGGGTCGCCCTAACAGGCGCAGGCCTGCCCAAGGTCAGAGGTCATCTTCAGCCTGCTTCCCAAGCCAGCGACTTCAGTCCCCGAGACTTCCCCGCTGCTCCACACTGATTAACCCGCAGGAGCGCCGGCAAAGGCATGCCCGCCTCTCGGCCACAGCTCAGCCGGCAGGGCGGGTGCAGAGCAGGGGCCCGTCAGGCTGTCTGGGAGCTCCCTGGCTAAAGGCAAAACGGCTCCGGCCTCTGCCCGTGGCCTGCTGTCGCCAGCTGCACCCGGAACCTCCCTGCCTCCCCTTCATCGGGCCCTCAAACACCAGGAATTTGGGCTTTGAGGCTGGGTTGTGCAACGGCCTTTTCTCATTCTTCTGTTCCCTAGAGGGAAAAGCTGAGGTTCCTCCAGCTGGGGGCTGAAGACTGGGCGACCTCCGTGTGCCCAGAATAGAATCTGCATTAGTGGGTCGCTTGAAGGATCAGCCTGGACATTTAACCGTCCCTTTGAGCCCCCCCCCCCCCCACAAAACTGTCGATGGCCAGACAGAGGAAGGGAACATGGTGCCTCTTCGCAGGCCGCTCTGAGGCCAATGCTGTCGGAAAAGGGGTAGAAATATGACCTTGAGATCCAAAGGGAGTTTCCTGCAGACGGTGCAGGCCAAGTTGCAGCCCCTCCAACGCCCCTTCTCCATTCCGAAGACCTCGCTGGCTCCCAGATGTCCCCATGGACCATTCATCAACCCCAAACTTTCCCTTTGGGGCAGTTCTAGCTTTCTTTCACAGCCTGACTCTGTTCCCGCCCCACTTGTCCCTAATTTCCAGGGCCTCTATGTGTCTAGGGTAGTGGCCAGAATCCCAGGTAGCTACGGCCTTCTCCTTTGAGAGCTAGTCATAGCCCTCGTTCGCATCCCGGAGAAAGAAAGTCAAGTCCCAAACCCACAGCCCGCCGCGCGCAGAGAGCGGATCCCAGCGGTCAGCGTCCTGAGGCAGGACCAGACTGCACGAAGGCGAGGATGCGGGCCCCGCAGCTGACCCAGCCGGCATCCCCCGTCAGGTTGCGGTGGAGAAGCTCCATCATCTTGCTGCCAGCTGGGGTAACTTGGCTCCTTTGACCCTGGAGAGGGGAAGCCGAGTCTTTCCCTGCCATCCTCTCGGGGGCAGGACGGAGAAGCTGTCTGCAGGGGCCCCCTCCTGCGCGGGCCCAGCTTACTCGGGGCGAGGGAAGCTCTGGGCCATGACTCCCCTTCTTGGGCCAACGGTGGGGCACCCAGGCGATTTACAAAGAGGGGAGGGAAGGCGGGCAGGCAACAAGCTGCCCTTGGTCCGCGTGCCAGTGGGAGCCCCATTCGTCCCCCTTGCACCGCCCCCCAGAAGAAGGGATGGACTCATGTCCAGCGTAGCCTCTCGGCGGAAGGGCCCCCTCCTCCCCTCAGTGTCAGCGGGGTGGGGCCTGTACCCACGGTTGGGGGGCTACGGAGGGAGGGGTTGGGGGAAAAATCTAGCTGGGCCTCTTACCCCAGTGGGGTTTGGGTGCCAATGGCCGCGATAAGGGTGCTTCCTACCCCGCTGCTGGGGGTACAGGTCCGGTCTGTCTGCCCCCCGGACTCACGCACTTACCCCGCTCCACCTGTTGCCGGGATCGCCTCATTTCTGCACATCACTTTGAGGTGGCTGAGGGGGACCACAAAACCCTCCAAGCCTCTCTTTTGTGGTTCCAGCGAGGCGGTCATCTTTCATTTCTCCTTTTCCAGCTTTCGGGAAGCAGTTAGGGAATGTATGATGAAGCAGAAATGAGCCGTCAGGATGATATTTTAATGGCTTATATGTCACGTTGGTGCATGTGGCTTTGAACTGGAGCCGCTTGCGTTTCCTGCAGAGAGCGCCGCAAATCCCACTTGATAACTTCTACAACCCACAACTTTTTTTTTCTCACATTCACTCTTACTCTGTATATTTGGACGCGTTTCCTAAAAATACCCTCTTGTCAACGTCCCCCTTGGATATTCCACGAACAGGAGAGGAGAGGACTGACTTTTCTTTTTTGAAGAATTATTTCCCCTCTCCCCCCTCCCAACGGCGGCTACCCTTCTCCCCTCAGGTCCCCTCCCTTGTTTTTTTTTTTTTTTTTTTGAAAGGCAGGAGAGGTGGGTTCAAGATTTGTTCTCCCTGGTGAAAGCAGTACAGCCTCTAGAGAAAGCTTCTCCTTGCAGATAAGAGTTTTACAACGGCAGTGGAGGCAGGATCCAAATTTCCCTTGTAGGCAGCAGAAAAGACTGAGTGGCTCCGATATATCTTTTTTAAAAACAAAGTATATAACATTTTTTTTTTTAAACCACCCTTCAAGCCCCAGCCCTTTGCCTTCATTCCCCATCCTGGTTCCACTCAAAGCTGGCAGGGAATTCGGGGGCTGCTGCACTCAGACTTGTTGCTGGGGACCGAACATTTGATTTTTTTTTTCTTTCTCAAATTTCTGTTTCCCAGCACAACAAGCGCAAATGCTCAGCCAGTTTCCTTCAGACACCAGGAAACCATCCCAGCTAACAGAAGTCCAGTTTTGAGCAGGGAGAGCCCAGGGAAAGGGCAGCTCAGCTCGCCAGCCCCAAGCGAGAATCTAGTCGATGAAAAGACCAGGAAACCAGAAAGGAGGACAGGCCAACGCTGACCCTGCCTTCTTCCAGCCTGTGCAGCCCGAACAGGCGACTGGGCAAAAAATGTTCATTTTCATTTTCCTCTCGCCCAGGCACTGGTGAGTTTCCTAACGGGGCCGCCTGTGAAAGGATGAGTTGAGGTCTCTTTGTCTGAGAAAAGAGTTTAGGGCTGTGATTCAGCTGCAAAGAAGCCAAATGAAGTTAGAAACAAAGGGCAAATTGAAGGATTCCGACTCTTGGCTTTTTGTGTTTTCCTTACTAGAAAATAATTAGACCTAATGAATATGCAGACGCTTCAGCTAAACCCTCGGCCTGGGCTGCTGGGTTTTAAACAGAGCTGCGGAGAAATGTAACCTTCATCCCCCAACCCCCCGCATCCGCATGCATTTTTTGAAATGCATAAATGTTGCTCGCCTTAATTGATTGAGTCACAGGGATTTTTTTCCCCTGCTTTTAAGTGCCATACTCCTCTACCTTTCAACAATCATTTTAATATATAGTCAATGGCTCTTTGTGGACGGGACAAAAAGCAACTACGCGCAGTTGTTGAATAGACTTTGCGCTGGGCAAAGACAGGTTAATCGAGGGCCGCATCGCGAAAACAAGCGAGTGTTGTATGTTTGCACTGAATCCAAATGTCTGCATTTTCCTAACTAAATCAAAGGGAGTGTTATTTCTTTTTCTGCTCACTCATCTGAAGGTAAGTAAATTTTCTCTGGCGATCAAAAGCCTGGTCGGCAACAAAGACCGCGCCCGCTTTTTCCACCGTCCTGGTGTGGCGAGTTGCGGAATTTCAATAACTGTGACAAGGGTGACTGATTTGTGAACTAGAAAAGGTTTGAATGTCACAAAATTTACATTGGTCCTATCTATCGGAGATTTAAATACCAAAAAAAGTATTCGGGGATTTCTAGGGAGCTTTGGGCAGTCCTGAAGAACAATGGCGTGTTGGGAAATTTACAGTTTTACCTGAATGAAAGGGGCCAGGGTTGGGAACAGGAGTGCAGAGAGAGGGGTTAGTGGGGGCAGACAAGGGAGACTAGGGAAAAGGGAGAAAAGAAAAGAATATCACAGGAAAGGAAAAAATAAAAATTCGGCAACAATGTTTTCAATTTGCTAAAAAAAAAAACAAACAAAACCCCACAAAAACGAAAAACCCTGAACCTGGAAAGTTGGAGCTCTCATCCACCTGTGCTTATTTTGGGGCGGGGGGGAGGAGGGAGCAGGAGGTCTGATTGATTTGATAACAGTGAGAAAATCGAGGCAACCGGTTATCCTGAGAAATCACATTTCTGGTAAAGAGAAAGTGGTGTGCCTGTGTGCTCCCTAGATCTTAAATTATAAACAGGAGGGGGACGAAGCAAGAGGGAAGCGAACTTCAAAAGGAGCAAATAACAAAAGCCTCCTTTGCTGCCCTTCAAGGCGGGGACGGGGGAAAGAAAGAAAAGAGAGTTGCTGAATCGGGACATTCTGGAAGTGCCTTAGCTTAGTGTTTACCAGCCCCATCCCCGCCTCCTGTTCTCGGAGACGCCCGAAGTCGCTAATCGCTCAGCTAAGAGCAGGTCTGAAGAAGGACAAGATAGAGAAAGAGAGATGGAGAGGGAAAGGGAGAGGGATACGGATAAAGAGGAGAGAGAATGTCTATGAATGCGAAAAGGAAAAGAAATCGTGGCAAAAATTTTTTTCCATAAGAAGAGGGAAAAAATTTGGCTAAAAAAAAAGTTGCTACTCCTGGCAGCCCTGTTTGTCAAAAGGGGATGTCAAGCGCTTTACAATACCTGGGATTGATGAGGCGGGCGGGCCAATGAAAGGCGCGCGGCGCCTCGGCGCGCCCTCCGTTGGCGCGGCGGCTGCGGGCGGGGGGAGCGCGGGCACACCAATGGGCGCCCGCGTCGGCAGCACGTGACGCCTCCCCCTGCTCCCATTCATCAAGGGGGGGACGGTGTCGTCCTTTCAATTCATTTATCTGCAGGAATGATTGCTGCTATCAGTCTCGCGCTCACCGCCCGGCTGAGGAGGTGAAAGTTTCTCCCCAGGAAGATAAACCGCAAAAGACAATATTGTGCATGATTTGCGCCTTTTCTTTGGCTTTTTCTTTCTTTCTTTTTTTTCTCCCCCTCCACCCCCCCTTTTTTTTTTTTTTTTTTTTTTTTTTTTTGCAAAAAGCAGAGGGGGAAAAAGGAGAGTGAAGGAGCGAGGAGGCGAGCCTGAGAGAAAGGAGAGAGAGAGAGAGAGGGAGAAAAGAAAGGGCGAGGGGCTAGTGGAGAAGTGAGGAGGGGCGTACGACGCGAGGCGGAGAGAGGGCTAGCAGTCGCTGCTCCGGCGCTCACATTCCTCTATGCTGCAAATCCGGGAGGAAGTTTTTTTGGGGGGCTGAGATGCTCCATGCCTTTCCCTGGGCAGCCTTGACGCGGGGTCCTCTCGGCAGAGACTGAGCGGCGAGAAAGTGCTAGCCGGGCCGGCGGGGTCTGCTCGGCGGGCGCCGGAGCCCGCCTTGCTCGCGGCCCGCAGCAGTCAGGCTTCCCCGCGCTTGGCCGGGCGGGCGCCCCGGCGCGCCGCGCCGCTGCCTGCGGGCTAGGACTTCGCGAGGTGGGTCGACTCCTCCTCCCTCCTCTTCTTCTTCCTCCTCTTCCTCCGCCTCCCGTTCCTCCTCCTCCACTACCTCCTCCTCCTCCTCCTAATTTTCCCTCCTCGGCGGGCGAGGGTGGGGGGGGCGGGGGAGGCCGGGGCTCGCCCCGAGCAGCCACGATGCTCCTGGACGCCGGCCCCCAGTACCCCGCGATCGGCGTGACCACCTTTGGCGCGTCCCGCCACCACTCGGCGGGCGACGTGGCCGAGCGCGACGTGGGCCTGGGCATCAACCCGTTCGCCGACGGCATGGGTGCCTTCAAGCTCAACCCCAGCTCGCACGAGCTGGCCTCCGCGGGCCAGACGGCCTTCACGTCTCAGGCTCCCGGCTACGCGGCTGCGGCGGCCCTGGGACATCACCACCATCCGGGCCACGTCGGCTCCTATTCGAGCGCAGCCTTCAACTCCACGCGGGACTTTCTGTTCCGCAACCGGGGCTTTGGCGACGCGGCGGCTGCAGCCAGCGCGCAACACAGTCTGTTCGCTGCTTCAGCCGGGGGCTTCGGGGGCCCACACGGCCACACGGACGCCGCGGGCCACCTCCTCTTCCCCGGCCTTCACGAGCAGGCGGCGGGCCATGCATCGCCCAACGTGGTCAACGGGCAGATGAGGCTTGGCTTCTCGGGGGACATGTACCCGCGGCCCGAGCAGTATGGCCAGGTGACCAGTCCGCGTTCAGAGCACTATGCCGCGCCGCAGCTGCACGGCTACGGGCCCATGAACGTGAACATGGCCGCGCATCACGGCGCCGGCGCCTTCTTCCGCTATATGCGCCAGCCCATCAAACAGGAGCTCATCTGCAAGTGGATCGAGCCCGAGCAGCTGGCCAACCCCAAAAAGTCGTGCAACAAAACTTTCAGCACCATGCACGAGCTGGTCACGCACGTCACGGTGGAGCACGTCGGCGGACCCGAGCAGAGTAACCACATCTGCTTCTGGGAGGAGTGTCCGCGCGAGGGCAAGCCCTTCAAAGCCAAATACAAACTGGTCAACCACATCCGCGTGCACACGGGCGAGAAGCCCTTCCCCTGCCCCTTCCCTGGCTGCGGCAAGGTCTTCGCCCGTTCTGAGAACTTAAAGATCCACAAAAGGACGCACACAGGTACGGAAACGGCTGTCCTTGACACCCCTCGTTCCCTATCCCAGGCCTGGGACCCGAAATCCAAAAGTCAGCGGCGTGGGCGCACAAACCCGGCCTCGGTTGGGTCTGGAAGTCAGATTCCAGCAGGCAGACAGCGAAAGTGTGCGCTGGTTTTTAGTTTGAAGCTTGAAATTCTGGTAAAGTACAGAGAGGATCGGATTAGAGGGATCTAGTGATATAGATTTTTAAATGCGAACTAAAAAAAGGCGGGGAGAGCTGAGAGACAAACCCGGTTTTGCGGAGTCCTTGGTGCGCGCGAAGCCGTGAGAGGTGGCCGGCTCCCGGCGGCGGCGGCAGCGGCAGCGGAGGCGCCAGCCGCTCCAGCTGCAGGCAAATCTAAACGTTTGCTTTCGGCCAACATCCCTTCTCCACGCACCTTAGTGAGGACTTTGCCAAAGGAAGGAGCTGAGGAAATTGGAGGAGATCGGATGAAGGGGCACAGAAAGAAACAAAAAGAGACAGAAAAGAGGGGGTGGCGATGGTGAAAGGAAGTCAATCGGGCCTGAGGAGGCTTATGCATATTTAAAGAGCCCCGATTTTAGTAGTGACTTGTTTGTGAGCAGGCTTCAGGAGTCGGGAAAGTCAGCAGAAGGCGGAGAAGTCCGTTTTGTCAATTAGATTCTATGAGGACTTTTCGAAACACCGAATGCCCTGAGTTGGCCTTTAAAAATAAATAGACCGGTCGGGAGCAGTTAAAAGAAAAGTTCGTGGCGAGCTCAGGGCTCTAGTGTGGGTCGAGCAGGTCATTCTGGGCCTCTTGGGCCAACAAGACCGGGAATCCGGTCTGCTTCCCTGTCCTGGTTTGCCCGGGTGATTTCTGAGTACTGCGTTTGGAACTTGGCGTTTTACGCCGGAGCCAGGGAAGAATTTGCGGCGCCGAGCTCTCGGCCCGGATTACCCTATAAAATGTGAGTGTGTATAGGGGTGGGGTGGGGTGGGGGCGGCGACGAGCGGGGTGCGGAGCGTCGGGGAGGGGGTAAGGGGAGGAGAGAAGAGCAAAACAGCATGAGAATCAGCCCGGAATGTGAAAATTAGAAACCTAGAGCTAGGTAGAAGCTGCCTGAAGTCCTCTATATAGCCCCGGGCCTCAAAACCAGCAGCCAGACCTGCTGCTACTCTGGGATCTAAAAAAACTACCACGACCACTAATAATAATAATAATAAAATAATAAAATCTGGATCTAATTGGATTAAGGGTTAAAATAGTTCAGATGTTTAAAATTCCAATGCAGATATATGACTTTGTTAAAGATCCCGGTTTTGAGCTTGCAAAGTGTTAACCCTGGGCCGCTGCCTTTTTAATTTTTGTTTTTATTTTTTCCTTTTGTTTAACTTTTTAAAAAGAGCCGCGGGGTTTGTTCTAACCAGACCTCTCTCTTTCTTGCCTTTCGCACCAGGGGAGAAGCCCTTCAAGTGCGAGTTCGAGGGCTGCGACCGACGCTTCGCCAATAGCAGCGATCGCAAGAAGCACATGCACGTGCACACGAGTGACAAGCCCTATCTTTGCAAGATGTGCGACAAATCCTACACGCACCCCAGCTCGTTGCGCAAACACATGAAGGTAATCGCCGCGCTCTCGCCGCCCGCCTTGGAGCCAAGAGCCCGCTCAGCTCTTCGGCCGGGGTCGGGCGGCGAGTGGCAGCCGGGCGGTGGCAGGAGCCGGCAGAGGCGGAAAGGCCACGATTCCTCTCTGCTGACTGGGGCTGGGCAGAGAGGGCAGGAGCTGGAAAAGGAGATGGGGCACCCAAGGCCGTTCTAAATTTACTGTTTAATAATAAAAATCAAAAGAAGTGAGCACTGTAGCAGAGGCCGCCACTGATGGGGAGCCAGGACAGCCCCAGCGGGCTGATTCTGACGAAGCTACGGCCATGGCGGCTTGGCTGGCAGCGTTGGGCAGAGAGCCGGGGTCTTGCACGCGGTCCTGAGCGCTGGCTCACCTAACCCTGAGCAAGCAACGTTCAGCGGCTGCCGTGAGGACCATCTCAGGCTCTGGCCTCACATCCAGCCTCCCCCTCCTCCCTAGATATTTTCTTTTGTTGAGTCCCCGGGGCACTGTCCCTCCCCGGAGCCCAGCCTCTGCAGGGCCGAGGCGGGGCAACCAAGCCCAAGTCCCGCGGGTCTGGCCTCCCTGGAGTTCAAGGGGATCCAGGGCTCCTGGGGGAGGCAGCGCTCGGCCTTCACCCCCCCCCCCCAGGCGGCCGCCGCGGCGGGTCTTTATCTCCGTAAAAACGCGACTTTATTCCCGCAGGTCCACGAATCCTCCTCGCAGGGCTCGCAACCTTCGCCGGCCGCCAGCTCGGGCTATGAGTCCTCCACGCCGCCCACCATCGTGTCTCCCTCCACAGACAACCCGACCACCAGCTCCCTGTCGCCCTCCTCCTCCGCGGTCCACCACACAGCCGGCCACAGCGCGCTCTCTTCCAATTTTAACGAATGGTACGTTTAAAATCAGAAACAAAACACCGAACAAAACCCTATTTAAGAGACTGAGCACACACACACATACAAAATATTACTGAAAGAACCCTGAGCATCAAAGCAGTCCCCTCCCCACCCCCTAATCCTATTTTTTCTAAACCTGCCGATAGACCCAGGACCGAGTAAGAGAGAAGCACCAAACCTTTACTTTTTTTTTTTTTTAATTTTCTTTTCTTAGTTTGGCAAAGGCTTGGTAGCCAAGGGGTGGGAGGGGGGTGGAGGAGAAGGCGGTCGCCTGACCAAATGCCGCCAACCCCGAGGGCCAGTTTCTCCTGGGAATCTGAACAGGCTCTCTGGGAGTCGGCTTTTTTTTTTTTTTTCTTTCTTCTTTGCATTCTTGTAAATACAGAATTATTAGCTTAAAACTGTACTGTTGGATTCTGTATATAGTTATATCTTGGTTGGAAAGGGGGGTGGGGTGGGATCGTGGCGTTGTGGTCTTTGCATTGGGGGAGGGGGGAGGGGCTGGGGGGAGGGGGAGGGGGAGGGGTGGGCGGCCGAAAGCCAACTGTTTGTACTGAATGGCAAGAATGTTCTAGTAAATGTGTACCAAAATGTGAATTACTTTGTACGATTACAGTCTCCACGTCGATCTAACAGAATATTATTGGTATTAATGTGCTTTTTTTGTATAAAGTGCAAACATTTCGTCCCAAAGTCTAAGTACTTTAGTGCAGTAAAATGTTGTTTTCACGTCCTGTCAAGAATTCGTATAGTACGAGCTTGGATCTGCGTGTCAAACTGTTCCATTTGTTTATGTAAAGTGATATTAAAAAAAGATATAAACTATAACTGTCCGTTGCTTTTGGCAAAAGGTACAACCACATAATGTATATAATTCCTAGTTTCCATATTTATCCGCATGTAAAGGGCCGGTTTATTCATGTTACAGCTATTCAATATTTATGGCTAGAAGAACTCGTATGTACACTTTAGTTTCCAGAACTGTTTGGTAACCTTTCGTACGTTATTAAAGATTCTTAAATCTCAGTGATTGTGGTAGGAATTTCTTCTTCACCCCCAGCAACCTGCTGCCTCTTCTGCCAGCCTTAGTGGGTCTTGGGAAAAGCTCACCAGTCTTCCCTTTCTGTCATCGCAGGTCGTATAAACGTGATAAATGAACGCTACCCTGCTGGCTCTCCGAGAGGGTGTAATTAGTATTTATATCAAAATTTATGAAACAAATTTTCGGCCGCAGTATAATTTAAATGACCTTTGCAGACATAGAATAACAACCATAAAAATAACAGAAATAGATTGCGCAGGCGACATCAATATTAATGTAGGCGAATTGTCAGAAGCTCAAGGGCTCGCTCTGCAGCTTTGCAAATGAACTTGCAGCCGAGGGTTCTGCTGTCCCCCAAATTAAATTCCCCGAGTTGAA
Source organism: Balaenoptera physalus (assembly GCF_965194825.1). Taxonomy (NCBI): domain Eukaryota; kingdom Metazoa; phylum Chordata; class Mammalia; order Artiodactyla; family Balaenopteridae; genus Balaenoptera; species Balaenoptera physalus. The sequence continues at coordinate 29,589,716 of NC_138891.1, forward strand.
ACCAAGTTGCAGATTTACAATATCATATTTTAAATTGCTGTCTTCAATTAAACCATTTATGGCCATAACTAATTTTCAGGATGTCGATGCATGCTTTTCCAGGCCTTCCTTCTTTGTACAAAAGTAAACCTCCATAAAGCATTTTATTTATATTTCTTCAAACGTGATGCTAATTTAAATTAATTACTTCCTGTGATATGTTATTATTCCTATAATTTTGCCAGTTATTAGTTCTCTCAAAAATACATCTAGGGAAGAGAATTATTTTATGTAATTTGATTATCTTTCTATCTCTTTTATTTATTTCTCATTTACTTAAGAAATTCGTTCCATTGGCTGGCGTTGATACAGTAAATTTGTAAATGAGGAGACAATATAAAAAATCTAAATTACTTGTGCTTAATGACTGTAGCAGAACGCCTTTTCTCTAAATCAGATTGTCTTTCTTGCAGTTTAGTTTGATAGATTTGCAAGCTATGCTGCTCCCTTGAAGTTAGCTGCGCTGGTAGGAACGCGAGCTTCTTTGTCTCTGGTTGTAGCTTGCATGATCGCCCCATTAAGCAGACAGCGTAGCCGGAGATCACAAATCAGGGCCTTGGCTGTAGCTGCAAGGGTGCTGATGTGTCAGAGCACGAGACGGAAACTGACCTCACTGTAGGCAAGTAGGAACCCAGACTTGCATCTTTAATATACAGTGTTATGTGTGACTCTGAGAAGGAAAGCAAGAGGGAAAAACCCTCAAGAGTGTACCATTGACCAATTACAATATCAAAATGTTAAATTTGTTTTTGACTCGTCCTTTCATTGCTTGCTATTTGTATTTGTCACTTTTAGGCAACAAAGTTTTACTAGGTGAGGAGGGGATTTGCTACACTTTCTGTAGCACATCAAAAACTAGAGATGGTGGTGTTTAACTTTTAAAAAATTGTTTTTATGATCTTTAAGAGTAAAGATCAACCTTTCATGAAAAGAGCGCCACCTTGCAAGGTTTGGTGAGATTTAAGGAGGTTGAACACCTAAGCAGAAATTGCTGCTGGTTCCGAAAATTTATGAGACTATAAGCTGGCCCCAGTTGGCTCTGGAGGTTTAAAATTAACTAACAGCATAGTAGTTGAAGTGACTCCAGACATTAGGGCCAATAATTAATAAACATAGAAAATAGCTCCTCTCTCTAGGAAAGAAAGGTAAACACCTCAGTTAATAATCCTTCCCTTTCCTTTAGAGATTAGAATGTCTGGGAGCCTGATATAAGTATAATAATAATAACAACAGTACTTTTGTAACTTTGTTAGTGTATTTAGGAAGATAGTCAATGAGTGTATTTTTCCTTTGACCATTCCTGAAAGCAGTTTACTTCAAATTTGGAAATATAAATGTCTCATTATTTGTTATGTACCTGATGCCCTTCTAAACTTTAATAACATAGTATAATAATTAAATATCATACTATGATATATGATTTAAGTAGGATATTTTAAAGATAAATTTTAGGGATAAATGTTTACTTCAAAACTACTTCATATTAAAAAATTTTTTAGACATTGAATGCCAAATAATTTAAAAAAAAAAAAACCATTTGAGGAGTACTGTGTGTGTGTGTTTGTGAATAACCTCACCAGAAAGGAACTTTTATAGTAGAAGCCAATATTTACGCCAGTCCCCCTTACGCATTCTCTTCTCCAACACTTATCACAAAGAAAAAGTCATTAATGATGTAGGTTGCCTAAAATAATGCTTCAAACTTAAATGTAGTCTATGATTTTGCTGGTACCTTTAATGTTTGCTTCTTGGGATGTATTCTTTCTACTTTTCTTCATGGGCTATTAGGTTTTGAAATACATGAATGTGAACAGCGAAATATATTGTTAGACCCTATTTAGCAGGAGCTGAAGATGCTGCAAATGGCTGGTTTGTGTGTGTAGCTGTGGATTTTGATTTAGGCAGAAAGCTGTCCTGGTTCATATTTTGACTGCATTGTTTTCTATCACTATCAAATGATTAGAACAGCTAACAAGTTATTAAAAAGTTATATTGCGTCAACAAAAGATGCCTGACTACAAGCAACCGTATTTGAGAAATGAAGAGAAATGAGTTGTGGTATGTGTGTGTGTGTACATTTATAGAGTAAGCATGTAAATATACAAGCACCATTTATATGGGGGCTAAGTAATTTTCAAACATTTCAGATCCTTTGTTTTCTTCTTCAAAAGCTACCCCCAACTGCTTTAAGCGTTTGCAGCTGATGATTTTGATTTTTTAAAGTCAAGCATTCAAGTTAACCTTTAAGAAGCAAACCACCTCCAAAAGAAAGATGTAACCTTTCAATTGCCCCATATGCTTATCATTTTTTTTCTTTTTCTTCCTTTTTTTTTTTCTTTAGCTGACAGTGTAAATAGCACTAACCTTCTTTGCTCATGGGCCTGGCATTTAGATGTTTTTATTTGTTGATGGTGAAGTTTTCTCAGAACTTTTAAAGGGCTGGCAACAGAACTACATTCCCCAAATACCTTGCCCAGCCCTGAAAACCTTCCTGATGTTCCCTTTTAGAGGTCAAGTTGTAATCAGTGTCCTGGTCTCCTTGTGAATCAGTATTGGTGGAGTTGGTACCTGAGCATACTGCTTTCCAGGAAGCAGCTTGGGGAAGGCTCTGGTCCTTACAGAGCAGAACCAATTTATGATGGGCTGGGAGTAACTATATGTGGTCTGGCAAACTCAAAATGAAGGCGCTGAGCTTGTGCCTTTGATTATTTGTGAACTAGATATGAAGTCAGCAGATTCCCAGCTCACATTTCTTTTTTTTTTCCAACTCAAAATACTAATTACAAATTAATCTTGTCCTCTCTAGGTACAGAGTTCTCGCTTGCTCCTAGCATCAAGTGTAGTTCTTAGAACTATGTGTTCATATTAGGAAAACAAAGTGTTGTTTTCATAAAATTTGCCACAGTTCATATCACTCTCTGGTTTTAGAATTCTTGAAAACAGAGTGGCAGTGGAAAGATCTATCTCATCTATGCCAGGCAAACCTGGTTCATGTTACTATAGGTTCATATTACTCAGGGTGCTGAGATTTTTTTTTTCTAGCTTTTTACCACCCTATTCACTATCAGTAATATGTACCCATTTAAACTGGTTAGATATAGAATGTAAGATTTTATAAGAGTAACTATACAGCAACCTCTTTTTTTTTTTTTCAAATGATAATCACTAGTTTGGGGCAAGAAATAAGAAAAAAATGGTAATAACTTTTTATAGCATGCCACATTTGAGCCTTTTCCTCAAAGTTTATTGCAAGTATAACGGCATAATATACACAAAATATGAGCAGTGTTCCCCATTAATCTATGCAAGTCAGGTTCATTCCGGAGTGTCTCACCAAGTAAGAGGAAACACGATCAGCCCAAACCAGGGCCTATTTTTACCATGCAAGTTGAATTCTGGCATTAGTTCCTAACGTTTATTTCCACTTTAGAGCAAGGAGCAAAAACAGTATGAAGTTTCCAATTGATGCTATACTGGAGGTGGGTTTTTCAAGAATAAGAAACTGAATTTAGCTATCTAGTATGGAAATGACATTGCTTGTCAATGGTACTAGAGACTTCAATCGTCTGTCTCTTGTCCACAAAATTTTGACTGCCTCTGATATTGTGGGTCATCTTTGTAAGTATATGCAGAAGAATTCACGGGTTGTGAAACTTACACAGTGATATTTTCACCTACAGCATACACAAGAATCAACTATTAAGCGTGGATATAAACAGATGGGAATTATATCTATAAAAAGAAAAACAACAACAGACGTTCGAAGGCCAGCGACCTTAGCAAACTAAAAAAAAAAAATTATGATTATTTTGCTTCTGTCTTTTGTGTAATAATCCCCGTTAAGCTACAGAAAACATAAGGACATAAAGAAGGTGAGAGAAGCTTACATCCTAACTCCTTTTTAATTTTTTTTCTGTCTATCCGGGAAAATCCTAGCCTCTGGCAAAGAAAGCTGAAAACTGTGGAGGAAGGTAAAACCACGAAAAAGGATAGGGGTGGGTGAGTCTGCGTCAAGGGAGATTTTTGTCCTGGAGAATTTCTTGAAAATATATAAACACAGGCTTTGGAGGTGAGTTTGTGGCGGTGGGGTGGAACAGCAAGACTGCCCCACAGCCCCTCCACAGAAGGCCTGGCGGTCAGCGTTCGAGGGGCCCCTTGCGCCACCCTGCAGCCCTGCGGGGCGCTTTCGAAGTCGCTGCCGCGGGCTGGGACTGTGGCTGGGAGAGCAGTGCGCAAGCGCGGCCCTGGGCCCGCGGTTCCACGTGCTAATGAATATGCATGAGGCGCCCCCCCCCGCCCCCCCGCCCACACGGGCCGCGGGGAACAGCTCTGCGGCTCTGGCCCGCGAAAGCTGCCGGCCCGGCTGCCAAAACAGCGCGGCGAGGAAGCTGCACGTGTTTGTTTTGAAACCGCACTGGTTTAAGTGAGTTCACAAAGCCAGGCAGACAGTGTAGGCTCCAGCCATCGAGTGGGCCGGCAATCTCCCCCTCTTTAAGGGCCGCCCCAGTGGACTACGAGCCCTGCCCACTTAGGAGCTGTCCTCCTCCTGTACCCTTCCAGGGAGCTGGCAGTTCTTCTAGCTCCTTGGAGAAGACGTCCCCTCCAGTCACCTGGCCCCCCTCCAGTCACAGACCCCACGCCTGCGGTGGGAGGGCAGGGCACTAAGGGTTTTCCTATCGCCCACCCTCTTTCTTTGCTCTGATCCAGGCTTGAGTGTCCCCTGTCTTTGTCTGTCTGTCTCTCTCTTTCTCCCCCTTTTCCTTTCTCTCTCCGGGTTCCTATTCCTGTCTCTGGCTGTCCCCCAGCCCCTACCCACTCATGCGGGGGGCTATCAGCCGCTTGCTTGAACGATTGCTCTAGGGTTTTCTCTCGACCCTTCCCAAATAATACTCGTCAGCTCGCGCATGCTTAAGAGCTGGTATAGTCCTGTTGAGCTCAAACGTGCTTACATGGTGCAAACGTGACAACTGGTGGAGGAACTGCCCTGGCCACGAGACCTGGAAAGTGTAGGGTGTGGTGAGGGAAACCCAGAGTTCAGGCGCTGAGCTATTGCTTTCCCCTCCTGGTGACATTCCTGGGGTTCTGCACATTGCATAATATTTTGTGGTCAATGTACTGACATTTCCAGAGCAAGTGCCTAATGTGTCTGGTGGAGTGACCAGCACCTGTAAACAAAGGGGAGGGGTAGTGGAGAGTCCCTGGGGCACTCTATCCTCACACCACTGTCTATAGAGCTATGCTTTTGGGTGTCTTGGTCAAAAATCGTAGATCCCATGACATCAGAAAATGGCTGCCAGACAGGTTCCAATTCTCCTTTGGATTTTACTTTCAGCTGGAGGGACAGACCCATTCCATGGGGCCCACGCCTCTCACTTCCCTCACTGCTAACAGGAGAGGGCTTTTGTCACTGCCCGGTTCGCACTGCAGCTAATCCAGGGCCAGCTTCGTTCCTGCCGGTTCTGAGATCCGGGGGCCATAGCATCATTTCACCTGACAGCCACCATTCGCCACGTCTTCAGCTTTGAACAAGGAGGTGTGGCAGAGGGGTTTTGGAAACGTTCCTGCTAGGAAAAGTCCTGTCCTCCCACCCAGCATCCGAGTCTCGGAGCTCAATAACATAGGGGTGGCCCGAGAAGAGCTGCTGGGGACCTGGCCCAGGGAGGCCTGGCAGAAGCCAATCAGCCTGGGACTGGTCCCAGGGACTCGGTGGAAAGGGGGCTGGCTCACCAGAGTTCTCTTGTCCGAGGTCCCCGGAGGACAGAGCACCTGGCGTCTAGTTAGGGGCGAAGAGTCCTTCCATGCACCGAATCCCCGCCACAAGGGCCACCCCACAGGAAACCCATTCCCGAGTTGGGTCCTTTTATGTTTTAATATGTTGGGAGAAGGGGGCGATTTAGACTCTACGAACTCCACGCTAATTATGAAGACCTGGGTCGGGCTCGCTCTGAGCCGCTCTAACCCAGCGTGGGTTCCTGCGTTCTTGCCCAAAAGGCCAAGGCCCAAAGAACCCTTTGCATTTGGCGGAGGGCTAGAGGGAAAGGAGGGGCGGGGGCGGGAGCAGGCCGGGGTCTGCAAGCCGGCAGCCCGGCGCGGCGAACTTGGGGCTCCCGGGCTTGGCCGCCGCGTCCGTGGCGGCGACGCGGTTGCCCTCTCCGGGCCAGAGAGCGGGGACGCCCCTTCCCCGCCCCTGGCGCCCCCAGCGCCCCCGGGGTCGGCGCCAGAGTCCCTGAGGCCCGGAGGCTCTGACTTCAGGCGGCGAGGCGGGCTCTGGGGCCTCCCCGGGCCAGGCCGAGTTTGGTCTGCGGGGGCGATAGCGCGGGGCGCGGGCCGGGACCAAGGAACGAGGGACCCCAAACCGGACAGGCGTTTTCCTTCCCTCCCCCTTCCCCCCGCCCCAGCCGCGCCTCAGTCCCTGCCCGAACTGCCCGTCTCCGGTAGGACTGACTGTCTGCCCGGCCTCACTCTGCTGCCAACCTTGCCCGAAATCTAGACCCCACACCCGGTAAGTCGCGTTCTTTCCCCCACCCCGTCCCGCCACCTTCCCGGCGGACTCGGCCCGCGGCTGCGTGTGCGCGAGGGGCCCGAGGCGCGCGCCGAGAAGTTGGGCTGACGTGGAGAAGCCGCGCCAGCCCGGCCTCTGCGGCTCGTGTGTAGGAACGCCGAGCACCCCAAGGTAGTCAGAGATGTCGCGGGGCTCCCCAGTGAGGAGGGACCGAAGAGGGTCCAGCCTCGCTCTCCTGGATCCTCTTTGTCCCTGTGAACAGCCACTAAAGCTATCTTTTAAGAATAAGCTTTCTGCTGGTCTCTAGTGTGTGTGTGAGTGTGTGTGTGTGTGTGTGTTGGGGGAGGGGAGCGGGGGAGGAGAAGTGCCCCTTCCCCTAAGCAGTTTCTAATCCCTAAGGTCCCCAACAAAGTTTACTTATGGTTTCCATTTGAATGCTGTGAAGTTAGTATTATTATTACTATTTTAAGTGAAGATTTCTAAGAGTCACAACTTCTCAAATATACGTGCCTCTTGAGGGCATTTCGACAATTACCTTGTCCACTAACTCCCCTCCTTTCCCACTGGAAAAAAATAAACTTAATTTTTCAGTAGTTGCCTTAGGACACGTCGTTTACAAATCACTAATGTGAGGGAAGAAAGGAAGAAAGAAAAACAAGCTTGGCATTTCTCGTTGGGAGTCCGCGTGCTCTATTACTGAAATGTGCAAGATGGATTTTTTTGGGGGGAGGGGGAGGCAGGGCGCTGGAAGAGTGCTTTTGAACCGCGCTGCCCTGTTGCACGGGGCTGACCTTTGGCTGACACGGCCACGGAGCAGGCCGTTCGTTAACGAGGATTTGATACATTAGACATTCGAGCTGGGCGTGTAAACCCACACTCTGAATCCAGATTTCGCTCAAATTAGTGTACGAGGAAATGATCTTTTTAAGTCCTGAGGCTTAACCAAGTGTCAGGAGAGCCGATTGCTGCCTGAAAAGGGCAGCGAAGGACACTGGGTAAAAGGCACATTCCTAGCTCCTTAAAAAACAAACAAAATAAAACCCCTAAATCTTCTTTGAATAATTCCTGAAATCCTCCAAGTCGCCACTTTTAAGTAATGCTTATAAATAAGGCTTATCATCTCGTTCTAGTGAATTCTGTTGTATTAAATCCTAACGCGAGGCAAAGTTGTGAAGACAGTGTCACAGTTATGGAGATATATATATATATATATATATACACACACACATACACACAATATATATTATACATGTATACATAATATATTCATGTATATAATTTTTTTCTCTTTTACTCTCTGGAGATGCTAGAATGTGACAATTTATATCCGCCAGGTTGTGGGGCACCTACGGAGGGGAGAGTCACAGATTTTAAAGCCGTTTAAAAGTTGACGCGTCTCGATTTAATTTGGTTCGACTCGTGTCCAGACTTCAGAGCCCAGAAAGGGAAGGCAGGCTGGCCACAGGGACCCCGGCCTGGGGCGCGGCGGCGGAACCTGCAGCTCCCCAGCAGGCTGGAGTTGGGGACTCGGCTGTGCAGTGGCAGTGGAATGGGAGGCCAATTGGAGGATGCGGCGACTCCCGCGGTATTTACTGGCTTGGGAAAGGTATCATTTTATTTAAGTTGGCAATAGAGCTCCAACTTAAAATTTTAAAGAAAGCACCCCCCAGAAAATGTTTTCCTTCTCTTCCTCCTAATAGCAGAGCCCGCGAAGTGCTCTGAATTGTAGAGGGGGAGAATCGCTCCTGCCGGAGTTCCCAGCCACTCTTAGGGTGGAAGAGGGAAGACGAAGGGAAATCGTGTTCTTGCTCTGTGTCCCGCAGCCCTGCAATGGCGATTTCCTTCAGCTACTGTCCTGGGGGAGGATCGCAGCGACAGAGGCACTTTTCTGCACCTGAGTGTTGGCTTCCGCTGCTGGGTTTTGCTGGCGCTGCACAGAGGCGGTTGCTGGGACCAGAATTTATTCCAGGCGAAAACGTACGCGAAGCAGTTTTCGGCCTCAAATCTTTGCTCGGGGAGTCTCTGCTTCCACTCCCCTCTGTCCTCTGGATGTGGATAAAAAGACGAAAAATTAAGCAAGAAAGGCACTATCTATAATGAAAAAAAAAAAAAAAAGATAGTTTAAAAGCAAGGATTCTAGGGGAGAGAAGTGATTCTCCCAGACCTACGATGAAGAAATCCAGACAGGGCCCACGAGAGCTACAGGATTCGTTCCAGACCGAGTTCTGTAGACCTAGTCCCACTCACAGACTGACGGCTCGCCAAACTCGGGTCCCCGATCTTTAGGACAAGGGCAACTGGGCGGGTGGAACACTTTTCGGGACAGAGGCCCTGACCCCCTTTGGAGAAATCACACCTCTCCAGAATCTTGAGAACGCCCCTGGCTTGGGAGGGTTGCAAAAGCTGGTCTTAGGGTGAAGAGGCGAGTTGGGGGAAGAGGGAAATGTTGGGAGAGGAAGGAGAGAGGAAAAGTTGTGGCTGGTCGACTGCGAGATCGAGTTCATTTCCCCCCAGTGGCGGGTCCCAGCATCCTTCTTCCCCAGGTTTGGAGCACCAGCGAGCGGTGTTTGGGCGAGAAACTCCCCGGATCACCGACGTTCAAGTTGTGTCAAGTTTGAGGTAGAAAAGGCGGGTCTATTTCATTTTAAGGTCCACTTTTGGAGTCAGTGGAAACAATCTACCGTTGACTTTCATAAAGAGTGGAAGGGAGGAAGCGCCCGCCGCTTGAGGACTTGCCCGAGTTTCTTTGGCCCTCTGTCTAGACCGCCCACGAACGTCCAGCCCCGGGAGTCTCCCCCTGGCTTGGGGCCTCCACACGCGGTCTCGAGTCTGGGTGCCCGCGTGTGTCCGGAAGCAGCGGGCGCTGCGGTTTTGCCTGCGGCAGGACTTTTTGGTGGGCACGGGGGCAGCCCCTTCGCCCCTTCTGGGGTTTCCTCCGGCCCTGCCCCGGGCTCCCTCCCCGCAGCCCCCGCTGCCCGGGGCCCGGCCACCCGGGGGCTGCTCTGGACCTGACGCAGGCAGCGCGGTCGCTGACGTCAGGGGCTCCCGGTGGCCCGAGCCCCGGCCACGAGGCACCCGGCGCGAGCGTCATTAATTATCAGGCGCCAGATATTGTGAAGAAAGCTCAAGCTTTTCAGGGGGGAACTGATTTTGAGATTTATATGTATATATATATTTTGGTGTGGGGAGCGGGAAAAGAAGAGAAAAAAAAAGTGGAGTGGGAAACAGTGATTCGGTTTCTCAAAGCATAGTTAGTAACTTCGCACCCTCCAGCGTCCAGGTCCGCCCCCTGGGTGCACCCTTCCGTAGGTGTGGGCTCGTCATTTTGTACCTGGTTTGGGAGGTTCTTGGTGGACGCGCCAATATTTGTTCCTGCGAGACTCGCATCGACAACTTCCCTGTAGATTCAAGCTCGAGGAGTTCAATCATCTCCAGCACCCAAGGGGATGAGATGGAGTTGGGCATTGCGTCCTAAACGTGGATCTAGGATGTTCATAGCACCCTTTCCATTTGGTTAGATCCTTAGCCAGAGATCTGATATTATTATTGTTGTTGTTGAGTAAAAAGAGGGGGGAAACCCCCACGTACACCGATAGGGCCAAGATAAATGAGCAGTGCGATTCGGTATCAGCAACGAAACCTTTCATTTGTAGCATCGAAAGCAGCTCTCCTTTTTTCTTTTGTTTTAAAAGGAATTAGACATATAGTATTTAGCTCAAAATAGAATTTTAAGCGGCAAAAACTTCTTCAAAATCACACCAGTTCTTGGTTCCAGCTCTAATACATTTTCAAAAACCCTTTCTCTGAGGATCACTGCCGAGTAAACACAGGGCACAGCAGGGTCATTGTGAGGCGAATTCTCTCTTGGGCTCTTCCCTGCAAAGGGAAAAAAAAAAAAAAAAAAAAATCATGCAGTATGATAAATTCCACAGGTGATGGTGAAGTGATTTTCTGAAAAAAAGAAGAAAGTGAAATTAGAATTAAACTAAAAACCCACCCAAATTAAGACAATTTTTATGTAAGTGGAAATAATAATCCACAAATTCAAATGTCTTAAATATTATCTTATTTGCCATAAATAATTTCCTTGAAATTGGCTAGTTGAATTAGCCATTTGGAAGATCCTGAATATAAAAATAAAACTCATATATATCACTGCATATAGTCAGTAAATAGAGGCTCTCACAGATATAAAATTATCTTCATACATATGAATACAGAATGTATTTGATAGTACCCATGGAGTCAGAACACAAAGCCTCTCTAGTTATATCTATAGGAGGTTAGAAATATCCTGAAAAGTACTTTAAATGGCAGGTAATTTGTTTAGAGTTTCACAGGCAGAAAAAGAATGGACTGAACTTTAATTTTTCTTTTGAAACTTTTAGAGCCCTGTAGGCAGCTTTTGATTCAGAACTGTGATGGTGACCATTTTATTCTGAAATCAGTAATTTATTTCTAACCAGTAATTATATGATAAACGTTTAGCAAGTATATACTGATTTCTCAGAAGTGTACAGCAACTATTTTGTAAAATATGAGGAAAAATGGAGCTCATTCTTAAACAAAGTGTAAATATATTTGTAGTATTGAAATCTTTATGGAGAATTTTAAAAAGATTAAAAGGTCACATTAATAAATGTACAAAATTCCACAAACACGCACCAATAAAAATTTCCAGGAATTGTGTGTTAAAAGTATTTGAAAAGAGATACCCGCACACAAAAAGAAAAATAAAAAGGAACCTTAGGGTAAATAAAAACAAAGGTCCAGGGTCCAACCTTTTTTCTCTTTAATTATTATTATGTTTTTATGGCTTGTAATACCTAGACTTTTGTTTAAAATTCTAAAAGTGTGTGTTAACTGTAATAAAAGATATTTGAAGTTGAGGACAACAGTTAATCAGCATTCAACAACTTCAGTTTCTATTTTACGTGCTACTACTTTTATATACTATAAATATTTCCAGAGAGCTCTGCTCTTTTTTGGTACAGTAGGATGAAATTTATGGGTCTAAGATGTTTTCTGGATTATGTTTATTATACTCCGGCTGAGAAAAACCTTAAGATATTCATTAGATTAAAAAAGTCAGCTAATATTGTTATAGTTCCTGAATCAATAAATATTTACAGATTTAAGGCAATAATTGAATTGAAGTGCCAAGTTTCAAGGTCATTATGTGTGTATGTATATCTTCACATAGTAATTTGTACAAGTTGGACAGTATCCTATGGGATTTATGTGATTTTTGGTGCTGCCTCAGTCATAATTTCACTTGCTGACCTGGTAAAGTCAGTTGATATCCTTGGCTCTTAGCTTTTTCACTTGTGAAATCAGTGCCCTAGATAAGATGCTCACTAAATTTTTATATAGTTCTTAAAGCAGTGGTCTGTCTTACTCTTACTTATGGATTAACATTTTAAAAACTTTTAAAGGTAGAATTTTATTTGTGAAAAAAATTTAATCAGGGAAATCTACTTAACTGATTTGGATATAAATGCAATCGACTAGCAATTCCGATTGTAAAACCTCATCATTAAGGTTTTTTTTGTGAGTCCTGTTTTAGAAATATGCATTCTATTAAACGGGGCAGGGCGGGGGGATACAGGAAACCTATCTTTCTCTCTTATCTTGAAAAGGAAATAACATACATTCCTAATGTTTTGTTTGTGTGAATTACAAAGAATATTTTCATAAACCTGGGGCAGAGGGTACTTAGGAGATGGAAACAGTATTAAATTCAGTTGTTTAAGGGCATGCATTTGGGAATTGTGAACTTTCAGTCCTGGTCATATGCAAATATATGTTTGCTATATGTATTAATTCACTGAATTTACAAATCCCACTATGTAAAATAACAAAAATAAGAGGAAAACACAATTCTCCTGCACACTCTTATGGCTGGATCAGTGTGAAGAGCTAAATATATTGAGTATATTATTCAATCTACAGGTTTTGCAGCTGTAGCTTGTTACTTACCTATCAGCTGACTGCATTTGACTGGACCAATTAATTGATTAATTAATTAAAGCAACAAACTTTAAAGTATGGTCATTGTTATTGAGACTATGGCATTTCAAAAAAAAAAAACTCCAAATGCTTTCTTCCCTCCGGGAATATAATAGGAGAGACACATAGAATTAAACAAAATGTAAGGTAAGATATGGTATTTGTCATAAGAGAGGCATAAACAAAATTTGATTGGGCAGTGTTTGACGTTTTGATCACTTGCTGATTTCCAAAATCAGAACAAAATTTCACATCACAAACTTTTCCTTCTCTTTCATACTCTCCTTTCCTCCATTCCCTCCCCTTACCTCCTCCCTTTTCTCTTCCCCTCTCCCTGGCTCTGAAACCTAAGGCGATATGACATTTTCAAAAGACCTTTCTTGGGGTGGTGGCAGTGGGTTTGTGAGCTTGCTGCCTGAATCCTCTCCAGGCTTTTGTCTTTTGGGGGCAGTTTTGTCCGAGTGCCCATCTGTAGCCAGCTAGCCTGGGCTCCCATAGATGAGCTTAAGCTCTGTGAATGCTGGGTCTAAGGGCTGGTCAGAGCTTTTCAGCTACGAGGGTGTCCATTTTTATGGTTGAAGTGGGTCAGACCAAGCAGAGACCAAGTTCTGACAACTCCAGACAAATATTTGAAAAGAGGACACTCGTCACCAGGACATTCACACTTGCAGAATTGTGCAGGATTTCTCTCTCTTCTATTATTTGTTTGATCTAATACAGATTCCCTTGTCACTAACAAAAAGGCCTTTTTCTCCTTTTCATGATGGTTCATTTGTTCATTTTTATTGTTTTAAAAATATTTACTATAAAAATTTCAGCAAACTGACTACTTTTTTTCATAAATTTTCTATCTGTTCTGAAATGTTAAGCGGTTGAGCCATGTTTTTCCTTTCCCTGAGGCTGACTTGATTCTCTGGCAGTATGTTCCAAGAAAATTTTATGTCCTCCTTATACTATTTCATAGTCACCCCGTGAAACCAAGGAATAATTAATTTTCTCCAAAACGGGTTGCATTCAAGTGTTTTAGAAGCTCTAAGTAGGACTAACCTGTAGCTAATCAAAGATGTAGAAATAACTGGTCAGTTTATATGTTATTTCAGATTCCTCTTTTTTCTCCTTTGTTGCCATTCTTTGGGTCAGTTGGAAAGTGGCACAGCCCAGACCAGTCTGATTAGTACTTGCTGGCTGTTTGGATGAGTAGATTCAGGCAGGAGGGGTTGCAAGGTGTGTTTGAGGACTTGGTTTTGTCATTTTCATGTGATTCCTATCCTGTTTGTAAAATAAAGTCTTCATGTGAACAATTTCTAGCATATACAAAAGTAGAGAGAACAATGTAATAAATCTCCATCACCCAACATCAATATTTATCAACTCATAGCCAATTTAATTTTGTCTATATTTCCATCCACTATTCTCCCCCAGGATTATTTTAAAGCACATTCTAGACATATTATTTAATATGTAAATATTTATTATTTAACTAATATATAGTTAATGTTTGCTACAAAGCCGAGTGGCTTTTTCAAAGCAACTAGTGTGTTTTTCTGAAACACTGCCTGGTTTGAGCTTTTAGGTTGCTGTTCTTGATCCTTTTAACGGTTTTGCTTCCAATACCAGAGCCTTTATTAGCCACTGGAATCAAGGAGCTCTGTAGTTCTCAAGAGAAAAAGAATAATTCAGTTGATTATCATCATAATCAATGAAGATGGAAGCTTCAAGTGGGAAATCTCACAATTCCCAGAGTCTAGTAGTCAAAGTGGAATCAGAATAATTTACTCAGAAGTTTCTGAGTTTGGGAAAATGTGATGACTATAAATTTCTTTTATAAAAAAATAATATGAACTTGTGCTGGTATGGAAAAACCATTGTACTTGAAAAACTATCACCTATGTGCATGGGATTTCAGCTTCAAACTACCCAAGGCAACCCCCCAATTATCGATACAATAATAAATATGAATTTGTGCACTGTGTTTTAAGTGTAATGTTTTCTTATCTCATTAAATTGTATGAAGCTGTATGCTGTGGTTAATTTTTAAAAAGAGAGTACTGATCCCTTAGAAATCTATGCCAAACTATTTATGGATGAAATAGTATGATGTCTAGAATTCGCTTCAAATAATCTTGGGTGGGGGGTGGTGAGTGAGTGTAGGAAGAATCAAGATTTTTATTGCTGGGTGATGGGTACTTGGGGGTTCATGATAATATTCTCACTACTTCTGTAAATAATTAAATTTTTTCTTAATAAAATAGTGAAAAAAAAAAGACAAAAAAGCCAGGAAAATCCCACTAAAGTGTCTATCTATCCATTCATCTATCAGCAGAGAAGTCAAAAGTTAGAATGAAAATGTTTGGAATTTAAAATTAAAAAGGTGGAGGTTTATTTCCTTCACCTTGGACTACCTATGTGTATACTTGGAAAAGCCAATGAACCTCTTTTAATTTGGGCTTTCACATGTATAAAAATACTCCACCTGGTTTAAACAAATGCCAGTATTTTTCCAGATACCCCTATATGTTAGATATCAATTCCTAACACCTTGCAAGCAAAAATGTTGCTTAATAATTTAAACTTGCAGTTACTTGAATGTTTGCCATCTAATTGTTTTGAGATCTATGGAAAGATCTAGTTGTTACTTTCTGCTTGTAGTTGTTTTGTGCATTGATTATGATAGAACCTTTCTCAGTATGTGGGGAAAATAATGATTGCTATAGATTTTAAAATGAGATTATTGCTAGAGCATAATGCTGGGCCATCCACTTTCCTGGTGGGAGATGTGGACTCTTGAAGTTCACGGTTAACCCCTGCCTCATTGTTTCTTCCTTTATAGCATATCTGCCCTTCAGACTTCATTTCTGGGCCATTCCTGCTGGAGGTAGAAAACATATCAGCCTCCTCAGCTTCAATTAATTGTGGAACTTGGAGTTGAATCATGATTTTCAGTCTTGGGTTTTCATAGCAGGTCTCTGTTTTTAGATTATTGTTGCCCTTCCTCATTGTCTAGCCAGGTCTGCAATATTAGGGATGAGAACCAGTAAACCCTTCAAAGTGGCAAACTTACCTTCCTCCTAACCTGATCTTCCTATAGATTGAGACTCTACATGATCTGGCTATGCCAGATTTTCCTGCCTGGGACTCAGATCTCCCCTAGGGTACAAAACAGCCCTAGACCTTACGCTGAGACTAGAACATTAGAAGCATTCTAGTCCTTTCCTTCCTGGGGCTAGATCCTGGTCCGTACATCTCCAGTAGCTGTGGTTCTCCTGATAGCACTCAGAAATGGTGGCTTTTCTTATCACTGTGCTATGCCTGCTGCAACAGACTTCTGGTACCAAACCATATCTGAACATGCCAAGCTTTGGAAGCCATGCAGTGAACTGACTGACCTTCCTTGGTCCAACCTTTGCCATCAAGTAAGCATTTCCCAGAGGGTTTGCATCAGAATCATCTGGGGGATGTTTGTAAAAATTCATATTCCTGGACTTTACTCCAGATCTAATGAATCAGAATGTCTGGGTCAGGGTGTTCATCAGGAATGTGCATTTTATTTTATTTTTTTATTTTTTCGGCTGCGCTGCATTGCTTGTGGGATCTTAGTTCCCTGACCAGGGATTGAAACCACGCCCTCTGCAGTGAAAGCACGGAGTCTTAACCACTGGACTGCCAGGGAATTCCCAGGAATGTGTATTTTAATTAAATGCAGTTTAAAAATCACTGACTAAAGCCTTAGACTTTGCCCTTGGATTTGGGCTTTTCTCTGAACCCAGGTTTTCTTTTCTTTCTCTGGTTTCCATTGCTATGATTTTAAATTGCCTGATTCCTGTGCTTTCTAGTGTCTGGACTTTAGTAGAGATTCAGAAAAACAACAGCAACAATAATAAGAAGAACACTGGACTGGTTCTTAGCAAGCAAGGCTAGCTGTCTCAAACATACTACTTGTGTTACCACCAGTTCCCTTACTGAAATTCACTGTCTTCTTCCTGATCTAGCATTAGAGTATGAATAAGTGCATGATGCTAGTAATAATAACTCACATGAAAGTACTTTTCAGGAAGTTTAAAATCACTATATAAGTGCAATGTATTCTTTAACAAACAGTTAATGAACTCATAGTCTATTTGGGGGCACTGTACAACTTGCCCCCTGAACACAGTACAAAGGAAATGAAGGATATATTTTCTGCCCGAGGAAAACCTATAATGAAGATAACAGGCACACATAATATTACAGGAAAACAATCGGAAAGCAACATACCTGATCAGTATCCCAAATATTCTCTTTAGTGATGCAAATCTGAGTTCCCTGGAAGATATTGGATAACCATGTGTTTATGTACCAACTGTTGTATCTGTTTATGTTATCTATGAATTTATGTAGTCATCTCTATCAAATGCCTGCTATTCATTATATCTATATTTTTCTGTTTTTAAGTGAATGTGAGGTGCTTAGAATGTAAGCTCCATGCGGGCGAGCATTTTTCTCTGTTTTCTTTACTGATGTGTTTTTACTACACAAACTGTGTCAGCTATATAATGTACGTTCAATAAGTATTTGTTGTCTGACTGACTGTCCTAATGGTTGACTAAATGAAGTTAATCAGAAAATAGTTTCAAAAGGTGATGAGTGTAAGGGAGATCTCACATGTGTCCATAGATACATAGGAAATGGTTGTGGGGGGGGACTGTGGGATTGTAAAATAGAATTGTCTTGGGGGGGGCAGGGTGAATGTCTCCACATTTGACAGTTTGGGTCTGCCTCCTATGGGCCAAGTCAGTTACTGACGACTTGGGGTGGTTGTAATTGTGATTTTCTGGCTCTGAGGAGGAAACCCCCCACCTTTAGATCTGAGACTGTTGAGTAGTGGAACTTAATTCTGTTTGGGGATGTAGGCATGGGGAGGTGCTTTTTGGAATTGGAAATTTTTTTTCCTTTAGGAATTTTGTCTGTTTGCCTACACAAATACTTTGGACGGTGGCACACATTTGCCAAGTTTGACTGGCTGTGGTTTCATTTGTAGCATTGTCTCCTTTGCAATTTCAGTTTCCAATCCATATGAGGAAAGAGAGGAAGATTTTCTCTTGGAAACTATTCGTGAGGTTAGTCAACGTTGAACCAGCTACTGATCATACACCGCTTGTACCCAACCAGGATTCTAAATCCATCTGGAATATAATTCGGCAATCTTTTGATCTATATTATATGTGAAATTTCAATTGTTAAAAAAATTACTTGCACATATAGCAGTTTGTTGTTTGTATTCCAGTACTGAAGAACAGTGATACCATGTGTGGACATATATTTTAAAACTGAAGTTTTCAACCTTTCATTCACTCAACAAATATTTATTGCCTGCCTCCTAAGTGCTGCGCCCTCTTCTAGGTTCTGGAGACAAGGTGATCAACAAGTCAAAGTTCCTTGTGGAAATTACATTCTAGTGGGAAGACAGGTGATGATAATAAACACGGAAAGAACACATATAAAAGGGAACTTCAGATAGTCTTAAGTGCTCTGTTAAACCAACATAGGATAATGTGTTAGAGAAAGCCTTGAGGGGTGGAGAGGCTAGTGTAATCAGTGGCCTTTCTGAGGTGTCAGCGTTTGGGCTGAGAGCCAAATGATATGCAGGAATTAGCTATGAGAAGAATAAGGGGTAGGGGATTCTGGCTGAGGAAAAAGCATATAAAGGCCCTGGTCAGGAACTAGCTTGATGTGTTCATTAAAGCATTCATTTATCCTCTAAGCAAGTATTTGCTCAGTGCCTATTTTGTGCCAGGTACAACATACTCTAAAGTACTAGGGAAATGTTGATGAATAAAACAGGCATTTTGGGTTCCAGCTCTCATAGAACTATGTTCTAGTGGGGAAGAAAGACAAAACAAAAACAAACAAGAAAAGTATCAGATGATAATAAATGAATACTAAGTGAGAAGGAATAACGTGATAGGAACTTTTTGGTGGGGCCAGAGAATGCCTTTCTGAGTAAGTGACCTGTATATTAGGAAGGTGGCAATATGAAATTCACACTTGTGTCACATCCTCCCTTTGGATATTTCAAGTGATGGGTTGGTACATAGTAATACAGGCTGAGGATAATGTGTGACACCTGTAGATTTACCTGTAACCCCAGCACTTTCTCTTCCGCTGATGAATGCATATGGGAATGCAAGGAACTACAACTGTTTGAGTTTACAAAAAAGAGAAATAATTTGTAAATTTATGTACTTTATTTGTAGTAGTAAATTATGTACAGCTCTCCTCACCAAGGGTTTGGGATATTTAGGGTCAGAATATCTGTTTTAATTGATGGGAATGTATGGCAGAATTAAGGAGCTTTTGCTAAATAAATATTAAAGAATAGCTTTAATAGTGATGAAACTTAAAATTAAATAATGAGGGTATGCAAATTAATGTGGATATGAGCAATCCTGCAAAGGCAAGAATCAGCCTTGGTTTTAGCCTTCTTATACTTTTTTATTAAAAGCAGTGGATTCAGCATTGAGAACATTTTTTTGTATAATTTTTTTCAAATGTTGGGATATTGCCTTATTTTATACCATGGCAAATGTATTGGATATTTAAGTTAAGAGTCTAACATTGCAAGGAATCCAATTCTGTTTAAAGTAGTTCATGTTAAAGGGTGTTTACTGATAGAAAAGAGCATAAGGAAACAGAGCTTACATTCTGCATGTGGATGGCACTGAAAAGTAGGAGGCCACATGCATCTCTGTCTCTACACATCTGCTCCATCTATTCTCCTGTTCCTCCCCTCTCATAAGCTTTCTTTCCTTACGTATCTTTTTTCCGTCTCTCCAAAAATTCACTTTACATGTGGTGTTGGTTGATAATGGTCTCAAATTCTACATGGCCTATAGTTCCAGCCCTCACAGTAGTCTGACTGACTTAATCTCTCCATGACCCTATTCCAAATTTTTGGAAGAGTTGATCTGATTTTTTTCCACTTTGAATCAGATTGGTCCAATCTAATTAGACTCTGGTCCAATCAGCTGTAGCTGGAGTGGGGAAGCAGCAGATAGGGGCTACATAGTATGTACCTGTGGTATATTAGGTAATTATTAACAAATAATATCCCCTTACATGAAAAGTAATTAATGACTATATCACGTTTAAAAACTTGAAACAATCCTTACAAGGGTAAAGTATCAATACTCTATTGATAGACTTTCCATCCACACCAATCATGAGCCCATTCACCCTTTCCCTACTCACTACTCTCCCTAGAGCTAAACTAGATTTGAAGATATACACATATACACACATTCCATAGAAAATACATAATATTATATAAATTAATTTCTCTGTTTAACAAATATTAATTGAATACGCTGGGGATTAGGCATTGAATAAAGTGAATAAAGATCCTTGCCTTCATGGAGCTTACTTTCTAGGGGATGCAGACAGAGATAAAACTAAATAAATAAACGTGTTATGTGGTATTTGAAAAGATCGTAAGTGCTGTGCAAAAAAAATAAATCTTGAGGATAAATAGGAAACAAACAGAGTGGTCAGAGAACAGTTCTAATTGAAGGTGACATTTGAGCCAAGACTTGTAAGAGGTCATCTAGAGAAAGGACATTCTAAACAGAAGGAACAGCAAGTGACCTGCATGTTCAAAGAACACAAATTTCTGTGAGTCTGAAGCAGAATGAATGAGGGGAGAGTAGGAGGGGTCAGAGTGATTGAGAAATGCTGGGAGCTGGGGAAGGAGTTGGGTGACTGATCATTCAGGTTCTTGCTAACAAGTTTAAGGCCTTTGGCTTTTATTCTCTGTGAAGTGGAAGACACTGTTATGTTTTGAGCGGAGTAAGTTGATCTGACGTATTTTAAGTGGATCATTATGGTTTCTGTGTTGAGACCAGACTGAAGGAGGCTGGCAGCGGCCGGATGTTAGGAGGCTGTGGCTACGAGGCAGGCAAGAGCTCATAGTGACTTTGACAAAGAAGTACGTAGCAGAAAAGGTGGTGAGTAGTCAAGATTGTGGACTGGTTCTGAAGGGGGAGCCAACAGAGGTTTCTTCTGGATTAGATGTCCAGGTGAGAGAAAGCAAGAGGTCAGGGTTGACAAGTTTCTGAACTTGAATAACTGCAATGCAGTTTTCAGTAACTGAGATACAGAAGACTGTGGAAAGGGAAGGTTTTTAGTATGTGTGTGTGTTTGTGGGAAAATCAGGAACTCGATTTTGGGAAGGTTAAATTAAAGATGCCTTTAGACATTTGGGTCGAGTGGTTGAGCAGGCAGTCGGATTTGAGTCCTCAGCATAGTGACAGTATTTAAAGCCTTGAGACTGAATGAGACCAGCAAGAAATGAATTTGACGGTAGAAAAGAAGAGGTTTAAAGCCCATCTTTGGCACCCCAATATTTATTTATTTTTTAATTAAAAAAAATTTTTGGCTGTGTTGGGTCTTCATTGCGGTGTGTGGGCTTTCTCTAGTTGTGACGAGCGTGGGCTACTCTTCGTTGCGGTGCGCAGGCTCTAGGCGCGTGGGCTCAGTAGTTGTGGCACGCGGGCTCTAGAGCGCAGCCTCAGTAGTTGTGGTGCACAGGCTTAGTTGCTTCACGGCATATGGGATCTTCTCGGACCAGGGCTTGAACCTGTGTCCCCTGCATTGGCGGGCGGATTCTTAACCACTGCACCACTAGGGAAGTCCTGACACCCCAATATTTAGAAGTCTTAGAGATTTGCAAGAATTAGCAAAGGAGACTGAGAAACAGTGAGAAAGGAGGAAATACAGGAAAGGTGGTGTCCAGGAAGCCAAGTGAGGGAGGTGTTTCAAGAAGGAAGGAATGATCAGATGTGCCAAATATTGATTATAGGCCAAGTCAGATAAATGATCATTTGATTCAGTAACACAGAGGCTATTTGACGTAAACAGTTGGGGTTGTGATGGTGGAGATAAAGATCTCTTTGGAATGGGTTTGAAGCAGACAATAAGAAGAAAGGAATTGGAGACAATGACTATATAGGATGAATAAAATGGTAATATTATGTATTCTGCAAATTTTTCACAGAGCAATATGTGCTAGGGATTCATACTATTCTTTACAGCTCTAGCTCACTTCTCTTAATCATTCCATAACTTTCAATTATATGAATGACCACAAAGTGTTAAGATGGTTCTCTAAACAGGCCCTAACTCTCTGTTTTATTTTTTTTTATTTTTTATTTTTTATAAATTTTATTTATTTATTTATTTATTTATTTATTTATTTATTTATTTATTTATTTATTTTTGGCTGTGTTGGGTCTTCGTTTCTGTGCGAGGGCTTTCTCTAGTTGCGGCAAGCGGGGGCCACTCTTCATCGCGGTGCGCGGGCCTCTCACTGTCATGGCCTCTCTTGTTGTGGAGCACAGGCTCCACACGCGCAGGCTCAGTAGTTGTGGCTCATGGGCCCAGTTGCTCTGCGGCATGTGGGATCTTCCCAGACCAGGGCTCGAACCCGTGTCCCCTGCATTGGCAGGCTGATTCTCAACCACTGCACCACCAGGGAAGCCCCTAACTCTCTGTTTTAGTAGCAAGAATGTCATTCATCCCTACCCTAACACACTAATACAGATGAAATGTTAAGTGGAAATCCAGAGATAGTGGGAGAGGCCAAAGCATTTTCAGTAGTCTGTATGGGGACAAGAATAGACAGCAGCCTGGCTGCAGTGGGGATTTCATAAGGAAACCAGTAGAAAATAAAGGTTCCTAAACTGGTCTCTGAGAGCTCTCCTCCTTGGATTAGGACCAACACTACACAGGCAAACATAGTCCTATGCCTCACAAGAGACACCCTTTCAGACCATAGATACTTCTGCCAGTAATATATTTTTTTCAAAACATGTAAGTTCCCATAATTTGGTTATGAAACCAATTATAGCTCTCCATTTCCTTTGTGCTAAAGAGTGAAAGTTTTTTCAGTTGTTGTTTGGGTACCAATCTCTGGGATGAACATCCGTGCTCTCTGATGCTATTCTCTCTACTCTCAAAACAACTCATCCTATTTTGGAATGCTTTCTAGCTCGGAACCTCTTTTAGTTCCAAACTCTCTCTTATGAAGACAGGAGCTGTCTCTCCCCAACCTCCCACATTGCACAGCTGTTTATGAGGCTTGTAATTAATGAAGATTTGCTAACAATCACACACCCAGTGATGTTCCGGGCTTGTTGAGAGAAGCAAGGGTGGGCAGCAGTCATTGGGCTGGGCCTTCAACTGTGCATTTTGCCAATGGGCTGTAGCTTAGCTATTATATTTTTTAGTAAGAGAATTTCTGGAAGCTCTACTGGTATAGTTCAGGCTATATTACTTGGGAAATATGAAACGATCTGAAATGTAGAAAAATTAAAGGGGAATTTTCTGAACAGAATTAGGTTTTGTTGCTGTTGTTGTTGTTAGGCCTATTTAAAGAGTAGTAATACTATATCCCCTACCAATTCTTTAGAATTTCCCCATTTATTATCTGGGTTGGTTAATTTCTATTTTCAATTGATTATAAAATGATAGCTTCTGCAGCCAACCTCACTTTCTTTGTTCTGATGATGAGAGCTTGATCTAGTATGAAGGTTGAAAAGTCAAGTATCTGTAGGAGTCAAAGAAGGAACCAAGCAAAGCAGCCCAGCATTAGAAGTCACTGGATGGAAAAAAAAAAAAAAAGAAATCACTGGAGAGAGATGAGGACTGGGGTGGATTAGTGAGAGAATGCTCTGCTCCATTCAGTTGCCATGTGAGAATGTGTGCCTGCTCTGAATACTCCTCAAGTGTTTCAAGAGAAGCTAGGAATCTGGATTTTAACATGACAGCTTTCAGCTTGGAAATGTTGGCAACAAACTCAAAGTTTTAAGAAAAGCACTCTGTAACCCAATACGTTGCGGGCCAAAGCAAACACATCTGCAGGCTGGATCCAACCCCAGGCCATCAGTTTGTGACTTCTGATCCAGACGGATCAGTGGTTATGGCGATGATTTGGGACTGGTTCTTTTCAGACTTAAAAACAACTGGTTGCTAGTGATCTAAACGTTCTCACTTACAAGTTGTTCTCTTCGTTTCCTGTTTTTGTAACAAATCTTAAATCACATCAGTCTGATATTTGAAACCTGCTGGTTAAAAGTAGAGGGACCATACATCCAGGACTGCCCAGCACAGCACTGGCTTAGGCCTGTAGCAGTTAAAATTATGAATACTGTTCTCTTTCATTCCTGACATGTTTCAGTTTGGACAATAAATTATATAGATGCTTTATTTAAGAGTCTCTTTTATCCCCACTCCCCCATTTTTCACTTACTTTTACCTTTTATTTATTTTTTTAGAGCGAAAACTTTTATGTTTAGAATTAGCCAGCTGGACTCAGTTTAGGTGACCCCAATTTTGCTGGCAACATCCAAGGCATCATACTCAGGAGCCAGTGGAACATATGCCTTCTTCTCTCCATCAGGCCTGATCAGAGTGTTGACTTTGGCCATGTCAATGTCATAGAGCTTCTTCACAGCCTGTTCAATTTAGTGCTTGTTGGCCTTGACATCCACAATGAACACCGGTGTGTTGTTGTCTTCTATTTTCTTCATGGCTGACTCGGTGGTGAGGGGGAACTCGATGATGGTATAGTGGTCAAGCTTGTTTCTCCTAGGGGGCGCTCTTCTGAGGATATTTGGGCTGCCTCCTGAGCCGCAGTGCTTTGCGCCGTCCGAAGGTGTGTGACGTCCGGACCTCCTTTTTTTTTTGTGACTGTGGACGCCTTTCAACACTGCTTTCTTGGCCTTCGAAGCCTTTGCTTCGGCTTGGGCTTTCGGAGGAGCAGGGGCTTCCTTCTTCGCCTTCGGCGCCATCTTTGTGAAAAGGGGTCACTTATTTTTATTTTTTATTTATTTATTTATTTATTTAATTTTTATTGAAGTATAGTTAATTTACAATGTTGTGTTAGTTTCAAGTATACAGCAAAGTGATTCAGTCAGATTCTTTCCCATAATAGGTTATTACAAGATATTGAGTATAGTTCTCTGTGGTATACAGTGGGTCCTTGTTGTTTGCCTACTTTATATATAGTAGTATGTGTCCATATATATGCATTTTGTGTGTGTATATTATATATATATATATATTTTTTAACAGCTTTATTGGAGTATAATTGCTTTACAATGGTGTCTTAGTTTCTGCTTTATAACAAAGTGAATCTGTTATACATATACATATGTCCCCATATCTCTTCCCTCTTGCGTCTCCCTCCCTCCCACCCTCCCTATCCCACCCCTCTAGGTGGTCACAAAGCACCGAGCTGATCTCCCTGTGCTATGCGGCTGCTTCCCACTAGCTATCTATTTTACATTTGGTAGTGTATATATGTCCATGCCACTCTCTCACTTTGTCCCAGCTTACCCTTCCCCGTCCCTGTATCCTCAAGTCCATTCTCTAGTAGGTCTGTGTCTTTATTCCCGTCTTACCCCTAGGTTCTTTTTTTTTTTTTTTTAATATTTAATTCTTTTTTTTTTTTTTTTTTACTTATTTATTTATTTATTTTTGGCTGTGTTGGGTGTTCGTTTCTGTGCGAGGGCTTTCTCTAGTTGTGGCAAGCGAGGGCCACTCTTCATCGCGGTGCGTGGGCCTCTCACTATCGCAGCCTCTCTTGTTGTGGAGCACAGGCTCCAGACGCGCAGGCTCAGTAGTTGTGGCTCACGGGCCTAGTTTCTCCGCGGCATGTGGGATCTTCCCAGACCAGGGCTCAAACCCGTGTCCCCTGTATTAGCAGGCAGATTCTCAACCACTGCGCCACCAGGGAAGCCCAACCCCTAGGTTCTTCATGACCTTTTTTTTTCTTTTTTTTAGATTCCATATATATGTGTTAGCATACGGTATTTGTTTTTCTCTTTCTGACTTGCATCACTCTGTATGACAGACTCTGGGTCCATCCAGCTCACTACAAATAACTCAATTTCGTTTCTTTTTCTTTTTCGTTTCCATTGTATATATGTGCCACATCTTCTTTAGCTGTTCATCTGTTGATGGACACTTAGGTTGCTTCCATGTCTTGGCTATTGTAAATAGAGCTGCAATGAACATTTTGGTACATGACTGTTTTTGAATTATGGTTTTCTCAGGGTATATGCCCAATAGTGGGATTGCTGGGTCATATGGTAGTTCTCTTTTCAGTTTTTTAAGGAACCTCCATACTGTTCTCCATAGTGGCTGTATCAATTTACATTCCCACCAACAGTGCAAGAGGGTTCCCTTTTCTCCACACCCTCTCCAGCATTTATTGTTTCTAGATTTTTTGATGATGGCCATTCTGACCGGTGTGAGATGATATCTCATTGTAGTTTTGATTTGCATTGCTCTAATGATTAATGATGTTGAGCATTCTTTCATGTGTTTGTTGGAAATCTGTATATCTTCTTTGGAGAAATGTCTGTTTAGGTCTTCTGCCCATTTTTGGATTGGGTTGTTTGTTTTTTTGATATTGAGCTGCACATGCTGCTTGTAAATTTTGGAGATTAATCCTTTGTAAGTTGCTTCATTTGAGAATATTTTCTCCCATTCTGAGGGTTGTCTTTTCATCTTGTTTATGGTTTCCTTTGCTGTGCAAAAGCTTTGAAGTTTCTTTAGGTCCCATTTGTTTATTTTTGTTTTTATTTCCATTTCTCTAGGAGGCGGGTCAAAAAGGATCTTGCTGAGTGTTCTGCCTATGTTTTCCTCTAAGAGTTTGATAGTGTCTGGCCTTACATTTAGGTCTTTAATCCACTTTGAGTTTATTTTTGTGTACGGTGTTAGGGAGTGTTCTAATTTCATTCTTTTCCATGTAGCTGTCCAGTTTTCCCAGCACCACTTATTGAAGAGGCTGTCTTTTCTCCATTGTATATTCTTGCCTCCTTTATCAAAAATAAGGTGACCATATGTGCATGGGTTTATCTCTGGGCTTTCTATCCTGTTCCATTGATCTATATTTCCGTTTTTGTGCCAGTACCATACTGTCTTGATTACTGTAGCTTTGTGGTATAGTCTGAAGTCAAGGAGTCTAATTCCTCCGGCTCCGTTTATCTTTCTCAAGATTGCTTTGACTATTTGGGGTCTTTTGTGTTTCCATACAAACTGTGAAATTTTTTGTTATAGTTCTGTGAAAAATGCCATTGGTAGTTTGATAGGGATTTCATTGAATCTGTGCTTTGGGTAGTAGAGTCATTTTCACAATGTTGATTCTTCCAATCCAAGAACATGGTATATCTCTCCATCTATTTGTATCATCTTTAATTTCTTTCATCAGTGTCTTGTAGTTTTCCACATACAGGTCTTTTGTCTCCTTAGGTAAGTTTATTCCTAGATATTTTATTCTTTTTGTTGCAGTGGTAAATGGGAGAGTTTCCTTAATTTCTCTTTCAGAGTTTTCATCATTAGTGTATAGGAATGCAAGAGATTTCTGTGCATTAATTTTGTATCCTGCTACTTTACCAAATTCATTGATTAGATCTAGTAGTTTTCTGGTAGCATCTTTAAGTTTCTCTATGCATAGTGTCATGTCATGTGCAAACAGTGACAGCTTTACTTTTTCTTTTCCAATTTGGATTCCTTTTATTTCTTTTTCTTCTTTGATTGCTGTGGCTAACACTTCCAAAACTATGTTGAATAATAGTGGTGAGAGTGGGCAACCTTGTCTTGTTCCTGATCTTAGTGGAAATGGTTTCAGTTTTTCACCATTGAGGATGATGTTGGCTGTGGGTTTGTCATATATGGCCTTTATTATGTTGAGGAAATTTCCCTCTATGCCTACTTTCTGCAGGGTGTTTATCATAAATGGGTGTTGAATTTTGTCAAAAGCTTTCTCTGCATCTATTGATATTATCATATGGTTTTTCTCCTTCAATTTGTTAATACGGTGTATCACATTGATTGATTTGTGTATATTGAAGAATCCTTGCATATTTGGATAAACCCCACTTGATCATGGTGTATGATCCTTTTAATGTGCTGTTGGATTCTGTTTGCTAGTATTTTGTTGAGGATTTTTGCATGTATGTTCATCAGTGATATTGGCCTGTAGTTTTCTTTCTTTGTGACATCTTTGTCTGGTTTTGGTAATCAGGGTGTTGGTGGCCTCATAGAATGAGTTTGGGAGTGTTCCTCCCTCTGCTATATTTTGGAAGAGTTTGAGAAGGATAAGTGTTAGTTCTTCTCTAAATGTTTGGTAGAATTTGCCTGTGAAGCCATCTGGTCCTGGGCTTTTTTTTGTTGGAAGATTTTTAATCACAGTTTCAATTTCAGTGCTTGTGATTGGTCTGTTCATATTTTCTATTTCTTCCTGGTTCAGTCTTGGAAGGTTGTGCATTTCTAAGAATTTGTCCATTTCTTCCAGGTTGTCCATTTTATTGGCATATAGTTGCTTGTAGTAATCTCTCATCATCCTTTGTATTTCTGCAGTGTCAGTTGTTACTTCTCCTTTTTCATTTCTAATTCTATAAATTTGAGTTTTCTCCCTTATTTTCTTGATGAGTCTGGCTAATGGTTTATCAATTTTGTTTATCTTCTCAAAGAACCAGCTTTTAGTTTTATTGATCTTTGCTATCATCTCCTTCATTTCTTTTTCACTTATTTCTGATCTGATCTTTATGATTTCTTTCCTTCTGCTAACTTTGGGGTTTTATTGTTCTTCTTTCTCTCTAATTGCTTTAGTTGTAGGGTTAGGTTGTTTATTTGAGATGTTTCTTGTTTCTTCAGGTAGGATTGTATTGCTATAAACTTCCCTCTTAGAACTGCTTTTGCTGCATCCCATAGGTTTTAGGTCGTCGTGTTTTCATTGTCATTTGTTTATAAGTATTTTTTGATTTCCTCTTTGATACCTTCAGTGATCTCTTGGTTATTAAGTAATGTATTGTTTACCTCCATGTGTTTGCATTTTTTACAGATTTTTTCTTGTAATTGATATCTAGTCTCATAGCATTGTGGTCGGAAAAGATACTTGATACGATTTCAATTTTCTAAATTTACCAAGGCTTGCTTTGTGACCCAAGATATGATCTATCCTGGAGAAAGTTCCATAAGCACTTGAGATGAATGTGTATTCTCTTGTTTTTGGGTGGAATGTCCTATAAATATCAATTAAATCCATCTTGTTTAATGTATAATTTAAACCTTGTGTTTCCTTCTTTATTTTCGTTTTGGATGATCTGTCCATTGGTGAAAGTGGGGTTTTAAAGTCCCCTACTATGATTGTGTTACTGTCGATTTCCCCTTTTTTGGCTGTTAGTATTTGCCTTATGTAGTGAGGTGCTCCTATGTTGGATGCATAAATATTTCAATTGTTGTATCTTCTTTTTGGATCAATCCCTTGATCGTTATGTAGTGTCCTTCTTAGTCTCTTGTAATAGTCTTTGTTTCTTTTTGTTTGTTTGTTTTTAAATTTTTATTTATTTATTTATTTATTTATTTATTTATGGCTGTGTTGGGTCTTCGTTTCTGTGCGAGGACTTTCTCTAGTTGTGGCAATTGGGGGCCACTCTTTATCGCGGTGCATGGGCATCTCATTATCGCGGCCTCTCTTGTTGCGGAGCACAGGCTTCAGACGTGCAGGCTCAGTAATTGTGGCTCACGGGCCTAGTTGGTCTGTGGCATGTGGGATCTTCCCAGACCAGGGCTCGAACCCATGTCCCCTGCACTGGCAGGCAGATTCTCAACCACTGCGCCACCATGGAAGCCCAATAATCTTTGTTTTAAAGTGTATTTTGTCTGATATGAGAATTGCTACTCCAGCTTTCTTTTGATTTCCATTTTCATGGAATATATTTTTCCATCCCCTCACTTTCAGTCTGTATATGTCCCTAGGTCTGAAGTGGGTCTCTTGTAGACAGCATATATACAGGTCTTGTTTTTGTATCCATTCAGCCAGTCTATGTCTTTTGGTTGGAGCATTTAATCCATTTACATTTAAGGTAATTATCAATATGTTTGTTCCTCTTACTATTTTCTGAACTGTTTTGGGATTGTTTTTGTAGGTCTTTTCCTTCTCTTGTGTTTTCTGCCTAGAGAAGTTCCTTTAGCATTTGTTGTAAAGCTGGTTTGGTGGTGCTGAATTCTCTTAACTTTTGCTTGTCTGTAAAGGTTTAATTTCTCTGTCAAATCTGAATGAAGTCCTTGCTGCATAGAGTAATCTTGGTTGTAGGTTTTTCTCCTTCATCACTTAAAATATGTCCTGCCACTCCCTTCTGGCTTGCAGAGTTTCTGCTGAAAGATCAGCTGTTAACCTTATGGGGATTCCATTATGTGTTATTTGTTGTTTTTCACTTGCTGCTTTTAATATTTTTTCTTTGTACTTAATTTTTGATGGTTTGATTAATATGTGTCTTGGCGTGTTTCTCCTTGGATTTATCCTGTATGGGACTCTCTGTGCTTCCTGGACTTGATTAACTATTTCCTTTCCCATATTAGGGAAGTTTTCAAGTATAATCTCTACAAATATTTTCTCAGTCCTTTTCTTTTTCTCTTCTTCTTCTGGGACCACTACAATTTGAATGTTGGTGTGTTTATTGTTGTCCCAGAGGTCTCTGAGACTGTCCTCAATTCTTTTCATTTTTTTTTCTTTATTCTGCTCTGCAGTAGTTATTTCCACTATTTTATCATCCAGGTCACTTATCCGTTCTTCTGCCTCAGTTGTTCTGCTATTGATCCCTTGTAGAGAATTTTTAATTTCATTTATTTGTTGTTCATCACTGTTTGTTTGCTCTTTAGTTCTTCTAGGTCCTTGTTAAACGTTTTTTGTATTTTCTCCATTCTATTTCCAAGATTTTGGATCATCTTTACTATCATTACTCTGAATTCTTTTTCAGGTAGACTGCCTATTTCCTCTTCATTTGTTAGGTCTGGTGGGTTTTTGCCTTGCTCCTTCATCTGCTGTGTGTTTCTCTGTCTTCTCATTTTGCTTAACTTACTGTGTTTAGGGTCTCCTTTTCGCAGGCTGCAGGTTCATAGTTACAGTTGTTTTTGGTGTCTGTCCCCAGTGACTAAGGTTTGTTCAGTGGGTTGTGTAGGCTTCCTGGTGGAGGGGACTAGTGCCTGTGTTCTGGTGGATGAGGCTGGATCTTGTCTTTCTGGTGGGCAGGTCCATGTCTGGTGGTGTGTTTTGGGGTGTCTGTGGCCTTATTATGATTTTAGGCAGCCTCTCTGCTAATGGATGGTTTTGTGTTCCTGTCTTGCTGGTTGTTTGGCATAGGGTGTCCAGCACTGTAGCTTGCTGGTTGTTGAGTGGAGCTGGGTCTTAGCATTGAGATGGAGATCTCTGGGAGATTTTCCCCATTTGATATTATGTGGAGGTGGGAGGTCTCTTGTGGACCAGTGTCCTGAACTTGTTTCTCCCACTTCAGAGGCACAGCCCTGATTCCTGGCTGGAGCACCAAGAGCCTGTCATCCATATGGCTCAGAATAAAAGGGAGAAAAAAATGAAAGAAAGAAAGAAGATAAAATAAAATAAAGTGAAATAAAATGAAATAAAGTTATGAAAATAAAAAATAAAATATAATTATTAAAAAAATTTTTGAAAAGTAATTAAAAAAAAGAAAGAAAGAAGAGAGCAACCAAACCAAAAAACAAATCCACCAATTATAACAAGTGCTAAGAACTACACTAAAAACAAAAACAAAAACAAAATGTGGACAGACAGAACCCTAGGACAAATGGTAAAAGCAAAGCTATACAGACAAAATCACACACAGAAGCATACACATACACACTCACAAAAAGAGAAAAAGGGGAAAAATATGTATATATCATTACTCTCGAAGTCCACCTCCTTAATTTGGGATGACTGGTTGTCTATTCAGGTATTTCACAGATGCAGGGACATCAAGTTGATTGTGGAGATTTAATCCACTGCTTCTGAGGCTGCTGGGAGAGATTTCCCTTTCTCTTCTTTGTTAGCACAGCTCCTGGGATTCAGCTTTGGATTTGGACCCGCCTCTGCGTGTAGGTCGCCTGAGGGCATCTGTTCTTCGCTCAGACAGGACGGGGTTAAAGGAGCAGCTGCTTCGGGGGCTCTGGCTCACTCAGGCCAGGGGGAGGGAGGGGTACGGAGTCCGGGGTGAGCCTGCGGTGGCAGAGGCCGGCGTGACGTTGCACCAGCCCGAGGCATGCCATGCGTTCTCCTGGGGAAGTTGTCCCTGGATCACGGAACCCTGGCAGTGGCGGGCTGCACAGGCTCCCGGGAGGGGCGGTGTGGAGAGTGACCTGTGCTCGCACACAGGCTTCTTGTTGGCTGCAGCAGCAGCCTTAGCATCTCATGCCCGTCTCTGGGGTCTGCGCTGATAGCTGCGTCTGGCGCCTGTCTCTGGAGCTCCTTTATGTGGTCCTCTTAACCTCCTCTCCTCGTGCACCAGGAAACAAAGAGGCAAGAAAAAGTCTCTTGCCTCTTAGGCAGTTCCAGACTTTCCCGGAGTCCCTCGGCTAGCTGTGGCGCACTAGCCTCCTTCAGGCTGTGTTCATGCCGCCAACCCCAGTCCTCTCCCTGCGATCCGATCTCCGAAGCCCGAGTCTCAGCTCCCAGCCCCCGCCCGCCCCAGTGGGTGAGCAGACAAGCCTTTCGGGCTAGTGAGTGCTGCTCGGCACCGATCCTCTGTGCGGGAATCTCTCCGCTTTGCCCTCCACACCCCTGTGGCTGTGCTCTCCTCCGTGGCTCCGTAGCTCCCCGCCTCCGCCACCCGCAGTCTCTGCCCGTGAAGGGGCTTCCTAGTGTGTGGAAACCTTTCCTCCTTCGCAGCTCCCTCCCACTGGTGCAGGTCCCGTCCCTATTCTTTTGTCTCTGTTTTTTCTTTTTTCTTTTGCCCTACCCAGGTACGTGGGGAGTTTCTTGCCTTTTGGGAGGTCTGAGGTCTTCTGCTAGCGTTCAGTAAGTGTTCTGTAGGAGTTGTTCCACATGTAGATGTGTTTCTGATGTATTTGTGGGGAGGAAGGTGATCTCCACGTCTTAATCTTCTGCCATCTTGAAGCTCCTCAGGTCACTTATTTTTAAATTTGTTTCTTTTTAAAAAAGCTCTCATGGAACATTTAAAATATTTAAAAAACTGATAATGCCCTAAACATCTATGTAGCCATCATCCAGTTTCAGCAACTATCAACTAACCACCAGTAATGTTTCTTCTATACCCTCAGCCACTCCCCAACTCCTGTATTATTTTGAAGGAAATCCCAAATTCTATATGATTTTATCCATAATTTTTATGCCCTTTGAATCAATATTATTTAAGTACAACCTCCCACTAAACATTTGCATTTTAACTCATTACATTTCAAATTTCTTATCTTCCCCAATACCTTGACTTCTTTGTAGCCTCTTTCCTTTCCCACTGTCTGCCATTAGTCTGTCGTTCTGTTCCTGAGTCCTAGTATTGAGAGACTTTATCAATATTTCTCAAGAACTTTTCAGGAGTCATTGAATACTTGTTGCTGCTGAGGGAGATAGCAAATATTTGTGTCTAAAAACAAATTATTATATTTATTATAAAAATAAAAGATAATATTTTGAACTTTGTTTTTTCTAGTCTGTTAACTGCATCCGTCTTTTCAAATATTGATTTGTCCATTGGTTTGCCCTTTGAATTATTTTTGGTGAATTTATCTCATTGCTTTGTTACACAGTTGGAAGAGTGTTGCCAGATTCCAGTTCTCTGAAGACTTCTGTTGTCTATTGTGGACTAATCTTGGGGTCTAATTTCAAGTTTCATTTGACATTTTGGTGGAAAATGTGTATTCTGGTAACTATGTCCTTTGAAAAACTTTGTGAGTTGCACATGATCAGAGAGAGAGAGAGAGAGAGAGAGCGAGAGAAGGCATGACTGTTAAATTTTGATAAATTTATTAAGGACTCAAGATACTTTTTATGTTAGAATTTTCTTCATAGTTTAAAACAATGTTGTGTTAGTTTCTGGTGTACAGCAAAGTGATTCAGTTATATACATATATTCTTTTTCAGATTCTTTTCCATTATAGTTTATTACTATATTGAATATAGTTCCCTGTGCTATATAGTAGGACCTTGTTGTTTATCTATTTTATACATAGTAGTTTGTATCTGCTATACCCAAACTCCTAACTTATCCCTCCCCCTCCTTTCCCTTTTGGTAAGTTTGTTTTATACGTAAGCGAGTCTGTTTCTGTTTTGTGAATAAGTTCATTTGTAACACTTTTTGGATTCCACATATAAGTGATATCACATGATATTTCTCTTTCTCTGTCTGACTTACTTCATTTAGTATGATAATCTCTAAGTCCATCCATGTTGCTGCAAGTGGCATCATTTCATTCTTTTTTTAATGGCTGAGTACTATTCCATTGTATATATATATATGCCACAATTTGTTTATTCATTCATCTATATACGGGCACTAAGGTTGCTTCCACATCTTGGCTATTATAAATAGTGCTGCTATGAACATTGGGGTGCATGTATCTTTTTGAATTTGAGTTTTCTCCAGATATATGTAAGGGCAAATAATTTCTACACTGCTATAATTAGTGCCATAGATACTTTATTTTAAAAATCAACTTTATTAAGGTATAATTCACATACAATAAAATGTACCCATTTTTGGTGTACATTTTTGAAAAGTTTCAAAAAGTTTTCTTTTTCATTAGAAAATTCTCACTTCATATAATTTTGCAATGTTTTTTGGTCTTAATAATCTTTATATTTTGATTATATATACATATATTTAATCGAAAAAAGCTGTTAAAAGGTAAAAAATACTACTCTTTTTCTAGCTATTGATACAAGTTTCCAGTCTTACTCTACGTACAAATTTTTCTGGCTAAGACTGGCCCTGGGTAAAATTTGGAAACAAGCAAAGATTTTGCTTTAAATTTCCTCTTGGAGTCCATTTCTGCTTCCTCCTCTTCATCATTCCAAGGTGGCCTGTCATCACAAGCCGCACCTCCACCTCAGTTGTTTATCACTTTGGGACAGAAGTTTTTTACACTTTAGATTCCTGATTTTGTATTTAATCTGCTAATGCCTTTAGTGGTAGAGATTTTCAGTCAAATATATAAATGTCCCTTAATCATGTGTTGTTTGAAGACTTATCCCTTCTATAAAGTTACCTCTGACAGTACATTTGGTCATTTCTAGATTTTCTCTGACTTTTGCAGGTATCTAATTCCTATCCTGCAAGGAGTGCATGAAAGGACAAAGCATCATGAGTGTGTGTGTGTGTGTGTGTGTGTGTGTGTGTGTGTGTGTGTACCAACACATGTTTATTGCCTTGGAAAGAAGAGGTATCCTTCTCCAATATCTTGTGTAGGATGAGTTGGAGAGTTTTCTACTTTTCAAACTTTTATAAATTCTCTAGTCCTGACATATCCTGTTCTTTGCCTGGCTGGGTAGATAAAGTGCAAGCTTGAAGGGCTATGCTGGCAGAATGACCTTTCGTTCTCCCAGGTGGATTGAATCAGATACTGCTTTCCTCAAACACTCAATCACAATTCTTAGTCACAGATTAGGTCACAGCCAAGCAGTCAGCCTCAGGGTATGGTCATGTTCAAGTTCAGCTCATTAGTACCAACCGGGGCTAATGTCTTTTGTTTCTGTTCTCATAGTTCTGTTAGGAAAGTGCAGGATTTAGTCTGCTTTGAAAAATTTAATCCTCCCTTCCCAAGTTTTTGACTGTGGAACAGCTAGAGAGGGATGGACTTTGGAATTAAACAGACCCATCTGTGTGTGTATTTATTTCCTCTCTCCCTCCCTTCCTCCTTTCCTTCCTTCTTTCCTTCTTTTTTTCCTTTCTTGTTTATTGTTTCATTTGTTTATTATTGAAAAGAGATAAAAGAGCATGGTACAATTTCAAACAAATTTAAGAGTATGTGATGGAAAGTAAGCAGTCCCTCTATCTCAAGTCTCTAAACTCCTTTCCTAAAGGCAGCTACACTTAGCATTTTCGTATGCGTCCCTCCGTAAAATTTCATTTCATAATCAAACACATATTTGTATTTATACCCTTTAATTTATATCCTGTTAAAAAGCTCAGATGTACCTGGCTTATTTTCACTTGAAACGTGTCCAGAATATTGTTTCAAAACAGCACCTACAGATCTAATCGCATTCTTTCTAAAGACCATGTTTGGCTACATAGTGTTCTATTGTATTGTACATACTTTGTTGAACCAGTCTCCTGTGGAGGGAACTTAAGTTATTTCTAGTCAAAAAATTCTTTTTGGTTATTAAGGATGATACCACAGTGAGTATTCATAGAGATACATGAGGATAATTATTGGAGACATTCCTGAAGTAGATTGCGATGTCTAACATTAAAATTTTAATAGTTATTGCCAAATTGTCCTTCAATGAAGTTTCATCAACTTATCCTCCCAGTAACAACGTTTGAAAATGCTTGGTTTCAGACTATTAGTATCAAACTTTTCCAACTTTGCCTACAAATTCATTTTCCTTCAATAAATAACAAGCACTCTCCCTTCCTTTCTCCATTCTCCTGCCACCTTTGTCTTATTTTTAATCACAGAATAAGATATTGAAGGTTATAGCTTATTAGAGTTAAGCATAAATTCCAAATGTTGACTATGCAGTCATTCCTTGTAAGGAAGAAAGAGGTGTTTCTCTGGGCCTACATTCAATTTCCATGCTTCAGTCCCTCTTTGCTTTAACTCTGCCCACATGCTGCTTATGTGGCAGTGTTAATTGGGCATTCTGCTTTTTGAATCTCATGTAGAGTGTACATCCAACTTGTTTACCACAAAATTTAAAACAAAAATGAAGAGAGTGAACACAGCCATTAGAGTTGTTGTGAATCATTTGAGTTAAATGTAAATGCAGAAAGAAAATAGGAAAACTACTATTAAGTGCACCTTGCCCTTCTCAGTGTAATACAGTACAGATTTACAATGTTAATTATTTCCACCATCTATCTATTTAAAAGCTGTGAGATTGAAATATGAATAAGTCAGGTATTTAAATACTAATTTTACTTAAAAAAATCTGTACTTTTTATTAAAATATCATTATGCATATTTTAAAGTTAAAACTCTGTGCTATGTAAATGTAGAGGTAAAATTCCCATTTATCGTCCACTGAATGTGAGGGAAATTGGATTTGTCAGGAAGCTGATTGATATCTCGAAGTGTTTTGTTTTCAGTGACTGGCACTGCCGAGCTACAACCATCTATCATCTAACAGGTAATTAGTCAGATTTCTCATCATGAGCCTTCAATCCTGCTGTTTTATTGTTGAAATACCACAAACCAGTAGGCAATTTGAATGCAGATAAAGTTCTCTGTCATGGTCTTAAGGACAAAGACAACATTTTGCAATTCAGCAATAGTGAGTTTGAATAAAAGTCACTGAAATGTAAGTTTGGGTCTTATAAGAAAATAAACATAATAAAAAATATAATTTGATACCCTACTTTTCCTCTAAACTGACAACTGAGAAACTGGCTATTTACAAAGCCACTTAATGTTCTAAAATGAACTTACTTTATTATAACATTTTATAAGTAGAAAGTTAAGTGGAAGAACATTGATCGCATGAAAAATAAAGTTAGATAAAATAGATGAACCAGGTGCTGAATAGCTTTCATCCATTTTCTAAAATATTTTAGATGGTAGATAAAAATAATCTGTAATTAATAGTAGCTAATCATATGAAAAGTTTACTCCTTTTTAAATATTTTTATAAGGAAGTTTAGAAATTAAAATAACTGGAAACTCTAAAGATGAATTATTTGATCACTCTTACATGTGCTTTGTACTAAACAAGCTTGCTCCTGAAATTGGTGCTAAGACACTTTTGGGGCCTTCTATGGTTTATAGGTTTCAGACAATTGATTCACATTATTGGATCCCAACATGGTTGGTAACTTTATACCATTGAATATTATTTTCTTGACTTAATTCAAAATCATTTATTATCTTTCAGAAAAATGGATCTCAAAATACTTCAGCTTTCCAAAAAGTCACAGATACCATATTCATTACTTCTTAATGAAGTGTACATATAATGTGTCTTCTTTCAAACATTTTGTGTGGAAATGAATATATTTACATGCTTTCTCAAACCTTGGTTAAATAATAATTTCCTTTATGCCACAAAGTAATGTATATGCAGCATGTGTACATTAAAATTTATTAGATAAGGAATGTTTTAATTCAATTACATAGTCATATTTTCTGGTAAATAATAGATTTTACCAGAGAGAAAATTTTTACATAATTGAGTTTGATTTTAAAATATAAACTAAACTTTAGTTTTGTATGCAGATTAAACACATACTTTACGAACATAGTATATAATGTGGACATTCAACAATTCCTATGCAATATGTAGAATATAATATTGCATATTATCAAGTTGTTTAGACTTATTTAAAATATGGCACTATAATTTTTCTTGTATTATCTTTATTAAAAATACAGCCATTTATACACATATCTCTGTGTTTCCTTAAATAGCATAAGCTTTGGTTCTACCATGAGTATTTCATAAAACCTTTTCATATGAAAACAAATGCCAATTTATTATAAATCATGATTTCTTTCAACATCTTAATGCAATGTAAAAAAATACTCTTGTAGGTATTATCACACGAGAATAAAAAGTTGAGAGTAATTATCATTAAATAAGTACTCTTGTTAGACAGATAAATAGAATATTACATACACTGTTGCTCAATATAGATCTGTATTATCACACAAAAGGCAGAGTTACTAGTTCCCGGAGAATTTTATTTAAATATTTTTATGCAACACCGAATAAACACAAACTGAAAACTTAAGTCAGACTTCTAGGCTCTTACAGGCATCAAAATGCAGCACACACACCCTGTTGGGGGAAGAGCATCTAGATAGGGTTCTAATAAATGCAAGAACCCGGGAGTAAGAGCATACCTGATGGTTCCCGGAATAGCAAGGGGGCCAGGTAACTGGAGGAGAGTGAGCCAGGGAAGACTAGTAGGAGATGAGTTCAGAAGTGGGGTGATTTTGTAGGCAGGGCTTGTAGCTGTCGTGAGAACTTTGGTTTTGCCTCTGAATGAGGGGGAGCCACTGCAGGGTTTCAAGTAGAAGAGCGACATGGTCTGCTCTATGTTTTAACAGGATCTTGCTGCTGCTGTGTGGAAAACAGACTGAAAGGGCAAAGGTGAAAGCAGGAAAATCGGTTTGGAGGCTACTGTAATTATCCAGATGAGAGTGATTGTAGCTGTGACCAGTGCTGGGGTGGTCGACGTGGTAAGAGTTTGGATGCTGAAAGTATGTAGTTGGAAGAGAGGGCAACCAGAATTTCCTAACAGATAGGATATGGGATGAGAGTGACAGAAAGGCATCCGAGATGATTCTGAGAGGATCAGCAAGGAGAGGAGAAAGAGTGACTGGGTTGGGGAGAAGTCAGGAGTACAGGTTTTGACACAGGAGCTCTGAGATGTCTGTTAGACATCCCCTTAGGGAAGCCAA
This sequence comes from Balaenoptera physalus, assembly GCF_965194825.1. NCBI lineage: Eukaryota > Metazoa > Chordata > Mammalia > Artiodactyla > Balaenopteridae > Balaenoptera > Balaenoptera physalus. Next base: position 29,628,681 of record NC_138891.1, read on the forward strand.
GTAGGCAGTTTTATATGCAAATCTGGAGTTTGGTGGTAAGGTCCAACTCAGAGACATAAACTTGAGAGCTGTTAGTGTGTGAATGGTATTTAAAGTCATGAGATGGAGGAGATCCCAGGAATTCCAGAATTTGGAAAAATGTTCAAAAATTAAGAAGAATAAGGTAGATTATAGCATCTGATAATACTAATAAGCCAACACATATAGAGTTTATGCCATGTATCAAGCACTGCTCTAAAGGATTTGCATTTAAACCTTATAAAACCCTATGTGTTCAAAAAATCTACAAACAATAAATGCTGGAGAGGGTGTGGAGAAAAGGGAACCCTCTTGCACTCTTGGTGGGAATGTAAATTGATACAGCCACTATGGAGAACAGTATGGAGGTTCCTTAAAAAACTAAAAATAGAACTACCATACGACCCAGCAATACCACTACTGGGCTTATACCCTGAGAAAACCATAATTCAAAAAGAGTCATGTACGAAAATGCTCATTGCAGCTCTATTTACAATAGCCAGGACATGGAAGCAACCTGAGTGTCCATCAACAGATGAATGGATAAAAAAGATGTGGCACATATATACAATGGAATATTACTCAGCCACAAGAAGAAACGAAATTGAGTTATTTGTAGTGAGGTGGATGGACCTAGAGTCTGTCATACAGAGTGAAGTAAGTCAGAAAGAGAAAAACAAATACTGTATGCTAACACATATATATGGAATCTAAGGGAAAAAAAATGTTTCTGATGAACCTAGGGCAGGACAGGAATAAAGATGCAGATGTAGAGAATGGACTTGAGGACACAGGGAGGGGAAGGGTAAGCTGGGATGAAGTGAGAGAGTGGCATGGACTTATATATACTACCAAATGTAAAATAGATAGCTAGTGGGAAGCAGCCGCATAGCACAGGGAGATCAGCTCAGTGCTTTGTAACCACCTAGAGGGGTGGGATAGGGAGGGTGGGAGGGAGACACAAGAGGGAGGAGATATGGGGATATATGTATATATATAACTGATTCACTTTGTTATAAAGCAGAAACTAACACACCATTGAAAAGCAATTATACTCCAATAAAGATGTCAAAAAACCCCCAAAAAACCCTATGAGGGAGGTAATATTACTATCCCCACCTTCCAGATGGGAAAACTGAAGCAGGAAGGAGATTAAGTAACTTGTCTGAGGTCACACAGGTGATAAAGGGGTTGAGTTGGGGTTTGACCCTAGGCTGTCTTTTTTTTTTTAAATTATTAGCACTTTTTAATTATTATTTATTTATTTATTTATTTGGCTGTGTAGGGTCTTCATTTCTGTGCGAGGGCTTTCTCTAGTTGCGGCAAGCGGGGGCCACTCTTCATCGCGGTGCGCGGGCCTCTCACTATCGCGGCCTCTCTTGTTGCGGAGCACAGGCTCCAGACGCGCAGGCTCAGTAGTTGTGGCTCCCGGGCCTAGTTGCTCCGCGGCATGTAGGATCTTCCCAGACCAGGGCTCAAACCCGTGTCCCCTGCATTAGCAGGCAGATTCTCAACCACTGCGCCACCAGGGAAGCCCAGGCTGTCTGTTTTTAACCACAGACAGATGAAAATAAGTTGCAGAATAACGTTATCAACGTGATATAAAGGCTTTAATCACAGTCATTTATTTCTGCATATGAACATATATGAAAACAATTGCAAAGGAAAGATCTGGATGTATACATGTCAAATAGGAATTAAAGGTTCGGGATAGCTCAAGGAGACTTTAAATTCATTAGTAGTAATAGTTAACATCTTTTGGGAATGCAGAACTACTTGGGTATATGCTTCAGTTTCTTGGTACCAAAATAGTGTTTATTCCTACATTCTTTATCACTCTTGAACCTAAGTAAATTCTTACTTGAAAAGGCTTCTTGGACATAAGTTAGAAAAATAATACTTAAGGATACTAATTTAGATCAGACACTATTAAACCAATATATCCCACACTTTTAATGCAATTTTAGTGCAAGAAAATTTCATTAAAACAAAATTTGTCATGGATGGGCTTTAGCCTATATAAAGAAATGTGACACCACTTATTGCCTACTCACAAATTTGGATTCATAATACCTGCCTAAGGTATAAAGAATTTTCACAAACTGAGTTTTGGATTTTACTCTAATATGCTCTATTATGCTAGTATTTTAAGTATCTTGTGAAGGGAAATACTAACTCAATCAAAGGATACTCTACTGCTTAAAAAACTTGCCCATGCAAATATCCTTGATTATTAATTCATTGAATCATAAATAAAATATAAGTTAAATTAATTTTGACTTTGCATTTGGTTTCATCTTAAGGCCACATTCTGCCCTTTTGCATACCAGCTGATGTTTCTGGAAAAAGGTTTGCAGCTGTTTCCATAACCAGTGCTATAATGACTCACCTGCCAGACCTGTGCTGTGCTCCTTGTGAAAGCCCCATGGCAGGATATTGATTTCTTTAAAGGCTATTAACATTCTCAGTGATGGGGGTGTAAAGGATAAATCAGAGGGAGACGGGAAGAAGAAACCTTAGAAACGTTCAGATAGGTCTTCAAAATGGGAATACATCGAGAAGTTAATCTGCTAGTTATCTGACCTCTACACCTTTACAGAGTGCAAGCCTGATCTGAAAAATCGCTTTGTAGCAAAGTTTCTATGAAATTTGGCATCTTCTGCTTCAGGCTAGAACTACTAGGCACTGTTTCTCACTACCATTTTCCTTCTAGTGAGATTTTTTTTTTGTAGTAAAATGCCTCATGAATGTCCTTACATTTGGAAAAGAAGATGGTTAGAGCTTGTTTTAGCACATGGACATGATACAGTATGGTTACCATCTCTCATTTCTAAGTTGATTAATTAGGTAAACATTTATTTAATGTGGATACTAAGCACTAAGCTTGATGATGGGTATGCAAAGGTGAATAAGTCCAGATCCTACCATCAAGGCAATCTGGGCTGAGAGGGGAGAAACACAGCATATAGGGCCACATATTAAAATGTGATAAATACTATCCTAGCATATGAACTAAGAAAGAAAATCTCTAAAGGTAGTGATGACTAATTCTGCTTTGGGTGGGAAGCACAGTTGGAAGGTTTCAAAAAAGGAGCTGACATTTGAGCTAAGCTTTGAGCCCATAGAAGTTTGAAGCATGGGGATGATCAGAGCTAAGTATGAATGCTACAGATATAACATCTGTGTAGGAAAGATGGCTGTGACTGGTGTGTTGAGGAGGAATGAAGTGGTTGAGAGATTGAAGCGTGTGGCTATTGTAATGTTCTAGTTAAGAGACAACGTAGGGCTGGATTTGGGCAGTGTAGAGGGAGGAAGGCATGAATAGGAGATTTTGGAGGTACATCTCATGGGACATGGTGAAGAGTTGATGGTGGTGGTTGAAGAAGGAGGGAAGGTGGAGAAGGGAGAACTGAGATTTAGTCTCAAGAACCTAGTATAGATTACCAGAAGGGGAGAGGAGCTATTGAAGGGAGAGATTATAGGTTCAGTTTTGTGCATGTAGAGTTTGGGTTTTCAGCAGATTATTCAAATGGAAATATCATGCAGGAGGTTCTGCAGATGGGTCTGGAGCTCAGGAGGGAAGGGCCAGTTCTGGAATTGTTTATATTAGGACTCATCAGTATACAGGTGATGGCTGAAACCTTTTTGGCTGATGTTCCCGAGAAAGTGGCTCTTTTTGATTCCTTCTCTAAGCCTCATTTTCTCAGGCTCCATTCCTCATGTTCAGGAAATATCTTCTCATCAGTAAAAAAGGAATAGTAATAGCACCTACACTATGAGTTTTTGATGAGAAGATGGATAAGGCAGAGCATATAAAGCGTTGTGCCTGAAACCTAGTAAGTGCTCAATCCATGTTAGTGATTATTGTAGTTGTTGTTAGTTTTATTTGCTTAATAGCAGAGGCAGTAGAGGGCTGGGCATGGTGAGCGTAATGCACTCCTACAAGACACGTAGAGAGGATAGGCATGAGAGAAATGGGAAAATCCATAAGGAGGGAAGCTTTTTTTTTTCAGAGATGGAGAAAATGATATATTTATAAGTTTATGTAGATGAGGAGAGATATTAAAGACACCAAAGAGAGATGGAAAAAATCTTGGAGCTTGGGTCAGGCAGCTTAGTGGACATGTTCCTAAATTCTCACCTGGGCTCTAGCATTCATGGTTGAGGGCTTAGAGGTTCAGAAACAGCTTCAGTGGGAAATGAGAAAAGAGGCTGTCCTGGCTGTGGGGGTAAGGGTGTCTCTTGTTGATTAGTCTCTAAGGTCCTACTGATTTTACCAGAACCTAGATTTGCTTCTTCATTAATTAATACCTTAGTTCATTCCTATAATATCAGACTCTCTAGTCATGCCCTGCATGCCAGTCCAGTCTCTACATAGCCAATTAGTCTTATCTTAAAATGCACATATTCTGATACATCCCTAGTTAAACCTTTCCCCTGTCTCCCCATTGCCTTTAGGAAGATCTTGATGCCTTAATATGTTTCTTTATTCTTACCCACTTCTCCAATATGCCTAAGATTCCAGTAATTCTGAACTATGATATGTCTCTTTCATTAGGTTGACCATATACTGTATTGTCCAAAAGAGAACACTTTTGAGAGTAAAAGAAGATGCTACTAAACAATTATGTCCGGACACAGGCGAAAACTGGATCACAGTGTCTATCATCTCCCTGATTTTTCACATTTGTGTCTTATTTGTGTCTACTGCTCATTTTGCTTGGAATACCCCCTCTGTCATTAATCCCATTCTCTCCCTGGTGAAATTTTACCCATCCTTCAAAACCCAATTCAACTGCCAAGTGCCAGAGGTAATCAATTCCCTCTGATTTCCCTGGCTGGCTCGATTAACCATTTCCTCCTCTATGCTTTTATAGCAGATTTTATGTACCCCTGCTTTAGCCCTTAGCATGTTGTTGTGTAACTTGTTTGCTTTTATATCTGCCCTTTTCACTGTACTGTGAGCTCCCCAAATCCAGAATATTGGTGTATATACTTGGCACCTGCTACACTGCCAGGCCCATAGAAGTCATTCAATCATAAAATCACATATTCCTTGGAATTGTCATTATTATGTATGTCAATTTCCTTATTAGATTATAAACTCATGGAGTCTTTGATTGCTTCCAATTTATCTTTTTATCCACTTTAGTACTAGCACATTTTCTTGTAAATAGTAGGTCCTGAGCTGTATTTGGTAAACAGAAGAATAAAAAAGACACTGAAAAATACACTTAAGTTTCAGGTTATTAGTGTAGAATTCTAAAAACCTATCCTTGAAGGAGTATAGTACCTTATAGAATCCTCTCTTGTTAAATGATTTCCAACCTAAATTTTCAGCCTTGGGTTAATTTTCCAAAGAGATTATTTTATGGGTAATGGTGATTTAAAGCTCAAAATATGTTTAATGCTTGGACAAGCAAATCCTTTTAACATCAGTTGAATTTAAACGTGCTATTTCTTCTTATTTCACTCTCTACGTACAAAGTAGGGCAACCTCTATCCTAGGAGTGATCCAGATTCCTGAGCTGGGCTTTATTGGTTGTGTAGGGAGGGGTCATGGAGAGCTTTGTGTGAAACAATTGAGGATTTATGGTATTCATATAGGAAGAACAGATGATGTTTTGTGAACAACAGGCATTAGTAGTTGCATTCCAGAAATTGTCTTCCGGGGAGAAGCCAGAAAGAAGCCCTTGCCTTCTGATGGGAGAGACAAACTGCTCGGGGATCTGCCTGAACATTTGGGAGCTTCCAAATGTTCTCTGATGGTCTTTGTAAGGTTAGCCTTTTAGCTAGTCTACTCTCTACTAGTTGGCATTATTGAGATAAAATAAAAAACCCGAGGCTGGATTTTTATTTTGAAGTAGTTACTGCCGGAATCTTCAAACTATTTAAACTAGTTGTTAAGTGACACTATTATTTGAAGTAATTGAGGCTGTCAAAGGCTGCAGCTGTCCCGTCCATAAGCAGTTACCACTCTGAGGTGTCAGAGACCAGGGGAATTGAGATTTTTATTATTGGTTTTATTTTTAGCTGGTGTCAGTCAGGCATGCTGACTGAGGGCTGACACTAAAGCCAGCATATAATGAGATGTCATGATTTGGTACTTTTATGCATTCACCTTGGGGCAGTCATCATACCAAGAGAACAGCTCACAGCATCTCTTCCTATGGCTCCTACTGCCATCTCTGGCTCCCGCTGTTCCTGCAGTCATTTTTCGCCCTCTCCTGCCAGCACCGTCTCTAGCCAGGGTTTTCCACCTCACTTTTCCCTGCTATTGCTGATGGCTCCTGGCTCCTGGTGGCTCAGCTAATGTCTGAAGCTAAAGGCTGCTCTCTCATTGAAGTGTCGTTTCCCAGAGTGTAGCAGAGAGCTGTGCACGGACTACCGTGAAAAGACGCACCTGCCCCCACTTGCAGACAAGAGAGGTGCAGCCCATACAGCTGGTCAGATGGGCACTCAATGAACTGCAGTGTCCAGCTGTAGGGCAATCTTTTAAGCATCAAGATACTTTTAAGACTTTTTAAAACTGCTACCTATTATTATTCTATGTAAGTCCCAATTGAAATGATTTCTAGTTTCTTATTTTGTGCTTCGAAGGTTGGCAATAGAATATTTCTTACGAAAATCATTACAATAAGAAAATAAATGTGGGGCTTCCCTGGTGGCGCAGTGGTTAAGAATCCGCCTGCCAGTGCAGGGGACACGGATTCGATCCCTGGCCCGGGGAAGATCCCACATGCCCTGGAGCAACTAAGCCCCTGTGCCACAACTACTGAGCCTGCGCTCTAGAGCCCGTGAGCCACAGCTACTGAGCCCGCGCGCCTAGAGCCCGTGCTCCGCAACAAGAGAAGCCACCGCAATGAGAAGCCCGCACACTGCAACAAAGAGTGGCCCCTGCTCGCTGCAACTAGAGAAAGCCCGTGCGCAACACTGAAGACCCAACGCCACCCAAAAAAAAAAAAAAAAAAAAATGTGATGGTGCCAAAGGACATTTTCTTGTCCATCAGTAGCAGAATTAATAAATAGTTTTTGGTGATTATAAATAAGGTTGCTATGGAAATTATTGTCCTGTCTTTTAGTGAACATATATATATACATTTTTGTTGGCTATGTACCTTGGAGTAGAATTGTTGGGTCATGAGGTAAATGCATATTGTTTAAAAGGATACTTCGTTTTTCATTTAACTTCCTACCATAAATATTTTTATTGATTACTACACAGTCTTTAAAACTAATTTTTAATAGTTACGCAATATTTCAGCAAGTGGTCGTAATGCAGTTCACTTAATCCTTTTCTTACTAGTTCAATATTTTGCTGGCTTACCATTTCAGAAATCCTTAAAAAAGGGTTTATAAAATCTTTATTAATTTTGGGTATAACTATTTTTACTTTATTTGTGGAATGTCTAAATGACATCCTAGAGATGATAGTCACAGTATGCATATGCACTTATTTACCATCTGATTTGAACCAGGCATTGAGAAAAGTGCTATATTTATGAGGATGAAATAAATGTTGTCTTAAACACTCAAAAACTTATCACCTTGTGGCTGGGTCAGAATCAAATTCCCTCTCACTTTCTCTCTCATCTCTTTTTAAGCACAACTCATAGAATACTTTACACTTTGCATTGTACCTTGATATTTTTCACTTAGCAACACATTTGAAGATTTTTTTCCTATCAGTACATACAGATCTGCCTGTTCTTTTTAATGGCTCATGCCATTTTAATTAGTTGAATTACAAATTAGCATATTACTCCATTAAATAATTATGCAACAGTAAAGGCTGAGAAATCAGTAATCAACAACCAAGACATAAACTAAAAATTTTGGTAGACTTTTCCACTGTAGAAGAGGCTTTTTAGGCTGCAAGCCCTATTTTCAGCAAACATGACTTCACATATATAGTTCATCCTCACAAAATGGCAAAAAATAACTATCTAATTTATTCAGTTTTTCAGTGACTGGCATCTTCGCTGTTTATTTCTTTCAACAAATGGGGGAACTAAAATTCTGGTGTATTATTCAATTAAACCAAAGAAACACAGCAAGTGGTATCCAAGCTGGGATTACAGTTCAGGGGCTCTCCTGGTTTCATGGACTGCTTATTAAGTCATGTTTCAATTAGTGCATCATTTCATATTCCCTGGTGTCTCATGCAAATGCAAAATGTTTAAGTTAAGGAGATTATGTTTTTAAGAACTCCAAATTGCATTTGGGCATAAATTCCAGGAAGCTGACTCACCTTCAGAACAAAAAAGGATTTTATAAGAAGAGGGTCCTGCAGTTAGGTATCTAGGGTCAGAATGACTGCATTTTGTCCCTCTTTCCTGAGAGTATTTGGAAGTGGCTCTGAGGCCCAGATGCATAGCTCAATTTGTGAAAAATTCAGCTATGGGCTTGGAGTGTGCTCAGATTTAGAAGCAATATGTTTTTCTCTTTTTCCATTATTCTTTGTTGTGCTAGTTAGATGAACCTTTGTATAGCCACAGAATCTAAGTCAAGACATGTGCGTAGCAGGGACCTCGTAAATACTTTATCAAATTGACTTTTTTTTTTTTTTTAATTTTTATTTTGGTTATTTATTTATGGCTGTGTTGGGTCTTCGTTTCTGTGCGAGGGCTTTCTCTAGTTGCGGCAAGTGGGGGCCACTCTTCATCGTGGTGCGCGGGCCTCTCACTATCGCGGCCTCTCTTGTTGCGGAGCACAGGCTCCAGACGCGCAGGCTCAGTAATTGTGGCTCACGGGCCTAGTTGCTCCGCTGCATGTGGGATCTTCCCAGACCAGGGCTCGAACCCGTGTCCCCTGCATTGGCAGGCAGACTCTCAACCACTGCGCCACCAGGGAAGCCCCCAAATTGACTTTTTGTTTGACTTTTTGTTTGACTTACTTCTGCTTGCAAGTTTCTGTTCTTAAGGTTTTATCTACTCAACATCTGTTGGTGTATTTGCTGAAAACATTATAAAAAAGCATACTATTTCAAGACAGATAAGATGCTTAATATTTAAATCGATAAAAATATGTTAAATACTTCATGATGGACATGACAGTGCATAGAGAAATATTAGTATGACCTTACTAGAATTTGTTTAGCTACTGATTTAAACAAGTGAAAAACAGAGACAAGTGGTGAGAAAGATTTTCTACTGCATCCACACACAATATACGTACACATAAGATATAATTTAGTCTTGTAAATCTGAAAAGTACACACTATGCGAAAGCTCAATTTTATAATTTCTTTTAAAAATAATTATACCCTGCTGCTAAGGGCAGAAGGATACTAAAATCAGTTTTCTATGCTTTCCTAGTTATGGGATGCAAACCAGCATGCCCACATACCCAATAGTTACCGTATATTAGAGAACAGGCCCATAGCTTTCAGATACTAGATAAAACACACACACACACACACACGCACTCACACACACACGCACACACACACACGCACAGAATCTTTTTCCTTTTAAAAACAATGACAACAACCAAGTAGCATTATTATTGATATTTCAACTTGTCAACCACTGGAATGCTTTGTTTATTAAAAACAAATCACTTTTTCATAAAACAAGTGATGTATATTTGCTACTGTGAGTAATCTAGGGATCTGCTTTAATTTTCTTATAGGGGAAAAAAAAACTTTATTTAAATTCCTGAGTCAACTCTGCAAATAGGCTAAATAAAAACAAAAAAAAACCCCTCATCATATAATTTTCTTGGTGAATTTTATTGTCAATACGACAGTGAATTTTAGTATAATATGTTAAAGAACATCTTGAATAAAATTGAGCCTTGCTCCTGCCAAACAAATATTTCCTGATCAGAATTAATTGCTTTATACTTTTCTAATTAATCAAGAAAAATATTTTAGAAACACCAAACAAGATACATACATCACACTTATTCTTTTAACACTGATACTCTCTACCGAGTGAGATTTAGACAAAGAGGACATCTCTTTCATTAAGGGTGCAGAGAGACACTGAGTGTGATAATAATGTGGTGAATTTTAATATTACACAATTTTGAAAGAAAGAGGTAAGTTCCTGTGTTTTGTACCTAAACATGCTATTCATTAACAAACTATTCATAACATGATAATTTTTTTTCCAAAATGGTGCAGTGAGAATAAATACTTGTCAGGGTTAGTTACCGAGAGCAGAATCCAGTGAGGTAGTTTCAGCAGAACAAGATTTATTACAGGGTGTGAAATGGCTTGCTGAATCTTGAGGAGGGCTCAAGAAACAGACTTTAGATTGAGCTTGCAGGAACACCTGTAAGAGCCATACTCCTGAACTGGGCTGCCAAGGGAGTTGCCGATGTTGCCCTGACCATGTTTAACTGGGAAGCTGCAATAGAACCACCCAGCTCCATGCTGCCTCGGATCCAGTTTCCACCGGCAAAATGGATGCCTCATGTTACTTATCCCCCATTTACTTCGGATCCAAATTCTAGTCCTGCATGAATACATCTGATGACAGAAGGTAACACCTGGAAAGCTAACTGCAAGGGAGTCTGAGAAGTTCAGCTTTTACCTTTCTAGGCTTTGTAGCACACAAAGGACCATTAGGAGGAGATTGGAAAAGAGATTCAGCAAAGCAATTTACATGATATGCCATAGAAAAGAACAGTAACATACAGAGAACAGTAGCACAAAGGAATGCATAAGTTAAATAACTATTAAAAGCTTAAATCATGGCAGATGTAGTTCTTTAGTTTTATAATTTCATATTCAGGATATTGATTCCTATTCACAATTCTCTTTGTTCTTGCATAGAAGTTCAAGTCCCCAATCCTTTTTTTGATATTTGAAGTTTCCCAAAGCTGACTTTTCCATAACCATTCAACATATTTACCCTCATGACTCATTAACACCAATCCTTTGTTTCACTCCCCTACACCTACAATGCACAGCCATACTTCCGTACTCACCCAATAATGTCCACTTTGGAATTTTCTCTTCCTTTCTTTTTCCGGACTCATTTAATTCTTATCCAGTTCTCAAAGGTCAACACAAATTTTATTTTCTCAGTGCAGACCTTGTCAGCATCCATTTCACAAAATAGTCTTCGTGTTTTTTTTAAAGCATAAAATGATTAGGAAGTGATGTTTTGAGTATTTGTTTTGTAAATGATTAATCGAAGCGTAATTGACTTAAAATAAACTGCACATACTTTAAATGTACATTTTGATGTTTTGATATATGGTTACACCATTGAAATCAAAATTTCCTCCTGCCCTTTTTTCCATTTTTTTTTTTACTGTGGGAAAATACACATAAGGCTTACTGTCATAACCCTTTTGTGTGTACAATTCAGTCTTATTAGATACATTCATATTGTTGTATAACAACGATACTTTCTTAACTGTCCTTGTAATAGCACTAGCTCTCTATATGCCACAAGTTATCCTGCTTTCTGTATTGGCACGATAGACTTCTTGGTCATTTGACTCTGGCTGTCTGGATAAAAATCAGGGGTTCATAGAATCACAGAAAGGCTGAAGACTAGGCTAGAAAGTGAATGAAAAACAAGGGTTAGGCAACTTATACCACAGCAAATATTAAAGTGGAGGAACAGTCCTTCCCATGTTCTCCCTATGCTTCAGGGAAATTTGAACTCCAATGATCTCTAAATTGTTAAGTCACTTGTTCAGATTTGAAGTCCCATGTGTGAGGCTGTGTTTCTGATTGGAGAACCTAAGTCAAGCATACAGTAGCTGGCAGGACAGGAGCAGGGAGAGGGACTGTTCTGCTTCCATGGGTTTCCATGGTGGGAGGGGTCCCTACCTTAAAGACTACACACAATAGGGGATTCCCCAGATGGGGGTTTTATCAACTGTTCATGCATCTCCCAACTCTCTAATGTGATTATAAGGCCTTGCCTTGTGTATCTCTCATTTTCCCATAATTGGAAAATTTCTAAATATATTTCAGTTGTCCATATACATTTTTAAAATTAATTTAAATAGCAAGATATTACTCTTACATTTCTCAGAGGTTATGTTCAACTAATACTCACTAGTTCATTTGGTATAAATAAATAAATAAATAAATAAAAATATAAATAAATGGATGAATGGGGCAGTAAACCCAAGACTGCTGAATGTCTACTTCTATGTCCAATCTCATTTATGAGTATATTTGGTTCATGCCAAATGGTTTTGAACAGGGCCAAATATCAAGGACCCTTTGCCATGAACCAAATGTCTCCATGGATGTTTTGGACAAGATCAAAATGTCCTGCATATATCAAGGACCTTTGGGCTTGGACCAAAACTCTTATGGACATTTTGGACAGGACCAAATATCAAGGACTTTTTGGCATGGACCAAATGTCTTACAGATGTTTTGGATAGGACCAAATGTCTGCTAACCAAGTGTGTGCTATCTGTGAATATAGATACTTTTATTTCTTCCTTTCCAGTTTGAATGTCTTTTCTTTTTCTTGCCTAATTGCTCTGCTAGAATTTCCAGGACTATGTTGAATAGAAATGGTGAAAGCAGTCATCCTCGTCCTGTTCTTGATATCAAGGAAACACTTTCCATCTTTCACCATTTAGTGTGATGTCAGCTACACAGATTTTTTGCAGTTTAGAATATTCCATCCACTTTTACCCCTGCTGCCACTTTTTGAGTATTTTTTAAATTTTTTTATTTTTTTAAATTTTCTATGATTGCTTTTTAAAAACTCAAGCTAGTCACATGTTAGTTCTCTGTTCTGTCCTTTCCAAAATTATCATATTCATTTCTATCATTTTCATCTGTGTGTCCATATCCTCTTTATGCTAGGAGATCTTTCTTAATTTTGTTCTACACGTTACTGATTCCACTTTTTTTTTTATTATTGGTTCAGTTCTGTTCTTTCTCCAGTATGAATTTTTATTTTGTCATTGCACTTTAATTTCCTTGTATTCAGTCCATCTTGCCCATATTGTCTTTTTTCTTGGCTTGTTCTCTTATTATGATCTTCTGTCTCTTTTCCATAAAGGCCACATCTTTTCACATTTCATTTTATGTTTACATTACAAGTACAAAAAACCAACGTGTATTCACATACATTGACATACATGAGGATGTCAAGCAATTTCATAAAATTTTGTCTTGAGTACTAAAATACAGCTTTCTATTTCCCTCTGTATCTCTCTTTATATTTACAGCTGTTTTTAAATATATGTGTATAATTTTTTACTAATACTGGTCTTTCCTATTTAACTTTAAACTTAATGCAGAAGGCCCATGTCTAATTTATTTTCCATTCTATGTCCAGTGCCTCACACAGTGCTTATTATGTAGAACAGGTTCAAAAAATATTTGATGAACAAATGAGTAAATAAATAGTTTTAGAATTATCTCTATCTTTCCCTTATTCATTATGTTTCTCAGAGACGTCAGGTTGAACTTGTACATGTATTTGTTTATCAATATGACAAGATCTAGCTACACTTTAGATTTTAAACACAGATAGGCCTGGACCTACTCTTGTCTATGTGAATAGTAGTTGAATGTTTTTTTCAGATCTGAAGTCAGAAGGTAAGTTGGCATTCTATTCCAATTTCTAGAAGAAAATTTCCCTATACAATTCTGCCCTCATTAGGGTGCCTTCTATTCCCTCTTCCATTTGATCTTAACACCCTGTACTAATGGAATGTATTTAAAAACTACAAATTCCAGCATGCACTGCTACCTGGCTTTAGCTTGCACACATCCCAAGATACTACTTGCCACTACCCATCCTTTTAGATGGTCTGTAAGTGGATGTGATGTGAAAATCTGGGGAGTAGTGATGGGGATGAGTTTCTGTGTGTATGCATGTATAAAATATTTTTCTAGCTAATTAAAATTGAAGCATCTTATACTTGTATAATAAAGAAATTAATACATGGTATCCAGGCTGCTACAGATTGTGAATGTCTAAATTAGAGAATAATCAATATACCCCCCTTTTAAAAAGTAGTCTGTATTTACTGAGATGAAATCTAGATTGTTAAAAAAATCAGGACAGTTATATTCCTTTCATAGTTCATGGGTTTTTCACCCTAATTTTGATATAAGGTGTTTTTTATTCAGTCTCAATTTTCAGCTGTGGTGTGGGATTTGGTGTTTTTTCCTGTATATTTTAGTGGGAAGTAGGAAAACTTGTATGGGTGACACTTTTCTAGTTGTCATTCTAAATTGAAGATTCCTGAATTCTGTTTTCAAATTGATAGCTGGATACTACCTGAAAGAATAGTAAATTCACAGAGTATTCCAAATCTTTTTTACAAACAAAGTGTGGTGATATCACCAGATAATGATCAATGAGGTAACTGGAGGCTCTCAGGAATTAAAGTGTGAAACCATGGGCCAGAATATAAGTGAAAAATTGTAAACATTCTTCATACTGAGTCTGGCTAACTGTTAACAAGACACCATTCTACCAAAAGTTCCTAAAGGGTCTCTGCTAACTATGGACCAGTATATCTCACTCTCCTAATGGAAAGCCAGTAACATCTGTAGTTAAAGGTAGGTTTTCTGAACAAGTATCTTTGAAATTGATTATCTTTCCATCAGTGGCTTTGTGGCTACAGCACAGGATATGGTTCCCTACCTTAAATCAATTTGGTCAAGGCATTAAAGAACTATTCCTCTGCCAGGGCTCTGCCATTCCTGGTCTCTGCCATGGTCACAATCTATCCTGCCCCCAGCCAGCACTGGATGACATACCTAATACCACAGGATGGCCCTTTATTTCTAACCATTGTCATTATTTATTTCGAGGCAGAAAGCAGCTATAGTTGCTCTATATGACTTTATTGGAACTTTAAATGTTTATTTTTCAGTATCAGAGTTTGAAGATTGGGAGAAATTTCTTACTACTATGATAAAATGCATTTATGAATTTCAACGTGGCATGAGGATGGAAGAGATGATATAGTGTGTTGAATCATATTAAAATTTTAATTTAAGATCCCTTAGCTTGGGCTACATTAATTTGTATAATCTTGAAGTAGAATTTTGTTAAAATGTGTTGCAGTAAGTGGTGATTGAACGTGTGAAATAAAAAGCTCCTCACCTCCAAGACAGGATCTCATTTTCTTGGAGGAAGAGCTACTTTTCATTTTCCTCAACTCTTAACATGTTTAGGGGACAAGGAGATATGGTCAGCTAGTACTAACTGTTGATGGCAATGCTCTTGGTGTTTATAACCACTACCAGATCCCTGTGGGATATACAGATATACAGATGGTTATGAAGATGAGTCAACTAATATTTCCCAGTGAAAACCAAATAATGGTGTGATACTGATCAAGTTGTTGGTTAGTCTGAAAGGGTGACGATATTTGATAGTTATTTACATGTTTGCATGCCCAGCTCTGAATGGGAGAATATGATCTCTACTAGGCATCATTGTGAACAACCCATATGGGGCTGAATTGCATACACAATGCTTGCTCAGAAATCAGGCAGGGTCAGGGTCAAGAGTAACCGTGAATGCCACCATTTTACAAACGAAGTAAGAGAGGCGGAAACTAGCTGAGAAATTCCTTAGGGTACATCACAAATTAGAGACAGACTTAGAATGAAATTCACAAGCACTGAGGTTCCAGTCTGTTGCTTAGTCACCGAATCTTTCCTCTATTCAGCCTTCAGTCATGGTTCTCCCTTTAGATTGAAAGACAGATTTACTTATGAAAGTTGGTGCATATAGTGTGACGGGGAATGAGAAGGAGCAAGAATCCAAGGGACGTTTCTAAATGTAGCCATTGTGGACGTGGGCAAATTTAGGCAGTAAATATTTTATTCATTACTTCAGATGTATCTTTCATTTTAAAGAGGATTCATACTTTCAAAAAAATTGGCATTATAGTAAAGCAAGAAAGAACAATTAAAAAATAATTGTCCAATTATCCCCAAGAAAATCATTTTACTGAATTTCTTTCTTTGAACACACATATACAATTTTTATTATATGTATTATATTCTAATTTTATCAATCTTTAGACTATGAAATTTTTAAAAAGTAATTATAATAATTATTGTGAAGATTGGAATTTAATGGTTAGAATTCTAAAGGACTGGCTACTACTCTGAAACTGAACATACAAAATATGACAGAAATTCAAGGTTTGCCATGCAGTTCTATAGAGATATAATAAATATTTGTTGAATAAATGAACATGTATATATGTAGGTAGATAATGCTTTATATTATTTATATTTATATTACTTATATGTGTGAACACCCATAATTGGCTCAATTGGCTAGGAAGAGACCAGAAATAAATACCAAAATCTTCAATGGGATTTCTTTATCTCATAATACTATGTAATAATAATGACCATTTATTATGTACCTACTGTTGTACATAATACCATACATATGTAAATTCTCTTTACAATGACAACCAAGAAAGAGGTGCACAATTATCTCAATTTTGCAGACGAAGCTTAGAGAATTGAAGTTATTTGCACAGGTTCACACAGCCAGTAAGTTGCTGAATTTGAACCAATTTATATTTAATTCCAAAGTCCTTCCATTTTTAATCAGGGCAAGGGGGTAATAACAAACTTCAGTTTCTGAATATCTATAGTTTCACAAAAGATTAGATGCTACTAAAAGACTAATAAATGAGGTTAGTCTCCTACTAGCCAAACTCAGTGACCTATTATAATAAATTTTATAAATTTATTCCTCTATAAATACATGGCATAAATATCTTTTATGGAAGGAAAATTCTTCTTTTAAAATTATCAACAAAATAAAGGTGTAGTGTTCTGAATGTTGTACGTTGGAAATTTACCCTCTGCTAAACTATTCTGGTCTACCTATCACTTTAAAAAAACAGTTTTGGGGTATACTTGAAATACAATAAACTGCATATTTTAAAAGTGTACAATTTGGTAAGTCTGACATATGCATATGCATGTGAAGCCATCACCACATGTCCATCACTGCCTTCATATTTTTATGTGAAGCCCCCTCTCATCCTTTCCCCTCTTCCCCCTGCCCGCTAGGCAACCACTGATCTATTTTCTGTCACTATAGATTAGATGATTTTGTAGTTTCCAGAATTTTATATAAATGGAATTATATAGTGTATATTTTTTGGGTCTGGATTCTTTATCATAATTATTTAAAATTCATCCTTTGTTGTGTGTATCAAAAATCCATTTCTTTTTATTGTTGAGTAGTATTCCGTGGTATGTATTTACCACAATTTGTTTATTCATTCTCCATTGATAGATATTTAGGTAGCTTATAATGTTTGGCTATTACAAATAAAGCTGCTATGAACATTCATGTACAATTTGCTGTGTGGACATATGCTTTCTTTTCTCTCAGGAAAATACCTAGGATTGGAATGGCTGGATCATATTATAGTGTACATTTAACTATTTGAGAAATTACCAAACTGTTTAACAAAGTTGTACCATTTTACATTCCCACCAGTAGTGCATGAGAGTTCCAGTTCCCTATATTCTCCTCTACCCATGGAAAGGTCAGTCTTTTAATTTGAGCCATTCTGATCTATCTACCATTTAAAAATGATATTAACAAGTTAAACAATCATTTTTTTTCTCTTTTGGTGGTGTAAATATTCAAACTAGGATAATATTAGGCTAAAAATGTCAAAAGGATAATAAAGCCTTCCTTGATCACATTATATAACATTGTCAATTTTTAGAATATTTGATGATGTTATGAACATTTTTATTTCAGGGTTTTCCATTTAATGACAAGTCCTAGGTTAGAGAAAATGTTATTTATGGGTTTTTTGGTTTTTTTGTTTTAAAATTATTTATTTATTTATTGGCTGTGTTGGGTCTTCGTTGCTGTGCGCAGGCTTTCTCTAGTTGCGGCGATCAGGGCTACTCTTCATTGCGGTGCGCAGGCTTCTCATTGCAGTGGCTTCTCTTGTGCAGAGCATGGGCTCTAAGTGCACGGGCTTCAGTAGTTGCAGCACACAGACTCAGTAGTTGTGGTGCACGGGCTTAGTTGCTCCGCAGCACGTGGGATCTTCCTGGACCAGGGATCGAACCCGTGTACCCTGCATTGGCAGGCAGATTCTTAACCACTGTGCCACCAGGGAAGTCCCTATGGGTCTTTTTTATGGCTTTCCCGAAGTTTTATAACTTTCATAGGGAAGTCACATATATTTTTGTTACTCTAGTTTTAGTTATTTTGAAAGTTTTTTGTTACTGTGAATATCATTTTAAAAATAATATTTTATATATATTTTCTATATTTTAAAAATATTGATTGTTTATAGGAACAATGTCTTAGTTTTATTCAACCTCTTTGATAAACTTTTAACAGTCGGTTTATCTATAGATTCATTTATATTTTCTATATGTAGGCAGTCATTTTGTTTGAAATGACATTTTTTCAACTTTTCCAATTGTATACCTCTTATTTGTCTTTTAATATTGTATAGCACTGAAATTAAATGCTTTTTCAAACTGACAGATTATTAAGGTTCTCTTCCTAGTGTTCATTTTGGACCAAACAGGCAAATGGTATGGTGTCCTTTGAAGACATGAATTCTAGTCTGTGCTACTTATTATCTGTGTAAACTCGAGCAAGTAATTTGTTTAACTGAGTCTCAGTTTCCTCATCTGAGAATAGGGATAATAAAAATATTTGCAAACAATTTACTGGGATGATGTGAAGAACAAATGAAATAAAATACGTGAAAGCAATTTTTAAGCTGTAAACTGACATGCAGAGATTAAATTATATGCCCTTTATAGAGGAGCTATTGCATCTGTTTCTTTTGAGTTGTTTCAAGGGAGCTATTTTATCCTTAAGTAACTTTATAAACAGTCATTAGCTTGTTAAGAACTTCTCTTTTTATTCAGTGATTGGTTCAGAGCCAACTATAAGAAAAGTTAGCATGATAAATTAATATAAAAAAAGAGAAAAAGCAAACCAAACTAATAAAGGTATCATATGTGGGGATGCTTTTGAGAATAAGACATTATCTTGGTTTAGAAATTAGATCATAGAAAAACCTGAAATATGAAGTATGGTCACTCTAAATGACATAATTTGAACACAATAATCATCATTACAGTTATATTTTGGTAGTCTGTAGGAGTTCTACTCATTGCTAGATGACAAATTTTAAAGTAGTTTTCCTTTTTTATACAGAAAAATTTATATGAGAAATATGTATAGCCACATACTCTAGCTAAATGTACCAGTTAATACTGAATTACTCATAAAACTGGTCATCAAGAAATTGTTCTGATCTTTGAAGTAAGACTTGCATTCTGATCAATGAACATTCACTCTTGTTGATCAAAGGCAAACCAGTTATCAATAGAAGAAAGAAAAACTAGGTCAAAAGGTGAAAAACAAATGGGGAATAAACTAAAAGAAAGTATCTTTCATTCCTAGATCACTAGTTAATCATGAGTCTTTTTAAAAACATATTTAAACGTTTTAGTCATTGTAAGATACCATGGATTATACTAGTTTTCACCAGTTTAGACACATGAACAGAATCTATGGTGATCTGTATATCAGACAATGATTTTTAAATGTGACAAATGGAAAGCATACTTTACAATAGTGGAAAAGAGGTAATTTTGCCACTCTGAATCTACCCAAAATTTATAAATTAGGACATTTTCCAATTGCTATTATATGTTCCTGCAACATGGATGAAATAATTGAACACTAACTTTAAAATTATGTCCATAAATCTAATGCCATGGTAGATATGGTTCAAGCAAGTAGCACAGAATTCCGACTTTGAGGGCAAGAAATCCTAAGTTTTTCCAGAGTTTGAGCTACTTCTGACTTATTCAAAGTGGATACGTAGAAGTGTGTTATGGGAGGAGAAGAGGAGAAAGGAGTATTGGGAAGATGTCCTCACAGGGAAATCATTGATCACAGAGAAGGGTATGTCTGCCAGCTGCGTTGTCTTGAGTCTGAGCTATGGAGAATGGTGTGTCGTAATGGCTTGGATGTTGACTCTTAAGGGTTCTAGATTAATGGGTAGATTGGAGCTAGTTGCTGAAGAATGTTATTTTAGGAGAATCTCAAACAAAGCATCTCTATAAGCAAACTATGGAATTTTGTATATCTTCAACCTTTTCTATTATTTCTTCCAATTTTTTGTAACCTGACTTTTCTCAGTCTTTCATCTACCCTATTTCTACCATTAATTGGTTTCCATTGCCATCTCTCACTACTTTGATGATGTCAGCACAGAGTTCCGCATTTTCTTCTCTAGTCTGTATTCTCATCTCTATCTCTGTGCTTGATTCATAAAACTATGGATTCATATTTCCTGAATCACTTCAATTTTGCTGAATTAAATCCTCAGCTCATTTCAGCCATGTATCAACCACCATCCTGTCATAGATCATGCCAACATTTTGAATGTCTGAATATCTTAGAGTAACAAATCCCCTCATCATAATTTCATTGATTTCATATCTTTCACTCCTTCACTTCTCCTACCATCCTATACCTTCTTAAAGAGTTCATCCCCCTCCTTATGACTTTTGATTCTTTGATTTCTTAGTTGTCTTGATATGTTTCCTGCTCTATGCATTAGCTTATACCATTCCTTCTGTCCAGAATACTATCCACCTATTGAAATACCCTTCAGCATCCAAAGATCATTCTGAATGCCATTTGCCTGAAGCATTCTCTGATGTCTTCGGTTGCGATAAAAAACCTTTACATTGATAAGGTGCTTTCTCCTACAGTATTTTATTTTATGATCATAGCAACCTTGTGAGTTCTGCTGTTATTGCATCCATTTTACATGTGGCAGAAATGGATTTATAGATGAGGTTTTACTCCTTGTTCAGTGCTCTTTCTGCTAACCCAGACTGCCAGAAGCAAATCCTCAGAATTTGTTTAGTATATCGTTTGCATCATTCAATAACTTAACATAGTGGTTTATTGTGTAGTTATTTTTATACATGTAAGAGCTCCTGCTTCTATTTTTTAAGCTCTAGATAATGTCTTAATTTCCTTTAGAGTCCCAAAGCAGCTGCTCCAGTGCCTTAAACATGGAAGATGCTCAATATATATTTGTTGAATAGATGAACAAATTAATTAAAGGACAGTACAAAAGATAGAGTGTTGGAAGCCAGACCCAGGATGCAGGGCAACATGCTTTCACAATACTATTTTGTAAGTAAAACAATTGAGGCTTAAAGGGGGCAAAAGGTTTCTTGGGGTCACATCACAAATTAGGAACAGAATTAAAAAGAAAACTCAGAGGCCCTGAGGTTCCACTCTGCTGCTTAGTCACTGAATCTTTCTTCTTTTCAGCTTTCAGTCATGGCTCTCTCTCTAGATTGAAAGAAAGATTCGCTTATGGAAAATGGTGCATATAGTGTGACGGGGAATGAGAGTCTGGCCCCATGACATTTCCATACACCCTTAACAAGATCAGCTGTGTTTAGCCTCTTTCTTTATCAGTTTTATCCACTTCATGATCTTTCAGGTTTAAATGTGATCCTTACTTCATAAACGATCCCATAAATATGGGGACGTTATGAAGATTAGTGATGCAAGACACATAATATCTTGCAAGCTCCACAGAAGAAAGGTATTACATAAATACAAAGCATGATTAATTCTGCCACTAGCAAGACCAAGTTTACCAACACATAGTTCACAGGCTGCTGAGCCATCAGCAGATGATATACATTTTTTTTTTTGTCTACATAGATTAAAGTGGAAAAGATTTCTCTTAGGATATATGGGCCATTTACTCAAGTTCTTTTTTTGGGGGGGGAGGTGGTTAGTGGTGGTGGTAGAGGGAGAGAGTTAGAAGTGAAATTAATTTTAGATTAAAACAAGCACAGAGTGACAAACAGGAAGACTAATATAAAGATATAAATAGAAAATTAATACTAACCTGTGAAAAATATGGACTTGTTTGTCCCTTGCTTGCATCTCTTGTGATACTGAGTTTATTCTGAAACAAGTGTGATCAAACACACTGAGTTCAGTTGAACTTAGAAGAAGAAAGATTGTGAGGTCTTCTGGGAGACCTCTCAGTATTCAATAGAGATGTGATAAAATTTAGATTTGATTATAAGAAACATTACTTTATGAAAATAGTTTCATATGAAATCAGTGTTATTACCTGATTTGTTGTGATTCATACTTCTCATGTCTGGAAGGAATGTAAATTTCATGACTTAGTGGTCAGATAATAGTCTTAAGTGGTGGAAAACAGGGTTCACCTTTTTCTACTTTTGTTTCATGTACGTGTTGGTATTTAGGCATTTTTTTTTTAATCCACAGTGGAAAAGGTATACTTCCATAGTCTGATGACGTGGTTTGATGGCTCCATGAGGCAAATGACTGTAGAATTTACTGCCGGGAAGATTGACTCAACATTTACTAGGGAAAGTGAAATTCATTATCTGACAAAGACATGCTCCTAAAATTAGAACAGTGAACACTAAATGTCTGTATATATCTGGTTCGTGTGTTCAATGATCTGGGCACATATTTGCAGCTAACTAACTCTGGCATGCTCATGGGAAAGCTAAGTGGCTCAGAATCATCTAAGCCTTGGAAGTTTTACTGAGGTTTTTCTGTGGCCAATGTGGGCAATTGGAAGAGTCTGCTTTGTACAGTTCCCAGGTTGATATTAGACTAATTCTATGGTGTGGAAATCTGAATCCTTGTCTAATTACTGAAGGTGAACCCCAGTTGTTCCTGGGGGTGGGGGGGTTCTGGCTTTGCCTCCTCTCCTTGAGGTTCTTCCATAGAATGAGAATCTTGGATAGGCTTTTTTTTTTTAACATCTTTATTGGAGTATAATTGCTTTACAATGGTGTGTTAGTTTCTGCTTTATAACAAAGTGAATCAGCTATACATATACATATATCCCCATATCTCTTCCCTCTAGCATCTCCCTCCCTCCCACCCTCCCTATCCCACCCTTCTAGGTGGTCAGAAAGCACCGATCTGATTTGGATAGGCTTTTCAAGCATCATAAAAATTGTAACAGTTTTACCCACTCATCTGGAATCCAATGTCCCTTATAATTTTTATGCAGCAAGTAATGTCTTCTCCAGGGCATGTGTCTGGTGATTTTTATGTCCTGCCTCTATTTCTCAACTGTATATTTCTGCTAAGAAAACTGAGGCTCAGGGAAGTGAAATGAGTTGTCCAAGATGAAAAGGACTGTCACATCTGGATTTCCTTGATTCCAAAGCCTGTGATCCTTTCCATGTGCTACCATTCATCCAAAGTCTGACTGTAAGATGTGATTTTTTAGAGATATTAGTCCAAGGGCCTGTCCTCCATCAATTTCTGTGGATACTCATATGTTTTGTTTTGTTTTTTTTTTTTTCACACACACACACTGTATTTTATTTTTACAAGAGATAAATAGACTGACACCAAGCATTGTACATGGATGACCACAGCAAAAGCAACAATGATTGCAATTACCAAACATGAAACACACTCATACTATGTCATAATATTGACATTCAGTCCAGTAATCCTCCACTGTAACAGCTCCTTTACTTTGCAGTGAAAATTGATTTGTATATTCTTTGCCTCTGAGTCCTTGTGGGATTTTTTTTTTTTTTTAATTCAGACAGAAAGTCACAAAAATTATACTCATCCTCATCAGTTCACTCAGTCCCATGTAATTAATTGTTGTTTTTCATCTTGATCTTTTGTTAGCACTTTTATGAGTTCATCAGTTTTTCATCAGAGTTCTGAAAATGCTTATTCATTCAGTTCAGCAGTACAGTCAGTTACCAGAAACCTGTACTTGTCAGAGTCTTTTCCATGAATTTCTTGAAGATGAAACCCTTTTATAGGAACATATTTGCAAAATCATCAGAGTACACCCAGAACTGTCTGTAAATGACAAAAGACTTAAAAATGACCACGGTAAAAGATTTGATGAAAGTTCATAATAATGCAGTTGACAAGAAAATTAGTTATTACTGAGATATACATTTTAAAGTAATAACTAGGATTATGACTTATAACATTATACCAGAACATATAAGATTTTTAGAAATTTCATGTAATGTCTGAAACATTTATATTAACATATTTCCATACATATTTCCATACAAATACAAATATAAGATTTTTAGGAATTTCATGTAATGTCTGAAACATTTATATTAACATATTTCCATACAAATAACCCAATGAAAGTTTAGTATTAGTTGTTTTGTTTGTTTTTTTATACTGCAGGTTCTTATTAGGCATCAATTTTATACATATCAGTGTATACATGCCAATCCCAATCGCCCAATTCAGCACACCACCATCCCCACCTCACCGCAGTTTTCCCCCCTTGGTGTCCATATGTCCATTCTCTACATCTGTGTCTCAACTTCTGCCCTGCAAACTGGCTCATCTGTATCATTTTTCTAGGTTCCACATACATGCATTAATATATGATATTTGTTTTTCTCTTTCTGACTTACTTCACTCTGTATGACAGTCTCTAGATCCATCCACATCTCAACAAATGACTCAATTTCGTTCCTTTTTATGGCTGAGTAATATTCCATTGTATATATGTGCCACATCTTCTTTATCCATTCGTCTGTTGATGGGCATTTAGGTTGCTTCCATGACCTGGCTATTGTAAATAGTGCTGCAATGAACATTCGGGTGCATGTGTCTTTTTGAATTACGGTTTTCTCTGGGTATATGCCCAGTAGTGGGATTGCTGGGTCATATGGTAATTCTATTTTTAGTTTTTTAAGGAACCTCCATATTGTTCTCCAGAGTGGCTGTATCAATTTACATTCCCACCAACAGTGCAAGAGGGTTCCCTTTTCTCCACACCCTCTCCAGCATTTGTTGTTTGTAGATTTTCTGATGATCCCCATTCTAACAGGAGTGAGGTGATACCTCATTGTAGTTTTGATTTGCATTTCTCTAATAATTAGTGATGTTGAGCAGCTTTTCATGTGCTTCGTGGCCGTCTGTATGTCTTCTTTGGAGAAATGTCTATTTAGGTCTTCTGCCCATTTTTGGATTGGGGTGTTTGTTTCTTTGATATTGAGCTGAATGAGCTGTTTATATATTTTGGAGATTAATCCTTTGTCCGTTGATTCATTTGCAAATATTTTCTCCCATTCTGAGGGTTGTCTTTTCGTCTTGTTTATGGTTTCCTTTGCTGTGCAAAAGCTTTGAAGTTTCATTAGGTCCCACTTGTTTATTTTTGTTTTTATTTCCATTACTCTAGGAGGTGGATCAAAAAAGATCTTGCTGTGATTTATGTCAAAGAGTGTTTTTCCTATGTTTTCCTCTAAGAGTTTTATAGTGTCCAGTCTTATATTTAGGTCTCTAATCCATTTTGAGTTTATTTTTGTGTATGGTGTTAGGGAGTATTCTAATTTCATTCTTTTACATGTAGCTGTCCAGTTTTCCCAGCACCACTTATTGAAGAGACTGTCTTTTCTCCATTGTATATCTTTGCCTCCTTTGTCATAGATTAGTTAACCATAGGTGCGTGGGTTAATCTCTGGGCTTTCTATCTTGTTCCATTGATCTATGTTTCTGTTTTTGTGCCAGTACCATATTGTCTTGATTACTGTAGCTTTGTAGTATAGTCTGAAGTCAGGGAGTCTGATTCCTCCAGCTCCATTTTTTTGCCTCAAGACTGCTTTGGCTATTCGGGGTCTTTTGTGTCTCCATACAAATTTTAAGATGATTTGTTCTAGCTCCGTAAAAAATGCCATTGGTAATTTGATAGGGATTGCATTGAATCTGTAGATTGCTTTGGGTAGTATACTCATTTTCACAATGTTGATTCTTCCAATCCAAGAACATGGTATATCTCTCCATCTGTTGGTATCATCTTTAATTTCTTTCATCAGTGTCTTATAGTTTTCTGCATACAGGTCTTTTGTCTCCCTAGGTAGGTTTATTCCTAGGTATTTTATTCTTTTTGTTGCAATGGTAAATGGGAGTGTTTCCATAATTTCTCTTTCAGATTTTTCATCATTAGTGTATAGGAATGCAAGAGATTTCTGTGCATTAATTTTGTATCCTGCAACTTTACCATATTCATTAATTAGCTCTAGCAGTTTTCTGGTGGCAGTTTTAGGATTCTCTATGTATAGTATCATGTCATGCGCAAACAGTGACAGTTTTACTTCCTCTTTTCCAATTTGTATTCCTTTTATTTCTTTTTCTTCTCTGATTGCCGTGGCTAGGACTTCCAGAACTATGTTGAATAATAGTGGTGAGAGTGGACATCCTTGTCTCGTTCCTGATCTTAGAGGAAATGCTTTCAGTTTTTCACCATTGAGAATGATGTTTGCTGTGGGTTTGTCATATATGGCCTTTATTATGTTGAGGTAGGTTCCCTCTATGCCCACTTTCTGGAGAGTTTTTATCAGAAATGGGTGTTGAATTTTGTCAAAAGCTTTTTCTGCATCTATTGAGATGATCATATGGTTTTTCTTCTTCAATTTGTTAATATGGTGTATCACATTGATTGATTTGCGTATATTGAAGAATCCTTGCATCCCTGGGATAAATCCCACTTGATCGTGGTGTATGATCCTTTTAATGTGTTGTTGGATTCTGTTTGCTAGTATTTTGTTGAGGATTTTTGCATCTATATTCATCAGTGATATTGGTCTGTAATTTTCTTTTTTTGTAGTGTCTTTGTCTGGTTTTGGTATCAGGGTGATGGTGGCCTCATAGAATGAGTTTGGGATTGTTCCTTCCTCTGCAATTTTTTGGAAGAGTTTGAGAAGGATGGGTGTTAGCTCTTCTCTAAATGTTTGATAGAATTCACCTGTGAAGCCATCTGGTCCTGGACTTTTGTTTGTTGGAAGATTTTTAATCACAGTTTCAATTTCATTACTTGTGATTGGTCTGTTTATATTTTCTGTTTCTTCCTGATTCAGTCTTGGAAGGTTATACCTTTCTAAGAATTTGTCCATTTCTTCCAGGTTGTCCATTTTATTGGCATAAAGTTGCTTATAGTAGTCTCTTAGGATGTTTTGTATTTCTGCAGTGTCTGTTGTAACTTCTCCTTTTTCATTTCTGATTTTATTGATTTGAGTCCTCTCCCTCTTTTTCTTGATGAGTCTGGCTAATGGCTTATCAATTTTGTTTATCTTCTCAAAGAACCAACTTTTAGTTTTATTGATCTTTGCTATTGTTTTCTTTGTTTCTATCTCATTTATTTCTGCTCTGATCTTTATGATTTCTTTCCTTCTGCTAACTTTGGGTTTTGTTTGTTCTTCTTTCTCTAGTTTCTTTAGGTGTAAGGTTAGATTGTTTACTTGAGATTTTTCTTGTTTCTTTAGGTAGGCTTGTATAGCTATAAACTTCCCTCTTAGAATCGCTTTTGCTGCATCCCATAGGTTTTGGGTCGTCGTGTTTTCATTGTCATTTGTCTCTAGGTATTTTTTTATTTCCTCTTTGATTTCTTCAGTGATCTTTTGGTTATTTAGTAACGTATTGTTTAGCCTCCATGTGTTTGTCTTTTTTACGTTTTTTTCCCTGTAATTCATTTCTAATCTCATAGCGTTGTGGTCAGAAAAGATGCTTGGTATGATTTCAATTTTCTTAAATTTACTGAGGCTTGATTTGTGACCCAAGATGTGATCTATCCTGGAGAATGTTCCGTGCGCACTTGAGAAGAATGTGTAATCTGCTGTTTTTGGATGGAATGTCCTATATATATCAATTAAATCTATCTGGTCTATTGTGTCATTTAAAGCTTCTGTTTCCTTATTTATTTTCATTTTGGATGATCTGTCCATTGGTGTAAGTGAGGTGTTAAAGTCCCCCACTATTATTGTGTTACTGTCGATTTCCTCTTTTATAGCTGTTAGCAGTTGCCTTATGTATTGAGGTGCTCCTACGTTGGGTGCATATATATTTATAATTGTTATATCTTCTTCTTGGATTGATCCCTGGATCATTATGTAGTGTCCTTCCTTGTCTCTTGTAACATTCTTTATTTTAAAGTCTATTTTATCTGATATGAGTATAGCTACTCCAGCTTTCTTTTGATTTCCATTTGCATGGAATATCTTTCTTTTTCCATCCCCTAACTTTCAGTCTGTATGTGTCCCTAGGTCTAAAGTGGGTCTCTTGTAGACAGCATATATATGGGTCCTGTTTTTGTATCCATTCAGCCAGTCTATGTCTTTTGGTTGGGGCGTTTAATCCATTCACGTTTAAGGTAATTATCGATATGTATGTTCCTATGACCATTTTCTTAATTGTTTTGGGTTTGTTTTTGTAGGTCCTTTTCTTCTCTTGTGTTTCCCACTTAGAGAAGTTCCTTTAGCATTTGTTGTAGAGCTGGTTTGGTGGTGCTGAATTCTCTTAGCTTTTGCTTGTCTGTAAAGCTTTTGATTTCTCCATCAAATCTAAATGAGATCCTTGCCGGGTAGAGTAATCTTGGTTGTAGGTTCTTCCCTTTCATCACTTTAAGTATATCATGCCACTCCCTTCTGGCTTGCAGAGTTTCTGCTGAGAAATCAGCTGTTAACCTTATGGGAGTTCCCTTGTATGTTATTTGTCGTTTTTCCCTTGCTGCTTTCAATAATTTTTCTTTGTCTTTAATTTTTGCCACTTTGATTACTATGTGTCTCGGCGTGTTTCTCCTTGGGTTTATTCTGTATGGGACTCTCTGCGCTTCCTGGACTTGGGTGGCTATCTCCTTTCCCATGTTAGGGAAGTTTTCGACTATAACCTCTTCAAATATTTTCTCTGGTCCTTTCTCTCTCTCTTCTCCTTCTGGGACCCCTATAATGCGAATGTTGTTGCGTTTAATGTTGTCCCAGAGGTCTCTTAGGCTGTCTTCATTTCTTTTCATTCTTTTTTCTTTAGTCTGTTCCGCAGCAGTGAATTCCACCATTCTGTCTTCCAGGTCACTTATCCGTTCTTCTGCCTCAGTTATTCTGCTATTGATTCCTTCTAGTGTAGTTTTCATTTCAGTTATTGTATTGGTCATCTCTGTTTGTTTGTTCTTTAATTCTTCTAGGTCTTTGTTAATCATTTCTTGCATCTTCTCAATCTTTGCCTCCATTCTTATTCCGAGGTCCTGGATCATCTTCACTATCATTATTCTGAATTCTTTCTCTGGAAGGTTGCCTATCTCCACTTCATTTAGTTGTTTTTCTGGGGTTTTTTCTTGTTCCTTCATCTGGTACATAGCCCTCTGCCTTTTCATCTTCTCTATCTTTCTGTAACTGTGGTCTTTGGTCCGCAGGCTGCAGGATTGTAGTTTTTCTTGCTTCTGCTCTCTGCCCTCTGGTGGTTGAGGCTATCTAAGAGGCTTGATGGTAGGCTCTGGTGGTGGGTAGAGCTGACTGTTGCTGTGGGGGTCAGAGCTCAGTAAAACCTTAATCCCCTTGACTGTTGATGGGTGGGGCTGGGTTCCCTCCCTGTTGCTGTGGCGGTCAGAGCTCAGTAAAACCTTAATCCACTTGACTGTCGATGGGTGGGGCTGGGTTCCCTCCCTGTTGGTTGTTTTGCCTGAGGCAACCCAACACTGGAGCCTACCCGTGCTCTTTGGTGGGGTTAATGGCAGACTCTGGGAGGGCTCACGGCAAGGAGAACTTCCCAGAACCTCGGCTGCCAGTGTCCTTATCCCCCCGGTGAAACAGAGCCACCACTCGCCCCTGCAGGAGACCCCCCAACACCAGCAGGTAGGTCTGGTTCAGTCTCCCCCAGGGTCACTGCTCCTTCCCCTGGGTCCCGATGCACACATTACTTTGTGTGTGCCCTCCAAGAGTGGCGTCTCTGTTTCCCCCAGTCCTGTCAAAGTTCTGCAATCAATTCCCACTAGGCTTCAAAGTCTGATTCTCTAGGAATTCTTCCTCCCGTAGCCGGACCCCCAGGTTGGGAAGCCTGACGTGGGGCTCAGAACCTTCACTCCAGTGGGTGGACTTCTGTGGTATAAGTGTTCGCCAGTCTGTGAGTCACCCACCCAGCAGTTATGGGATTTGATTTTACTCTGATTGCGCCCCTCCTACCGTCTCACTGTGGCTTCTCCTCTGTCCTTGGACGTGGGGTATCCTCCTTGGTGAAGTCCAGGGTCCTCCTGTCAATGATTGTCCAGCAGCCAGTTTTGATTCTGGTGCTCTCGCAAGAGGGAGTGAGAGCACGTCCTTCTACTCCGCCATCTTGGTTAATCCCCACTCATATGTTTTATCATTGGATCCAATTTGAAGCCAGAATGGCAATAATATTCATCTACATTAAATAAGACCTGGTAGAGTTACTCTCCCTGCCTCTAACTTTTATTGAAAGAGATCACAAAAAACAGCAACATTAGTCTTTCTTCCTCTGAGTTCCCAGATTAAATCTCACAGGAGAATTTCTGTTAGAATTTAGAAACTAAGTGTTATAATTTTCTTCTATGAGGAATTAATATGCTTTCTACTTTTGATTAATAAAAATTACACACCTTTACAAGTTTCTTTTTTACACTGACTGTTACAAAGATCAGAGTTAAATTGGATATTTTTTCATATGAACTAAATAATGTTTTTGGCTAAAATACTTAGTTTTTCTCTTCTTCTTGGTTCTGTTTTTCTAATTTATTAAGTGTACTTTGCATGTTATTCACTTCAACCATCTCAATTCATGGTCAATAAGTAAGAGTAAATATCTTTATAAAGATATTAAGTTCTATTCGAACTTAATACTTCTACATTTTATCCTTCTTATGCTGTCTTCAAGAGAAATTATACGCTGTATAATGTATCCTTTTATAGAAGAAGATCTGAATTCTAGGTAAATATTCTAGGGAGAATGACCATGTTGAAGATAAAGAATCCAGTTAAACTTATCTACTGCTTTTTGAGTACAGACTACGTGTTAGGCACTGTGGGACACTATAAGCATTAATGTAAATGAAAATGTAGCCCTTGACTTTTCCAGCTCACAAACTAGAATGCAAAAAAAATTGGCACAGTGTATATTTAATTTTATAAAAAATTCAAAGGACTTACAGAAAATTAAAAATCTCTAGAATATATTATGATAGTGACATTTTAAAACTTGAAACCATCCATGATAGTAACTTAAAATTTTTATTCTTGAAACTAAATAGAATATCTCAGCAACATATTCTAATGCGTGATTAACCTTGTGTTCTAATGTTCCTTATACTGAGCTTTTTACCCACTGCAACGTACATCATAGTATTGTTCCATGAACAATACACTATGCACAGGCAATTGCATGGATATTGTAGCCTGTGGATTACGTATCTTTTTTGGCTTATCAACCCAACCTCTTCCATTCAAGAAAGCAGATGGGAATGCAAATGAGAGTGATATTATTTTAAGGATATTAAATATTTGTTATTTGAATCTGCTCTCATTTATATGAAAAGTGAATTATTTACAAACTACCACCTAATTGTGACTACAGTGTGTAAAGAAAATTGCTATGCCACACCAAAACAGGGTCAAAATGAATAGGTTTTAATTTTGTTCCAGTTTCAAATTCTTGAAAAATACTTGATCACTATCGCTCTTACGGAGTCTTTGCTTTTCTAAACTTAATTGTTTTAATTCCTTTAAACCATTCCTTGTGTCTTGTTTTTATTGCTAGGCAACTCAATGCCTAGCTCTGTGTTGGTAACAAATGGAAGACAAGGATCTACTAGTATCTGTGGATTTGTGAGCTTTCAGTCTAAACTAGCCACATTGATTGCCTGCACAATCAATTCATTAGATTCCAGGTCTTGTTTCACTTTTTACTGATAGTAAAGATATCAGGATTGTGATTCTTGAACGTATTACTTTGAGAGTTTGACGAGATCTTTAACCTTCTTGTGTTCCTCAGGATTCCTGATATTTCTGAAATTTCTTAGTTATAGAATAACTAATATATAATTTTAGACCAAAATATAACTTTTTCTAATTATACGTATTTAACTAAGGCAGGCAGGTGTATGATTTTGGATGGGCTTATGGGAAACTTTTACCATAATGATACAATACAAGAAGGACCTACTGTATTAGTTGGGGTAGGTTATGCTATAGTAACAGTCGACCTCTGAAACTCAACATTTGAAAACAACAAAGATCTGTATCTTTACATATCACTGCAGGTGGTGGGGAGGGGATCCATACATAATCACTCAGGGACCTAGGCTGACAGATTCTCCATCATCTTATGCTGTCTCCATCTCAACATGAGGCTTCAGGTTTTGCCATGATAATCATGGAAGATCATCTTCGACTTTTAAATGGCTCCATCTAGAAATGACATATCACTTCTCCTTACATTTCATTTGCTGAATCAAGCCGTATGGTTATGACAAAATTCAAGGGACAGGGAAGATTAATCCTTCTGCAAGACAAGGAAGGGGAAGACCAGTAATAAGATCTATCATACTTATTGAGTTTGACTGTGACATCTCTGTTTAGAAATATTAAAGAGAAAAAAAGAAAACTGTTTAAATAACATGTATTTTAAAATATTTTTATAAATTTATAAATATCACATCACAGAAAAAAGAAAAAACAAAGATACTACCACAACCTTAATGCAACCCCTGATAACACAGATGTATTTTTCTTACACTTTTTTTCTATTTGTTTATTATTGTAATATAGTTGTAATTATAGTAGTGTTACAGTTTTATGACTTGTTTTGTCTTTTAACATTATAACAGAAAAGCTATCTCTATAAGGCCAGTCATATTTATGACTATACTTTTAAATGGTTGCATGAAATCTTACTTAGTGGCTATACCATAATTTACTTAACCACTTTCCATTGGTGTCTCATTGTTTACCATTTTCCCAGCTTTAATACGGTATAGTTGACAAAAATTGTATATTTTGAGATTTACAATATGATGGTTTGATAAAAGTATACATTGTGAAATGATTACCACAATGAAGCCAATTAACACATCCATCACCTCACATAGTTACTGTTTGGCGTGTGTGTGTGTGTGTGTGTGTGTGTGTGTGTGTTTGTGTGTGTGGTAAAAGCACTTAAGATCTACTCCCAGGAAATTTCAAGTATACAGTAGAGTATTATTTTTTTTTATATATATAGTGGTGTGTGTATGTTAATCCCAAATACAATACAGTATTATTAAGTGTAGTCACCATGCTGTATATTAGATTCCCCAGAACTTATTCATTTTATAACTGAAACTTTGTATCTTTTGATCAATATCTCCCCATTTTCCCCACCTCCCAGCCTTTGGTGACCACCATTACACTCTCTGGTTCTGTGAGTTTGATTTTTTTTATATTCCATGTATGAGTGATACCATACAGTATTTGTCTTACTCTGGTTAATTTGACTTGGCATAATGTTCTACGAGTTCATACATCTTGTCACAAATGGTAGGATTTCCTTCATTTTAATGACTAGATAATATTCATTGTGTGTGTGTATGTCTATATATACCACATTTTCTTTGTCTGTTCATCTGTTGATGGACACAAGTTGTTTCCATATCTTGGTTATTATGATAAACTCTGCAATGAAAGATACTGATTTCATTTTCTTTGGGGAGATGTATATGTATATATACATATATATATATGTATATATACATATATATACATATATACATATATACATATATATATATATATATATATATATATATATATATATATATATGTATATATCTCCAGTAGTGGCAATGCTGGATCGTAAAAATGGAGTTAAAACTATTTTTAATTTTTGAGGAACGACTATACCGTTTTCCACAATGGCTTTACCAGTTAACATTCCCACAACAGTGTCAAGTGCTCCCTTTTTTCCACACCTTCACCAACACTTCATATGTCTTGTCTTTTTGATAGTAGCCATCCTAATCATATATAAGGTGAGGTTTTAGAGTTTTTATTTGCATTTCTCTGATGATTAGTGATGTTGATCACCTTTCCATATACCTGTTGGCTGTATGTATGTCTTCTCTGGAAAAATACTTATTCAGTTTTTTTGTCCATTTTTAAATTGGATTATGTTTGTTTGTTTTGTTTTTGTTTTGCTATTGAGTTGTATGAGGTCCTTATTTATTCTGGATATTGACCCCTTATAGAATATATGGTTTGTAAATATTTTCTCCCATTCTGTACGTTGCCATTTCATTTTGTTGACTGTTTCCTTTGCTGTGCAAAAACTTTTTAGTTTGATATAGTCCCACTTGTTCATTTTTGCTTTTGTTGCCTGTTGCTTTTGATGTCATATCAAAAAAAAAAAAAATCATTGCCAAGATCAGTGTCAAGGAGCTTTTCCCCTATGTTTTCTTCTGGGAGTTTCACAATTTCGGGTCTTACATTTAAGTCTTTAATCCATTTTGAGTCAATTTTTGTATATGGTGAAAGAGTTCAATTCCATTCTTTGGCATGTGGATGTTCCCTTTTCCTGACATCATTTCCTGAAGAGACTATTCTTTCTTCATTGTGTATTCTTGGCACTTTTTTCATAGATCAGTTGACCCTATATGTGTGGGTTTATTTCTGGACTTTCTATTCTGTTCCATTGGTCTTTGTGTTTGTTTTTATGCCAGTACCATATTGTTTTGATTACTATAGCTTTGTAATATCGTTTGCAATCACGAAGTGTGCTGTCTCTAGCTTTGTTTTTTCTCAAAATTGCTTTGGCTATTCAGGGTCTTTTCTTGTTCCATATGAATTTTAGAATTGTTGTCTCTGTTTCAGTAAAAAAATGCCAAAATGCCTTTGGAATTTTGATGGGGGTTGCTTTGTATCTGTAGATAGCCTTGAGTAGTATGGACATTTTCACAATATTAATTTTTCCAATCCAAGAACATGGGATAACTTTCCATTTATTTGTGTCTTCTTAAATTTCTTACAGCAGTGTTTTATAGTTTTCAGTGTACAGATCTTTTACCTTTTGGTTAAATTTATTCCTAAGTATTTTATTCTTTTGATGCTATTGTAAGTGGGGTTGTTTTCTTAATTTCTTTTTTGAATAGTTCCTTGTTAGTGTATAGAAAAGCAACTGATTTTTGTATACTGATTTTGTATCCTGAAACTTTATTGAATTCATTTATTAGTTCTAACAGTTTCTTGGTGGAGTCTAACTGGTTAGGAATGAATATTCTTTGACTCTACCATCCAACTACTAAATCAGTTTTCAGTTTAACAAGATTTTCAGGTGATTTGTATACACATTAAAATTTGAGACACATTCATTCAGACCATTCTGCAGGCTAATGCTGACTGGCTTTAGGAGTAAGATAATTTTAGAAATATGGAATAGTGACTCTAATTTAACCTTTAGATTTATTGGTTCTCTAATTATATTTTTCCAGGATGTTATGAATGAAGTAGGTCAAAGTTTTCAAATTGTGCTTTCAAAAATGTTTAATTTTGTTAAATCCAAAATGGCCTTGTAATTAACTTTAAATGTGTAACAGCTAAAAACCTATATAAATTCACACATGCAGTCTGCTTATAAGTCTGTAGGCAAAAGGACCATTGAGTAGGTACATGATTAAAGTAATACAGTTTTCCCTCTGTATCTGCTGGCTTTGCATTTATGTATTTAACCAACCATGGATCAAAATCCATGTCTGTGAAACCCATGGATATGGAGGGCCAACTGTATTCATTGTACTACACCATTTTATATAAGGGACTTGAGCATCCTTGAATTTTGGTATTGGTGGGGGCTCCTGGAACCAATCCCTCCCCTTCCCCACCAGATACCAAAGGATGACTGTATGTGTAGAGAATAGTTTCAGTGGCTGGTTTGCATTTGTTCTCTCCATGAGTTGATTAAATTTTTTAGATACATGTCTGTTGAAAAAGAAAAGTGAATTTCAATTTATAACTATGGAATATGATAAA
Organism: Balaenoptera physalus; assembly: GCF_965194825.1. Lineage (NCBI taxonomy): Eukaryota > Metazoa > Chordata > Mammalia > Artiodactyla > Balaenopteridae > Balaenoptera > Balaenoptera physalus. The sequence goes on from NC_138891.1 coordinate 29,664,496, forward strand.
AGGTTCTGTGTTATGATATCTATATCTATTTATCTATCTGTCATAAAAAAGTGTCCAGTATTTTATAGTATCCATGCCTATGACAGTGTTTATGTTTATAGCTACATATATGTAATTTTAATTAAAAAAGAGTGAACTTGTGGTTTCTTAGTCAATTCATAAACAATAGAACATTGAAACTGAAAGAATGTCTATTACACACATCCAATCAGTACCTGGTCTCCACTGTATATCTAAATCTGTCATTCTAAAACTTTCTGACCATAAGATTCAGCTGAGCCACTGTGTCCAGGAATCTGTATTTTAATAAGCTCTTAAGGTGATTCTTATGGATCAAGGATGTTTGGGAAACACTGAAATCAATGAGTTAATGTATGTATAAATTTTTCTCCATTTAGAAGAAAAATAGTTTCATATAATATTAAAATTAATACATTCTTTTAAATTTTTAAATATGTATTTAGAGTTAACTCTAAATTTAGCATTTTGAGTTTCATATTTAGTATTTTATAATTCAGAAAGGTCTAAAGCCCTTTGAAAAGTCATAAAAATTCAATCATTTTTACTCACTTTTAGGTTTTTAAAAATATATAAATAAAAGAGGTAGTCCATGTCATTTGTGAAAGTGGATATTTTTATGATTATGAAAGACTGAACTAAGAGAGTATATACTCTTAACACAATCATTGGTGTGAAGTATATCATTAACTTGTTTGTCGTTTGTCTTGATGTTGACCTCTGTGTGTTCAGAGTTAGGGGGCTGCAGGACCCGAATATTTGGTCTATATCTATGAACCATGCAGGGAGACTTCAAGTCAGCTGCTGAAAAAATAAATGCAAAATCAGAAAGAGACTACAATTGAGCTGGCTGTTAAAAAAAAAAAAAAAAAGAAAATAGGAAAATCAGATTCAGTAATTATCTCTGTCTTTATCTTAAGGGTGCACCAAATGTTTACAATCACTCGTTTGGCAAACTGAGTTTTTGCATATTACTCGTGGTTCAGGAGCCAAAACCATATGCTACTTACAATAATGGACTTTTTAGGGCACAAAGTTATCATATTCAAGTCACAGGAAGTGTTTACATAGGAGCAAAATGCTCTAGCATCAGAACAGATCAGTAATATTTCAGAGTTCAAATTTCCATATGCTTCCTTGGCATAATAAAGAAGAAAAATTCTGAAGTTGTGTAATACACTTTAATTAAAAACAAAACTTTTCTACAAATCATGGAAGTTCCCCAATAGTGCAGATGTATCATTTTGCTGTATCATTCATCATCTTTAAGTGGAAATAAGAATAGAAGCTATAATGAAGATATTGTATACCTTTTCCTCTCAGAAAATATCAATTTATTTTGATCAATTCAAATAGGATTTTGTGTGGATTTGGTTTTAGGAGTTGAGCCATGTCAGACTGCATCGGGAGAAACTAAGCTATGTTGTCTAGGTGATACAGAGGTATCTAAAGCATTTAATTCTTTAAAAAATTATGAATTGAGGTTTAAGTTCTTAAGAAAACATCTGCTCATTTTTTATGTTTGCAAACTTATGTTCTTTAGGTTTCTTTTTATCATAAATATAGTTTATACCAATAGTTGATGATTTTGCTATTATTTAAAAGCTTATTTCACGGTTATTTTGATGCTCTTCAATGAAGAAAGGTCAGCAGGAGTACATGTAACAAGATATTTTCAAAATAGGATCCTGACTATGATAGGAAATAGTTAATATGCTTGTGAAAGAATTCCGTTTATGTGATGAGTGATTTAATGTACACGCTTATTCTTTGCGGGAAAAAAAGTCATTTGAATTATTCAGAGATACCCAGAATAACGAAGTTATTTATAGTCATTTTTGCAAAATATACTCTTGCACAAAGGTGAAAGAAATAACAAAATCAATGTGTTTTTTAAAATTGGAGTTTCAGCCTTAAGTCGCTAAAGGGAATATTAAAGAAGTGACTGTTGAAATACTTCTTGTTTGCAAATAGAGCATGATTGAATTAAATCATCTGAACCTAGGATTTGTAATTATCATCGATTTCCCCAGACTGTTTAGATTAAAAAACTCTTGGATTTTTTTTCACTCTGTAAAAGTAAGTAGTAGAGCTGTTAATTTCATATGAAAAGGATAAGACTCTCTATTTAGATCCTTGTTTTTAATAGTAATTGCAAATAAAGCAAAAAGCAAAATTTCAGATCTCCCTCCCCAATCATATCACATGTTTTAAAATAGAAGATACAGGATTTTGTACTATACCTCCAAAGTGTAGGCTAAGGAGCGCACACAGCTTCCAGTTGCATGGGTATTATATTTTGAACCCAGTAGCAGTAAAACCATTTTCACTGTTGGATGAGTACATAGGCTTGAACGTGTTTTTAAGGTAGCCAGGATCAAACATAATATAAAATTTTGCTTTTTTTTTTTGCCCTGCACTTTGAGTTGCACCTGGAAGTAAATAGCTAACGAGAATAGACTAATGATGTGCTCAGTGTCGCCAAGAGCCGTGGAGTAAGTACCTCTCCCTGTCTGGGTTCTCCAGTGAACTCTTAAACCATTGGCTTTTAATTCAGGAACACACTCTGAGGGGCGTGTCCCCTGCTCTTTATTGCATTCCAGGGGCAGCTCCATCAAACTGCATCACTGTGGCTTAGCACAGCACTTACTCTCTCTAATGAAAAAAACACTCCAGGTGCTATATTGAATGGATTATTATCAACGGAGGATTCCAAAATTTGGTTTATGCCCTCCTCTTGCAAGATTCAGCGCAGCCTGAGGTCCCAGATGTGTTTTATGAGTGCCAACGTGACAACTGAAAAAGATCGGGCCGGATGCATAAAGATGGTCAGCAGAGAGCAACGTTCCATATTGTTGGCTTAGGAAACCATTTCAGGAGAAACAAAGATGGTTACTAAGCCCCTTTGTGAAAAGGATATCAAAGGTAAAATGGTTGATAAAGAAAAAAAGAGAAGCAGCAGTAGCGAGGGTGAAAGAGAAAGCAAGCCAGCGAGTGAGAGAATACCAATGGGACCTACAGCACTGAGGAAACAATTCCTTAGATATAGTAGTTACCTTCAAAAAGGACTAAGTACCTGATTCCTTCCTAGAAAGAAAACCAAGAACTTAAGAAAATATATAAATGATGGGATTCATAGTCCCTTTCAAGATTATTTAAGAAAAGTATTTTAATACTAGTATAAAATAATCAAACCCTGGTAAACTAGGCAGTATATAAATTTTTAATGATAAATATTTATCTCAAAAATTGATGTTTGTGTACAAAATAATTCTTTGAAGTCAAAGACTAAATTCCAACATGGTACACAGTGATCTCTTACCTGCTGCCTCTTTTCTTCCCTTACGAGTCTCCTCCTTTAAATCTTCCTGCTCTCATGTTTTTGTGTTTCATTAGCAGTGAATGGTACTATTATTCTCCACACACACCCGTTTTTTTCCTCATCTCTGTGGCTTTGCATATAATCTCTTCTGCACTTAGAACTTCAGTTCCTTTTTTGTCTATCTAACGCAAGCCTTAAATTGAGGCTTAGATCAAGAGGTGCCTCGTCTAGAAAGCCTTCCTTGATGTCCTCACCTCCACTCAGCACATATGTGTGCACCCTTAATACCTACTGCATTTCTCCATTGCACTGTAATTGCATTTTTCTATGTCTTTCTTCTTAACCAGTCTCACTTGTTTGACTACAGAAACTGGATTGAATGCATCATTAAATTCCATGTTTCCAGAACTTAGTGGCTGTTCAGTAAATAATTTTGGAAAGATGAATGACTGAAGTGTCTTTAGTAACTTGTAAACCTACCATTACGAAAAATCGACTTAGATAATTTTATAAAGGGAAATGTTTTGAGTCCCAGATTTGCGATACTTGTGGGCTTCAAATAAAAGCCTTTAATTGCTGGCTAGGCAAAGCCAGGGTTAGAAAGATACTCTTGGTAGGTAGGAAGATACTGAAATGACTATTCTAACAGAACTAGAAACATTGGTACATACTGCAATGAGTCATTCAGAAACTGTGAATTTCATTTCATTTAATATCTCTTTAAAAATAAAGTAGCTTCTGTCATTCATTCACATATTTATTTTTGAGAAATTATAATGAGCCAAGCCCTATGTTAGAATCTGGGGAAACAAGCCTGGATACGACACATGTTTTGTCTGTGAGAGTTCACAGTCTGGTCAGAGGTAATACTATGGCTAGCAGACAGTCCTATGGGGATGAAAGATTTTGAGTGATGAGAATTTAGCCTCATGTACATTTAGTACATGTAGAAAAATCTTCAAATAGAAACAGACAACTTAAATCAAATCTGCAGACTAAAGCAAGATGGGAGACGGCAAGCCAGAAGTTCTCAGGAGCCATCAAGGTGGGCAAGAGCTCAGACTTGTGTGATTTATTTTCCTGGGAAGGATTTTCACGGGAGAAAGAGAAGGAAAACAGTGAAAAAGCCTGCTTGAGATAGATTATGGTGGTAGAGCTGGAAGGGTTACACCTTTGTTCCCTATAAGCTTGTGATACTGTCCTGAACGTAAGCCTCAGTTTCCTCACCTGTAAAGTGGGTATAGAGAAAGGGTGATGTAAAATCTTTATGCAAAGGCAAAGTAAGAATCAGACAATAATGCTGTTTTTTTTTTTTTAAACAAATCAAGACATTTTTAGCATACTTTTATGCAGAGACTATAAATGCTTTGGGTGTTGTTGGCTCTGGCTGAGGTGCCCCTGACAGAAGACCCTCAGAAGGCCCCAGCCAAGGCAGTGCTGGCTGAACAAGGCTTACTGAGCTCAGGAGCACAGCCTGGCCTTCTCTTCTCCGTATTTGTAGCTCGAGGCCTTAACCTCTTATCGTTATTTTAATGATGTTTTTATGTTTAATTTAACTGTAAATCACATTAACAGAGTTTTGACTGGTATGTCAGAGGGCTCAAAACTGAGTTAAAGTCACTCTAAGAGCTAAAGAATTTGTCAGATCTGACATGTTTAGTCAAGATGATCCATTCAAGAGTGGAGATGTCAGAGAGATGGTGTTTAATTTGTTTAGGATTTGAGGGGTGGAAACGAACTTGTAGTAGAGCTTTTGCTCCATAGTAGCAACTGTTAAGAGGATAATTTATGGCTTTTGTTAAGGACATTAACCAAGGCAAAAATGCCCCTATAAAGCAACTAATTGTATATTATGCTTAAGTTATTTTCTGAAGACTATGGTCACACCAGAACATGGCATAATTTAGGAAGCATTAGTGAAATTCTATACTTCCCTTATATTTCATAAATGTATTGTGGTAATGAAAGACAGGCGTTCATTTTTCTGTATTTGGAAATCATACCTTTAGGGGTCGCAAAAAACCATTTGTGAGGTTTTTATTACAAAATAGGTTTTTAAGCAAGAGCAATGTCATATATTAAAAAGCGACTATTAATGCTGTTAATATTTTGATATATATAGTATTTTCACTCTTTTATATGAATAATATTAGTCAGGACACCTCAACTGCTGAGCAGATATCCTCTAAAATATTGGGGGTTTAATGCAAGAGTTTATTTCTTACTTAGAGGGGATTGCCAGCGGTGGGGGTAGCGGCTCAGGGGTTCTCTGTTCCATGCAGTCACTGCAGGGCAGTGCCGGCGTGAACGCCTGCTACTGGAGATTCCTGCCCTTTGACCTCCAGCCAGTGGGGAGAGGGAGAGGATGGTAAGAGAGGTGTTTATACGTTTTAGACCGCAAAATGGTGAACTATCAATACATTTCTGCTTACACTAGGAAACGTAGTCTAGCAATATGCCCAGTCTGGAGGGGAAGCAAGTTGATGTGCATATTGTCTCTGTGCCATAGCAAATATGTGTGCCAACAGGCTCACACACTACAGTACATTCTGTTTACTATACACTCTATACATACAACATTGTTTATTTACTCAGTCAATGTATCTCAACTTCTTTTCGTTATTTGTATCATTGTTTGATTGTACTGCAATTTATTTTCCTTGTTAATTTCTTGTTAAACATTTTAGTTATTACCAGTTTTCATGACTGTGTGCAGTACTCTAATAACATTCTTGTACTTTTGCTTACTAGCCAAGTTGATTTCTTAAAAAAATTCCCAGAAGTAGAATTGCTGGGTCAAATGGTATGTAATTAAAAAAAAAAAAGACTTTTGACACTTTGCCAAATTTCCTCCAGAAATTTATTTTCCTACCATCAATGAGTGTACCAGTGGATGACATTTTCCTTTTGAGTAATGGGGCCTTAGGTGGAAGCTGAAAATTGCACTTACAGTGTCCTTTTTATTTTTGTGTGAATTAAAGAATCAGTTATCACATACTTGAGCATCTATTGTACTAAGTGACTGGCCTGTGCTATAGGGAACTCAAGAAAAGTAAGTAAGGTTTTTTTTATTGGGAAACAGTACCCTATTCTATATATTTAACACAAAAAGGGAGTTTCAGTTTCCTGCCTCTCCCCAACTCAGTAACTGATGCTTTGGTTTTTACTGTGGCTATAGAAGGGAATAGGGAGACTAAGATTTTTCTTAAAATTATGAAGGATGAGACACCTATGCTATAACAAATTCAAATGAAAAAATAAGGTACTTAAGTTCATTCTTATTGTGATAATGAGTTCAAAATGATTTCTGGCTACAGGTGGCCACAGGTCACAAAATTAGGTAAAGGCAACACTAATCCAAGGAATGTCTAGAGAGGACCTCAGAATCATGCCTCAGCTTTGGCTTCATGTATTTCTAGAAAAAAAAAAATAGGATATGTAATTACATTACTGTTGTATTGATAATTAAGTTATGAATTCCCATGGCCAGTAGTAGCCAAAGATAAGCTTAATTTTTAAGTTTAGCTTTAAACATTAAGGATACTTTTAAAGAGGTGTAAAGTTTGAGGCATCTCGTGAGCTTTCTTACTTTTTCTCATTACTTTGATGATCATTTTCTAAGTAGCTAATGATCATTACGTGCTCATTTTAAAATATGTTTGAATATACCCTGAAACCACATAGATTGACTGTATTTCAATGATAATTATGTCTTTTCTTTCATTATTTAAAATTATATTGGATTTAACTTTTATTTTAAAGTTATGGATTTCTCAGATTTAGATTTGTTGCTACGTTTATGTGTATATTAAATGGAAATAATTTATTAGGAAATTCATTAATTAGATTCTTGTTTGCTTTCCTATTGTAAGCTATATAAATTTTTAGTGAAAGTAAGATCCTGTGTCTTCCTGAGATGTAGTGTCTATAGAAATGCTATTTCCATGAAATGGAAATATGGTCTTTGTTATTAGATAGATGAGTTATAGGTATGTATATATGTACCTCTATGATATATAAACATTTCTATGACCAGATAAATTGATGCACATTGTATAGAAATCAGAAACTTTTCAGATAGATACTCTAGTCTTTAAATACTCAGAATGGCCCTGAGAAAGTTAAAAGAATAATAGAGTAGTTTTCAAATCTATTAGGCATAGGTACTTGGAGTTGAGAAAATAATTACAGCTGTCCCTCTGTACCTGTGGGGGATTGGTTCCAGGAACCAACCCCCCAACAGACACTAACATTCACAGATGCTAAGTCACTTATATAGAACAGCATAGTATTTGCATGTCATTTGCACACATCCTCCCATATTCTTTGAATCATCTCTAGATTACTTATAATACCTAATACAATGTGAATGCTGTGTAAATAGCTGCTGGCATATGACAAACTCAAGTTTTGCTTTTTGGAACTTTCTGGAATTATTTTCCTGAATATTTTCTATCCTCAGTTGGTTGAATCTGAGATGTGGAACCTGTGGATACAGAGGGCTGATTCTATAAACAACAGACAAATAAATCACACGAAAAAGGAATTCCCATTTAGGTATTTTAAAATACCTAAACTGAAATTCTCAATGTCTAGACTTGCCTCTCAACTACTTGTTAATTTCAAAAACTTTTTTTTAAACCTAAGGCCATTGACTCAATTAATTCATCAAGCACACATTGTGTGTGAGATACATAGTCCATTTTTCTTAAGTCTTCATAGTCTGCTGGAGGAAAAAAACAGAGAATCACAATTCAAAATGATAAGTCCTATCATAGAGGGAAGTCCTGGGTTCTCTGGGAACATAAGAAAGAGACCGAATCTAGAATACCAAAAAAAGTTTCCTGAAGGAGGAGGTCAGAGACAGAGATGGTTTTATATTTAAATTGACTAGATGTATTTTGAAGAATTTGCTAATTTTTAGTTTTGAAAACTTCTGAGTTATCACCGTTGCTAAAGACTCTTCTGACCATTCAAAGAGGAACACTTCTAGCTGTTCAAGTTTATGAAAAAGGACTATAAAAAGTACTGGGAAGGCAGTCTGTAGTGAACCATAGTGGTCTGTGTAGCTTGTCGTCTTTAGACTTCAATTATTATTGATGTTACTATTCCAGACAATACTATTTGCAAACCTTATTAAAGTGTACACATCCTAAACTTAGGAAAAATATATAATGCATAAATATTAATAATTATGATGATGTGTGAGTTTTAATTGTTTATCCTCAATCCTGTAATTTTACAAGTGATCACAATGAAGTCCAAATAGACTTGAAATGGCTAAGGTCAAGGGGGATTTGAAGGACTTGAATTGGACTGAGAGAACATCAAAAAGGACCAGAGAATTGACATGTACACACTGCTGTATTTAAAATGGATAACCAAATGTATAGCACAGGGAGCTCCGCTCAATATTATGTAACAACCTAAAAGGGAAAAGAATTTGAAAAAGAATAGATACGTGTATATGTATAACTGAATCACTTTGCTGTACACCTGAAACTAACACAACATTGTTAATCAACTATACTCCAATAGAAAATAAAAAGTTAAAAAAAGAAAAGGACCAGAGAATCGCAACTTAGGGTCAGAGTGGCCTGAGGTCAGGAAGAGGGAGGGTCTCTGTAAAAGTCTCCCAACAGCTGGGTTGTAAAAGGTACAGCTGGAGCAGTTGGAAGGGAGATTGGAAAGGCCTGAAACTGCAGAAGAATGAGGGTGAAATGAGATGTGACTTGCTCAGGACAATAAAGGAAAGGCAGGAACAGCTGCAGGGTTTGGATCTGAGATGCACGGCAAACTCGGTTTGCAGATGGCTTAAACGAATAGTGATGGGAAATGTATATTTATGTATATATAGATCTGAAGACACAGAAAACAAATGCTTAGGAAAAACTAACATGCTTAGAAAGTTCTGAGCAATGCACTGGAGCAATGAAGATTAAAAGCCAGAGAGAACTGGATTTTGATTATGCTTTCATGTTAGCAATGTACTGTAAATACCATGCTAAGAAATACTTGGAACTCTACACTGGTCACCAAAACCAGTTATGTTCTAAGTGAGTTTGGTATATTACAAGTTCTTAATTGGAGCCTTTAAAACATTCCCCAGTCGATTTTTACATGGACTAATAGGAAATCAATTTAACTTGCTCTACAACAGTTTAAAAATATTAAAACATTCCCATAATTTTGAGATATTTTTCATCATAATGGTAACAGGGTACAGTAGTCGATTAATTTTTTCCTTCCTTGTTAACAATGAGCTTTTATGAAATTGCTGCTTGGTGCAGGAACTGCCTTCTATCTTTGGGTCATTAGATTTGCTGACTTGAATTTAAAGGGAAAATAATATTAATCCTCCCAAATATCTTCTCTTCAAATTATGTAGCATTGCCTTTTTTGTCTTTCTCTTCTTTTTTTCACTGCATAATATAGTCTGGCAAAAAGTAAGTGTGATCTTAATTGTTAGACTTGTTTATTCCGGGGAGGAACCAATGGAGCACTTACAGTAATTAACATATTTTCTCTGGTCTTCTTATTTTGTTAATGATATCTTATTGAAGGCTGTGCAGTAATTACTGCCCACTGAGGTACATACGCTGAAACAAATTAATGGCCAATGACCAATAATGATTACACTTGTAATTACCTATTCTGAAGTATAAGCATAAAAAAATTGAAATTAAAAACAATGTTCTTTGAAGCTAAAATTAAACTATATTGTAAAACTGTCCTAAAAATCATATTAACAACTCAACAGAGAAATGATATTTCATGACTTTATCATTATCCCCACCACATTCACATAAGTTACAAGACACATTTTTTTGCTGTGTTTCAGAGCACAAAGAATAGGACATGTTTACTTTTAGGTATGACTTTTGGGTATTGGTGGAACATTTATCTTAACATGGACAGCAAAATTTTCAGTGATTTCAAGAAGTTAAAGTAATTTTCTATACCAGGAGGCAATATTTCCTTCTTCCTTCTCAAGAGGAGATATTTTTTCTCCCCAGTGGCTTCTTTCTACCTATCTATGCTTAAGAAATTCTGGGTCACTTAGCACTTTTAGCAAGATCAATACTCTTTAATGCTCAAACTTTATCTCATGGGTTTATCAAAATAAACAGTAATTTTCCTGTAATGCTGCCACTATAACTTGGGATAGAGGGTGGTGATAGATGTTCACACAATTTTCATATGATACAGTTTGATTTTGTAAAGTTGAGTGATTTGAAACTCCTCTTTCTTTAGACTGCCAACAACTTCAGCATCTACTTTTTACATGTGGAAAAAATAATAAATTTTAGCTAAGGATTAACATAGTACAGTATTTGGTTTCTCCAGACTGAAATAGAGGAGACCTGGGATCTAAGTCTGTGTCACTAATTAGCTGGCAAGTCACTCATTGTCTCTGGGCCTTGGCTTTCTGACCTGAGAAATGGGAGCTTTGTATTAGATCATCTCCAAGGTCACTCGTAGGCGTTAATGGGCTATGGTAGGCTTTGTGATAAGGATCACAGGAGACTGGGAATTCTCTCTCTTATCTCTGGTTAAATTGTTGTGTGAAAACATCTTATTAAGATTTTTGGATTTTTTTCATTATTTGGAGTTCAGTTTACAAGTCAGATTTTTTAACGTTTCATTCTCAGTCCTTATCATATACTTGGATATTGAACAGAATACTAAATTTTTGTTCACCTGAGCAGGAAAAATGAAACTAGCTTCTAAATCTGGATAACTAGCTTAAATGTATACATTTTCAAATTTCAAACACTATAATAAAATCACTACATTTTGTTAAATATTTTAACTAAAAATTATATCCTTCTAAATATTATTTTCAATTATAGTGTTTTGTTTCTAATGAGAATTTGAGTTCCTGCAGGATCAGAATTAAGTTTTTATGTATTTTCATACCTGTTAGCACATATTTGTGTTCAAGAAATATTCGTCGAAAGAAAAAAAAAAAACATGATTGTCAACATATCTTTGCTTTTGGACATTCTGTATGTTGCTATGTTGTTTTAAACTGTATTCAGGGTAAACTATCTTCTCTCCCTCAAATGGGAAGTTGACTTTCTATATGACAACTTCAGTGTTCTACAATGAAGCAATTAAGGCTTGATTCTTTGAGTTAAGGTTTCTTTTTTTTTTAAATTTTATTTATTTATTTATTTATTTATGGCTGTGTTGTGTCTTCATTTCTGTGTGAGGGTTTTCTCTAGTTGCGGCAAGTGGGGGCCACTCTTCATCGCGGTGCGCGGGCCTCTCACTATCGCGGCCTCTCTTGTTGTGGAGCACAGGCTCCAGACGCACAGGCTCAGTAGTTGTGACTCACGGGTCTAGTCGCTCCACGGCATGTGGGATCTTCCCAGACCAGGACTCGAACCCGTGTCCCCTGCGTTGGCAGGCAAATTTTCAACCACTGCGCCACCAGGGAAGCCCCGAGTTAAGGTTTCTTATTTGGGTATGGACATCACAATGGAATTATGATCTCCCTGTTATGCGTTGGATATCACATCCAAATTACTTTTTTTACATATGAGGTAATTGGGCATAATGAGGATGGAAATTGATAGATTATTATTATCCAAAATCTCTGCCCCAGAATTTGTAGTCTATTAAAGCTTATTAATGTCTTCTTTAAGATCCACTAGCAAAAGATGAGAAAAGTTGTTATCCAGCTTTAAGATTTTTCAGGACCTCTTACTGCTTTTAATTTTTCCTTTCAGTTCATGGGAGCTAGTCTTGTACGCCTGGTTGAACTTGGTTTAGAATTTTGACAGTTTTTTTATTTGTGTCCCATTTGGATGTTTTTCACAATGTCCAGACTATTCACATTACATCTGAATAAGCACTACCCAATGGTTTAATTCAAATTGTCTGACATACCTCTAATTAGTGTTGTTAATGTTTACAGAGTATTCTTAATAAAATAAAGCTTTCTGGCTTAATTTAAAAACAAAAACTGATAACAGAAAAAATTTTAAATAAATGTAATGTGGAAGTTGTCATAAGTTTTACAGAAAAATTTGTTTATAAAAACTAACATTGATATAAAACTCTTGGTTGGGATGAAATGAGAAATGACAGAGTGCCAAAGTAACTATGTCTTATGATGTTAATTCCCAATTTAAAATAATCTTGATAGTCATCTATTAATATATTTAGACTTAGCAACATTGGCAAACTGAAGGTTATAGAGATGTATATAGAGAATGGTTAGCTAGTCTTGCTATACGAGTAATTACCAGTAAATTTTAATTATGTCCAAATCCATTATATGCCTGCACATCTGTAAGTATTATAGCAATTTAAAAAAAAAGTCAGTTTGCTACAATATTAAGTTAGAATTTTTTTCCAGTTCTAACTTAACAGTGAGTGAAAAACAACAGTTTCTGAGAAGATTATTATTTAAAGGTAGACTGGAAAAATAAAATACTCATTGTATGGCTATATGTTTCCAGCCCTGAAGTCATGATATGCTTTTGTTTATTTTGCTCAATATCATTTAAAGAAAGTTATTTAAAAAGTAAATAAGGCAAGAACCTGAAATTTGTTTGATTTAAAAAATCATGACTTTAAAAAAGGGAGGTTGTGGGCTCTTGTACTATGATTTTGTCTCTCTAGCTAAGCTGCTTCATGAACTTGGGCAAGCGTATTTATCATTCAGAGGCTCATTTTCCTCATCTGACATTCTAAACTTGTCTGAAGCAGCACTAAAGTCCTTTCAGAAACCATTTGCTATGTGTATATTGGTGTTTATGGTTTTCGTTTATATATATTATATTAGTTTACATTTAGTTTGTGTATATATGATACATAGCATTACAAATTCTCTTCAAATTTATATGAACATTTATAACTTTTCAATGTAAATATGTATGTATACCTTGTATGTTAAAGAAGAATAATGCAAAGGAATAAATTACTTTCCTTATTTTGTTCATATATTTAAAATATTTCCTACCATGTCATTTTCTTCAATGATGTGTGTATTGGAATTATGGTCATAGTAATATCACATTCATTATTGTTTTTTGGAAGCATTTCAACATCTCTATTCAAGGACTGAGTAGATTGTGTTTACAGAGGCTTTACAAGGCATCTGTTCTTAGCCACAGCTGAGAATGGGGCCCACCGTGCAGACTGGAAGCATCCACCTAGAATTTGTTGAATTAAGTCCTTGCACCTGGATATAATTGTTGTGCCGCTGTGCTGGGGTTTTCTTAAGCTACTGGTAAAACAAATTAGCTCAATTTTAAACTGGCATCCAGTAGAGAAGCAACAACTCACCTCATATAATGTTTTTCAAATAATTATTTTTGTATTGCCAGTTTTACCTCATGAATGTTTTCCTGGGGGGCTGAGTGAGAAGAAAAAATGTAGCTAAACCAGAGACGTGATAAAAATTCTACTCATGTTATAGGCTTTGATATCATGGCAGTATAATTAAGATATGGGTAAATATGTGATTATAATTTCAGTTCAGCTGGATTTTTTCCCCCGCTAAACAAAACATAAATTCATGTATTTAGTTGTGATGCAGAGTTTAAGAAATATTCTCATATCCATGTGCAAGTTTCATAAACCATTGTCATGTTTGCTGTACTTTAATGACAACTATTTTTATAGATAGAAAAGATGCATGTGAGAATCATGGTAAACAGGAGACAAGATTCATTTATGTTTGTCAGTAGAATTCATGGAACTCATTTGGTTATGCATTTTTGAGTCATTTATACTTGGCAAGCAATTTCACAAGCTTTCTAGAAATCCAATAAATTCCAAACTTTAATGGCTGGTAAGAATGGGGTTAGTTCTTGTGGAATTATGAAACCAATACATGCATGTATTTCTGTGTGCATTCATTACATATCCACTTATTACAAATTTCACGGGCACCATTTAGGGGTCAGGCAGGATTCTCAGCATTGAGGACAGAGCAGGGAAGCATGAGAAGTTCCTGCCTTCCTGAAGTTTATGTTCTAGTTTGGGAGACAGACAAAAAAAAAAGAAAGAAGGAAGGGAGGGAGGGAGGAAGGAAGGAAGGGGGGAAAGAAGAAAGGGAGAGAGAGAGGGAGGGAGGGAGGGAAGGAGGAAGGGAGGAAGGAAGGACAAAAGTTAAGAATTTAATTTCAGTTAGTGTTGTTAAGTTCTATGAAGAACAAATGTGGGTTAATTACAGAGTAGTGAAAAGGTACAATTAGATTGGTTAAGAAGACCTCTAGAGAAAGTTTCTGTGTTGCTCTATGTATCAGTAAGCACATATGCTAGCTCATTAATATACACATTTATTTCTTAATATGCCTTCCAATGTTTTACATGTTTTACACAATGTCTAGCATAAGATGGGAGAAAAATGCCCCACTTGATTTGAGATGGAAGGCACTTAGCATTTAGAAAAGTCTGTGCACATGTGTAGCCATGTATCCCAAGTATAACATGTAGAACACAATAGATCAATATTATATATGATTTATTACAAAGGTTTGAATGTAAAGCCCTACAGAGCCTTTCCTAACCATTTTTTCTTCAAACGTTGTCACTTCTTCCCATCATAATAACTTGTACGTATTTCTTTTGTAGCACACCCCACCTTGCATTGCCTTTAGTTGTACACCGATGTCTTTTCCTTTCAAGATTTTACTCCTTGATACAGCTTTCCTTTATATATCTTTATATTTCCAGGGCTTTACACCAAGTCTAGAAGCAAATACTATGTGTTTTAATATAAATGTGTAATAAAGAGATGCTACCGTTTTTCAATTGACATGCTCAGAGCTGATTACGTAGAAAAGTTTCACTGATTTATTGATGTTCCGAGAGTAAAATATTGTGTATAAGTGACCGAGCTGAATTCCAAATTCTAGCAACCCAGCTA
Organism: Balaenoptera physalus; assembly: GCF_965194825.1. Lineage (NCBI taxonomy): Eukaryota > Metazoa > Chordata > Mammalia > Artiodactyla > Balaenopteridae > Balaenoptera > Balaenoptera physalus. The sequence continues at coordinate 29,679,723 of NC_138891.1, forward strand.
GCTGACTTGTGCTTATTGTTGGCAATAAACATTGCAGCTGAGTTTGATTAGCAGTGACAACACTACTGCTGCTAATGGAAATAGCTACCATTTATTCAGGTCTTTCTAATGTCGGCTGTTGGCCACTATGTACATCGTCCTCTAAAATCCTGACAATGAGCCTGTGAAGCAGGTGTTATTGCCCCACTTTGCAGATAAGTAGTTGAAACTCAGAGAGAATGAAAAACTGGCTGAAGTCACCAAGCTTGTCATAGATTAAAACAGATTATAATAATGTGTATTCCAAATTATATTTATGAAATGTATGATGTATAATAAAATAGAATAAAATTTCAAATAAAAAATTTATAAAATGGCTGCCATATATATATATATATGTGTGTATATATATATATGTATGTATGTTTGTGTTGTTATGTGGCAGGGATGATCTTTCCAATGCTTGGTGAGGAAAGGGTGTGAAGTGGAAAGGATATGTACTTTGGTAAAGTTTGGGATGGTAAATATATCTGTGAGTGTATGTGAGTGTGTGTGTATATATATATGCTCATCATATGCATAGATATTTGCATAGTTTGATACTATTCGTTTTGAACTGACTTACACTCATTATGGTGCAATGTCAACTTTGGAGGACAGGGCCGTTTCTCGGTTATCCCTGTATCCCCAGTGTAGGTGCAGTACAGTGTAGGCACCTACTAAATGCTTGTTTCAAAAATGAAAAATTAAAACAATGTTATCACTAAGGCAATTCATGGAATAGGAGCACTTAAGATTTTTACTCCCATTAGCTTTAAAAACCAATGTCAACAACATGGGAAAACAACACATTAATATCTGTTGGTTTTTTTTTTTATTTTAAAAGCTCAGTGGAGCTTTTTTTATTACAAGAATTAATCTATTTCAATATTATAGTTCTGAGTTAGGCAATATGGTATGGAAATGCAAAACTTGAGAAAATCACACATATGTGGAAAAATCTAGCAATAGTTTTCCTTATTAAAGTCTAAAACTGGCATGTAATCAACAAAATAAGCAGCTAAATGAGGTATTTTATAAACTTGATGCTAATGGTCATTGATATTCACACATTTATATATAGTCACTCAGCATGTCATAATATTGACTAATATATGTGTGTGTTCTAATACATCATTCACACGTATATACTCTGTAACCCAAAATAAGGCTGCCACACTATAAAGCTAACTATATAGGTTCACCAAATATCACATGCTTTTCAAGTTATGGATTTTTTTGTTAATATAAACAAAGGCAGAAAAGACGTGCAGACAAAAAAATCAGTAACCTAAAAATCAGAAGTACGAATCTTTACAAATAAGCCTTTTCAGAAATATAAAAATAGCGTTGGTTAAAAATTAAGTAAAAGGATATTTTTGTCTTTCTATGGGATGATGGAGGTGAAGGTCAGTTCCTCACTGCTGGTAATTTATGTTTATGTGCCTCTAAGTACAGAGAAAGTAGAACCCAAAATGCTTTCTAAGAATTTAAGCACACACATTCTATTCTATGCAACTCAAAGTGAAGACCTGGTCTGGATATAAATGTAGGCAATTTTATTAAACAATCTTACTTTTATGTAATTCTATATTTCAGACACTAGAAAAACCAAAATATGATTCTCAATGAGTTCAACTTCCAAAATTACTAAGTGCACAGTAAGAATAATCCAGTCCACAGCGTCTATTTGTTAGAAGTGGGAGATTTTGGGTAGAAGCTCTTTATAGACTGTGCAGTGCAAGTGCCCAATTCTCAGAATTAAAGAGAGAATTAACATCCTTTAGTTCATTCTCTGGAATTGGAACCACCTTGGGAATAATGTCTCACAGAATGACATGCTGCCTTAGACATCCCAGTATAAGCAAGACTCTTACAGTTCTAATATTTTTCTTAAATTAATATTTAGACCAAAATGTGAATGTGACAGGATTTAAAATTTCCCACCTTATCTGACCTACTCTTAGTGTTCCAAGTGTAACTCTGAAGACAAATTGAATTGTGTTTGTTGAAAGATAGTGTTGGAGAGACTTATTATAAGGCTCTAGATGTTACCTGCCTGTCACAGAAGATTTGTTTTTATGGAACTGAATGAGAGATTGTTGGTTTCATGGAAAATTCTATATTTTCAAGTTTTTGATGTCCCAAATTTAATTTTACTAAATGATACCCATAGAGTGGTTATGCTAAAGTGATACGGAGATAGGTAATTGGAAATGAAGAGGTACACAATAAGCTAGGTGCTCCAGACAAAAACTAAGGAGGCATTTTTGATTTTTCCTACTCTTTCGTTACTGCAAATGCTCTACACTCTGCTTTCAAAGTAAGTATTGTGATTCTATTGATTTCTTTCTGTCTTCACTTGAACCAGCACCATCTTCTGTCACCTGGACTACTGGGCTGGCTTCCCTGCCTCTGGCCTCCCACTTTAGACACCCTAAAATTCATTCTCCACACAGCAGCCAGAAAGTGGTTTTCTTTGTGTGTGTAAGTCAGATCATGTCACTTCTTCTCTAAAAGCCTCCATAGCTGGCCCCAACTACAAAGAACCCAAATGTTTATCAACCAGTGAATGGATAAACAAATAGTACATTCTTAAAATGGAATTCTTTAAGCAAAAGTGAACAACTGATATACACAACAACATGGATGAGTCTGAAAGGCATTATGCTGAGTGAAAGAAGCAGGACACAAAAGGCTACATGATACCATTTATATGAAATCCTGGAAGAACTATAGGAACAAAGATCAGATCCGTGGTGGCTAGTGGGGGAGGACACAAAGGAACTTTTGGGTGATGAAGATGATCTATTTCTTGACTGTGGTAGTTACACAGCTTTATACTTTTGTCTATAATCTTCAAACACATGCACGAAAAGGGTGAATTTTATTACATTTATATGTGTGATGGTTACATATATATAGTATATATAGAGAGAATATATATAACCAGCACATATATGAATGTAATAAAACATAAATAATAATTATGTACATATATACATTATTATATATACATATATACATACATATATGTATATGAGAGAGAGTGCCAATTCCATAGATACACTAAGTACTAAGTGTCCCCTGGAGAAAACAAGAGAATAAACCCATCTTTATAAAGTGCCTCACTTGAACTCTGAGAATTGTACATGTATACTATAGAGCTTTTGAGGGGCTTCTACCCCAAATTTTATACACATGAGGTAGACTATATCTCAATAACCATGACTTAAAAAAAATAAAATCATTTTACGGCCTCCTCCTGTACTTAGAATAAAAATCCATACGCCTGACTCAGGCCTGTAAGGCCCTTTGTGAACTCGCCCGTGCCTGCCCTTCACCTCATTTCTCTCCCTGCCTCATATAGACTATTTAGGATATTTTCTTAGACATTTGATTTGATGTTTAACTTTTAAAACAAATAAATCATTAGCCTTTAAAAATGACATTTAATTTTTACGAATGAGGATTTAAAGTATAAAATTATGTGTTAATAATTCTTTTGCATAATACCTATATTTTCTCATAAAAATAAAAAAACCCATCTACAAATACTCTGCTGTCATCATCATAGGCATCCTGATTCTCTCTTTGTTCATGGAAAGGGAAGAGAAGAGGCAATAATTTTAAATGTCTGAGATCATCTTCAACTTACTTAGTGACCAGGTACTTTCTATCAGTTAAATGTAATATAAGAAAAGATGAATGTATGCAATATTAATTAATTAAGTAAACAAGTGATTTTGATACTATTATGTAGCAGGATCATCAAGGGGGCTATTTTTTACTTTATAAAAATATGAAAATTGAATTTCATTAAATAATAACCTCTCCTATTTTATTTACAAATATAAATGTAATATGCAAACGTTTAATCACATATATTTCAGATATACACCTTCAGGTATGTTGAATGTGAAGCCAACACACAAACATACAGAGAGTATAACATTAAAAGAGAGAGAAACTCTGTGTAGAAAACACACACATCTACACCCACACGCACATTTTATTCATTTCTAAGAAAAATATATTTTTCCAACAGTGGTATCATATAGAACTAAAAATTCAGTTCACATATCTAAATTAGATTTACAGAACTTCCATAAATGCATTAAAACAGATTCACATAAATCACTAAAATGTCATCTTAAAAAAATAAGTCACATATATTATCTGATAGTATACCTCATCACATCGGTTACACTTACATATCATGCACCCCAGGAATATGTCAGGACTAGACAAAATTTTCAGCTCATGTGAGACATAGCAAAAATACAAGTTGACTCTTTAGTGGGATTAGGACACTTGAATTTTATAAATTTTTTAATTGACTATTTCCTTCCTCTCTCTTCTTCTACTCCTCCTTCCTCACTTTCCTCCTTCCTTCCCACTTCTCATTCTTCTTTAAGCTTCCTTTTTTCCTTATGTCACTTAAAGAATATGGTTAATTGCAGGAAGTTTCCAGTTTATGGCTTTAGGATATTTTCAATTTACTCTAAACTTTTGCTGTTCATCATGAATACAGTCAACATACAGATTGCTTACTAGCCCAGAGTCCCAGAATTTGTTTCTTTTCTTTAATTTCTCTTTAAGCTATCCAAGAATAGGATGATAATATTCAGGAAACATCTTGTGCAATGATCCCACATCCATCACTGGACTAAGAGCTTGTTTTCAACTTTATAAACTAGTGGGGTAAGCTTCTGTTCCCAAGAGAGGGCCTAAAATGCACTGGGAAAAGCTCTGCTTCTTGAAATAGATGTTCACTGTTACAGATGTTCAGGTGACTGACTGATGGTTTCCTCCCCCCATAAGACAGCTCCTGGGAAGCTCTAGAATGTGACTTTAAACTGGAATGACTCTGGAGATATGTTTGATATGGCATGGTCTCAAGGCATTCTTAGTCTGAAGTTCTTCCAGAAAGTCTGGTGAGTTCTAAAACTTCCCTGGCAACCCAATCTGCTCCGACAGCACAAAGAGGGAAATGTAAACAAGGGAAATATCAAGGTCAGGTTTTCTTTGGTGCTTCTTGGGTGTAATATAACATAGTGGTGAAAAACTCTAGCTCTCAGGTTAAGATGCTTGGCTACAATTCCTGGTTTCACCCCTGCTGGCTGCAAGACCAGAGCCTCAGTTTCATATTTATTATTATTTTATAGTCATAATAACACTCTTCTGATGGAATTGCTCTGAGGATTAAACTCAATTAACACAGAGCCTAGCACAAAGTAAAAACTAAAGGTTATCTATTAGTATTGTTGTAATTGCTATTATTGTCATCCTAAGCCTCAGAAGATAATTTGGCCATAGTTGAGAGACTGCTAGGGATTTTGTCCTTTTATCAATTATGAGAATAATTTATACAACAGCTGTGATAAAATGTATGTAGAGAGCTAAGCACATTGGTAAGTAGAGTTCAAAAATGCAATTGGGTGCTGAAATTTAAAATATTCAGGACTAGTTTATATAGAGGAAGGAAAACTTTGTGTTTTGAGTCAGGTTACTTAGTTCAGTTTTATGCACAAACATCTCATTTTCCTGGTTTTCTAATTAGATATAATATTTAAGGTCACCAAAATATTACTTACTGGAGGTGGCAGCTTAAGAAGAAAATCAATATGTGTTATATTTTTTCTAGTATAACATTTCTGTGAGAAATTAGATTAAGATAAGAAAAATAAAATCTCCTGTTAGAGTTCCTCCATCATTTTGTAATACTCCTTATACAAAATGCTAAAACCAAAAAAAGTCCTGTTTTATTAGTTTATTTACTGCACATACTTTGGTAAATTCTGTACCAAGTCTGGGAAGCTAATTATTAAAAGTGCATCTTCCAGAAAATAAATGGGTAAATGTTATTATGCTGTTTTACTATAAAATCAATAGAAAATATTAAACATTATCTTCATGGTATCTGTTTCCTCATCTTCCTTTGTTTCTCATTAATATTTTTAATACTATTATTATTAGTGTAGTGGCATAGAAATGACATACTATAAATACCAGTGAACACTGGAGGTTAAACAAAGTTAATTTATGCAAGAAAACTCCAACTAGAAAAGAGGGAAGATCATTTATTTATTTATTTATTTATTTATTTATTTATTTTTGGCTGTGTTGGGTCTTCATTTCTGTGCGAGGGCTTTCTCTAGTTGCGGCAAGCGGGGGCCACTCTTCATCGCGGTGCGCGGGCCTCTCATTGTCGTGGCCTCTCTTGTTGCGGAGCACAGGCTCCAGACGCGCAGGCTCAGTAGTTGTGGCCCACGGGCCTAGTCGCTCCGCGGCATGTGGGATCCTCCCAGACCAGGGCTCGAACCCGTGTCCCCTGCATCGGCAGGCAGATTCTCAACCACTGCGCCACCAGGGAAGCCCGGGAAGACCATTTTTTACTTAATAAATACACTATTAGCACAGGTCATTTTTACCTGCTGAGTATTTCCAGGCATCCAAGTAATTGTTATTCTCAACTGTCTCTTCTTGTGTCTTAGCCAAGCTAAGCCACAAAGGACAAGCAGCTCAGAGCTTAGTGAGTGCTTCTCTGCTGTCCCACATAAGACCTGGGAGCAAGCCTGAAGAGTTTCCCAGAAGGCCTGAAAGCACGCAGCAGCGGCATCTTGGATAAAGCAGAAATGGCCTTGGATAAAGTTCACTTTGGATTCCTCTTTTGGCTTTGTGATCTTGTGAGAGTTACTGACCTTCCTCCATTTCTTCACACACAAAACAAGAGGATCAATACCTACCTTACAAATATATTTTTTTTAAAATGAGAAACAAAGGAAATAATGTTTGTAAAATATTTGCTAAGTGTAAAATGCTTATTCCGGTTAAATCTATCACAGTAGTTCAAAGTGTGCCATCAGTTTGATTCTCGGTTCTCAGATGGGAATAATCGTCTTACTGCTCAGAGTTGTTGGAAAGGAGCTATTACATATAAAGCAGTTGGGGCAGTTCTTGATACATTTGAATCCTTTTGTTATCATCAGTCCACATACTTAATGTAGATCGCAAGAGTGATAGGGAAATAAGATTAATTTTAAAAATTGAAATCGAAAGGGAGAATAACCACATATTGTTGATGAATATGCAGTATTTAAGTTCTACATGTTGGACGGTGATCAGATGGTTCCAATTACAGAAATATTAACTGAGAGGAGTAATTTTGATCATTTAGATTTTTATATTACTTGGACAGGCTCATGGGAGCATGAAATGAGATGGCTTTAGAAAGCCTTTCTGCCTTTGGCTGGAAATAATGTTTTTAATCGGAGGCTGTTTTGCACCTGGTGGAGTTTAACTTCTTCAGTAATTAGTACATGAAGCATTAGCTAGGTGGTTTTTTAACATTCAGAGATTTTTTTTTTTATCGTAAAAAGATTGTGTTTCATGATTCATGTAAAACATATAAGCTTCTATGCTCTTTCAGATCTGATGAAAAGGAATGATTTTATTCTACATTAGAAAAACTGGGCTGGTGCTTCCTAAATGTTAACAGGTGCAGTGAGGACAATAAAATTAATCACAGTAAAAAAATTCAGCTGGTCAAGTTTGAGAAACACTAGGTTAATTAAACGCTAAAAGTAAAGCTTCTATTGCAGCATTTCTCAGAATCTTTACTGTATAATGTGTGTTGAGAATCTCTAAGCATGGCAGTAGTTGTTTGCTATGCTTGCTAATATTATTTGACCACTGAATCCTTTTCTTGAGGGGCTATTGTGAGGAATATATTTTGGGACGTGCTGGGCTAGAGGATTGTTGTGTTTCTTGTCTTCATTTTTAAATGAGGGTAAACAATGTGCATCCAAACGCCAGGATGGCATATGAGTTTAGAATTTTCTACCGCATTCCCACCTTGTTTGGTCATTTCCATTGGGGGCATCCTTGTCAAGTTAGCTTATTAGACAATTCCTAGGATAAGGGACTGTAGCTCCTGGCTTATCCCTTTCTTCCTTTTCCCATTTTAAAAGTGCAAATGATTTCATAGGCTAGGTCCAGAAAAGTGCTGGTTTTGCTTCTAAGAGTGTCTGATCCTGAGGATGAGAAAAAAAATAGCATCTGTGATTTAAAGTACCAGGAGAAAGAGACAACACTCCAAAGAAAAGTTGATATTCACAAGAACAGCCTGGGAACTTTAAAATATCATTTTAAATTAGAAATGTAGAGCCATCAATAAAATCACAAAGGTGATAGTGATGACAGTTGTTTTATCATGGGTTTTATCTGTCTTTCTCCAGGAAGGAGGGGACAATAGAAAGAAAGAAAATCTCAGTTGAGCATCCTTTTATTTTGTTTTGTTGTTTTTGTTTGTTCGGTTTTAGCCTTCCAGCCTTGACACTGTTGACATTGGGGGCTAGATAACTCTTTCTTGTGTGGGGCTGTCTTGTGCACTGTCTTGTGCCACAGCATTCCTGGCCTCTACCCATCAGATGCTAGTAGCACCTCATTCCCTACCTGTGATAATCAAAAGTATCTCCAGTCACTGCTGAACGTCTCCTGGGGGGCAAAGTCACTGCCAGTTGACAACCACTGGTCTACTCCTTTCCCAAAGTTTCCATCCCTTTGGTACTAAACGATGGATATAGACAATTGAAGGGCCTCATGCTGTATATGTTCATGTGAATAATACAGTAAAACTGCAAATAAGTTCAAGATGAGTAACAATTCTGTAAAAGGTTTTCTGTCATTTTTTTAAGTCTCAGTCTGGAAGTATGGGATCACTTTCTAATCTCCTATTAGCTGACTTATTTTTTGTCCTTCTGCCCTGACTGATTGCCATTTCCACTTAAAAGAATACTAGCAAAATGTTTGCTCTTCACTTAAGAAGGAAATTACTAAACTGTGGCTTAAGCTGTCCCCTGGTTGGTGTACTGTTTTTGGAATTATCGAACATCAGTCATTTAAATGAAATAAGTTGCCAAATATGTTGGTTAAATCTATAAACCCAATGAAATGGGATGGCATACAGTGCCTTGCCTATTTATGTATGGACATTATTTTGGGCCTTAAATTTACACCTATTTTTCTGTCTCAATAGTTTCCACTTTTCATACCGGTGTTTGGGACTCCGTTATAAGACTAGAAATGAAACTGTCCATGATGGGTTAGAAAAGAGAGTGTCTGAAAATAAGATTGTGTTCTTCTAGCACAATCACGACTAAAAATTACATTGTGAGATTATTATTTTAATTATTATTTATGTTTATATTTGTCTTGAGTGTCTAGGATTGAACATTCACTTCTGGAAAGGAACATGATGAATTTTAAAATTTAACTAACTTATGTTGAATTTGAGTAACTTCCTAAATAAAGAAGAAAAAAGAAAGAATAACTGAAAAAAAAAGGCTGTATGTTCTCATAACTATATAGATTCTCAAAGCTTGCTTCTGTGATGTACCCATGGAAAAATTTAACATTTTGACGTATATTCTGTTTAATTAATATTCAATTATATATTTTCCAGTTTTAAATAGTGTATCTAATTATAGTATAGGTAAAAGGATGAGCTCTAAAGACATCTATATCTTAAGAGCAGGAATATTATTTTCTTTTTGCTTCCCAAAGTTTCTATTTGAGTACAGAGTTTTAAACTGATACAAAATACATTCACCAACCACTTATTCTAAGTGCTTATATTAGCCTTAAATAATAAAAAGCTTAAAGCGCATTTTTTTCATTTTTGAGTTGTACATGTGATTACATTTAATTTAATCTTCCTTATTTGTTTTCCTTTTATAAAAAGTTACTCTGTTACCTCTGTCAGATTACATTAGAGGATTTCAGTGACATTCTTGTACTAGAGAAACTACAAACACTTCTGCAAGCTATGTATTTATGCAGCCACAATGGGCATAATCCTATTTTTATGAAGAATGAATAGAATTGACTTAAAAATAAAAATACCTTCCTGAAATCACCTATATTCTATTTAGTCCAATTAAAAAAAAAATCTTGAAAGCATGTTGCAAACATTCAAATCAGATAAATCAGAACAATCCTTTGCCAAAGGTCAGAAAGATTGCAATAAAAATCCAAACAGACTATCAATTGGAACCTGACAAGGCAAAGGAAATGGACAATTCAAATAAATTTCTTTCTGAATACACATTTGCTCATCTTTGCTCAAGGGTCAAGACAGAATTATTCTGGAATAGAAATGGTGGCTATATGACCTGTTGTTTAATGCATGTTTCTAAACTGGTCTATAATTACCAAATTAATCTCAGTATATATTACAAACCTATTTGCACAAGCTACGTACAAGTAAAAAAGGGAGCAGAGCACTTTACCTGTATCAATACAAAGCATTGCATAACAAGTATTTGTTTCTGTAGCTATTGTGGCTTTGGGAACAAGTAAATATAAACAGCAGGAAACACAAATACAGAGGCAGTGCGACTGAAGGTTGTCAGGGAGCAGTATGGTGGCTTTAGGAACTGAATTTGGCTTGAAATAAGCTTTGTCTCAGTATGCATAAGAGGCTTTGGCGCTGTATCAGACCTCTGGGGCAACCACTCAGCGGGACAGGGATTATCCAGTGGTTTACTATAGTCTGTGCTTCCCAGTTCATAGAAAACTTGCCTCGCTGTCATACCCTTACATTAACTCACTAGGTGCTGACGTTTCCATCTATTTTTATTCCTTCTGGGATTGTGGCTCTTTTGGCTAAAAACAGTAGCAGATGTTAATTCAGAATCTAAAAAAAATACTTAATGAACATGATTGAAAAGATACCAAATGTATGACATCTACAGGTAGTAATAAAGCATAACCGTGGGTCGTTTTGCAAGCTAACTCCCATTTTCTGAAACTGATTTTTTTTTTTTTTATTGGTGGCCCTACCTAAATGTCCTAAGCACAAATGGGTTGTATTTTAACATAGCTGCTACTCACTCAAATAAAGTTCCAAATGTATTTCTATTCTAACAATGAGATGTATTCTTTTTTTTTCCCTTTTTCTTTTCTTCTCTCTTTCTATCTCTCTCTTTTTTTTTTTTTTTCTTGAGGCTTGACAGGGTTAATTCCATTTAGCTGTGGGAAGACGATGTTGTGGTGGAAACCCCATGGTTATTCCAAACGCATGACCATCAAAGAGCCAGATTAGCTGAGTGAGAAGGGAAAGGAAGCTGTGCACTTCCTGTCTCTTAATAAAGCTAAGATTACAGAAGTATTTAATAACCATTGTGGGTTTTTATAGGAAATTGTATGAACACTTTCGGTAATTCGCTCAATCTACAGTTACCGTTGAAGATTGTTTTTGTTTAAGCTAGCTTAGATATCTAGAAAATATTGTAAAACCAGGATCCTATTACGCATAGCACTGCTAAGTAATCAACTATAAAGACATTACAGGTTCTTTTTGGCTATCTCATTTGCACTGAGAAGAGTGGGTTGCACCACGGCTAAAGAAACAACAGCAATAGTTTTATAAGCACTGAGAAGGCAATAAAATGTGGATTCCTTATGTAGGTCCAAATGTAGCAGCTGGATTTGGCTTTATGAACCATGAAAAATAGTTTCCATCTGGAAGTTGATGTTGAATAAAGATGCAACAGCAAGACAGCATTTTACATGAAACATTTTATATGTCCAGAACAATCATTGGTACTTTCTAGTTATAATTAGAAAATAATAATGGAGGATCCATGAGTTTAGTAACAAATACCCAAAACTTTCTTAATCTTGGAGTGATGTTTGTTTTGTTCATTAAAAACAAACTAGATGATAGCAAAATTGGTTTTGCATTTTCTTAATAAATAATTAGTACTCGGTAGTTACACAATTTCAACTTAGAAGTAAAAATTTTCATTGCCAATAATGAAATACTGATAATTAGTAAAAAAAAAAAAGGTAAATTCTTTACTAATCGAAAAATGTATGGTGATGTGTACAATTCCTTCCTTCATTATGCAGCATATAATAAAATATTAGTTTTCTCTTTGAGTAAATTCCTTATCAAGCCTTCCATTTTACCAATACATGAAGTTACATATGAACTGGACCTTCTGAGGTTATTTAACTATCCCCTTGCTTTTGAGGAGGAATATTCTGGAATACCAAATAAACATATAACCATAAATCCAAATTTATAAGATTGGGATAATGCTTGTCAGCATGTTCCAATCTCCCCCTGAATTTATTATGTAAATTGATCAAAATTATTGCTTACTGCCAACTCTTTTTTTTTTTTTTTGACTGCCAACTCTTTTGAGTAGATGCTTTGCATTTAGCAAGGACAGACATAATTTGCCCCCTTTTTGCAGTTGTTTTGTCCATATTAAAATTGAGAGACTGAGTAAATAGTAAGAATACTGACATTGTTTATAGTCTATAATACATCATTTGATTTATGTTAATCTAACTATATAAGATATAAACTCAAAAATGCTATTGTTTAGGTTTTTTCACATTGATTCTTTAAAACAGATGAAGATTCTAAATTACTAGTCTGTCTTTTTTTTTTTTGCTTTTTAAAACATTGCATTTTTGAGTTACTTAGTCATTTCAGATAAAACAAAGTCTGCTTTAGTATATCTGAAAATTAAAAATATCTTTGTAGCGTGGGATTGCCACAATAATTCTTTGGACAACTATCTCTCTATATCTATCTATCAATATGTGACATGACATACATATACATGTAGTTTTGACTTTGTATTTATAATCTTCTACTCTTTAGATAGTCACACAGGTAAATTTAGTAACCAAGTACATAGTAACTTTCTTAAAAGCAAACACTGTATTTTCACAAAATGATGACTCATAATTCACAGCTTTGAATATGATAGGCACACAGTAAATATTTGTTGCTTCTCTATACTTGACAAAGCATTAAATCAGTAATTCTCAACCACGGATGGTTTTGCCTCTCAGTAGACATTCGAAATGTTTGGACAGTTTGGGGACATATTCTCTCCTTACAGTGGGGGGCTGGTATGTGTGTGTAGGAACGTGGGTTGCTATTAGCATTGAGGGGCAGAGGCCAGGGATGCAAGTAAACATCCTATGGTGCACGGGATGACCCACTTGCCTCCCTGACATACTCTTACTAGGTACTGTCTTTGTCATCTATTTTTTCCTTCCAGGATTTTAGGTCATTTGGCAAAAAAGAGTAGACCCTAAGACAGCAAAATGTTATATAGCCCAAAGTTTCAATAGTGCCAAAGATGAGAAACCCTGCATTACATCAAATTCCATGGTCATACAGTTAAATAGCAAAAATTCAAAAAGAATCTTTGCTGGGGAAATCTAAAGACATATAATTTTTCCTTTGTCCAGAATTTTACTAAATTTTGCATAGAATGTGAAATATTAGGCATTTTATTATGTAAATTATATTACTCTTTCTCATGAATATTTATTTAAAGAGCATACATTTTATTATATAGATTTTACCATTTTGCCAAGTAGGTTCCTTTCTAGTTTGAAAGCAGAGACCTAGGGGAAAAAAGCCAATAGAAAAGTCATAGAAATCATATGTGTTTTACCAGGTAGAATGAAAATAAAAATTAAGGCTATTTCTCAATTTTGCTTATTTTGGGAACTTGACTGATTTCAATATTTTTTGTTGAAATATTTTACCTGCTTTCTCTTCCCTCAGATTAAACTCTGTACCTATCTTTATTCCTATCTTACCACTTTTACAACTAGGTAACAAAGATTCCATTAAATTCAATTGTGCTTGGGTTGGCTGTAAATTTCAGAAAGACAGGTCCACTGGGACTTTTTTTCTGAGGGAATTACAACATCTTATGGGAAGGGAGTGTTACTTCCATCTAATGACAGTGGAGAGTTGAGATTGCAAAATGTAGAACTGAATCCGGCATAAGGTTTTTACTCATTTTGTTCTCAGGCCCAGTCATCTCTTCCCTTCTTTCTTATACCTTGAGTCTGTGCCAGAGCCCTGGGGAGAGAACCGTCATGATGGTCTTTGTCTCTCCAGCCTTTCTTAGGTTTTTGACACAAAACAACATAAGGTGGGGGAAAGAAGAGGCCATAACAATATTCACCTCTTTGTGAATATTGGTGTATTATGTATTTTCTTTTTAATGTTTGAAGGTTTCTTCTAATTTGTGAAGTAGAAATATCAGGAATTAGCTTCTAAGTTTATCTTTTAAACACCTTTCTATCTTAGTTTTGGGACTATCTTTCATACCTCCATAAATGTAGTTATAAAGAAATTTTAAGTAATAGCAATTTCTTACCAACAGCCAGGTACAGATTCTATGCCAGTGTTAGCATATTTAAAAACATTCTCAGAATTTTTTTCTTAGGAAGTAAATTGTGAAAGCTGTGGTTTAGCAAACTATGTAATTTGCATTATACGGTGGTATTAAATTCCTAGGTCTATTTTGCACTGTAGAACATCAATATTACTTTGTTGGAGACCAAACTCTGTTAGAAACAAAGTCATCCCTTGGTATCTGCTGGGGATTGGTTCCAGTACCCCCGCAGAAACCAAAATTCTTGGATGCTCCAGTCTCTTATATAAAATAGTGTAGTGTTTGCATATAGCCCACTGCACATCCTCTTGTATACTTTAATCTCTAGATTACTTTAAATACCTAATACAATGTAAATGCTATGTAAATAGTTGCAGGTGTGTGGCAAATTCAAGTTTTTTATTTTGGAATTTCCTGAAATTAAAAAAAAAGAAATAATTTGATCCTCCATTTGTTGAATCTGTGGAAGGGGAACCCATAGATATGAAGGCCAACTGTATTATATTTCAGAATAATAGACTTACTCTATATTGAAGCAGGTCATGTTTAAGATACTGTCAACAAAAATACTTGATGTATCCTGTTCCATAATACCATGATTTCAAAAATAACTTTCAGTTTCTCTGAGAAGCAATCTCAAGAGCCACCATGCAAGAGATGCATTTATTTAGACATCAAATGTTTATAACAAATATCCCCATCTATTTCTTTTTCTTTTGGCAAAGCTATCCCTCCTTCATTGAATTGCTTTTGCACCTTTGTCAATAGAAAGTTGAGTATATCTGAGTAGGTCATCTTGATTTCTTTCATTAACATTTTGTAGTAGTTTTCATCATGGAAGTTTTGTGCAAGTTTTGATAGAATTACACTGAACTATTTATTTTATTAAGTGATTATAAATGATATTATATATATATTTTTAACATCTTTACTGGAGTACAATTGCTTTAAAATGGTGTGTTAGTTTCTGCTGTATAATGAAGTGAGTCAGCTATACGTATACATATATCCCCATATCCCCTCCCTCTCGTGTTTCCCTCACACCCTACCTATCCCACCCCTCTAGGTGGTCACAAAGCACCGAGCTGATCTCCCTGTGCTATGCAGCTGCTTCCCAATAGCTATCTATTTTACATTTGGTAGTGTATATATGTCCATACCACTCTCTCACTTCATTCCAGCTTTCCCTTCGCCCTTGCTGTGTCCTCAAGATGAATGGATAAAGAAGATGTGGTACATATACACAATGGAATATTACTCAGCCATAAAAAGAAATTAAATTGAGTTATTTGTAGTGAGGTGGATGGACCTAGAATCTGTCATACAGAGTGAAGTATGTCAGAAAGAGAAAAACAAATACCATATGCTAACACACATATATGATGGGATAGGGAGGGTGGGAGGGAGATGCAAGAGGAAGGGGATATGGGGATATATGTATATGTATAGCTGATTCACTTTGTTATAAAGCAGAAACGAACACACCATTGTAAAGCAATTATACTCCAATAAAGATGTTAAAAAAAAATGTTTCTAGGGGCAGGAGAGGAATAAAGACGCAGATGTAGAGAATGGACTCCACATCTATTTCTAAAATCCTGTTCAGTGTTCTTAGATTAGCTGTCATCAATTTTCCCTTTCTGGTAAGTTTCTTTTTCTTTCTTTCTTTCTTTCTTTCTTTCTTTCTTTCTTTCTTTCTTTCTTTCTTTCTTTCTTTCTTTCTTTCTTTCTTTCTTTCTTTCTTTCTTTCTTTCTTTCTTTCTTTCTTTCTTTCTTTCTTTCTTTCTTTCTTTCCTTCCTTCCTTCCTTCCTTCTCTTTCTTTCTTTCTTTCTTTCTTTCTTTCTTTCTTTCTTTCTTTCTTTCTTTCTTTCTTTCTTTCTTTCCTTTTCTTTCTTTCTTTTCTCAAATTCTTATTCTTACAAACCCCCACTCATACTTGGAAAAATAAAATATTTTTGCAGAATTCTTTCAAATACCTTCTTTTTCCCCTTCTCCAGTTATAATGCTATGTATCCTACAAATGCACATTAAGTTGTCTTTTAAAATATTTGTCTCTATTTTGAGCTTATTCTAAAAGGGAATGACCAATGAATAACTGCAGTGGTGCTTTGAAGTGTGGTGGCTATCATTTATCATTCTAGTTGGAGAATGAGACTACTGTTAAATTATAAAAAGTAATCCCTTATTGCTCATACACATGGAAATGACTCACTATTTTGCAAATCATCAGTCTTACTTTTAATGGGTCTGGTTTGGCCTAGTCAAACAAAAATGTGAGTGCAGAAAAAATAATGTGGACATCCTGAATACCCAATGGTACTAGACTTTCGAAAGGAGTCAATGTTTAGGCTATAGATGCAGAAAGAGGTAGACAGTATTTAAAATTATGGGGTTAGAGTGAAGGGAGAGATAATAGGTAAATATGGTTCCTTTAAGAAATTTAAAGACAAACAAGTAGAGAAAAGGTATAGGTAAGTATATTAAGCTAATTCTGAAGTTAATTTTCTTTTTTTTTTTTTTTTATTACCTGCAGGAACTTCCTGCTGCCTCATTATCTTTTCTTTCTTTACATGTACAACTCTCCAACCACACGATGAACTCCTGAGGTCAGGGATTGAATTTCATTCTTTATGTTCCCTGGACTATATGAACTGAAGTAGCAAGTATGTTCATTGGAATAATCAGAATACATGAAAAAATGGTGGAAATATAGTGGTTTTGAAAAATCATCATTGAACTTTAAAAAATGTTTTAAAAATTTTCAAAGCTACAGAACAGTATGGAAATAATATAACAAACATGCATGTAACCAACAGACTGATGTAACAGATGTTGACAGCTTGCTGTACTTGCTTCAAATCATTTTTAGAAGTAGCTAAAATTCCTTTTTTACCTTCTTCAATCTCCTTCACTTCCCTTCCTCCTCATAGGCAATCACTTGTCTGACATTGGTGTGTTTACTCCCTTTTCATGTTTTTAATACACTTAAGAAACTAACACAACATTGTAAAGCAATTATACTCCAATAAAGATGTTAAAAAAATATAACCTGTAAACAAAACAGTGTATTGTATTTCATGCTTAAAATTTACATAAATGGTATGGTACTCTATGTGTCCTTCTACATCTGGTGAAATTAAAGTGTATAAAATCCTATCTCATTGTTATTTTAATTTACATTTGCATATCTCTGATTTCCAGTGAGATTGAGCAAAGTAATATAGGTTTACTTGTTTGTGAGGTTTCTCTTCTGTGAACTGTCTATTCATACCCTTTGCCCATTTTTCTACCAAAAAGCCCCTAAGTTGTATGTATTGCCAATATTCTCTTCCTATTTCATTTGTCTATAAACGTTCATAGTGCCTTTTGTACAGGTATTTTAATATTTTTCTTTTTTTTCTTTGTATTGAAATATAGTTGATTTACAATGTTGTGTTAATTTCTGGTGTACAGCAAGCTGATTCAGTCATATATATATATAATATATATATATTATATATATATATTATATATATATATATTCTTTTTCATATTGTTGTCCACTATGGTTTATTACAGGATATTGAATATAGTTCCCTGTGCCATACAGTAGGACCTTGTTGTTTATCCATTCTCTCTCTCTCCCTCGCTATACATATATATATATATATATATATATACACATATATATAGTAGTTTCATCTGCTAATCTCAAACTCCCAATCCATCCTTCTTCCTAAAGTTCTTTTAATTTTAAAGCAGACACATTTATCAATCTTTTCTGATAAGAGATATTTTATTTAAAGAAACTTTAAAACATATCATGAGGTCATAAAACTTTTCACTGTATTTTCTTCTTTTCTAATGCAAGAGGTCCATTTAAGTCTTGTCCATCTGGAATTTATTTTGGAGTATAGCGTGTGTTAGATTTCTTATTTTATTTTATCCCATATGGATAACCAATTTTTCTGGCCTTTTTCCTTGAGCAGAACATCCTTTATTCATTGCATTGTAATGCCATATGCCAAATTCCCAGATATGTGTGGGGTTGATTCTGGCCTCTCAGCCTAATTTAATTGATCTATTGGTTTTTGTGTGCACAAATGTCATATTATTTTAATTAATGTATTGTTATATTATGTCTCAGTATGTACTAGAGTGAGTTCTACGTTTTTGTATTGGCCATTCTTGGCTATTTGCATTTCATATGAATTTTAGGATAAACCTATGAAATTAAAACTTAGTATTTTGATTGGATTTGCACTGAATCCCTAAATCAATTATGGAGAATAGCATCTTCATGCTATTGAGTCTTTTCAACTCTGAACATTGAATATCTCTCCAGTTTTTAAAGGCTTTTTAATGTCCTTCCTTAAAATTAGATAATTTTCTCTCTACAGGCCTCATTCTTGTTTTGTTAGATTTGTTCTTGGCAACATTATTGATTATACCAGTATTGTTAGTGGAATTTTCCCTTAGTGTAGAGTAGATAGCGGTTAAGAAGTCTGGGTTCCAGATCCCAATGCCTGAGTTCAAATCCTGTCTCTACCACTTACTACATGTGTCTCCATTTATTTAGTGCTAATTTGGGAATGATAATAGCACTTAATAGGGTTGTTGTGAAGAGTAATTGAAACAACATAAGCCTAGATCATAGTACTTAATATATTTGAGTTATTAGAACTACTCCAAATTTTATTACTCTTACTCCTTAGCTTTTGCTGTCATAAAGGACATTATTAATTTTTGTATGTTGCTCTGTAGTTACTCTTGCATTTTCCAGATAGAAAATTATATCAGACAAAGATGTCACAAAGAAAGAAAACAACAGGCCAATATCATTGATGAACATAGATGCAAAAAACCTCAACAAAAATACTAGCGGGCTTCCCTGGTGGCGCAGTGGTTGAGAATCTGCCTGCCAATGCAGGGGACACGGGTTCGAGCCCTGGTCTGGGAAGATCCCACATGCCGCGGAGCAACTAGGCCCATGCACCACAACTACTGAGCCTGCGCGTCTGGAGCCTGTGCTCCACAACAAGAGAGGCCGCGAGAGTGAGAGGCCCGCACACCGCGATGAAGAGTGGTCCCCACTTGCCGCAACTAGAGAAAGCCCTCGCACAGAAACGAAGACCCAACACAGCCATAAATAAATAAATTAATTAATTAATTTAAAAAAAATACTAGCAAACAGAATCCAACAGCATATTAAAAGGATCATACACCATGATCAAGTGGGGTTTATCCAGGGATGCAAGGATTCTTCAATATATGCAAATCAATCAATGTGATACACCATATTAACAAATTATGGATAAAAACCATATGATCATCTCAATAGATGCATAAAAAGCTTTTGACAAAATTCAATACCCATTTATGATAAAAACCCTCCAGAAAGTAGGCATAGAAGGAACTTACCTCAACATAATGAAGGCCATATATGACAAACCCACAGCCAACATCGTTCTCAATGGTGAAAAACTGAAACCATTTCCACTAAGATAAGGAACAAGACAAGGGTGCCCACTCTCACTGCTATTATTCAACATAGTTTTGGAAGTTTTAGCAACAGCAATCAGAGAAGGAAAAGAAATAAAAGGAATCCAAATCGGAAAAGAAAAAGTAAAGCTGTCACTGTTTGCAGATGACATGATACTATACACAGAGAATCCTAAAGACACTACCGGAAAACTACTAGAGCTAATCAATGAATTTGGTAGAGTAGCAGGAAATAAAATTAATGCACAGAAATCTCTTGTATTCCTATACACTAATGATGAAAAATCTGAAAGACAAATTAAGGAAACACTCCGATTTACCATTGCAACAAAAAGAATAAAATACCTAGGAATAAACCTACCTAAGGAGACAAAAGAGCTGTATGTGGAAAACTACAAGACACTGATGAAAGAAATTAAAGATGATACAAACAGATGGAGAGATATACCATGTTCTTGGATTGGAAGAATCAACATTGTGAAAATGACTCTACTACCCAAAGCAATCTACAGATTCAATGCAATCCCTATCAAACTACCACTGACATTTTTCACAGAACTAGAACAAAAAATCTCACAATTTGTATGGAAACACAAAAGACCCCGAATAGCCAAAGCAATCTTGAGGAAGAAAAATGGAGCTGGAGGATCAGGCTCCCTGACTTCAGACCATACTACAAAGCTACAGTAATCAAGATGGTATGGTACTGGCACAAAAACAGAAATATAGATCAGTAGAACAGGATAGAAAGCCCAGAGATAAACCCACACACATATGGTCACCTTATTTTTGATAAAGAGGCAAGAATATACAGTGGAGAAAAGACAGCCTTTTCAATAAGTGGTGCTGGGAAAACTGGACAGCTACATGGAAAAGAATGAAATTAGAACACTCCCTAACACCATACACAAAAATAAACTCAAAATGGATTAAAGACCTAAATGTGAGGCCAGACACTATCAAACTCTTAGAGGAAAACATAGGCAGAACACTCTTGGACATAAATCACAGCAAGATCCATTTTGACCCACCTCCTAGAGAAATGGAAATAAAAACAAAAATAAGCAAATGGGACCTAATGAAACTTCAAAGCTTTTGCACAGCAAAGGAAACCATAAACAGGACGAAAAGACAACCCTCAGAATGGGAGAAAATATTTGCAAATGAAGCAATTGACAAAGGATTAATCTCCAAAATTTACAAGCAGCTCATGCAGCTCAGTATCAAAAAAACAAACAACCCAATCCAAAAATGGGCAGAAGACCTAAATTGACATTTCTCCAGAGAAGGTATACAGATAGCCAACAAACACATGAAAGAATGCTCAACATCATTAATCATTAGAGAAATGCAAATCAAAACTACAATGAGATATCCTCTCACACCGGTCAGAATGGCCATCATCAAAAAATCTACAAACAATAAATGCTGGAGAGGGTGTGGAGAAAAGGGAACCCTCTTGCACTGTTGGTGACAATGTAAATTGATACAGCCATTATGGAGAACAGTATGGAGGTTCCTTAGAAAACTAAAAATAGAACTACCATACAACCCAGCAATCCCACTACTGGGCATATACCCTGAGAACACCATAATTCAAAAAGAGTCATGTACCACAATGTTCATTGCAGGTCTCTTTACAATAGCCAGGACATGGAAGCAACCTAAGTGTCCATTGACAGATGAATGGATAAAGAAGGTGTGGCACATATATACAATGGAATATTACTCAGCCATAAAAAGAAATGAAATTGAGTTATTTGTAGTGAGGTGGATGGACCTAGAGTCTGTCATACAGAGTTAAGTAAGTCAGAAAGAGAAAAACAAATACCATATGCTAACACATGTATATGGAATCTAAAAAAAAAAAAGTGGTTCTGAAGAACCTAGGGGCAGAACAGGAATAAAGATGCAGATGTAGAGAATGGACTTGAAGACACGGGGAGGGGGAAGGGTAAACTGGGATGAAGTGAGAGAGTGGCATGGACTTATATATACTACCAAATGTAAAATAGATAGCTAGTGGGAAGCAGCCGCATAGCACAGGGAGATCAGCTCAGTGCTTTGTGACCACCTAGAGGGTTGAGATAGGGAGTGTGGGAGGGAGACGCAAGAAGGAGGAGATATGGAGATATATGTATATGTATAGCTGATTCACTTTGTTATAAAGCAGAAACTAACACACCACTGTAAAGCAATTATACTCCAATAAAGGTTTAAAAAAAAACCCAAAAACAACCAAAGAAAAAGAGAAAATTATATCAGACGTGAATAATGACTCTTTTATTTCTCTTTTTAAATTCTCAAACCCCTTATTTTTTCTTCTCTTATTGTGTTAGCTAGGACCTCTAATATAATGCTGCGTATTAACACATCGCTACTTCTTCAATTAAACAAATTAGATTTTTATTTTTATTTTTATTTTTTTTATTTTTTTTTTTTTTTATTTTTGCTGTGTTGGGTCTTCGTTTCTGTGCGAGGGCTTTCTCTAGTTGCGGCGAGCGGGGACCACTCTTCATCGCGGTGCGCGGGCCTTTCACTATCGCGGCCTCTCTTGTTGCAGAGCACAGGCTCCGGACGCGCAGGCTCAGTAGTTGTGGCGCACGGGCTTAGTTGCTCCGCGGCATGTGGGATCTTCCCGGACCAGGGCTCGAACCCGTGTCCCCTGCATTGGCAGGCAGATTCTCAACCACTGCGCCACCAGGGAAGCCCCCCAAATTAGATTTTTAGAGAATATTTATGTGAGTTGCCTTTTGTGCCAACGATTAATTACCATATAAGTGTGGTAATCTACTCTTTCTACTTATTTTAGATATTTTGCAAAGAAAACAAACAAAACATGGAATTATATATCAAACTTTTCCTTCTGCCTATAATGTTATTCCTCTATCATATTCATCTTCCTAAATCCTACCCATATTCAAGACCTCGTCTAAATGCTACTTTCTCCATGATTCCTGTGGCTTCTTCTAGCTGGTAATAACATCTCCAGTCCCTTACTCTTTAATGCTTCATCAGAATCTCTCTTATTTATACTTTAAGTTACACTGTGGCTTTTCTACATGTTTTATCATCCCTACTCCAATCCTAAGATTTTTGAGGTCAGGATCAGCATCTGTTTTGTTTTGAGTTTCTTTTCCTGCTACTACCAGCAAAATTCACACTCAACAATTAGTAAGTAATTGAAAGAATAAATAATGTCTGGAACTAAATATCAAAAATGCCTAAAGCCTATAAGGGAAGAAGCACAGAACCAGAAACATATCCTTAGTCTTTTCTGGTAGCTTGCTATCATTTAAAAAAAAAAAAAGTGCGTTGCCATGAGTATACATACATATAAATATTCTGCAAGAAAGTAAGAATTTGACTACCACTGTGGTTTTTGATTAATTAGCTCCTCTAGAATAGAAAGATAGTACAAGAGCACCCTCATGGGGACAACCAGGATGCACAAACAAATGTCATTCATTGCTATTTGACAGAAAACTTAATCATCTATTCCATTTTATTCTCTCCAGCTTATTCCGGGCCATTTCAAGAGTGCTCTTTGGAGAAATATTTTTCAAGAAGTAAACTGACTGAGGTGTTTGTAAATATGATATTTTGATATTTCTTCCTGTTTTACGACAAGTTTTTTTTTTTTTTTTTAATTAGAGGAGTGGTGTATTGGAAAATACATTGTAATGATCCTATCATCGTTCAGTCTTTGAGTTTTCCATAGTTGCTTCATCTTACATGGATTTTGCCCCGTTGGAGTCTCTAAGTTCTTTGCATCTAGACCAGGTGTCACAGCAAATAGAAACTGTTTGGCATAAATGGCAGACTGTTTCACCTTTGAGAAGAAATAGAACCCAAGGTTTTTATTCATGAACCACACAGAAGCTTTATACAAAAAATGTTCTAAATATGTAAATATAAGATGTCCTAAAAATAATTTCCCAAGTTCTTAATTTATGCCGTCTCTGGTTTTCGGAACTTGATCTTGAAACTTTATTTCTCAGAATATATCTGCAGAGGTCTGCAGGTTTCTGCAGACCAGCATCTGCTCCTGGAGGCCAAGTTTCCAGTTTGCATTGACTTTCAGGATTTTCCTTCAGGCACACACCTGGAGGCAATCATCTGCAGATGCCATTCTGCGAGCAGATGTATATGGGTAGGACAGCAGCACTTTATGCCATTAGAACAGCTGGGAGGAACGAAAATGAATGTGTTCTGCTCTCCTTTGTGTCATATAAAACTCCCTAAGAGTATTCTCACCTGGAACGCATTTTCCTTCTCTTATGGTCTTTGCTTGTTTGGACGGGAAAAGAAACTTGCCTTATCAACCTTCCAGGTTAAGAGGAAGTTTGTTCTTCCTTGACATCAATCAACTCGGTTGAGAAAGTTGCTTGGCCAGCATTCTTACATTTGCCTAAAATGTTTTCTTTTCCAGGAAGTGAGCCTCTTGAAGGGATTACCTCTGATTCTGTAATTACTCCACTGTATGGTGCCTAGTACAAGTTTAAACACACAGAGACACATAAATAATTATGATTTCCAATATATGTCAGGTACAGGTGAAAATTTAATGTGCATGATTTTACTTATCATTTAAAAAATATATCCTCAAATTTGGTTTATTGATGAGATTTAGTTTGGAAAAAGTACTAATTTGATATTACACTTGAGAAACAAGTTTGTTCCTTTTTATTCCTCAGTGGTATTCCATCGTAGAGATATAGCACAGTTTGTTTATCCATCCAGCAACTGAAGGATATTTGGGTTGTTTCCAGTTTTTGGTGACTGTGAACAGAGCTGTATAAACATTCATGTTCAGGCTTTTAAGTAAACATAGGTTTTCATTTCATTTGGTTAAATAGTTAGGAGTGGCATTGCTAGGTCACGAAGTAAGTGTACACTTAACTTTATAAAAAACTGCCAAAATGTTTTCCAGAGCGGTTGTACCGTTTTGTATTTCCACAGCAATACAGCAGAAACATATTAAATTTTCTTAACTTTAAGACTTTTAGTTAAAGTAACATATTGACCAGATGAAAAAAATCACACATAGTAGATACTACCAATTGGCTCCAGACAGTTTTAAGATTCTTCTTTGAAATTCCTTTCAGAGCCTCTGACACATATCTGAATGACTCATGATACTGTTGTGTACTTGGAGGGTGGATTCAATTTTTAGACATGTCAGAAGTCATTTATTGGCCAGGCTTGGTAAGGGAGGTAGATATCAGGAAAGAAAATACTTCCAAGTCTTTGAGACTGAATTGTACTTAAGTAACACTCCTTACTCCTCAGATTTAATGGAACAAACCCATATGGATGCAAATATTCTGCATATCTGTCCAAATCAATCTACTTCACAGTTGATTCCTTGAAATAAGGACTGTGCTGTGTTCACTGCTGTGTCCCCAGTGCCTAGAGCAGGAGTTGGAATGTGACATACATTCCACCGATAAGTGTCGAGTAGGAGAATGTTATGATTCTCATTTAAAAACTCATGACACTGAATTTCAAATGGGTTAGATAGAATCAGAGAGTTTGGAGATGGTAGAACCATCATTGAAATTAAATATATGATTTTCCTTATTCAAACTCCAGTTTGTCTCTCTGATTTTCTGCTCAATAGAAGGTTCCTAAATGCAGAACTAGGGAAGAACTGTGGACTGTTGCCATATCAAATGAAGGCATGAAGATAGAATGAGGGACCCAGCTCAGTGGATTCAGAAGCAGAATTAAGTCTGACACGTATGATGATAACAGTTGGCATTTGCAATAACTTTATGTGGCGTTATGTGGCATTATATATTCATTAATAAGTCTACATAATACTGCATTATGTGAGTCTTCATTACTGAATTTTAAGTACCTCAGAAATAACACTGAATTAGCAATTAAACTAAGCCACATGAATAAACAGACACAGTACAGCATTCTATGAAGTCAAAGTGAACATTCAGTTCTTTGGAGTAAGAACTCAGAAATCAGGCTTTTCTTCATACTATTAAAAAAACTTCGCTTTTCCCCCTTCTCTAGGGCATCATTTCTCATGAAGCAGCCAGACGATTCAGTGAAAAGTCCAAGTTAATTGATTTTTATATTTAAGTTAATTTTAGTTATGTAATCAATTTTTTAATGTTTATTTCTGTCTTGAGGGAAATTAGTTATTTACAATTTTATTATCCAACTTCTTTTTTCCATGTAATATTTCTGTTCCCTGGCAATGAAAAAAAAAGGAGAATACACTTTTAAAATGTCCATTCCTCAATTGTACTTTAACTTTCCAAGTTGAAAGAAAAATAAATCCAATCAAGTTAGATTGGATAAGTAAGTAGAGAAAAGGCCAAAACAAAAAAGGTGTGAATAATAGAAACTGTATTTTAAACACTAAATTTTAACAGAATATATACTATAAGTGAATCTTTTTTCCTTTTTTCATAAGGGAGGTGAACAGGAGGCAAACTTTAGAATAGCCTTTACTTTGTTTCAGAAAGAGATGTCTGCTAAAACAGGCATGTTCTAGTTAAAATGGGATTTTGGAAAGGGAGAAGACTATTCTACATGTTTTTTCCCCCTGTAACAAAGGATCCCCAGGAGGCAACTGAGCCCAGGGTTAGAGCCTTAAGGTACTGACACAAACAACAATGGCAGGCGAATGGGATTTTCCTCTGTGAATTCTGATTTTCTCAGGGCTTTCCAGAAGTGGAGAAGAGGCTGAGAGCCTTGCTTCTCCTTCTGTCTGGCGTAGGAAGAGGGAGACTAATAACAGAAGCTGTGCAAGGCGCTGCCTCCATGGGGATGCTTTCGTTTGTTCACTTCTCCTCAGATGAGGCAGAATTATTTTTAAATGTTTGAAACTAAAACAGATGAAGTTAGTAGTTAAAAAACCCTAACTATAAATAGTTGCTACCCTTTAAAAGATATAAAAATTCTAGGTATTGGTTAAGTAGAAGACATCCAGGAACTATCAGGATCTGGTCTGGAGCATGACTGGTACAGCAGCATTATTTCAGGTCTTGAAGCAAGAGAACATCTGTACTATGGAGGAAATAAGTTCATTAGAAGTCCCTAGAGGTGCACATAGCTAGGTGACGGTGAGCAGTGCTGAAGATCGCCCAGATGGAATGGAAATAATATATCTCTTCTTGGTGTCTCTAACTCCAGCTTGAGATAGATGAAAAGATGTCAGTCTGGCTTTGGGGACCCCGTAAGTGTCAATTTGACTATAATAGTACTCATGAAGCAAGAAGCATACACAAGAGATAGCTCTATGGCATTGTAAACGAAAATGTAGTTAAAATCCTCTATAGAAATACTGAGAGAGATGCTTCAACTGTGAAATACTTTTTAAAAAAGTTGAAAATAGAGTCACACATTTCTTCTCTTTAAAAATTGCCTGTCAAGTTAGTGGTGAAGAAGTGTGAATGAAATAAGCTAATTTGTAAGTAACTGATTCAAAACAGAGTTTATAGGGCAATCAGATGCAACTATGGTCTAGCCATATGTTTCACTGGCAATGCAGTTGTGTTATTCCAATAAGGGCAGATTTGTGTACCATTTCTGTAGGATTTTTTAAAATTAAATTTCAGAATTGCCTAGGCAAAATGTGCATCAGAAAAGTCATTTTAGGACTTCATGAGAAGAAATGTAGATGGGCTGCATACATATGAAGAGATGTTCAACTTTTCTACCAAAGAAAAAAATCAAATTAATAAAAATTTTGATGCGTAGTTTTAGAAAAATACATTAATATAGATATTTTTAAAATCTGGTATTGGCAAAGATATAGAAAAATGTGTACTCTATACACATTGCTATATATAAAATGGTAACTAATTAGAACCTGCTGTATAGCGCAAGGAACTCTAGTCAATACTCTGTAGTGGCCTATATGGGAAAAGAATCTAAAAAAAAAAAAGAGTGGATATATGTATATGTATAACTGATTCACTTTGCTGTACACCTAAAACTAACATAACATTGTAAATCAACTATAGTCCTATTAAAAAAAAATGTGTACTCTCCAGAGCTGCAGAGTGCATAAATTAGTGCAACCTTTTTGACAATCTATATCAAAATTTAACTTTTGTACACAATTTGATCCAGCAAATTTACTTGTTGAAATTTATTCTCAGGAAACGATTGGACAAGTATCCAAAGATGATTTAAATATTGGAATAGCAACACTGTAGTTGGTGGCAAGTAGCAAATATTCATTAAGTGGTCAAATACATTGTGGTGTATTTATATAACAGAAAACTCTGATTACTAAAAATGATATTGTATATTTGTATTTATTGATGAGAAAAGCTCTCTATAAAATATTTTTGGGTGAATTATGGATATTAAAATGCAGCATTTCGATTAAGCCCATTAAAATTACATTTGTATGTATTTAGGGATGTTGAGGATAATGTTCCCCAACATGTTGAGTGAATATTCCTTAGTAAAGGGATTACAGGTAATGTTTAACATCCTTTGTCATACTTTTCTGTTTGAACTGTATAATGGCATATATTTTAAAATCTAGAAAACCTAAACCTATTTTAATTTTGTAAAAGAAATCCTTCTTAAATGCTATATATATATATACTTTATTTTCTACATTAATAAAAGTAAAGTTCAACAAAATTAAGACACTTTTTCATTTGCTCTCACTGTATCTGTCCCCCCTCCAATCCCCAGTCCCTAGCTCTCAGTGTTTCCATGGAAATGTTGATTAGGCCAGCTATTCTACTTATAAAATTTCTATGGGATTTAAAAAATTACTTCCATCCCCCAAATGATACAAAAGGTAAATTAAATTGCAAAGATTGCTACTTGTATGGCATTTGTTTAGGTAATGATTTAAACACAGGTAGTGTTGTACGGAAAACTAATAGACTACAACCAGATTTTTTTTTTTTAGCTTTAGTTTCTATGAAGTTTGGTTTATTGTTTTGTCTCATTTCCTAAAGTAACATAGATAACAATCATGTTTTCATTACTACAGCATCCCCAGTAAAGATCTATTCATATTGAAAAAAAAGTACTATACTTTATTTTTGCATTTGTTTACTCATTCTTTTATCTTGAGAATTTATTTTTGATAAACAAAAGGATAAATATTTCAAGTTATTGAAGTATTGAATTTAGTTTTTGAAGGATACTTATGGGCTGAATAAAGTTAAAAAGAGGCTCTTTCTGACTAAATGCTCCTAATAAAAGTTTGTTTTGAAACAGAGATGATAGTAATAAATTCCAAGAATCTGTGTACAGCTTGTAGCAAAATGAAAGTTGTGGTGAATTTCCCTGATTTTGAGCTCAGGATCTTTCAGCAGTTACATCTCTACAAGGTTCAAAATTAAATACTCATTATCTTGTTAAACAAATAGAAATGCCTAAAAATAGCAGAAAGTGGCATCATAATTCTCAAATTCTTTCCTTAAACAATTTCATAATGTGAGTGGATGAAACCTACAATGCAGCATGACAATAGCTATTATTCCACATGAATGAAATTCACTTCTAAGCTGTAAATTATAAAATTTTCATGAGTAGACAAAGAATTCTGAATTTAGCTGTGCTAGGCAAATAACTACTCTTTAATTTTTTAGGAAAAAATAAACAAAGAAATACTTAATAAACACTTTAGATCTCTTTTCATCTTTTTTTACTGTCAACTTTACTGAAGAGAAATTCCGCTCCAAAATGAAAATGAGTCAATTTGAGGTAGTTGCCCATGAGGTAATGAAACTTGAATAATAGCTTATGAAAAATTTTATAAAGTTTTTAAATTTATGAATTCAAAATTTTATGAATTTGTGAATTCTCTATATAAGATTCTCAATTCTTTTATGAATTTGTGAAAATAGTCTATGAAAAATTTCTCATGCTTTGTTGATAATACTATTCTCCAAGTTCTTTCCATTAGGGTTTTTGCTAATTATTTCTGTCTTGATAATATACCTTATTCTATTTATTCCATAGCACTTCTTTCTAAAAAGATTGCACTATTTGGGATATATCCTTGGTGGAAAGATTGACTGTGAGGTTTGCATGAAAAGAAGATAATGTAGAAGCTTTGATAATGGGACTAAAACAATAGGCCATTATAAACAAAGACCTTTGAGTTGGAAGGAAGTTTATTGTCCTATGGGTTGCATGATATAAGAAATGTAAGGACTTAAGGAATTAATAAATCAGTGATTCTTCTTACTGGCATTTGTTAGTTAACTAGCAAAAAAGTTTATTGATTTGTAAAAACTCAGTTGATTAATTGACATGTAATTTGAATGAGCTAAATTAACAGAAGTTGAAATTGTTTGGGTCAGTCTCTTGTCTGACTAAGGAATGGCTTTCTTTTAGTTATCTAGTCACTTTTAGCGACTAAACTATCTGGGCTCTTTTTTTCTTTCTTCCTCTCTCTCTCTCTTCCTTCCTTCCTTCCTTTTTCTTTCTGATAAAATAGCTTACCATGGAAACTTTTGCTTTATGTGCTACTTCCATAGATCATAGATAATGTAACTTATTTATAACATAAAGTAAAATGAATTGCAATTACAATTTAGCAAAAGTAGGAAGTAATATTAATAATAGAATCATAACTAATAAATTCCATGTTAAGTATATCTATCTTATTATCTTATAAAGTAAAGGGGAAAATAAGATTCTGTTAAACTTTTATTAAGTAGCCATTGATTTCATCCATATATGGAATGTTCATGTGAACTTTTGATTTTGTTGTAGTTTCTTTGAAATGTAAAGGAAAAGTTCTTGCTTCATTTGGAAAACTGTATATTCTCAACTGAAGCTTGATTTTACTTGAAAACAAAGACTGAAGATTTTTATGATAGAGATGTGATGATAATGACATATTTCAAAATTCTTTAAAGTTGATATATAACCGAGAAACTTAGAACACTGTACTATTTGAAGCCACTAGGTATTCTGTCTGAAGGCCTTGGATGATATTCTTTGTGGTTTTCTTGACAACAGTAATTGAACTTATGTGGAGAAATCAAGCTACCAGAAAGACTTATGATCTACTTTATGCTCTTTTTTCCATTGAGTTTCCCTTTTAGTTTTAGAGATGACAAAAATAGTAGTTATGCTTATCCAATAGTTTTATGGCTTCACATGTGTCTAGTTATCTTCAATTTTGTGTTGGTCATTGTATTTGTAGAAAATATTTCTGGTTTATATCTTCCTCCGAAGAAGATTTTCTTTGCTTTTTCTTGGCATGTGGGAGCACTAGCAATCCATGACCACGTTAATCCAAATTCAGAGTCTGATATATTCTGCAGTGCAGAAATGGCTTGAATCTAGGCAGCAACCCATTGTAGAACTGGCTTACTTCCAATGCAGTTCCTACAGTGCAGCTCTTTGAGTCCCAGTCTAAGTGAGCGTTAGTTTATCAAAATGTCTACCCTTTGTGAGTCCTGAACTCTAACTATTGTCTCTAGTTTTAAGTGTCACCAAAAAGCAGCTCAGCTGATTTCCTACCTTTCAGGATTGACAAGTACTTTACAGGTGAAGACAATCCAAGGGCCAGAATTATCTCTTTGAATTTTAGGCTGGTAATTACTTAATATATTGTTAGCTCTTTAATACTTTTGAAAGATTTGTAAAATATGAAATCTAGCTTTTAAGTTAATTTTAGTGGGATAATGATTTCAAATTACTTTGCCATTAACAGAAGCAGAAGTCCCATATTCCTTTTAAATGTAAATATTCCATCATGTAACCTCCTTGGGCATTTTTTCCTGTGAAATTATTGTTACACACACACACACACACACACACACACACACACACATATAACCAGGAATAGAATTTCTGGATCATAAGATATGGTATCTTTAACTGGAATAGATAATAGTAAACGGCTTTCCAATGTGGTATACTACTTTATACTCCCATCATATTATATGTGTTCCCAGATATTGCAAATTCTTTTAGTATTAAAGACTTTCAAAATTTTGCCAATATGGTGGGGTAGTTGTATTTCATTGAAGTTTTTTTTTTTTTTTTTAACTAATTTATTTATTTGTTTATTTTTGGCTGTGTTGGGTCTTCGTTTCTGTGTGAGGGCTTTCTCTAGTTGTGGCAAGTGGGGGCCACTCTTCATTGCGGTGTGCGGGCCTCTCACTATCGTGGCCTCTCTTGTTGTGGAGCACAGGCTCCAGTCGCGCAGGGTCAGTAGTTGTGGCTCACGGGCCTAGTTGCTCCGCGGCATGTGGGATTTTCCCAGACCAGGGCTCGAACCCGTGCCCCCTGCATTGGCAGGCAGATTCTCAACCACTGTGCCACCAAGGAAGCCCCTTCACTGAAGTTTTAATTGGCATTTCCAATTTTTAATTTGAGTGAACCCCTTTGTGTATTTTTATTTTCCATTTGAATTTTTTTCTTTTGAGGAGTGCCTGTTATCTCTTGCTCATTTTTAAAAATTGTATTGTTTGTTACTTTCTTACTGCTATGTATGATTCTAGGTCTTTGTCTCTTAATTGTGCTGCAAATATGTCCTCCCACTCTGAAGTCTTTTTCACTATCTTAATGGTATTTTTGGGTGCACAGAAGTTATTCATTTTATGGAACTCAAATTTATTAATCTTCTCCTTTATTACTAATGCTTTGTAATCTCCTGAGGTCAGAAGATATTGTCTGACATTATCTTTTAAATATCTTTTAATTTTGTTTTTCAACTTTAGGTCTTTAAACACTTGTAATTTATTTTTGTGTATGGTGTGATTCATGGGTTCAATTTCACTCTCTTTTTCTAAAATGGATATCCGATTTTCCTACCACTGTTTATTAACAAGACCACCTTTCCCCACTGCCCTGTTGGTAAGTAGAGGAGTGATAAGATGGTAACCTCTGTCATAAATTAAATATTTATATATGTAGGATTCTATTCTGAGCTTTTTGTCTTATTCCATTTTTCTATTTGTCTATCCCTGTATAAATACAGCACAATTCTAAATACTCTAGTTTTATTATAAATACTGATATCTAGTAGAGCAAGTCCTCACAATTTGTTCTGCAGTGTGTAATGATTATTTCTTGCCCCTTGCATTTTCATATAAATTTTAGAATAAATTTCTCAAGGTCCACCAAAAATATAAACAAATAACTTTTGTTGGAATTCCAGTTGGAATTGAATTTAAGCTATAAATAAATTAGGAAAGAATTGTCATTTTTACGATACCCAGTCTTCCAATCCCTGAACATCTTATAAACAATTTATAAACGGTTTATCCTGTAGGGTTTTTAGCCTGAGCAAATGCTAGTAGCTGAGCAACTCTTAATAAAATGTTTCATATATATGTTAGATCATCATCATCATCATTATTATTAGGAACATTTTATGGTATATCACTCTATACCATATTTATATCTCTCTTTACCGTTTCTCAAAAAGTTTGATAATTTTTGTGTAATTTTCCTGATAGAGGTTTTGCGCAACTTACATTTAATTTATTCCTAGGTACTTGATATTTTTATTCTGTTATAAATGGAATTATTTATATATTTTATTCTATATCTGTTTCTTGTGTATAAAAATTAAATTGATTTCTTATATTGATTTAAGTCAAACAATCTTGCTAAACTCTTTAATTAATTCTAATAATTAATCTATAGAACATTTTGGATTTTCTATACACTTAATTTTATCATCTCTTAACAATGACTATTTGGTTTTTTTCTTTTCAAGACTGACCTTACTATTTTCTTTCCTTTTTGGACTGTGGGCTAGGGTCTCCTTTAAAATATTGAATTGATATTCTGACAGCAGATCTTTTAACCTTTTTCCTCAACTCAAAGGGAAAGTTTTTAAAGCTTTACTGTTTAATACAATGTTCACTATAGGTTTTTTGTAAATACCCCTTATCAGGTTAAGAAAGCTCACTTTTGCTCTTAGTGTGGCACAAATTCTTATCATCAATGGGCTTTAAATTTTATCAGTGGTTTCTCTACACCTATTGAGCTTAAAATATGTTTATCTCCTTTTATTTGTTGATGGAGTGGTGAATTACATTAATTGATTTTTTTAAAAATAAGGTTAAGCCAACATTTCATTGTGGGATAAAATCAGTTGGTCATAATATATTATCCTCTTTGTATATTAATAGATTTGGTTTAATAACATTTAAAAACATTTTTGTATTCAAAGCAAGACTTGAAACTGACTTTTAATTTTCCTTTCTCATGCTTCCCTTTAGGTTTTCTATCAAGTTGATTATAAATGAACTGGGATATAACATGTTTTTCTATTCTCTGAAGGAATTTGTATAAGTCTATGTCTTAGTCTGCCTGAGTTGCCATAACAAAATACCATAGACTGGGTGGCTTAAACAACGGACATTAATTTTCTCACCATTCTTGAGGCTGGACATGTGAGATCAGGGTGCAACGTATTTGGACTAGGGTGAAGACTCTCTTCCTGGCTTTCAGATGGCTACCTTCTCACTGTGTCCTCACATCAAAAAGAGAAAGACAGGGAGAGAGAGAGAGAGAGAGAAAGAGAATATGCAAGAGCAAGCTCCCTGGTGAATAAACCCATGGTAATCCAGAGCGTACAATCCCATCATTAGGGTTTCACCCTCATTACTTCATCTAAACCTAATCACCCCCCAAAGGTCTCACCTCTAGATACCATCACATTGGGGCTTAGGGCTTCAACATATAAAATTTGAGGGGAAACGACTCAGTCCAGAACAATCTGGAAATGTTTCTTCAGTGACTGCATGGTAAACTTATTCATAAAGTTATCTGGACCTGTGGGAAGAATTTTTTTACACTTGATTCAATTTCTTTAAAGGATTATTTAGGTTTTCCATGTCTTCTTGAGTCAAATTTTGTTCAAGATACACTTTTCTAGGAACTTATAAATTTGTTCACAGTATCTCCTTTTTATCTGTTTCATGTCTGCAGCATCTGCAGTGATTTCTGCTATTCATTCCTAATATTCTCTCTCTCTCTCCTTTTCTCCTTCCTTCCTTCACCCCCTCTATCTCTCTCTCCCTTCTTGGTTAATCTTATCACAGGATTTGTCTTTTCAAACATATACCTTTAGCTTTGTTGGTCTTCTCTACTTCATATTTTTAAAACATTTTACTAATTTTTGCACTTGTCTCCATTTCCTTCCTCCACATTTCTTTGGTTTTATTTTTTGATAATTTTTCTAACTAATTTAGATAGATGTTTACTATGCTTAGTTTATCAATTTTCAACACTTCTCTTTTCTGTTACATGCATTTCCTGCTAATAATATTATTTTACATGTTACTTTATATTCACCCCATAAGCTTTGCTATATAGCATTTGTTATTTACACGGTTCAAAATATTTTCTAATTTCTTTTATGATATTTCTTTGACCAATGTGATATTTAGAATATATTGTTTAGTTTCTGAAAATATGGGAAATTTTCTAGTTCCAGTTTCTGAATGATTTCTGACATAAATGCATTGTGGTCAGAGAACATACTTTGTATGGTTCAGATCTATTTTAAAAATATTGTGAAATATGAATCACACACAAAAAAGTGCATAAAATAGCTATATAGCTTAACAAATTATTATAATGTGATTGTTCATGTTACTACCACACAGCGTAAGCTACAAAACAATGCCAAACCCCCAGAAATTACCTTGTGCCCCTTTCCAATTTTCTCTGTGTTTCTAATCCTTTGATATTTGTTGACGTGTACTTTATGGCACAATACACAGTCAGTTTTCTAAATGTTCCATGTGTACTTGAAAAAAATATGTATTCTACAATTGCAGGGTATAATGTCCATAGGTCAATTTTGTTAATTATGTTTTAAAATCTCTACAGCCTTACTTATTTTCTTCGGTTCATTTTATCAACAACTAAGAGAGGTATATCATAATCTCCCACTATAATTATGGATTTGTCCCTTATTTCGGTACTATCAGTATTTGCTTTTTATGAGGCTATATGACTAGGTGCACACAAATTTGGAAACATTATTATTTCCTCCTGGAATTTTTCTCTTAATCCTTCTTGTCTTTTATATTCTCTTATATTTTTCTGTGTTTTTATCTCTATTTGCAGCTTTCTGTATATTTTCTCCAGATTGATCTTCCAGTTTTCTACTTTCTACTATTTTACTGCTGTTTCATCTGCTGCCAAACATGACTACTGAGTATATTTTTAAAGTTTTAAATTTTATTTTTTACACTTTTATAGAATTGAATTTTTATAATTATTTTGTGTTATGTTTTCACTGTATTGTATTTTGTAATACTTTTTATTCCTTTAAACTGTATTTAGTTGTTTTTCAAACTTGCTTTTTCACTTTTTGTAGCTTCCTATACTCTGCAGATATTTTATGTATAGTAAGTGTAGTCATATTGTAATCTGTTTGTAATAACATCACTATGCAAAGTCTTGTATTTTCCTTTTCCATGTGTGTTTGGTTATCTTCAACTCTCATGGCTCTTGAAAAATCATTTTTGAGATTCCCCAAAGCTTAGGGTCTAGATACCTTTTTTTTTTGTGAGATAATTTGCTTATATTTACTCCAGTGGAGGGTAACAATCTAAGATCACGTTAAACTGATTTTGGAGCTTAAAGTTACAAATTTGCACAAAAACCACAGATGACAGTGTAGGTTAGTAGATTTCTTAACCACTATGACATAGTGCGCCCTTAAAAAATAATTTTGATAAATGAAATGATGATTGACAGGAGTTTTGTGGTAAGCAGAATTTCTCCCCACCAGGCAAGGCCTCATTCCCCAGCAGGCAGAAGAAAAACAAGCAAAACACATCTATAATAGAAATAGTAATAATAGGGATAGTTGTACATATTGAACACTTACTCTATGCTAGGTACCGTTAAACACAATATAGAATATATTATTTAATCCTTAACTTATGTTGTCCTCATTTTGCTGTTAAAGAAAGTCTCCATGAGGTCAAGCAAGGTCTAAGGCATAAGAGGCTAATAAATCGACCTGAAATTCATCCTCTGGTAACTCAAGAACATATGGGCAGAGAAAAAAAAAGGTTCATAGTATCATCTTTGGCATTTTCCCAAAAAGTACATTAGCATGTTAGTGTAGAAACAGTGGTTGGCGAAGGAAATTCCTAAGCATTACCTTGCCTCCCTGACTTAGACAGTTAATTCATTTTATCCAGTCTTGAATAAATTCTCATGCTGCACTAAGCTATTTTTATGGGTGAAAGATCATAAAATACCTTGGAATACTTCTGGATTAAAAAAAAGTAAGATACTCTTTTCTATTTGATTAATGTTGCTGCTGCTTAAAGTATTATTGATGGCATTTGAAATGGATAGAAATGCCATTTTTATATTTTTTTAAAGAAGAAATAAGAAAAGAGCAATTGAGAAAGAAACATAAAATGATTTTTTGTCAGCTTGTAAGTGAAGCCTTTAAATAGTTGATTCTCAGTTTTAATGGAGGGGTATAAGGACAAATAAACAAGTCAGCCTAAAAATGTGAAAAATCAGGAAAGATATATGATTTGTTAACAGATAATACTGGCATTTTGTGAATCACAGTCTCTCTCTCCCTCTCTCTTTCTTTTTTGAAAGGCAGTAATACAGTTGTTTTGAAATCCTGAAAAAGCTTATTCATGTTGCTGCATTGTCTTCCGTTGCTAACACTTTGGTACAATTTTTAACATGCAAAATCAGCTGCAGAGTTACTGTGCCTCTGTGCTTGGAAACTCAGCACCGCTTTGCTCTGCTTATGTGTCATAACTTCTCATGGATTTTTTATTGTTGCTTACCTGGATAATTTGTGACACTGCATTCAGAATTAACTTTCCAAATTGTAAATCTGACCACAGAACTCTCGTGCAGCTCCCGTGCTTAAAATTTTTTAGCAACTTTTCTTTGCCTGCACTATAAGACAGAAATGTTACAGCTAGTATACAATGTCTTTCATTTTTGGCCTCTGGCTCATTCTCCAGTCTCACTTTAAATTTCCTCCTTCTTTATCCATTCATCTGTCCATGGTCATTTAAGTTGCTTCCGTGGAACCAAAAAAAAAAAAAAATGGTACTGATGAACCTAGTGGCAGGGCAGGAATAAAGACATAGACATAGAGAATGGACTTGAGGACACGGGGAGGGGGAAGGGTAAGCTGGGACGAAGTGAGAGAGTGGCATGGACATATATACACTACCAAATGTAAAATAGATAGCTAGTGGGAAGCAGCCGCATAGCACAGGGAGATCAGCTCAGTGCTCTGTGACCACCTAGAGGGGTGGGATAGGGAGGGTGGCAGGGAGGCTCCAGAGGGAGAGGATATGGCGATATATGTATACATAGAGCTGATTCACTTTGTTGTACAACAGAAACTAACACAGTATTGTGAAGCAATTATACTCCAATAAAGATATATTAAAAAAAAAAGGTATAGGCATAAAAAAAAAATTTCCTCCTTACTTCCTCTGCCCTCAGCTACACCAAATTATTTGTTATTCCTCAAATGGGCCATGCTGTGTGTTACACACGCTGTTCCATCTGTCTGTAATGCCCTTTTTTTTTTTCAGATTTCCAGGCACCTTTCTTCCTTTACCACTAGGTTCCCCTATCACTACCTCTTTGGAGCTCTTAGACCCACCCCAACAGAAAGCCACCATATCCTCAGTTCATTAACCCTCCAGGGACCTCACCCTGGCTTTTATATCAGTGCTTCTCCATTGTATTGTAATTATTTACAAGCTTGCTACTGCTTTCCCAGTAGGCCTTAAGCCTGACACGACAGCAAAAGCAAAATATATTTTGTTGGATAAAAAAAGTGCATGGATGATAATGATAATTCACAGAGGTGAGTGATAATAATAATGATAATTCACAAAGGTATTATAAAACGATATGAAAAGATGGAGAGGAAACCATTTGTAAGTTATCAGACACTATAGAATTGCTATTTATATATTTATCTATTTTCTGCCCAAATGCTCAGCATGCAAGCCAGGCCAGACCACACCTAAAGACATTTTGAGGAGGGATGAAAATTATGCATTTTTGTGATTGAGCTTGTAAAATGTGCAAAGACTATGAGCAAAATTAGGGATTTAAAGAACACTATCTGATATCAGAAAGCCTACTACCTATACTGTGAGATAAGACATTAAAAACCCCAAATCTTTGGATAACAAATGATGCAGGATTGCCTAGTGGATGAATGCGTCTTTGGTGCTATAGGAGTTACTGAGTGTGGTGTACGAAGGCCGTTATGAGGAAGCTGATTTTGAACTAGGTTTTAGGGAAGATTGAAATGAGAAGGGTGGTGACCTTTTAATTGAGGAGGGGGGTGTACCAAGGCTAAGGAAGGAGCTGTCATGCTTTTTTCTATTAAATTTGTTCTACTGTGGGTGCAGTGTCTTCTCTGAGATCATCTCTTTCATGGATTTCTCTGGCATTGATCACATGACAAAATTCTGAGCATTCTTCAAGGTTTGGCTCAAATGTTACTAAAAATACCCAATGGAAGTATCCCTTTTTTTTTTCCCCCTCTGAATTTCCAAGGGCATATCTTGTAGGACCAAGGTCAACTTTACATAACAGACCCCCCCCCCACCTTCTTAATAGCTTAAGCAATAGACATATGTATTTTTTTTATGACTCCACAATCATCAAAGACTCAGGCCCCATTTTAGTTTTCTGTTCCTCCCGCTTCCACTTTGGATTTTCTCATCATCCAAGGTAGTTGCTGGAGATCTGTTAGGTAGTTAGACATTAGCAGCAAGGAGGTGACAGTAGCGAAAAGACAATAGGGGAATAGTCAAGTTACACCCCAACCATCTGGGGACCCTCCCCTGACCCACCCAGAACGGGCGAAACTCTGGTCGGGTGGTGGGCAACTTACCCTGATAGAGAGCTCGGTAACACGAGGGAACTTCCCCGGGCTGCACATGCCCAGACTAGACAGGCGTATAACCTAGAGTAAACCCAAACTCATTATACCATCAGTATAATAAAATCTGCATGTGGTTTTGCCTCCCGCCCCGTGGGCTTTTCTTAGCGAATCAAGGGCGAGGGCAGGCGCAATAATGAACTTGTTACATAACTTGGGACTGTTAATCAAATAATGATCCCCTGTCACTCATTCATGATCGCACCCCGCCTCCTCGCAGAATGCTCTCTATAAACACCCTTAAGCCTGTAAAACGGCAGGTTTCACTTCGCAGAAACAGCCCACTCTCCCTCTGAGAGTGTAACTGTGCTTTAATAAACTTTGCCTTGCGCTTAAGCCCAAAGTGGTAGTGTGCAATTCTTTGCTTACTATCACAAGGACCGAGACTGCTGGTCCGGGTCTTCCATTGACCTCCTCGATTGAAGCTATTTGACACAACGCACGCCAACCCGGTAACATAGCCATCTTGTTTTAGTTTCGGACAGCAGGAAACAGGAAGAGAAGCAAAAAAGAAACATGCCCCTATAAAGAGCTTGCCAAGGAATCCAACTCAACTTTGGCTTTCATTTCATGAACCAGAGCTTCCCATGGCCGCATCAGTTGCAAGTGAAGTTAGTAACAAAGCCATACCTAACCACAAGGGTGCCTAAGAACACTGCGAGCTAGAAGAAAAACAGGGTCTGGTATTAAGAGGAAGAGGAGCATGGATATTGTATGGGTAGCTGTCAGTCTCTGCCACAGGCACAGTCTTTTAATGTTTCTTGAGACATTTATCATTATCTTCTTTTCATGCCAATTATTTGGGACAATGCTTATTTCCCCGCCCCCCAAACCCTAATTCTTTGAGCGCAAGGGACATAGTTTATAAATAGTTAAAGGGAATTAATTAAATCTGTGAAGAGAGAGAACTGGATGGAATCAGGTGGTGTGTGCAGTGGAGTACTGGGAGATAAGAAAAGCAATGTAGATTAGGACTAGATTATAAAAGTAAGGAGTAAATAAAAATGCCATTATTAAAAGTTATAAGCATTTACCTCAATTTCTACAAAGGATAATTAAGGAAATAAAGTTGACCTCTCAATTTATTTGAAGTTTGTGTCAGTGCAGTGACAACTAGCAACTTCATTTTTTCTCCAGGAGGAATAAGTGGCTATGATATTGAACTATCCAAAGTGAAAATGGTAAATAAAGGAAATTAGCTGTGCAAACTCTGGTTGTCAGAAAGTCTACACAAAGAAATGACCCTTCCACATGGGACGTTTCCTTCAAAGAGATAAAATGGAGAACAAAAGAAACAATAGACATTTACACATTTGACATTTTCTACAAAACTTCCTTTTTCTGGAATCTGCTAGAATGTGCAAGATTTTGCTGTGCTTCATTAAAATATTTATTTTTTATATCAAAGTCCTCACACTAAAAAAGTCTTTCAAGAGCTTTTTAGAACTATGGCCAGCACTTTATTCACTGTGGACAAAGAATCTATTTTCCTAAATCAGTAGCCTTCAAGTTTTTAAAATCATGGACCCTATGGGTAAAACATTTTTTACTCTCCTTACTTATTTATACTTATTTATTTCTAAATTCATGGTGAAATTTATTGTGTATAATAGCAAATATACTCCAATATAGAAATTAAACAAAGGATGATATAAAATATATATTATTAAAATTCCACTATTTTCTTCTTACCCCAAAGTGGATCATCTTCACACCTTTACAAGCCAGAGAACAAACCTCATTTAGCCCCCATTGCCACCTCCCTTCACCCCTCACCTCTATCCCTTTCTCCCCAGAGAGTTAGGAAGACTATTGAGGTTAAGCAGTGGTTTTCAAACTTTTTGGACTCAGGAAGCCTTTACACTCTTTCTTTTTCAATTTGAAGTATAGTTGATTTACAATATTATGTTAGTTTCAGGTGTACAACATAGTGATGCAGGTATATATATATATTTTTTTTTTTTTTCAGTCCTTTTCCAGTATAGGTTATTACAGCATATTGAATATAGTTCCCTGTGCTATACAGTAAATCCTTGTTGTTTATTTTATATATAGTGGTGTGTATCTGCTAATCCCATACTCCTAATTTATCCCTCCCTAGCCATTTTCCCCTTTGGTAACCATAAGTTTGTTTTCTATGTCTATGAGTCTATTTCTGTTTGTAAATAAGTTCCCTTGTATTATTTTTTAAATTCCACATATAAGTGATATCATATATTTTTTTTTCTCTGTCTGACTTACTTCACTCTGTATGATAAGCTCTAGGTCCATCCATGTTGCTACAAATGGCAAGATTTCATTCTTTTTTATGACCAAGTAATATTCCAGTGTGTGTGTGTGTGTGTGTGTGTGTGTGTGTGTGTGTGTATGCCACATTTTCTTTATCCATTCATTTTTTGATGGGAACTTAGGTTGCTTCCACGTCTTGGCTATTGTAAATAATGTCGCAATGAAGATGGGGGGCATGTATCTTTTCAAATTAACATTTTCTCTTTTCTGAATATATGGGAATTGCTGGATCATATGGTAGTTTTATTTTTAGTTTTTTTTAAGGAACCTCCATACTGTTTTCCATAGTGACTGCACCAATTTACATTCCCACCAACAGTGTAAGAGAGGAATCCCTTACAGTCTTACAAAACAACTGAGGACTCTTGAAACTTGTTTATGTGGATTTTACCTATAAATATTTATCATATTAGAAATTAGTGCAGCATTCAGCCTTTGGGATATTTTGTTTAGGTTGAAGTAGATCCAGAAAACCTGGCTTCACATGGATACGTCATTGGAAAAAGGAGGACTTCTTGGACCCCTTGGAAAGACCCTAGGAACCTGCTGGGGGTCTTTGGGCCACACTGAGAACTGTTGAGATGAAATAATAGGTAGCTACAAAGTGTTAAAAACCAAAAAAAGAAACCAAACAGGATCCCTTTTATGGTGGAGGGAAATACAAAATTTGTATAAATACATTATTATTTGTTTTGAAGACTCAATTCCATCAGTTTATAGAGCATATTTTGTTACACTGACATCTATATGCTTCTGTTTAAAACGAGGATCCAGAATGCAAGTCTTGCTTGCACAGTTCTGAGAAAGAAGAGAGTTCTGTCCAATAGCATCTATAAATCTGTTAAACATTTACTACCTGCTTCATTTTAGAAAAGACAATGACTTAAACGTCATTTCATATATAAATGAGATAATGAACGTGAAAGTGTTTAATCTCCCCTTCCCTCCCTCTTCTCACAGCCACTCTGGGTAAGGCCCTCCAGAAAGAAAAATAATCTTTTGAGGAAAGGTCTTTCTTCTAATTAAAAATATATGTAAACATACATACACACATCCACACCCAAAAATGTCTTAGGAAAAACACATTCTCTTTTTAGCTGACCTGGTAGTCTGTTGAAGGAAGATATGCAGGTTTGGGCCTGTTTTCACTCTTAATTATGATTCCGTGTCATTTATGCAATTGAAGGAGGGTCAATGTGGCATAAAACAGAGCCTGGCAGAGGACACAAATTTTCATGAGTCCCTTGGAATATTCCCGAGGCCTTTGGATACGGATGGTAACCTGCTAATTCTATGCCTGGGCCACCACCATTTTGAAGGGACACATGCTTTGCTTAGATAGGTCGAGTTACATTCCATACAGTATGGATGAGACAGTGCAGGAATCTTCCTCTCCCTTCCTTTAACTAGTTCCGGCCTTTCTTTATGAAGTCACACCAACGTCACACGTAGTTTATTAGTCTCCTATTGCTGCTACATCAAACTACCACAAAGTCATAACTTAGTGGCTTAAACAATACAAATTTATTATTTTACTATTCTGTGGATCAGGAGTCTGACATGGGTCTCAATGGGCTAATATCAAGGTGTCAGTGTGGCTGCCTTCCTTTATGGAGATTCAATTTCCTTACCTTTTCCAGCTTTCGGCGACCACCTAAATTGCTTGGCTAATGCTCCCTTCCTTCATTTTCAAAGTCAGCAATGTAGCATCACTCTGAGCTTTCTCGTCATCATATCTTTTTATAACCTCAACTGTGAAAGGTTTTCTGTTTTTAAAGACTCATGTGATTAGACTGAGCTCACCCAAATAATTCAGGAGTATCCCTCCATTTCAATATCTGTACCCTTATTTACATCTTCAAGGTCCCTCATGCCATGTGAGGTAACATCTTCACGGGGTCCAGGGACCAGGGCATGGACATCTTTGGGGGCCATTATTCTGCCTAACACACTCAAATAAATCTCAGTGGTTTTCGTTTTGTTAACCCCCATTTTTAAACTATCAAAGCAAAAAAGGAAAGGTAAAAGAGGAGAAGAAATCTATGGAAAAATAGTATTGATGTCATCAACTGCAAGTTGGAAAACACATATTTAAAAATCTATTATCCCATATATATAAGGTTAAAACTTTAGGATTCCATAATCAATAGTGTTTGTTATATAGTCAGTTTTACTGTAAGAAAGATAAAAGTCTGCACTTCACAGCTCATGTACCATTTGATTCACTGGTTGCTATGGAGATCACCCATTTTAAGTAAATATTAGACAGTATATAG
The DNA here is from genome assembly GCF_965194825.1 of Balaenoptera physalus. Classification (NCBI taxonomy): domain Eukaryota; kingdom Metazoa; phylum Chordata; class Mammalia; order Artiodactyla; family Balaenopteridae; genus Balaenoptera; species Balaenoptera physalus. The sequence goes on from NC_138891.1 coordinate 29,723,907, forward strand.
ATCTGCATAAGATGATGTGATGTGAATGGGCATGCATTCTGAGGTCTTTCTTGTTCCTTAAAAAGGTGTCTTTTCCTTTTATCGATTTTTTAGCTGAACTCTTACCTCATTTTCTTTTGCTTTATAGAACTTTTCAGACGTTAGACTGACATATATTTTATTTACACATTAAAATGTCTCTAAGAATATGGAAACTCCCATTTCCTGATTTTGTTCAAATTATTGACATTAATATAAAGACAACATTCTTAGACAAATTTTAGGTAGGTTAACTTAAGTTAATTAACATTATTTAGAGATTGTATTCAATCTGAAAAATATGTATTTTGTTTTTTTCAGATTTATTGAAGCATAATTGACAAATACAGTTGTAATATATTACATGACATCATCCAACGATGATGATGATTTGATATATGTATACATTGTGAAATGATTACCACAATCAAGTTACTTAAAATATATACCACCTCACATAGTTATTCTGTTTTCAAAATGAGAATGCTTAAAATCTACTCTCTTAGCAGATTTCAAGTATACAATACAATATTATTAACTATTAACTATGGCCACCAAACTGTACATTAGATCCTCAGAACTTACTCATTTATAACTGAAAGTTTGTATACTTTGACCAATATCCCCTTATTTCCCCCATCCCCACACCTCTGGTAACTACCACTCTACTATTTGTTTCTATGAGCTTGACTTCCTTTTTTTTTTTTTTTGGTTTCCACATATAAGTGATACCATGTAGTATTTAGTATTTGTTTTTCTTTCCTGGCTTATTTCACATAGAACGGTGCCTTCAGGGTTCATCCATGTTGTTGCAGATGGCAGGATTTTCTTCTTTTTAAAATGAATTTTGAAGATTACATACTTAATATATATAAGCATTATATGCAGTTCATAAGTCTAAAAAATGCAATGTTAATTTGCTGGATGGATCAGGGGTAAACCATGCATAAATTAGATACCTGGCAAGGTTATTCAGAATTGAAGGAGAGAGAAAGAATTTCTCAGAAAAGCAAAAGCTATAGGAGTTCATCACCACTAAACCAGCCTTACAAGAAATGTTAAGGGGACTTCTTTAAACGGAAAAGAAAAGACCATAACTAGAAACAAGAAAATTATGATTTAAAAAATTTCACTGGTAAAAGCAAACATGTAACAAGGGGAGTGGATCAACCACCTATAAATCTAGTATAACGCTTAAAAGACAAAAGTGATAAAACCATCTATAGCTAAAATAATTAGTTAAGCTACATGCAAAATTAAAAAATGTAAAATATGACATCAAAAACATAAAACTTTGGGGGGGTACTAAAAATGTGCATAATGTACTCAAACTTAAGTGACCATCAACTTAAAATAGACTGCTAAATACATAGATTTTTATATATGAACTTCATGGTAACTACAAACCCCAAGCCTATAACATATACACAAAAAAAGAAGAGAAAGGAATCCAAACATAATACTAAAGAAAGCCATAAAATCACAAGAAAAGGGAACAAGAGAAGAAAGGAACAGAGAACTACATAAACAACCAGAGAACAATAAACAAAATGGCAATAAGTACATACCTATCAATAATTACCTTAAATGGAAATAAAATAAATGCTCCAATCAAAAGACATAATGTGGCTAAATGGATAAAGGAGACCCATATATATGCTGCCTACAATAGACTCATTTCAGACTTAAGGACACATACAAACTGAAAGTGAAGGGATGCAAAAAGATATTCCATGGAAACATAAAGAAAACTAGGGTAGAAAGCTGATATGACAATACTCATATCAGACAAAAAGACTTTAAACAAAGATTGTAACATGAGACAAAGAAGGTCATCAGATTGTGAAAAAGAGGTCAATCCAACAAGAGGATATAAAAATTGTAAATATCTATGTACCCAACATAGGACCACCTAAATACCTAAAGCAAATATTAACAAACATAAAGGGAAACACAATATTAATAGGGGACTTTAACACCCCACTTACATCAATGGAGAGCTCATACAGACAGAAAATCAATAAGGAAATTTTAGCCTTAAATGACACATCAGATTGGACACACTTATTAGATATATACCAAGCACTCCACCCAAAAGCAGCAGAATACACATTCTTTTCAAGTGCCCATGGAATAGATCACAGAATAGATCACATGTTAGTCCACAAAACAAGTTTCAATAAGTTTAAGAAGATTGAAATCATATCAAGCATCTTTTCTGACCACAGTGGTATAAAACTGGAAATCAACTGCAAGAAGAAAACTAAAAAAAACATAAACACATGCAGGCTAAACAACAAGCTTCTAAACAGTCAATGGGTCAATGAAGAAATCAAAGAGACAAATGAAAATGGAAATACAATTTTTCAAAATCTGTAGTGGGGAAAAGACAATCTGTTCAATAAATATTGGGAAAACTGGACAGTAACATGCAAAAAAATGAAACTGGAACACTTTCTTATACTATATACAAAAATAAATTCAAAATGAATTAGATGTAAATGTAAGAACTGAAACCATAAAACTCCCAGAAGGAATCATATACTCTTTGACATGTCTTGGCAATATTTTTTTGTATATGTCTCCTCAGGCAAGAGCAGCAAAAGCAAAAATAAACAAATGGGACTACAGCAAACATTAATTTGAAAAGATACATGCACCTCTATGTTCATTGCAGCATTATTTACAACAGCCAAAATATGAAAGCAACCTAAATGTCATTGATAGATGAATGGATTAAGAAGATGTATTTATATATAGTGGAATATTACTAAGCCAGAAAAAAGAATGAAATCTTGCCCTTTTTGACAACATCGTTGGAGCTAGAGGGTATTTTACTAAGTGAAATAAGTCAGACAGACAAAGACAAATAACATATGATTTCACTTATATGTGGAATCCAAAAATCAAAACAAACAAAGAAAACAAAACAGAAACAGACTCATAGTTACAGAGACAAACTGGTGGTCTCCAGAGAGGAGGGTAGGGGGATGGGTAAAATATGTGAAGGGGATTAAGAGGTACAAACTTCTAGTTATAAAATAAGTCACAAGGTTGTAATGTACAGCATAGGGAATATAGTCAATAGTATTGTAATAACTTTGTATGGTTACAGAAGTTACTAGATTTATTGTGGTAATTAACTTGCAATATATATAAATGTAGAATCATTATGTTGTACACCTGAAACTAATATAATATTGTATGCCAACTATACTTCACTAAAAAATAAAAAGGAAAAAAGATTTACACATGAATCATAGACAAAATATTCTACTTTTGTTTTTTTGTTTCCAAACTGTATGTGAATGTAATCATGCTATAAATATTCTTTGGTGCTTTGCATTTTGATCCAGCATTATGTTTATAAGATTCATCTGTGTTATTGTGAGTAAATTTAAATTGTTTATTTTCATTGCTCTGCAGTGCTCCATTTCATGAATATACCAAAATTTACTTATTCATACTACTCTTGATGGACTTGAGTTGTTTTTAGTTTACATACCTTTCTTCATTGTGGACACCAGACTGGAATTGCTGTGTTACAGTATATAGAGAGCGATTTTTGTGCTTGACTATATGTTGCCAAAGTGTTTGCCAAAGTGCTTGTGTCAATTGCACTCATACCAGCCTTATGTGATAATTTCTATTGCTCCCCATTCTTGTTAACATTTGACATTGTTGGGATTTTAATTTTTAAAATAATCTGATGTGTGTTTAATGTTTTCCATTATACTTTTAATTAGCATTTTCCTATTTCTAAATAAGTCGAGTAGTTTTTCTTTTGTTTACAAGGCATTCATATATCGTATTTTATGAAGTGCACACTGAGGTCATTTTCTCATTTTTCTATCTAGTTTTCCATTTTCTTTGTTTGGTTTGTAGTTCTTTATATATTATGGAAACTATTATTTTGCCTCTTACCTTTGTTGCCAATATTATCTACACTTCTATGGGTTACCGTTTTACTCTCTTAATAGTGTTATTGAGAAACAGAATTTGTTAATTTTAATGAAGTTCAATTTCTCACTTTTTACTTTTTTGTTACTTCTTTTTTTGGTTAGTTTTTTTCCAAGTGAGTATGTTTTGTTTAAAAAAATCTGTCCCTATCCCAAAGTCAAGAAGATGCCCTTCTATATTAGGTCTATAATCTGAAAAGGAGAACAGTAAAACTTGCAGGAGATAATTAAGGAGAGTCTCTTTATGACCAGGGGATAGAAAGATTTCTTAAATAAGAGACAAAAATATCTGTAATCTTAGTTGATTTTTATTTTGTGTACAATGTAAGGTCAGGGTCCATTTTTTTTTTTTCATAGAGACACCAAATGTCATAGTACAATTTATTGAATATGATTCTTTTCCCACTGCTGTGCATGCTACCTTTGTCATGAAAGTTTCGTTCTGTTCTATTGGCCTATTTGTCTAAGTTATGCCAACTAAATATTCTTTTAATTGAGAACTGAGGGAGCAAGTGCTTTCCACCTTGTTCTTCCTCTTCAAGAGTGTCTTAGCTATATATCTTTTTTTTTGCATTTCCATATAAATTTTAGAAATAGCTTGTCAAGTTACACAAAATATCCTGTTGATATTTGATTGGGATTATATTAAATCTGTAGAACAATATGGGCAGAATTCAATATTGAGTCTTCCAACATAGAAACATAGATATATATCCATTTCTGTGAGTCTTTTTTAATGTTTCTAAAAAACGTTTTGTAATTTTTCCTTATATGTGTTTCATTAGACTTATTCCTAAGCAGTTCATGTTTTTGATGCTATTGTCAATGGATTTTTTAAAGTTATATTTTTTGTTTGTAGATGATGTATACAAATGCATTGAATTTAGGTAGTAATTTTTTATTCAGCAAACTTACTAAATCTCATTAATTACAGTAATTTATGTGTCTATTCTGTTGGATTCTCTATGTAAATGATCATGATATTTTAGAACAATGACAGTCTTATTTACTTTTTAAAAAGTGTTTCACTAGTTATTTCTCTTTTTTTGTCTTATTGCACCAATTATGACATAATTAAAATGTTTAATAGAAGTCTGCGTAGAGAACATCTTTATGTTGTTCCTCAACTGAAAGTGAAAATTTGTTTTGTTTCATCACTTATTATGATGCTTGCTATGGGTTTTTTGTAGATATTCTTTTTCAGTATTTCAAAGATCCCTTCTATTTTGGCCAGCTAAAAGTTGCTTTTGCTTTTTTTTTTAAAATCATTAACACATGGTAAATTTTACCAATGCGTTTTCTACATCTATTAAGATGATTGCATAATTTTTATTCCTTCATCTGTTTATGTAGTAAATTGCATTAAATCTCTAGTATTATCTTATTTTAATTTTTTATTCTTTCATTGTTGTCATATATTATATGTCAGGTGATATACTAGGCATTGGAAATATAAAGATGAAGAAGATTTGTTCCAGCCCAAGGTGTTCTTGCTCTAGTGGAGAACACATAGGACTGGGTAATTATACAAGGTGACACATGGTACGAGAGAAGCAAGAGAGGAGCTGGCTCTGTGCCAGAGGATGGGCTGGGTCATGACACCTGGAGGAGGAACCATTTCAAGATGGGCCTTGAAGGCTGAAGACAAAAGACAAAAGAAGGGAAAGTCATTCCAGAGAGATGAGATGGCATAGGCAATAGCATGCTCAGAAAATAGTAAGGACTTCAGGGCCATGGGAAAAGACAGTAGGAGACAGATTTAAAAGACATTTTGTAGGTAGAATTGATAAAACTTGTTGTTCGTTTGAATGTAAGAGTTGACAAAGGCAATGTAAGGATATTGCCAAAGATGACCTTGAGGTTTGGGCTTCTGGGTTAATCAGTATAGGGGATATTTAGTTCTGAGCATAGTGAGCTCTTGAGGTGAGTGTGTGAAACTTACCTGAAGGTACTAGCTGCGCTACTAAAATTCTAGTCTGAGATTTAGGGAGTGGCTGCTAAGAGAGGTTTGGGCTGCTTCTTAGGGTCGTGGGCCCTCACCAAGTAACTTGCTGCTGTAGAGAGAGCATCTAAGTTTGATCTGTGGGTCAAAAAGCATGACAGAATGCATTTAGTCTACATTAATTTTAGGTTTTAAAGAATAGATGCTCTTTTTTGCTTTGGGGATTTTATTGAAGAGAAATCTGAGAAAATTATAGTATATGTATTCTCCTTTAAGTATAATTTAAATTGAGAAAAGGAATTTACAGTAAAGTTCTTTAGAAGGAAGGGAAATAGAATAATCAAAACACTTCATGGAAGATATGGCATAACCCTATGTATTCTTTTACGACCCCTGTAATTTTACAAAACTTCAGTGGAATTTAAAAATATGGGTGGGCTTCCCTGGTGGCGCAGTGGTTGAGAATCCGCCTGCCAATGCAGGGGACACGGGTTTGAGCCCTGGTCTGGGAAGATCCCACATGCCGCGGAGCAACTAGGCCCGGGAGCCACAACTGCTGAGCCTGCGTGTCTGGAGCCTGTGCTCCGCAACAAGAGAGGCCGCGATAGTGAGAGGCCCACGCACCGCAATGAAGAGTGGCCCCCGCTTGCCACAACTAGAGAAAGCCCTCACACAGAAACGAAGACCCAACACAGCCAAAAAGAAATAAATAAATAAAGTGTAAAAATTTAAAAAAAAAGAAAAAATGGGCAATTTCAGGATAATGGTAATTGGTGATTTCCCTGATTGTTAGCGGATAAAAAAGAATCACTTGCAGCCTGACAGAAGATATGTAAAAAGAGATATCCAGGGGCCTTGATGTTATCCATACTGTTTATTAGAACTTTAATTATTTGCTTGATATCACTTCAATGGAATTTTCTTATTGCTTAAAGATTCTAGTGTCAAATTTAAAAGCACTAGAGTTAGGGCTTTAGGGAGTTACGTGGTCCTGATAATATTTTGTACTTGATCATAACTATATTCACTTTGCAAGATTCATTAAGCTATACATTTAAGATCTATGGGTATTTGGGATATATTTTATACATCAATAAAATGTTTACTAAAAAAAGCAATAGTGGGACTTCCCTGGTGGTCCAGTGGGTAAGACTCTGCACGCCCAATGCAGGGAGCCCGGGTTTGATCCCTGGTTGGGGAACTTGATCCTGCATGCATGCTGCAACTGAGTCTGCATGCCGCAACTAAGAGTCCACATACCTCAATTAAGAAGTCCACATGCCGCAACTAAAGATCCTGCATGCTGCAACAAAGATCCCAAGTGCTGCAACTAAGACCCGGAGTGGCCAAAAATAAATAATAAGTGAAATAAGTTAAACTAACAAACAAACAAACCCCTCAAAAAGCAATGGTACATGTTTCAGATATACATAATGTGGTTATTTCTTATGCTTTTTTTAAAAAGTACGTGTTCTGCAGTGAAATAATTTGATTAGAAATTTTACATACTGTTACTTGTTTTTGTCTGTTAGATTTGCATATGTTTTCACGTAGTCACATAAAAATTGCATTGCACCAAGAAAAGTGGTTTGAAAAATACAGAATGTGCTCTATGTGTGTCAGGTGATTTAAGGTTTTCCAAACAGTGTTCAGAGATTCCATTTATGTACCCAAACTGCAAACTAAAACTTAGAAAAATGCTTCCCTGAGGTGAAGTTAACTTGCCTGGGACAGAAGACTTTTTAAGGATGCCAGTTTGCCCACTGTATGGCCAAGTGTTTATTCAGCTGAGGCTTGGATGAAAGCCACCACATCAATGTCACAGTCTCAGCACATGTGAGGAAAATACATGTGATACATAGCAAATTAGGTGTCATGCTCTGGGAAGGGTGGAATGGGATTGATTTGCCACTTTTAGCAATGCTCTTTTACTGTCAGCTGTGGCTTTGAGGAAAGCATTAGAGATTCTTGTCACAGATGTTTCTTTCATAAACTGTTGTGGGAGAATGACGTTCTGCAAAAATGGTTTACTACTCTTCTTTCTTCTCTTGGGGAAACAAAGTATGCTCACCATCCTAGCCAAATGGACTCAAGGAGCGCTCTTCATTTCTCCCACAATAGCATTAAGGATCATGACATTTACAAAGTTGATTTTAGAACTTAGCTGGCAAATGTAGCATGTTGAGGTATTTATTCAATGTATGTGCCATTGAGGAGGTTTGTAAGACTCATTATGGGGGAGATAGAAACCAGCCCTTTGGGTGTTTAAAACTGAAATTAAAAATGTTTGTACAATTTTTATTTAATGGTTCACAATTGATTAAAGTAATTCATCTTTTTAGCATATTATACTCCACACAAACTACTAAATTACAAGAAGTTAAGAATTCTTTCTAGCTCAGCCATTGGTGTTTATAAGATGATGAAATTTATGAAGAACGATATTGGTATGAAAAAACATGATAAAACTATTTGATGGTAATTTTAAACTTAAGGGACAAGAGCTGCTTATCCACTGTGAATTTTAATGCATCACTTCCATTGGGTATAATTTTCACTGAGAATTTGGTGAGTAAATGTAAGCATTCTGTACATAAGTATTTTCCTGCTGAACAAAAATACAGTTACTATAGCAACTGCAACATCACATAGGATCTAAGAGATAGAAAGAATATTTTACAAAAAGTGTGTTATCCATGTGTCATATTAATTTTTCTACTTTATACTATGGGTGAGTCAGAATATTTTCCTTTGATGCTATGTGGATACCCAGTATTAAATTATTCATTAAAGGTTTTTTTTTTTTTCAAATGTTCCAGATTGCCTACAGAAGTTTTTCTCTATTTTAAATATAAGTGCATACCAACTGCGGTATGTAAAATGTCACTTGCCAATTTAAATAATGAAGATTAAAATAGGGCAATTGCCTGTTTCTTTAAAGTGAGTTGATTACTTTTTAAACTTATGTGAAAAAATAATGCACCATATTGTTTTGAAGTGTAAGGAAAGCAAACCATATTAAGGCAGGTCATATTGCTGGTTGAAACATTTTGTCCTCTTCCACCAGGTTGCAAATATGAAGTCTTAAATGTTTATTTTGAAAGACTCCCATCCTCTTTGCTGACAGGGAACTTAAATTTTTGATTAATTGAGTGTAAATGAATGAGAAACAGATGGTGAAAATATTTTTGATACAGATGAGTTTAAAGTTATATTTTCTTTTTTTTTTTTTTTTTTTAAACACAAACATATAGCAATTTACTCATTCTGAGGTCTGGATGGTTTCCTCTAGGAAGCAGAAACATGTCATGGAGCTTTTCTATATAATTACCTCCTAATTCTATGCTTCAAAGTATCTGTTCTTATTGCACTTTGGAGTCTGTTTATTCGGTGGAAAGTGTTTTCCTAAAATCATCTTTAGAACTGTTACTTTTGTGAAAGAAGCTGTGTTCTCTGGAAGTTTTGCTAGATAACAGGTTCACTGAACTAGGGTGGAAGTAGCCTCAAACTCTTTTTTTATTTCATACTCTTCCTTTGTGAGTTCCAAATTCACATGGTTCATGACCATGATTTAAAATCTGAATGTCACTGAGGAGAGATTGAGAGAGATGTTTGGAGTGACTCTTCTCTAAGAAATACTGTAATATCTTACTTAATAAAGATTCAAACTAGAATTGTTGGAGACACAAAAGACTTTTTTTTTGGAGACAATGCCTGTAACATAAACTGAGGGCTATTTTTGATGAAAAGTGTCTCACAAAGTTAGATAAAATTCAACAAATAAAAGCTTGTGTGATGGTTATAAAACATTTGTTGACTTGAATTTGTATGCATGTTATTTCAGAAGTGTGTGGATTCATAGTCCAAACGGGCACTTTGACATGGTAGTTTACATGTTTGTTTCAGGTTCTACTCCAATAGTGATTCACAGTCAAACACTTGTGTGCTAGAGATTAGCATAAAAGAAGTACCAGCCTTATCATTACTTTCTTCTTCCCCGGTACTAAAAAGGGATTTGTTTCAGTCTGTAGAATTGGTACTTGACCTCTTCATTTACAGGCTGTTTGACTGTTGTAGCTATCTGCTTTCTTCCACCACTTCCTTAAAGAAAACACAAGTTAGCTTTAGATATTCACATTTAAATTCTCTTACTTTATTTTTATTAAAGAGTTTTGGTTATTTGTAATAAATCTTGAGATTAATTTCCATTTGAAATAGTGATAAGTAGCAGGAGACTTGCACAAGCTTCTCTTTCCCCATAATGCCATGCCAGGAAGTTGATTAAATTGGGTTGAATTGGGTGAATTTTTGGTATCTGTGATAGATCTTGTGTATAATTTCCATTTCAAATAATGATAGAATAGCATGAACTTTGCACAATCCTTTTCTTTCATACCATGGACGGTAATGTTGAAAAAACTTTGACTGAATCAGCAGACAAGCAGGTGTGGGTATTCTCAGGATTTTAGAGGCTAATTTTAACTTCCCCAAAGCCTTATGGTCACCAGGACTCTGTGTGTGTGTGTGTGCGTGTGTGTGTGCGTGTGTGTATGTGTGTTTTAACAGCAGAAGCTGATGAATGGAATGAAGGTATATGCTGGTTGCTAGGCTTACTGATACTGGGCTTACTTACTACTTTACTGCTGGAAATCACTCAGACCATGTATATATACAGCAGACATATTCAAGTTTGGCTGGCCTTGAAGATAGATTTGTTTCTCTAAATGCCTTGTCTGGAAGTTAAGGCTATGAATCACCCCTAGGTAATGATGGTGTTATATTATGTCCTATGTCCTTGTAATTTAGTCCTCCTCCAAACACGGATGAGATGCAGAAACTGGTTGATTCAAAACGACATGTGTGCTCTTTAGTAATATATTTTTTAATTAAAATAAAAATAATTAATTAAATAACTGTTCAGTAAGGAGTGGTTGGTCAAAACAAAATACAAGATATGAAGAAATAAGAAACCCAGACGTCATCAATTTTTTTTGTTTTTTTTTTGATCCCCGTCAGGGATAGCAAACTTACACAAAGCTAGTGCCAGGTCATGTCATTACCTTTCTACGGTTCACCAGGATTTTTTTTTTTTTTTTTTTTTTATGTATAGGAAGTTGCAAACACTCCTCTTTTTTTTTTTTTTTTAATTTTATTTATTTATTTATTTATGGCTGTGTTGGGTCTTTGTTTCTTTGCGAGGGCTTTCTCTAGTTGCGGCAAGCGGGGGCCACTCTTCATCGCGGTGCGTGGGTCTCTCATTATCGCGGCCTCTCTTGTTGCGGAGGACAGGCTCCAGACGCGCAGGCTCAGTAGTTGTGGCTCACGGGCCCAGTTGCTCCGCGGCATGTGGGATCTTCCCGGACCAGGGCTCGAACCCGTGTCCCCTGCATTGACAGGCAGATTCTCAACCACTGCGCCACCAGGGAAGCCCTTCACCAGGATTTTCACTCAGGGGCCAACCAATGGACTTGTTGACTGTCAATGATCTCATTAGCACCCTGCCCCATCTTCTGTTCTGCCCTACACTTGCTGTGGTGAGGCAGTCAGTGCCGATCCTTCTTGGGCTGAGGCAGCTACTACTAAACTGCAACCACCAAAGAAGTGTTGACGCCATTAGCATCTCTACTGTCAAGACTTTTTCCTCAATTAGAAAAAGCACCTGCTTCTCTCTAACTCTTGTGACTCAACAGTTCAGGTCAATTCATATCCAGTAAGGATTGGACCAAAACTGACTGCCCAGAAGCGTTAAGACCCCCCAGATATCAGACACACCTTCTGCACTATTTTTCATTCTCCTCTATCTTCAACTCCTTCTCCCAAACCCCGATCCCTGGCTTCTTAAGGGGACCAGCTTTTGACAAGCTTTGTATATTCAGAAGAATTTGTAAACTGTTTAAAGAAGTGACTTTTCAACTTGTCCTTACCTTTTTTAAACGAATGCAGATTTTTTTTCAATTAACCTGACCCACTTTAATCACTCATTATTCCACAATCCCAAAGTCAATTCATACTGAAAAACTTTTCTTAGAAAACAGAAAATTAGAAAATTCTAGAGTAACAAGGCAATTTTTGCTTTGAATTCTTTCAAGCTTTTAATGAATTATTTTATATATTTTCTCACCAACTCTGTTTTTTTTTTTTAAACATCTTTATTGGAGTATAATTGCTTTACAATGGTATGTTAGTTTCTGCTTTATAAAAACGTGAACCAGCTGTACATACATATATCCCCATATCTCCTCCCTCTTGTGTCTCGCTCCCACCTTCCCTATCCCACCCTCTAGGTGGTCACAAAGCACTGAGCTGATCTCCCTGTGCTATGCGGCTGCTTCCCACTAGCTATCTATTTTACATTTGGTAGTGTATATATGTCCGTGGCACTCTCTCACTTTGTCCCAGCTTACCCTTCCCCCTCCCTGTGTCCTCAAGTCCATTCTCTACATCTGCATCTTTATTCCTGTCCTGCCCCTATGTTCTTTATAACCATTTTTGTTTAGACTCCATATATATATGTTAGCATACAGTATTTGTTTTTGACTTTCTGACTTACTTCACTCTGTATGACAGACTCAAGGTCCAACCACCTCACTACAAATAACTCAATTTCGTTTCTTCTTATGGCTGAGTAATATTCCATTGTATATATGTGCCACATCTTCTTTATCCATTCATCTGTTGATGGACATTGAGGTTGGTTCCATGTCCTGGCTATTGTAAATAGTGCTGCAGTGAACACTGTGGTACATGACTCTTTTTGATTTATGGTTTTCTCAGGGTATATGCCCAGTAGTGGGATTGCTGGGTCGTATGGTAGTTCTAGTTTTAGTTTTTTAAGGAAACTCCATACTGTTCTCCATAGTGGCTGTATCAATTTACATTCTCACCAACAGTGCAAGAGGGTTCCCTTTTCTCCACACAATCTCCAGCATTTATGGTCTGTAGATATTCTGATGATGGCCATTCTGACTGGTGTGAGGTGGTACCTCATTGTAGTTTTGATTTGCATTTCTCTAATGATTAGTGATATTGAGCATTCTTTCATGTGTTTTTTGGCTATCTGTATATCTTCTTTGGAGAAATGTCTATTTAGGTCTTCTGCTCATTTTTGGATTGGGTTCTTTGTTTTTTTGATATTGAGCTGCATGAGCTGCTTGTAAATTTTGGAGTTTAATCCTTTGTCAGTTGCTTCATTTGCAAATATTTTCTCCCATCCTGAGGGTTGTCTTTTTTTCTTGTTTATGGTTTCCTTTGCTGTGCAAAAGCTTTTAAGTTTCATTAGGTCCCATTAGTTTATTTTTCTTTTTATTTCCATTTCTCTAGGAGCTGGGTCAAAAAGGATCTTGCTGTGATTTATGTCATAGAGTGTTCTGCCTATGTTTTCCTCTAAGAGTTTGATAGTGTCTGGCCTTACATGTAGGTCTTTGATCCATTTTGAGTTTATTTTTGTGTATGGTGTTAGGGAGTGTTCTAATTTCATTATTTTCCATGTAACTGCCCAGTTTTCCCAGCACCACTTATTGAAGAGGCTGTCTTTTCTCCATTGTATATTCTTGCCTCCTTTATCAAAGATAAGGTGACCATAGGAGCGTGGGTTTATCTCTGGGCTTTCTATCCTGTTCCATTGATCTGTATTTCTGTTTTTGTGCCAGTACCATACTGTCTTGATTACTGTAGCTTTGTGGTATAGTCTGAAGTCAAGGAGCCTGATTCCTCCAGCTCCGTTTTTCTTTCTCAAGATTGCTTTGATTATTTGGGGTCTTTTGTGTTTCCATACAAATTGTGAAATTTTTTATTCTAGTTCTGTGAAAAATGTCAGTCGTAGTTTCATAGGGATTGCATGGAATCTGTAGATTGTTTTGCATAGTAGAGTCATTTTCACAATGTTAATTCTTCCAATCCAAGAACATGGTATATTTCTCCATCTATTTGTATCATCTTTAATTTCTTTCATCAGTGTCTTATAATTTTCTTCATACAGGTCTTTTTTCTCCTTAGGTAGGTTTATTCCTAGATATTTTATTCTTTTTGTTGCAATGGTAAATGGGAGGGTTTTCTTAATTTCACTTTCAGATTTTTCATCATTAGTGTATAGGAATGCAAGAGATTTCTGTGCATTAATTTTGTATCCTGCTACTTTACCAGATTCATTGATTAGCTCTAATAGTTTTCTGGTAGCATCTTTAGGATTCTCTATGTATAGTATCCTGTCATCTGCAAACAGTGACAGTTTTATTTCTTCTTTTCCGATTTGGATTCCTTTTATTTCTTTTCTTCTCTGATTGCTGTGGCTAAAACTTCCAAAACTATGTTGAATAGTATTGGTGAGAGTGGGCAACCTTGTCTTGTTCCTGATCTTAGTGGAAATGGTTTCTGTTTTTCACCATTGAGGATGATGTTGGCTGTGGGTTTGTCATATATGGCCTTTATTATGTTGAGAATAGTTCCCTCTATGCCTACATTCTGGAGGGTTTTTATCATAAATGGGTGTTGAATTTTGTCAAAAGCTTTCTCTGCATCTACTGAGATGATCATATGGTTTTTCTCCTTCAATTTGTTAATATGGTGTATCACGTTGATTGATTTGCATATATTGAAGAATCCTTGTATTCCTGGAATAAACCCCACTTGATCATGGTGTATGATCCTTTTAATGTGCTGTTGGATTCTGTTTGCTAGTATTTTTGAGGATTTTTGCATCTATGTTCATCAGTGATATTGGCCTGTAGTTTTCTTTCTTTGTGACATCTTTGTCTGGTTTTGGTATCAGGGTGATGGTGGCCTCGTAGAATGAGTTTGCGAGTGTTCCTCCCTCTGCTATATTTTGGAAGAGCTTGAGAAGGATAGGTGTTAGCTGTTCTCTAAATGTTTGATAGAATTTGCCTGTGAAGCCATCTGGTCCTGGGCTTTTGTTTGTTGGAAGATTTTTAATCACAATCTCAATTTCAGTGCTTGTGATTGGTCTGTTCATATTTTCTATTTCTTCCTGGTTCAGTCTCGGAAGGTTGTGCATTTCTAAGAATGTGTCCATTTCTTCCAGGTTGTCCATTTTATCGGCATATAATTGCTTATAGTAATCTCTCATGATCCTTTGTATTTCTGCAGTATCAGTTGTTACTTCTCCTTCTTCATTTCTAATTCTATTGATCTGAGTCTTCTCCCTCTTTTTCTTCGTGAGTCTGGCTAATGGTTTATCAGTTTTGTTTATCTTCTCAAAGAGCCAGCTTATAGTTTTACTGATCTCTGCTATTGGTTCCTTCATTTGTTTTTTCATTTATTTCTGATCTGACCTATATGATTTCTTTCCTTCTGCTAACTTTGGGGGTTTTTGTTCTTCTTTTTCTAATTACTTTAAGTTTGAGGTTAGGTTGTTTATTTGAGATGTTTCTTGTTTCTTGAGGTAGGATTGTATTGCTATAAACTTCCCTCTTAGAACTGCTTTTGTTGTATCCCATAGGTTTTGGGTCATCGTGTTTTCATTGTCATTTGTTTCTAGGTATTTTTTGATTTCCTCTTTGATTTCTTCAGTGATCTCTTGGTTATTAAGTAGTGTATTGTTTAGCCTGCATGTGTTTGTATTTTTTACAGATTTTTTCCTGTAATTGATATCTAGTCTCATAGTGCTGTGGTCGGAAAAGTTACTTGATATGATTTCAACTTTCTTAAATTTACCAAAGCTTGATTTGTGACCCAAGGTATGGAGAATGTTACATGAGCACTTGAGAAGAAACTATTCTGTTGTTTTTGGATGGAATGTCCTATAAATATCAATTAAGTCCATGTTGTTTAAAGTATCATTTAAAGCTTGTGTTTCCTTATTTATTTTCATTTTGGATGATCTGTCCACTGGTGAAAGTGGGGTGTTAAAGTTCCCTACTATGATTGTGTTACTGTCGCTTTCCCCTTTTATGGCTGTTAGCATTTGCCTTAGGTATGGAGGTGCTCTTATGTTGGGTGCATAAATATTTGCAATTGTTATATCTTCTTGGATTGATCCCTTGATCATTATGTAGGGTCCTTCTTTGTCTCTTTTAATAGTCTTTATTTAAAGTCTATTTTGTCTGATATGAGAATTGCTACTCCAGCTTTCTTTTGATTTCCATTTGCATGGAATATCTTTTTCCATCCCCTCACTTTCAGTCTGTATGTATCCCTACGTCTGAAGTGGGTCTCTTGTAGACAGCATATATATGGGTCTTGTTTTTGTATCCATTCAGCCAGTATATGTCTTTTGGTTGGAGCATTTAATCCATTTACGTTTAAGGTAATTATGAATATGTATGTTCCTATTACCATTTTCTTAATTGTTTTAGGTTTTTATTGCAGGTCTTTTCCTTCTCTTGTGTTTCCTGCCTAGAGAAGTTCCTTTAGCATTTGTTGTAAAGCTGGTTTGGTGGTGCTGAATTCTCTTCCTTTGCTTGTCTGTAAAGGTTTTAATTTCTCCGTTGAATCTGAATGAGATCCTTGCTGGGTACAGTAATCTTGGTTGTAGGCTTTTCCTTTTCATCACTTTAAATATGTCCTGCCACTCCCTTCTGGCTTGCAGAGTTTCTGCTGAAAGATCAGCTGTTAACCTTATGGAGATTCCCTTATGTGTTATTTGTTGTTTTTCCCTTGCTACTTTTAATATTTTTCCTTTGTATTTAATTTTTGATAGTTTGATTACTATGTGTCTTGGCATGTTTCTCCTTGGATTTATCCTGTATGGGACTCTCTCTGCTTCATGGACTTGATTAACTATTTCCTTTCCCATGTTATGGAAGTTTTCAACTATATTCTCTTCTAGTATTTTCTCAGTCCCTTTCTTTTCCTCTTCTTCTTCTGTGACCCCTATAATTCGAATGTTGGTGCGTTTAATGTTGTCCCAGCGGTCTCTGATACTGTCCTCACTTCTTTTCATTCTTTTTTCTTTGTTCTGCTCTGCAGTAGTTATTTCCACTATTTTATCTTCCAGGTCACTTATCCATTCTTCTGCCTCAGTTATTCTGCTATTGATTCCTTCTAGAGAATTTTTAATTTCATTTACTGTGCTGTTCATCATTGTTTGTTTGCTCTTTAGTTCTTCTAGGTCCTTGTTAAACGTTTCTTGTATTTTCTCCATTCTATTTCCAAGATTTTGGATCATCTTTACTGTCATTACTCTGAATTCTTTTTCAGGTAGACTGCCTATTTCCTCTTCATTTGTTTGGTCTGGTGGGTGTTTACCTTGCTACTTCATCAGCTGTGTTTCTCTGTCTTCTCATTTTGCTTGACTTACTGTGTTTGGGGTCTCCTTTTCAGAGGCTGCAGGTTCATAGTTCCCGTTGTTTTTGGTGTCTGCCCCCAGTGGCTAAGGTTGGTTCACTGGGTTATGTAGGCTTCCTGGTGTAGGGAAGTTGTGCCTGTGTTCTGGAGGATGAGGCTGGATCTTGTCTTTCTGGTGGGGAGGACCACATCTGGTGATGTGTTTTGGGCTGTCTGTGACCTTATTATGATTTTAGGCAGCCTCTCTGCTAATGAGTGGGATTGTGTTCCTGTCTTGCTAATTGTTTGGCATAGGGTTTCCAGCACTGTAGCTTGGTGGTCGTTGAGTGGAGCTGGGTCTTAGTGTTGAGATGGAGATCTCTGGGAGAGCTTTCACCATTTAATATTACATGGAGCTGGGAGCTCTGTGGTGGTCCAGTGTCCTGAACTCGGCTCACCCACCTTAGAGGCACAGGCCTGACACTCGGCCGGAGCACCAAGACTCTGTCAGCCACATGGCTTAGAAGAAAAGAGAGAAAAGAAGAAAGAAAAAATATAAAATAAAATAAAGTTATTAAAATAAAAAATAAAATATAATTATTAACAATAAAAAAATAAAAAGTAATTAAAAAAAGAAAAAAAGAAAGAAAGAAAGAAGAGAGCAACCAAACGAAAAAACAAATCCACCAATGATAATAAGAGTTAAAACTTTACTAAGACAAACAAACAAACAAAAAAACAGATAGATTCCTAGGACAAATTATAAAAGCAAAGTTATACAGACAGAATCACACAAAGAAGCATACATATACACACTCAGAAAAAGAGATAAAGTAAAAAAATATATATATTGTTGCTCCCAAAGTCCACCACCTCAATTTTGGGATAATTCGTTGTGTATTCAGGCATTCCACAGATGCAGGGTCTATCAAGTTGATTGTGGAGATTTAATCTGCTGCTCCTGAGGCTGCTGGGAGAGATTTCCCTTTCTCTTCTTTGTTCGCACAGCTCCTGGGGATCAGCTTTGGATTTGGCTCTGCCTCTTCATGTAGGTCACCTGAGGGTGTCTCTTCTTCACTCAGACAGGACAGGGTTAAAGGAGAAGCTGATCCGGGGGCTCTGGCTCACTCAGGCCGGGGGGAGGGAGCGGTACGGAGGAGGCGGGGTGAGCCTGCGGCAGCAGAGGCCGGCATGACATTGCACCAGCCCGAGGCGCGCTGTGTGTTCTCCCGGGGAAGTTGTCCCTGGATCACGGGAGCCTGGCAGTGGCGGGCAGCACCGGCTCCCGGGAGGGGCGGTGTGGAGAGTGACCTGTGCTCGCACACAGGCTTCTTGGTGGCGGCAGCAGCAGCCTTAGCGTCTCATGCCCATCTCTGGGCACTGATAGCCGTGGTTCACGACCATCTCTGGAGCTCTTTTACGTGGTGCTCTGAATCCCCTCTCTTCACTCACCCAGAAACAATGGTCTCTTGCCTCTTCAGCAGCTCCAGACCTTTTCCTGGACTCCCTCCCGGCTAGCTGTGGTGCACTACTCCCCTTCAGGCTGTGTTCACGCCGCCAACCCCAGTCCTCTCCCTGGGATCCGACCTCCGAAGCCCGAGCCTCAGCTCTCAGCCCCGCCCGCCCCGGCGGGGGGAGCAGACAAGCCTCTAGGGCTGGTGAGTGCTGCTCAGCACCGAGCCTCTGTGCGGGAATCTCTCCGCTTTGCCCTCCGCACCCCTGTTGCTGCGCTCTCCTCCTTGGCTCCGAAGCTTCCCCCCTCTGCCACCCGCAGTCTCTGCCCACGAAGGGGCTCCTAGTGTGTGGAAACCTTTCCTCCTTCACAGCTCCCTCCCACTGGTGCAGGTCCCGTCCCTATTCTATTGTCTTTGTTTTTTCTTTTTTCTTTTGCCCTACCCAGGTACATGGGGAGTTTCTTGCCTTTTGGGAAGTCTGAGGTCTTCTGCCAGCGTTCAGTAGGTGTTCTGTAGGCGTTGTTCCACATGTAGATGTATTTCTGATGTATTTGTGGGGAGGAAGGCGATCTCCACGTCTCACTCCTCCGCCATCTTGAAGGTCTCGCCAACTCTGTCTTAAGCTATTGAGAATGTATTTGGTCTTAGCCTGCAAACAGTAAACTGAAACATATATTTGTGAATTAAAAGACTTCTTCCAGATGAAGTCTTTTAAGTATGTTTACCTAAAATATAACACAATAAATTTATGCTTAATGTAAAATGGTCAAACAGTACAGAAATATTAAAGTAAAAATAAATTACTCTTCACCTTTTCTCTTAATCCAGTCTTCTCTCTGCACAGAAGAGCAATGTTTATAGGTTGGTAAATGTCCCACAGGACTTTTTCATGCATATGTACACAAACATACAACTCTATAAAGTATGCACATTTTTCTGTCTTGAAGATCTTTCCACATCACCCTATATAGTTTCATTACTATTAACACGCGTACAGCACAATAATTCAGTTATCTTCTTATTGCTACATACTTATTGGAAAAAACTTAATATTATAAAAATACCATAAATAAACAGTTTTGTCCAGCTATGAGTATTTCTATAGGATACACTTACCAGGAGTTGAAATGCAAATGTGGTTTTAAAAAATTGTAAGTATTACAGTTTTATAATGATTCTGATATTTCCGGTAGACACAGAGGCTCTTATTGGAATTTTAATATATTATGTTCAGTCACTGAATTTTAAGAGGGCTATAAGGAGATTTAAGAAAGTGGTTTAGGGAAGATGACGACAGTAATTAAATAAATACAGAATGAGCTCTTTGGAGATAAGTTGGGAGTAAGGGCAGTTTAGCCACAGAAGAGAAGGCTGTTTTAGGATGCTGCCCATTTTTTTTTTCACTTCTGCAGAAATTCCAATTGTAGATTTACATTTCAGTAACTGAAATCAACCAGATGTTGTGAACACTTCGTTATTATACTTTTACTTATATCCTAGGACTAAGTAGAAATGGACGTTATAAAACCTCTGATTTTTGAAGTCTGAAAATGGAATAGGCATCTGCATTTTTTATGAGACCCATGAGTTATTTTTTTCCCATTTATGTTCTCACTGCTTTATCGGTGCTAGTTTTGAACATAAATCACATCCCTATAGGAATTTACAGAGATAAATGTAAGACTCAATATTCTCTCCCAGAAACACTGATAGTTCCCCTCTGAACTCTTGTGGTTCTTCTGGTTTATCCCACTCACATATCTCTCACGAAAGACTTTGGAATTTATCTGGGCACTGTCTCATCTCCTTTAAGAGATTTTAGACATCTTAGTGGAAGGGAAAAAGTTTTGTTTATCTTTGTGTCCTGCCCAACATTTGGCACAGTTTTTCATGTACAAACAATGCCCAGTAAATATTCTTATGAATAATTAACGGATAAAAGTTATGTTTGCCCCTGGGCACAAGGTCACTAATAAAACCTAATACTGTTACGAGAAATATGATTTAAGGAACGCTCTGAATGATAAGGAACCAGGATTACTTTCTCACACAGGAAGAACAGTATCATTTTATGAAAATCCTTTTTAGTGTGAAGGGAAAGTGGTATAAAAATCATAAAAAAATGTAAACCAAGCTTCTCTAGAAAATTCTATTGGTTCTGTATATACAGTATTCACACATTATAGGATATTATGATCAATTTTCTGTGATTCTCTTATTCTATACTTTCTAATGAGAATTTTTGATGTTTACCAAATATTTATTTAAAAGTGGTTAATTAGAAAAAAATTTTGAGTTATTATTCTCTAAAGAAAGAACATGGTGTACTTTGAAGCTGAGTTAAGGCATAAGCACAAGGGCATAGTATAAGCTAGAGTCTGCCTCTTAGATTACCTAACATTGCTACCAAAAATAAAATGGATACATTAGCATTAGCTAGGAACATAGAGACAGAAATCGCTTTCAATAGACATTTACAGCAACACCTTTTTTTTTCTCATATCAAGGTTTTCTTTTTCTCATCAATTATTGAGCTAATTCAAGAGAACAATACTTTGATAGGGCTTTGATGATATTGCGGCATCTTGTAACAATATCATTCAAAAGTCTAAAGTGGTTCACAGAACTCAGGGAAACACTTACTTGTGTTTGCCTGCTTATTAAAGGATGCGATAAAAGATACAGATGAACAACCAGATGATGAGATACGTAGACAAGGTCCAGGAGGGTCCTGAGTGTCGGAGCTTCTGTTTCCATGGAATTAGAGTGACATCCTCCTCCTGGTGGGGATGTGTTCACCAACCTTGAAGCTCTCTGAATCCCGTACTTTTGGGATATTATGGAAGCTTTATCACTATACATGATTGACCATTAACTCCATTTTCAAACCTTCTCTGTTCTCAAAAGAATGGGGGCATCATTTTATCGTAATTTGCTTGTTTGACGTAGATTAGTCATAGTCTAGGTCAATTTTTGATGTCATTCCTCATGCTCTTTGGTAAACTAAACAGAGATTCCTTTTTAGTTTTTTAATAGTGAAAATTCATATCCTGGAGTCTCCCTCAGAGAGGAGGGGAGGGCATGAGTGTTGATTGTCATGTACATCTTTGTGGTCACTACTGGGAGAGAGTTAAGGAGGTATGTGTCTGCAGCCTCCAGTCTTGGCACATCTGCGACCTTTTCTACAAATGGATGGTGCAGGGATGGTGCGATTCCCGGGAGTCTTACTGGTCTTTTTACCCGGTGACTTTTATAAAATTATGGACGTGGGAGAGACTGGGACCTGAGATTGACCAGATTCGTTTCCAAAATTGATCGGTGAACTGTGAAAAATTTGTTGGGAGTCTTAATACAAATGACAAGGTAAATGGATTAACTACCAGGCATTAAATTTTGAGAGGAGTGATACATTTAATCTTTATATATCCGTAATGTTAATATTTTTGCTTTGGGTATACTCATATGGAGACTGGATATATTAGCAAGGTAGAGATAAAATTCTCTCTAAACCACAGCTTTAGCAATATAATTTCTAATAAAAAGCACCAATTGACATTAGGAAGGGGCAGAACCATTTTGGCAAGTAGTGATTGAGTCTCCACCAAAAAATATTTAATCAAATAGATTTCTTAGAAAGGCAAACCAGATACCATGATTTAAGGTGATTAAGAGTAAAGTCATTCCCTGACTAGAGTAAACTTGCTTTTGGTTAGTCTTGATAAACACAACAAAATACCGACTGACAAACAGGAGAGTTTTGAGAAGATTTAAAATTAACAAGAAGGACTATAAAGGGCATTAAACTCAGTTTTTGATTCAACTGGTTTTCAGTCAGGAGATAGTACAGACACTAGCCACTCTATGTTGCGGTACATGTGTTTTCCTGTGGGTTTTTTTTCTTTAATATAAGCTATCTGATATATATTTTTGGATGTAGGAGGAGTGAAGCATATAACAATTGCAGCCTTTGTAACCTTTGTTTCTTTCTAATGGAAAGGACCAGATTGCATCCAATAAAAGCTTTCTTCCTAGCCAAAATTTGGTCAGATTTTGGTGAATAGTATTTTCCCGGAGTGGAACTAGTAGTACTCAAATTACAGTAATTTATTAGAATTTGATCCTATAAGGCACATAAAACTATTTTACAGTGCTACATTTATTTCCATCATCTCTTTCTTTGCCAGCTATAAATCATTTAAGTTTTCAAAGCATAAATAGTATTCTGTCTAGAAATAATTGGATGACCACATAAATGGGTCCTGTATTTTTGGAACCGTTATGACATGGCTGTGGAAGAAATCAATGTTTTAGAGTATTATTCTGGGTAATGGGATTGATGCTCACTGAAACAACAAACCATCTTATTTACATAATGTAATTACACATTCATTACATAAAGGGAAGTAGTAGAAATGTAGATGGTGAACATTACAGACCTTGTCTTTTTCTTAAAGTACAAACTTTTCACTCTGAATCAGGAGAATTTCAGACCATTTAAACTACTTTTTCTAAACCCAAGGATAAATAAATAAATAATATCCATTAGATTTAAGGTTTCATGAAACTTGCAGTGATCTCCTTAAAAAGGTTAGGTTCTGTCTTTGCTTATTTATCCGTTTGTTTGTTGATGGGCATTTGACTTGTTCCCACTTTTGGGCTATTAATAATAAATAATGTTGCTATGAATAACAACTCTGTCAACTGACTAAAAATCATTGGATTGTTCACTTAAAATGGGTAAATGTAATAGCATGTAAATAATACCACAATAAAGCTGTTTTTTTTTTTAAAGGCTAGTTTTAAATACAGCTAGATTATATAGCTCTAGTTGATTATTTGCAAGATGTCAAGAAGGCTTTCTTGTCCCAGTGTATCTTGCTCACTTACCTTTATCAATATCTGACATTTCACCATTAAAGACTTATTATTTGGGTTATGAACTTAATCATACTTGAGATGGCATTGGGAAGGATAACACATGAAAGTGAATCACTTTGTTGTGGGAGGTACAATCAATGACATACAACTGAATTAAAAATATATATTTGTCTTTCTCTGTCTGGCTTACTTCACTTAGTATGATGGTCTCTAGGTCCATCCATGTTGGCACAAATATCATATGCTATAGCTTATATGTGGAATCTAAGAAAAGGGTACAAATGAACTTATTTACAAAACAGAAATAGACTCACAGACACAGAAAACAAACTTATGGTTACCAAAGGGGAAAGAGGGGGAAGGACAAATTAGGAGTTTGGGATTAAAATATACACATTACTCTATAGAAAACAGATAACCAACAAGGACCTACTGTATAGCACAGGGAATAATACTCAATATCTTGTAATAACCTATAATGGAAGAAAATGTAAAAAAAGACTATATATATATTTTTATATATTTATAACTGAACCACTTTACTGTACACCTGAAACTCATACAACATTGTAAATCAACTCTATTTCAATAACAATTTTTTAAAAAGAAAAAAATATAATTGGGTAGAGTCCAAGGGATAACTTTGCAGGATGCTGGTTGGAGTAGAACATGAAAAGGGTGAAATAAAGGTCCAGAGCAGGGGAAATTCTCAGGAAGACAAGCTGTAGATTGGGTACCACAGAGGAAGTCCCAGGGAAGCAGAGAGATACTGGAAGCCCTGGGGAGGGGGCATCCAGCTTGTGCATCCAACATTCCAAAATGGTGGCAAGAGGTTGCTCTCCTTCCTGAGCTTTGCCCTGCTTTATAATTTAGCTTAAATCTTTCCCTGGGTACTAAAATCACAGTGCTTACATCTATAAGTATTTCCAAAAGAATACCGGAGTCTCACAGTGAAACAGTAGGCTCTGGCAGCCTACTGGTGATGGTCAGATTCACAGACCCAAAGAGATGTAAACTATTAGAACAGTATTGTGGAGAAAGCTAGCTTTTGGGTAATCTTAGAAAAAAGGAAACAGGATGTCATAATGAAAAACAACATTTTTAAGTTTTATGTTACGTTTGAATTCCTAAGAGTTTCTGTTGATTGCAAACGGGGCAGATATTCCAGTAGTATAATTCTTTTGACTGTATAGTGAATTATGTCCCAAACAACAGTGTTTTTGATGACATTTGTCAATGTTTATTGTGGTATTTTTTGTAAGGTCAGAATTTCTGTTCAGGCCAATTTTTTACTGAAGTTGCCATCTTACAGCCACCTGTTTTGTAATAGATTATTTTCCCCCAGCACAAAGAAAGTCATCTCTGAATACTTAGCTATAAGCCTCAAGCTTTCTAATCTTCTATATTCAGTATGTCTGGGTTTTGATTAATAATTCTAAACCAAGCACGAGAGATAGTAGTAGACAGAGAATTACTCTTATACAAGTCTCTCTGTTATTATTTCATTGGCGCTAAATGAGGATGGGGCCAGTCGATGAATTATTCATGTAATGCAGGGAAAAGCTGTCACTCCAGTCCCTGGACCCCTGCAGAGTTCCACAGATTTTACCAAAATGTTTTGTAGATTTCTATTTTTTTAACTTAAAAATATGGAAGACTTGAATGAAATGGATAGGTCTCCTTCAAGAGTCAAAAAAAAATTCAATTTCATTGCTCAGCATGTAACATTTTTTTCTCTGTGTTTCAAATTATATTGTGAAAGTAAATCTCCATGTCTTTTTAATACAAAACTTAGTGTTGTAGATTGAAAAAAATCATACAATACATCAGCTTTCTGTGATTATGCTTTCATATTTAATAAATAACTTTTTCTAATGCTCTATTAGTAGCACATTTTTATTTTATTTCATAAGAAAGGTAACATTTAAGATAATATTTCTTCCCTGACTATGAGGAATGAGGAATCTATGCAAATACAGAGAAATTACATCACAGGTGTTTTGGCCTCTTGTACCTAAATACCTTCTTGCAAAGAATGCTGTCAGGATAACTCTAAAGGCTAAGTGTGACTTGCTGAAATATTTATCTGAGGCCTGATTGGAACCCTATTGGAAAATAGCAACATGCCAGAAAGAGGGCCCATAAAAACACTAATTTCCTTAGAGATGATTTCTAGTAATGCATTGATCACTGTATTGTATATAAGAAACAAGTGAAGAATTTTTTGCATTTGATGATGGATAATATCTTATAAATATGTCGAAGTCAATTTGTGGGATCTAGAAGTTTTAATTAATCCAAACATATCTAGAATGTGCTTTCAAGTCGACATTACCATAATCTACCAATAGAAAGGCTATTAGACAAATACAACTCCTGTAGTTACAATTTTTTTAAATAAAAATGACTCTCAGTAGTTGCTAAAGACAAAGGCAATTCAGGTGACAGTTCAAGAAAGTGAAAGGATAATGCAGTAGGTGTTATGTAAATAGTAGCACTAATAGCTAGCATTATTGAGCCTTAGCTATGTGGTAGGACTGTTCTAAACATTTCACATGTTTTTTTCACAGTTAATATTATAAAGGACTTGAGGTAGCTACAGGTTTATAAAGGGTACCTGTTTTTTTGCAGATGGAGTAATTAAGCAAGAATGTCATTAGAGAACACATAGTTTGGCAAATACTAGGATTGCCTGCCCAATATTTATATCTGCCACCAGAACCCCTAATGTAGTGATGTTCTCAGATGCATGTAATGGATCATTATTGGTCTAAATCTAGGGACAGGAAACTTACTATGAAGGATCAAATAGTAAATATTTTAGGCTTTGTGGGCCAGAAGATTTATCTTGCAATTACTACTCAACTTTGCTATTGTAGCATGAAAGCACTTATATATAAAAAAGAATGTGTGTGGTTGTTCCAATAAAACTTCATTTATAAAAACAGACAGCAGGCAGCATTTGGCCCATGTGAGTGGGATGTAGTTTGCTGACTCCTGGTCTAAACCAATCATGGCCATTCTGTTTCTCATTTTTCAGCCTCTGGTGCTGTGATTTTGTGATAAACTCAGATAAATGAAAGACAATATCTGCTGGGAGTGTGTTGAGACCTATACAACTGGCATTACCCTTCTCTCTTTCCTTTTTTCTGATTTTAATGCTTTGCTGGAGCAAAAAGTTCCCATTTTATGACCATGAGGTAACAAGGCGGTATGTTAAGAATGGAAGAACAGATAGACAGGGAGTTTCCCTATGGCAAAGTTGAGGCTCTGGACCATTGCCTGCAGCTGCCTGTCTTTGGACTTACTGTTATACGAGAAAAAGTAATTATTTGTCCAAAACACTTCGGCTTTATTGTTGTTAGTTGCAGAGGAAGGGAATTCTGACACATTTCTCCAGAAATTCGAATTTAAATGCAAAATCCTAGAGAGTTAAATTATTCAATGTTGTAATTTTTCAAAGAACAGTGATATTTTTGCATTTTAAAATATGGTGATCTACATTCTGAGCACACATGAACCTACAATTTCTAATTTTAGAGATCTTGGATTTATCCTTTATACAGAGTACAGATTACTCTTTTACAGACCTCAACATTTTCTGAAAGTGCTTAAAGTCTCATTCTCATCCTTTGTGTCACTGGTGGTTCTCAAACTTTTGAGAGTATACAAAGTATTGAGAGCTTATTAAACGTTCAGGTACCTGAGTTCCATTGCAAAAGTTTCTGACATTGCAGGGTTGTACATAAGTCTGGGTTTTAAATAATTACTCCCAGTGATTGTGAAACAGGACCTTGAGAAACACTGCTCTAGAGTCTAGACTAATTTGACTGGGTAAGAAAAGCCAGGGTGGTGGTAATTTTTATAGATAGATGTATTGACAAAAATCATGACTCTGAGACCTCTCTCTTAGTTCCCACCAACAACCAAACGTCTGTCTTACACTAATAGCCTTTAAATGGAATTACTTTTTAGCTGACTGGCAATTTGATTAAGTGAGATGCTTGATTCTTTTTGCTTTGGCTGAATAGTGTTGAGTGATATCCAGTAGATTCAGTCATGAAACAGCCATGGATGGTTAGGTTGTAGGTTTCACCAACATTTGAACCTAAATTCTTTACGGTCATGAGCAGTCATTCATTCACCATGAACAGCACTCTCTGAGGTGCTGTACAGTACAGTGGAAAGAACTTGGGCTTTCAAGACAGAGAAAAGAAAATTAGAATTATGTTTCATGTTTGTTGGATGACCTGTGAGGCTTAGTAACCTCATCTATAATGAATGTAATATAACTCCCCTCCCATTCAGAGTTATAATAATCATTGGAGATAATCTGTGGTCCTGGAAGGAGACGCTTCTCCCTGGTGACCCTAGTTTTGCTGCTGCTTCTCTTTCCCAGGTTAACATGATGTTCAAGGCACACAAAGGCATGACTTGGCCATCGGATTCATGACACAAGACGCAGGAGCTTTCTAACTTTGAGTTATCCCAATACTTGTTTTATTCTTACGCCAGTGTTGGTTCAAGGTAGGAGGCTAACAGGCTGCATGGCAATCTGTAGTTCTCAAAAAACACAATTCAAAGAGCTGCCTTAAACAAATGCCTGAAACGTGTCTTCTGATTGATTCCCCTGCCGTCTCCCTCCAAGCAGATGTCCTGGCAGAGCAGGGAGTCTGGCTTGGACTACAAATGGCTTTTAACACACTCCTGTTTTATTGCCTCTTTGTCTGCATTGGGTAACCCCCAAATGAAGTTATCAGTAGGGAATAGGGAAAGTGAGAAGGTCAAGATAGGCAGGCTGCTGAGGGTTTGGCCTCTAAGTTCCTGCTTACTCACAGGTAAGTGTTGTACTTCACATCTCAGCCTTACGTGTATATCATCAAGAATGGTGATTGGCATGTGATAAGTATACAATAGTTACCAGCAACTAGTATGCCGTTTTTATTTCTTAGTGAGAGTTACCATTATTCATTTCTTTATACCCTGTATGTAGCCCAGTGCTTTGAATGTAGCAGGGCCTTACTGTATTTGTTGTATTTGTTAACTAACACATAAAAGTCTTGTAAGGGGTTGGGAATAAAAGAAGGCACTGGGCATATAGAGGGCAGAAGATACAGCTGTGGAGAAGAAAGGGTCAGAAAGGAGAACAAATGGATGGAAAGGCAAATGTCACTGAATTATAGTTTTGATGCAGAATGTACCTCGACCTTATGTGTTTGGACCCAAAGAAGTTGAGAACAAAGGTATGCTTTGCCTTGGTCCCCATCAGTGCTATCCTTTATTCAGGTCATTTAACCATTGGATAGAAGTATTTATTGAATGTCTGCCATTTGTCAGGCCCAGTGCTAGGTTCTGGATGTATAACATGAACAAAAACAAACAAGATTCTTACCTTTGTGGGGCCTACAATTTCCTGGGAGAGTTAGATATTAATGAAATAAACACATGAATAAATATAAAATTATTATTTGTTTAAATGCTGGAAGGAATTTCATGTTACACTATAAGAGTGGAAAATAAGAGGACGCAACATTATGTAGGATCAAGAATGGCTTCCTTATAGAAATGATACTTGGAGTGAGATGTAAAGAATGAATAGGTGTTAAGCTAGCAAACGGAGATTGGAATAAGGTACAGAAGCACACATTCAGTTGAGGGAACATCAACTGCCAAAGACTTTCTGAAGGAGCATGACACAATTGAGAAATGTGATGTAAACTCCATGTGGCTGGACCACTAAGAGGAAGTGAGAGATGAGTCTGGAGTGGGGATTCTTTGGGGCCTTGTAGACCCGGATTTATTTTGAGATCAGAAGGGAATACTTACTAGGTATTTTAAACATGTTATGACATGATATGATTAGCATTTTAAAAATCACTCTGGCTGCAGTAGAGAACAGATTGGAAGATCTGTTGGCTAGATCAGTTAGGTTATGGGTTGTAGCTCAGGAGAGAGGTGAAGGCACCTTTTTGGAAAGAGGAGTGAATGAATTTAGGGGATCTCAAGATGTAAAATTGAGAGGAATTGATGGTGGATAGGATATGGCTGGGAGAAAGGAAAATGTCATAGATGACGTGTGACTGGATAGATGGTGATGCTATCCACTGAGGAAGGCAGTACTGGAAAAGAATCAAGTTTGGAAAAGATCATGAGTAAATCAGAGAGTCAGTTGGTTTTACTGGAAAGCTATATAGTGTTGGCTTCTAAAATGAACTTCCTATCATACATGGATTTTTTTTTTTTCTAGAGATAACTTAAGAACCATTTCTTCAATGTCCCCAAAAAGTCCCCAAATCTATTGTGTGCTACCTTTAAGTAATGTTCTATCTCTATACCTTAAGCAAGAGTAACACTTACTTAAAAAGTGTGTGCAATTATGGACACCAGGTATATTCTTTACCAGTAAGGAAAAATTGCTGAAAAAGAGGAAAATAACCCAATCATCTCGGCATATTGTTTTTATTTTTTCATGTCTTTTTAATTTTGTGTCCCTATTAATCTTTTTCTATAGTCATAATCAAAGTGTGTAGTCCATTTTGAGTGGCGTGGAATAATAGAAAAAAATACTTTAGTGAGACATGGACCGAAAATTCCTGCTTGGTTTTTTTCTAGCTACATGATCTTTAGCAAAAGTTTTAACTCTCTGAACCTAAACTTTTCCATCTGGAAAATGGGGTGGAGGAAAGGGTTATCATCCTCTCCATTCATCACTGGGGTAATGATTAAATAGAGTAATATTTGTGTAAAATATTTAGTGTTTGGAACGTAGTCGCTGCTTAATAAATGTTAGACATTCTTTCCCTATTTCTTGTAGCCTGCCTTTTCCACACAGCATTATATTGTAAATGTTGAAAGATCAGTATAATGTTTATAATTATACTTCTATTTTCTTCAAAACATTTCAGTGAGTTGTGTTGCTTAATTTTCTTTAACCCCTTTCCTACTGTTGGATACTATTTTTCCAGTTTTTGCCAATTGTAGATAATATTGCATCTGTGCATGTATTTTGAATTATTTCTTAATAAACATTCAATATTTTGATTACATTAGGTCAAAATTATGATGGTTTGTACATTATTTGGATGCAAGTTTCTTGTATTGGTCTATAGAGTCATAAAAGTATGAATGCACCACATCAAACTTTTGCACTAGTATAACATGCTTCATGAGACTGGGGGAACAGCCCTATGTTGGGAACAGTACTATCACAGTGAAGAAGAACGGGGGCTCTGAACTCAGTTTATGAGTGGAAAATCTCAATTCCTCCATTTATGTATGAATTTGCACAGTTACCTAACATCTACAAATGTCCATTTTTTATCTCTAAAAATGGGGAGAATAATAATGCCTTCCTTTAGGGTTTCTGTGATAAATAAATCACAATAAATAGTGTCTAATATATAGTAAACATTGTAAATATTAGTTTTTAAGTTACTATGTATTACAATAGCTAGTTTATAGGTTAAGCTGCTATAACAAATAGACTGTCTTAATGTGTTAGATATACCTGACTTAATAGCATAGAAGTTTGTTTCCTTCTTATATAACAGTCTGAGATAGAAAGATGCTTCGAATAGGTTGGTGGCTTTGCTTTGTGGAATTATCTGGGGACTCAGGTTCCTTCTATATTATTAATCTGCTATTCTGTGAGGTATTTTCTCTCCCTGGTGTGCAGTGATGAGGAGGTGGAATAGAGAAAAAGCAAGGACCTTTTTACTTAGCTGTCCTCTCTTGGTTTTGGATACCTGCAGGATACTTATAGACGGGTTTTCTTGGATGTCATGCAACTGTCCCCCTACTGCACAGTTTCTAAACTTGAAGGATTGCTCCAGTGTGAACATTTCCTTCACTGCCCCCTTCAGCTTCTTCTCAAGGCAGTGCACCTGTAGTCTTTAGCACCCAAGGTTTCCTCATCTAGAAGGCGCCATATCCAGGAGTGGCAAAATGGCCTAAATCCAGCTGTCTTCTATGGTCCGCTTGACCTGCAGGCAACTCACACAGCCTTGCCATGTCAAACAGCGAGAGTACAAACTGCTCTGCTGCGTCTCTCCAATTCTTTTTTTCCTTTCTTTAAACAGGTATCCAGGGCAGCCACAGTAGTCCACCTTATAAACCAAAATTCAAATGGGAGGTGAGATGTCAGATTTCCCCTGAGAGTTTTTAAAAGCTTCTCTTAGAATCCTTCTCATCTGGCTCTAGGTGAGAGAAGGGAAGACGCCACCCCTGAAATGATCCTCCTTGGTTCCTCTCATTTCATTATTATTATTATTATTATCATTTTTGCTCTGGAATGGTGATGGCAGGGGTAGCCAGGCGCGTCTGCCTTCTCTTGGTAAGTTCTGTGGGGATGTACTGGGTGGTACTCTTTAGTTTGTGAGGCTACTGATTCCATTGTTCTTTTAGCATTGGAACTTCAGTGGCATTCTATGAAAACAGGAAAGATACTGGGTTCCTTCTGGGGTTACAGAATGTAGATAAAGAAGTTTTGTGGTTCTTTTTATTAAAATAGCCAAATCAGTTACTGAAATATGGAAATAACTGTTCTAGTTCATATAGGACTTAATCTGTAGTAGTGATTTGTTGCTATGATATCATCATCTATATGTGCTCCAAATATGTAACAACTGACCATTAGCCTTTTAAGTCAGGCTTAATTAAGATATAACTTACACGCAGTAAAATTCTCCACTTTTAGATGTTTCAATGCTTTTTAGCACACGTATACATACAGATATATCTATATAGCTATATCTATATCTATCTATAACTATACTTTTGTAACCACCACCATCACATTTGAGTTATAGAACATCTCCATCATCCAAAGAAACCCCCTCATGCTCCTCTGTACTCAACCCCCTTGCTTGACCTCCAGCCCCTCATCTGATTTCTATCCCTATACTTTTTCTTTTGCTAGAATGCCATATAAATGGAAGTATACAGTATATGGCCTCTTTGTTTCTGGCTTATTTCACTTAGCATTATTATTCTGAAATTCTTCCATGTTGTTGCATATATAAGTGGTTTGTTCCTTTTTATTGCTGAGTAGTGTTCCATTATATGAATATTCCACAGTTTGTGTGAACATTCACCAATTGATGAATATTTGACATGGCTCCAATTTTTAGATATTATAAATAAAGCTGCTATAAAATTTACATATAGGTATTTCTGTGGATATATACATTGGTTTTTTGGAAAATGAATTATTTTATTTAGGAGTGAGATTAATAGGTTACTTATTAATTGTATGTTTATCTTTCTAATAAACTGCCACACTGTTTTCTAAAGAGCTGTACCATTTTGCATTCCCACCAGCAAGGGATTAGAGTTCAAGTTGCTCCTCATCCTCATGAGTACTTGGCATTGTCAGATTACCAGGTGTTTTTGGTTTTTTTTAAAATTTCAGTCATTCTAGTAGGTGTGTAGTGGTATCTTATTATAGTTTTAATTTGCTTTCCCCTAATAATCAGTAGTATCGACATTTTTAGTCTACTTATTACCCATCCATATAACTTGTTTGGTGAAGTGTCTTTTGTCTATTTTGGGAAGGAGAAAAGGAAGTTGTTTGTTTTCTTATTATTAAGTTTTGGGAGTTCTTTACATCTGAACACACACCGCTGTGTTCTGCCCTCCCCAATTTGTGACTCATTTGATAGTGTCTATATTGTTATTTCATTAGTAAATGATTAACAAAGAGAGGAATAATTGACTCAGTACATTAAACTTTAAATAGAAGACCAGCATTAGAAGCAGGAGATCCATAAAATATTACCACTCTTCTTCTCAAAGACAGTTTTAGAGACTAGATAATAAAAACAATATGGCAGTTCCTATTTTACCTTGTGGTACAATTGATATTCATTTGAGTCTTACTCGTTGGCCATGTAGGGACTTGATTCTTTGGGACTGATTTGTGTGATGCTGATAGGAAACCTCTGATCAAACGACGTAATACAATTAACCCATTAAAGGATTAACTCTTGCCATCTATTCCCTTGTAGAAATCAAGGAGTCCTGCAAGAATAAAACACAAGATACAGCAAGTTGAAATTTTGTGGGTATATGAAGTGTAGACCAACAGCCTACAACTTAGCTCAGGGTTTCCTTCCTCAGATATACATTATGTAATCTTGTATTATAAAAATTCTCTTTCTACGTTCTTAAAAACAAAACAATGACAACAACAAGTTCTGTATTGGTATTTTCATCAGTAGTTTGGCAAAGGAAATAAAACAAGTGAGTAAATATTTTATTTGTTGGTGCTCTGTTGCCTTTGAACTTAAAATGAGGTTTGGTGATTAATTTTAGCTTTTTAATTTTTTTAAATAATTAATTAATTAATTAATTTTTTTTTGTCTGTGTTGGGTCTTCGTTTCTGTACGAGGGCTTTCTTTAGTTGCAGCGAGCAGGGGCCACTCTTCATCGCGGTGCGCGGGCCTCTCACTATCGCGGCCTCTCTTGTGGAGCACAGGCTCCAGACGCGCAGGCTCAGTAGTTGTGGCTCACGGGCCCAGCTACTCCACGGCATGTGGGATCTTCCCAGACCAGGGCTCGAACCCGTGTCACCTGCATTGGCAGGCAGACTTTCAACCACTGCGCCACCTTGAAGCCCCAGCTTTTAAATTTTTTTTTATTTCCCGAAGCATTGAACAAAGGCAGTGGGAATTTAATTGCAGCATGAGAGATTTAAGTTAAAGAGAAGAGAGGCTGGGAGAAAAAGGATATATCTAGTATTGATCACTTACTCTGTACTAACACTGTGCTAAATGTTTTTTTATATCTTACTTTGTATAAGTCAATGATGGTTGACTTTGAAAATAATACTAAAAAGACAAATTAGTTCATCCTCTTATTTAGAAATCATTTATTGAGCATCACGTTTGTGTACAAAACATATACCAGAAGATAAAGAGGAGGTAAAAAGATTTGCAAATATACATCTTTTCTCTGGTTATAGGTTAAATCACCTTGGATCATCCTCTTTGAAAGAGAATGAGTAGGTGATTAGATTATATCCCAAGTCACTTGTAATTCTATCAGTATAATTCAGTATGTCTTATTCTACTACAAAGAGAGGAATCAATAAGTGACCACAATGCGGTGCTTTTAAATGTGTGGCTTTCAAGTACACTCTTGTAAAAGGAACACTTCACAACACTGTGTCTTCAGGAATGATCTTATCTGGGCCTTTTGTCCAGCACTCATAAAGCATTTGTTGAGTTAATTTCTTTATATCTATCTAAAATATTGCTAGCTGGAACTGTAGGATTTAACAAGATGCATCTCTCCTGCTCTCAAGGAGTCCACAGTCTAAAGAAAATCAGAAAGGCAAACACTATTTACAATACAATTTGACAACTCTTAAATAAGAGCATTGTAAGCAGGAAGACAGAGACTCTAACTCCACCTGAAGAGTTGGGGAAGGTCTTGCTTCAAAGAAGAAGGGAATCAGCTGAATTGAGAAATTCACCAGGTGAAATTCACCAGGTGAATCACCAAATTCACCAGGTGAATCGCACAGAATCACCAGGTGAATCACCAGGTGAATGTGTGGAAGCACAGCCAAGAAAGAGCAAACAACATGTGTCAATACAAGAAAATGCTGCCTTGTTCCAATGCCTAGGGACACAGCTTGGTTTCGAAGGATTAGCTGGAAATAAAGCTGGGAGAGGAAGATGGGAGACAGATAATGAGGGGCTTGGCTTTACTAGTCTTTAGAGTAGAGCTTCTCAAACTTCAGTGTGCACACATTTCACTTTGGAAATTTTATTAATATTGCAGATTTTTATTCAGTGGTTCTGGAATGGGGACTGAAATTTGGCCTTTCTGAGAGACTCCCAGCCATCTGCTGGCTCCCAAACCTCAATTTGGGTAGTAAGGAGTTGGGTAGGTGTTAAAGATTCTGAAACAGTGTAGAGGCTCAATTAGATTTGTATTTTAGAAAGACAGCTCTGGACATAGGGTGGAATGCAAATATATTGGAGGGTTGTCATTGAGATGCTTTTTTTCCCAATGAAAACTTATTAATTAGTACCTGTATGAACAAATTTAGGAGCAGTATAGAGGACAGCTGAAAATAAGTTTCACCGAAGACCAACTATTTCAAAAAAGATTTTCTGATCACTGATATATCATGATTGAAACAATAAGAATATTGTTTCTAATATTTTTGCCATCTTAAATGACACAGTTAAGCATAGACACAAAATTAATCTCTTACTTACCCTATTTTGACTTTCTTTCTTCCTCTCACTTTTTCTTTTAATAGTTGACCGAGCAACATCAAAGTAGTAGCATGATGAATATTTGTTGAAAAAAGTTAACCAGCTCCTGGTCTCAGGAGGCACACGATCAGAATCGGAAAATGTTATTTTTATAAGGCTATAATAAATATAATACTACAAATACTACAGTAATATCAAGCCCATTGCAATTATCACATCTTAGAAATGAGCATTCTCAAGAACAGCTTATCAACTGCGAAACATGTAATGATTATAAATCACAAGCACATTACCTAGAAAAGAACCAAACATAAAACTCTTTGGAAGGATGTATATGGTTAGGAGTTCTATAATTTTGGTTGTCCATTCACATTTGGTTATCTCAGTGGTATTTATCCCTCTGGAAGGGAAGAAAAATTCTCAACACACCAGTTAGGTCCATGGTTCTGAATAGCTGGCTGAATGTTAGAATCATCTGGGGAACTTTCAAAAAATACCAATGCCCAAAGCTCCATCCCCAGAGATTCTGATTTACTTAGCTTGGAATGGAGTCACAGCACTGATATTTTTTAAATGCTTCATATTGAAGTATAATAT
The DNA here is from genome assembly GCF_965194825.1 of Balaenoptera physalus. Classification (NCBI taxonomy): domain Eukaryota; kingdom Metazoa; phylum Chordata; class Mammalia; order Artiodactyla; family Balaenopteridae; genus Balaenoptera; species Balaenoptera physalus. The sequence continues at coordinate 29,760,202 of NC_138891.1, forward strand.
ATGCATTTAGAAGAGTGCATATAAGTATATAGTTTGATAAATTTTCATGAACTGAAAACACCCATTATTCAACACACAAGTCAAAAACAGGATATTACAAGTCCTCATCATAGCAGCCAAGATTGAGAACCACTGATCTGGCTGATGACCATACAAATCTGTGAGATTTCAAAGAAAGGAGACATCTTTTCAGGATGGTTGGGGGAGGATAGAGAGAAAACTTTTGTTCATTGTATGGAGGATGTGACATCTGAGACTGGGCTTGAAAGATGGCGGAATTTGGAGATACAGGTTTTGCGGAAATTTATAGATGCGTGAATGAAGGAAGATTGACAGGAAATCAATGTGATGTTTAGGGAACAAGAAATGGTTCAATTTGGTTGTACAGGAGAATGCTTGAGGTGAAGCGGAGTTAAAAATAGGGTGTAAAGTTGACTATTTATAAACAGGGCTAAGTTAGTATGGCAAAGAACATCACACATGACATAGCATTAAATTATTTCATTTATGGAACAAAGGTAAACTGCATGGTAGCGTATTTATGATTTTAGGTTTTTGTATTTGTAAGTCTGTATTTAATAATACAAGAAAAAAACTATAGTTAACATAAAGTATACATATGGTCTGACACACTCAATTGGTAATATTTTATATGGTTTTAAATATTCATTCATTTACTCATTCTGAATAATTTACATGAAGCAATTTTCAAAAAAAATTAAAAAGCTATTAATTTTAACTTTCTTTTTTAGAAAAAGAGCCTCCAATCCTTATGTGTGCAGTATTTTTAGATCTTCCAGTAGCACAAGAAGGGAGTGAAAATCATTATTGTAAGCAAAGATAATCTTTTATTTCAGGTGTATATATGTACTCTGAATATAAAATTCATCATAATATAAATAATTATCCCTGTCACTTGAAAATGATAATTATCTCATTTACATGTCTATGACTTTTAAAATGTATCATACTACTTCAATAAATTACATTCTGGATCATATCAGTATCTCTTCAAGAAAATGAAGTTAAATCTTTGTAGTAACCAGCAGCTTAATTTTCATTAGGCTAGCTATTTGATAATTAGTCATGCACCATAAATCAAATCGCCAAGTCTTCTTCTGGTTTCTTAATTGAAAATTATTGTTTCTTGGCTCTCTGGTTGAAGGTGCAGCAAGTGTGAGTGTGATCGATGTGGAATCCGGCACAAACAGTTTGAGATAGTCAGAACTTGATAGATCATTGCCCCGAAGGGGCTTGCAATGGTGGGTAGGCAGAAATCTCCAAATTAAAGATTTACTTTTAAAATTGCAAGTGCAAAGAAAGCTCTGGTATATCCCATCCATCTTTACATTTTGGCCACTTTACTTTTTTCTTTTTTTCCATTTTTAAAAAATGTCAGTTAGAATCTACCCATTTGCACCAGTGACTATGGAGATAATATAAGACTATTGGAAAATCTAACTTTCTGTTTGGGATTAAAAACATGAAAATATTCCTCATTAATGTCATGAACAAATATTGAACTTGTTGGTATTTTAAAGTAATTTGAAAACATTGACTAAAAACACTCTACTCATCTGACAGCTAATCGGAGAGAACAGATGGCTACCCAAGTATTGCCCCCAGTCATGAAATCATTTCAAATATGATACTGTTGAAGCTAAATAAAAGACTTTGCAAGTAATAAGGAAAATATTGCTTCATTGAATGGCTGCAGCTTGTTGCCATTTTTCTTCTGACAATCTAGGAGGATTTGCAGGAAACTTTGGTCATGTTTGCAGTTCTTTAGTTAAGAACAGCCACAGGGTGTTCCAGCATTCATTTCTTGTTTCCTAGTGGCCTGGCAGCCAGGACCTTGATGAGGCCCACAGCGGGGAGCACTGTGAAATGCACCATAAATTTCAATGTGTGAAGTCAAAAGAGCTAAAAAAAAAATCTGGGCACAAGAACCAGAGTTAGAGTTTGAAAATTAGCTGGGCAAATGCGCCCTGAAATAAATACAGCATTTTACCAGTTCCATGTATAAAGTGAAGTTGGGGGGGGGTGTTTAAAGAGGGGTGCCTTGCCAATAGTGCATGAAGACTAACGTTGATATTATTTACTCCCGCATAATCACACCATTGTTATATGTTTTAGTTACATCAGCCCTTCTAGATTGCACATTGAAATAATTTTGGTTGGTTTTGTGAAAGGGATTTAAATAAAGCTTTTTGATAAATTACGGTTCAGGCTAAAATAAGACTGAGCTAGAAAGCCTGTGGAGATATGATACCTAGCCATGAATTATATCTTAGAACTCAAGGAATCTTACCACCCTTCAAAGAAAATCCAAAAATAATGACATACATATATTTTACTATCTTTAAGACTTTGAACAAGTTGTTAAATCTCTTTAGACAAAAGGTATCTGATCTATAAAATAAGGAAATTGTGGTCATTGAACTCCAATACTTTTTCCTATTCTAACATTTTGTGATTTTGTGGAAAATTGGTATATGAGGCTAAATTCCTCATTCTTGATTATATTGGATTTTGCCTGGAGGGATAATTAGAATCCACACTCATTTGCATAAGGTGTCTGTGTTTGTGTATGTAGTTAAGGTATGTGCAGATAGGTTCACAAAGTAGCTGCATGAAGGCCTGATTCTATCAGTAGATATGTTTCGTTTTACCAAGAGTGTGTTAAAAATTCTTGGTAATTGCCAACATTTCAAAATCCAGAAATGTCACTTAGAAATCTGATTTCTGACTTTTTCTATACAACAGAAAATAAAGAAAAACATCTTTTTGCAAGAATATAATCACCTAGAACTGAATAGCAGTTTCTTTCTCCATAGATTACAATCTCTCCAATTCTAGTTTTCTTGTCTATGCAGAGGCTGGGTGTCAGTTACCATTTATCAGTGTTGTTGCCATGTTATACACTTTGGTCTACGTGGTCTCTTCACTTATTTATATTATGTATTGTGGTGGCCATGGCCAGGCCATGTGCAATGAAACCTCCAGTAGGCCTGGGATAATGCAGAATATATTATGCAAAATGTAAGTTAAGCACATTATTTTTCCCCCCCTGGTAATAAAGGAAGTGCTGACATGCTTCTCTTCCAGACACTCAAAAAAAAAAAAAAAAAAAAAAAGTGAGCCTGAGCCTGAGGTTCTAGAATTTGCTAATCTGCCTGGTTCCTCACTCTATGAGTACTGTCAAACCTGTTGAAATTTAGACAAAACTTTGAGGATCCAGGAAGGCAACAGGAGCTGTGTCTACTGAATTATACCTTTAATCTGATGAGTATCCTTTACATTCCTTGTTTGCTGAATCAATAGTAAACTGACATTAAAACAACTTCAATGGAGTCTGAGTCATGGTTCATGCCAGTCTTTGAACCTATACCAGTCATTGTAGACTGTTCCAACTCACCTAGTTGGCCAGTGTGTTCTAGGTACTATCTGGATTTTTTTCTGTTGTTGTGTTAGACAGGTTCATAATTTTCTCTAGATTTTCATGCTTCTTTCTAAAAGAACCTTTCCAACTCTAGTAGTCTGAGAAGAGGCCATTCTCATGTACCAACTAAATCTCTCATGAGCACTGGTCACAAAAGCTGACTTGACCGGGCCAATCAGATTCATTCTTCCAAGTAATGGGATTGAGACATGGAGACTGCACCGCTTAGTTGTGGGGAACCAAGCTAGGTGATCCTCTGGATCCAAGACTGATAGTACCATCCTGGGAGGGTATTGATGTGGCTATGGGAAAGCAGAGGTAGAGTCACAGAGGAAGACAGAGACAAGTCACTATGTGGCTCAGTGGAGCTATAATGTCTTTCTAGCAACTGTGTTCTGGGAGATTTCCTGTGATAAATTTCTTGGTGACTCACTCTTAAATATGAATGAAGAGCTAAGACTTTCCAGACATTTGAGCAAAGACTTAATTACAGTAATACAAAGGTCAAAACAAATCAAAAATGAGCTATAGAAAACTCCTAGAAGAAAGCATAGGCAAAATACTCTTTGACATAAATTGTAGCAATATTTTTTAAGATCTATTTCCTAAAGCAAAGGAAATAAAAGCAAAAATAAACAAATGGGACCTAATTAGACATAAAAGCTTTTGCACAGCAAAGGAAACCATCGACAAAAGGAAAAGACAACCTACTGAATGGGAGAAAATATTTGCTAATGATATAACCGGTATGTTTTGCATTTGAGCAGTTCAATTCAATAGCCACTAGCCACATGTGACTACTGTGCACTTGCAATGTGTCTGGTGGAACTGAGGAAGGGAATTTTTAATTTTAATTCTTTTAAATGTAAATAGCTAGCTCAGAACCTAGAGAAGTAGACAGTGGAGGTGCAGGAAGAGAAAGGTGGGAACTGAAGGAGTCAAGTTTTGAGTCAGTGCAAAAAATAGTGCCTAAACCGGTATGGAAGAATGGCACTAGGAGAAAAAAATATATATTTTCCATTGTTAGAGGAGGAAAAAGGGAAAGATGGAGTCACATGGAGTAAGTTAGTAGATGAGTGGGAAAATGAGGGCGTTGTCATAACAATGAAGCATGAAGCAGAGATAAGAGGGAGGGAAGGAGGAACAGATGGATGTTTCAGGAGGGGCTGTGTGGCTGATCGTATTTCTTATACATAAAGAGTCTATGAAAAAATACATAAAAATTATCTGACTATAGAGGGGGGAAACTGGATGGATGGAAAGAGGGATAAGAAGAAGAATTTTCACTTTATTTTCATTCTTTATTTTGCATTTTGAGCTCATGTAAATGTATTACTCATTCAAAAATTAAATAAAAGTTTAAAGTACTAGATAAGAAGAGTTAGAAATGAATTTATCAGATAATAATAAATAGGGGAATGTTGAGGACTCTGTAGAAATTTCAGCTTTATAAGACACATGTTTTGTTTCTGTTTCTCTTTTTTAAAAAATGTATATTTTCCAGTGCATATTATCATGGAAAATACTGATTTCATCTGCAAAAAAATAACAAAAAGTTTTAGATAACAAGATATTTTGACGTAGTAATGTAGTTAAATAGATTTTATTTAATAAATCTATAGATTTATTATACATCTGTCATATATGCATATTTACATAAATCCATAGATTTATAGCTGTGTGGTCCTTGACGGGCACTGATGGGAGTGAGGATAGGATAGTGATTGTGGGTGGATCTAGTAACATTAAACTGTAAGTAGGTTATAGTTCTTTAGAAACTAGTTTTAAATAGTTTGGACACAACAACTGGGCCCTACTGACAACTAAACATAGTAGGGATATTCCATGGTATGCTTTGTATAAGTAGACATTGCCCAAACCCCAAGTTTTTGGATAATTATAATGTGCTGTCAGAGAACTTTATGCCATTAAAAAATAATCATTCGGATAAACTCTTAAAAGCAGGTTTTCTTCCAGTTTCCTGTTCCCTTGAAAATTTTGTTTTCCTATCACCTGAACCATCCTTCTTTGACTCATGTTTTCTAACACTCAGGACTCTATGTTCTATAGCAAAATAGCCCTGGTGGGCTCCCTGAAACTTGAACTAGGAACTGGGATCTCATAGCAAGATGACAACAATGAAAAAGGGGAAAATGAATTCTGCTTAAGTTTGTACATACTTTGCCCCCATTTTCAACAGAATGAGGCCTATGGGTATCATTTTGCTTTCTCATAGAGACTTAATCCATCAACCACCTTTTCTTCTTGCCTTCCAACTTTCTTGGAACTATAATACACTGGCAGCCTGTTCATATGTGTGTCAAATGCAAGGCTCCGTAACAAAAGATATATCTTAAATGCAAGAAAAATATAGAAAATCAAATGCCTTTGTGATCTCAGTTCTATACTTATGTGTGGGACCTATGTATATTATATCAAAGAGGCTATTGCATATTAAAATTAGATTTTATGGTGATCATTCTTCAAGTGTCTTCCACACAAAACCTCTGTACTGAACAATAAACATTCCTTCTTAATGAAACACATTGCTTAGCCTGTCATGATGCAGCCATACTCTTCTGTAAAGACTCTACACATGGGTTTTTCTCAGCGTCCATAGAAAAATGTGTCAAGAAACAAGCAGCAAGAACTGTGTCTGATTTTAAAGGACAGATTGCTTGGTTGTTCTGGGGGGTCTACCTTGTTCAGGGGAGAATTTTCCCCAAACTCAGAGAGAGATTCCCTTCATTTTTGTTCACAACTCCTAGAAGAAATGACACCACACCTTTTTGCCTTTAGACCAAAATAAATACATCCTGTTGAAAGAGTAATTCCAAATAACCTATTATTATGAAGGTGAGAACATTTAGTCATTTAATATTCGACCTGCAACATACCAGGGTATTAAGTAGAAATGCCTGGTATTTTAAGGACTTGCTTTCTACAGTAACCCAGTAGCGAAAGGGGATCACTCGCCTACTCTAGGCTATTGGAAGAAGGCACTTAAAATGAGATTGAGTATGAAAATGAAACCTAACACCAGTGGGTCTCTTCTGACCACTCTGCGCAATCTAATGTCCTTAAACTCTTCCTGTAAAGTCCCGCTGCTTTTCTGTTGTTTGATATTCTGACCATTTTTGAACGCTTGAACTCTGACAGAGGAGGGACTTGGAGAGGCTGTCATCTGATCTGTGTTAGCAGCAAAAGGAATAGCTTTCTCTCTAATAGCACTTCTCTCTGTTAAACAGTTGGTGGGAGATTAAAATGCTCTAGGTGGAGAACACTGGTGAAAGGTCTGGGGACATCACTTTTTTGGGAGGGCTTGTCTGTATGTCAAGAAAACAAGCAGGGTTTATTTTTTCCCCCTTTTCTTTGCTGTCGCACATTCATAATATTTCACTGCTTATTTATCCATTTTTATGATTTACTCCAAGTCTTAAAGGAGAATAAATTCCTGCTATGCTCCTATTCGGCCAGGATCGTGGTTAGACTCTGACGTTCTGAGTTCCAGCCATATTAATTGCTGGATAAAGGCTATAATCCTTCTCTCTTTGAAGCCCAAGGCTGATTTTTAGGCAACACTTCAAAAGCAGAGCTCTACCAGCACTGAATTACCATGATTGACTCAGCTTGCGTTAGTCTACATATGCCTTACATATTTGGTGACCCAACCAAACAATTTGATTTTGATACTAGAGAGTAAAAGAAAGTACCTTTTATTATCTAAAGGGTGATCTATAACTCCACGTGAGGTAGATTTCCCTGGTTGCTTAAAACACCTTAGAAATAGAAACACCTAAATCACTCTTTTCTTACACTAGAAAACACCATGTTTGAAACTTCTCTCCTTTATCTCTCTCTTTCATGTTTTGGCATGACATCATATAAACCATCAGTCTTAGTCCTCTATGATTAATGACAAAAGCCCATGTAGACAAGGCATTTCACACATTCTCAAATTATTATATCCCCTGTAAGTTCTTTTCAAAATAATTTTCAACATCAGCTGTTTAAAATTCAACCCAATATATGTAAAACAATTATAACTGAGATTTTAAAATAAGGAAGTATGAAGAGTAAATGTTCTGTAAAAGACTAAACCAAAATGACAAATACACAAAAAATAAAAAAGCAACAACACAAAAAATAAAAGAACTCTCAAGTAAAATGGAAATCCATGACCAATATGGAACTCTTTGTTGGTGTCTATTTCACTTACAGCTTGTTTCTCTCTGGCTCTGCACTATAGGGACTTGCTCATATAGGATTTGCCAAGTATACTTAGTGTGCTATGTTTGAGAAAGATTAACAGTGTTGCAGATCAAAGGAGGACCCTGCTGCATGGTCTTAGGAGATTGTCATTCACTCCCATTATGGCTCATTTGCACAAGATTTTCATGTAATATGAGCCATTGTTTTGATGGCAGTGATTTGACATAAAGACAGGGCCGAACTGCATCTCAGCGTCCTCATCAGTCAGGCTGGGGGTACCTTGGTCCCAAAGAACTTGCCAATCATAAAAAGGCAACTGTTAGTTATGGATCAGCCCTCGCCCTCCACTGTCCTCTGCCCCCCACCTCCTTGTTTTCTAAGGTGGAAAACTTCTTGAATGTTCATGAACACCATAAAACTCAGACAATGCTTACTTGTGCTAGATTAGATACAGTTTAACCAGACAAAGTTTCAGATACCCTATTCAAAGGAGAAAGTTATGAGCCATTTTAGTGAACCGCTTTTTCTTCTTGTGCTTTCTGCCATGCTTATTTTGATTTTAAAATAACTTGAAGTGGTGAAAAGTCATGCCTGAGCTACATTCAAAACTTTCCTTTAAGCTATATTTATGTTCTTCTAGTGATTTCGTTTAGTGGCTATGCATGGAATATATATTTCCATATACTAGTCACTGATGTTCTCTCCCTCTTTCTCTCTGCAAGTTAAATTTAAAAGAAAAAGAGAAATGTTACTGCCTCTTTGATAGTGACTGATAATATAAGTGAAAAAGAAATATTCAGTCAAAGTCTGGATAATTTCAAACGTAACTTTATTTAACTAGAGAGAATATCCTTTTCTTAACTCTATTCAGCATATATCACAATACAAAAAATACATTTAGATGTAGCAAATATATAACTATGGAAAGAAAACTTTTGAAATGGTTTATTCTAAGTATTACATTAAATGTAAAGAATTAAGAATGAAAACTACATTAGAATAATAGAATCTATTTTTAGTGTCTGGATAGAGTTTTTTAAGTTAATGCATTTTAAATCTGGAATTGTAACGCTTATATAGCATTTGCCATTTCTGGTAAAGTGCTGGTTTGTTATATGTAGCATTTATTGAATGCCTTCTATATAAAGATGCATTCAAATTTTTAGATTTTAAAAACTGATTATTTTAAGTTATAACAATGTCTTACCTAAATTTTGTGTTTAGAACAAGACTGACTATGATTTGCTTGGTTTTTTTAAAATCTATTTTTAAATTCTTTACAGCAACCATATGTCATAGAACAAAAGAAGAGAACTCAAATGATTTCATGATATTGAAGAAAATGTTTAAAACTCAGAGAAATCACTATTATATACTTATTTTAAAACATTTTGTAAAAATAGGAGTGAATATGAATTTTTATTTTAAAATTATTTTTCTCTGCTCAATCTCAATCAATTAATGAAAGAAATATTATATTTTTCATATACTCAAGATAAACTTTTACATTTTCGGACTGCATTAAAAGTTAACCAAAAAGAAGCTAGCATGCTCAGTGATATATTTTTAAAATATATACTAACTTAGAAAAATAATTAACAGAAATAACCATAGGAATTAAAAATGAGTTAGAATATTTCCCCCAAGTTTTTAGTTTGAAGAATTTCAAATATAGAAAATGTTGGCAACACAATTTAACAAACACTTGCAAGTCCCCCACCCAGAAGCAGCAACTATTCACATTTTTGCCATTTACTTCTTTTTTCCCTGAGCCATTTGAAAATGACACCCGTAGATTTTTCAGCATGCATCTCCTGAGTCACAAGACCATTCTTTTTACATAATTATACTACCAAAAAGTTGAAATATTCATATAATATCTAGTAACCAGGATGTTTAAAATGAATTAAAGTTTCACTAGAACTCAGGGATGATTAAAAATACACATATCCTTAATGTCAAATGCAACGACTTTAATGATCAATTACACGAACAGCTACTTTAAATTTAAATTCAGGCTTTACACGTTAATACTTCCACTGTAATTTATAGGCAGGTTTTGAAAAACAAATACTAAACTATTAGCTGAATGTGTTTTGCTTTAGGAAACACTTTCAAAATACATGAACAACAGCGCCCTCTACATGTGGATAGCACATGATGAAAAAGAGTTTACTGGTTGAGCAAAGGAGCATTTTAACAATAATCACTGTGGGTTTGGGGACAAATGATGTGATTGTAATACATTACAAAATTACACGGTAATCTCTCATATGAGTTTACAGTATTTTAAACCATTGATTTAGTATGGGAAATCAAAATCTGGAAATTCAGTATTGTACCATTCAGCAAACAAACTGACAGAAATAATAGTCAAGAGGAAATAGAAAGCTCTCTAGGAGATTATATAAACCTGTTTCAAAAATAAACTTAATCATATTATTTAATAGGTTTTCCGAAATTAGTTGTGAGTAGTTAAAATCATATTATTTTCCTTTCTTGCTTATATAAATAGGACGTTGTGATGTTTTCAAATTTGGAAATGGACTGAAGGTTTTTAAAAAATCCTGTATAGTTTTCAGTATCCAAATATTGAAGAAACGACAGACTTAGAATCTAGCATTTAATACGTTTGCGTGAAATAAAATAAAATAAATCTGTGTTTAAGTAAGTTCTTTTGAAGATTCTTTTTCAGATTAAGTCATAATAAAGTTGATATGAAATTATAAAGACATAAAAATATAATCAGTCATCTTATATGTAGACCCTCATGTCTGTAATTAATTAGCAAAACTATCCCCCAAACAATTAGAATATCATCCTTTAAATAATTCAGAAGGGAAAAATTATGCACATATGTTATACACTTTAAAAAATTATAACTGATTTTGTATAGCATAGAATAAAAATTTTAAATATATTTGCAATTCCTTTTTCTACCTATAAACTCTTTATTTTATGACACCTAAATTTTAATTTCTCTCAATAGACAACTCAGTTAAAAAAATGTGCTTAATAGCAATAAAATCAATCTAATAGATTGGCATTTGAAAGGTTTACTTTTCTGTTTAGTTTTGTTTTCTTATTGCAACTTTTTCACTTAAGAAAAATGATGCTTATTTTAAAAATAATATTTTCCTTAAATGTATTCTTTTACACACAAGTTTGATACTGCTTCACTGTGAAATTTTGAGGGCAACTTAAATACTAGAGTCTAAAGTAAAAATCTTTCAGTGAATTATTTGTAAGCTCTCAGTTGGCAAAGAACAGATTAAGATAGGTAAAAACCAGAAACATATTGTGTTAACTCTCATCAATTTAAAGCAAGTGTTTCAATGTCTAAGTCACTTCATTTAAATAGAAAACAACACAAAAATTAGAAATGAATAATTAGCAAACACATATCTATGTTTTAAAAAGAGTCAACCACTAAGCTAACTAAAATAAACTCCTGCAGACTGCTTTGTGCATTTTAAGTTACAGCAAACCTGAATAATTATATAGCTTGTGAGAAAAAAAGAATGCTCTTTGAAATGATTCCTTTAGTCTTTTCCTTTGCTTATAGTGCCATGAAAAATCCTACAGCATGCTCTAAATTTCTAAAGACAAAGTGCCAGTGACTCTGGGGATCATCTTGTTCGTTTTAAGAACAAATTAAAACAGTGAAAGAATGGGGCAAATAATTGTTTCATATGTTCTTAGCTTGTGACTGCTGTAATCATCGGGCCTGATTTACAAATGTAGACTTGAAGGTTCCTCAGCTTCCTGCAGGGTAGGAGACTGTTACTTTGGCACTCACCCTCTCACCCTTGTAATCACCACTCAAAACTGTGCCTTGGTACTTCCAATTCCCAGTGTCTTGATTGAACACCTCATTCTGTGCTAACAAGGTGTTCAAGGTATTTGAACAGGGGCTTCAGTCAGAAAATTGTTAATGGTTTTGCTCATTAAGAGTTGCTGTACTAGTTTTGGTAATTTGGTAACTGTCTAAATTGCAAGTTGGTTTTTTCTGCCTTCAGCTTGAGGAAGGATGTTAAATTTAAGACAGTAACGGTGTTCTGTTTCAAAATTAACAAGGGAAGTTGAGTGCTGTCTAGATTATGATGCAATAGTTTTCACAGAATTAATAAAATTATTTTGAATGTCTAGGTTTATTCCTGAATTATTTTTAAGACATGATTAAAAAAGAAAGTTGAAGATAAAAATTTTTCACAGGATGCACCTATGAAATAGCTAAGATTTTCTAGAAGCTTAAAAGATAAAGAGCAACAAAAATGATTTCTTTAAAAACATGAGAAAGTATAGGGTTATGACAGTGCTTCTAAATACTTTGTTAAAATAAAATTGATTAATTCTATTTTTGACACCTACTCTGTTTCTATAAATATACAAGTATATCTTTTAAAAAACACATATAGCCTATTTTATTTTTAAGAAAATATAATGTTGATTTACTTTATTTGCCATTAGAATGACTTTTTATGATCATAATTGCAAAGCCCATTTAATACAAAGATAGGCAACTTTAATAGATATATTTTTCTACTGAATGGTTATTTAAAAAATAATTTTAGATATGATCTGAATGCTTGAATTTGACTTTTCCAAATATACATAAAAATCCTGAGAACATTTTTCGTGAGTTTAATTGCAGTCACCTCTATGGAAATGGCCCTGACAATGACAAATTATTTTACTTACATAATCCATTTTTTAATATCTCTATACTTTATAAAAGATACATTTCCCAAGAGGAATTAAGAAAAAAGTCAATATTTATATATCTTTTGGTTTAGTTTAAAACCTGTGATTTACTTTATCCATTCAGATTTAGAAGGGAGACCATTTCTGAAAAGAGTTTTTCTTACACATTCTCTATTTGTTTCTTTCATAATCATGAAAGGCTTTACTAAGTTTGGCAGCAATATCTGCAGGGATTTATTTTAAATTACTTTTAGTGATTTGGACAGTTGCCATTTTATCATAGAGATGAAAAGGTGGGAGATGAGATTCAGCTGAGGATGGAAGTTTTTCCCCTATACAGAGCAAAGGGCTATTTTAAAGTGATTTATGTGGCAGTTTTCTTCTGTGTCACCATTATGTCCCTGCTGCCTGAGTGTGACAGCGCGGTGCTTGCTAACATTTTGGTAATAATTTATTGGGATGAGATTTTTTTTGCCTGGAGTTCAGCCTGCAATCCTTTTAACACTCTGCTAAAAGGCGTAAGTTCTCTACAGGCTTATTTATTTTTCACTTTGGAACTGTGCACTCACACAAAAACCTGCCTACATAAATCTGCAACTTTTCTTTTTGAATTGGAAGTTGAATACAGACCATGACTTGTGCATATAAAAAAATGCAGAAATAATGCCCCCCTACTGCGTAAGTATTTTTGTTTTTCATGAATCAAGCCCAAAGTTATTTAAATTAATTCTAGTCTCATCATGGTAATAGAATATCATTTTTTTGCCTCTTAAAAATACTAATGCATGGATGTAATTTTACCGGTTACTCGACCAAGTTTTTCACACATTTTAAAATTCTGTAACACAAAGAAAAAAACCTATGGCTATAGTTTCATGTTAACAGGCTTTAATAAATCAATATGAAAATATAATTTTTGATGTTTACAGAGCATTATATTTTCATTATATCTCTGAAAATCTAGAAAACAAAGAATTTACGGGGTTTTTTTCCCATGTGTTTACATTGAAAGCTGTGCAGCTGATTAATCAATCAGGAAACTTCTGAAATCTTGTCCTTTGGAGCTAGGGGTTATGATTTAACAATTCTATTGCACATCTAAGCTGGATACATTTGCTTGAAAATAAAGGCTCTGACTTCCCTCTATGTCTGGCCATAAACATAGGCAGATTAAAAATATAGTTTATTTTACTAGATCTAGTTTTAGTTATAAGTGAAAAATAAATTAGTGGGGTTTTTTTCCAATACTTAAATCTTCAACACCTAATTTAATTATCTTTCCAGTTGTTTGGCACTGCAGAGATTTCAATATGCCCATGAATGTATTAGGATGATTTTTGCTAATATTAGTGGCAAGTAGCTAGAGATTGGATTTGTTTTTTTAATCTTGGGGATAAAACAACAGATTCCTGCTTGGAAAATACCACTGACTTTCATAGTCATGTATCTGTAATTAGGATATGATCAAGCCATAAACTGAAGAGATAAACGTTAACTGGTGGAGATTCCAAGCTTCTAAAATTACTTTTGGAGTTTTCTATTGTGGTGCGATTTTCTTGACAAAACTAAGTACTGCTACTTCAAAGAAGATAAAATTGTTTTACAATGCTTTGGCTAAATGATATCAATGTATGTAGTGAATTTAGGTAATTGGTTTCTATACGTGGTCCTGGGAATCGCTCAAAATTTATCTCTGTTTCTTGTATGGACAAAATTGTTATGGAATACAGTAAAAGAAACTATTATTTAGGTAGTTATTTAAAAAATATTTTGACTAGGCATGTTAGCATTAGTTGTAACTTTAAATAATGCTGAATGTACTTTTACCATTATAAAATAGGGCTGGCTCCACAAAGGGAAGGTAACACTTTTTATTTTCTTTTTTTGTGGAGGGGGAGGTGAGAGCCTAACTTTGCATGTGTCTCCGTGCTTAATGTATTGTTTGTTTTTAATAATTGCTGAAGTGCATGATCAGAGTTTGCACTCTAATTTCCATGAGAAGGTAATGCACTTATTACTTTAAAGGCTAGTATCACACAGTGAAAAGACAGTGAGCACTGAGATGCTTATTGTTATCAGTTTTGTTTATGTTATACTCAGATGTCTTATATCCTAAGTCATGACTATGGTAAGAAAGCTAATGATGTGGCTCACTAATCTACAGAGAAGACAAAATTTGATTTCAATATAATAGTGTAAAGAATTGTCCTTTAAGTGACTAAAATATGATGCATTTCTAAGCCTGTAAACATTTTGTCTAGAGTGAATTTATTCTAGTGTTTGAGAAAGCTGGCTTCATGTTGATGTTTAGGGGAATTCACATTTGCTTTATTTTGTCTATCACTGTTATTCAAATGTAAAAATAGAAGTCAGTGTCGGAAGGGATGTTAAGTGTTGATTTGCAAATGGGCAAAATTTGATACAGAGTCAAGGCAAACTTGCATATAAGTTTTCTTTATAGAATTTGAATTTTAGAGTCAGAGACTTTTTGGTTAAATTATTCCAAGGGCTTCATTTTAAAGATAAGGAAGTTGAAGGCCTGAGAATTTCAGGACTTTTCCCAAAGTCTCACAGACAGTTAGCAGTCCCAGCACTAGAATATGAGTTCCCTACTTCCTAGGCCAGTATTCTTTCCATCCCCCCAACCCATTCAGTCACATCAAAATTAATACCTACTTGAATGGTTGTATTGAATAGAAAACTAGCAGTTGTGCTGACTTGGAATCACTGAACTACTGAAGATGATTTGATCCTACTCATGCATTCGTTACTTGTTAAAACACATTTAAATCATTCTTATGAACTAACTCTTGGTGCAAAGATTAGAAACAGGATGACAAGATGAAGTTTTGCTAAAAAGACTAGGAAATTTGGAAAACAGATTACTTGTGCCTTTTACTGAAGTTATCCTGAATATGAGAAATATTGAAGGAAGACATTTATATACGCTTGATGCTGAGCTGGTTTTTATGGTATTACTATGCCAATGGAGATGGTACATATTTTAGAGAAAAGATCTAAGTGTGTGTGTATAGGTATACATGTAGTTGGAGTGTATGGTATATGAGTGGTTGAAGTTGGGTTGGGTATGTTCTTGGGGATATTGTGTTCATCTATTGCTTTCTATGCTATTGTCTAGAAACCACCCACAAAAGTTATGACTTAGTTGTAGGAAACAAGTGTCTGGAATCCAGCCAATCAATGAGGACTGTTACATGATTATGTAATATGGTGGTATAGTCTAAGTCAAGGGGAATAGAGATAGGAGAGCTATGATACAGTCAGAGATGATCAGGGACCAGTGGAGGTAAATTTTATGAAAAACCTTGAAGGATATATAGATCATTATACTAATGAGGACTATAGAGAAGGTTATCATAATGAGAACTCACCATATTTTCTGGCCTACTGGAATATTCTCTGTGTTTTGGTATGCAGTATGCTTTCTCATCTCTGTGAATTTTCTCATTCTCCTCTTTCTACCTAAAATACAATTGTTCTACCGGAAAAATGCCCATTCATTCTTCAAAACCTGACTGGAGTGATACTACAGCTCTTTAGGTCTCTTGGACTTTCTCGTGCCTCAGTCAAAATTAAATGCTTTCTAACATACTACACATTACGTTGTATTCTAAATTACAAGAGTAATAAATCTAATTTAGAAAATAAGCATTTGTGATCCTGCCACCAGAGAAAACCATTTTCACATTTTGATATTTTTTTTTCACCAAAAATACACACACATGCTCATATATACATGTTATTTACACATTACATATATTCATATATAGTTGAAGTTATACTAGTCATACATTTTTTATCCAATTTATACAATTTTTAAAGTGTTTTTGTTCACTTAATATCATATTGGGGGTATTTGCCCTTAGAATTGTCTTCTTTATTTTGGCAATACCCAAAATCCTCTTTGAACTGAACAGATGTGGGTTTTAGAAAGAAAACTGGAGGTGGTTGAGAGAAGACAGATTGGAGGGAAATTTGTTATTATAGTGTTTCAGGCAAGAGCCAATAAAGGATGAAGCCAGGGCAATGGAAGTGGGGAGCAGAGAGGGTAAGGACTCAGTCATGTTGAATGTGCTAGAGAGAGGTCAAGTGAGGTGAGGATCTCAAAGGTGCCCCTGAATGTGATAATTAGTAAATTGTTAGTAATGCTGGTGAAGATAGTTTAAGAGAAGAGGAGGGGCAGGAGGAAGATAGCCTGGATAAAGGAGCAAATGAAAGATGAGAAGTTAGATGCTACGGTATGGATTCTCCCCCAAGGATTTTGGCAGAAGGGAAAAAGATAAATAATATAGAAGCTCGAGGGGGAGGCAGGGACCTGTGAGGTCTTTGCTACTTTTGCTCTTTAAGAAAATAATAAACACATTTGGGTTCAAAATAGGAGAAACCAATGAAGAGTGGGGAAATGGAGGATGCAAAGGAGATAGAAGGTAATTTGCAGAATGATACCCCAAGGATGCAGAAGGGATAGAACACAGAGGAAATTTGCCTATTTATAATCCAAGTCTTTAAATGCTTGTATCTATGTATCTCAGAATGTTGAAATTGAACATATGACAGAAATGTTTGTCATGAGAAATTTTCATTTGACTATGAATAAGGGCTATGTGATTTGACTGAGCAGTCAATATGGAGGTTCTAGTGCAAATACTCAGGCTGAATGAGACCTGGCATGTTTGAGGAAGAACAAGACCTCCAGTTCTGAAGCATAGTGAGTGAGAGGATAATAGAGAAGTAAAGAATTAACACGTGACCACATTTGGTAGTATAGTGGGGCTAATTTTCTCATCTTGAGTAGGGCACAATTAAGATGTCATCAAAAACTTCACAACAAGAAATAGAAGTTTATTATGTTACTTAAAGTTTACTTACTAATTATATTATGTAAATAATAGAAAGTTACAAAAGCAAACAATAGAGAATTAAAATTCATTTAACAAACATTACTAATAGGGGAAAATAAGCTACAACTAAGTTTCTTAGCTTTCAAAGCCGTCTGTAAATATATATAAAATAATAAATGATGAGAAACAAGTATAAGCATTTTATTTAGATTCATGGTTTTGAACAAGTAAAAGAATAAAGTTTAGATTGGGGGTTCAAGATAGCCAGGTAGGAAGATCATGAACTCACCTCGAACCATGGACAAACCAAATCTATAGTAACATATGGAATAATTCTCTCTGAAAAAGAACTGAAAACTAGCTGAACTGATCCTCCACAACAAAGAACCACAGTGAGATGGGTGGGAGAGGCAGAGACACAGTCTTTCCAAAAATCCCACCCCCAGAATTGCAACTCAACAACTGGGAGAGATTTCACAAGTCTGGAACTCCTTTTGGAAAAGAGAAGTGTTTGTGCCGCACATCAGGAACCCCAACGCTTGGGAGTTGCACCAGATATATGTGCCTCCAAAGGTCTGGTTTAGAAAGCCAATGGGATTTGCATCCGAGAGACCCAATGGGATGTAGTGAACTGAGATTCTCCTTTTAAAGAGCTCATGTGTGGTTTCAGTCACCAACTGACCCAGTGCAAAAGCAGTAGTTTGAAAACTGGACTATATGTGGAGACTCATTTGTTAATCTTAAAGCATCTGCTGGAAGGGCAGGGTTACCACACATCTAAATGCTTTGGATGTGCTCTCAGGGAATGTACACAGGGATACACTGTCCTTGTGCACTCCCTTGGCCTTGCTACAGCTCAGTGATACCTCCCAGAAAGGGGCTTAGACACTCAACTAGAGCCCAAATTCTGCATACGAAGGGATACTTCCAGATCCCCTACTCTGGAGGCCAGTAAGGTTTTCAATTTTAGCCCCACAGGACTATATATATTTGCATATTTTAAAAGCTGCCACCTGAGGGTCTGGCTTCCAATCAGCCTGAAACTAGATACTAAATGAAATCCCTCTCCTTGTAACACTGACAAGTCTTGGCACACCTTCAACAATGGGGACCTGTTAAGAATAAATCAGGCTGCTTAGATAATCACAAAGATACAAGAGACAAACAAGAGCTAGGGCAAATTTGAACAATAAGATTCATTACCCACACAAGGCTACTCCTTCAAGACTGGAAAAAGTAGCTGTTTTGCCTAATATATAAAAACAAAGACTCAAACAAAATGGAATAAGAGAAATATGTTCCAAATTAAAGAGCAAGATAAAGCCTCAGAAAAAGACTTTAATGAAAAAGAGATAAGTAATCTACCTGATGAAGAATTCAAAGTAATGGTCATAGAGATGCTCACCAAACAAGGGAGAAGAATGGATGGACACAGTGAGAATTTCAATTTGAGATAGAAAATATAAGAAAGTACCAAGCATACTTGGTATGAAGTCATAGAGCAGAAGAATACAATAACTAAACTGAAAAATACACTAGAGGGATTAAACATCAGATTAGACAAAGCATCATAAGAGATTACTATGGGAGGACCTTCAAGATGGTGGAGGATTAAGACATGGAGATCACCTTTTTCCCCACAAATACATCAAAAGTACATCTACAAATGGAACAACTCCTACAGAACACCTACTGAACGCTGGCAGAAGAACTCAGACTTCCCAAAAGGCAAGAAACTCCCCACCTACCTGGCCATGTGGCTGACAGGGTCTTGGTGCTACAGCCGGGTGTCAGGCCTGAGCCTCTTAGGTGGGAGAGCCGAGTCCAGGACATTGGACCACCAGAGACCTCCCCACGTAATATCAAATGGTGAAAGCACCCCCAGAGATCTCCATCTCAGTGCTAAGCTCCACTCGACGACTAGCAAGCTACAGTGCTTGACACCCCATACCAAACAACTAGCAAGACAGGAACACAAACCCACCCATTAGCAGAGAGGCTGCCTAAAATCATAATAAGTTTACACACACCCCAAAACACACCAACGGACGTGGTCCTGCCCACCAGAAAGACAAGATCCAGCCTCATCCACCAGAACACAGGCACTAGTCCCCTCCAACAAGAAGCCTACAAAACCCACTGAACCAACCTTACTGGGGGCAGAAGCCAAAAACAATGGGAACTATGAATCTGTAGCCAGAGAAAAGGAGACCCCAAATGCAGTAAGTTAAGCAAAATGAGAAGACAGAGAAATACACAGCAAATGAAGGAGCAAGGTAAAAACTCACCAGACCAAACAGATGAAGAGGACATAGGCCGTCTACCTGAAAAAGAATTCAGAGTAATGATAGTAAAGATGATCCAAAATCTTGGAAATAGAATGGAGAAAATAAAAGAAATGTTTAACAAGGACCTAGAAGAACTAAAGAGCAAACAAACAATGATGAACAACACAATAAATGAAATTAAAAATTCTCTAGAAGGAATCAATAGCAGAATAACTGAGGCAGAAGAATGGATAAGTGACCTGGAAGATAAAATAGTGGAAATAACTACTGCAGAGCAGAACAAAGAAAAAAGAATGAAAAGAAGTGAGGACAGTCTCAGAGACCGCTGGGACAACATTAAATGCACCAACATTAGAATTATAGGGGTCCCAGAAGAAGAAGAGAAAAAGAAAGGGACTGAGAAAATATTTGAAGAGATTATAGTTGAAAACTTCCCTAATATGGGAAAGGAAATAGTCAGTCAAGTAGAGGAAGCATACAGAGTCCCATACAGGATAAATCCAAGGAGAAACATGCCAAGACACATATTAATCAAACTGTCAAAATATACAAAGAAAAAATATTAAAAGCAGCAAGGGAAAAGCAACAAATAACATACAAGGGAATCCCCATAAGGTTAACAGCTGATCTTTCAGCAGAAACTCTGCAAGCCAGAAGGGAGTGGCAGGACACATTTAAAGTGATGAAAGGGAAAAACCTACAACCAAGATTACTCTACCCAGCAAGGATCTCTTTCAGATTTGACAGAGAAACTAAAACCTTTACAGACAAGCAAAAGCTAGGAGAATTCAGCACCACCAAACCAGCTTTACAAAAAATGCTAAAGGAAATACTCTAGGCAGGAAACACAACAGAAGATGAACACCTACAAAAACAAACCCAAAACCATTAAGAAAATGGTAATAGGAACATATCAATAATTACCTTAAATATATATGGATTAAATGCTCCAACCAAAAGACACAGACTGGCTGAATGGATACAAAAACAAGACCTGTATATATGCTGTCTACAAAAGACTGACTTCAGACCTAGGGAAACATAAAGACTGAAAGTGAAGGGATGGAAAAAGATATTCCATGCAAATGGAAATCAGAAGAAAGCTGGAGTAGCAATTCTCATATCAGACAAAATAGACTTTAAATAAAGACTATTACAAGAGACAAAGATGGACACTACATAATGATCAAGGGATCAATCCAAGAAGAAGATATAACAATTGTAAATATTTATGCACCCAACATAGGAGCACCTCAATACATAAGGCAAATGCTAACAGCCATAAAAGGGGAAAGCGACAGTAACACAATCATAGTAGGGGACTTTAACACCTCACTTTCACCAACGGACAGATCATGCAAAATGAAAATAAATAAGGAAACACAAGCTTTAAATGATACTTTAAACAACATGGACTTAATTGATATTTATAGGACATTCCATCCAAAAACAACAGAATACACTTTCTTCTCAAGTGCTCATGGAACATTCTCCAGGATAGATCATATCTTGGGTCACAAATGAAGCCTTGGTAAATTTAAGAAAACTGAAGTCGTATCAAGTATCTTTTCCAAACACAATGCTATGAGACTAGATATCAATTACAGGAAAAAAAAACTGTAAAAAATACAAACACATGGAGGCTAAACAGTACACCACTAAATAACAAAGAGATCACTAAAGAAATCAAAGAGGAAATCAAAAAATACCTAGAAACAAATGACAATGAAAACACGACGACCCAAAACCTATGGGATGCAGCAAAAGCAGTTCTAAGAGGGAAGTTTATAGCAACACAATCCTACCTCAAAAAACAAGAAACATCTCAAATAAACAACCTAACCTTAAACCTAAAGCAATTAGAGAATGAAGAACAAAAAAACCCCAAAGTTAGCAGAAGGAAAGAAATAATAAAGATCAGATCAGAAATAAATGGAAAAGAAATGAAGGAAATGATAGCAAAAATCAATAAAACTGAAAGCTGGTTCTTTGAGAAGATAAACAAAATTGATAAACCATTAGACAGACTCATCAAGAAAAAAAGGGAGAAGACTCAAATCAATAGAGTTAGAAATGAAAAAGGAGAAGTAACAACTGACACTGCAGAAATACAAAGGATCATGAGGGATTACTACAAGCAACTCTATGCCAATAAAATGGACAACCTGGAAGAAATGGACACATTCTTAGAAAAGCACAACCTTCCAAGACTGAAACAGGAAGAAACAGAAAATATAAACAGACCAATCACAAGCACTGAAATTGAGACTGTGATTAAAAATCTTCCAACAAACAAAAGTCCAGGACCAGATGGCTTCACAGGTGAATTTTATCAAACATTTAGAGAAGAGCTAACACCTATCCTTCTCAAGCTCTTCCAAAATATAGCAGAGGGAGGAACACTCGCAAACTCATTCTACGAGGCCACCATCACCCTGATACCAAAACCAGACAAAGATGTCACAAAGAAAGAAAACTACAGGCCAATATCACTGATGAACATAGATGCAAAAATCCTCAAAAATACTAGCAAACAGAATCCAACAGCACATTAAAAGGATCATACACCATGATCAAGTGGGGTTTATTCCAGGAATACAAGGATTCTTCAATATATGCAAATCAATCAACGTGATACACCATATTAACATGTATAGCTGAGTCATGTATAGCTGAGTCACTTTGTTATACAGCAGAAACTAACACACCATTGTAAAGCAATTATACTCCAATAAAAATGTGAAAAACAAAAAAGAGAGACTACTATGAACAATTATACACCAAGAAATTGGACAACCTAGAAGAAATAGACAAATTCTTAGAATTATACTATCTTCCAAGACTGAATCAGGAAGAAATAGAAAATCTGAGTATAACAATTACTAGTAAGGAGATTGAATTAGTAATCAAAAAAAATCCCTATAAGCATAAGTTCGTGACCATATGATTTTACTCATGAATTCTACCAAACATTCAAAGATTTGCTACCTCTCCTTAACCAAGGAGGTGAAAGACCTATACCCTGAAAACTATGTCATTGATGAAAGGAATTGAAGAAGACACAAAGAAATGGAAAGATATTCCATGTTCTTGGATTGGAAGAACTGATATTATTAACATGGTATGTTACCCAAAGTAGTATCCAGATTCAATGCAAACCCTATCAAAATTCCAGTGACATTTTTCATTGAACAATGAAATTGTTCAAATGAAATAGAACAAACATTTCAAAAATTTACGTGGCATCAGAAAAGATCCTGAATAGCTAAACCAATCTTGAGGTAAAAAAGAACAAATCTGGAGGCATCACTCTCCCTGATTTCAAACTAAATTACAGAGCTATAGTAATCAAAACAATATGGTATTGGCATAAAAACAGACACATAGATCAATGGAACAGAAAAGAGAACCCAGAATTAACCTCATGCATATATGGTCAGTTAATTTATGACAAAGTTGGCAAGAATATACAGTGGGAAAAAGACAGGCTCTTTAATAAATGGTACTAGGAAAACTGGACAGCTACATGCAAATGAATGAAATAACCACTATGTTACACCATACACAAAAACAAACTCAAAATGGAGTTAAAACTTGAATGTAAGACCTGAAACCATGAAACTCCTGTAGAAAACATAGCCAGTAAGCTACTTAATGTTGGTCTTCGCAATGAATTTTTGGATGTGACTTTAATAGCAAAGGCAACAATAGCAAAAATAAACAAGTGGGACTATACCAAACTAAAAAGCTTCTGCACAGCAAAGAAAACCATCACCAAAATGAAAAGACAACCTACTGAATGGCAGAAAATATTTGCAAATAATGTATTTGATAAGGGTTTTATATCCAAAATATATATAGAACTCATAAAACTCAATAGCAAAAAAACCCCAAACAATCTGATTAAAAAATGGGCGGAGGATCTGAATAGACATTTTTCCAAAGGACACATAAGATGGCCAGCAGACACATGAAAAGGTGCTCAGTCTCACTAATTGTCAGAGAAATGCAAATCAAAAGCACAGTGAGATATCACTTCACACCTGTTAGAATGGCTGTTATCAAAAAGACAAGAAATAACAAGTGTTGGTGAGGATGTGGAGAAAAGGGAACTCTTATGCACTGTTGGTGGGAATGTAAATTGGTGTAGCCACTATGGAAAACAATATGGAGATCCCTCAAAAAATTAAAAGTAGAACTACCATCTGATCCAGCAATTCCATTTCTGGGTATTTATCCAAAAGAAACAAAACAGTAATTTGAAAAGATATATGCACCCCTATGTTCATTGCAGCATTATTTATAATAGCCAAGATATGAATGCAACCTAAGTGTCCATTGATAGGTAAATGGATAAAGAAGTGGTATATATACAATGGAATACTACTCAGTCATAAAAAAGAAATAAAATCTTGCCATTTGCAATAACATGGATGGACCTTGAGGGAACTACGCTAAGTGAAATACGTCAGACAGAGAAAGACAAATACCATACGATTTCATTTATATGTGGAATCTAAAAACAAAACAAATTAACAAAACAAAACAAAAATCACAGATACAAAGAACAGAATGATGGTTGCTAGAGAGAAGGAGGTTGGGGAGTGAGTAAAATGGGTGAAAGGAGTCAAGAGGTACACATTTCCAGTTATAAAATAAGTCATGGGGAGGTAATGTACAGCATGGTGATTTTATTCAATAATATTGTAGACCATACTTTTAAGTTGCCAAGAGAATAAATCCTAAAAGTTAACTTTGTATGGTGACAGATGGTAGCTAGACTTATCCTGGTGGTCATTTTGCAATGTATACAAATGTTGAATCAGTATGTCATACACTTGAAACTAATATAATATTATATGTCAATTACACCTCAAAAAGAAAAAAAAAAGAATAGAGTTTAGGGTGTTTAAGCCTAGGGAGTGAAAGTGGGGTTAGTGAAAAATACTTTTGCGTTTAATTTAATACTGTTCTTTAGTATTTGAATTAACTTATATGCATATATAACTTTTATAATAAAGAATCGTAGAATAAATAAATGAGTTAAGCATGTTTGGGGTTTCAGATTCTGTTCCTCAGAGTTCAGTTTAGGTGCATCAAAAAATGTTCTGAGTGTTCAGGGTGGCTGAAAAATCAGGGTGCTATGCTTCCTACCCTCACTTCACTAGAGCAGTTATGCTTTTACCATTTTTTAGAATTGTCATACTAGATTTCATTTGAATAAAGGATTCTGTTTCTGTTCTCTCTCATCCTTCCTCCTTCTCCTTCCTCCCTCCCTCCCTCCTTCATTCCTTCTTTTCTTTCTTTCCTTCCTTTCTTTTTTTGTCTTTCTCCCATTAAATCCACAATAGGTTTCCATTTTTTTCTGTGACTTAGTTGTGTACCCTTGGTGTAACTCTGAATCTCTCAGCAACTCAGTCCTCTTATGCAAAATGAGATAATATTGATCTTTTAGAACGGTTTAAAGAATAATGTGAGATAATTCATGTTAATCACTCAAAGAAGAAAAACTTCTAATCACCTCCACAGATGTAAAAAGACAATCATAAATTTTAGTTCATCCTTGATAATAATCTTTTAGTAACATAGGAATAGACATACTTTTTTTTAGATGATAAAAATATTTACATTTCAAGACTAAAGCTTAATGGTGAAACATAAGATCATGACTTCCACAATTATTATTTAAAGTTTTTCTGGAATTAATGGCCAATGTAATTAAAGAAATAAGGAATTGGAAAAATTATCATTGTTTACAGATAATATGATGGTATACTCAAAAAACTCTAGATAAAATGTAAAAACTTTAGAAAAATAGAAGAATGCCATACCATTGTTTTGATTAAAATACATATACTTAGGTTCTAGAAAGTTTTTCTCTGTTAATGTTTATTTATACCACTCTTCCTACTAAGGATGTAATTATGACTCATTCATTTAAAATTACATTTTACATAGAATAAGAGACTATCTGGCTGCAGTGCGTGAGGAAGAGAGGAAATAGTTATGAAAGTAGGTTTAAAAAAGGCGGATCCATCCAGACAAAGAGAGAAGAAGGAGCAATCAGAGGAGTGGAAAGAAATTCATAGAATTTAAGGCTATGAAAGCATAGATGACAGTTTGAAGAAAGAGAACATGGGCAATAGAGAAAAATAGTGTGAGGAAGGCAAACATAAAAAAGACTGGAGAGAGCGTGAGAGGTGGCATTTTGAAGGTCAGTGGTCATGTTTGACAGAGTAATTTCAGTAGAGAAAAGGGGCTGAAATTAGATTGAAGTGAGTTATTGTGTACTAAGAAAATCGAGGCAGAAAGAGAAATCTGGCAACTTAAAGAGGTAAGGTCAATTAATTACTATTTTTTTTTTTTTTTGTAAGTTGGGAATTTTTGGAGGCAGAATGTAGGAGAATAGTTTTAAGATGATACAATGTCTCAGAGAAAGTGAAGTAAATGCAATCAATAGTAAAAATAGAGTAATTATGCTTGGCACCCGTTGAAAACAATTCTCTCTCAGAGACTGGCATCAAGAAGGCAAAAAAGCACAAATATGACTGAAAATGTTTGAGATGGGGGAACCATAGTCAGATGGCTGCAATCTTCAGTGTCAAATAGGAGAAAATGTCATCGGTGAGTGTTTTGGGGACAGCCATTGGATTAGCTACTTAATGTGGTAGACTTTTGCCAATAATGTCATAGAATAACAAATAATAAGGAGGATTAAAGAATTTTTGAGCAGGTAAGGACCCAGTAGAGGCTAAAAAATAATGTAATAATATGAAAAAAACCTAATCAGCTCCCACTGGGCTTCAAAGAAGTTACTCAAAATAATTAACATGCCCCTTTTTGTTTGATCACCTTTATTTGCACATCAGAAATTACGCCTTGAATCACAATTTTTGGCTCCATTTTTCAGCCAGTTCCAATTTAGTTAAAACTGGAATATTTAAAATTGGAAAAATGGGAAAATTGTTTACTATTTTAGAATAATTTTTATCTCTTGGAAATTCTCTTTTTGCGTTTCTACCACTATTATGATTAAAATATGTATGCTTAAGCTCTAGAATGTTTCTTTCCCATTAATGTTTATTTTATCCCACTCTTCATAGCAAGGATGTAATCATGGCACATTCATTTAAAATTGCATTTTACATAAAAGCCTGAAAATGTCATTGTGTGTGACTCCTTTCAGTCATATTGTGTCCCATCCAAGAACCCCTCCAGTGTAAAATAGTAGTTTAAAAATCATTAGTGTTTGGGTTATCTGGAGGACTGTGCAAAAATCTAAGATTCCTTTATGGTTTTTAAAATGTTTTATTTTTATGTAGAAGATATTTTTGCTTAATTTTTCTTATTGCTTTGGCCGTGAAAAGAACAATTTTTCATTTACCTCTGGATAGGCTTCACTCATTCTACACTGAGAGAGTTCCAAGTTTTTAGTAATATAGTAGGGAGTAATGGTTAAGAAAGATCCACATTTGAATTCTGGTTCTGTCACCAACTAGCTGGATGACTCTGGAAAAATTATTTATCCTTTCTGGGCCTCAGTTGCTACTTTTCCCAACCTACGGTGACTTTTCCTTTTCATTTAGAATTTCTTACAACTGGAGGTCTGTATTAGTTTCTATTGCTGCTGTAACAAATTACCAAAAACAACACAAAATTACTGTTCTACAATTCTGGAGTTCAGGAGTCTGAAATGGATCTCCTTGGGCTAATGTCAATGTGTCAGCAGGGCTGCATTCCTTCTAGAAGTTCTAGGGGAATATCTGTTTCCTTACCTTTTTCAGTTTCTAGGTGCCACCCTCCTCCTGCCTGTGACCCCCTTCCATCTTGAAGGCAATCAATTGCATCACTGTGACCTCTGCTTCAGTTGCTATGTCTCCTTCTCTGACACTCTTACCTCCTTCGTTCATGTATAAAAACCCTTGTGATTAAAAATAATCTAGGATAATCTCCAAATTTTTAAAATTTAATCACATCTGTAAAGTCCATTTTGCCATGTAAGGTAACATATCCTTATGTTACAGAATACAGGGATTAGGATGCAGACATCTTTTGGGGAGGAGGATGCATTATGCTGCCCATCACAAAGTCAGAAAAGATACACTCTATAGATTTCCACCTCTTCACCCAACTACCGTCAGGGAAAAATATCACTTTTATGAAAATTCTCCATGCGAGTGAGAAAAATATCTCTTTTTCTTTCTGAGTTTATTTGTATAATGAATTATCTCTCTAAAAATGCCAATGTGGAAGAGTTCCATTAGTATGCTTGAACATTAATTAACAGGGGCACTTCTTATTTCATTTGACTTTCATAGGTTTTGTCCATCAATACTACACTGTGGAATGGATGATTCTTTCCCACTGCAGCATCTTATTTTATTTCCTATGTATGGCTTCATGCTAGCCAAAAGGTTAGATGTTACAATTATTTATGCTAATCTCAATTTGCTTTTGTGCTGTAGACAGTACAAATAAAGCTGCAGCAATTGATTACACATCACTGACAGCAGAAGAAACATACAGTTTCATCAATGAAAAAACTGAGTCATGTAACAAGTCAATAGTTATGTGCAGCCTCATGAGAATGACAATCAAAACCAGGTCATAATGATATAAATATTTATTGGGTACCTCATCCTGCTTGGTGATTTTAATAGTCTGTAAAAAAAATTTGTTTAAAAGGAAACATTTCTGTTTTTATTGGATACTCTTTTGTAAAATACATTGTATTATATTGGAGTTTTAAGTATTTTTACATTGAGTCTCTTGTTTTTAAGTTTTCTTATTTTATAGTCATTTGATTTAATCTTAAAATGGATAAATATCATATTTAAATATCTATATTCACAAATACTTCTATGTCTGGCACAGGTCTATTGTTGTCTTATATGGATATTATTTTGGTAAATTACACTGAGGAATAGTTAGAAATGGTATAAATGTGTAAAAATAATGTCTTAACAGTTAAAATAAACATCTATAAAATTTATTCATCAAAATAATTGTCTGAGGC
Organism: Balaenoptera physalus; assembly: GCF_965194825.1. NCBI lineage: Eukaryota > Metazoa > Chordata > Mammalia > Artiodactyla > Balaenopteridae > Balaenoptera > Balaenoptera physalus. Next base: position 29,788,726 of record NC_138891.1, read on the forward strand.
TTTGTAATAAATTACTGAAAGAATAGAAATAGAATGCATAACTTCCAAAGTGTTGGGGGAAAGAAAAAGGAGAATAAAGAAAACTCTCTCAGTTCAACAGAAGTCTAGAAAGGAAGGGGAAAAAAATCAGAGAAAATATGGGCCAAATATTCAGCAAATATTTAATGAGCATCTGCTATAGACCAGAAATTTTTCCCTGAAAATGTTATTCAAACAAATTGGTAAGTACAATAAGTGTAAATAGATTAAATTCTTCTATTAAATGTCAAAGACTTTCAGCTTGGATACACTGGTTTTCTAAAAGACTCTAGATGTATATCAGTGACACAGCTAAATCAAAACATACAGAAAGACTTATAACAAAGGAATGGGAAAAGATATACAATATGAATGTGTTTCATCTAATGACATAACCTTAAAACATGTAAAGCCAAAGATACAGAATTACAAGGTAAAGCCAACAAATGCACAATCATAGTGGGTTTTTTAAAAAATATTTCAGAAATTAATCTATCATAACTAAATTTAGTAAGGATTTAAAAATCTTAATATACAGACTAAATTTTAAAAATTAAAGTTTAGCTTTAAAATTAGCAGAAGGCACATCATTTTTGTTTCTATTTAGTTGTCATTGACTAAATTTTCAGGCTATCTGATCAATCTAACAAATTATAGAGCAAAATTTTAACAAAATCTTCTGATTCTGAAATCAAAATCCTCTGGCAATCTGGCTAGTTAGTCTTAACAGACCTGCTTTCTGCCTCCATTTGTCCCTCGCTTTTCCAATGAAAAGTTATTAAAGAGTATTAAATCTCAGCCCTCAAGGAAAAGAGGACACAGATGAGAAAGTATCTACTTACTAAAGCATTCTCTATGAGTGAAGGAAACCACACTACTTTCTAATTCTGTAGAAGATAGATATCCTTTGCATATTTTAACACACTCAGATTGCCTAAATGAATACGAAAATAACACAAAAGGTTTGAATTCTACAACTATGCATTCTAGTTGCCAAGAAGAAAATTACATGAAGTGGGCATTCTAAATTTATTTTGGTAAATAATCTTAATGAGGAAATCTTGTTAATAATAAATAAAATGAGATGCAATATGAAAAAATTATGATATTCAAAACTGTATTTGGTTGTTTAAATTGGGTTGCATTATTTTGTTCTGAAGCTTGGTAGATAATGTGGTACTATATCATTTGGATTTCTTTTCAGTGAAACACAGATTGAATATTTAAACACAAAGAATGCCTACAACACCCTGTTATATCATGTCTTCCTGACTCAACGGTGTTCTTTTTTAGGTAGGATAACTAGTGATACAATCAGCCTTTATCACAATGAAATTAGACAGCATCCTAATGTTTAGCATACATCCAAGCAAAGAATACTCTTTTCAGAGAGGAATGAGAAAACAGATCAATCAGAAAAGATAACACTATGAAGTTAACATTTCAAATTATTGGGGTTTTTTGTGCGTTTTATTTTTTTTGGTGTTTGGGCCTATATTTTATTAATTTCTAACTGGTTCTTCTGGCTGTTATGTTAATCTTCTGCAAAGTATCAGTGATAGCATGTAGAAAGTAAGATGTGGTCTCCAAAGCAGTGTTAATCTAAATGTTAATCTAATTTTTGGTTTAAAAGGTCTTCACTACACACCTTTAAACATGGCCACACTTTGCTAGACCCAGGACTTTTAACATTTTTGATATTTGATTACTCTAAAATAGAAATGTAAAAGGTGTCTTTGAATAACTCCAGAACTGCTAATCAACCTAAACTAAGAATAAAAACCAGAATTAGAATCTCCTCTTAGTCTAAAATTTGTTATTCTTCCTATATTCTTTAATAGTCTTTCTGAGAATATTCTTTAATATTTTTATTCCTATTTGTTATTCCTTTTCTTTATTACTGTATTTTTAAAACCAAAAACACTTTGACTACTAGTTTAATCTTTCTGAATTGCCTACAGTCTATAACTTTTTTGTATTACACATGATTACATACCTGATATAAAGTTTAAATACTTAATCAAAGGTAGGTTGAGGGAAAGAGTGGGAAGAAATAACCCATACTACTACTTTCATTGTCATGATGGGCCACTGAATTATTTTGATTAAAAATCTCCTCTTACTGTTCAAATAAGTTTGTATTTGAACAGTACAAGTTAGTAAGTTAGCTAGGACCAAAATTTTTTACCAGGTCAATAAGGAAAGCTGCTAAGAATTATCTTCTCAATTTTAGTTGAAAATGTCATGTAACTTAACTTTATCATTTAAAAAAATCAGCATTTACACTAATAACTTGTCATGTTAGGCTGAAAATATAAATCCTCCATTAAAATATTTTTCTTGTCATATGATATAGACAAGTTAAATAGAATATCCCATATAATGTTATTTCTTAAGTTTTTTATTGATTTTTTTTTTTACTGTAGATGTCTTTAAAATATTATTGAAATGGATAGTCTATAGAATTTTTTTCTGTTGGTCCCTTTGTTTTATGGAATAAATTCTGTGACCACATGTACCTTTATGGACTGGAACTGGAAATATATTTTTTACTTTATGTAATATAATAAAATTTTAAAAATTATGTATAATAATCACCCAATATAAATTTATTATAAAGTTTCACAGTCTTTGATGTAGCCTGGAAGAAAACACTGTGCTAGACAATGGCATGATTGAATTGACAATTAAGTCAATAGTTGGGTTGCATTCAATAGAATTTCAGTCCCTAGAACCAAAGAGGTAATACCCTGACTCTACCCTGCATGCCTATTTTATTGTCTTCATTTCTGGTTCCCACTAAAAAGATTGTAGAATCAATCTGGTGGTGAGACAACAGGATAGAAAACATTATATGGATCAGGGCATATGAGGAGCCACTGGAAGAAAAGAAAAATGGAGGACTCTTGGATTATGTGATAATAATCTTAAATAATTTACTGAATAGAAAAAAGGATTTTACATTCTTCTGTGTACGATAGAGAAGGCTAAAATGTGAGATTATATGGACATAAAATTAGATTCAATAAGAAACAATTTAAGTTATATCAAGCTGGAATGAGGTAGTGATTTTCTTCCATGGAAGCCTGAATAATCACTTATGGATGGTATTTATAAAGCATTTTGCTATGGTTGAAAACCTAAGATAGGTTACTTCTGAGCTTTCTCTTAAACTCTAAATTTTATTTTTCCATATTTAAAGAGTGGAAGAAATTCTCTACCAAAATTCATCTGGGCCATGTGGAACATTGATCTCCTGCTAATTGTACTCTAATAATAATTATTAATAATAATAATAGATAAATAGTATCATTACTTCCATTTTACAGATGAATAAACTGGGGCAAAGTGAAATTCAGCAACATGCCCAGTCACAGAGCTAAGGAGACCCTTGGAACTGGGATTTTAACTCGGGTGAATCTGACTCCTGAGCCTGAGCTCTTAATGCATATATTCTGCTGCCAATTTATCGAAAAAAAGCTTAAATAGCCAATGTGCTCTCAAGTCTCTGGAGAGTCATTTCACTTAAAGAAAATAAAGTGGCAGGATAGGTATTTTGAGATTTCTTATGCCAAAATTTCAGAGGACATGATAATAATGATAATGAAATCAACAATTACACTTTCTCCTGAAACAGTTGCTGCTATCCTAATTTATTGGGACTTACAAAGTCCCAGCCACTCTGTAAACATTTTCAGGTATTATCTCATTTAATTCTTAAAACAATCTTTCTTGTAAGGTAGGTCCAATTATTTTTGTTTAACAGATGAAGAAGCTGAGGTCCAAAGTTACACTACAAGAAATGATAGCTGTCTTATTACCTAGAGCAGCTTTTATTCACTCAGCTTAGTCTTTCATTCTATAGAATGAGTCTATTCTCATTTTATATAGAATCATTGTCTCTTATCTAGAAGTTTCTCCAAATGCAAAAGTTGGCATGTTCTCAAACCAGGATCATAGAATACTCTCTTAAACTCATTTTTAACAGCTATTTATAAACAACAGAATTCCTATAGTCTATGAAGAATAGTCTATCAGTCAATTAATTACTGAATTAGTCAGCAATCAGTGTGCTAGACACTGTGAAGGATACAACAACAATTCCTGCTGTCCAGGAGCTTACACCTTAGCTAAGGAGTCAGAAAATGTAGACCTAAACACTTAACAGTAAAAGAAAGTCAAATGATTGGTACAAACAGTAAAAGATTTTACAGTGAAAGAAACTGTATTATGGTGCACCATTAGTGCTAGGGAAAGCCTCATGGGATTTACCCTGTGTGTTGATGAATGACTGATTTAGATGAGTGAAGAGAATCAAGAGAGAGCATCTGACATAGAGAGAAGGAAAAGAATGAACACTGACAAGCAGTTTGTAGTATATAAGACATGTTGGGCTCCAGTGACTAGATGGGTAAGGCCGTGGGCGGGTGGGTATTTTACTTGATTATTTATAATGTTACATTAGTTATTTATTTTAGTAGTAATACTTTTACATTTTCCTTAAGAATATGTACAAATATCAAAAGCAATAGATTCTGATTGAGAAGCATGATAAGATGTAAAAGTTAACTTTTTCAAGCGTCTTATCTATAGGTTGGCCACCCAGAGAAAAAGTCCCCTTGCACAGCTCTAGTAAATTAGTCTATGTCCCTATGGTTAGTCATTCAATCCTGGTGCTGTCATTTACAAACTGGCCCAAATCTATGACATTTTCCCATCAGGGGGCTGGGTCTAGGCCCCAACTTGGGAGGAACCATGCCTGCTTTTACCAATAGAGTAGAGCAGACATGACACTATGTGATCTCCAAGGCTGAGTCATGAAAAGCCATGAAGTTTTGTCCTTCGTTCCCAGAATACTCACCCTTGGAGTCCAGAGACACCATGTAAAAACGTCTGTCAACCCTGAGGCTGCCGTGTTCTCCTTAGGGAGAGGCCATGTTTGGATGCCCTGGTCAACACAATCGGCCTCACTGTCCTTGCCAAGGAACCAGATATGTGAGTGAAGTCATGTTAGACCCTCCAGATCAGCACATCTGCCAGCTGAATACAACTCAAGCTCTGTCAGTGCCACATTAAACAGAAGAATCACGTAGCTGAGACTTGACTGCATTTCTAACTCATGAAATCATGAGGTATATATAATACAATATGTTTTTATGCAGTAATAGATAACTAAAAGACCTGATCAACTGTAAGGCTTGAATCCCAGCCCCGACCACTGACCCCTGCCATCATGCTAGTAGTGTAGCTTTTGCTTCCAGAGTTAGGAAACCTGATATGGCAAATACCTTTGCTATCCTGCACTGCCCTAGAATGTAATAAGCTCTGGGGGAACTGGATCTCCTCTATTGCTCCAGTCCCTGTGAATATTCCCTGGTGAATATTGCCAAGCTGACCTAGCAGAGGGTGTACTGCCTGTTCAACCACCAGCTCTAGTTTGCGCAACACATGGGTTTTTCAACATTCCATGAGGTACTGTGGGACCTCATTAGACAATCTAGAAGTAGGGTGGGTACTAAAACACTGAAGAAAAAGATATTCAAAAGCAGGGTACTGACCACACTCTACTATTGTGAATTTTCTGGGGCAGCCCTGATTCTAAATGTTCTATCTCTATCACCAAAAATTATTGAAACATCTTAGAATCTCCTATATTTTTGGTGTCTGACATTTCTTCCAGACTACCTCTTTTACTGGAAGAGTCACATAATCTTTTGTCAGACTATATGTCCCAGTTTTGTGTTCAGAAAAATAGGCCAATGTACTTTTAACTCAAAGTTACAGTGTGACAAATTTGGTACCTCTCATCAGAGTATAGAGGCTGAAGGCCTGCTGGACATTATAAAAGGAGAAAGTAGAAGAGAAAAAGTTTCTGTATAAGGTCTATATTTAGTTCATATATACAGATATCCTGAAAAAGTCATAATTTAGCCTAGTTTTTTAATTGTTGAAATCATCATTATAAGTCTTTCTGGTAAGTGTGCATTTCTCAACAATATTTTCTTGTGGATTTTTAACGATGTGCTTTTAGTATCATAAGAGAGGAAAAATTTCATCTCAACAAGAAGCTATTGAAATTCCTTAACCTATTTTTGTGTTTGTCTTTTTCCCTGTTGATATAATGAACTTTTAAAATTATGGTAGACCATAGTCATTGCTATAATTCACGTTTTACCTTTACTATATTCTGTCAGACTAAGAGTGAGGGGAAAGCTATCAAAACTTCCCCAACTTCCCCATAGCTCAGCTGGGTTCTGGATACTCCACAAATAATGTGTATGGGGCTAATACTGCCTTGACATGCAACTGTTTACCATATACAGCTGAACTTTCATGCGGCACCTCCTCGCTAGAGATGGCCAAGTGGGCTTTATGTACTAGTCTCTTCAATGATAATCAAATTAAGAGATTTAGGCCTGTGGAAACAATATCTGCCAACTAAGGTTTTTTCCTCTTTTCCAGGATGTCAACGTTATATAAGTAATTCCAACATTATTGGTGTACATAGTTAAGAATTTTTAAAAAAATATAGCCTTCACATTTCTAATTATATCTCTAATATATCATGGAGTAATTTTGTCACCCTATTACTCTGCCATCTTCTAATCCATCATTGTATTTTCCCTTAAATTTGTTTACATTACCACCATAAACTGGATTATTTTATTGATCAGTAGTAGTCTATAAAATGAGAGGATATCTGTATTCTTTCCTATTAAAAAAAGATGCCTTAATGGTTAATTGACACAATTCTCCTAAGGAAAAATTTAAATTTTACTTACAAAGAAACTACGTTACTCCGAGGTTTACTATATTTTAAAACTTTTTGAGAAAATATTCATTAAAAAAAATTTCTTAAAGGGAATGGCCACTTTAGGAAATAAGAAATGATGGCAGAAGAATGCAGATAATAAAAATGCATGATTTGGTCAAAGAGTGATTCAAGTAATTGAATACATATAAAGGAGGAAAGGGAAAGTCAATTAAATGAATGAGTTACTTAATTGCCAACCTTCTTGAATGAAAGTGACATCAAAGCATCTGAATAAAAACTTACATTGATTAGGTGCAAATAGTTTGACTGTTTCTCCAAGTTTTGGGTTTCTGATGGAGAAAAGAGAAAAGATTTATAGAAGCTGAGAAAGTGGTAGAAGAGACGGTTGGAGGCCTGCTTCAAGATTAGCAAGGCGGCCCCTTTTTAAGAGCTTCATTGCTTAATTAAATCTAAGTGCCAGGATAGAAGAAGTTCATCTATCAGTGCTTCTGAATTAAAGCATAATGTAGGGGAAAGAACTTTAAGAAGTTTTGTAGCTGGTGGTTTGCTTAAAGTCATGGACAGGAAAAAGAGACAAGATATTTCAACTCCTGAGAGCTCTGTCTTGAAAGCAAAGGCATACCAGGAATGGAAGGGAATCTAACATTTAGTTAGGAAGCCATTCACCAACAGTTTAGTGAGGCAAAGCTCTATCTGCAGGTGTTTACATTTGTTTAACTTGACACTGTGGCTTGCCTTAAATACATTAATAATATGCCTGGTGCAGTAGAGAGCATGTGGGATCACGACCGAATGACTACATAGAAATTAGAATTGTGCGCCTTATCAGTAGTAAGTTCTTTATAACTGGCATAAAATGATAACCTTTATATGTACTTTTATTGTAATATTATTGAGTTAAAACATAGGTAGGGGAAACATTAGCTTAGGTGGAGACTGTCTTATAGTCTCACCTATTCATGCTGGAAAAGGATGGGGCAAGGGAAAGCAATTTACATTTTTTGAATGCCTACTGCATGCCAGGAATGGGACTAGACACTTGATTACTCAATTCTGGGGGAAGTTTGTGAGATGGTTAATCTCATACCCATTTTATAGGGAAAGAAACTGAGCCTCAGAGAGGTAATCTGTTCAAGTGTTGATGATGATGGGTTATACAGTTTGAGAATCAAACATAGATCTGCATGTCTTTAAAGGTCATGCTCTTTCTTTTCTACCAACTTCCTGATAAAATCATGAGGAAAAAACCGTTCTTCGGTCATTAAAAGAAAAATCTAGTAAAAAAATCTAGTAAACGACAGGTAATAACACTCATGAGGGTGGGTGTTCAATTCCTCTAGCATTTTTTTCATGGCTGTTTCAGGGGCTGATATTCTCACCCCCTCTGCTCTCCTGCAATTCCTAAATATATGATAGTCATTTCAACATCGGTTTAAATTTGAGTTGGTGTACTAACTCTTCCAGCAAGATTTTCATTTTCACTATTATTTCTACTGGTAATAATTTTGAAAAGCTAAAACGTGTTAAAAGGTGCCTAGTAAAAAGCATACTGTGTGCCTGTTGTATGCATCAGTTCATTTGAATCTCATGATAACTTTTGAGGTGATTTACAACTGTCATTGTATCTTACAGATATTGAAATCAAGGCTTGGGAGATTGCCTACATTCAGACAGTTAGTGAGCGGAGGAGCTTGTTTTCTAATGCCAAAGCCCTTCTTCCTGGGCACTATGCTGCACTGTTAGATGCCTAGAGGTGATGAGTATCTCTTGTTAGTATGACCACTGATGTAAAGTTCATGAAATGTGCAAAACATACTAGGGACGAGAACATTCTTAGAGCTCTTGATAATATTAACCTAATGTTGACCCTCGAGTGGTCACACAATGTAAATTCACACACACACACACACAGACACACACATCACAATATTTAAGGAAAGGACAGATGAGCCAAGTGATGTCTAGGACCAATTCTGTGAAATGATTTTCAGAATTGATTGAATGTAAAGTATTCAATATTATATTTAAATATTTCCATTTCCACAGGAAGTATATGTTTTTGAAACCATATCCTAAATCTACATCTAATTTCTGTTTCAGTGAACAAAAGAATACCCTCCATGAACAGCAACAGCATAAAATTTATGGGTAAGAGAATATAATTTCTGGTTGACTTGCTTAGAACGACACCATGGTTATGAGGGGAACATTTCTGAATTCAAATTTCTGCATGATCTCTGAATTTTCTCACCAAAGTCTGGCTTTGGATATCCAGCCATACTCTAGGAAGATACTCAGACACATTTTTTTGTTGTGGTGGTTTTTAACAGAACATCTGGTATTTATTGGCAGAATGCATTAGTGACGATGTCCTGTAAAATTTAAGCCAAAACTTGATGGAGTATGAGTTTGTTTTGTTTTATGTCATTTTCTCTGTGTGAAATCCAGAGTCCAAATATTGTTTCCTACCTACAATGGCATCTGAAAACATACTAATCACAATCATTGGATTTTAGAGATTTCAACCAAAGATTAGCAGAGCATTAAGATGAAATAGCAGATGAATAATTTAGAATGATAACAGACTCTAATGTTAAATATAACTCTAATGTTAAATATATAGGAAAAGCGACTTCACAAAAATACACTTTTTCTCTTTTAGTTTTCAATATAGTTGGAAAGAGACATATCTTAATTCCATTTCTCAAAGCGCAAGTATATTCCCTCCTGAACCAATCTTTCCTCAGCAGGCTGATTTAGATAAGAAAATGAAAAGGAGATAACTGAATGGATCCTCCAACCTTGTGATTCGGGAATTGGGGCTGGGCGCCCCTTGGGGTGGCAGAGCAATTCTGAGGCTGTTGAAGCTCTCTGAACAGCTGTTTGGTAGTAGTCTCAACAGAGCCCGTTAGCACAGCTCCTGGTCAGGGCCAAGTTAACTGCATCCTTTTACTGTTGCCACCACACTCCCTCTTATCATGTCCCTCCATTATCACTTGCTCGCCTCCCCAGCTTGCTCTGTTAGCATTTCTACTCTCCTAGGAGGAAAGAATTCTCTCTTGTTCTCTTTCCCCCCACCCCCAACTAATTCTCTCTCACCTCTCCCACTTTTCCTCTCTATCCAAGACTGCTGCCTCTTTTCCTTTCTTCCTTCTCCCATGGCTTTTTCTCCCAAACCAAATATGTGGGTTCTTTCTTTCCCTCTGTCAAGCACTACTCTTCACTAGTTTCCATACTTTTGATGGAGGGAAGTGCTTGAATATCTTAAATCATCAGACTAGAGGTGTATTCTCTTCCTTTGGGAGGGAGGCAGTAAACAGAATTGGTTAAGAACACAGGCTTTGAAATTAGACTAGAACTTGACTTACAGCTCAGTTCTGACATGCTGTTGAAAGCAGCGGACATTACTTACTCTCCCTTAGCTCCCATTTCCACCTCCATTAAATGGGGATGATAGTATCTTCCTAAAGTAAAGTATAGGGATTAAAGAAACCATTGTTATAAATGGGCTTTACCCAGTAATTGGAACAGAACCAGCAGGCAATAAAGAACAGCTCCTGTTATTCATACAGCATACCTGTTGATCAGATAGGACTGGTATCAAGTCTTTGGCTTAGCTAAATTCTCTGTCTTCCCTCTTTGCCCATCCAGGGATGCCTGTTCACCTACAGGTACCTCATTCATTTATTCACTGTTCATTCAGGAACCTACCTAGAGGATATGTTATGTCCTATCCACAGGTATTTTTTTTTAATATAAATTTTATTTATTTATTTAATTATTTAGGCTGCATTGGGTCTTCGTTGCTCTGTGCGGGCTTTCTCTAGTTGCGGCGAGCAGGGGCTACTCTTCGTTGCGGTACGTGGGCTCCTCATTGCGGTGGCTTCTCTTGTTACAGAGCACAGGCTCTAGGCACACAGACTTCAGTAGTTGTGGAACACAGGCTCAGCAGTTGTGGCTCACGGGCTCTAGAGCCCAGGCTCAGTAGTTGTGGCGCATGGGCTTAGTTGCTCTGCGGCATGTGGGATCTTCCTGGACCAGGGCTCGAACCCGTGTCCCCTGCACTGGCAGGCGGATTCTTAACCACTGTGCCACCAGGGAAGTCCCTCCCCAGGTACTTTTTATCACTCTATCATAGTCACAAAAATTAATCCAACAAACAATCTAATTAATAATTAATTTAATTAATAAGTAATTAATTAATAATTTAATTAGTTGATAAACTTCCAGGCATTATTCCTTCTAGACACTTTAATGATCTAGAGGTGGGGGAAGGGAAAGAGGAAATGAGGAAGAGATAAAGAAGGATGGTAGGGAGTCCCTTTAACTTCTAAAGGGTCTTCTGTTCCCAAAGAGTAGATATCCTGGTAATGGACCAGCTGTGTGGGCAGGAACTGTGAACTGATGAAATTACAACAGCCATAAAACACTGATTTTTCTACTTGCACTATTTAGGTCAAAAGAGAAAGCACAGGTTCACACCTCACCAGAGAAGAATGAAGATTTGAAATCAGAAGCTGCAAGCTAATGGACTTCAAGGTGAATCACACTCATAGACATATGTGGTTTAACTCACCCAGTGTTTTAGTTTTGGTTTTTATTTCTTTCTCTTCTTTCTTTTTTTTTTTTATAAATTTATTTATTTATTTTTGGCTGCGTTGGGTCTTCATTGCTGTGCGCGGGCTTTCTTTTTAGGTGCGGCGAGTGGGGGCTACTCTTCGTTGCAGTGCACAGGCCTCTCATTACGGTGGCTTCTCTTGTTGCAGAGCACGAGCTCTAGTCTACGGCTTCAGTAGTTGTGGCACATGGGCTCAGTAGTTGTGGCTCATGGGCTCTAAAGTACAAGCTCAGTAGTTGTGATGCACTGGCTTAGTTGCTCCACGGCATGTGGGATCTTCCCGGACCAGGGCTCGAACCCATGTCCCCTGCATTGGCGGGCGGATTCCCAACCACTGCCACTAGGGAAGCCCAGGTTTTTATTTCTTTCTTGAATTAATTGAGGATATTTAGAAATCAATAGATTTCACATACAGATTCAGATGTCTAGTGTCACTTGAAAGATCAGATGACTTCATGACACTGGGCTGGGGAGCAGCAACTTCTACGGGGCACACACCCTCCAGTTTGCCACAGTTGTCCTCTGGCTGATTTATTTTATTTGCTTAAATCCTGTAGCATTTGAGGTTTTGATCCCAGGCTTAAGGACTAGTTTTCAGATGACATTTCCAACATATTCATTTTTGATCTGCTTCCAATTCACCTCTTTTATGTGTGGGCACCTACACCTTATTCTCAGGGTGGGTACTCAAGAGATCAGACTAGTGGGCAGCTGGCTTCCAACCACCAGGCACCAACCAACTAGAAAGAACAGAAGTCCCCACAGTGCAACCTGCAGGATCTCATGCTGGGCCAGTTTCACACCTTTTGTTTCTAAACCTTGGGAAAGTTGGGGGAGGGGCTTCGGCAGCCAAGGTGAAGGAGGGTACTCCAGTATGGAAATGCTTCACCATTTAAACAAGTAGGACTGCTGTGCTGGTGCCTGCCCATGAAGGATCAGCCCTTCCTATATCTGAGGCAAAGTGTACAGTGTCTTTGCCCTTGAACACACCCTCCACAAGTCTAACTCTGCATTAGCTGTGTATGTTGTGTGTGTTTGTGTGTATGTCAGGTTTGCTTAACTAGATTTAAGCTTTACAAAGGTAGTATAGAGCCTTGCACAATGTAGACAGGTCATAAACATATTTTAAGTGGAGTAGATTGAATTATTTATTTATTCCAGGGTCTCTGTAATGTTCATTGACATGTGATAAATGAAACCATGTTTGGTTTCCTTGTGCATATTTGATTTTCATACACCTATATTTCATATCAAGAAGAAAACCAATCAACACTGCCATATAGAAGCATCTCTGAACCACACATAAAATATCTTAAAAAAAAAACATTTAACCTTTGAAATTGAAGTATAAACAGGAGAAGAATTCATAGATTTTCTAATTGTCTTATCCTGCTGTGGACACTGGCAGACATTCTGTCTATAGCTATGACTGTGAATGCACACAATAATTAATGCAGAGCCTAGGAAAATTAGTTTAGAAGTATAAGGTCATTTTCAGATCACTAGATATTGATAGTACTTTTAATTTCATCCTCTACTAAATTTTAAGCTTGGAAAATTTTAATACAGATAGAAATAATAAGAAGAAATAATTGCTAGAGGAAATATTTCTATTAAAATGGTGGATTAAGGAGAAGGTAAAATTTTCCCGGCTGAATACAAATTTTCCATATAATTATACAAAGATCTTAAAATAATCATAAAAGATTCTTCCAATAAAAGCTATTAAATGACTGTGTAGTTGATATAGAAGATTTGGCTCAAATATTCCATGTGTAGTAGTGCAAAATACTTTCTAATGGAAACTTTTCAAGGAGCCGTATTGAGTCAAGAAATTTCTTTCTGTTTAGACAATACTGTGAATAGTAATTGATGCTTAGCAGGGTTTAAGCGACTATTTCTCTTTGAAACAATGGATTTTCTTCTAACCCCATTGCCTTTCGTAAAAAGATGTCTTTGGAGATATTGGTAAGACACACACAATTACTGAATTGACTTTATTCAATGAATCTGCTGTGTTATTTTACTCCAAAAAAAAAAAAATTCACATGCGTTCTGAAATTTGATGACTTAAAAGTTAATTTTAAGAGAAGATGCAAGTAATTGAAGCAAAAAATAGTTTCTTTCAATGCTCAGAAGATTTCGTCTCTAACCATACACACTCATCTTACCATAATGCGAATAGGATTCTTGTATTTGTTCTTTTCAAGTGATCTATAATTTCAAAGTCTGGATTACACAAAAATGGATATTTAATTTGTCTTAAAAACAACTATATAGTGGCACAAAAGTGTTACAAAAAAATCCTAACCAAATTAGAATTATGTCAGTGAAGGGAAAGTTTGGTGCCCTGGCAGCAGTAGCCTGGTTTGGCTGCCTCTGCTCCTCAACCTCTCCAGAACGCTGGGCTGAGTCCAGGGTCTTCAGACGGCAGAGTTGATTTTGGGTTGCTTAGTGAAGAGCTGTCAGCACCAAAATGATAGTAGCAAAGCTGAAACCAGAGGCTATCCACGGTCAGTCAGATGTTGTCACACAGCAGGGGATACTGGAGTCCATCAGACTGAGAGTCTGGAGGGATGGGTGAGTTCAGAATCTGTGGGTTCTGTCATGGGAGCATTTCCTTTGAAGACTTCAGGACTAGCCACTGAGGTCATGGCTTTGGCCAGTCCTAAAGATAGAGTACTTAGAAATTGGGACATGACAAACAGCACCAGAAATGTGGGGTTTTCTCTTCATTGGAAGATAAAACGTTCGCCTTATTTCTCCATACCTTGCAAGCTGATTGGCCACAAATTCTCATGAGAATTTCATGACTATGCCCAGTCATGTATGGTCATTTTACTCTGCTTTACTAAGATTTCTGGGTTAGGCTGACACTTCACCTGAGTTCTTCGACATTTTAAAGGGTCTTTGTAGGGGCTTCCCTGGTGGCACAGTGGTTGAGAATCTGCCTGCCAATGCAGGGGACACGGGTTCGAGCCCTGGTCTGGGAGGATCCCACATACCGCGGAGCAACTAGGCCCGTGAGCCACAACTACTGAGCCTGCGCATCTGGAGCCTGTGCTCCACAACAAGAGAGGCCGCGATAGTGAGAGGCCCGCACACCGCGATGAAGAGTGGCCCCCACTTGCTGCAACTAGAGAAAGCCCTTGCACAGAAACGAAGACCCAACACAGCCAAAAATTAAATAAATAAATAATAAAATTAAAGGGTCTTTGTAATAATATGGTGAGTCTTCAATAGGTCTTCTTAAGCCTCGTGGTATATTGTGTTATTGTCCAAGTGTCATTTTGGCTGAAAAGTTATTGTCTATGTCAAAAGACTAAATCCTAAAGATGCAATTTAAGCAACGCATGGAGTTGCCAACATGCAAATCAGGCTGGTTTTTCAAAAAGGTCAGTTGTTTTGGATGAATGAAAGATTTTTACTCCTTGGACTCTGAGAATAATATTGGTAGATGCAACATGGGACTCAGTCAGTCCTGGGAACTTTTCTTGGATTGGTTACTTGGGCTTTGAATCTTGGGTTTCTCCATTTGAAAATAATTCCTATCTTACAGGCTTGTTGTAAGAATTAATAATAAGCTGGATGCTTATGAAGAAACTTTATATACAATAATACACTATACAAATGTCAAGTAAAAAAAAATACTTTGCCTATAGGTAAAATTAGGAGTCAATAGGTACCAGAGTTGTTGGTAATAATATTTCATGCCCTCTAAGAAAATTAATTTTCTTTTTACATTTCTATTCTGAACAATTGAAACATCTAACTACATGAAACATACGTTACTGAACACAAGTTCCTGTGCCTGAGTCACAGCGAGGCCAACATCAGAGTTTGGAGCAGAGAAAGGTTTATTGCAGAGCCATGCAAGGAGACATGCGGCTCATGCCCAAAAAACCCCAAACTCCTCAAAGGGTTTCAGCAAAGCACTTTTAAAGGCAAGGTGAGGGAGGGGAGCGGTTAGTTGTTGCAAACTTCTTGGTGTCCGAATCCTTTGTTCTTGCAGCTGTCCTTGTAGGTCAGGTCATGATGTTCCTGTAAACCTCCAATAAAACAAATGCTATTCTCTGTTCTGCAACTTTATATCTCTATATGAATGGACTGTTAAAGGTCAGAGCCCTGAGAATAGGCTACCTTGTGTATTTCAGGCTATAGGCAACATTCTTTTACAAAAGGTGCAGTGCCAGCATGACTAAGCACAAGCAATAGAACAGATCTAATATGGAGTCAGATTTGTTCTTCCCTATTACACATACACTTACTTTCCGAAGATTTCAAACTCTAGAAACAGGGAGGTGGATATATTTACAATATAAGTAATTTATCCCCTGGTTCTTCTCATACATCTATGTCCGTTACTTCTCTATTTCTTTCCTTGGGTTCTTTTTCTCTCTTTTTATTTTTTCTGTTTCCCTTTGTTCTCTAGCTTTTTCTCATCACAATTTTTTCATATACCATGGACTTAATGACCACTTAACAAATATTCCTCAATCTGCATTTTTAGCTCAGAAATTTCTCCTGAACTGCAGAGTAGTGTACACCTAGGTATTCACAGATACTTGAGCTCCCAAGCCCCTAAACTTGTTCCTTTTTCTGTATTCTGTTCCTTGGTCACACTCCATTTAAATTTATTATCCACTGGAGTTAGGGCTATCTTTCTTAAATGCAAATCTGATCATGTTAAGCCCTTATTTATTAAACCGTTCTATTTTCCATCCCCTTTAGAATTCATATCTGTTTATCTTTCCAAACGCAACTCCTCACAGAATTGACCTGTGGTTTTCCAAATGCGTTAGACAGCTTCTTTCCTTCACACTACTGCTCATGCTGTTCTCTCTGTCTGGAATGGCCTTTCTGATCTTGTCTGCTTAGCAAGCTCCTGTTTCACATTCAGACAGTCAAAATGTCTTCTGTAACATCTGTCACAATATCCTCTAAGAAATCTGACCTGCCTGCCAGCTTCTCCAAACAGGATTAATTACTTCTATTATTGTACTTTGTACACTGTATTACAATTATTTGTTTATGTACCCTTCTCTCTTACCAGGCTCTGAGTAATTCACATATGAGGTCCATACCTTATTCTCTTGAGCACATGGCTTACAGCACAGTTTCACACACACATAGATGTTTCAGGTTTGTGGAGAGCAGTTCAATGAAGACTGCAACGTTGTTACACAGTTGATCTCTGAACTGGTTTGAGTCTATCTGGGCAGTGGGGAAATGTGGATGTGGAGAGGGTATTACTTTTGTCTCTTACTTGTTCATGTCTATTCCTCTGGAATTTATGTACTCTGTTAAGAAGATTCTTTCCCGGGTGGAAAAAAATAAAAGAAGACTGTTTTCAGTAAATATTTTCAGTGGATTTTCTATCAGGAAGTAATAAGAAAAATACTCATTGAATGTAATTTACAGAGAAAAACATCATTCATTCATTGAACACATGTTCTCTGATCACCTACTGTCTGCCCAACACTGTTTTGAGCATTTGAAATATAGCAGTGAATAAGGCAGACGCAGATCTCCACCTTCATAGCAAGCAAGAAGGAAGGAATGAAGGAAGGAAGGAAGGGAGGGAAGGAAGGAAGGAAGGAAGGAAGGAAGGAAGGAAGGAAGGAAGGGAAGGAAGGAAGGAAGGAAGGAAGAAAGAAAGAAAGAAAGAAAGAAAGAAAGAAAGAAAGAAAGAAAGAAAGAAAGAAAGAAAGAAGCAAAGAAACTTCATTAACAGAGAAAAGGCACTTCTTTTTTCCACAGATCTTATATCATGATTTCTTCCTCCAAAATCCTCCTTCCTTCCTCCCTACTTTCTCACTTTAAAACATTTTACAGGCATAAAAGAAAAGGCAAATACAAAAACTGAAATGTTCTCAGAAGGGCTAGCTTAAAGTTCATGACAAATTTTGGAAATGGAGTGTTCATATATACTTTGTAGAAAAGGTGAGAAAAGACTGCCATTTTGGGTAAGGTTAATTGGGATGCCAAGGATTGAAAATCAGTGTGTTCCGCACTATGGATTCCACTACCAACCTGTGTTTTTGGTCTAATAAGTTTTAAAAAATATGTTTTGCTAAATTATTGTATCCTTGTTTCCTCAGTCAGAATGAATATATGTGTGTGGTTTGTGTCAAGGCAGCTCTTCAAAGTGCAGTTGGTCTGATACTTATAGTGTTGGCGTGTGTGCTCAGTAATTTTTCACTCGAACGGACAGCATGTAATATTCAGCCATCCCAGGGCAGTAGTAACTCGTACTCTCCACTTTTTGATGATTCTTTCAAAAGATTTGATGAATATGTATATCATATGACAGTAAGAACTATGTCTGCCCATTTTCCATCTTTTCAACTGGTTGTAGTTTAGTTGCCTAAAACCAAAAGTTTACAGTGCATAACCACGTTGGAGAATGGAAACAGAATTTTAATGGATGTCAAACAAGAAAAGCATCAGACACCTAGAGCAAAGTGCTCTACACTCCCCTTGAGTAATGATAGTTCATTTACATGGGTGTGAGCCAAGTCTGCTTGGCTAGGAGGCAGTTTTTAATGGTGTATGTCAGGGACACAAAATGAAGTTTTCCATGTATCCTCACAGAGGAGTCTTACATTCCTGAAGTAATGATTAATGAAGTTTCTGTGCTAAAATTTTAGTCATATGGATTTTATTTTCTCCTTCGTTTAGTCACAGCTTTTCTCATTTTCCTTTATGGCCAGCTCCTGACTTTGGAAACTATGCAAACACACTTAGGCAAAAGCACAAGAACAATAGTTCTGGAAAATGTAGGCCAATGTTGCTGAAAGCCCTTGCCAGAAACTAATTTTAGTTAAAGAGATCTGACTATTTTCAAGCCGTTCACTTTCCACCCTTCCTACCAACCCTGGAACATTACAGATGAAAGTGCCTCACGGAGTTTGGAATTTGTGACAAGAGGGTTCTTTAAACCATTTTCATCATTTTATAACAAATTCAAGAGTTATGCTAGGTCAGGGGTTGGTGACCTATGGCATGCACACCAAAAGTGGACTGAGAATAAGGGACAACATTTTGGATACATTCTTCCTTTCTGACGAACACTCCTTTCCTTCCTCCAGATAGAACTTAGCTCCAGGAGGGCTGCATACCCACCAAAACCCTCACCCAGTTTCTTTCTTTTTTTAGGTTGGCTTCTAGTTGCTAAGGTGTTAACTGCTAGACTAAATGAGTGAATTAAGGGCAACCCCTCCCAAACCATTTGCATTTAAAAGGAGATAGTAGGAGATTGGAGAGCCAAAGGCAGCTTTAGTCCTGGAAGGAGCAGCCGAGGGTGCTATTTTCAGACCTGGGCAGCTAGGCTTTCTACTTTGCACTCTGCCCCTTGCACTTACAGCCAAGATTATAGGTAGATGGTTACAAATAGGTTTCTTAGGTTCAAACTCCATTTTCATAACTATTTTTTTCTATTCATAGCTTCAACAAAAAGAATCTCAGACATATTTTACAAACATCAAATCCTTACTATACTATTCCTCAGGCATCCTATTTTTTATCTGGAAAATTTAAATTCCTGTTAAGATTTCTTTTTATGGTCATCTAATTCTAATTCTTTGGCCAGTGTCACTGCTTTCTTTTGAACTGTCTCCAGGTTATCTTTTTTTCCTTAATTGTGCAGTCAATAACCAAATATATCTCTAGAGTAATAGTCAACATACGGAGAAGTTGGAAAGAAAAATTTCTACAGGTGATATTGTTGTTTTTTTACTGTTTTAAATTTATTCTATTAATTCCAAGCATAAAATTATTGATGAATTTGAAACTATATCTTTTTATATTCCAAATTCATCAAGATTCACAATAACTTTTGGAAGATAAAAAAGCTAGGTTGAAATTATAGCCATTTCTTGTTCAATTTGCAGCCCCAGTCTAGACCCTTAAAATTTATTCACAACCATGCACAATACATTTTTACTTGATATTTCAATAATTTACTTTAATTTAAAATTGTACCATCCAACGTATGTCTCTTTAGATAACTCAACCTTTTCCTGATTATTTTTCCAAATTATTTAGATTTTCTTGAATTTTAATCAAATTTTCGAAAGGTTAAGCACCACCTCCTTCCAGGATTTCATGTTGAAAATGGATAAACAGGATCCCTGTTTCATCATCCAAGTTGTGGATAAAATGTGTAAAGCCTTTGGCTTACCTTCTGGCTTGAAACACATCCAAGCAGTCCTTCTTAATTGGTGTCCTAGATTGTATAAATTAGGAACACTATTTCTTTAACGCTTGACCACTGCCCCCACAGTCTGGGTAATGAACACTGAATTTCCAACCCATTTGCCTAACTCGAACATTTCACATTACCGAGACAGAGCTTGGTAGGCAGAGGACAGATGGATGCCCTAGGCAATGCTATCATAAGACATTAGAAAGTGTTTTGGGGGAGTGAGGTGGCTTGGGCATGAAATGGGAGAAGACAAATTCCTGAAGGGCAAGAACTCTAGTCCATTAAAAGAATTCAGAACAGTCAGTGCATTGGCCATGAAATATTTGAAGGATATATTCAACATTAATTTGTAGAAATTACGTACCCTCTAGGTGTAAGATGGTAATTTATTCTTTATGACAAATATCAGAATTGATTAATTGAGAAATAGTGATAGAGAACTTGAGCTTCAGTCAGATGATTGACTCTTGGCCCAACTGCATGGCTTTTTTAGCAGTGAGGAACCGCAAATAGCCCAGTGTCACCACTGGTTAAGAGTGAACTGGCCGATAATCCATGTTTATTGAATACTAGGACAGTGTTCTTTCCAATACACCATCACTCACATTATAACTTTCCTAATCACTATTTATCAGTCTAGCAGCTCCTTTCAGTGACAGCCATTTACAGTATAGTTGAAATGCATTTATCTCAACTGCATTTCTTCTGAATGAATTACTGCTTTTGCTATGCTCTGATAGAAGTTTTATGAATAGTAGCTATCAATTTCTATTAATTTTGTTGCTCAACTTTATTACCTTGATTTCATATTTCGCTTATTTTTATCTGACTTTTCTCAGTGTTTTACTTAAATAAATTTAAAGAGAGCAAAAAAGGTAACCTTCATATACCCCCAAATCAGATAATTAAAAATTTTCAGTTGTTTTATTGAAACATTCCAAAACATTTCCAAACTGCAGTTAAAATGCTGAATTCTAGCTTTATCAAATATGCCATTTCCATCAAGAAAGAAAAAGAAAATATGCTGCAGGGGTCTTCCTTTACAGGTTGTCCCCCGCCACCCATTCTGATTTTAAAAAGTTGCCTTTCTAAATCAAGTACTTATTTTTTTTTTTTTTTAAAGTATGATGTATTTCTAACTGTAAACCCTCAAATATTGTGTATGTTCTTGACCGGGGAAAATTTTGGAATTTACAGTGTGTCAAGGATATTCTAGTTCTGCTAATAATTGTCATGGCAAATGATTTGAGGAATTTTCCACAGACTAACTTCTGGCTCTTATTTCTTGGCCACAACCCATGTATTTCCTGCACCGGGCACCACAGGGTATGTTCAGATCACAATACAATCTCTGGCCCTGCACATTTATGTCATTGTACTAAGTTAGCTCAGTGGGCAGTTGAGATATTTATAGAAGCCTTTCCTAAATGTGTATAACTAACAGTAACTTAGCTACACAGGGAAGTGACTGCAAACCTCATAAATCTATTCCACTAAGCCAAAGCAAATGTGTCTCCAACTCAGCTTCCCCTTAGCTAGACCTCAACTCTGTCCACGGTTTCTCCAATACAATGGTGTATGGTAAGTGTTTAACAGCCCGTTCTCTGGGACAAAAGGTATGAGTATATATATGTGCATATATGTATTGTAGATTTTACACATATAAAGGATTTATACGTAATTTTTAACTACTAATAAGATATACAATACTCCACTGTGAATTCCTAATACAGCCAAATTGATTTTCACAGAAAGTTTCCCTTGATTTTTGCTGAACTCTTGGATTGGTGACCAAACTCTGGTTTCCATTCAACTATGATTTGACAAATGCAATTGCATCTCTTTTCTTATAAAAGGACGGAAGGAAATAAAAATAGAAACAAAAGCCAAAGACAAAAACATTTTAGTTGAAAAGAGTGATAGTCGTTGAAATCTTTATCCTCATTCCCCTGCCCCATTTCCAGGCTAAGAGGCAGTCCCTGTCAGCCGTTTCCTTTCTAGGAATTTTAACGGAAACAGCATGATGTGGAGAAGAGGCCACCACCTAGGATCCAGTTCTGGTGCTGCCATCTACTCTCTGTGTGATCACAGGCAAGTTCTTTACCTCTCAGTTTCTTCATTTGAAATTTGGGGCAATAATAGCACCCGCATCATAGGGTTTGTATGATTAAATTAGTTAAAATGTAGAATTTGGGGCACTTAATAATGAATTAGGACTAAAAGAGTTAATATATCTTAGCACTTAGTACATGGAAGAGAGAGCGCTACAGAGATGAAAAAAGACATAACCTTTGCATATAAATAAATTTACAACTTGAAAAAGAAAGCATTGCAAACCAATTTGAACTTTGGAAATGTACTTTTAGTATAATACAAGCTGTTCTCTGAGGTCATCACCCCCTTTAGCTTACATTCATTGATTCACACATTCATACATTTAGCAAGTATTTATTAGCAGATAATGGATAGAAGATACTGTATGAAGCATAGGATGAATAATTGTACTATAGTCTCAAGAAGCTTGGATTAAAGTAGTCAAAAGTATACACACATATACACACACATCTTTAAAGAAAGATAACGTCTGGTAAGCGTATGAGCACATACAAACAATGTATCTGTGAGTTCAGAGATGGGAGAGAGAGTTTCTAACCAGTATGCTCTAGAAAAGGAATAATAGTGGTAGAGGATTTGGCCTGATCCATTGAAACAGAAGGGAAAAACTGAAAATTCAAAGGCTGAATTTGTCACCAGGTTAAAAATGCACAATATTTAGAGGGTTTTTTTTTTTTTGCATTATTTTCCAACATTTAAACATTGGAAATTTTCTCAGAAACGTCTGTGTTTTGGGCTTTTAGTGAAAAATTAGAAGATCTGGCAACAATCCTTAACCTCTGTTCCAACATTGCCACTATCATTTGGAAGCAAGTTATCTTGGTCCGTTCAGGCTGCTACTACAAAATACCATAGACTGGAGAGCTTATAAACAACAAGAATTATTTCTCAGTAGCAGAGGCTGCAAAGTCCAATATAGGGCACCAACAGATTCAATGTCTGGTGAGAGCCTGTTCCCCGGTTCACAGGCTGCATCGTCTTACTGTGTCCTCATATGGCAGAAGGGCAGACAGGGGAAGCTAGCTCTCTCATGACTCCCTTAAGGAGTCCCAAATGTGAGGCATTCACTAATCTCACTCATAAGGGCTCCACCTTCATGACCTCATGTAATTCTAATTACCACCCAAATGCCCCACCTCTTAATACCATCACATTGGGGTGTAGCGTTTCAACATATGAATTTTGGGGGGACACAAACATTCAGTCCATAACACCAGTAACAATTACCCCTCTAGAAGGGGTATCCACTCCTTCCATGTGGCAGCAGTAGCCACATACTCAAACCTGTGAACTGGATTCCAAACTTGCAGCCGCTGAAGAACAAATGGCACACAGCAATTAAAGACTTCAGTTTCAGGTTTACACACTGCTTGGCTGCAAATCACAGTCACTCTTCCACCTGTTTGGCTTTGTTGAGAGGCAAAAAATATGTACTCAGCAATGACATGTAACGTAATTGAACTTGTCACCTCTCTCCACAAGTAGATCAGTGGCATCTTGCATTGTTACAAAAGGCACTGACCACACCTTTCCAGGATGTGTACCATATCAGAGGGCGGATCTAGCCCAAAGTAGTAAAACCACCTCTGAACTGCTCTTTTCCCCACTTACCCTTGTGTTTATAGTCCTGTGTTCCTTTTTCTTTTTTTTAATTGTGGTAAGATTTATGTAACATAACACTTACTATTTTACCCACTTTAGGGCTACAGTTCAGTGGCACCAAGTACTTTCACATTGTTGTACAACCATCATCACTATCCATCTCCAGAACTCCTTTCATCTTGCAAAATGAAAACTCCAAACTAATTAAACATCCTAACCCCTGGCAATCACCATTCTTCTTTCAGTCTCTGTGAATTTGACTACTCTAGGTACCTCATGTAATTGTATGTGGAATCATCCAATTTTTGTCCTTTCGTGACTAGCTTATTTCATTTAGCATAATGTCTTCAAGGTTCAGCCATGTTGTAGCATGTGTCAGAACTTCCTTCCTCTTTAAGGCTAAATAATAGTCCAATGAAAATGTTAAACCACACTTCGTTTATCCATCAGTGGACACTTGGGTTGTTTCCACTTTTTTGCTATTGTGAATAATGCTGCCATGAACATGCGTATACGAATATCTGAGGTTCTGCTTTCAATTCTTTTGGGTATATACCCAGAAATGAAATTACCAGAAGTGGTAATTCTGTGTTTAATTTTTTGAGAAAACACCAGACAATTTTCCACAGCAGCTGCACCATTTGACATTCCCACCAGCAACACACAGGGGTTCCAATTTCTCCACCACAGTCATGTGGTCCTTTATCTTTTCTCCCCTCCCTGCAGCAGAAACTCCCTTTTCTGTGGCAAGTTTGAAGTCTACCTTAAAATATGGTGTGATAAAAGAAAAATATTAAAATAAGTGTCAGAGTAAGGTTCAACTTGAAAATTCCACAGGACTAGGAAAAGATCATGTAACACAATGCTTTTGCTAGGCACGT
Source organism: Balaenoptera physalus (assembly GCF_965194825.1). Classification (NCBI taxonomy): domain Eukaryota; kingdom Metazoa; phylum Chordata; class Mammalia; order Artiodactyla; family Balaenopteridae; genus Balaenoptera; species Balaenoptera physalus. The sequence goes on from NC_138891.1 coordinate 29,812,941, forward strand.
GGAAAGCCCTAATCCCCCTTCTTCCAGGAAGACGTTTGATCCCTTCTAGCTGGAGAGATTTAATAGGTGTTAAAATGATTGAGACTTGAGCTTAAGGAATTACAGAATTTTAATAGTTAGCATAAAACATCCAACACAGACATACTTAAAAATTCTGTACAACACAGGAGGAGAAAATTGGGAATAAAGAACCAGCTAAAATGAATCCCTTGCGTGGTATTAAAAGGAGGCCTGGGGAACTATTTCCGTGACTATGTTTGCCAGATTGTACAGTAAATATATGAATGGGAATGGTGCTAGATAGAGCTTTTAGATATAGCTTTTTGTTCTTATTCCACTTGCATGTGTAGTTTAGAAACTAGAGGATCTAGATAGCAAGGGACTCAGCTTCCATCACTTGCACTTAACAGAGACTCAAAGACGGGCAGAGGAGAAGGAGAGCTTTCTAGTAGAAAGAAGAGAAGGCTTCAGGGTGTAGCAGCCACATTCCTTGCCATGTTCCATGCCAGTTATTTGTTGGGGGTGGGGCTGGTCATCCAATTAAAAAACAAAGAGAGAAACTAGGGAATCTAAATTTAATAGGAGGATGTGACCACTCTTGTAGAAGAAAGGGTTTGGAGGCATCACGATCTGCACAGCCCAAGAGACTCTGACAATGCAAAAGTGGTCTGCAAAGCTCTACACCAGGTGTCCTCCTATTACTGCAATAGAACCAAGTAACTTGGAGAGAAGGGAAGTTGCACTGTATTTGAGGGGCGGGATTAAGGCCAAAAAAAATTCTTAATCTCAGATAAAGTTGAGTAGGATCAGAGATAGGTGTCTTATTGACTGAGATCCACACAGCAAGCCTCATGCCCTGGCTCATTTATCTCTCTGCTTCAGGAAGAGGAAGAATGATGATATTTAAGACCCTTCTGCTCTAGCATTTTTAGGACCCTTCTTATAGTGCCTGAGTATTAGTTCAGCTTTTATTTATTTTTTTACTGTTGTTATATGTATTGTTCTACTACTTCTGGATTGGGATGGCTCGGTGACGTATCACTGTCTTGCTTACATTTATTTATTCCAGTTAAATCTTTACATATTCTATCAGTTTTTATTTCTATAATAGCTTTTAATACAAGTTCATTTTCCTAAAACACGATTGATTCCTGTATTGTTAGGTTATCTCACCATTTTCATATGTCTTTTGTACTTTTTTAGGAGGCAGCATCTAACTAGTGTAGTTGTAAAATAAAGTACCCTTGCTCAAAAAAAGACAATTCATTTAGTGAGTCCCCATAATGCCTGTTATTTAACCAGAGAAATTAACCTTTGGAACAAAATGTGTTCTTCTCTTCAATCAGCAGGTCTCTTTAGTGTTCCTCCTTCTCAGACATGCTGTGCTTTAAAAGCAGATTAGAACTGACAACAATTAGTCACGTGTCTGAATTTTAGACGGAAAATAAAAATGAGCTCCTGTGCACAGGAAGTCCAAAATTCATCTTTCTTTTGCCTAAGGTTTTCTGTCCTCAATATCAGTTATCAGTTTAATATAATATTGTTGACTTAACAATGATATATTTCAAGCTGAAGGCAGAAATGAATTTTGCATTAATAAATTGTTTGGAGATGGATTCAAAGAGTATTTCATTATATAAGAAGGGTAGCTATAAAACATGTTTGGTGGTCTTTCCATCATTACTACCTGTGGCCCATTTGTGGAGATGACATTTATCAGTGTGACAGGGAATGTTAAGCAAGTGAAAGACAGTTATTAGCTGAAGTCCTGATATATTTACACCATGGGAAAATGCACTTGGTATTTTCTTTCTGGCAACTGGTCGGCTGTTCATAATTTTATGGAAAATTGATTAATCACACATTTAACTCAATGCAAGATCTTCTGCACTGTAATAAATTATGGCCATTAATCAATAAGTACAAAGTAATTCCAAGAGTCTGGAGACATGCTGGTTTCTAATAGAAAAACTTGCACTTAGGCCTTTCTTCCAGTGACCACTTCGTCTGAGGTATTTTGCACCTGCCTCAATCCAATTAGATGACATAATTAATGAACCTCAATGCTCTTGATAATTTGTTACACAAAAGAAAGAATGCTTTGGCACATCCATTAAAACCTGATGTATAACACTTTGCAGAAAAGGAAAAAAAATGGATGAACTAAAGCAACAGAGGGGCTTATGCTGGGAATCTTTGTGTTCAAGTGTAAATGTGAGAAGCTGCAGTCTTACTTCATGTTGGGTGAAGATTCAGTTGCACTTGTTAAAATAATCCAACGGGGACTTTTTTTTTCCATTAAAAAAGTGAATTCCACCTGTGTGTAAAATTTCATGCCATCTTGTTTCTTTTATGACAAATTAAATGGTATGATTAGAATAAGTATTCAGGAAGTATTGTTTCAGAGGCAATCTAATAAATGTTTCCTTGGTTAAGTATCAGTTACAGTTTTACATATCACAGTCATTCTGCACCTGTTTTATGCAACTAACAATAGGCCTCTCAACAGATTTTCATGAGAGAAAGCCTGGGAAGATAAAAAGAAAACCAGTTTGCAGCTAATTCTGTCACTAGGAAACGCCAGGAGTAGATTGTGTTTAGAGACTTTGAAAAACAATTAGCTATGGATTATACAACTGAAAGCCCTTTCCTAACTGTACCTGGAAAATACTTTGCCCATTTAATGCCTTCTAAGCTGTCACTGAGCTTGAACTTCAGTCCCAGTGATTAATGAAAAGCTGCAGGGCACAGCTAGGAGCTAAAGTCTCAATTATGAAAAAGCAGTAACTAGTTTAATGTGCTGATGCTTTTATACTTAAAGTGACAGCTATGAAAAATGGCAATATTTCCAATCATGCTTTAATAATTTATCATTCATTTATTGGCATGTCCAATGTGCTTTACTCCCACTGTTCTTTTTCTTCTTCTGGGCTCCTGGTGTTATCACACTGAAGAACACAATGTGATCTGGTTCCTTAAAAAGCAGACCTTCCTTTTTGGAAACTGGGACCTATCATCATAAAAGTTTTATGTCTGTCTGTCTGTGTATGTCTGTCTGACTCTATCTATCTATCTATCTATCATCTATCAATTATCTATGCAATTTCCAATTAGTGCCAAGATATAGCAATAGAGTTTTTGAAAAGAGCACAGTCCAGTGACTCTTGTCTCTGTGTAGGTCACGAATTGCCACCTTAATTCCTCACAGACACCTTGAATTATATGCCTTTGGTTATAAGAGAAACTAGACAGGGGAGTGTGGAGGAATCAACATAAGTCTCCCTGTGCCAAAGGGAAATCAATCCGTATGTGCAGACAGTGGACCAATAGAAGCCAATTATAGAGCAGTAAATGAGGTTGGGGGAAGACACACCATAGTTTTGTGGGTAGTGCTACCAAGATATCTTGTAAAGTTATTTAGGTTTAATTTTACATTTTTAATTCCAGCAATGAACTGTTTGTTCAACAGCTATAGTCATTCCCTTGGTTTGTTTTATTAGGTTATATTAGACAGTTTATTGTAGTTTGTGCAGGGCTTACCATAGTACCTGGCATAGCACCTGATGAGGGGACAAGAAAACAAATGACGAATGTGAAGACACAAACCTGGGCTGCTTATTTGATTTCCATTAAATTTCTGAAGTATTGTTTGAGTGTCTGCTGGTACACTCAAACATGAATGTACAAAATGAGTGGGACTTCAAGGAACCTGCAAACCACAATTATATTGATAAGCATTTTAAATTGAGATTATAACACATTATAATAAAGTTTTATATAGGATCTACATTGATATTGGATGGCATAATATTTTCCACTCTCCTTAAGTGGAATAAAGGCACAAACAAATATATATAGTAGTTCTTAAGTTGCAACTGTCTAGGATTTTGCTGAGTTTGGCTTTTTAAAAAATAGATTATTAGTACTTATGAAATACTAATAAATAGTATAGATAATACTTTTAAATTGCCTTAGGTTCATTTGTTGTCTAGAGGTTTTCCTTTCCTTCTTAATTTTTTTCTGTAGTTATAAAATATATTTCCCTATTTTAAAGTAAAAACATTTATACATCATAAGAATATATATAATTTGTCAATAAAACAAGTTGTAGAACTATTTGGGCAGCCTAGGAAGAAAACATATAATTAAAAAATACCTTTCTTATAATCTGATAGTGAACAACATGTTTTGTTTTCTTTAACTACCATCATCAGTGGTGCTTGGTAACAGGCCCCCAAGGAGTCAGATCACAAGTTGGTAAAAGAATATACCTACAAGTGAGGTCATAAAACTCAAGTTTCAAGGCAGGTGGCAGTTTTGCTAGTAAAATATTTAAGGAACCACTTGTAACTAAAATGGGCTTAAAGTACTTCTTGTTTGTCCCGGTGGCAGCTCAATTTTGACCCAGATAACAGTGGTGCTGTTCACCAGACCACATGGATCTTGGTTTTTGATGAATTGTTAGGATGCTATTCGAGTACAGTGATAGAAATGGTACACATTGTCATCTCTCTGTGTTTGATCTGCTCCCATAAATAAAGCAGACAGGTGACAACCCATTCACAGGACTGAACTTATCAAAACTGTAAAAGTAAAACTGGAGACTGGGTTTAAAACTCACTTTTAAATTCAGCAGGCTGTCTAATTTTCTTTAGATAAAAGACCCAGATATTTGGGGGCAAGGATATTTAATGCATTATGAAAAAAGTAACGCAACAATATAGTTACAAGGAAAAATGATGTCCCTTTTGGGCGCTTATATTTAGCATTCATTAATCCGTTAATTTTCTTTTTGACATTTTTTCCTCTGTGCAAGCTAAGCCAAGAGACTATGAGCCCATGTTTATCCTATTTACTACTACTCTTGAGTCCGTGTAAATAACTTGTTAGTAAGACTGTCTTTACTATTATCCTGTTAGTGTCTTAAACAGTACGTTATCACGCTCAGATCAGCTTTTCATACCCAGGCATGCTTCTCTGCATTTTTCTTTTTTAATGACATGATTTTCTTATGCTATTTAACTTATCTAATAACTTTCTTTTCAAAATGCTTCAAATCACTTTCCAGGATTATTCTTAAGCTTAAAGTTGATCATATTCTTTAGGCCTTTATTATGGTTCAGATCCATTCCTCCAGCAAAATTTGGCTGGGGACTCTGATAGGTCATATTCTCCCACCCTTTTCTCCAAACATCTGTGAATTTGCCAGCACACACTGAAATGTACCATGCATGCTGCCTTGTTATTTTCTGTAGACATTGATCCAGGCACCTGTCCGCAGACATTTTCTTACTCACATATGTGAGTGCACCCACGCACCGCTCACACACATACATACAAACACAACCTACACATACATACAACACGCACACACGCACCACTCACACATACATACAAACACAACCTACACATACATACAACACACACACACGCACCACTCACACACATACATACAAACACAACCTACACATACATACAACACGCACACACGCACCACTCACACACATACATACAAACACAACCTACACATACATACAACATGCACACACGCACCACTCACACACATACATACAAACACAACCTACACATACATACAACACGCACACACGCACCACTCACACACATACATACAAACACAACCTACACATACATACAACACGCACACACGGACCACTCACACACATACATACAAACACAACCTACACATACATACAACACACACACACGCACCACTCACACACATACATACAAACACAACCTACACACACACACACACACACGCACCACTCACACACATACATACAAACACAACCTACACATACATACAACACACACACACGCACCACTCACACACATACATACAAACACAACCTACACACACATACAACACACACACACGCACCACTCACACACATACATACAAACACAACCTACACATACATACAACATGCACACACGCACCACTCACACACATACATACAAACACAACCTACACATACATACAACGCACACACACACACACAACCCATGCTCTGTGTTGGATATGAATAGATTTTCATTTATTTAAGGCTATCAGCCTTTGTTTCTCTTTAGTCTCATCTTGTCCCATATAGAACTTAAAAAAAAAAGTTATGTTTCTTTAAATAGCTTCATTGCTTCTCCTTTGGAAAAAGGGAAGAAACAGCAGCTTAAACCCAGTTGCTTGGAGCACAGTGATGGAGTTAATATCCCTTAGGTGGCAGAAAACAGCTCTAGGCTCTTTGGATAAGAATGACATGATCCTCCCATGGAATTTTAGGAAGTTTTGGAATTTTCAATTAAACTGCTCCATCTATGGGTAGTTTCCCCAAAGCTATGGGGGCAGCTTGCCCAGATCCTTTTTCCCGCAGATCAGACAAGGTTAAGAAGTGGGAGCAGTGCCAGGAAGGAGCTTGAGCTATTAGGTCCAGCTGTAAGATTTTATCTTCTGTTTCTGTCTTGTGGGGTCATTCCACCTACGCTTTGTTTTGATAGATAGTTCCTAACACAGCAGACAGTTTTCCTCTGGGACGATCTAAACAATCATCATAGGCTTCAGTTTTAGAATGTTTTTAGCTGACATCTCAACATTTTAGGAGGTCTGTATATGTGAACTTACGGTCTTCTTTTTACAGTAATAATATAATAATAATTATGGTGCTCATGATGATTGCTGACATTTATTACCTATTTTTCCAATATATTTGTATATATTAATTTATTAAATTTGTTCCACAATCCTATGAGTTATTATTATCCCCTTTATATAGAGGGGGAAGCTGATGCATAAAATGTTTAAATATCTTGACTGAATCTATACAACTGGCAAATGACAGAGCTGGGATTTGCACATAGGTACTCTTACTCCAGAGTGTTCACTCTTAATTGCTTTGCTATATTTCTAACTAGTATGAATTACTTTCTATTTTATAACATGGGTGAAACATAGGAGAAATGAAGTCATTACAAAGTAGTTGCTATGACAAGGTCTCTAGCAACTGAAAATTTTATACAAAACCCTTTTCTATCATAATCTCTTCTTCCCACACGTAGCCCATTTTGCATGGATTCTTTGTCTCTTGATCATAAATGATAAAATGGAGAGAGGAAACTGATCAAGCATTTCTTGATAATGTCTCTCAATATCTGGGAAATGCTGCTCAGCCTCTCTGGCGGCAACCATGTTTTCATTTCTGTACCAGCCATTGGATTCCCCTCACTCTTCTTTATCCTATTTCTACCTCATCAAACTGTATCAAAATTGCAAGTGAACATAATTCTTTGGAAAATAGCTGTTTATACCTCTGCAAAATATTATTTCCTTCAGGGAACCCAATATCTCAAATTTCTGACCAGCTACATACTTAATTTTCAGAAAATTTACCATATGTTTGAGTTTTATCTCTCCATTTTGGGTTCTGGAATAGCATTATTTCCTCCTGCTTTTAGATCTCTGAACCATATGCCAAATCTCCACAACTCCATATACTGCTTTATAGTGTGGTACATACATGTAATAAGCCTTAATTTGTTGATGTTCTTTGAATATTTTATAGAGTTGTTTTATCAGCCAATTTTATATATTCCACCCTTTAAAAATATATCATCTTCACATTTTATCCCATTGTTTTTAGTTTACTATATTTGAGAAATTTAAGACTCTAGCATCTCAGAAAATATTTTAAATGTTTCAAATATAGTAGGTTAAGCTATAAGAAAATAGCTACCTTCATAAGAAATCATACATTTTCTAAAAATTCCATCATAAACATTCATTTGAGAAAAAGGAGTTAGGAGATTGAGGTTTTCAGACCTATAATAAGAAGGCTATATAATTTAAAATAGTAAAATAACTTATATTATTGAAAACTAAAATAATCAATCAGAAAATCATATCTAGAAACTCCAAGTGAATCTTGAAGTACATTTAGACTGGACCAAAGTCAGTGGGTTTACAGACCATTAAAACACAAACAAATTGCTGCATGGCTCACAATATCAATGGAAGACCAAACAAACAAACAAACAAAAAACAAAAAAAAATCCAGCACTGAGAAGGCACCTCCTACAATAAAACAGATGTTTATCCCTATACTGAAGCAAAAGAGCTTTAAAAACATGCTCTCAGTACTATTTGCTAATTGTCATTATGTTATAATCAATTGTGGTCCATATTGCATTTCTTAATTAATTGATCTAACATTTTAGAAAATGATTGGTGTTGGTTTTTCAGTAGTGTAATAGAGCTGGTCTGTGCTAATTTGCAAGAGCTGATTGCTACACTTTTAGGAAATTTGAGAACCAGTTGATAAATCTAGCCATTATTAAAATGTAAATGATATAAACTTACAAATAAATTGGGTCATAAATACTAAAAAATTCACCACTTCCTGAATATTTACTACATTTTACTATTACCTATGTCTTGAGTTTATTTATGTCTATTATACCTGCATGGTAGAAATACCATGTAATGGTGTTCACGATTCTTTCCAACTCCACATTCAGTGATATCACATTGCTCACTTAAAATTGATTAGTAAGAGTATTTACACCATAGAAATTGATGAACTCTACAAATTAAGACACTCTCCAACCCTCCCAACCCACCACCATCTAGAGCTGGTTGTTAAACATTGAGCAGCACACCACTGTTTGGCTTTCATACAAATCGAATTAATACAATGAGATTTTACCTTAGTATGAAATGGGTATTTTCAGCATTCCTATAAAAACATTAACAGGAGATTGGTTGGACTTTCTGATCAAGAATGGTTTTATTTTAGGGACTTCCCTGGCAGTCCAGTGGTTAAGACTCCGTGCTTCCACTGCAGGGGGCGCGGATGCGATCCCTTGTCAGGGGGAACTAAGATCCCACATGCTGCCCGGCGCAGCTCAAAAAACAAACAAAAAGAAGTATTTTTTAATTTTAAATATCAGAAACAATAATTAGAATTAACAGATAAACTTAATGCTTACAGTCAATCAGTTAACAGGTGGCCAGTCAGCAAATACTACTGAGCTCTGTGATATTAGCTGCAGCGAAGAGTACATTAGAAACAGCTGTGTGACCAGTTTCAGTTGTATTGTATAATGCTTTTTAGGATATTGTCCATTATATCACATAAAGAACCCATTTCGGTGGAGCAAATGGGTCTGAAAAAATTTCTCTCCAACTCAAATAAATAGAATTTACTAAATTGAGAAGGTTTGCTTTTCCTTAGCTACTGGACAGTTTTTTGTCATGCAAGTTGTGAATTTTGCAGCTTATTATGTCTCCACCTTTAGCTTGGCTATTATGATACTTAGAAACAAATATGCAACCCCCTTTAACAACTGCCCAGGACCTTCTGATCTGCATTTTTGTGTATCAATTTTAACACTGGATTTATTTTACTGTTCTATTTTTATTTTCTGTTTTGTACTCTATTTTTAGTGGGTATGTGTTGAACTGTCTGGCTAGGATCCCTTAGGTGGGAATTTCCCCTTCCCCACAGCCTCATGGATCTACTTAACCTGACGTAACCTCATTCTTGGCCACAGGTGATTGGGCCCTGACTTAACCTGGGCCAGATGAATCTCTTTCCTTTGGTTTGGACTTGGGGCAGAGGGAAACAAGTCAGTCTCTCTTCAGGGACCTCTAATTAGATTAAAACTTGGTGTACTTGATGACCTCGTGCTGCCTTGTGGACCAAGAACAAAGGAAGACAGTCAATAGTGAGAGAAAAGGGAGGGTGGAGCAGATTCTGTGCAAGACCACAGTTAGGATACAGAGAATGTGCCGACCACATTTGGTTTTGTGTCTGTTTGGTCCCAAGGCAGAGCTGCATTCCTGTCCTTGAACCTCTGAGCCCTCCTCAAATCCTTATAGTAAATTCTCTTTTAGGTTGTTACTTCTAGTTGCTTTCTTTTACTTGCAAGCAAAGACTGCTGACAGCACACTAAATGTTATTCTACTATACATATTTTTGTTTGATAACTCTGTCTATTGGTAATGGGGTAGATGTAAATAAATAAAATATTTATAATCAGTGCTATATTATTGCAATATTTTATATTAACAAAGTTTTCCAAGTGATAAATTGCCTTAGGAAGACAAACCTAGGTACTTCCCAATTAAGTTCACAGAAACATTTTATATTTTGCTATTTACAATGAAGAAGAAAATGGCTTTGTAGTTTTGCTTTGTGACTCAAAATTTTACTGCCTCCACCTCAGCCCCTTTCATAATTCCCCTTCCTCCTATGTTCTAACTTAGTGTAACTTGATTTTCTATTGTTGCTGTAACAAAATTCCTGCAAACTCAGTGCATTAAAACAACAAAGTTCTGTGGGTCATAAGTGTGTTATGGATCCCACCAGACTAAAATCAAAACATTGGCAGGCTGTGTTCCTTTCTGGAGGCTCTAGGGGAGACTCTACTACCTGTTCTTTCAGGTTGTTGGTAAAGTTCAGTTCCCCATGGATATAGGTCTGAGATCGCAGTTCCCTTGCAGGCGTTCCCAGCTGAGGAGTGTTCCCAGCTCCCAGAGGCCATCTGCATTCCTTGGCTCGTAATATCCTTTCCTCCATCTTCAGAGTCAGCAATGGCAAGTGGAGTCTTTCTTACATCTCGTCTCTCTGACCCACTCCCCTGCCTTCCTCTTCCATTTTTAAAACCTGTGTGATTAGATTGAGTCCCCCTGCGATCCCCCCGTCTCAAAGTCCTTAACCCCAGTCACATCAGTAAAATATCTTTTGTCATGTAAAGTAGCATATTCACAGGTTCTGGGGGTTCAGCCATGGACCTCTGTGGAGGGACATTATTCTACCACACCCTTGGGTCATAATGTGGATTTTTTGGTTTCACCCCTACATATGCAAGAGTCCCATAATACCCAATCCTGGCAGTCTGTAAGTGACATAGTGCACCATCTTGCCCTACAGAGCTGATTCTAGCAGTATTATGCTCCTTTCATCTGCCTCCTGTATTTCCAGCAGTGGTTATTGGCACTAAAACCCACCTACTCACCCAACCTGGAGATCACACTCACCCTTATTTACTAATTTGAAACTTGCTAAATCCTTTTGCTTTTTCCTTTTCCTGTGCTCTCAGTTGATACCCTCATCACCTCTCCCCTGAAATACTGACACATTCGTACTCATTCCTTCAGCTTCATATTTCTTTCCCATTGTTCTCCAATATATTCCCAGCTATTTTTCTTTAATACAACTCTTAGCACCTCTTTTCTTACACAGTTTGATGGCTCTTTATAAACAGTGAGAGTTGTCTATGACCTGACTCCTATCTATTTGTTTATCCTCATCTTCTTTGTTCCCTTTCTCAAACCTTCAACCTGTGTATATCCACTACTTTTTGTTCCCTATTTTACCTGCGCACATACTGTTCTCTTTCCCTAAAAATGGTTCCGCCCCCCCCCCCCATTTGCCTCCTTCTGAAACCCTGCCATTCTCGTGGTAAACTACTGTTCACTTCTAAAATCTTAATTTAAACCTTCTCTGCACCTCTTGGTCCTCTGAGCCATCACTATAATTTATAATTACCTCTTTTTAGCATTCTTCATAATGCAAGAGATATTTTATTTTTTTATATGTGTGATTCTCCTTTTGGATTTTACCTCCTTGAAGTTGGTTACCATATCCTTTTCATCTTTGTGTACCAATGGGCCTAGCATAGTGCCTTGCACACAGATAGCACACAATAGTGCCAAGTGAATGGATCTACAAAAGTAACAAGCTATAAAAAATTTGTGGAATACATATTTGGAATCCAAACTTTTAGCTACTTAATTAGTGCTGGTCTGGAAAATAAACCAAACATTCAGATTTTCCTAGCAGTTGAACTTTAGCAGTTGGAAAGATAGAATGAATCTATGTTTTTGGATAGAGTTTAAGCACCAAATGATGTCAGGGTTCCTGAAGATTTGACAATTACTGCATCAACAAGTTACCACCAGTAAAGGATTTGGATATTAACAGGAAGCCCATTTGGTAAGCTTGTTTCAAGATCATTTTTAATGCTTTTTCATTATATCAGTTATAACTAAACTACTTTATATATGTAATTATGTGGCCCAGTAATCGAGACAATATATTATGAAACTGTGTAAAACAAGTCCTACAGATTTGTACTTCTTCTGGGCTCTGTTAGTATTTAATCGGTTTCTGGCCACCCACTGAGCTGGTCTGGAAGAAGCTGCCTTTTGATCCCTTTTATGAAATGACCTTTGAGGGCAAAAATAGATGAGACTAAACCTTAAAAGGTTTGTTATAAATATTCTGTTTGGCATCATGTATCTTTCCAAAATGCCAGAATAAAACACTTAACTAAAAAGGGTAACTTTAATGTCTTAGACAAACAAGGCTAAGCCCACCACTATAGGCTGCTTGTAATATATGCTGGTCCAATTGGCCACAGAGACCCGCACAATTGCCTTGTCTAGGAGCCAGCAACAAGCGAGGATGAAGAAACTCCTTCCACACTTGATTACAATACCAGAGGTGGTCTTTTGTTATTTTAGTATCCCTTTTGCCCTGTAATCCTCAGTCTTTGCAGTCTGTGTAACCAGCCAATGCTCCCATCTGTCATTAGAAGCAACATATGTACTCAGAAGGGAGGAACAGTTCATATTAATGATGCCAACCTGCTCTGTCCTTCTTTAATCAGAAAAGGCTTATATAAAGCCTGTGTAAAGGGTGCGCAGGTGAAAACAGCTTATGACTGACAAATGTAACGGGTCCCGAGACTACAAAAATATATTTTTTATTACGACTAGATACAAGAACAGTGATTGTGATGAAATGATGTAAGATTTCTCTTGAAAAAATGATGTAAGGAGGATTGATTCCTTCTTTCCATGTTTAAATCTCTGAATCAGATTAGCCGGCCCATTCTCCATCACTTATTCATACAACAAACACTTACTGGTGACTTACTATGTGAGAAGCACAAGTTGCTAAAAATAGAACAAGGGTCTACAACTCTCCACACAGATATATGCTTTATATTCTCACTGTTATAGGTCAAGGTTTCTATAATTCTTACCATGCACAACTATTGAATTTTCTTTGTGTATTTTCATCTTTAACATCTCGCAGAACTGGCTTCTATTTTAGTTTATTTTTGACCAAATGACCTGCTTTTGTTGAAGGAGGGCCTTCAAGACAGAGACCCATGATTGTACCATCTCAGAGAAAAGTGTTATCATCTCAAAGCAATGGTGTTGGGATGTCACGTTGGGATAAAGAAAAGTCTTGTCAGGCAGAAACCTAATGTGATGTTAAAGGGAGAGTAAAGGCCGGAAGTGTTTGAAACGACTTAAAGGTCTGAACAAGGAAATCAGAGGAAAAATGAGGCTGTAAAACAATTTCATCATTCAGCATGTAGATTTATAGATGTTTACTACCTGATCTAAGATGACAGCAACTCCAAGAAAAGTTACACACACAAAAACTTCTCTCCCTCTCAAGATACACCAGAGAGGAAGGCATGTGTAATTGTAGGAATGAACAACAGATTAAGCTGAAGAAGAAATAAAAGTAGAGAACAAGACGGAGGAATTATGAGAACTAGGTAAATGTAAAGATAAAGATAAAAATTCTTATTTAAAACAAGTTAAAACTTTGAAACTATAAAGCACCTATCCATAGAGTGCGGCAAATAAGTCAATTATATGACCTATCCAAAAAAGGCTTTATAATTTCTTTAGGAACACACACACACATGCACACACACAAAGCAAATTTGGAGAAAGCCTATTTAAACTTTATTCCATTTTTAAATTAAAAATGAATAAATGCTAGTTTGCTAACTTCTGGAATGTTAGATTTAATGCATATAAAATTTTAGAAATATCTTAAAACATTATAAATTCTAATCAGTAATAATGCATTTAAATTTTTGAGAAAAGGAAATAATTATGATTTTAATCGGCTAGGTTAAATAACCTACCATAAATAGGTTAACTTAAATTCATTAATATTTTTAATACTAGACATATTATTTATTATCTATTAAATGTCAGAGAGGGACCTTAGTGTATGATTTCTAGTAATAATCTATGATGTCATTATTCTATTTCTATATATATTTACATTTAGTTGAATAATTTGTCACTTAGAAAAGTTAAAGATATACCTAAGCTTTAGTTTCTTGAGACAGTAAACTTATATTCCTCAGAAGATTTAAGTTATCCTCTAAGCATTAATTTATTCAATGTGCTTGATAGGTGGGAAGAAAAGTAGAATGTTAGTAAAAATCAGCACAGGATATTTACAATTTATTATTCTATTTCACAGCAATAGCTATTGCTTGTATTTTAGTGTATGTTCTTTTCTTTCCCCCAATGAACACAATGTCTCTATATTTGTACTTTTAAAATAAAACACACTGTACAATGTGTGCTGTTTGGTAATTTGCTCTTCTACTCAAACTCAATGTATCATAGACATATCTTTCAATTTCAACAAATAAAATAATGGCTGAATATGTTCCATATTTTTAAGTGTACCATAATTACCAACATATTGATGAGCATTATGTTAACCAATTTTCTTCTTTCTAAGCATGGTCTTCTATATACATCTATACACATCCTTAGGCATGTGGGGTCAATGGTGTTCATGTTTAAACATTTTTTACATATTTTTAGAAGTTGCTCAAAAGATTGTACTAATTTATGTATTCATAAGCCATACAGTTTCATTGTCCTGAATTCTGGACAGTAGCAGTTATTTCTATTTTTAATCTTTGCTAATATGATTTTGGAAAAAAGTGACATTTTCCATCAAAATTTCTAATTTGTATTTTTAACTAGTGGAGAGATTGAACTTTTCTTTAATCAGAAATTTATTAGTGCATTATAATCCTTCTTTTGTACGGTTTCTTCAATTCTATCTCTTTTTTAATTGAAGTAAAGTTGATTTACAATATCACATTAGTTTCAGGTGTACAACAACTAGGTCCTTTTTTCCACTGAGGTGTTTCTCTAGTTTTTGTTGATCTGCAAGAACCTTTATATATTAGTAATTTTGTCCTCATATATTTCAAGTGTCTTTCCCCAGTTCAGCATACAAAATGAAAAAAATTTAAATATTTGTTATGCAGTGAACAAAATACGTCCAACCACAGGACAATAGGGAAATTCTTATTTTTCACTTTAAATTCAAGTGGAAGAAAAAAATGTCAAGGAAGCTGTTTCTGTATTCTCTTTTAAAATAGATTTCTGTAACAATTTGAGCTAATTTATCATTTCCAAGATGCTTACCCACTTGAGAGTGTTTGAAACCCAGTATTAACTAAATTACTTATGCCATTGTCAAATAATAAACTGTTTAAAATATTAGATATCTTTGAAAAATTAGAGAAACAAAAGATATAGACTAAATATATATTCTAAAGATATAGACTAAATATATATTCTATATATAGAATTTAATCTCTGAAAGACTTAATTGTTAATATCATACTATGACTTATTTGATTTTAGATACAGAATGAAAATCCTCATCCTTAGAGATCAACCCACAGGTAGGAATGGCGATCAGCTGTCCTTTCCCCAGGACACCAATTACCCATATCAGTTAGATCGTTGACATCTGTGTAGTTCCTGTGCAGAATTTTACTTCTTTCAATGAACGAGGTCTTTCCATTCTGTTTTTATTTGCTGACAGCAGAAAATATGTCTACAGTTCATTCACATAATGAATGGGGTGGGAAATTAATTCTATGGGGACTAAGATTGTTTGGTTTGTCATGAGACCTACTCAGCATTTATGGCTTTTTCCCTTTTGTGCTATTCCAGTACACTGTTAAAAGATTGTGCCATAAATCCGAAAGCATGTTTTACAAAGTTCATATCTGCATTTCCTACCTTTCATATTAATAGGAGTGTATCTTTAAAGTGAGTAAATTGAGAAAGTGGCTGAAACTATAGTTTATAAAAGAAGATTAGTGGGTTTAATATGCACTGGAGAGTAAAAGAAAAATCTTATTACTGTATGGAGAAATTACCTCATAAAGAAGCTAATACAACAGGCTAGGGAGTAATTTTTAACAAGGTTTTTACGATGCACAAGTGTAGGCAAGTTAATGAACTTATCTTTCTAGTTATTTTCAGATTGTAACAATGCTAGCCTTTTCTAGTTCTTGTGTTTTAAAAAGTAAAATACATTTAATCACCTACAATAAAACTAATTCATTACTTTAATAAATCAAGTACAATCTTACACGGTATACTTAAATGTTGTGGCAGTAATGCTGGAAACCAGATCAGGTGCTAATGTTTATCATGAAATAGAGCAAAAGGTAAGCAGGAAGCTTATTTATTATTTAAATTAGTGTCTCATTTTGACAGTGCACAGTCATTTTGGGAAGATTTGACTCCCTTTCCAGCTATTGGATGCAGGAAGTAGAGACAAAACATGAGGAAATACTTTGTTTTAGTAATCACACACTGCTTTGCAGCATGACCATTTTCTCTTTGAAATTCACACAAACAATTCTGAAGAATTGTACATTCAACAGACAAACAACTTGGGGAGGAATCAGTAACTCCAGAATGTCCATCTGCCAACATCTTGCATGGAACAGTTAGGGATTATTTAGGAAGAGCATGTCTGCATTTTTTCTGCTCAACGACAAAAGACAAACTACCGAATCTTCACACTAATTGCTAAGAAGCTTCCTATCCTGAAAAAGTGATGAATTTGTAAAAATAAAGTGAAGAAAAAGGTAAATGGATAAAGAAATGGTCAGAAAAATAAATCTCTTTGTAATATCTAACCTATATCAGATTTATGATAACAGGTTCACCATCCATCCCTCCAAATTATAGTACATAACGTACACACACACACACTAACATCTTATTTTAATTTTTACTTTTCTTCAACATTGGGATACCAAAGAAAATCATTTGAATTAGAACGACCAGTGTAAAATCCTGCATATGTGCCATGTTAGAACCAGTACTAGACTTAGATGAAATGCTCTGTCTTAGAGATACTAGGTGCCCAGTCTCTCCTGATTTTATCATCTTAATAACACAGCCTTTCACAGAACCATTTAGGGTCCCTGTGCCCTGCAGCCAAACACTGGTTTTTAGGGTCCCTTGCAGTAACTCTGCTGAATGTCACTCTGTCTGCTGGACATTTCTTATCTCCTTTCACTATCCACCTGTCTCCAATCAATATTTTTCTGTCTTATACTACTCTCTTGGCACTTTCTCTGATAAATCACAGAGGATCATATTGAGTTTAAGTAATTCAAGCTGAAGTGTTAGACTGATAGATTACCATTTATAGATAGTAAAATGCCTATTTCTTTATAGTACTATTGTATGATACTGATCACAGTAAATTCAGGCATAATAGCAGCCTAGTGGTGAAGGTACCATATTTTCACCAATGTTACTTAAGGTGTCCTTAAATTACCACATACAAGTAGCTGCCTACTCTCAGTTTTGGGGAAGTTGACTTTGCCTGGTAATTAATGTTACATAATAATGAAATATACCTGTGTTTAAAAATGTTGTTTGCTGCACACAAAGTAATTTATAAAGTACTTTGTATAGCTGAATATATATTGCTGTATATGTATATATAAACATGTATGTGCCTATGTTTGGAATAAACACAGGTAGAGCAGGAACGAACACACTTAACTGCACCTAAGAATTCACTGAATTTATTCTGCCTAAGGATTGGTTTCTGAGTTGCAGAAATTAGATGTCTTACATGATATCCAAATGATGGCAACCCCACCAACCCAGTTTTCAAAGGTAATAAACTGGTACAAGGGTAGAATTTCTTGATGCCTAACTATTATTGTTATGATGAAATAATGTGTTTTTCCATACTGAGGGATTTTACAACCAAAGTAATTCTAGGTTGTTGGGAAGATTTTGATAGATTATATGTGTTTCCTTCCAAGGTCTTGGAAGATCAGTCAATGGTGGGAAAAGTGTCACAACAACCTAGAAGGCAATCTGGAATGCTTGATCTCACTCTGGAGATTTGGTTGGATTGTTGAATAGAATTCCACAGTCAGCATTGAACTGAAATCTTTATATGTAATGTTCATATTTATGCTCTAAACTCTTTATTTTTTTTCTTTGTCTCCCTGGGTTACTCCTCTCCAAATCATCAAGACCATTGTCCTCGTGGTTGTCCTTGTGTTTTAAGGGAATGGATACCTCTGAGAAGTTCTTTCTACTAAGCCAGACTCAGAAAACTCCTCATAAGAGATAAGATGTGTACAATGGGATAACAGAAAGAAAGCAGACAGAAAACTGAAGTGTGAGTAGGTGTGTGCTCCAGACCTGACCATCTGGGAGTGGAGATGGAATTGGTCACTGTGGTTTTGGCAGTGAAGGTTGGGCTGGGAGAGATCTCAGGCAGAACAGATAAGGGCACTGGGTGGTGAGATTTGATAGAGACAGTGTGTAGCCATGTGGCTGGGGGCACTGTCTAAATTCCCCAGAAATCAGAGAGGTGACCTGTTGGCAGATGTCTAAATGCCTAATGCAATAGGTGGATTTTCTCAGGAAAAAGTTTAATTGTTACATAAAATAAATAACTTTCATTGTTTTTTCTCTTAATTCAAAAGAAATTAGTTTCTGAATTTGGGGTGTTTAGGCTTTTACTTCCTTTCCTTTCCCTGCCTTCCTGCTTTCCCACATTCCTTCCTTCATCCCCACTCCATCCTTCCATCCCTCTTTCTTTTCCTTCCTCCCTTTTTCTTTCTCCCTCTCTTTTTCTTCCATCCTTCCTTCCTTCCTCCCTTCCTTCCTTCCTTTTTTTTTCTTCCCTTCTTTTTCTTTCTTTCTCTCTTTCTTTCAATTACAAGCACTACCACTGCTGCTTAGGATGCATTCTAGAAAAATAATTTCTGAATCAAAATACATTTTAAAAATCAAAGGCTTTTAATTAAAAAAATGTCCTTCACAAATATTCTAACAACTTTCCCTCCCTCCAACAATACATGAGTCCCTGTTTCTCCATCCCCTCATCTACAGTGGATATTATCATTTAATAGTACTTTTGATAATTTGATTAAGTATAAGCTTAGTATCAGAAATAGTACTCATCAAAACTCAGTATTTCTCAGAAAATGGACTAAAATTTCCCATGATGAATTACAAGAGTGGCAAAGATCTTTCTGAGGAATAATTTTAATTCTATTTCCTTGAATCATCCCTTTTTACTGGGATAGTTCAGGAAGATTCTCTTTTTCTCTCTGTGACAGAAATCTCAATATGATAATTTTAATGTTCTGGTTCTCTAGTCATTACAAAATTCCTAATCTATGGTCACATTCTGGTTTTGAAACTAATGAATTGGTTTTAGGGATTTCTTTTTCTTTTATGCCTTTTCCATCAGAGGCCCCCGACTTTTTGTTGTCCTTTCTTTTCTAGATGGTGTTCTATGGGCAGTGAATTTAAAAGTTGGTCTCAAGTGCAACTGGTTGTAAGGACTGGGGTCAACTGATGTTCCTCATTTGTGATTGTCTACAAAGATAGCCAATATCTCAGAGGTAGTCCCCTTGAAGTAATGACATTCAGGGCTAAACTGCACACATGCCTATATATAAGTATGTGTGTTTCTGTTGAGAGTGGGGGGTGAAGAAATAGTGAATAAGTGAAGAAATGATTCTGTAAATGAAAGATTCAATGTGAAGTGTTTTTTTCCTGAAAAGATTATGTTATTACTTTATTTGTGATATAAGGAAAAATAATAAGCACAAAAACTCACCCATGACATGTTCCCAGTCTTTGGAAATGTGATTTTAACAGATTCCATAGTTTCATCATCTAGTCCTGCTTAACAAATATGTCCTGTCTGTCCTTTGCTTCTCCACCCCTACAAAGTCCACATCATTCTCTTTGTCCAAAAGCTCAGTTAGGAGCCTGCTGAACATGTGGTACATGTTACCTACCTTGTTTTGTTAATGTATTCCACATGTCCCCGGCCTATTTTATGAAATAGTTTCCTTATCTATTCTATTTGTCTTTATTTCTTACTGTTCTGAATACAGCCATTCTCTTTCATGTTATTTGCCACTGAGAATATTTAATATAAATGTTTTCCATTCATAAATTTACTTTACATATAAATAATGATGCTTTCAATATAGTTCAGGACCACAGAGGGCTAATCCTCCCTAAACCATATGGTCTGAATATTTGAACTTAAAATATAGGCTTTAAAGACAAGTATTCAATCGGCAGGGAAACAGTCTATTTAAAATCTGTTACTCATAGAGACATCAAGAAACATCACACATTCTCATTTGCTATTAGCTGTTTGTTATTAGGAAAACCTTTTACATGGATAATCAACCATGTGAGAATTACAAAGCACTTCACTAATCCATTTATGAAGCAGATCTGCCTAGAGTGACTCGGGACAGGAGGCAAATAGAGTTTGTACACTAACATGGAGACACCAGCCCTTGACTGTAATACAGACTGGAGCACACCTTCATCTGATAAATGAATGAGTCATGCTAATCCAGATGTGCTGTTGATTCATTATCTGGCCTGGAACATAATGCACCCTCTTAAGATGTGAGAAGGGGAGAAGGAAAGGACTAAACACTCTCCCTCCACACCCTTCCTGAACTCAGAGGTTTATATCTAAATTAAGGCCAAGAATCACTCAGCCAGAGCTGTCAGCCTCCATGGTCACTGACCTAGCAGCTTTCCATAACGCTGAGAAATCTGTCATTCAAATGCAGCTGTAGAGCATCTGCACATGGGCAGGGTTGGCCTTGCCGGGCTCAGGACTGGTCACGTGAATGTGTTTGCATTTCTGTGTTTTTCTCCAATTCCCGGGAAATACCTGCCCCCTTTCCACTCCCTGTGGCCCAAGGTAAAGCACAGAAAGAGTTCTGGCCCAGGAATTAGACAGGGCCCGGAGTAGCCTTGGATCTGAGATGAACTGAAGGAAACTCACTTTACTGTTTCATTTTCTACAACAGCTAAGTGCACAATAATTCTTATTTTGCCTTTATTCATAAGAATAATGTAAGGATAAAATTATACAGTAGGCATAAAGATATTTTGGAAGTTTAAGTGTTCTTCAACTTTGTGCTTTTCTCTATGTACATTTTTCTGCAGTAAATATGTATTTACTTTTTACTATAAAAGAACCAATACATCCTATTTTTAAAAAAAATTCTACCTACATATGGTATGAGCATATTCTAAAGAATGTATACTGGAAAATTAAAATAGCAGTACTTAATGGTGGCAGGAAAGTGCAACTTGGTTGCAAATATACATAGATTAGAATTCCAGCATGAGTTTATTTTAAAGATTCATGAAATTAATCAGGGCAAACATATACTTTCTAAATCCTTACTACATACTGAAAACAATCCAACATAATAAATAGTGTTAGCCCATAATACAGAAGCTTGCCTGTTTCCTCACCTCAGTGTTATTGATGACTCAATGTAACAATGAGACAATTGGGAATTTGGGAGTCCAAGGAAGCTCTTCAGCAAGCTTCTTCTTTGTGATGATGAACACTTTACCAAGCAGAGTAACAGGATCCTGGTACCTATGTAATTTAGGGGGTGCTTGTGTAATTCTTGTTCAGGCTTGTAAAAAAAGAGTAAGAACAGAAAGTAGGAGCTGTCTCTCTCTTCTGAGAACTTGCTTTCCAGCCCTATGAATAGTTAATTCCCTTCATTAGTTGATCTCCAGCTCTGTCCTGGCCATCATCACACCAGTCCTTGCCTTAAATCGTGCACGAGATGATTCTATTTGCATATCTTGCCTTCCTTACACTCAACATTTCCAAATTCAGATAGCTATCACATCTGGAAAGGATATCCTTATATTAGTAGAAGTGTAGACACTTGAAAATAATTATCGACGTCGTAAGAGAAATTACAGGAAACTAGTCGCTGTTGGAAAGCATACATTGGAGGAGAAAGAACCTGTCTTCCTCTGGCCAACACGACCTTATTTAAGTGACATGTTGGTTACATTTCTAATGATATGTTAAATTGGCCTTAAGTAACCAGGTCACAAGGTTAGTAGAAGGTAGCATTAGTTGGAGAAGAGTTTTGAATCTCCTGAAATGATCATCTCCTTCCTCTCCCCTACAGGCAGTCAACAAAATGCATATGTTTATTATGTGATTTTTTTTTAATGTAGAATTTTAAAAATTGTTTATGTATTTTAACCTCATTTCTGGGCCTATGGTCTCTTCACATTTTTACTTCAAGACTTACCTCAAATTCTGTTCATTTCTGAGGTTAAAAATACCTTAGGTCTTGATGGCATTGGAATCAACAAAGGATGTTTCACTTCATAGAGCCCCTAAACTTTTCCCTTCTACAAAGTAAATGGAGAGGTGGGTATGACTTTCTCTTGAGATGCAGGGAAGAGATTAGTTTGGGAGTGAAACAAATAATAAGAGTAATACCACAAGCAATGCTGAAAAATACATTTTATTACTTAAAAGTCACCTTGAATTTTAGGTAGTGACAGAAAGTATGTTAATTTCTCAGTCTTCAAATCAGGACTCCAGCACCTAACCCTAAATTTGCTAGGAAACTTGAAACAAAATATCTAATACCTGTTCCCATTTCCTGTAACACTTCTATCCACCATGGTTCAAAACATCAGCAAAATTTTTGATTTACATTTATTTCCCTCTGTAACCAGTCAGTCATCAAAGTAGTTTTGATTTTCCCTTTTTAGAATGACTGGCTATCTGTTCTTCATCCTTCATTGACATTGATACATCATTCCAGACTAAACCCTTCTCACTTCAAATATCAATTACTGAAACATTCTATTTGATTAAATAGCCATGTGATGGTATAACATGTCGATAGACCATTGCTCTTCCATGGAATAGAAATACCAAAAATAATTACAGATAATTAAAGTAATAATAATAATGTAATTATGACAGAGAAGCTGAAACAAAGGAAATATTTCAAAATAAAACTACTGATTTCAACATCTGTAATGTTTTCCAGTATATGAATGGGCTATCTTACAAAAACTGAGATTGATTGTTTTCAGAGTAGTCCAGAAGGTGGTACATTTAGGCGTTTTTTATATCAATTATGATAAATGTTTCTGATCATTTAGGGTCAATTTGGACAGAGCCTTGTAGTCTTGTTTATTCAATATACTTCATTTGTTGTAAACATCAACACTACTACTAATAATAGTATTAATGAAATACAGTCTATTAATTGGGACGCCTCTATTCAATTTCAGTTATTTTATCATCTCTTTTTATACTGCCTTAGTGCTGCCATTTTACCATCAGAATGGAAGTAAGTGTGTGCATGCTTTTGAAGGAAGTACAGTATTTAGTTTTGTTTTTTGTTGGTAGTTTTAGCAAAAGGTAGAGCTAGGAGAAGATGAAGAAATAGATAACAAAAATAAACATGCTTGTTAAGGAGATGTTAAGTGAATTCCTATGAAATTGGGTATTGACTATATTACCAAAAGAAGGGAGAGCATTTGATAATTATAAATTATTATTTTTCTTTTGCTTTTTCTAAAAATAAAACTTCACTGTAGTCAGTTATGCATCCATCTGCCTGGGAGCACATTTGTGTAGAGATTAGATACATTACAGAAGTCACTGAGAAAAAAGAAATGCAAAATAGGATTACACATCAAGACAGTAACTTCATAAACCAGGCTATCGCCTTGAAAGAGGATTTTCCAAATTCTTTCTTCTCCCATTTAGCATATCAAAAGCCGAGCACTGAGCTCCTGGAATTTTTTGGTACAGAAAAAGTTCTCTTTAGGCTCCAGACAGCAAAGCCAGTAGGCTTACTGTTGCTGAGCAGAATTCTATGGTTTAGGATAACTTAAAGAACTTGTCTACCTGGGAGAAAATGGGAAGCAGAGGGGGAAGGAAAAGAGAGTCAGGCAGCCATGTATCTGGGGCTTTGGTCCAGAGGAGAAAGGCATGCTAAATAAGGCAGGATCAACTCAATGGCAGAAGGCAATCTGGAAGAAATCCCAGCTTATTCAATCTTATGCAAAGGAAATATTACTGTCATTTTTTTGTTTATGTCAATATTATCATACCGTGGATTGTATAAGATGTGTATATGGACTTTAGTACCTAGTATAGTCCCTAATATATGATAGATACTAAAAAAAAGTTTGATGAATTAAGGAACGATTAGATAATCTCACATTGGGACACTATTTTCCTTATATATTTCAGGTACTTTTCCTAAATCATCAAAGAGAAGAACATAATGCATCCTTTTATTATGTTGACTTGGTAACATGTGCTCTCAGAACAAAAAAATTACAGTATAAACAGTATTTATAGATCAGTTATGAAAAATAAATGTGTTGAAAATACAAGTTTTAAAAATAAATATTCTATAGGGAATTTTGAAAATTATTTTGGGGGAAACGAGAGGACCCTTTTCAAAGGCAGGAAGTACCTGAAGCAAAAGCCACGCTCAACATTTTGTTACGGTTCTCAACTGATGCCAGTTTCCAAGCTCAGGCATTCATATCATTGCCCAAGACTGTGAGCATGGAGAATTCCATGATCCCCAGTGAGCACTGTATATGTGTCTCATGAGCCCTTAGTGATAACCAGCTTCCTAAAGTGAGGGAAGAGGACAGACCAGAGCAGAACTATAATGCAATTCAGTGGTGCTTGTACTATAAGAATAAAAAATTTTAAAAAATGAAAAAGAAAAAATACCATCACAGAGATTTTTGGGGGTTTCACTTAACTATAATCTAAGAGACAATACTGATAGCAAGAGTGCCCTTTGCCTACAAGTTTGCTTTGTTTTCTTTCTCCTGTCCCCTGCCTCCATCTTTTCCCTAGTTCTGATGCAATAGGACACGGGCAGCAAGTGATACAGGGGACTGCCCTGCAAACTGAAGTCAGGCTAGAACGGAACGAAGTGTTAGAGGTTTCTCTTTAAAATTCATCAGACATTCACACCCAACTTTAGAAATCAATGATCAGTGCATGCAGTACTTCAATCATGGAAGTGAGGAAATGCATTAATGGGTGTCAGAAAACAGGTTAAGAGGGCTCACCCCAGGGCCAACGGTCCTGTGAAATGGCAGAATTCAACTGTGAAAGAGTTCTTGGAGAGTCATGGTGTCTGCTTCTAAATAGTTTTCACTGCAAACTACCGCATAAAATATTTGCCCTTCATTACTGATCCCTCAATTCCTAATATGTTATTATTGTTGTCATTTCATTATTATTCTTTGTGACAGTCCTAGACATCAGCTATTGAAATAAAGGAAAATTTGGATTTCGATTGTTTTTCATTTAAGTTCAAGGCTTCATTAATAGTTGGAAAGGTATAAATTGTGTTGGAATAAATGGAATAGATTTAAGACAAGGCATGTTAAATTTAAATCATGTATAGGTTTTCATACAGAAGAGAGAGAATTTGGGGGTTAGGGAGAGCTATGAGAAAAGTACAGGCACCAAGTAAATTCCAGAGGCCATAACATGAAGGCATGGTCTGATCCCTGCCCACTTCTCAATTTTTATCTCCTCCCATGTAGGGCTGGCTTCATGGGCCTGTGACACACAGGACCTCATGCTTGATTTAATGCTTCATTGTTGCCATTCTGAAACTCTTAATTTTGCCTTTGAATTTGTGTTTTGTAAGTGAAGTCCAATGAGACAACGGAGCACGCCCACAAACAGAAGGAATGAGTGTCATGTGTGGGCCCACCGTTCCTCTATGCCCCAGTTCGCTACGCCCTATCAGCACAAAATTCCACTGGATTCACGAGTATGTCAAAGCAACTACAAGGTAAGTGTGCTGTATATATATATATATGGGTAAGAGGATGGTGCTGACAGCCCCCAGAGGCCATCTTCCAGTGCAGAAAGAAGGCAATAGCATCCTAAGAAACACAAAGGATCAAGCAATCCTATCATGTCCTTTCTTACTCTTACTTCCCTTATTAGCTGATCACTTACACTGAAAGGGATGGTAGGGATGGGAAGGGAAAGAGAGCAGCCCATAGTCCCTTTTCCACTTCCTCCTTCCTCCTTATCCATCAGTAAACTGAAGGTGGAGGGTGTTGGTAGAATGTGTTTGTATCAGATGTGAAATAAAAACAGTGGAGTTAGTTTTGTGCAGCATTTTTCTCTTTTGGTAAGAATGAAATACATATGTACGTACGAGCTATGAAACACAAATCGTGCAATTCCGGTGATTCTGCATATGAGGTAAATGTTCTTATATTCACACTTAAAAGTGGCATTGCCCAATATAAAGATAAATGGAAAACATTATGGAAATGATTTAAAATTTTAACTTTTTTTATTTTTTAGACTTAGAATGATATTCAATAACACGTAAAACAAAACAAAACAAAACAAAAATCCACTGTGACAAATCAAAAGAGACAGTGGAACAAAGGAAAAGATCTTATATTTTAGGAACTTTAATGACACATTTTTCTGCTTTTTGAACAAGGGGCCACATGTTCATTTTGTACTGGGTCCTGTAAATCATGTAGTTTACTGTGCTTCCACTCTCCCCTTTGACCACATGAAATCGTTCTTGTTTCCAATCTCAGTGGTTCTTTCCCATCTCCAGTCCCTCCAGCGAACTCATCCCTCTGCTTGGACCACTGTCCTCCCTGCCTTCCACCTGGTTTGGCTTCCTTCCCATCTGAGTGAAATGTCACATTGCTCTCCATCACTGCTCCCTCCTTGTCTCTTAGCACTTATTAGTTATAATTAATTATTCAGTAATTCTTTTCTTTAAAATTTTTATTGAGGTATAATTGATTAACAATGTTGTGTTGGTTTCAGGTGTACAGCACAGTGAATCAGTTATACATATACATATATACACTCTTTTTTAGATTCTTTTCCCATATAGGCCATTACAGAGTATTGAGAAGAGTTCCCTGTGTCATACAGTAGGTCCTTATTATCTTTTTTTTTTTTAATTTATTTATTTATGGTTGTGTTGGGTCTTCGTTTCTGTGCGAGGGCTTTCTCTAGTTGTGGCAAGCGGGGGCCACTCTTCATCGTGGTGCGCAGGCCCCTCACTGTCACGGGCTCTCTTGTTGCGGAGCACAGGCTCCAGATGCGCAGGCTCAGCAATTGTGGCTCACGGGCCTAGTTGCTCCGCAGCATGTGGGATCTTCCTAGACCAGGGCTTGAACCCGTGTCCCCTGCATTAGCAGGCAGACTCTCAACCACTGCACCACCAGGGAAGCCCCTAGTTATCTATTTTATATATAGTAGTGTGTATATGTCAAGCCCAACATTCCAATTTGTCCCTCTCCCCAACCCCCCGGTAATGATAAGTTTCTTTTCTACCTCTGTATTCAGTAATTCTTTAATCTACTTTTCAAAAAAAAAAATCATCTTCCCAATGACATTGTAAGCTCCCAAGGGAAAGGGACTACTATTTATTCACTAAGTGGACTCAGTCTGGACAGGGTAACAGCCAATCAATATTTGTTGAATGAATAATGGAATTTGAGTTGAAGGAACTTTGCACCCAGATAATGAGAAATGTAAGGTATCTTCCTAGAGAAATGTTATTTCACAGCTTGAATGTCTTTCAGAAGAGATGCCAAATAAAGGACGGGATGCTCAGTTAAATGTAAATTTATGTTTGCTAAATCCCGTATCTCATTCTGTGTTTTTATCTAAATCTGTAAACCTTACCCTAAGAAACAGTTGTACAAAGACTTGAGTCTTTAAATCAAGTGTGAGTATGATAATAGCAGAGTGTAGTAGTTTGAACTTTATCTCAGTTATGAACCCAGTTAGAGATCTGATAAGAGCTATAAGTTATTTCCCCGCCCCCAGGAAAATGCATATAATCATATGCATTTACCTTCCTGGGGGAAGGCTTATAAGCTCTCTGAAGCCCATCCTTGAGTCTTCCTGCTCTCACCGTCCCACATCTAATTGATCTTCAAATCTCCCAAATATACTCAAATCTATGCTCTTGTTCCTGTTCCCAGGGCCACTTAGTTCAAAGCCATCATTTGTCATTAGGATTGTACAGTGGCTTCTCAACTGGTCCTTCCTTTTGTCTTTATCGCCTTTAATTCGATTTCACGTAGCCTCTAAACTAGAGTTTTCTCCCTAAAACACGTTTCATTATCCCTCTCCCCTATTTAATATCCTTGCAGTATCCCTGAAAACGTCTTTACAATGGTATAGGAAATTTTGCCTACCTGGTGATGTTTAAAAAGGATTAAAGAAGACAATTCAGGTGATACAAACAAAACTTATTTAACACTTCACGAAGTGGACAGTCTCCTTTCGGAGAACTGCAAAATGGGGTGGAAGGCAAAAAGCTTTTATTGGATAAAGAATAAAGAACAACGAAGAGGCAAATAGAAAATATCTGATTGTCTGGGGCTACGTAGTCCATCTTGTTTGGAAATAAAGTATGGAGCCCAGTGTGGACTTGACGTTTGGGGATTGGCTGATTGCATATCCTGTGTTTCTGGTCAAGTGAAATGTACAGGGACACGAAAGTTATCTAAGTTTCAGTTTACATTACTGACCTGCACCCAGGACAAGAGCAGCTCCACCTTGGGCCTAGCAAGCTCCTCCCCTTCCATTTTGTTAGTACTGGATTATTTGTAGTTTCTCAGTTCTACTGTGCTGTTTATAACTCTGTTTGGTGTACTTACTGTTCCCTAGGCCTAGAATGTACTCTTACCCTATTGCATGTGTAGGGAAAGAAAAAGTTTTCCTTGACTTTCTTAGGGTCCATGGCTGGGTCTGAAAATCAGACCGACAAAGATTCACAGGAGAAAGGTGTACAGATTTACTTAATATAAATTTTATGTGACATGGAAGATTTCATAAGGAACTGAAGACCTGAAGAGATAGTTAAGATTGAGTATTGTCATGCTAGGTTTGATGACAAGTGAGCAATCATGTAGAAATTTGATAGGTTAAGGAGTATAAGGTAAGGGTAGTAAACTGGGGAGAAATTTAACAAGGCCTATTTGTTAGGATTCTTCTCAGCATCTCTTTGTCTTTGGAGATGAAGACACTCCTTTCTTCCAGGTAGAGAGAGTGCCCCTCTCACATAAGAGCTTTATGACCTGTTTCAGATGAGAAGGATGGTATGAAGGTCAAAGTGACTTTCCTGCTTTTACTATTTTCGCAAACTCCTTCCAATTGAAAAATTTTATATGCCAAGGTGTCATATTTGGGAGTAGTGTGTCCTGAACACCATCAGTCAGCCAAGCAGAAGTTCTTCTGTGAAGCCTCGCCTGAATTTCCTCCCCATCCTTACCCCCACCTAAGGCCGACTTGACAACTCTTAGGTCCCCTGTTTCTCATAAATACACCACCAATAAAGTATTGACAAATGAGTAAATAAATGCTTATATGTATTTAATAATTATTGTCATATCATACACACACACACACACACACACACACACACACACACACACACATACACCAAATCAAACTGTCAACAAATCAAAAAGCAAAGGGAAGATTACAGAGGTATTTATGGTGGGTCATGGTGGCCCATTATGGATTTATTTTAGTAAGAAACACCACAACAAGAACAGTATTAGCAATTCTTAGTGTTTTGCTAAGCCCTAAGCTTATTAATATCTGAGAAGGTGTGACAATTATGACCCATGTGATTTCCTCATGTGAAAATGAATAAGTAAATATAATTTCAGAGAACAAAGTGACAATTTTTATAAAGTAGGAAGGAAATCATTAGGCAAATACATATTTTTCTTTTTTGTTGTTTTCTACACATGAAATTCCACATGATACATGCTAATCTACTAAAAATGGTTCTATTCGGCTTATCACACAAAATAAATATAACTCAAACAAATTAAAACTATTTGTAAAGCCAGTTATTTTTATCCATGGTGGGGTTCATGAAGTATGAATGGAATGACATTCTATCAATATTGCCTGTCTTGTTTAGGAAGACTGTTCATTTGGCAAAGCTGTAAATTTCTGCCACAAGGGATATGTATTTTTTTCTAATTAAAAATTGTCTTAGTACATAAATTATGACTTTATTCTTTTTACAAAATTCAAACAACACATATGTACATAAAGTTAACTGTGAGCCATCATCCATTGGTGGAATCACCTCCACCCTCACTTTGTAATCCCCTCCCAAGAGGTAACCACTGCTAGCATTGTGCTGTCTGACTTCAAGTCCTTCTTCTGTTTTAGGTAGACATCTCTGTGTCTCTAAATATAGTTTTGTTTTGTTTTTTTACACAAAATTAAACCGTACACATCTATCTGTAAAATTCTCAATGAAATCTGTAATGAACATGTAGGACCTTACATTTAGAGGATACTCTCTCCTTTTCTGGTTAAAACAATGTAATTGTCTGTTGGAGAACTCACTCTTTTTTCCTTGCTGCCCCCATGCTCTGGGTAGGATTGACCCAGCCATGCTTCCTGGGTGGACCCTGATTGGTTTATCTAATCAGCAGTTCCTCCTCCGGGCCACAGTGACTGGCTTCTGGTTGGGCTCTAAACCTATCTGAGCCAATGAGAAAGGGGTGACATGGTTGAGAATTGCAAGAAGCTGTAATAGATGCTTTGTAAAGTCGAAGGGTAAGATCTTTCTCCAGGCTAGACTTGATATTTTTCTTTAAAAATAAGCAACAAGGCAGAAATTTCAGGGCATCATTGTTCTAATAGACCAGTGAAAGTGTTACATGGCTGCCCAATATTGCCTGTTTGAAATAATACTACAACACTAAGATGTTATACTCTAGGTACAGTGTGTCACCTGTGAGAGTTCCTATTTTTTTAGTATTTGCAAGCAGGACTCACTACCCCTTGTCCCCAACACTCATGCATACTTTTTGGCAGGCAGACTGGGCTTCTACTTCAAAGGAAGAGGGATATTTTAGCTCTCTCATAATGCCTTTTAAGTTAAAAATGATTGGCAGTGATGACATCCAATCAAAACTTCATTATCCAATTTGAGATGGTTTTAATGAGTCAGGTCTTTTGACCAATATTAAACAGCAAGTTAAGACTATTAGTAGATAAATATTTCCCATAAGAATTACATCTTTGATTTATTACAAGCTTATGAATTGATTTTTCTTCCACAAGTTTATCTACAGATCTTAGAGTGACTTTCTTGAGAGTCACATTTTCTCCTCACCTTTTAATCTAGAGAGAAGAAAAACATTATTAATATATGGAGGGTATAAAGGAAACTTCAGGCCTGTAAAGAATATGACCAAGTGTTTCTCAGAAAAGATAGAAAAGCCAGCTTCTTCCATGAGAACGACCAGAAGGAATTCTCTTTCTATTGGAAATGATCAAGGAGAGGGAGGATGTAGTCTCATTGCTCTTGAGAAATCCTACCCCATCACCCATCTGGCTTTAAAAACTTTTTCTTTACTTAAGTAATTTGAAATGAGTTTTTATCAGTTGCGTCTGGGTCCTGACTAATAGAGACCCTGTGATATAAAGATAAGGCATGATTTCTTATCCTCAAGGAGTTTATAGTATGATAACAGAGACAGATACTGGAGTAGAGGACCGTGACTGCTATTTTGACCTTTGTAACATTACGTAGCCAAATCTGGAATCTAATGAATAGAGGTAACATTTGAGCAGTACCTGAAATAAGTGAGGAATCATGAGGGTTTATGGATAAAAAGCATCCTTGTTATGAGAATAGCACAAGCAAAGGCCCTGAAGTAAATCATGCTTGGCATGTTCCAGTTACAGCAAGGACTCCAGTGTGAAAGGAATAAGCAAAAAGTAGAATGTTGGTCACTGAAGTCAAGACAATTACAGGGGACCAAATCACCTCAGGGCTTGTAATCCATTGTAAGTACTCCAGATTTTACTCCAAGTGACACCAGAAGGCACCGGGGGCTTTTGAGCCATGAGTAACATGATCTAATTTGTGTTTTGCAAGGTTATTCTGGCAGTAATGTGGAGAATATCTGTGGAGGCAAGAATGGAAATAGTGAGACCAGTTCAGAGGCTATACCAACACTCCAGTGAGTCATAATGTGTCTCGAACAAGGGACGGGAGCTAGAGATGGTGAAATTTAAACTTTTTAAAAAAAGAGTCGTAAGATTTGCTCAGGATTTGGTATTAACAAAGAGAGGAGGTAAGAAAAACACTAAGAGTTTTGGTTTGGGTTGTGGAAAAATGGAGGTACCATTTATGGAGATGGGAAGTCGGTAAGAAGGCAGTTTTGGGAGCTTGGAAATGAAGAGCTTGAGTTTGGACATATTGCATTTGAGATGCCTAGTAGACAACCAAATAGAGATGAGAGTAGGCAGTTAAAAAAAAAAAAAGTCTGCAGTTTGAGAAGGGTCTGGGCTGCTGAGATACGTTTGAGATATATTAACATATAGATGGGATTAAAAGGCATGAGACATCTGAGATGACCAAGAGACAGAGCGTAGACAGTGAAGAAAAGAGTTCTGGGGATAGAGCCTTGGGGCACTCTATGACATTTAGGGTTGGATAGACAAGTAGAAATCAGCAAATGAAACAGAAGGAGCCGCCAAATAGGGAGAAGGAGAGCCAGGAAAGACTGGTATCCAGCTAGCCAAGGAAAGGAAGGGTTTCAAGAAAGGCTAACTTAGCAGCTCTGCCAAATACCATCAAATAAGTTGAGGATTGAACATTGACTGTTAGTTTTAGCATGTGGAGGTCCTTAAAGACCTTAACAAGAGCCGTTGAGTGCAAGAGGGGACAAAGACTTAAAGTGGGTTTATGAAACAATGGGCAAGCTGGAGGGGGATGTGAGTTTTGGAGACTTTCTAAATTTTGATCATCATTATTAGGAATTACTTTTGATGGCAATTAATAGAGGAAATATTGCTATTATTAATCTTTTATTTTTATGCTAATAAAAGAAACCAATCTGATAGTGAGAAAAGTTTGGGAAAAAGAAAGCTAACTACAGGATTGAGGGCATTCATTAGGGGAGGGGGGTTGGAATTTAGTATAGATGAGGTGGACATGGCCTTCGGCCATGAAGATTTTATTTTTTATTACATGCTTATGACAGGAAGATAGACAACATATATGGGTGCAGCTATAGATAGGTTTGTTGACTTGGTGATGGGAGTAGAATTCCCTGTGCAGCCAGAAAGGGAGCAAATCAAACAGGGCATGGGTGTTAAAATGCAACAAAACTGAGAATTTAGTGAAAACAGCAACTTAGAACCAAGAGTGAACATGAAATCCCCCAAGGTTTCCTTTGGCTTTCCTTAGCTATAATCTGTGTTGTTTTAAACACATAGATTCACACACACACACACGCACACATACGCACGCATGCACACAAACATACCTCTTATTATGTACAAATGAACATTTGATCTAAAGTCACATAATCTGATACCAGTGTTGGTTGCCTGTGATACTTTGTGGAAAATTGAATCCTCTCTGAGCTTCCATTTCATTGGCAAAATAGAAGTAATATTTCATTTACATATAACTTGTGAACACAGATTTACCTATCCAAATCCATTGTAGATATCTCCATATGATTTCCCATAGATATTTCAGATATACAAAATCAAAATCATTCCTTCTCTCATTTCTCCATCATATCACCACACTTTAATGCATGGACATTGTCATGGACCAAGTTACCCAACTCTTCCACCTCCAATATTTAACCTAGACCTCTACTCTACTCTCCCACCATCTCAAGTTTAACTGATAAAGTCCTGAAAATTTTACCCCCTAAGTATGTCACCTGACCATAATTTATGTTTCTGATATCTGTTCTATAAATAGGTTTTTGTAAATAATATAGCATGAGTTCCCACACTTTTCTTTGGATTTTGTTTTAACTTAATTCTTATTGTTTCCTAAATCGTGTTTGTGTTGTCATTGTTATGTTCTAATTTTTTTGTCCTTCCCCAAGGTTTTGCTTTTATTTTCTTGGACTTAAAATATGAATTCCTTAACCACTTCAGCATTTTTGGTTCCATTTTTTGTCTAAAGTTTCTACCATTCTTCATAAAATATTTATCTACTGAATATTTACTAATATATACTAAATGTATATTAAGTATCAAACATCTTAGATTTTGTCTGAGTTGTAGAGTATTGACCTTCAACTTTGAAAAAGCGTTTCTGCATCTGGATTTCCTGCTTGCCCCTGCATTTGAATAATGAGTCAAATAGCCTTATGAGTTAAGTGGATCTTTTGGGCAATTAGAACTTTCCCCTGCATTATAATGTATTGTATGGTTGAATTGAGCAACATGTAACCAGTCATTTTACTGAGGCTTTTAAGGAAGTTATTTCTAAAGGTCTGCCTAAGAGACTAAAATATGTGTGAATTAAAAAGAATGACAGGCTGCAATCAGAACCATAAAATAAAGGTGCTCAGTCAGCAGCCCTGTTACAATCAGAAAGTGAAGGAAATGGATCTCTGTCTTGTGTGCAGAGACAGAGGAAATGATGAATACCTGAGGTAACTCATTCTGTGCAAAATCAATCTTTCACTGTCAATTTTAAATGAACTAATTTGTTCACAAATCTGCTCAGTCAGTTTGGAAGCATACTCTGTTCCTTCGTATTAGCAAATCCTTTAATCTTGACTAGTCCACTGAGTAAGAAATCTAGAAATGTGTTAATATGATCGGACGTATGTAGTTGGATAAGAATTGATTCTTTTAATTAGTGTCTGCTCAAGTTAGAGTCCCTTTCTTGGCTGAACTATTGACCTACTAATATATCAAGAGATTATGTTGCCACGAACATATATCTAAAGTTCAGTTTAACTCTTTCATTGTCAGTCAATATCGCAGTAAACTTTCTAGAGACTAAATCCTTTATATCTTTTTTAAGGAAAGTTTAGCTATAGGTGCTAAAATATGGAAAAATATAAATGCATGAGTACCCGAACATTAATTCTTTGCACCACAGCCTATGTTCAAATTGTGCATTGATACAGTTCTCACTCTTTGGAGAATCGAAATTCTTCATAAATTTAATTGTCACCTATTAAAATGAAAAGATGTCTAATGCCATTTCCTACACGAGCTTCACTTTTAATGAGTGCATCTAGTTCACTCAACAAATACTCATTTTACATCTTTTGTATGCAATGTCCTGTACTAGGAATTTTGCGGGATTCCAAAAGCTGTCACAGCCCCGATTTAAAGGAAACTTTAAACTTTAATCTCAAAGGCTATGCATTATTTTAACACGAAAGTCAGGTTTGCACTTTGCCCAAAGCTGATATACTTATCCCCTCCCTCAAAACTGCTCTACCAGTAGGTAGCCTTTCCCATCTCACTTGTGGCAACTCCATTCTTCTAGTTGATCAAACAAAAACTTTTGGGATCATCTTTAATTCATCTCATTCCTTCTCATTCCACACCTAACTGGGTAGGAAATATGTCGCCTCTATCTTAAACTTTATGCAGAATCAAAGTGTTTCACCTCCCCCATAGCTTCCTCACTGGTGCCAGTTACCACCATCTCTCTCGGATATGGTGCAGCCTCTTCATTACTCTCCTTGCTTCTGTCTTTGCCTCTCTCCTCCCCTACATTCTGTTAACACATTTCAGAGTGAGCTGCTAAAACTTAACTCAGATGCTGTCATCCCTCTGTTCAGAACCTTGTAATATCTCTTTTGCACTCATCACAAATGGCTAAGTACTTACAATGGTTTACACCGTCCTTAAAGAGCCTACCTTCTCTTAGGTCTATGACCTCATCTCCTCTCCCTCTTAATCTGTTACAGTCACATTGGCCTTCTGGCTATTACTCAAGCACACCACTCACCTTGCCGCCTCAGGGCATGGACACCAGGTGTTCCCTCTGCCTGCAAGGCTTCTCACCCAGGTAGCCACACGGTTAACACTTGCACCTCCTTCAAGGCTGCTCAGATGTCTTATTCTCAATGAGGCCTGCCATGACAACCATATTTGAAATCTCAGACTTTGACCCCGCAATCCAAATCCCCCTTGCCTCACTTTGTTTTTTTCTTAGCACTTATCGATACCTAACATGTTACCTAGTTGACTTGTTATGACAATTTTTTATTGCCTGTCTCCCTAGAATCTCTGTTTTGTGTGCTAATGGTATTCTGAGCACCTAAATTCATGCCTAGTGCTTAGTAATATCCAATAAACATTTGTTGAATAAAAAAAGGAGTTAACATTTATACTAGATTGTGGTTTGAGTGTAAAAAACTTGTGGTTCTTAGGAGTATGACTATTTTGTCTATGTTATTATGTTGAATTATTATCTTAGTACTTAGTTTCTCCTTTTGTTTCTAAAGATATAATATGAATTTCCTTTTAAAGCATTGATATCTGCCTTGGCTGGTAACAATGATTCTATAGAATGAACCAAATGTTAATATATTTGTCTCACTAGTTTTATCTATTGGTATCTTGATCTTTTTATCTGTGGCTGCAAATTTGGTGAGCTCTGCTTTCTAAATCATTTGGTTTATTTGTTGAATGATAGCTGATGCTTTTGCAAATAGTTCTGAAGTAAAAGCTATTTAACAGTCTCTTATTTACAAATCCAAATTTCCTATTTGTTCAAGATATATGATTGAAAAAAAACCCCAAGTATTTACAAAGTTTTTAGCCTTAACAACTGTACTCTATTATAATTTATTGATGGTTACTATTCTTCAAGTTTAGATACTTTATAGGTGCTCACTAAACGCTGTGGATTAATTCATTGAATTTGAAGCCTGTTTCTCTTTTGGTGCTAAACAATTCATTCATTCACTATTGTATTTTATCAAGATAGGCTGACATCTAATAGAAGATGTAAATATATCTTAACTTTTTTTAAGATCACAACTTCTAATTATGTGAAATGGCTTACCTATTTTGAAAATTTCAAATTAAATTTGCCAACACGTTCCATTGGTGAGGGTCTGTTAAACGGGTACTCTTGTACATTGCTGGCAGGAATGCAAAATTATACACCCCTTAGGGAAGGAAATTTGGTAATGTCTAGCAAAGTTACATATACACAGAATCTTGGGTCTATTTCTCCAAAAGCAGATCCTGCAATAAGTTTTCATGTGCAAATGGGTAATTAGGTAAGTGCTCCTAGGAGACACTGCTAAAAGAGTGATGGCAAGGAAGAGTTTAATTTCAGGCAACATTTTCAGAGTAAAGCTTCTGCCTAATTTCACAGGGGTACTTGGGATTTCACACTTTGGCACCAGTCTATCCTTTGCTAAAGCCATCCTGGAAGGAGGTAAATTTCTAGGTATTCCTAGGTACCTCCTCTAGTACCCCGAGGGCAATTCTCCAGTTACAGCTGCAGGCCATAAGAAGCAAAGACTCAGGGATACTGGGGAAGGAGTGCACAGAATTGGGAAGAAGGGAGACAGTGAAGGAGCACAGACTATGTCTGCTGTATTCAGCAATCCCACGTCTGAGAATATATTCCAAAGATACACTGGTAAAAATACAAACTGGTGACTGCGCGAGGCTATTTATAGTGGTAGTATTTATTATACCAAAGAATGGAATAAACCCAGATATCACTTCATAGGAGACTCTTGGTACATCCACATATAGGAGAACCTTACAAAATGAAGGAGGAAGATATCTATCTACTGATACAGATATTTATCCAAGTGCTATTGTTAAGTGAAAAAAAGCAAGTATGCTTTTATCTAAGAAAGTAATGGAAATACGAATATTTATATGTATTACTTGCTTATATTTTTCAAAAATATATAATAGAAAAAAACCCTCCAAAATTAATAACAATGGTTACTTTTAGGGGGAGCAAAAAAACAGAATGAATGAGACAGAGATGGAAACAAGATTTTTGTGGTGCACCTTGTTATGGAGCTCTGTAACTGTTTAACATGATTGAAACACTGAATTAAATGTTAAAATTTCCTAAAAATTGAAAAATAATTGAAACAAATGAACATAACTTTTCATCAATTGTAGAAATAATCATTTAGAGAAGAGAATTATTTCAGGTGACTTTTAAATACAATAAGTGGATAACTTTGGTATATTATATTCAAAGAATTTTTTAAAAAATCTTAAACTTTATTCAATATTCTTAATTTTAATGATAATATTCATATTTAAATTTTGAAATTATTATAGGTATATTTCAGAATAAATAAAATAAAAATTTCTGAGATAGAGAACAAAAATAAAATTGCAAAATCATAGACGCTAAATAAATCTATATAACCTTAAATTTAAAATATCAGTATTAATTCAAATTCATATATATTATTTATTTATTTCCTGGCTTTGTCCACTGAAAAAAAGCCATGAAAACTTTGCAGCAATGTGCACCCCTAGCACCCAGGCTGTGGTCTCTAAATATTGTTAGCCACTGAAAGAAACCAGAGTTCAGAGTTCCTTGGAGAAATGACTCATTCTTTACCTAAATGTAAGAACTAAAACTATAAAACTTTTAGAAGAAAATTCAGGTGTAATTCTTTATGAACTCAGGTAGGTAATAATTTCTTAGATTCAACACCAATACAAACAAACAAAGTAATAAAAGGAAAATCAATAAACTGGACTTCATCAAAATTGAAATTTTTGTGCCTCAAATGACATCATTAAGAAACTGAAAAGACAACGCACAGAGGAGAAAATATATGATAATCATACGTCTAATAAGGACTTGTAATCAGAATATATAAAAAACTCTTACAACTCAATAATAAAAAGAAGCACCATTATAAAAGTGGGCCGAAGATTTTAATAGACATTTCTGTAAAGAAGATATATGAATTGTTAATAAGTGCAAAAAAAAGACCCTCGACATCATTAATCATTTGGGAAAGGCAAAACAAAACCACAGAGATATCATTTATAAAGAAAATGACTTTAATAAAAATGGCAGACAATAGCAAGTACAATCATTGCTCTGTATCTGTGGGGGATTTGTTCCAGGACTTGCCATGGATAGCAAACTTCGTGAATGCTCATGCCCTCTGTATACTTGGGTTCTGCATCTGCGGATTCAACCAACCATGAATCATAAACATAACACATGATCAGCAGTTGGTTGAATGCTTGGATCCAGAACCTGTGGATATGGAGGGACAACTGTAGATTTATTGAAAAAAATCCACGTAAAAGTAGACCTGAGCAGTTCAAACCCATGTTATTCAAGGTTCAGCTCTATTTGCAAGGATGTGAAGACACTGGAGAATTGGAAACCTAATTCATTGCTAGTGGGGATGTAAAGTGGGAAGCCACTTTGGAAAACAGTTTGGCATTTACTCAAAATGTTGAACATAGAGTTATCATACGACTCAGGAATTCCATGAATAGTTATGTACCCTAGATAAATGAAATTATAAGTCCATGCAATAACTTGTACATGGATTTCATAGCAGCATTATTCATAATAGCTGAAAAGCAGAAATAATTCAAACAACCAACATTACATGAATGGATAAACAAAATGTGGTATATCCAGAAAATGGAACATTATTCAGCAATAAAAAGGAATGCAGTACTTTAAAAAATGTATCTGTGAGCTCATAATGATACCTAAAATACATACACAAACATGCATAACTAATTACCATTGATGGTTGGTTAGGCATCATCTTACTATTCTGAAAACTGATAAAACAAAATGATAAAAAATTACTTTTTTCAAATTGTCAATTTAGCCTAAGTAATATTTCTTATAATGCTGTTTCAATGAGATACAACTTCAAGAGATTTTATCCCAAACCTAATATATTAAAAAGTTGTAGGTTGTACATTTGGCAGTGGTCCTCACATTGCATACAACTAAAAATCAAGTCAACAAAGTTTGCTTTATATGTGATACAGATTCTAATTTGGTAAATAATATTTACTTTTTTCCTTCATAAGTTTATTTTTTCCTTCTCTGAACTTTCCACTTTGGTTTCTTTGTATTGTCCTCCATGGATTTAACCACTCGTAGGAAAAATTAGTCCCAATTAAAAAAAATTTGAATGCTAACTGGAAACAAATTTACTCACACATGCATGAATATAAACACTTGTGGGACGGTTCTCTTCTCCTTATAAATAACATTCATTTTAAACCTGAAGTTTTCAGCTAGATACTTTCTAAAGGCCCTGAAAATCAATCAGCACAGCAAAATATCACCATGTCATTAGCAATGACATACATTAGATGAAAGCAAAAATAAATTTCAATTTCTACTAAAAGCAGAGAAAACTGATAAAACAATGATCTTAATGATCGCTTGATGTTTAATAAAAACGAACAGGAATTAGAACACTATGGGCCCTCTCACCCTTAAATTTTCTTAACAGCTATGATAGCTTTAACAATGTAATGTCTTTTTACCAGAACGTATATGTATATGTAAATATATATTTTTAAAATGTGAGGCTGTATTTAAGGCCCTCATTTGATTTCCAGGCCAGTCCTAAAATCTACAACTTGGAGGCTGCAGAAACTCAGTTTCCATTTTGCTGTTACAAGGAAACAACACAAGGGAAGGACTAGCCAATAGTGGAACCGGTCTGTGCATCTGCCATCCCCAGGTGCTGTCTTGGTGAGACTTGTCAGTCTTCTGCACCTTGTGCACTGATGCTGAAGACTCCCCCCTGACCAGACCCTAGTCACTTGCCAGGCTCTCCCCATCATGGGGAGTTACATGGCAACTGATCTTCATGCTCACCCTGCTGTCAAGGCATTCCAATTTTTAATCACTACATGACTTGTCAGATTCAATATGAACCACATGGCCACAATTAAAACCTCTCTAATAATGAGAAGGCCAAAAAAAAAGGAGAAAACTCTGGGCATGTTTCCTGTCACTGTTTCACATCCTGAAACTGAAACTAAGTTTGAGAAAATCCTTCCACTGAAATTTGTGTTTACATGTTGAGAAGCTAAATGGTTATTCCCTTAGTCCTCACAACAATGCTTGTGGCTGCACTTACTGAATATTTCTAAGATTCTGGTTGACTCTCACAGAGCATATTTCCTCTATGGAAAAGAGTCCATCTCCTATGATTAGGGAAGAAAGCAGCCAAACTCCAGTCCCAGATCCGTACACCACACCTGTCACTTCCTTACCTACTGGGAGATATTCTCTTCTTGGCTATATTTAGCTGGAAGTGCTAAAGCATATTTTAAAAACTCTTTATAAACTCAAGAGAATGAACTTTATTTTCCTGAAAATGTTACCTGAATCACAGTCTTAGTTGTTTCTACCCCAGAGTTTGAATTTTGAATTTCCACAGGATTGAGAATTAGGATGAAAATGGAAGGCCAATATTTTACTAATTAAAAATTGAAATTACTTTACTCGCAGTTGTGTATAAATATGGATCCTATGCTTTAGAACATATTTAGAAGAGATGCGGCAAGTACTGTTATTTACTGGCTTCTGACAAGGCTTTTATACGCAGACAAAAGTCGCATCAGCTAAGAGACACATCAGGCTATTTGTGGAAAAGATCTAATGGCATAGATGGTAACTGTGAACAGCTTATTCTAATTTGCGTCTTCCCCCAGGGTTTACTGAGATTGAGTAAAGAAAAAATTAGTCTTGGAGGCCCTATGTGGAGTGAATACCTTGGCAATTTAGACATTTCTCTGTCTTAATTCATTC
Source organism: Balaenoptera physalus (assembly GCF_965194825.1). Classification (NCBI taxonomy): domain Eukaryota; kingdom Metazoa; phylum Chordata; class Mammalia; order Artiodactyla; family Balaenopteridae; genus Balaenoptera; species Balaenoptera physalus. The sequence goes on from NC_138891.1 coordinate 29,854,536, forward strand.
AAATTTAACTTGTATCCTGGTATCTCAAGATTTTTTTTTTCAGAGTATTCATTTGGCTGTCATTTTAGATATTTATATTCTGAATACCATCAAGCGGCAAAAATCTGTGAGGAGTTAATCTATAGTTCTTTTCTTTTCTATTCTGTTCTTTTATTGTGGTAAGAACACAATGTGAGATCTACCCTTTTAACAAATTCTTAAGTATACAATACATGACTGTTGACTACAGATACAATGCTATTATATAGAAGATCTCTAGAACTTATTCATCTTGCTTAACTGAAACTTCATGCCACTGATTAGTAATTCCTCATCAAGAACTTTGTTATAGAAAGTGTGAGCTAAATAATCAAATCCTAAAGAAAGCACTAAATATGTAAGACTCTTCATTACCAGATCTTCTACATTGTTGCCATGTGTCACAACCTCTCAAACTGGAAAACATTTTAATGATTTATAGGATCCAGGTTTCCATTAATCTCTTTTGGAATTGTCAAGCATGACTTACCTACATATGAAAGCTCAATCCTTTATCTTTTAATAAAGAAACCAAGGAGTAAATTCTACCGACCACTTTTCTTTCTACTTACTATAGGCTAGTCCTGGACCAAGGAATATCTTGAAAGAGGAAATCTAAGCACACCTTTTTAAATACTAAAATTCATGTACAATTTCAGATTTTATTGAGTAAAAGTATCTACAAAAGCTCTACTTCATTTACCAACACAGGACTATGGCTTCCCTTCAATAGTCAATGGGCTTCTTGGGGTCATCACCATATCTTATTAGTCTTCGTGTCCACAATAGGAAAACAGTGCATACTCAGGCACACAGTAGGTGCTAAATAAGTGATTAGTTAAGTTAAACTTACAAGGCTAGAAATTAATTTCTATTAAGTCATAGAGAATCCCTGTCCCAACAAATTGTTATCCATAACAACTTTCAAGTTATGTATATGTTGAGAGAATCATATTCTTAGAGGTTTTTCTTCTATTCTTTATCCTTTCTTTATTTTTCTTTCTTCTTTGTTATAAACTGGAATTGAATATCATGTAATAATATGACGCTTAAATTTTTCTACCCATTACTCTAAGCCGTACAAAGTTTCAGGATCTAGTCAACTTATCAAGAGAGAATGGAAGTAACCCATACTTAGCAAACTGAAAGCTTTAGAATATTCACCATTTAAATTGGACACTGAAGTTGACACCTTTAAAGCTGAAATCTGTTCGTGTAAATTCCACTCAAGCACATTCCAGTAAAAAGTAGAGTTTGATAAGGTTGTGTTGAAATTCCCAATTCTAATATGACCCCTAAAATCTTAGTCACATTTGAATTAATTGGCTATTTCTCTCCACTTTGATACTATAACAAATGAACTGATTACGGTATCACACTATTAATCCACACCAGCAATTCCACTTCTAGCTCAACCATTTTTATTTTTACTGCAAAAATTCAAATACTAGAGTTTGGGGTTATGTATTGAAGGAATTAAATTACATTCATTGTTTGTATTCTTCCCTGTTTTGTCTTTCAGCATGGTTTTGTCATTTACCTAGAAGAGTTTTTTGCTCTGTCCAGTCCTTTTTATATACTTGGGAAGCAAAGCTCTCCCCTGTGAGAGTGCTGACTTGGGGCACTGAAACTAACTCGAGGTGATCCTGCACGTGTTACCTCACATCCTTCACAAATCTTAGCCTGCTTTACATCATGTAGCACAACCCACTCATCTCACCACTGAGAATGATGAACATTGCTACAACAGTGTTTAAATTTACTTGTATGTATTTTTAAAAACCTTTTCAGTTTAAATTAAATTATCAATATATTTCAAAGGCATACCCATGAAATGTCTAAAGTACACTAGTCAGGAAAATAGAATCTTTTTTTTTCTTGTTCTTTTCCATAATAACATTTGATTAGTTTTCAACTCAATTTTGCTTTTATTTCCAGATAATAGGAGAAGACCTTACATCACTTCACAGGTTATTTTCTATGAAATATTTATAGTCTATTGATAAGGCTGCCAGATTTAGTAATAAAAAATATAGGACACCTGGTTAAATTTGAATTTCAGATAAACAATGGAATTTTAAAACTTGTTTGGGACATAGTTTCTTAAAAAATTATTCACCTGAAATTTGAATTGAACTTGTATCCTGTTCACAACCCTTTTTGTCGATCTTGATGAAAAATGTATGTTAAAAATTTTCTAGTAAAAATAATTCTAGAAATAAGAAAGGGATCACAGTAGGAACCCATTCTGACATGATGAATTATTACATAAAGTCAGATATACTGAAGGCTAGAGAATATCTGTCAAAAGCAGAAGATGCACAGAGTAAAACACAATTTGGGGTGACAACCCCTATCCCATTGTCATAAAATTATTCATTAATTGACTATCTATGATATTTCAGAAACTAACTATACTAATTCCAAATGTAACCAGGGCAGCAAAAGTCCGTTTGAAATTAGACGGGAAGCTCTGACACTCAAGAGAGAGATGTAGCCATGGTAGTGATGAAATTGTTTAGGTGAAAAGAGAAGAGGCCTAGAGCAGACACTTAAAGACCCCTACATGTAGGAGCTGGCAGAGGAAGATTAGTCGTGAAAGAGACTGAGAAAGGGCATCAGAGGGAGGGGGTGGTGAGGATGCATTCCCCACAGAAATAAACCAGAGTCCCTTGGAAAGATGGTTGATTCCAAGACAAGGGAAGTAATAGAAGATTCAAGATGAGCCTAAAATATCTGTGGTACCAGAAATAAGTACAGAAAAATATGAAATGTCACAAGGATCTAGGAACCAACATGAAAGGACTCCCCTAGGCTCAAACAATAGAAATGTATTAGAACTTATTAAATAAAATTTGATTCCATGAGTCTCTGCTGATAATAGCCGATAGATAGATGCTAGATAGATAGACAGATAGATCGATGGATAGATAGAGAAGGGAAACTTGTTCTTTACAGTGAGGTGCTGACTAATAAATATAGAAAGAATGATAGAATCGCCATTTTGCAACCATCACTGTAAAAACTGATTAAGACAAGAATAAACGGATAATAAATTTGGTGTGGGAGAGGTTAAATGAGGTGCAGAACAGTTACATATTAAATATCTTCCCAGAAATTACTTACTACATTGATTGATTACAAATTCTGTATTTGTGAATTCACCTGTTCCCAAAAATTCATTTGTACCCCAAATTCTCAGTCATTTGTGGATATGCACAAAGGGATGGAAAACCTGAGTCACTTGATGTGCATTCTCATTTCAGCTCTCATACTGTAAATAAGCATCTTTAGTGTCAGGTTTTTGCATTTTTGTGCTTTTCATTGGTTAATTTGATTGTTTGTTGGATTTCTGCTGTTTAAAATAGTTTCAAAGCACAGCAATGATGTCCTTTCTGGTGTTCCTAAGCATGAGAACTCTGTGATGTGCTTTATGGAAAAAAATGTATGTGTTACATAAGCTTCTTCAGGCATGAGTTGCAATAAGGTTGGCTATAAGTTTAATGTTAATGGATTGACAATATAAAATTACCTGTCTTTAAACAAAAAAAACCCCACATAAAACAAGATTAGGTATTGATTGGTTGATAAACGTGTGACTAGAGGCACACGGGAACCTAATCCAGGGTTTCCTCTGGGAACAATGCTCAGTATCTCATAATTCAGTGTTTGCAGTGACTTAATAGAACATAACTACTGTGAATAATGGCATTTGACTATAATTACTGTTGACCTGAAGCAGATAAACTGCCAAATATTTCTCTAGTAAAGATGAGTTTATTTGGGATCAGCAGAGAATTGCAATTCAGGGTGTGCAACCATGGTAAGCCATGTGCAAATCCCTGCAGGGCAAGGGAAGGAGATCACTTTTATAGGAGGGAAAAGAAAGTTGGGAGGACTATTGTAAACAGAGTCCATGGCTTTTCACGGGCTGAGTCCTTGCTAGAAAAGAAGAGGAGTCTTTCTTCTTCTCTTGGGCTATGCAATTGTCACAGGGAGTAAGAGCTCCCCCTTCTGGTAGCCCAAATCTAAATGAGGTTTCTGTTTATTAATTTTTTACATATCCCCATTTTGATCAGGATCTTTCTCTGAAAGCATCACTGATCAAGAGTCAACTTTTCTAGTTTTAGTGATATTTTTGTCCCTCAATGCCAAGAAGGACCTTTCCTGAGTGTAGTGCCTCATATTGAAGGGAAAGGGCACAAATTGGAAACTTATGTGAGGTTACATTTGAGTAACAGGGAGCAGTAGGAGGGAGAGCTCTCAGGAATTTTTATCCAAACTTCATATGTTATCAAGATCATAGACACTGGAGATCATCTGAAGCATTATGTCATCATCAAAGGTTTGGCAAAAAAGTTCCAACAAACCAGCTTCAGTATCTTGGGGAAGCTGTGTCATCAGATGTCATCTGCCTCAATTCTGGGAAATCTTTACTTTCAGGTCACCAGATGATGCATAGGTCTAGCCAGTGTCTGCACTTTCTTTAGGTGTGTCATGTGAATCCAAGAGTCTATTCCTTGCAGTTTGGCAGCACAAGTGTTGGTTAGCAGTACCTGATAGGGGCCTCTTCAGTGAGTTTGAAGAGTGTTCTTCTGGAGGTGTCTTTTCCACTAGACAAAATCTCCAGGTTGCAAGGTGGGATGCTTAAGGTCTTCATCTGCTGAGAGCACACTGTGAAAAAATTGCTCTACCAAAACATGATTATTTTTAATAGAAGCAATTAGGTCTTTGCGATATTGGAGTGTCTCTCCTTTTATCAGTTGTGGGTCAAAAGAAGCAGGAGACAAGTGTTTTGGGCACACTGTGAATATCTCAAAGGGTGATAGATTTTGAGTTCCAAAAGAGGTGGATTTAGGAGGACCAACAGCAATGCTTTGGGCCAAGGTATTTGGATGGCCTCTACAAATTTTGCCAATTGAGTCTTAATAATGCCATTAATGTCTTCACCTAAATCAGAGGACTGGGGTTGGGAAGTGCAGTGACAGTGTTGTCACTGTCAAACAGCACAGACTTGTGAAAGTACCTGGCCAGTAAAATGGGTTGCTTAATCACTATGAACTTTGAGAGGAGTTCCCCAGGTGGGATAATCTTAACCAAAGGGACTTTGGCCACAGAAGAGGCAGTAGCTTATCTACAAAGGGAGTCTTCGCTCCAGTGTGAACATACACAGACCATGACTAAAACATTTATATTCATGAGATGGAGGAAGTTGTGTGAAATCCATTTGCCTGAATTCAAGTGGTCCACTAAAGAGTTTAAAATGTATGAAAGCAGTATGAACAAGCTTCTCTGGATTGTGCTTCAGATAAGTGGGACAATGAAATAGGCACTTGTTCCAGCCCTGGTAATGCTTCCCCACCAATTCTGATTCATGAAAGCTATCATTTTGTCAGTAGGCCAATGGTTTGATGCATGCACAGTGGTGAGGAGTGGTGATTTTGGAGTCTCTGGTAGGACTGAGTTGTTATTTGGTCCAAACCAGAACTTTCTCTTTTTATCAAACCAACAGTTGTTGAATTTCCAATCTTGTTTTTTCTTTTCTGAGACCAGTTGATGGGCTTATCTAGCCAGTTTTTCTAAGATATTATTTGTGGAAATATCCCTTTGGACCATAACAGAGGTTTGGCTGCTGTTGGTCCCTTTAAAGGCAGCATTACTTGTGGAAATGTCAGCAAGATGGTTTCTTTTAGCTTCCAAAGAGTCAAGTTTAGAATGCCCTGGAATCTAAATCATAGCTAAAAGGGACAGGTAAAAATATTGAATCCAATAATTCCTGAGCATAGTGGCCATTTTGGGGGGGGGATTTTAAATTTTATTTTCACTGGAAGTAAGGAAGCTATGTTGCTTCCGTAGCATTGCAAAATCAAGAGCTACTCAGAAAGCATATTTACTATCAGTATAATTAATAGCAGTTTTGTCCTTAGCTAAAGTACAAGTCCCTATAAGAGTGTATAATTCAGCCTGTTGGGCTGAAGTAGTCATAGGTAAAGATGCTGCTTCAACAACATCAAAAGGATTGGCAAAAGCATACCCAGCACAATATTTGCCATTGTCACCTTTTAAATAAGAACCATCAGTGAAACATGAGAAGTCAGCGTTACTTACAGGACTTTCCTGTAAATCATCATGAGGAGTCAGGAGGTGGTCTGTCGGCTTTAAGCAGTCGTGAGGGACTTTATCAGTGACAGAGGGGAGAAAAGTAGCCAGTTTATTATTACAACGTAAAAGAGTAATATGAGGAGCAGTTAACAAAAGGACTTCATTGGAGGTGAGACAGCTGAATGAGGTACAAAAGTAGTTGGGGGTGGGGGTCCCTAAACAATTTTCTCAGTGGTCTTAACCAAAAGGGCAGTGGCCAAAATGGCTCTAAGGCCCTGGCCCAGTTGCTGGTTATAATAGCCTATGGGTTGATTTTGGTCCCAGTGATTTGGGGTGAGTACCTCAAGGGCATTCCCTTCCTTTTCATATACAACAAGGAAAAAGGGAATCGGATAATCAGAATGCCCAATGGCAGGTGGGTTCATCAAACTCTCCTTTGAGGCCTTGAAGATTATGTCATCCAGTTCTTCCCGTAAAATTGGGTCAAGTTTATTATTGTTTAGTAAAACATAGAGGTTTGGCCATAAGAGAGAAATTTGGAATTCAATTTCAGCAGTACCCAACTAGCCTGTGAAAACCTTACAGTTGGCACTTAGTTTTGGATTTTGGGAAACTTAGGACAATGTGAAGTCTATCTGGATTTAGGTGTAACCCTCATTTTGATATTCAGTGCCCTAAATATCAAACCTGGGTTTGGGCCAACTGCAGTATTTTTGGCAACCTTATGTCCCTTTAAGGCTACAAACTTTAGCAAGTAGATGCTGTCTTCCTATAAAGAGGCTTGAAAAGCAGAGCAAAGAAGCAAATCACCCACATATTGCAACAAAGCAGAACCTCTAAGGAACTTTTTACCATCCAGATCAGCCTTCAGGATTTGAGGGAAATAGGAAGGACTTTCAGTAAAACCCTGAGACATTACTGTGCAGATGAATTGTTTTTCTTCCCAAGAGAAGACATAAAGGTATTGGCTAGTTTCACCAAATAAAATACTAAAGAATGTGCTGCATAAATAAATTACAATAAAGAATTTACTTCTAGTGGGAATGGATGTTAGTAACATACGTATGAGGGTTAGGAACAATGGGGTGTTATGGGATAACAATGTTGTTTATTGCTTGGAGGTCCTGGACAAACCTCCATTCTGGGCCCTCAGGTTTTCTTGCGGGTAAAATGGGAGTGTTACAGGGGCTAGTGCAATGGATAATGAAACTTTGAGCCTTACATCTTTTATTATGGGCTTTATGCCTTGAAAGACTTCTTTACTTATATGATATTGATTAATCTTGGGAAGAGGTTTTGAGGGATCTATTTGAATCTTGATGGGAGGTGCACTGTGAATTTTGCAAACAAGGGTTGGTGATTTTGTCCATCAGGAGGATGGTAGTTGATTCAATAGTGGTAAACAATCAGTGTTTCCAGAATCAGCTCTAGTACTGTCAGAGATGTAACAAATTAAATTAGTGTTATTTAATTCACCTGATGGGTTACTTTGATTACTGTTAAATTCTAGAATTATTTCTTTTTTTGGGGGGGGGAAGAAAGAAATTCTGGCATGATACTTCTCTAAGATGTCTCAACCTAATAGATGGGTAGGGGTAGAGGAACTAAGGAGAAAATGGTGTGTATCTCCCAAGGGGCATAACACATGGGAATAGATTCAGAGACAGGAACCTCTTGAGGTTCATTACAGGGCCCCACTATTTGAAGTGCTTTAGTACTCTGAGGCAAAGGCTGCTTTACATTCAAGGGGCTGAGCACCAAGAGTGTGGCTCAGGTGTCAGTTAGGACTGGAAGAGGTTAATCCCCAATCTGGAGAAATGTTTCTCCAAGCTAATTAAGAGGGAAGATTGGGAGGAGCACCTGTAGTTCCTTGGCGCCTTGTCATTGAGAGTTGGGAGGACTTTGGAAAGGCTGATTAGAGAGCTGAAAGTGCTTAAAGCACTAGAATTTGTAACAATCTCTTTTCTAATATCCTGGCTTTTTGCAATAATAGCAGTAACTAGGAGATTTTTGGTTTTGTTTGGGACCCTTTATTTGCTGGAGTTGAAGATTAAGAATTTGGTGGTCTTCCTTTGAGGTGACTTGTCTGGAATGTGAGAGAGTTGGTTAGCCAGATTAACTAAATCTGAAGTGGACATAGTTTCCCATTCCATCCTGGTCCTTTTTACTAGAAGGAAAAGGTCCTAGTTTAGTCCATTAATAAACATAGAGTCAAAAGCTACCTGAGTGAAATCAACATCTGAAGGAAAACCAAAATATTCTTTAAAAATGATCCGAAGTCAGTTTCAACATTCATGAACAGATTCCTCAGATTTTTGTGTGCAAGCATAATTTTTGTTTCAATCAATGGGTTTTAGAAAAGCTCTCGGAATTGCTCCATGAAATCTCTTAGGAATTGCTTGAGCCAGATCGTATAATAAGTTAGCAGGCTGGTCTCACAGTTGTAATTCTAGAGACCCTTCAAGATTTTCCCACCTAGTGATCTTCATTCCAGTGCTGGGCCTGGCCTCCACTGACAAGCACATGAACTAGCAGATATAAGTCAGAGAAACTAGGTTGATAAGTCTGAATGACTATATTAAAGTCTTTAGTAAATCTGTGAGGATCTTCAGTTACTTTGGGAAAATCTTTGACTGTGGCTCGCAGTTCAATTTTAGTCCAGGAAACATAAGAAATGAAGGGTTTAGCCTCTGGATCTGCAGAAGGCTTAATTTTAAAGGGACAGGTTCTGGCAAATTCAGAGGAAAAGGAAGTGGAGAGAGTTTCAGAGAGAAGGGGAAGTTTGGCGAGAGGACTAGTATGGGGATATTGAGAGTATAGGTGATGTAGAGGGGAAGGAGAGAGATGGCGCTGGAGGCAGAGCCTGAGAAAAGGAAGGCAAGGAAGAAGAACCTGAGGCTTTGGGAGCCATTTTATCTTTCTTTTATCTCAGTTAATCTTAAAATCTTATATTACAAAGAGCCAATTTTAGACTCCTGATAACCTTGGGAACCTCAAAATAACAATCAAAATAAACGTTCTACTCAGTTCTGGAAATTTCTGAGCAATCGTAGTCCAATTCAGTTTTAAGGAAAATAAGTTTGGGGATTTCAAAAGTTCTCCTTTGGTCAGGTAGGTCCATTTAGTTGTAAACGAGCATGAGGAAGGTCTAAGGTTTTTAAATGTAAATTCAGTTGGAGTCCCTGTTGGGGGACACCCTCAAAATATTTAGATAACTGAGATGTCACTTGTCAGAAGTGTTTCTTTAGAGTAAAAAAACAATTTTCAAACAGCGCAGACAGCTTACAGCTCTAACAGCTTAATCCAATCAGCTTCCAAGCTTAAACACCAGCTAATTCTAAGGAAACAGCTTGTTCTTGGAGAAGGCAGGCCAAAGCCTTTTTCAGCCGATTTCCAGAGAATAGCCCCTTCCAAAGGAATAGGCTGAAGGCTGAAAAATGGCACAGTTTCAGTGAAGTGGCCCCTGTTCCTGAAGGAATGCACTGAAGACATTTTCAACCAGCTTTGGTTGAAAGAGTCTGATCTCAAAATCAGACCAAAGTGCCAAATGAGTACTTGAATACAGAACAAGATTTTAACCAAAAAGACAAATCCTTAAAATAGATTCTAGATAAAACCTGGAGAGCTTTGAATACAAAAAGTGTGTGAGCTTGGATCCAGGATATAGATGTACCTTCAAACTCCAGGGTCAGTGAGAAAGCAGTGGGTAACAATGGGTTCAATAGTGGATACCACACCTGTTTGCTCACCAGCCCTAGAGCCTTTGGGGGTCTTCTCTGATCCTGTATGGGCCACCAAAATTTGACCTGAAACAAATAGACCGCCAGATATTTTTTAGCAAAAATGGGTTTATTTGGGATCAGCAGAAAATTGCAGTTCAGGATCTGCAACCATGGTGAGCCATATACATGTTCCTGAATGGGAAGGGAAGGAGAACGCTTTGATAGAGGGGAAAAGGAACTTGGGTGAGCTATAGTAAATAAAGAGTCCATGGCTTTTCATTGGCTAAGTCTTTACCAGGAAATAAAAGGAGTATTTTTTCTTCCTGCTGGGCTCTGTTACCAGTGCAGGGCATGAGAAGTCCCCCTTCTGATCTCCCAACTCTATTTAATTGAGGTTTCTGTTGATTTATTTTTTTTACATTACCAAAGGAGAAATAACAAACATATGGTGGAGATATTGGGCAAAGGTTTAACCAAATGATCCATATTAATATCACTAATAAGGAGAAATAAACATCATGGTCCACCAGATTTGATACTCTGAAAGGCATAGAATATTCCTTATATAGTATTCCAGCCCCAAATATTTAGAAGTTGGATTTAAAATAGAAAAAAACACCAGAGAACTCAGGGTGAAAAGCATTCTATAAAACAATTGACCTTTGTTCTTTAAATATGTCGATGACTTGAAAGTCAAAGAAAGATTGAGGAACTCTCAATATTAAATAGATTCAAAAAAGCATATAAATGCATTGTGCAATTCGTCACAAAATTCTGTGTCAAAAAAGCTGTAAAAGACATTAGGAAAATGGACTGTATTAGATAAAATTTTGTATCAATATTAAATTTCTTGAATTTGATAATTATACTGTGGCTATGTAAGAGAATATTGATTTTAGGAAACACTTATAGAAGTGACATGGAGTAAAGAGAAGTGAAGTATGTAACTTATGCTGAAAAGACTCAGGAAAAAACTTAGCATATCTCCTTAACTATCTATTTATCTATCTATCATCTATCAAGAAAAAAAGAGAAAGTACAAGAGTGGAAAAATATTACAAATAGTTGAATCTATTCTTGCAACTTTGTTTGGAATGGTTTCAAAATATGAAGTTTGAAAGAAGGAGGAGGAAAAAGCTTAGGAGAGTGTGTTGTGAGAGGAGTCCAGAGAAGTGGTTGGCAGTGTCAGATGCTGCAGAGGTAAGTAAGATTTGGGATTTAGGCTAGATTTAGCAGCAGGGAGTTTCTAGTGATGCAAATTTCTGTGGCTTAGTAGAGACAGAAACCTGCTTGTCATGGGTGCAAATGAAGTGGTGTATGGAAATACAGACATCAGTTTCTAGAATTTTAGCTGTAAAGGAAAGGAAAGTAGTACGGTAGAAGCTGGAGTGAGAAAAGAAATCGTGTGGTATTTTTGTTGTTGTTGTTTGTTTGATTTTACATTGGAGAGGTGCAAGCATTTATAAATGGTCATGGGGATCCATCTTTGGCCAATGAGAGAGAGGAGAAAGACTTGAAGGTAAATGGAAAAGAAGTAATAATTGAGAGAAGGAGGTCTCTAATGAAAGGTAGGAGATGGGGTAAAAAGCAAAGATAAGATAGAAGGCAATTTTTAACTCAACTTATTTAACTGGAAAATGGATCTGTTTAAAAATTGCAATGATGTTGACATCTTTTTAAGAAAAGTCTGAATTTATGAATGCTTTGTGATTATAATAGGGGAAGTAGTATATTAATATAGAAAACATGTTTTAAAAGTAAAGGTACTGCAGTACCTGGAAAAAAAACAGTGGTTTATCTTTTTTTTTTTTTTTAACAAATTTTACTTTATTTTATTTTTTTTAACAGGCAGTAAGTCTTTAATTTATTTATTTATGGCTGTGTTGGGTCTTCGTTTCTGTGTGAGGGCTTTCTCTAGTTGTGGCGAGCGGGGGCCACTCTTCATCGCGGTGCGCGGGCCTCTCACTCTCGCGGCCTCTCTTGTTGTGGAGCACAGGCTCCAGACGCGCAGGCTCAGTAGTTGTGGCTCACGGGCCCAGCTGCACTGCGGCATGTGGGATCTTCCCAGACCAGGGCTCGAACCTGTGTCCCCTGCATTGGCAGGCAGATTCTTAACCACTGCGCCACCAGGGAAGCCCTGGTTTATCTTTAATATTACGGTTTCTTAAAAAATAAAAGGATATTATTTACAATCATATGTCTTAACATCTTTTCTTTCTTCTCTGTAAAATCTCCAAGTCCATTCTCCTTATTTTGACTGTAGTTCTGGGTCCATGTTTCTAACTGCCTTCAGCGGTCTTAATTTTCTTCCCCAAACCAGATTCTTTACACCTTTTTTTTTTAAGTATCTAATTGAGGTGAACAATAGCATAATGCATTGAAAACTATTTTGATAGACAGGTTTGTTTTCCTTTACTGAGTAATTGCATAAAGCATTCTTTCATTTTTCCAGGAGGCTGGGGAGGGGAGTTGTGCATCCCAAAGAGAAGAAAAGTATCACATTTAAATAATCTTGGGGTTGTATACTTAACTGAGAAAGTAGTGATTTAACATTTTTGGAGTAGCCTAAAAACAAACAACACTATTGTAAAGTCTATCTTAAAGTCTCATTAAATGCTAAGGTAATAATTAAAATTTCAACCTCATAATTAAAATATTCAACTTAGGTGCTTGTGTTTGAACCTGAACTGAAACTGAACAAATGGAACGACTTTGACTGCTTTTGACACTAGATTTGCTCGCACCGGCTCCAGAATAGCCCCAACTAACTTTTTTAAAAGTTTAAGCAAATTACAGGTTGTAAACACTCACCAGTAAACAATTCCAACTGAAAATGGTAAAGTTGAGTCCAATATTTTTGTTTGTGTGGGAACAGGAGGAAGAGGTAGAGGAAGATAAAAAAGAGAGAGGGGTGTGGGGATAAATGTTTCTGTAGGAAAAATAGAAAATCTGGATTTTTTTCTGCTATTATGTACCAAAATGTTAGTCGACTGCTAACTCTCTGCTTAGTCTTCTTTGAATTGTTGGAACCAAAACGATGTCATTTACTCCACAGTTTCTTTGTATGCTACATTTTTTATTTTCTTTGGACAAAAGCCCAAGGCAACTTACTTGATTGGAGCAACAAATATATAAGCTTTTAGAATCCTGGAATCTATCAAATGTAAAGAAACCAGATTATTTTAGCATTAAATGAGAATAAGCTGTGTTTTTAGAAAAAAAAAATCTATTTAAGTTTTTTGACTATAGGGTCATAATTGAATAAGCAGTTCTTTGAGAAATCGTTATAATTTTTGTTATTTCTCCAAGACTGTAAAAACATACATGGACAATGTTAACTTTGTTTCTAAATTGTCGTAGTGGTTCTTCCTGTCTTCCTTCCAGGTTCCAGGATTACTAACATTTGTGAAATCACTTCACAAAGGGATTAGGACATTAAATACAGGGGCAAAAACAGCTAAATTTGTAAATATTTGAGTAGATGCACCCAAAAAATCCTATTCATTAAGTAATGGTGCTTTGTAACAAGTTCATTTGACTGTGGAAATTTGAAAAATGTGTTACCGTGTGGGTCATTATAAAAACCATGATTTGAAAAAATATGGTGTGAGTTGTAATTCTTTCTAATTAAAAACCAGGCAAGCCCTTAGGTGGGAGTCACAGCGAGCTACCCTGAGTTTTTCCCAAGCCTAACAAAAGAGAGACGAACTGGCCACTGCTTGTGCCTGCCAACCGTGCATTGTTCAAGGAATCAAAATAAAGAGGCAGAGGGGTCAAGGGTTAGGAGCTCATATTTCCACTCTACATGACCCTGTCTCGGGCTGGGGGTGCTCTTGTCGTCTGTTTCTGAAGGTCTATCAACACAAGGCTCTCCTCCACCCCTTTCGGGAAACTCCCGTGTAGACGATGCTGGTGATTAATGAAAAGGGCTCACAGGAGACCTTCTTAAAATTCTTTGGACAAAAGAGTCCTCAGCACAAAGGCTTCAGAAGAATACCTGCAGACATTACTGTCTAGAGAATATAGTGGAAATATCTGTGTTTTCCACCAATTCCACCTTTTTAGAACATATTAAATAACTTGATGAATGGTATGCCACTTTCTATTCTTGTTACAGGCTGTCACTAGAATACTTAAATCTTCACACTTCATGTAGCTGCAGAATATGGGGTTGATTTTTATTTTTATATTATTTTCATTATCTCAAAGTAGAATTAAGTGACTATTGGGTTGAATCCTGAAATTCTACTTCGTCCACAAATAGTGGGGAAAATTATGATTGTGTTCTAGAAAATAAAATTGAGATGTATAGGACAATTTTATCAAAATCTGACAGAGTAGAACATATATTATGAATGGTTTCCTCGTGACATTGTAGATACCTGAACAAAAAGCACACAAAAACATACTTCATTCAAACCCAAACCTTGTTAGTATCACGTTCTCATTGGCTGCTTTTTTAGAAATTTCTCAAGGGATTGTGAAACATATTAATGAAAATCCAAAAGTGCTCTTAAAAGATTTTTTTTTCTCCAAATACTTTTATGACAGTGAAATTAAACATGCTGTGGCTATTATTTTTTCTAGTGGTTTAGGACAGTGAAATAAGACATAGGCTCCAGTTCTAAGAGCTATCTGGGGTTCAATTTCTGGAGACCCTAACGTCTAATGCCTAACCTACAGCTGTACTGATTAGAACAGTGTTTCTTAAATTCCACACTGTTAGCGCTAATGAGCCTACCGAAAACTAGGAATTATCAGTTAAATCTGCTGTTAAGCTGCTCCCTTCACAGTATACCAGCTACACAACATTTCTTACTATCCTACAACTCAATATAGCATTTCTCGAAATGGCCACCTTCTAGTTAACAGAAATTTGTTGTGGAGGAAGGAAGGGAAAGGGGAGAGGCCAATTTGCCTATGACGATGAGTGTAACACGCCTCCAACCCAAAATTGTAATTTGTAGAGTGATTTCTATCAAACGCCATCCTTTCTGTCTGTCTACATGGAATGTTATAGAAATATTCTTTACCAGATATATAGTTTTTCTCCCGTTTTCTGTGCTTACCAGCTTTCCAAAGCAAAAGGATTTCAGATTTCCTAACCTGTGCAAATCACAACTATAGACTGTGAGGCAGTTTTGACCAAACTAAAGAAAAACAACAAAAAAGAATAAAACACTTCCTTTAGCTAAATTTCATTAAATTTAAATTTAGATAAGTAGGAGTTTCCCCCTGTTTTATGAAAGTGTTTAACCTCTAAAATAACCATTGCTATGGAGATGTAATATATGTATGTTGGGAGCACAGTAACATTTTCTAGATAAACTGAATTATGATTCAGCCTTTTTCTTTTCTGAGAGATATACTGCAACTTTTCAGGTTGCTAAAAAACTGATACAAAGGGAAGGGTTAACAAACACATATATACAAGCAGAGGAAACTATATGAAAACAAAATTCTTTTTCAAAATTGTTTAGAAATCTTCTTTGTCTATTTCCAGGGACCATTAGTCAAATTTGAAGTTTTAACTCATGTCCCCTTTTTCCTCTTAAATGGTGGTTTGATCACATCCAGCTAAATGTCCTTTCTGCCTTCTCTGCCATCACCTCCCCACCCTTCTTCCAGCTTCCTTCACCCCCCACCTGCATTTCTTTCTCCCCTGTTTTTCTGTTGTAGGTTAAGTAAGTGACAGTGCGGTATGAAGGGTTAGAACCTGAACGCCGGGGCTAGATTTCCTGTGTCTTTCATTTACCAGCTGTGTGAGTTCAGACAAATTACTTAATCTCTCTATGCTCCATTTCTTCATATATAAAATGGAGATCATAATAATACCTACGCTATAGACTTGATAAGCGGGTTAAAATAATTTATATAAAGCATGGACCATAGTAAGCACTATATTATGATTGGAACCATTTGCATGCAGGTGTTTCCATACAAGCTCCTTGAAGGCAGGGCACCTGTAGAGATTCTTAAAATGAAGTTTGCTCCCTTTATCTGAAAACTGCCAGTACCTTTACTTTTAAGCACTCTTGCTTTGCACAATGT
This sequence comes from Balaenoptera physalus, assembly GCF_965194825.1. Lineage (NCBI taxonomy): Eukaryota > Metazoa > Chordata > Mammalia > Artiodactyla > Balaenopteridae > Balaenoptera > Balaenoptera physalus. The sequence continues at coordinate 29,870,429 of NC_138891.1, forward strand.
AAGTTATTCGTTTGAAGATTTGAATTAACAGGATGTCAAAAATGTGGAGATGGGTAACTAAATGCCAGTAACTAAACTGAAGAAATGCACCATTTTCACTGCACAAGCTGGGCTGACAAGCCACTGGCCCGAGGAGCTAACAAATGAACATGTTCCTAAAGATTGGCTTCTGTTTAAAAATGCAGTCTCCCCCCTCAAATGTCTAGTTTCATGTATCAATAGCAATTGATTCAACAATTAAGGAAGACCATGATAATTATTTGACCAGCTACCTGGTTTATTTGAGGTGTCAACAAAATATCTTTTATGAACTCCAGATAGACTTTCTGCTTTGCAAACATTAGCCCCCGTTTACTTGTTAGCCTTGATGACACAAACATTGCTGTATCAAACTGTAAAAAGCAGCTCCTTGCTCAGGAAACCCAAAGTAATATCTAGCATCTTGGCATTCTCCTGAAGAATTAGTGCCTGGAGACAAAGCAACATTAGTGAGGATTAATAGAATTCTTGAGTAAGCCTTCTTTCTCCCTCCTCTCTCTGCCCCAGCTTTTATGTGTTAACCTTCAAATAATTGTAGCGTGTTTTTTTTGGTGTGTGCTGAATTATTAAAAGTGGTATTTTTTCTGTATCTAGCTAGTAGATTGTTTATGGTGGCGTCACATTTTTTCCGACAGCCACTCCATATTTCAATTTCTATACTTTAATATTGCTACGGTTTAAAATCCAAGTAGGTAAGAGATGATATGTCTTCTAAAAAATGTATTTTTTCCAGGTACATTGATTTAGTAGCTTTGCTGACTATGTCAGAGGGCCCTTAAACCTTTGTCAGACATTTCTGGGAGTTAATAAGAGATAGAGGAAGAAACTCTTATATAAAGAAGTTTTCTGTCACCTCACAAATAGTGGGATGTTTTGCAAGTATTAGCTTGCCCGTGTCTGATTCTAACAAATAATGGACTTGAACTGGATGATTTTGTGAGTTGCTTCCACACTGGAGTCATATTAGACACTTTAGCCAACAGGAAATCTGAGGCCCTTGGTCTTACAGTTTGACTGGAGTAATAGAAATTGGAAGGAAGGATGGGCGTTTTAAGTGACATAAAGCGCTCTGCATAAAGAGCATGAGATATAAAATAAAGCCTAGAAACCACACAGTTCCAATGAGGTTACCATCCCCAACGATATAGTTTTTAAACTGCAATCTGTAGACTCCAGCACTTCAAGACCTCATGCAAAGTGGCCTTAAAATGGATTGCATAGACATACTTCTGGAATCATTTTTAAGAATTAGGTAAGGTGAGGGCTTCCCTGGTGACACAGTGGTTGAGAATCTGCCTGCCAATGCAGGGGACACGGGTTCGAGCCCTGGTCTGGGAGGATCCCACATGCCGCGGAGCGACTGGGCCCGTGAGTCACAACTACTGAGCCTGCGCGTCTGGAGCTTGTGCTCCGCAACAAGAGAGGCCGCGACAGTGAGAGGCCTGCGCACGGTGATGAAGAGTGGCCCCTGCTCGCCGCAACTAGAGAAAGCCCTCGCACAGAAACGAAGACCCAACACAGCCATAAAAATAAATAAATTAATTAATTAATTAATTTTTAAAAAAAATAAATAAAGGATATAAATTGAATACCTTTAAAAAAAAAAGAATTAGGTAAGGTGAAATCATTGTCATGTCCTATGCTTTTATTGAAATAAGATTATCTTTATTTCTAGCTTGTTAATGTGGTCACATTCTGAAGGCATTTTTTTGGGTTGCAAATTGCTCAGAAAATCAGTGACATTCCAAAATATTAAAAATGTTCTGTCTAAATATATCAACTACTGCCTTTAGTTAACAGTTCTATCAATTATCTCACTACTCCCTCTCACACTAATAAGACTGGTGGAATCTTTTTCCTAATTTAATTCAACCAAGCCACACCAATCCAATCGTCTGATTCCCAAGCCTTTCAGTTAGCTGCAGAATTGAAGTTCTTGGTTTAAGTTGGAACTATTATACACATAAATTGCCATAAATAACAATTCCTTGAGAAGAATGTAGGTCATAAACATAAAGAATATAATATAAAAGACAGTTTCAAGCATATGTTGCTTCATTTCTGTTCAAATAGTCTGGATAGCCTGTTAAGATGCTCCAACTTCCTGTAATAGAGAGTGAAATGAACATTTTTCTATAAAATGTGTCCCTCTTGGTTATTTAATGTAGCAGAACAATAGCAAAATAAAATACCAGCCGACTATCTGATAATTTTTTATTGAGGAAACAGGGAAGTTAGGATGAAATGTAGGACTCTTCAAGTTAACAGGAAAATGCACTTCTAGCTTTCAGGGCCACCTCAAGATGCTCTACCATTTATCAAAAAATGTCTTCAATTTTCAAAATCCCTCTTCGGACCTCCTGGGACTATAAACAAAGGCCATATTGTATCCTTGGCTGAAGCTTGTTAAGTGGTGCATGAATAATACTAAATTCATCTCCCCGTAAATCTCCTTGATGTAGGACTACTGTTACCCAGCCACAAACTTCACTGACATCCATCATAAACTCAGAGATGGGAGATTTGCAACATGCATCCAAATAAATGCTTCCAGTATCCCGTCAATGGGAGTCTCTTGAACACAAAGTCAGAGAACAGAGAAATATTTGCGCTTTTTTTGTCTTTAGCGCAATGAGTTGAAAACACTTCTAATATTCTTTGGACTGATCTTTCAGAACAATAATTTAAGGTGATGAATCATTGGCACTTACATTTGTAAAGGCATTTCGTTCAGAGTAAGTGGAAAGATTTAAGTGCTGTGAAGACTATTTCAGAGATCCTGGACATGTTATTCTTTAACTTTTTTTTTTTTTTTTTTAAAAGAGAAGAGCACAAGTGATGTCTTTAGATGTCTATGTAAGTTAGTAAGAACTTGGACGTGTTTCTTCTAATGAACAACATATTTTGGGGATCTATTTGTGGCCACAAAAAGAAGAAATGGCAAGTGGGATCTGGTGCATCCCAGGGATGTTTCCTGTAGAGAGGAAGGGGAAATCTAAGGCAAAATTACATGTTTAGAGTCCCCCTGTGATTAGCAGGATTTAGTGGTAAGTTCAGTGTCACTTGAAGCTGCATTACTCGTCTTTTTTCTTTCAAGTGTATTTGTCATGTAAAACTGTATTGTTTCAACAGGGAAAGGATTTATTTAATATCTCACAATGGTCTCTTGATTTTCAGGGTAAGCAGAAGCTACATCGGGCACTTTCAATAGATCCAAGACGTGAAACACCATGTAAAATATGTTTCATCCACTGTCCTGTAATTTAGATCTATTACTAAGGAAATATTTTAATACCTACAGTAATAAATCAGTTAACGTCATTGTTCTTTCCAGGAACTATGGGTGAAGTTAAGTCTGTCCTTGAGCTTGTTAATGCTTGTGTAGAGTATGTGGCTCTCTGAATGCCTCGGTCTTAGTACCTCTTCACAGTGAATGTGTATCAAGCCATGGCTACTTTTTTTTTAACATCTTTATTGGAGCATAATTGCTTTACAATGTTGTGTTAGTTTCTGCTGTATAACAGCTATATGTATATATATATATCCCCATATCCCATCCCCCTTGCGTCTCCCTCCCACCCTCCGTATCCCACCCTTCTATGTGGTCACAAAGCACTGAGCTGATCTCCCTGTGTTATGTAGCTGCTTCCCACTAGCTTATCTATTTTACATTTGGTAGTGTATATATGTCAATGCCACTCTCTCACTTCATTCCAGCTTACCTTTCCCCCTACCCGTGTCCTCAAGTCCATTCTCTATGTCTGCATCTTGATTCCTGTCCTGCCCTAGGTTCATCAGAAACATTTTTTTTCCTTAGATTCCATATATATGTGTTAGCATACAGTATTTGTTTTTCTCTTTCTGACTTACTTCCCTCTGTATGACAGACTCTAGGTCTATCCACCTCACTACAAATAACTCTCTATGACATAAATCACAGCAAGATCCTTTTTGACCCACCTCCTAGAAAAATGGAAATAAAAACAAAAATAAACAAATGGGACCTAATGAAACTTAAAAGCTTTTGCACAGCAAAGGAAACCATAAACAAGACGAAAAGACAACCATCAGAACAGGAGAAAATATTTGCAAACGAAACAACAGACAAAAGATTAATCTCCAAAATATACAAGCAGCTCATGCAGCTCAATACCAAAAAAAGCAAACAACCCAATCCAAAAATGGGCAGAAGACCTAAATAGACATTTCTTCAAAGACGATATACAGATTGCCAACAAACACATGAAAGGATGCTCAACATCACTAATCATTAGAGAAATGCAAATCAAAACTACAATGAGGTATCACCTCACACCGGTCAGAATGCCCAGCATCAAAAAATCTACAAACAATAAATACTGGAGAGGGTGTAGCAAAAAGGGAACCCTCTTGCACTGTTGGTTGGAATGTAAATTGATACAGCCACTATGGAGAACAGTATGGAGGTTCTTTAAAAAACTAAAAATAGAACTACCATATGACCCAGCAATCCCACTACTGGGCATATATCCTGAGAAAACCGTAATTCAAAAAGAGTCATGAACCACAATGTTCATTGCAGCACTATTTACAATAGCCAGGACATGGAAGCAACCTAAATGTCCATCAACAGATGAATGGATAAAGAATATGTGGCACATATATGCAATGGAATATTACTCAGCCATGGCTATTTATTTAGACAAGTGCATGTCAGCCTCCCATTGTAAATGCATACGAATTTTGTTAAATTCTTCTAGAAGTCAGACACTAGCTTTTCTGCTTGTTGATATACTATAGGCTAACTATGATAGAGTAAAACAAGCCTTCAAAATTTAGTATGTTCTTTTTATAAAAACATAAAATGACAAGGCGTTTGCTAGCATAAACCAAGATCATTAGATTAACCAGCTGAAAGTGATTTTATTGGTGGCAAATGTTTCCAGACCTGGGGAGTTCAGGAGGCTTAGGTGGAATTATTTAAGAACACATTTGAAACACGGGAATATTATTATTATTATTATTATTATTATTATTTACTGTTCACTAAGAGAATTTATGAATGCTAAAAGCTAATACAATGCTTGTTTGGATAAGTGGTTGCATAGAGAAATATTCTTAGTTCAACAGATAACAATTCTCAGACGTTTTCCCTCACACTGAGCATGGGTAGTGATTAGTACTTAATTTAAACAAATCTATAGTGCTCACATAATTCCATATAAGAAAAATATGTTTAGAAGATTGAACACTATTGTGTTTAATAAAATACTTTATAGAATCATAAATTAAGTAAACTAAATAAATTACAGAACCATAAGTTAAAGAACCATAATTATACCCTCCAGCCTCCTTCCTCCCAAAGAAAACTTGTTCAGGGGAAGTCTTCCAAACTTATGCTCATGGGCAATGGAGGTCATATTTTGCATCATTGGCCAAGTATGTAAAACTTGACATGCAATGTCAGCTGCATTCCAAAACAAAAGAATATTCTGTTGATACAGCTGTAACAGGGTATACTTTTCTTCCTACAGATGCAATTGTTTCTTTACTGAAAATAACAAAACTGTGGGAGATAATGTCCCCAACCCAGCAGACTTGAAGCATATCCAGTACATATCTAAATATTAGCAAAACAAACGTGAACTATTTGCTTAATGCATTTGTCTTCTTAGTATTTTGTGTGGATGCATGTACGTGCATAAATATCTGTGATTCTGTTTGCATTGTAACCTTTGGTAAGTTTTTTGCCTAGGAATGGTGATGATGTCAGTAAGAGCTCTATAACTGGACAGTGTTTATTTTTCATTAACAATTGCTAAAAATTGATGCTTAGAAAGTTTTCATTGTCCTAAAGCAGGGGATGACAATGTTTCCTTCAAAGGTCCAGGTAGTAAATAATGTAGGCTCTAAGGGCATCTCAGCTCTGTTGCAACTATAACTGTGTCATTACAGTACAAAGGCACTCCTAGACAATATATACATGAAAGAGTATGACTCTGTGCCAATAAAATTTTACTGATGGGCAAGTTTAAATTCCATACAATTTCACATGTCACAAAATATTATTCTTCTTTCAGTTGTGTTTCAACCATTTGGAAATGTAAAAACCATTCATAGCTGGTGAGTTGTGTAAAACAAAAACAGGCCTTGGGTTGGATTTGGCCAGTAGGTTGGAGTTTGCCAAATCCTGTTCTAGGGGAATGTTTGGATAGATATTTACTCCATAATTCAGTTCATTATATGTTAATTTTGGTGTAATATTTGGTTCCTCTTGAAGAACCAATTTTCTACATTTCTTCATACTTAATGTCAGACATTAATAATTAGGGTTGGGTTTTTTTTTGTTTTTTGTGTTTTTTTTTTTGTGCGAGATGGGGGAACAGAGGAGGCCAGCAGAGAAGAAGAGATGAGGAAGTAAGCTCTTTGCACTAAACAAATCAAGAAGGCAAAATCACCTAAATTTTTGTTTTTCCAAAGAAAAGCTGGTGTTTGATATTTGACAGTCTCTCAATAATGTTGCTGCAACTTTCAGACTGTCTAGGGAAATGCAAAAATGACACCTTCCATAAACTGTTCATTACTGTGTTACTTTTGTTAAGAAAATTAATACAACTTGAACAAAGTGAAGGCTAGTAGTCAGCATATTAGTTCTAAAAGTGTATAATTGAAGTAAAAGCTTATTTTCTCAAAATACTCTTAAAATATGATGAATGTGTTGATAAGAAAGAGATTCTTAATAATTATGGAAAATCATCATGAGTATTAATACATTAACTCTGGAAGGAATTCTTGATAACTTATTGCTTTAGCTTAATGTTCTTAAAAATTCAATTTCATTGACTGAATATTTCACCATATTAAGAAATGAGTATCTTTTAAAGGTATGATAATGTTTTGTGGTAAAGTTAATGAAAATAGACTATGTTTTAGAGATGCATAATAAAATATAGATGAAATACTAGGATTTCTGGGTACTTTTCAGTAATTCCAGGTGGGGAGATGAGTGGCATATAGTTGAAACCATAAGTGGATAATTGTTGGAAGTTGAGTGATGGGTCCTAGAGGTTCATTATGCTATTCTTTCTGTTTTGGCCTAAGTTTGAAATGTGTGTGTGTGTGTGTGTGTGTGTGTGTGTGTGTGAATATATATGTATATATATGAGTGTGTGTATCTATATCCATATCTATATATACATACTTATAAATATCCCCTTAGAGCTTATTATTCTTAGAAAGGTCACTAATAAAGTTGAGCTTAACTTTCCTTTTAGTTTTATTCAGGCAGAATAGTTTATTGAGACGCTCATCTGTATTTTGTTCTCACAGCTGCAGAGATTCCCTTTTCAACCTTTTATCTAAAGATAGACAACATTTCAACATTTGGGGTTATCTTGACTCAAAGTCATTAAGAATATCAGAAAATATCTCTCTTAGTGAGATAATGTTTAAGCAGGATTGTCTGGTAAAAGGGGATCCTAGGGATGGAAAAAGCAGAAATAGACCTTCTAGATCCCAAGAAGGATGCTGAGGAATGACTGAACTTGGAGCAGAGTAGGTGAGGAAAATTTGCCAGGAGGTTCCAACAGGAGGTTTGACTAGGTTTGCTAGTGAAAGCACTCTGGCTCTGATACCAGGGAGTCTGTAGTCACTCAGGTAAATCACTGCGGGTTATGTCTGAGTTAGCCCAGACAAGAGTCCTCAGATCTGGATATCAGAAAGAACAATGGCCGTGATGGCCACCACGGTGGACCGCGAGCCCCGCGTCCCCTCACCAAAATGAGCACCATCTTATAATTCTGCCACAACCCTAGAAAGAAAGGAGGGTCCTTTCAAGCGTGATTATTACTGAATTTCTTCCATCCTTGCAGGTGGGGTCTTGGAAAAGATTTAATTGATTTAGAAAAGAAAACTGATTTTTTTTTATCCAAGTTTCATAGAGAAATTTTTGTAATAGCTACAGGGGATCTAAATGTTAAAATATGAATTATTGTATATTGAATCAATTAATAAATGTATACTCTATTTAGAGTCTCTTTTGTAATAATTGTATTTATGTTCTTCTTTAGAGTTTGTCAAAGCAGTTGAGAGTGTGGACTTGGAAGTTAGACACATGCATCCCTTGCCAGTTCTGTGATCTTAGGCAAGTTACTTAACTTTGTTAAGCCTCAGTTTCTTCCAGTGGAAAATAGGTGTAATTTTACCTACTTCATAGGGTTTTTAAATTACATAAAGGTAATATTTAATTACATAATGCAGTTAAAATGTTTAGTATAGTAGTAACATGGAAATAATAAATATTCAATAAATGTTAGTAATTATTATAAATAACAAATGTTGTTATTTTTAAGTTTTATCATTGTATTTGAAAATAATGCATGGGAATAAAAAAATATTGTGTACGGTCTTATATTTGCCTACCCTTCTTCACATCAAAAGTCTTAGTCTGCAGAGGAAGCCACTTATAACAGTGGTAACTGTTTTAAAGTGATCAGTTTTATTCTCTAAATGATATGACTATATTGCTATTTATTTATCTTGTACAATATCTATTAACCTCATATTAAAATAGATAAGGCTAATTTAAAACCACCCTTACCTACTCTCATCCTGATTTTTAAAACATCTTCCTTTCTTTCTTTCTTCTTCCCTCCCTCCCTTCCTCCCTTCCTTCCTTCCTTCTTTCCTTCCTTCCTTTCTTTCTTTCCTCCCCCATCACTCTTTCCTCTACTTCTTTTATTTCCTTGAGAAACTATCTAGATATGTATTCTTATCTATAAAGAGTATGCTTTGAAGAATCATTTTCAACCTAGGGTTGTTTATCAGAATCACATCTGAGGAATATTTAAAGTACAGTTATCGAGGTACCACCTCAGTCCCAGCTGATCAGAATCTTCAGGGATTGAGCTCAGGCATTTGTACTTTTATGAAAGTACACTTGATTCTAAATCATTCATTTTAAACTTAGTGATAGCTTTTAATCTACAGTATGAAGTATTTCTTCGGCTTGGGAATGTTTTCTTTTATTACATCATTAATTATTTTGTGTGTCTCCCTTTTTTTTTTTCACTCTGGAATACCTGTTATGTTAAGCTTGATCTCCCATTCTCTCTTCTCCAAATCCACAATTTTCTTTCTTAGTGTTCTGATTTCTGTACGTTTCCTTCATTTTACCAATAAGAATGCACTAAAGTCTATTCTTTTTAACTTGAAGATGATGGCACCGATAGGATTGTTCTCTTTTTGTGAAGGATAGTTAAATTATAATTCCCAATGTATAACCAATATTAAATTATGCCTGAGAATTTTTTTGTCACTGTAGCTGCCATATAATAATCCCATATTTGATTGAGACTCTATAAGTGAAATCTGTAGAATGTAAAGCCTTTTTTACATAGTGGAGAGGAGGTGGTGTGATGGTATCTTATCTCTTATGAATTAATGCATATAGGAGTAACTGAGGAGACTTGAGGGCAGAACTGCCAGGGCGTTAAACTTTTCAGGGATTTGTGAAGTCCCTTTAGAAGGAATTCATATTGTGGGAAGAAAGAGACCAAGCATACAATGGATTTGTCATGGAAGGCAGTGAAAAATTAAGGTATTTAGTTTACACTGTCTTCCTTTACTGACTACCCCAGTTGGTTTCCTCATCTATTTCTTTTTTCCACAATATACATACCTTTGACCACGAAGTCACATTGGCCAGAACCGTAATGAATAGAGGCTGTAACTATAAACTTTTTAACATTTTGAGAGCATGAAACTCCAAGCATTTAATGCACTGAAATTTAAAAGGAGGGAAAAAGTGATTGATGTTACTTTGGCATGAAACCTGTCATTGTTTCAGAACAAGAAAAGTTATAGAATACATAATGTGGGCTTGGCATAAGATTGGTTTATTAGTAGCTTCTTTGGCCCTGGGACTTGGTGTCCAAGGCTTTCTTAGTGATGGGACTCTGTGCCCAAACCATAGCTATTTTCACTTTGTAGAAGCAGTACTCTCAGCAATAAATATTGGCAGCTTTGATGTAGACCTTGGCAATCATCACCAACTTCTGGAGCAGCTTTGTCACTTTCAGCATCCTTGGCAACAGATCATGGATCAGTGTTTGAATTTAAGCAAGAACAGATCATAATGCCAGCTGAGACATAGGAGACAGCTCTTGAGGAACTCCACAAATAAATGAATGGGGATTTTTGAAGGGAGAGTGAGAATTTCCTAAAAAATATGGAGGATGCATACTTGGATAAATGTATTTATTTTTTCAGTAATATGACCTACCTATCATAGTAACCCCTGACTGATAGAACCTCAAGAAGCACAAGTTATACTTTGGAAAGAACCTATTTCTTTGTACTTAAGATTAGGTCTCCCTGATGCAAACAGAAGATGTCAGGTTTGGAATAAGGACATTAAAGACCAAAAAAGGCATGAGCATGTGAAATTCATGAGCCTCTCTCTTTAGGAAAATAATGATCAATGATCAATAAGTCAATTTTCCTGATATAAACACAGGACTTACCATAGCTTACAGAAACAACCGAAATTTTCCACAGTTCAGACTTCAGGGCCTAACTCTGCTTATACCAGAAGCAGACTGGGGAGTCTTCCGGGAAGCCTGGGAACTGGTAGCTCATAAAGGTTTGGCTGGTTTTGATGAAAACTAGTGTGATATAATGCACAGATGAAAGAGCAAATGGGTTTTCTTTACTTGATGAAAGCAGTGGATTCTGAAATTATGCAGAGCAGGTACGGATGGAAGATACTGCACAGATTTCAAAAGATATCTCACATAGTTTTTATGCTGAAACATTTGTTTTATCCTTTTACCTCACAGACATTTTGTGGGGAGAGGAAGAGCATATTAATCTGAAAGTGAGCATATTAATCTAAATAAGAAGACCTTATTTTATAGAGAAAGGTAAATGATGAAAAGACAAACATAAATCATGCTGCTTACTCTTCATTCATCCATTTATTTAAAGTAAATATTTATTGAGTCCCCACTATGTGGGCACTTTGCTATAGCAGATTTCTAACCTTCTTCCGTTGACTAAAATAGTGTCAACTGATTGTTTAATCAGGATCATTTCTAGGCAATATTGTGAAGCAAACAAATTTTCTCTAGACCTTGCTCTTCCTCTTCCTGAGACTCTGCCTCTTCCATTCCCAGAGTTATCATTCACTGATTCCACTTTTACTAGCACTTTACTCTCTTCTATCAATTATAATTTCTTTTAAGCATCAGCTTACAAAGGCCTATGTCTTTGGAATCCAATGGAAACATAAAGCATTAAGACAATGTGTATGTTTGTGTGTATGTGTGAGTGTGTGCGTCCACAGGTGTGTGTGTAAAAAAGTATTTTAGAGTGAGAGTTCTGCTTGGAAGTCTGCAAATCACACAATATTGACACCATGCTCTTTATATCCAAAATCAAATTTGTGTACCCTTCTTTGAAATCCTTGGGGATAGAAACAATTTCTATTTCTTTGGTCTCTCCATAGTAGATATTCAATAAATCTCTTCTAACATAATTTAGATATTTTAGTTCATTCATCCATTCATTCAATTTTTGAGTACTTACGCTATGTTGTTCTAGGGGTTTGGGATATAGGAATGAACAAGTTAGACAACAAAAAACCCTTATCCTTAAGGAGCTTCCATTCTAGTGGGGGTAAAATGACAATGAGAGTAAGCATCATACATAAGAAATTGTGTAGTTTGTAACAATGTAATAATTTCCAAGTGAACACAAAAAGAGAGTAGCAAAAGGAAAGTTGAGAGTGTGGAGGGGTGGGGAAATTGCAATTTTAATGGCCAAAGTAAACCTCATTGAAAAGTTGACATTTGAGCAAGTACTTGAAGGAAGTAAGGAAATTAGCCACTTGGTTATTTAGAAAAGAGTATTCTAGACCGAGGTAGAGTCTATGTAATGGCCCTGAGGTGAAGAGTATGTGACGTGTTCCAGGAACCACAAAAAAGCCAGTAGACCTGGAGCTGAGTGAGCAAAGGGAAGAGAAGTAGGTGTTGAGCTCAGAGGGACCGTAGTGTGTGAGGTCTGGTAAGACGTTGTAAAAACTTTGGCTTTTATTCTGATTAAAATGGAGAGCCACTGCAGGGCTTTGACATGATCTTATTTATCATTTTAAGGGATCTGTCTGACTGCTTGGGCAAGAGTGGAAGCAGAGACTTGGGAGAGGCAAGTAAGTTTCTTTGTTTTGTTTGCTTTAAATGGATAACTCTGATTCCTTTCCATAGACTCTCTCTATCTCAATTAAGCTGAATAAGTGGAAAATCATTACTTCTTAGATGTAAATTTGAGGAGTCTTGTGTTTGAGGGCAGTAAAGTCTCCATCTTAAGGGAAAGGATGAGCTGGGAAGGGCACATCAGGTAGTAACCATTTACTGCACTGGGCTCCTTCAGTGTTGTCACCTTAGAAACACCAGGAGATCTGTAACAACAACATAATAATAATAGTTCCTGGGCCCCAAACCAAATAATTAAATCAGAATCCTGTGGTTGAAGGTCAGCCACTGGTTCATTTTATAAACTTCCCAAGTGATTCTCATGAACAGCCAAGCATGCTAGTCACTGGGCTACATTCGAAGCTCTAGAAATCTATCTTCTACGTATGACTTCAAAGATTACTCCAGCCATCTTCATTTATTTTCATCCAAATGGCAAGGAAAAAGGAGCAGCATGTCCTGGGCTAGTGCCTTTTAAGCAGAAGTTGCACACCTCACTTTTTTTTTCACATTTCACTGGTGAGAAATGAATCTTTTGTCCAGACCTAGTCACGAGGGAGGTGGGGAAATATAGTTGAGTTGGGCATCCATATGGAAACAACGTGTGTTGTGAGGAGGGGCAGGGGACAAATGAAAGGGTTTGTCATATTATCTCCATATCCCATAGGGAGAAGGTAAGTTTGGGAATGACTTGATAAAGGCAGTTCTTTTTGGCATCTATAATCCAGCCAGTTATAGATGAGAACTGAGTTCTGAAAAATCTGAGAAGCTGAAAGACTTGAACTATGAAAGGTTTTCCTTTCTTGTCCATTCTGTGTCAAAATAACATTTGAAAGGAACTGAGCTGACTATGAACATTAAAATAACAACCTAAGAGTTTCCTCAATTGATTGTTTCTATATCAATGCTGATACAAGAAATTTGGGGTACGGGAGGGAATGGGGGTGGTTTCACAGGATATTATCCTGCTATAGTGATAACCTTGGTTTGTTAAATACATAACCTATTCAATCTCCTCTCTACTAGAGATCCACCACTGTGGGTTTTCTTCAATGTAGTGGGTTGAAAATAGACCATCAGAGTCTGCATCTGTTGTTTGAATTGTCTATTACAAACAGTAATTGTTAGGCAAGAAGGCTGGAGATTCCATGCCCTGACAGTCAGGGGTAGCAAGAGAATTGGATGCTGGCACAGGGAATGCCACGCTGGATGAATAATGGTACTCCCTGCATTTGCCCCGCTCATAGCAAGCACAAAGTAACACTCCGTGGAAGCAAGTGAAGGAAGAGAAGAAAGAAAAAATAAATTTTCATTTTGGAACAGCCAACTTGAGGTGGTACAGGGATCTGAGAAAAGCCTGTTCATATCAGCTCAGGGTGATTATATAATTAAGAGCAAACATGTCTCATAATCCAATAATGACAGCTGCTTCTTTTGAACCTATGATGGTAACAATTGTTCTCTTAATCAGAGAGATTAACTTTCCCAAGGTCACATAGCTTCATATCCAAGATTGGCAACTTCATCAGACTTTGTCTTTTAATCTTGCTTGATTGGTTTTATTTTATTATCTAACTTTCCCTGGGTCTATAAGGTCTCTTTCCAAGTAGATATTAAGTTCTGTGGACCTCAAGGACCCTGAGCGTTACCACTCACAACAATTCTTTCCTATAATGTGCTCAAAGGATGGTTATTAAATAAATGCATGAAAATGAAATAATATATAAAGAAGTTCCATCCCTCTTCATACCAACCAGAATATATCCTTTTATAACTCACACTATTTTTCAAGAATAGTATATCAAATTGTGGGAACTTTTAGAAAATGTTTTCCCCCAGGAGTAGTCAGGTTATCTCCGATGGGGTCATTGCTTCAGCAAATATTTTCTCATTGATTCAGAACCCTTTAAAAGTAACTTCTCTTACCTTCAGCTGGGTGAAAAATGGCTTGATTAGAACTAGATGTGTGCAATTCTCCTAATGTAACTGTATAACATCTGCTGTCATTTATTTTTCTTATTAAATTGTAACCTGTGAGGCAGGCTAGAAGCTTAGTGGTAGTATTACTGCCAAGACACGAGCCAATTCTCAGTCTAAACGCCAAGCTACATAGAGTGTAGAAAAGCTAAGTTAAGCTTTAGGATCTCAAATGGATTTTATGGTAGTCTCTGACACTGGTCATCTTAAGCAATAGTGAAACATAGCTGTGGTGTTTGAATATTTTCCGGCATTTAAGGTATAGATTTTTATGGGGAGCTGCTCTCGTATCAAATAGATTGCAGTAGCAGTGCGGGAGAGGGTTTTTGTCTTTTTATTTTTTTCACTGGTATACCTCTTATAGACAGAATAGTGCCAGGAACACAATAGGTTCTCGATAAGTATCTGTTAAGTTAATGCCCAAATTGCATGGGGATCGTTTCTGTCTCCATGGAAGGGTCTTGGAAGGTGGGGGTGGATAGGGGCAGCAAGGTTAATAAGCTCTTACTTTGATGATTGATCAAACTCCAGTACTCATTGTAGAATATATATATATTTTGGGGGGGGGCATGCGCACCGTGCAGTTTGTGGGATTGTAGTTCCCCAACCAGGGATTGAACCCAGGCCCTTGGCAGTGAAAGCATGGAGTCCTAACCATTGGACCGTCAGGGAATTCCCTAGAAAACATATTTTTAAAATTTATTTCTTCATTTTGGGGCAGGAGAATATATCTAATAGAAAAATGGAAATGTCGGTGCTTTTAAAACTTAAGACTATTGCTCTAAATAAAAAAAGTCAACATATCTTATCATTTAAAAGAAATTTCTCAGAGAAAAGAGACTATAGCTTCAAGAAGAAAATGTTGGAACGTGAAAGGTTGTCTTATATCCCATATCCTGTATTCTGATTGAGAAAGCCAGTAACTGAAAGAGAAGAAAGAGGGAGAGATAGGAAGGAGGGTCAGGAGGGAGAGAGAGAAAGAAGGAGAAGGAGAAGTAGGAGAACAAGAAGAAGAAGAAGAACGAGAGCAAGAAGGAAGCGGAGGAGGGGGGGCATTGGATAAAGCTATTGCGGTATTTGGGGAACGAGGAAGCTCCTCTGACAATACAGGAATTCTTAAAATTTTATCACTGGAAGTATTAGAATAAAGGGGTTTGTGAATTTTATTAAGGTAGTTGATTTTTTTAAAAAGGAGAAACAAACAATGCCATTCCTACAACAGCAAAGCATTTCAGTAATTGTATCTTCTAGTCTCTTAGAAGGTGCAAAGGAAATCACCTGTTACAAACCTAGCTGGATAGCATGTTAGTTTCAAAATATTTCTTAGCATTCTGTTACTATCAACATTGACAGATGAAGCTGGAGTAATGCTATATGAAATCTTGCCAGTACAAAGATGAAATGTTAAGTGGCACATACCAAATCCCAATATTTCTGGATTAGGAAAGCCCCCTTTCAATGACACAGTTACTCTACACTCACCATCTTTTGTTGACACATAGGGGCAGAAGGTAGCCAGTCAGAGAGATATTAGTGATATTTAGAAGTACTTGACTTTCAAATTATTAGTCAGAAATTTTATATGTAAAACCAATTTCCTGTATCAAAATTGTAATCTAATTTCATAGATCAGGCACTTTACATTAGGAAATAAATACTGTATCAAACAAAATCGAGTATATCTGAAAAGTGTGGGTCTTGCCCCTTAGAATAGTTCCTAAATGATATCATGATTAGCCTCTGACAAAAATATCAATATTTGATGGCAGTAATTTTTCCATTGTCAATCTAAGTACGTCCTGTATTAATGTGAAAATCTATCTGGTATTTGGTCATTTAAAGTATAATAAATATATCATTATATTTATTTTTTAAGCTTTGCAAAGCTTAATGATATCTGGACTAGTGATCTAAACATTTTTATTTGTACATTCTTTTCATTATAAATGTTTAAGTGTGTACTCCCAACATAGTTATTTTAAAAGATTAAAATACATGCACTTTTATATGTAATATACTATATATTTTATAAAGTATAAACAAAGCTAAAAATAATGAAGTCGAATTTCTATTTATATATATTTTTACCTAAAAAAGTTGAGTTGCCCAGATACTAAGTTACAGGTATCCTACTTTGGAAACCACTGACCTAAAAACTGTCATATTCATAACAATAAAGGTATATAAGGAACAAAAGATACAGGTCAGTAACTATGGTGAAAAGGGACCTTTTAGTAATATCAATGAAGAAAACACTAAATACTTCAATGGAATCATGGCAGGAGTCACTCTGGAAAAATGATATATGAATCTAAGAAGTACTATCAAGATTTCTTATCCTGCTTCATCAAGATGATCACTTGATTCTATACGTGTGTGTGTGTGTGTGTGTGTGTGTGTGTGTGTGTTTTCATACCTGTAGAATGTACGAGTGGCTATCATGTAATGAATTTTTTTTCATTTTTTTTAATAGATCTTTATTGGAGTATAATTGCTTCACAATACTGTGTTAGTTTCTGTTGTACAACAAGGTGAATCAGCCATATGCATATTCCCATATTCCCTCCCTCTTGAGCCTCCCTCCCACCCTCCCTATCCCACCCCTCTAGGTCATCGCAAAGCACCGAGCTGATCTCCGTGTGCTATGCTGCTGCTTCCCACCAACCAACTGTTTTACATTTGGTAGTGTATATATGTTGATGCTACTCTCACTTCGCCCCAGCTTCCCCCTCCCCAACACCATGTCCTCAAGTCCATTCTCTATGTCTACGTCTTTATTCCTGCCCTGCCACTAGGTTCATCAGTACCATTTTTTTTTTTTTTTAGATTCCATATATATGTTTTAGCATACATTATTTGTTTTTCTTTTTCTGACTTACTTCACTCTGTATGACAGACTCTAGGTCCATCCACCTCACTACAAGTAACTCAATTTCATTTCTTTTCGTGGCTGAGTAATATTCCATTGTATATATGTGCCACATCTTCTTTATCCATTCAGCTGTCAATGGACATTTAGGGTGGTTCCATATCCTGGCTATTGTAAATAGTGCTGCAATGAACATTGTGGTACATGTCTCTTTCTGAATTATGGTTTTCTCAGGGTATATGCCCAGTAGTGGGATTTCTGGGTCATATGATAGTTCTATTTTTAGTTTTTTAAGTAACCTCCATACTGTTCTCCATAGTGGTTGTATAAATTTACACTCCCACCAAAAGTCCAGGAGGGTTCCCTTTTCACCACACCCTTTCCAGCATTTATTGTTTCTAGAATTTTTTTTAATTAATTTATTTATTTTTGGCTGCGTTGGGTCTTTGCTGCTGCACGTGGGCTAGATTTTTTGATAATGGCCATTCTGACTGGTGTGAGGTGATACCTCATTGTAGTTTTGACTTGCATTTCTCTAATAATTAGTGATGTTGAGCATCCTTTCAATGTGCCTCTTGGCCATCTGTATGTCTTCTTTGGTGAAATGTCTATTTAGGTCTTCTGCCCATTTTTTAATTAATTTTTTTTTTTTTTTGATATTGAGCTCCATGAGCTGTTTGTATATTCTGGAGATTGATCCTTTGTCCAGTGTTTCATTTCCAAATATTTTCTCCCATTCTGAGGGTTGTCTTTTCATCTTGTATATGGTTTCCTTTGCTGTGCAAAAGCTTTTAAGTTTCATTAGGTCCCATTTGTTTATTTTTGTTTTTATTTCCATTACTCTAGGAGGTGGGTCAAAAAATATCCTGCTGTGGTTTATGTCAAAGAGTGTTTTTCCTATGTTTTCCTCTAAGAGTTTTATAGTGTCTGGTCTTACATTTAGGTTTTTAATCCATTTGGAGTTTATTTCTGTGCATGGTGTTAGGTAGTATTCTAATTTCATTCTTTTACATGTAGCTGTCCAGTTTTCCCAGCACCACTTATTGAAGAGGCTGTCTTTTCTCCACTGTATGCTCTTGCCTCCTTTGACATAAATTAGGTGGCCACATGTGTGTGGGTTTATCTCTGGGCTTTCTATCTTGTTCCATTGATCTATATTTTTGTTTTTGTGCCAGTACCATACTCTCTTGATTACTGTAGGTTTGTGTACTGTTTGAAGTCAGGGAGCCTGATTCCTCCTGCTCTGTTTTTTTTTTCTCAAGATCACTTTGGCTATTCGGGGTCTTTTGTGTTTCCATAAGAATTGTAAAATTTTTTGTCCTAATTGCCATTGGTAATTTGATAGGGATTGCACTGAATCTGTAGATTGCTTTGGGTAGTATAGTCATTTTCACAATATTGATTCTTCCAACATGGTATATTTCTCCATCTGTTTATGTCATCTTTGATTTCTTTCATCAGTGTTTTATAGTTTTCTGAGTACAAGTCTTTTGCCTCCTTAGGTAGGTTTACTCCTAGGTATTTTATCTTTTTGTTGTGACGGTAAATGGGATTGTTTCCTTAATTTCTCCTTCTGATTTTTCATTAATAGTATAGGAATGCCAGAGATTCCTGTGCATTAATTTTGTATCCTGCAACTTTACCAAATTCATTGATTAGTTCTAGTAGTTTTCTGGTGGCATCTTTAGGATTTTCTATGTATAGAAATATGTATTTTCTATGTATAGAAACACTATGTATATGTCATCTGCAAACAGTGACAGTTTTACTTCTTCTTTTCCAATTTGTGTTCCTTTTATTTCTTTTTCTTCTCTGATTGCCGTGGCCAGGACTTCCAAAACTATGTTGAATAACAGTGGCAGGAGTGGAATGTAATGAATTTTTAAAGGTCAACTAATGTAAAAGTTTGGTTCAAAAATAGTGACCATGTTCTTATGGTAAAGACTGCTTCTCTTTTAATGACACTATGAGAAACACAATGAGTTCCAGCTTCATTTTGCCTTTCGTGACTTTCTAGTGCTTCATGACAAATCATAAAACCATAATTTAAGTACAGCCTTGGCTAAGAATTTCCTCATTTATTTTTCAAAAGTAATGCTGTAAAAAACACTTCCAGGAACATTATAAATCACATATTACTATACTGAGATACTTAACTAAATCCAGAGGCATTCTTTGCTTTTCAAGTAAATATGAATTGTCTTGTTTAAATATGCACCCAGAATTAGTCCTATAAATTATTTTGCCTTTTGTCACTAAATATGCACACACATAAATACACATACACACACACACATTTCAGCATGGATATTATTTTAGATATTGACTGTAACTAAATACTTAGGCACTTTCAAAGATCTTTTTCCTAAATGAATGGATCATCCGAATTTCTTTCAAGCCATTAAGTCCACGCTATGAATATAGCACCAAGTGAGAAACGGTATTCTGTACACACATTAGAAAGGCAAAATAAATGTGTTTTTAAAATAAAATTGCATACTTTTAGCTTTCTAATGTTAATAACGAGTTCTCCATTACTGACAAATAGCCATACAAATTTCTGTTTAGAAATGGAGGCCCAATGGCAGATGTAAGTGACTATTTGGATACCTCACATTTAATTATCCTCAGGGGTAGCACATTATTTCTCTTGAGAAAAGAGTTCTGAAACAGGTCAATCCCCAGCAGGCACCTGGGCATTATGGGGGTACCAGAGTGTCACTCTATCACTGAAAAATGTCCTAGGAATATCTGAACACCAGACGAGAGAGATTTTTTTTTTTTAATGTGACTTTAAAAAAATTCCTCTTCTGAAGCTTCCCGATCCTCCTATATCATCATCCCAGTGACATGACCAGTTGTCATTTTATTTTCTGTCTACGTAACCTCATGCACAGCTAGGAAATAATGATTTAGGACTTGAAATTCAAAACATAATGGTGTTCCTGTTTTTCATTCCTCATTTTACTCAACACCCCTGCAGAGTTGATGCAAGTACCGAGCTCCCTTTGAAGTCAGCTTGCATCATCTTTGATGGAGTATAAAGCAATAGGAGATACTGACTGCAGTTTTGAGCATCTCAATTCCCATCTGAAATGATGCCCACACATTTGTCATTAAATGCATGGCCTGAGTAAATCCTTGGAAGAATTGCCAAGCAGTTAAAATTGACAGGTATAGGCTATATATTTCCATGATAAAAGAATAGAAAAGAAAAATGTTAACCTGTTTTTAAAGCATTTTATCTCATATTCCACTTAGGTTATTCTTCCTGTGAGCGATTTTGTAACATATTCTTTTTACTTGGTTCACTTTTTCTAATACTTTTCCTGCTTTGCGAAGTTATGTTATATATGTGTGTGTGTGTATATATATATATATATATATATATATCCAAAACATTTGAGATCTTGAAGGATGACGTTCTTCTTTGTTTGCATAATGGTAAAATAAAACGGTATCTGTGGATGAACACTGGGAGTTTTGGCTTTTTAATACACTTTTTAATACACTTTGCTCTCAGCAATAATTATATACCATAGAGTGAAGATGAGAGTAATTTGGAGATAAAAGAAAAGCAAGGCATTTGATTGTGAACATTTTCTGCATTTGTGGTAGGCAGTAGTACTGATCCCCAATCTCTGGTTCTCATCTTCTATGGGTCCCATAGGAAAATTGTACTTCTTTGTCCCCTTGATGGTGGGTTTTAGCCACGTGACATGCTTTGGCCAATAAAATATGAGCAGGGGGCCTAGGTGAAGCTTTTGATTACTTGCACTCTTTTCTTGGTCTTCTGCGGAGATGATTGTGGAAATTATGTGTGCCACGAGATCAAAGCACACTGTGACAACAAGTAAACATGTGGAATGCAGATGCTGTAGAAAGTGACCCAGGAGGCTGCAGTGGACTTGCCTGATTAAAAATTTAATTTTGGTTGTGTTAAACTATTGAGATTTTAGTGCTGTTTGTTACCACTGCACAACCTAGCCTATCCTGGCTGGCATATATATATATATATATATATATATATATGTACTTTTTTATACAAGTGATCTTTGAATAACATGGGTTTGAATGGCATGGGTCCATTTATACTCAATATTTTTTCACTATATATGTACTACAGTACTACACAGTTCATGGTTGACTGAATCCTTAGATGTGGAACCACAGATATGGAGGTCCTACAGTAAAGCTTCACAGGGATTTTTGACTGTGTGGTGGGTCGGCCCCCGTAACCCACACACCTTTCAAGGGTTCAACTGTATTTATAAACTTTTTGTGTATATATACACACACACATATATACACAAGATTTTAAAGAAAATACATTTAGTAATTATAACAACTCAAAATAAAAGATACCAAAAATCTGTCTGTGAAATCACGCAATACTTTTGTGATTCCCATTGGCCTCAGTGGAATATGCTATATATAGCTCTGCAGTAAATGTCTCCAAGACTTCTTTCTTTAGGCACTGAACATTCTACTCTTATTAAGATAATCATACTAATTTCTCTTGCCTTATACCCTCTGAAATTGGAGTCGTCAAAATCATTATATTGTTAATAATAATTTAGAATACATTTCTATTGTTGGGGGAAAAAAAGGATTTCAAAGCAACGAGTCAGCAGGTAACAACTTTATAGGAGTTAAAAGAGCAGAGTTTATTGTAGAGGATGTGTAGTTGGTCTGGGTGGTTGGATCATGGGTTAGAAGGTGGCCAGGAGCGGAGAGGAGGATTGTGGCAGAAAATACGTGTGGATAATTCTTTCCTGTGTTACCTTATGTCTATATATCGCAACAAGATATTACATTCCATTAAATTTTACAACATTTCCATTAAAAACATAATCTGAATCCTAAGAGGAAAATACTGACTACCAGAAACATAAGATTCTCAGAGGGCTTAGCAAACTGTATGCTAAATTGCAGACAGACATGTTAGTTACCTTTGAATCAGTAATTTAAATCTTTCCCCTTATTTTTCCATTGAATTTTCAGTAGGTCACTCTCAAGTCAAAATTTAATTTTATGTGGTTGAAGTGGTAGAGCCAAAATGAAATTGCATGCTATAGGGGGAAAAATTTAACCTACTTTTAATAGCCCCTTTGAAAGATACTTTAAAGACATGACTTACTCTCATAGCATGTTGACTATCTGAAGAATGAATTATTATATCCTTGTCAAATTTTAAATAGCATGCTGTTAAAAATATTAGTCACACAGGGGGCTGTTTGACAATAATGTCACAGAAAAGCTCTGGTCTATATGAACAGACAGAGTCTGCAACTTAATATTATAGTTCCATGGAGCTCTGCTTTCCGCGGGGATCCACAGAGACGTGAGGGTAGGAAATCGTTTCAGCTTTACTTGGAACGTTGGCGGGACTCGCCAACTGATGCTGAGGGGGCCTTGTGTTTCCTCTCTGCCTGTCCTTCCCTGGCAGAACTTAGCGGAGAGCCTAAAAGAAATGAAAAAGCTATCATTTCAAGTGGGAAGAGTTTCTTTCTTTTTTAACAAAAATACATCCAAGAAATATGAGTTGAGATCTAGACTAGAGGTTGTAAAGAAAATGATCCAAAGAATTTCTTTTAAAAGGCAGGGGTTTTTTTGTTTTGTTTTATTTTGTTTTTTTAAGCCTAAAATGTAAGATTAGAAACTGTCTTGGATGAATCCAACTGTGATTAAAAAAATAAATCTTTTATAGTTCAGTCAAGAATTGTTCCCCTTTTTGTTCTTTGACTTTTCCTTGCAGGGAAAGGGGCAATCTTTACCTAATCAGAGCGAGGCAAGAATCACTGAGGCAGCGGAAGCATCATGCAGGTGAAGGTCAGGCCAATTTTCCCCAAGTAATGCTGTTTTATCACTCATCCAACAAAGATTGGGGCCTTTTTTTCCTTGATCCTTTTGTGCTTTCCCCTATTACTTTAACAGATCTGAACAAACCAGAGATTCTTCATCCAAAAGTTCCATTTAGCTCCATTTATTTCAAATCCCCCCAATTTCACATCTCAGTGTTATGGCAACTTATGGGTAATATAAAATCCATGCATCAGGCAGGAAGGCAAAGGTACCTAAAAACAGAATTGACACAGGACACTGATTGTTTTCATTGGTCCTTTGCCCTTCAGCGCTGGGCTTCACGTCAGCCCTGTTATTCCACCCACCTTTTAGTTTCAAGGGTTTCTGTCTTCTGTGTGTCTACCACACATGAATATTGTTGATGAAATATTGAGTTACAAACTGAATGATGTTACTCTTGGCAACTTGGATAAAGGGCGGGTTGAGAAGCCAAGACTATAAAACAAATACTCACCCTAGGGATGTGTGGCATCCTAAACAAATGTATTCAGTTGTCTCTGATTAACTGCTACAAGGCTGTAACACTCCAGGTCACAATGCTACTCTTGTTACCCATTTACTCTTGGGAGTAGATCTGGTGTTGCCACAATGGGATATCAACAGGAGGAAATGGGAAAAGTGACATTTTGCAACATAAAGTTAAGAATTAGTTTAATAATTTTAAAAAATCATCTTATTTTAAAAGTATAGCATTTTGATTTATAAGCAGCACTAAGGCACTGCTTCTTAATCCTGGCAGCTTTGACTCAGTTTTCCTGTATCTGAGGAACTCTAAATTATCCTGGCTTGCTTAGCCTGCCCTCTCTCCACCTTTCTCCTTTCATTGATCTTTTTTATCTCACATCTTTACTTGCCAATTATTTCTCTCTCCTTTTCCCCTTTCTTCCTTCTCCAGAGCCCAGGTGACGGGATGGCTGCTTTCAGATGGAGGGATCCATCTGGATACTTTTCCCTCTCAAAGTGGCTTAAAGTAGGTTTTTAAAGCTAAAAATTTCAAAGCTTCATGAACATACTGAAAATGTTATTTTGAGAACACTGTAATGACTCTCTAAATGCTAGTCATTTGAGTTCTTTAGAGATGAGTAGATTAGGGTCTCTGAGAGGGTCAATATTCATATTTAATCATAAACACTTTGTATCATTATAAAAGATCCAGAATTATTTGCAGGTATTTTATTAGCAAGTCAGTTCATATTACTATCTTGAAAGAAAAAGAATTTAAAATATCACCAGTTTTTCCTTTATTTTGGAATATACTTTCTATCACCCATTTTGAATCAATGAACTTTCACAATATGTATATCTGCATCCCATTCTCCAGAGTTTCATTTATCTTCAAGTGGAACAATTTCAAACAACATTTTAAAAAGAATTATTATTAGAAGAATTCAGTGACTTCCAGTTCTATCACAAATATGGCTAAAATAAAAATGCTTATTTGGTAGCTTTTTATTTGATTCACAAAGCAGTTTTCAGAAACCAGTAATGTATGATTCCCTGTCTGGCACAAGTAAACAACAGAGCACTTTTTATCTCTCAGCTGATGTTTGTATGCTCAGTTAACCAGCCCTTGTATGCTGTCTCTTCTAAGGGTTGTAGAAATATAAATACAGTAAATGCTCTATGACACTGCTGCTGTTGTGAAGTTAATTCTTTTCCTCGAGGAGAAGATCAGTTAGCAATTACTTCAGGGCAGTCCATACAGGCCATCTTAGTTGGCCATTAATTAAGCAATAAGATATGACAGGCAATGTATTTCTGGGCCATTTAACATACCTCTTGAGAGATTTTTTTTAAAGCAAGAGGGTAAAGGTCAAGTGACTTTAACTACTTGAGAAGTTCACTGCCAAAAATTTTCTATTACTACAAGGACATTTAAATGAAAATTATTGATACTAAGACAAACACAGGGAGTTTCTAGTGTATAGTTAGGAAATCAAGCCAAAACAATAAAAAAAAAATGCTAATGGGAGTACTGTACATTGTACTACAGTTTATCATATTGCATCTCATTTAATTTTCCCAATGACCTTATGAGGTGCCTCTTATCCCCATTATACAGTAGAGGCCTGTGAGGCTCTGGCTAAAGTGTTTTGCACTATGATTTAGAATTCTGAAATTAAATGTTATTGGATTCCAAGCTCTTGATTTAGCTGACTTAAAGCATTGTTCTCCCCTACCCAGACCCTAACTTCTTTTGATGAGAGCAAAGATCTTTAGAGAAAAAATGGCTGTCCCATGGGCTACTAGAAAACCAATTCTCCAAACTTCATGACTCCTTTTTTAGTGAGTTTTGCAAAAATTAATAACAGAGGTTATTAAGTAAACCATTAATTAATCCCATAAATCAAAGAATAAATATAATAGCAGACATTCTAGACAAGCCATCTGGAAGACACTTTTTGGGTTTCACTGGACAATACTAAGATTTGTCTGGAAAATGCCCCACCATGCTGAGGTCCTTTCTTGATAACATTGTCCATTGTCCTATTTATGCACCTTATTCCATCTCCCTTGGTCCAGGCACTCATTGTCCTCATTTGGCTCCTAGATGCTGTGCTCAACCCCACTCTTGTTGTATGTATGGACACACTCTATTGGTTTCTTATTGTGAAAGAAACATGGTCAACTCTCTCTTAGAATTAATGGGTTAATTTTTCCTAAGTTACCCCTGACCCCTCACTCAGTACTTGGTATGCTTCAGACTTAACCTCTCAATTCTACCCATCTTTTTTGAGTTTTCATACTCTACTGATTCCCATCTTTCCCTGCTTATTGTTTTCACTAGAGATACCCTGATAAGCAACACCTAATTTCATTGTATATTCCAAGTGCTTATCACAGTATCTGATATATATTATATGCTCAATAAATAGTTGTTTTATTTGCTAAATTGATGTATGAATAATTTTATGGATCCAAAATTTCAAAATTTTCAAACATTAACTAAATATTAACCAGCAGAGAATATTCTTTAATATCTAATTTAATTTTTTATCATGGCATTTTTTAGCTTCCCAAACTCACTTTCACTTTTAATATGCCCAGAGAATTACCTAGATTTTATTTCTTTGTCTTCATTGAAACAGTTTTTAATGTCAGCTCCTGTGACACACCACTCACCTTGTTTTTATTCTGTCTAATGACTTCATTCATCCACTTACTCAATATCTATTGAGGATCGACTATACTTCATCTTTTTTCACGTTATCAAGATTACAGTTTTAGCAGAACTCAATAGCTTTATATTGAGTTAAAATTGTTTCCAGATTCTCACCCTACATTATTCCTCAGTCTTAATTTTCCAAAATTGTACAGTTTTATTGTGTGTGTCTGGGTACATGTGCACACATGTGTATTCCTGGATATATTCCAGGTCAGAATTTGTTGAGTCAGTTATTATGCAAGTGACATTTTAAACCAAAAGAATGCCCTTTGGTCACTCTTTTGGTCAAACATAGAGGAAATTCATAGGTATGGTTTTCTGTTGTCTCCATTGGCTAAAATCAAAGGAAACCCCTGTACATTTTATCATTTAAATCTAGGTGAGTTCAATCAAACAGTAATTGGGGCTCCCTCAAGTTTTTGAGAGGGGATTTTGATTTGAAATGTTGAAGGGGATAGTCGTTTTCATAGGACATGGATTTGTGAGGATGTGTGCAATCCTAGAGGATCTGGCAGCCTTCTCGTGGGGCTGAGAGTGTTGCCTGTCTGAGGGAGGAAGCAACCTAAAGAGAAGAAGACCTAAGAGGCGGAGAGAAGAGAGTGACTTCTGATGTCATTCTTTGAACTTCTGGATATTATTCTATCCTTGATGATGTTCCCAGGGTGAGTGATATAAATTACCACAAATATGTTGAACCTAGATGAAGTGTAGCTCTCCAAATATAAATTTATGGTTGAAATAGGCTTCTAAGTTTCTTCAGAGTTCTTTCATAAGGTGGATTAGACAGAATGTTTACCACAAGCCTTCCGTGGTTTCACTGTTAAAGAAGACTTGCAGCAGTCAAATTATGGTGTCACATAAAAATTTACTCAACAAAGTCTTCTTGTAGAAATCTTAGACAAAATAGGTCTTTATGGTGAACTGTTTGAGTGCTACTTCCTGTTTAAATGAAGTTCCATGGCGACCATGCATTTTGAGGTCTAATATTGAGACCAAACTTCAAGGTGTATTTTGTTCATCTTTTCTAGGCATCTGAGGTCTGCACAAATATTAAGCTTTTATCCTTAGAATGCTTTTTCAGACTATTGCCAGGAAGACCTGATCTGCTATATTACTGTAGATGGCTGTCTCTAATACACCAATAGTTATTAAAGGCTCAAATCATGGGTTCTTAGATTCCCCCCCAATTTTTCCTTTTTTTTCATTTGTAAAAGGCTTCTGTAAGAATTACTGTACATGCACAAAAAGGGGCCATTTAGAAAATAGTTTGTGAATCCCCATTTTGTACAGTAATGGTCCATATAACTGTATTAAGTCACTTCCTTTAATAGGGAGAGTGCCTTTTTAGTTTGTGAGAAATATGCCCCTGCTGAGGTTTGAACCAGGTACCCTTGGATCTAAAAGCATTTGCTTTACTCTTTAGATAAAGTGAAATCTTCTTAAAAGGGGATCGGGGTGGGGGGGTGTTCTCTTTGACTTTGGAGCCATGTCTTCGGCAATTTTATTTTTCTTTCTGAGTTGCTTTCTTGGTCTCTTCTCTTCGTCCTTTGTTTTATCTGTTCTAGGTTCTTTTATCATTTCATTATTTGGCTGGTGTTGGCTTTTAAAAATATGAATATGAACTTCTGCATCTAAGACCAGTATTTAATATCTAATAATGGCCATTTGCTGAACTAAATAATCTGTAAATGCCAGGTCCCAAACTTGGGCTAGAGAATCTCTAATATTCTCCCACCTGGAAGAGTTCATGAGTCTAAGTTATTTGTGTCAAGTTAAAAGTGGAAATATTTTTTTCCATGGAAGAAAAATGATCATGTGGTAGTTTGAATTGGATAGTTTCTGTGAATTGCTTCGTGGTAGCCATTTTACCAATAAGACTTCTAGAATACTCTTCTTAAAAACATACTGGGAGATCAGCTCGGTGCTTTGTGACCACCTAGAGGGGTGGGATAGGGAGGGTGGGAGGGAGACGCAAGAGGGAGGAGATATGGGGATATATGTATACGTATAGCTGATTCACTTTGTTATACAGCAGAAACTAACACAACATTGTAAAGCAATTATACTCCAATAAAGATGTTAAAAAAATTTAAAAAAATAAAGTGAGAAAAAACAAAACAAAACAAAAACAAACACTAACTATATATATATATATATTTATATTTATATATTTATATTTATATATATAGTGGTAATTAAAGAAAAGTTTAATCTCATGTATCCCCTCAGATTCCCACTATATACCCACTAGGAAAATTCTAGTAATCTTTTAATTCGTGATGCAACATGCCATCATTCTTTGCAAATCTCTTCATATTCAAAAAGGTTTAACAAGTGAATTATAGATACTTATGAGCTTTTATAGGATGCACTTGTTTTATTCTCAAAACTTGATTGTGTTCCAAATGTTTCCTAAGCAAAATAGCATGTGGAAATCTCTAATAAATGGGCTAGATTGGATGATAGGCTGTAATAGTACAGGAACCAGTGACTTACTTCCTCCTTTGTCAGGGCAGGGTTCCACTCAGATTACAGTAGCCACAGGAAACCGGGCTGTAGATCCTTAGTTGCCATTGTTTCATCATTAAACATGTCTTAAATGTTCACAATATGCCAGGTGCTTTATGGAACATGTAAAGACTAGTTCTTGCATAGGAGAAAAAGTTTGTTCAAGGATGACATTGGACACATTGTAATTACTCCCACTGGAGCCATATATATATAGCAAAAAGGGTTTCTGGGTACAGGAAAGAGAATTTATCAAGGCATGTTTTCTTTTTGTTGCAATGCCAGCCCTAATTCTTCACCCATAGCTCTCTGAGGACAAGCTTGTAACAATTTAGATCTGAATTTGGTAATTCATTCAAGATCAGAATATGAAAAACATTGTTATTTAACAGGATCTTTGAAAGCCAGGAAAGCCTGTATGGATTCTTGGACAGTGAAATTGCAATCCAGCTCTAAGTTCCTGGAATCACCTTGTATTTGAAAGAAGTCACCAGCAACAGCTAAAACCTTGAGGTTCAAAGTTGACCTGAAATCAGGCTGGAGAGTCTTTGTATCAGAGAGTAACACCAGTTCTACACTAGATTGGGAGACAAAATCTAAAAATAAGTGCTTTTTAATTATCCGTAGTCTCTTTAGTGTCAGACCCAGTTAACTACACAACACGCATATGAATGTCCAGCAAAGTGCTTGCAACGTAACATTGATTCAATAAATATTTGTGGAACAAAGGAAGTTCCAAGAACTGTAGTAAGAAAAGATGAATCATGATCCGTGACCAGAAGAAAATGAAATTAATATTTGCAAACCAATTACACAGCGTGATAATTGAGAAGTGCTGGGTCTGAATTTCTGTTTCCCTAACCTAGACTATTATGCACTACAAAATATCAAAAATTGTTTTTCTTTCAGGGACAATATTAGGCATTGTTTTAAGTTTTAGGGGCAATAAGAATGTACCACTGAACTCTTCACAAAAGATTTCTCCCTTCTCAGGTGTTTTCTGGAAAAAAAATTTTTTTAAGGAGTTCACAATTTCAGTCATAGAGATAAAGGGCTTAAGTGCTTTGTTTTGCTAATTGGAAGAGTTAAGATAAAAAAGGTTTACTAGTTCCTTTCTTGTTTCTCTGGGTCAGGAATAGGAAGGCTCTGGATGCCTAAAGGAAGAAACATAAATATCAATGAAAGAATGCAAGAGTACAGAAAGGGTACATTAAATTTTAGACTTCTTGCTTCTGCATGAAAAAGTAAACATAAAAGTTGTGTTCAGTCATTTCAAACAATCACGAGCACCATCTCCAGTTGAGAATTTTGGTCATTTTTATATAGTTGTATTTTCCTGTTCAGTAGTGTAAACATCAAGAACACAATTCTCTCCAGGCAGATTATTGCCTCCCCAAATTCGCTTTAACGTAGTCAATACCTTTTCTTTCCACCTTCAATTCTTTATTAAAGAAGCATAATTATCAGCAAACATGTTTTATAGAAAGATAAGGAGAGATTAAATTTCAATTTAAAGTCTTGTGAATGATTACCTTCCACTGTATCTTCCTTTAATTAACTGCCCTGTCATCTCCTGCAGATAACTAACACCTTGAAAGAGGGAGACTCCATAGGGTGCAACCAGAATAATATTCTATCTCTCCTCTCCCTGCTCTCTCCACTCTCTGCCACCATTACCTTAATTATTCAAACCTCTTCTCCAGACTTGTTTTCTCTGCTGCTTGCATGAAGTCTCAAGCATACCATAACTTTTTCTGGACATTCTTAGATAATAAGTCCCTTTGTCAATTTTGGTAGAAACAAGTTCTCATAGATATTAAGAATATGTCCCATCCAGGGTAATACTAAAAATTTACTGAATTTGACATAAAATCAAAGCTTCTCCCCCTTTTCCAGCATGGAGCTGCTTTAGGCATCAGACAAAGGAGAGGAAGGGCATGGTTGGCTTCATCTTTGTTCCTTATCCTTAAGGCCTCCATCCTGTATCTATTTCCCTTGCTGGATGAGGTTTCTAATCCTTCCACAGATGGAGTGAGAAAAAGGAGGCGTCAGAAACAGTACAGATCATATTTGATGACACTAATTTAATCTAATGATGTTATTCTTAGACAGGACACCCCAGATTCCTAATTCTGATTCTTCCAGAGGGTGACTTTGTGGCTTATTTGGAGACTATCCTGCCAAGATCCTCCAATTTCAATGATCTCATATGGCAAGGTTTCTAGGCGGCTAGCTGCTCACAACTTCAATCCTCAGAGTGTAGGAGGGCCTCTCCACATACACCATCACTGATGAGGCTCAATCACCAAGCCAGGAATCTCTTTTGGGAAAGTTTTTTCAGACTGGCTTGAATCTAGCTTCTTCTCACATGGTCCACATTTGGTCCATGGGAAACATGCCTTTGCATGAAAATATGGTAGGTGATTTCAATAGAAGAGTCGTTATACCAGATTAAGGAAACAGCATGGATATAGTGAAAATACTGGGGCATGATTTTAGTAAAATATTTTGGTTGTATATGATATATGAAAAAGAAAAAACTAAAAAGGAAGACTTCAGCCAGACTTAAGAGAGTCATAAATGCCAGGATTAGAGAGATTGGAATTTATTCAGTAAGGAAAGTGTGTGAGGGAGGTTACTGGCAGGAAAAGAAAATTAAATAATTGGGATAATTATTTGGAAAGGTTAAATTGGTAGCAGAAAAAGTTACAAACTAATCAATGGAATGCTTGAAAATGGAAAATAGAAAGTAACTGTGAATTTAAGACAATGACCCAATCAAGAAGCAATGAATTCCTGAATGAATGAGTATAGTGAGAAGAGAAGAGAGAGAAATGAATGCAGAACTATGTCCATGGCAGAATGGATAGGACTTGCATACTGGTTGGACATTGGCATTGGAAAGGGAGAGTAGTCAGTATGACTTTAGGATTTATACTCTGAAGGTACAATTCCCCAAAATAGGGAAAAAGTCTATGTTCCAATACAAGAAATAAGTGATGATACAAAATCAAGTGATATTTGATGTTCAGAGAAAGCAATCAGTGGCTGGAGCAGCTGAGAAAAGACTTCGTCAGAAGCTTTGAAGTTGAACAATAGTTCCTAGTAAAATTGTGAGATGGAATAGAAAATTAATGTGCAAATAAAAGACTCTGACCATTTCCAGTTTGTGTCTAGGTTTTCCAAATACAAATATGTTACCAGAGATTATTCTGTTTTCAGTATCTAAGGTAATCAAGAACAGGAAGAACTGAGGTTTAGATTCACTTAGGATGATATATAAGGAAGCTAAGTCTTAGAAGAAAAATACTTTTTTGAATTTGGTTTATTTTTATTTTTCAACTTATTTTTCATTTAACAAACAGTAAAATTCTCTATTTTTGGTGTACAGTCCTATGAGTATTGAGAAAATCATAGTCGTGTAGCCACCACTTAAATCAAAACACATTCACTCCAAAAATTTTTCTCTCACTGTTCCTTTGTAGTCAGCCCCTCCCCTTGCATCTAACTCTCAGCAACCACAGGTCTGTTCTCTTTCCCTATAGTTTTGCCTTTTTCAGAAAGTTGTTGTGGTAGATACAATTTTAATATGGCATTCACTTCTGGTCATAAAAACTCCCATGATTATGCTACGTTATATGGGTGGGTCAAATATAATTACACAAGCCCTTTAAAAGCAGAGAATTTTTGCCAGCTGGTAACAGGAAAGGAAACCAGAGATTTGAAGCAGGAGGGAGATTCAGGGTGACGTTGCTGGCTTGTTGATGAAGGGAGTCATGTAGAAAGGACCTAATTGTGAACTCTAGGAGCTGAGAACGATCCCCAGCTGATGGGCAGCAGGGAAACTAGCACCAGTGCTACAATGATAAGGAACTAAATTCTGCCAACACCTGAATGAACTTGGATGTTGCTTCTTCCCCAGAACCTCTAGGTAAGGATACAGCCCTTGTTTTTGTGAGATCCTAAGCAGTGAACTTCTGACATATGAAAGTGTGAGCTAATTAGTGGACATTGTTTTAAGCTGCTGAATTTGTTTTACTTTGTTATGCAGTAATAGAAGACAACTACAGTCATATCAATGAAGTTATAGAATATGTTGCCTTTGGGGACTTGCTTCTTTCATTCGACATAATGCATTGGAAATTCATTCATATCATTATATGGATCACTGAGTAGTATTCCATTGAATGAATGTACCACAATTTGTTTATCCATTCACCACTTGGAAGACACTTACGTTGTTTCTAGTTTTCGGAGATTAGAGAAAGGCTGCTCTAATCATTAGTATACAAGTTTTGGGTGAGAATAAGTTTTCATTTCTCTTGTAACAATGCAGGAGTGGGGTTTTGCATCACATCATAAGTATATGTTAAAATTGGTAAGAAACTGCCAAACTGTTTTCTACAGTGGTTGTACCATTTTGCATTTGCACCAGCAATGTATGGAATTCCCAGTAGGTATTGTCAGTCTTATTTATTCTAGCCATGTGAATAGGTGTGTAACAGTGTATTGCTATTTAATTTGATTTTAAATACATTTGCACAAATTATTATTTTTATAAATTTGTGATATAAACACATAAGTATATTTTAGCTTCTTTATTTGGAAATCGCATTTTGAAAATATCCCTTGGGTCAAGACCATCACATTTTTAGATATTAAGAGTTTTCCAGTGAGATATTAAGAAAGCAGATTTGGGCTGAGATTCATTCATTTATTCAACATTTACTGATATCAGATACTGGCTGTATGCCAGGAATGATGCCAGGTGCCAGGGATAAAAGATGTATAATATATGGCCCTACCCTCAAGAAGTCCATACTCTCTGAGGAAACACACATGATGTGTACTTGTAATGTAGCCTGGTAGTGGTCATGATGAAGGTATGTGAATGCTGCTATGAGGTCACAGATGAGGGAGCAATGAATTCTCCTTGAGGGAGCAGGCTAGTGAGGTGATGAGATATGACTCTAGGTGTGCATGGCCTGAGACTGAAGACTTACTATCAGGGAATATTAGCAGTGAAGATTTACATAGAGTAGACCACTGGTGTCCAATTGGAGTCACTTTGAACAACCTAATGACAGATGTTTTCTTTCAAATTCTTTCAGATTTTTGGAATCCTTCCCAAATAACTGTGTTGGATATATAATTAAGGATAATATATGACATGATTTTGTAGATTCCCAATAGGAGAGATTCTCATTCTCACAGATGTGTTTTCTTGGTAGAAGCACAAAAGTGGGTAGAACAAACATGCTTTGGAATTTTTTTGAGGGGCACCAATAAACACAGTAAACAGGATTTCTTGGCAGAATCTTTCTCATTTTGGTGTTGCCTTTGTTTTGAAGTTAGTCAATCATTTTTGTAGCACAAATATGTGTGTGTGTATGTTTGTGCGTGTGTGTATCAGTAAAACAGAGTTAGTTGGGAATAATTAGAAATGTCTTCATGTGAGACAACTAACATGCTTTAAGTGGCTATTTCTGCTAGTGCTGTGATCTTTGACTCTCACATTCAAGAACAAATTACCTGTATTCTAACATGAATAGTACAGCACGTGTTAAAAGCAATAAAAGGGACATTTGTAGTTCTATTTCCCATATCTGGGGCCAGCGCATGTGTGGCAGGGCTATACATGTGAGAACAATTGTGAGTAAACAAAATTGTGCCAAACAAATTAGGGATGGTATAAATAACTGAATAAATAGAGGGTTAATCATTCAATCACTGTAAAAAACATTCTCACACACAACGCCCGAGTTCTAAAGCAAACATTTGGACATTGTGAGTTTTACTTGATTTTAAATTTCAGAAGACTTTTCACTGAGGTAACATTTACTTTCGAGGTGTGTAATCTGGGCTCAGCAGGTTGTAATGCCTTTGATGTTCACCAAGTTTGTTTATGAACTGTGCTAGAGATGGCAATCCAATAACTTCCATGAAAATTCAGAGACAAACACAGGACATCTTTTTTTTCTGTTCTGTTCATAATAGTGTCCTTACTGCCAGAATGTAACCAAGATCTGTTAGAAATGTAAACAAGATTGCCTCTGTGCACCAAAGAGAAGGTGACTGGTGTACCAATAGCAAAAGCCAATGAATTTTAGGTGATTTCAAAATGTACTCTCAATCAATATCATGAGTGCAACATCCTGAGGCATTTTCAAAGCTGCCTGAAGCCATGCATAAGCACTGAATCTATAGGCTGTGAGTTATTTGTGCACACCAATGTATTTTCAAAATACTGTGTGTTTTCTTTTGTTTGTTTTTGGCTTTTTGCAACCTATCAGCTTGAGCTAGGATTTGTGAGAGCTACTGAGACACCATATTGCAATTTTTGAGAGCTCTGCTTTTGATGGCTTGCAATAAACCACACAGGATATTCCCACTGGGGGGAAAGAAGTTGTAAACTGTCACGAATATTACCATTTACATGATTTGGAGCTTGGGGATCTCTTGTTTAGATTTTTAACTCCAGCTAATCACAGATTTTTCTGTTTTGAAAACAAGGAGTTGAATGTAAACCAATGCAAAGAGGCACAATAAGGCAATTTCAACATGCTAATTAATTTCTATAAAAAACAGAAAGAAATTTCACATGCTCTGATTTTTTTCTTTTTCTTTTTTTTTTTTTTTTTGAGGATGGCTCCAGAACATACACTTGACTTGCAGAATCAGTCAAAACCAGTTCTACTGATAAACATAGAGTTGATCTCTGTCTTTGTCTGAAGATGACATCCAGCCAGGTAGCACAGTGAAAATATATTAACACTCATCCAAAAGAGGTAATTAGGATGTGTCAGATGAAAACACTAAAAAAATTAAA
This sequence comes from Balaenoptera physalus, assembly GCF_965194825.1. Taxonomy (NCBI): domain Eukaryota; kingdom Metazoa; phylum Chordata; class Mammalia; order Artiodactyla; family Balaenopteridae; genus Balaenoptera; species Balaenoptera physalus. The sequence continues at coordinate 29,905,909 of NC_138891.1, forward strand.
AAATAAAAAATAGAATAAATCACAAATATCTACTACATACAAGAAAAGGATTTTCGTTTTCATAAAACTATTAATTTAGAATGTTAAATGATAGACTCATCATCTCTGTTATGTCCAAAGCAGACAGAATATTGGCAGATCTCAAGCTTTTTCAATTTGTTTTTCCCTCTTTATAAAGACATTCTTCTTGAATTTTCTACAAATGCAGCCATCTTGTCAGAACCACTTTCAAAGGGAAATGTGTACTTCAAGAGTAAATAAACCAGATGAATAATCCATTTGCTCATCTTGTAAAAGTAAATGTAACCTGTCTATAAATAAATATTTTATGAATTTTCATTAACAGAAGTAGAAATGTTCACTTATGGACATTTTAAAAGAATCTATCTAGTTTCAAAAATTCTTATCCATATCCTTTTTTCTGTTTTACAAATGGGCTACTTTATATGTTTAAATAAAATGTAAACCACCACTGTTGAGTGAGAAACCTTTAACTGTTCATTAGCTTAACAAATATTTATCAAGGACCACTCACTGCGACTACTCACTGCGACTCTTCCATGTGGAGCTACCATCATCTCTCCCCTGAATCATTGCACTAGGCTCTGAATAGCTCTCTCTGCTTCTGCCCTTGTTTTCTTATTGTTAAGGAGCAGCCAGAATGATTCTGTTAAAGTATGAATCATCTTGTGGCTCTTCTTCTCTGTGCAAAATCTTCCAGTTATTTCCCATTTCACTAAGAGTAAAAGCTGAAATCATTTTATTGGCCTCAAAGACCCTAAATGATCTGTTCCCATCCTCTGTCCTTACTTTTCCTCTCTGACCACACCTTCCAGCTCTTTCCATCTTGCTTATGACCTTCTAGACCTTTAGCAAATTGAGCCATTCCTAGAGAGCATTAGGTGCGTTCCAGCCTCAGGAAACTTGCATTTGCTGTTTCCTCTGGCTGGAGCACCCTTCCCCAGCTAGCTGTAAGACTCACTTTCTTCAGGTTTTGACTCAAATGTTACCTTCTCATTGAGGATTTCCTTGCCTATTTTAAGATTGCTACACTTCTCTACTCCCTCTACAATCATAGATCATGTCTGCCTTTCCTCGCTTGATTTTTTTTTCCCACCTTAACACTTACCGCTATTTACTAGACTACATATTTTACTTATTAAAATCTTTTTTGTTGTCAGTCTCTCCCACTGGAATCTAAACTCCATGAGGGCAGTGAGTTTTGTCGTTTTGTTTACTTCTTGATTCCTAACATCTGGCACAATACCTGACACAATATATACTACTCTAGGGCACGCATTGTGGTGAGTGCTGGGATCCAGGAGTGAACAAGTAGATAAGTTCTGCTCTCACGACATGACCTGTCTAATGAGGAAAATAGATAACAAACAAGTCAGCAGGTAAGTGTGATAGCATCAGATTAGAGATAAATGCTATGAAGTATATAACATGTCAAGGAAACATGATAAAGTGAGCAGTGGCCATGGGTGGTGGGCACTTATACTTGGGTGGTTAATAAAAGCATTCCTAAGAAGTAACATTTGAGCTGAGGCCTGAAGAACAAGAAGCAGTACAAAGAGAGCTGTGTCAAAGGCTACGTGATCTAACATCTGAGAGAACAGAATTTTGTATTTAATAACGTTTATTATTAATCAGCAAGGGTTTATTTCTCAAATGTGGCTAGTTGGTGTGCTGGTTTCAAAAGAATTTAAGATATGGTGCTTGCTATAAAGTTACTTGTTATATACTTGGGAACCAATGTTCACTCATATGAAGCAACAGATATTAAAAGATGGAATTTCTAAAAGGAGACACAGCTATGAACGTGGGCTGTAATGATCATCACTAGAGAATGTGGGAAGTGAAGACTGAAAACCTTCTGAGCAAAGGTGAGAATGAGTTTTGTGTGTAAAAAAAATAAGGAGGAAATGTGTTTTACTGCTGTTGAGGTTTTGTAGTAGAGAGAGGGACTCTCAGGGTTTATACAAAGGGCGCACTTGCCTTGGACGGTAACCAAATGTTTAGGACCCATTTTCTAGAAATCACAGGAGCCGTGCCCAATTCTTCCACTGTACTCACACTTACACCCAGTTCATCAGTAAGACAGGGAAGCTCTGTTTCCAACATATATCCCAAATCATCCACCTTTCCAGCTACTGCTTTATCCAATTTACTATCCTCTCTTGCCTGGACTATGGAGTTCCAATTCCTCTCCCTGTTTTCACTCTTGGACCCCTACATTCCTTTCTCCATGGAATGCATGTTCAAAACATGTCAGTCACTTCCTTTCGAACTTAGAATAGAATTCGATCTCCTTACCATGACCTAGCAGTCCTGTATGACCTACCCTTGCCCACCCATCTTCTACGAGAACTCCCATACCTCACCATATGCTCCGGCCACACCTTCCTTATGTTCTCCATTCTCTGGAAATTATAGAGGGTTATCAGGCTTTAGTTACCTAGCTCTTGGTATGCCCTCTGTCTTAATATTTTTCACTCATCCTCACGGCTTTCTCCTTCTCACTCAGGATTCACCTTAATGTCAAGTCCCTGTGGAAGACCTTCCTGACCATCTTATCTAAAACACCATCCTCGGCATTCTCTGTAACATTACCCAGCTGCATTTTCTTCCTAGTTTATAATCATTATGTGGAAATGTTTTATGTATTTGTTTATCTGTTTATTATTTGTCTTTCTCTACCAGGATATAAGCTCTGTGAGAGCAGAGATTTTTGTTTGTCTTTTTCCTCACCATGTCTCCAGAGCCTAAAAACTAATTTTTTTAGGCCTTTCTGGAATGTAATAGGTAGATAATGTTTAATTAAATGAATGAAAATAGGGAAATGTTGAAACCTATGTATATGAAATTGGAAAGCATATGTCAGAGTAGCATGTTAGGGAGATCTGGACTGAAAATAAAGAGGAATTGACAGTTGTGAGATAGTTCATACAATAAATCAGTGGGGCTCACTCACTGGCAAGAGACAGAGAATTGCAATGATATCAAAGGCGAATACTTCAAAAATAATTCATTCCGTCATCATCAGTGGATGAATCAAAAATAATTTTTAGCAAGATTCCAGTGGCTACATGAAATAGTTAATATGGGATATTAGTAATTAGCAAATGTTGCTCTATGGTTGGGAATAATTCTGTGCACAAATCTGTGTTTTTGTTTTTATCCTGGCATATTTTTGCTATATGATTGTTGCTGTCATTATTGTGCATTTATTTGCAATTGTGGACCCATAATGAGGTGTGAACTGCTCCCCTGGGGTAGATTAGGCACTTTTGGAAAGTTTGTGTCATATCTTTGGAGCCATAAGGGTACTACTGAGTAAACTGCTACTCCGCTACACAAGCTTTCCTCATGATACTCTGGCCTTAAAGAAGAAACTTAATGAATCTTTCAACTGTATTTCTTTCTCTTAGCTCCTTTCCATCAGAGTACATTTTTAGCTATCACATTTCCTTACCTCTTTTATCTTGAACAGTTTTCCCGGAGAATTGACCCAGGTAACTTGTAACCACTTTTTACTCTTAGAAATTATTAAAGACCCCAAAGAACTTTTGTTTACGGGGGTCTTATCTTTCAGTACTCACCGTATTAGAAAGGAAAACTCTGTGGTTGCAAGAGAATGAGATTGAAAAATTAAGTAATATTGGTATTAAATAGTATTGTTATGAAAATAGTTTTGACCTTGCAGACTCCTTGAAAGGGTGGCAGGGACCCCAAGGTCCCCAGATCACACTTGGAGAACCACTAGTAGATAATAATACCTAGCATTTACAGAGATATTGTCGATCTGCCATTTGCTTTCTTGGGGAGAAAAAGGTATGTCTTAGTATTTCCATATCTAAAAATATTTCTTTATAGGGCTGGTGTCAGGATCGGATGTAATAATGAAAATAAAATTTTTTTCCACAAGCATAAATTCTTATATGCACATAAGAACAAAGTTTAGAATTATCATTAATAACTCATAAAAAACTTAGATTTTGAAAAATCTGACTTTTTCATTGACTTCTGAAGTTTTCTGCATTCTAGCTTTGTAAACTATGATGATAATTTTTACTAAATCACACAGTGCCATTTTGTTCGTCTCAAAGCATGAAATAGCTTGGCATATTTACCAACAAATATATGAGTTTTTGCTCATAGTACTGTAGTTTATGCTTTATTCTCATACTCAGGTTATATTATAACATATCAAAAATGCCAAGGTATGACTTCTTCATAATATACAGGATAGCATAGTTAATGCCAAATACACAATTGAAAGTGTATCAGTTTAATTGCATATTCTTTAAAGAAACTTTGAGGACAAAAGGAACTAATACTCCTATGAGTTATAATATCTAAAAATTTCATGGTGTTTCTAATTTACATTCATGGTGTTTCTAATTTACATACATGGTGTTTCTAATTTACATTACTCTCTTCACATTCATGGTATCTTTTTTGTCTCCACAATAATTCTGCGAGATTACAAGTTATCTTCTGTATCTTCCTTTTATAAAAGAAAAATAAAATTGAGGCTTTGGGAGTTTATTAGTTTTCTATGGCTGCTGTAACAAATTACCACAGACATAGTGACTTAACACAAATTTATTATTTTACAGTTCTGTAGTTCAGAAGGTTATTGCCATTGGCTTAAAATCAAGGTATCGGCAGAGTTTCATTCTTTCCTGGAGGCTTTAGAGGAAAATCCATCTCCTTGCCTTTTCCAGCTTCTAGAGACTGCACACATTCTTTATCTCATGTCCCTTTCCTCCGTCTTCAAAACCAGCAACATTGGGCCGAGTGCTTCTCATACTGCCATCTCTCTGGGTCTATTTTCTGATTCCCTCTTCTACTTTTAAAGACCCTTGTGATTACATTGCACCCACCTGGATAATCCAGGATAATCTTCCTATTTTAAGGTCATCTGATTAGCAAACAATTCCACTTGCAACCTTAATTCTCCTGTGCGACATATCCTAATATATTCATAAATTCTAATGGTTATGACATAGATATCTTTGAGGGAGAAGGGCATTATCCTGCCTACCTCAGGGAGGATAAGCATGTTTACCAAGCTAAGAAAGGTGAGGTTTGGACTTAGATCTGGCCCTCTGACTCCTTTGTCCTTTCAGGGAAAATTGTCTTTGCTCTTGAAGGGCTTAACCATGGGATGAAGGACCGCTAATACTGCTGGAGAAGGGCTGGTGGTGGAGAGATTTGACACATGAGATCTTGAACATATCACGAGGCATCTGGGGCCTTTAAGGAGAGGCTGTAGTCTCGAGGTAGAGTTTGATTGCATCTGTCCTTTTCTTCCTGTGCCTTTATTGATCTGTACTCTTCATCTTCCCTTTATTTCCTTAAATCATCATGACATGGAGATGACATATAACCTAAATGTTAGGTTACATTTTTATTTTTAAATGCATTGTTATAGTACCTGTTGTCGATTGACACTTCCTTATTTTGTAAATTAAAAAAATCTAGGGCTTCCCTGGTGGCACAGTGGTTAGGAATCCGCCTGCCAATGCAGGGGACATGGGTTCGAGCCCTGGTCCAGGAAGATCCCACATGCCTCGGAGCAGCTAAGCCCGTGTGCCACAACTACTGAGCCTGCGCTCTAGAGCCTGCAAGCCACAACTACTGAGCCCACGTGCCACAACTACTGAAGCTCGTGTGCCTAGAGCCCATGCTCCGCAGCAAGAGAGGTCACTGCAATGAGAAGCCCGTGCGCCACAATGAAGAGTAACCCACCGCTCACTGCAAATAGAGAAAGCCCGCACGCAGCAACGAAGACCCAATAGCCAAAAATAAATAAATAAATACATTTATTTTTTTTAAAAAAATCTAAAACAAATTGTGCTCTGATTCTGTAACCCAGTGTCTGTGCTAGACACATAAACTTTTGTTTGAGGTGTGTAAAATGATTTTTACTTCTGTGAGTCGGTGATTTTTGATAGAAAAAAGCTCCACTATTTACTTATTTCCTCCTTTTATTTGACACAACTATGTTATCTTGTAAATAGAACGCATTAAATTATTTAGCATGAATCTACCTAGTCAATTAATTATATAGTTAGATAGACTCTGGGGACAAAGGACACGTAAGTTTTGATAAGGGTGAAAGAGATATGAAAGGAGAGAGGAAAGAGGGTCATGACAACAGTGACGATTCTGAAGAGAAAAGACAAGTATTTTTTGCTAGTGGGCAATTTGGGAAAATTACTTGATCTCTCTGTGCCATGGTTTCCTCAACTATAAAATGGGGATTATGAGAGAATCCTATTTTAGGTGTTGTGAAACATAATGTGTTAATTGACGTAAAGTACTTAGAACATTGCTTAGAGTTTTACATGTATTAAATTTACTTACTTTAATATGCAAAACTATTATAATTATTAGTGTTATTTTTATTAGGGAGATAGTCCTCGAAGAAGAACATGAGTAAAAAGGGTTAGGAGAAAACCCACTCTTTGCCTAATTCACAATTTTCTTTATGGCTGAACCTGTTTTGACAGTTAGAGTCTTGAGATTTCTATATCTCTGTTAACATGAGAGAAATCCCTTCTAAATGTTTCCTACTTTCTGTAAAAGGAATATACCTATAAATATACAGATCTCTATCTCTCCTAAAATATAAAAGCTTCCACTTGAACCCAAAGTGTCCTGTAATCACAGAGTTTTTCTCCTCCTAACTTTTGGTGCCAAGTAGTTCCATCCAGAGGGTGACTCTTACTGCCTTTGTATCCTCACCACATACCTTCTTCTCATTGCCCTACAATCCTAGCTTTAACTGCTACCACACCAATATCAGTTCTTTTAACACCATCAAACCCTTCACAGATTGTACTACATTCAGAAACATTGGCAGAATAGAGGCATGTTCTGGAATCCACAAAAACTTAGGTTAAAGCTTCCCAGGTTATTTAACCCAACTGGACTTCAATTCTCTTATCTCTAAAATGGGAATAATGGAGGATAAAGATTACTCAACATAGTATCTGTCACGTAGTCTCTGTCAGTGAATGGTTTTTATAGTATAGGTCATTTGATGTGTATTTTGAAATAAGTGGATTGCTAAAAGTGTGGAAAATATTAGTTTCATTTTATACATCAAATTTGGAAAATAGTCAAAAATCGTGCAATTTTAAAGGGGCAGGTGGAGTTAATAATAAACTGTATTTGTGCTGTTGTCACATGGCAGCATCACTTTCAGACAAATTGAAAGACAAAATAGGCAATACCATTGGTCATGCTCTACCCATATCAGACATTTTCTGAGTAATTTTTTGATAATGATTGTAGTATTTAGTTTTTGAATTATCAATATTAAAATTTATTTTTAATACTATAACAATGTTGCTTGAATTCTTAAGTTGTGATAACGCTGTTGCTGAAAATATGAAAAACTTTGGAAAGATGTTTAGATGTGATATAAACACTTTGAAGAGGATCTAGAATCCCCACAATACCTTGTGCTCTTAATTTTGGAGAGGATACTTGGAGTAGTTTCAGAAAAAGAGTTGAGAAAAATGCAGTACTTTTTAAACATTTTTACTGACATATAGTTGATTTACAATGTTGTGTCAGTTTCAGGTGTACAGTAAAGTGATTCAGTTTTACATATATATATAAATACATATATTCTTTTTAAAATTATCTTCCATTATAGGTTATTACAAGATATTGAGTATAGTTCCCTGTGCTGTACAGTAGGTCCTTATTGGTTATCTATTTTATATATAATAGTGTGTATATTTTAATCCCAAACTCCTAATTTATCCCTCTCTCCCCTTCCCTTTTGGTAATCATAAATTTGTTTTCTAAGTCTGGGAGTCTATTTCTGTTTTGTAAATAAGTTCATTTGTATCTTTTTTTCAGATTCCACATATAAGTGATATCATATGATATTTGTCTTTCTCTTTCATTTAGTATGATAGTCTCTAGGTCCACCTATGTTGCTGCAAATGGCATTATTTCATTCTTTTTTTATGGCTGAGTAATATTCCATTGTTTATAAATATATATGTATTGGTATATACTGTATGCTATATAGATATATATATCCATTCATCTGTCAATGGACATTTAGGTTGTTCTATGTCTTGGCTATTGTAAATAGTGCTGCAATGAACATTGGGGTGCGTGTATCTTTTCAAATTATGTTTTTCTCTGGTTATATGCCCAAGAGTGAGATTTCTGGGTCATATGGCAGCTCTATTTTTAGTTTTTTAAGGAACCTCCATACTGTTCTCCATAGTGGCTGCACCAATTTACATTCCTACCAACAGTGTAGGAGGGTTCCTTTTTCTCCATGCTCTCTCCATCATTTATTATCTGAAAAATAAGGTACTTTTTGATTCACATACTTCATATAACTGGGCCAATAAAATTTTTAAAAAAAAGGAAAAAAAAGAATGTGAGGCATGACATGACTGTGAGAAAAAAAACAAGGTCAAATGCCCCTAAGCCACATTGGCTGGAGATTTATGCATATCAAAAACACAACCTTTACATTTATTCCTGTGGGAAAGTTCATCTTAACTCATGTGTGCTTTGAATTATGTGAGGTCTTCAGGAACACATTTCTCTCATAATATTAGACCACCCTGCATCTTTAAGTTCAAGTTCCGTTTCAGTCACCGTGTGCTGGTGGAGTGTTTAAACAATTTGTTTAAATAAATACTCTTTGTAAAGCTTGCATGTATAAACCAACGACTTATTTTCAAAAATACCTCTGATATGCCTTTCTTAATGAACAAAGAAATGTTTCCTGCAGTGAAGAAGCACATTTTCCGCTCTGCAAGCTCAGGGATGGTCTTTGGCTCTATTCTCCTTGTCCAGCTGCAGGAAATTCCCTTACCTGTCGTTCAATGTCTGGCCTGTGTTAGAGATGCTGTTTTGGCAGAATCCAACAGCTTGTCTGCTACTCCTCAGGTATACATACATGACGGGTTAGGGTCCTTTGATGTCCAGCTCAGCCGTGACACTTGTGAGACCAGGGACACTTGTTTTCGAATATAACCTACTAGGGCCTCTTCCTACACCCCTCAATTCTCCATGCCTTTGACCCACAGATACCTCTACCACAGTTAGCAAACTCTGTTTAGTGCTTCCTAGAGACACTATGGATTAGAAAATATGCCCATGACATTACTGTCCACTTGACAGCACTTTGTGGTCCTCAGCATTGTGTGGCGGGTCTAGGATATCCTCTGCTCATGGTCCCCAAAGGTAGAGGGTTTGGGAGCTCTTGGTAGAGCTGAACAGGCATCATCCACCTAAAGTTATAGACCTCCTCAGAGCCTGTACACAGATCATTTCTTCTGTCAGTATATTGATTGATGAAGTCATTGCTCTGCCTAAAATACTTCTTGTGAATACATTTGCAGCAATGACACAACCACAAACAAAATAAAACAAATAAGACCCCAAAAAAACCCCAGATAGTTTGAACCGTAATTTGTTCTCACTTTGAAAATGAGCTACTGCAACTCTTGAAAAGTTGGAAAAGTTGCAAATGGAAGTTATTTCTGCCAAATGTTACAGACATAATGTGTGAGAAAGGTTTTCTCAAATTGCTCAGTATATATGCTCAGCATATATTTTCTATACTCAAGGCTGTCAATCTGTTTAAATAAATACCGCTTGGAGAGCTTATATGAATAAGAGCTTTATTATCTAAGCTGCTTATTTTATGAAGTCCATCTCTTTCTCAAGGCTTACTTCAAATATACACTTTCTCTCCTGCCACCAAGATTGTGAATCACGTTTATAGACATAAAAATGTAACACAGGTTTTGTTTAGTTCTATGTTTTAGTTTATCAGATCTATTTGAATCTACAATCTGCAAACCAATGAAAACTACAGAAATGTGAAAAATCATTTTTCTACTTGATTTTTATGTGCACTCTTAGAATTATATGTTTCTTCCTTATAACAACAAAGAAGCTATTTATCCTTAACAATGCACAGAATAGTTTTCTTAAGTGAGTTGGGAAAAATAACTTACTAACTTTTTACTATAAAACTTCTAAGTAGAAACCAATTTATGATAACAATAATTTAATGTCCTTATTATCATGAGTGATATTTAAATATGTAATAAATCTTACATGTACATTGGTGCATGGGCACCAATCAAACAGAAAGGGTATTGATCAGTTGGAATTGTCCCTTGTATTGTAATAACTGTGATACCAGCTCTGATATAGCCCTGCTAGTTGCTCCTTATTGTGATTTATGTGGCTTTTTTTTTTTCTAGAGAAGAAGCACAGAAAAGGAAGAGGAGATGGACAGTTTTTGCTTTTCCATCTATTCTCTGTAGGACAAAATATTTGGTTATAAATTGGGGCCTGCAATGAAACTAAAAAGATTTCTAAAGAATATCAATTTTAAATTAATTCAACCAAGAAATGTTTGCTGAACGTATGAATTTGTTCCAATTTTTCCAGTGTATGAGATATCATTTATAAGTCATTGTGCTGGTCAGAACACAGTGACATACAAGAACAAGCTTGAAAAGTACAAAGCTGCACCAAGTGAGAATATTATCTGTGGAAATTTAGATTGTGGCAGCCAGATACACTAGCTCGGGATCCACTAGCTGAATGAGTAGCCCATTTTTCTCCCCAAGGAGAAAATCACCACTTGATCACCAACAGTTGGTCAGGTACTGCCTAGGAGACACTAGATCTGCATCTTCTGCGGATTTAGGTTCTGAAGTTACCTTATAGAGTCATATTCATTAATATCAAAATTATTCCTGAAAACCTCTTACAACAAACAACATCACCATGGAGACTGAAATTCCATCTCTTCATAAATCCGGAATCAATTTTTTCATCAGCTTTGGGACAGATTGTTCTTTCTTGCTTTGATTCACAGATGAAATAGCTTGTATTTAAAGAGAAAGGCTCATCTTGAAACACTATAAAAAAATATTTCAAAATGGCAAGATGCTTACACCACAAGAGATGCAAAGGACGTGAGACCAAAAGCATGAGTTCACACCTCTCAGCTAATGCTCACTCACACTGAGACCTAAGTTCTTTGAATATCAAAGTGGGTGGAATCTCCTGCATCTTTTAAAAGTGCTGTTTTCTCTTTCTTTCTTTCTCTACCCCACTCTTGAAGCCCAAGTATATAAAGTTGAATTTGCCTTATCACCAATTGAATGTGCCTAGCATATTACCCTACCTATATACAAGGTAAGTTTATCGTTCTCATTTAAAAGGTAAAACACTGAAGCTAGGGGAGGTTAAATGTCACGTTGCAGATCGCATGGCTGGCAGAGCAAAGTCTGAAGAAGCACCGACTCCGAAGATGTTATGTTTCCACCAGGGCACAGCAGTCCTCCAGCTAGTGTTCTGGTACTCTATTGTTTACAGAAGCTCCACCAGGCCCCTGTCCTTAGAAGTCTATTTATGGACTGGAAATACTGCTGAGACTCTAGCTGACCTGCGGAGTGAGAGGGTTCTCCTCTTGTCTCTAGGCTCAGGGTCTGAAAAAAAATGCTGGGTATCAGATAATTCAGCCTCAGAGCAATTGTCCATTGGAAATAAAACTTTAATATAAAAATCTTAGCTCTTAAAATTCTATTTGCCATTAGTTCTCAAGGTTATCAGCCTTTAGGTTGAACCACATCAAATTGCCATTTTTGTGGGTGAAAAATGTTGATTATAAGCAATTTCGTGGGGTCCGATGTAAATTTATCACCGTGACTTTTATAGTAGAAAAAGGCCTGTAACAACATAAAATGTTTTCTGGTCACCTTATAAAATATAGCCTTCTGGTCACTCTTTATTCTGTCAACCTGGGTTTTATTTTTCTCTTTCTCTTCATAGCAATGATCAGAATCTGGATATGCTTTGTCTTTTTTTTCTTACTTTTTTCCCCGCCCCTGCCCCCATCAGTAGAATTTACTCTCATCACCTAGAAAAGTACCTGGAACATAAAAAGCGCTCAATAAATATTTGTTGAGTAAAATAAACTTGATGATTTGAAAACATCTGCCTAAAATGTTGAATTATTAGACATATTTTCTATTTGGAGTGTTGCTATAAAACATACATTTCCAATTCCCCAATGTCCCTTTGGAAAAGATAAATTAATTCATTTCATTAGTGATATTGTATTGCCTGCGGCATGACTTGTCAGGGTGGCTACAAGAGACTAATGATTGGATAATCAGAGTTTATTTATCATAGAACCATTTTTTGCTACTGAACTGAAGTATAAATAATGGTATATCAGTATTTACATTATAAATACTGTTTTGGGGTTTGTTAGTTGGTCAAAAAATTCTCCCTAGGCTGAAACAGCTAGTGGGTAAACATTGCATGTACCACATATAATATATCAAAATGAGAGTATAGTGATCCTTTGTTAGGCAAAGAACAAACATTGCATACAAATAACTTTTGTCTGATGAGAGTGAAGCTACTGAAGGATCCCAATTTCTTGATGACACTCAGCATCTTGGAAAAATGATAGGATTAACATAATCTTGTGGAGATAAACTGCGTACCAATAAGAAAAGATAAAGTTCTACTAGAATTTTCATTCAGAAGAGAAGATTATATTCCTCAGATAATATTAAGGGGCAAGACTGGTTTAATAACTGTGGCAAAAAAATTGGTGGGACCAAAAAGAGTTGTTGCCAAGAAATACAGCTCTGGCTGCTGGTGTGCCAGCACTCTTGACATTGAAGGGCCGTATGACCTCTCCAAGTGATGGATTTTTATGAACCTGCTGTATAAATCATTACTTTCAGGGAAAATACAATTTGGCTACATAAATCTCTCCCCTGTCCAAGAAACATTTCCCCAAACATAGTATTATTGTTCATTGAGAATACCCCCAAATTCTTCCTTTCCTCCATCCTCAGACCATGGAGGTGCCAATCAAGTCACTTCTTCAATGGGGCTATTGTGGTTAAAGACGTCACCATTACAGAACTTAGTGAGCAGCCTAAGGCCGTCCTGGAGCTTCTGGTTTTCTGGTAGCTAAGGGTAGACAGATTTGCAAACAGCCAGCAGCAGGAAATGATTGTGACCTGTTTTGGAATCAATAAGCATTGAGTTACTGTACTAATGACTCATCTAAAATATTTTAAATTTCCTCTGAAATGACAATTTTTTTGCCGCTTCAGGGGTTTTGTACATTTTATTTCTTTGGCTGCACCACCCGGCATGCAGGATCTTAGTTCCCTGACCAGAGATTGACCCGTGACCCCTGTAGTGGAAGTACGGAGTCCTAACCATTGGACCACCAGGGAATTCCTGGTTTTGTACATGTTGTTTTATCTCCCTAAGATGTTCTTCTCTTGGTTAATGCCTACTTATCCTTTCAGGATTCTGTTCATATATCATTTTCTCAGAAAAACCTTCCTTACTATTAACCCCCCCAACCTCCATCCTGAAACCGCAGTTATACACACACACACACACACACACACACACACACACACACACAGGCCTTCCTATTACACATTCTCATAGCCCCTTCTGCACTTCCTCCATAGCACCTTAATGTGTGTGTGACCATTAGCTCCATAAGGGCAGGCATGTGTTTTCAGTTTTTTGCTGCATCCTAAGTATCTAACCAAGTACAGGGCACACAGTGGATGCTTAGTAAATATTGCTGAGTGCTTGACTTTTTGAAGTTGTTTTTGTTCTGTTCCTCTGTGTTTTTCTTTGAACTAGAGTTTACAATAGATACAGACTGTACATTCCTTCGTGGACCTGCCCTGTTCTGTTTCTAGCCTTAACTCCACATTCCAGCCAAACCAACCATTTGTCATCTCCCATTAATGGCTCAGTGCCTGCTAACTGCAGCTGCTGCTTTGGGGTTGGCTCTCCTATAAGATTCATGATGAGACAAGTTTCCTTGGCATCAAACTTTTGGTTCTATTCAGTGAGCATTTATTGAGCATCTGTAACTCACCGTACACTGTGTTAGGAGCTCTGATATAAAAATGAAGATTAGTCTTATTTCTGAGGATCTTTGAGCCAAGAGATGAGCAGAGAAACACATGGATGGATTAATGCAGTAATTGTGTGCTGCGTGTCACAATCAAGGTGCTTTATGATTTAGCCTATACGGATAGAAAAGGGTTTCCACATTGCCTGTAACGTGCTGACATACCAGGATCCCTGGTACTCATATATTCAGTGATTCTCTCATTAGAAGCAAATGCTTTACAGGTTGAATCATGGGTATATCAGATGGTGACACAAGTTCTTAAATACTTACATAAAATAAATTTGTCTGGGAAAGGAATTTCATAGATCTTATTCTTAGCCTGAGTTTCTTTTAAATGCAGCATTCCAGGTTCTCATCTCTAATCAGAGCTCTTGCTTCAGTAGTTTTCTTTTTTTTCCCTTTATTTATTTATTTTTTAATTGAGGTATAGTTGATTTACAATGTTGTGTTTGTTTCAGGTGTACAGCAAAGTCATTCAGTTGCATATATATATATATATATATATATATATATATATATATATATACACACACACATATATAAATCTATTCTTTTTCATATTATTTTCCACTATAGGCTTTAATCAGCATTCAGATATTTTTGATGCTGTATGGCCACAGACCCAGCCCTTTTCTCACAAACATCAACATTAACTTGCTTGGGTTATCGAAATCATATTCTACTGAGCTACAACCTTCTTTTTCACCCTTTCCTTGCTACTTTACAAGAAATTTAATTTCTTTTCATAGAAATCATTCTCATTTTGAAGATATTCTCACATTAAACCAAAGAAAGAAATAATTATATTTGGTGGAAAGTACAGCTTCTAAGTAAAGATCTCCTTCCCTCGATTGTTACAGGAGAAGGATGGAAAGGCAAAGCCAGCTCTGGGGGCCAGTGCATTGCATGCTGCTACCTCACTTGTAACCAACAACCGGTCTCTTTGAAATGCTCACACACCGTGGATTGAAATTGTTAACGGAAATCCTAGCAAATAGAGACCATGGGTTTTAGGCATTTATATGAGTATAAAGCGTCCTATTGTGAGACTCTGCCATTTCCATTAAGTACATTTTAGCTCTAATTGAGAAGCCTTCTTGCTATTACCCCAGTTGGACTTGATCTTTTATTCTTCAGGGCTTTATTTATTTATTTTTTGGCAATTCCTCCCATCCATCATACTTACTGAATTCTTTCTTGAAATATACTCAATTGGAAATTAGAATCTGAGTTCTAAAAGGGACCTCATCTCTGAAAATATGGAGCAAAATCAAGTACAAGCTAGAAACCATGAGTCCCGCCTGCCTGCCTCTCACCAAATCATCACTAACATTTGTATAGCACTTCACACATTCAAAATGCATTTTTCAAACATTATCTCATTTAATTCTTGCCCCTTCTCTGTGAGTTAGTTATTCATGACTCTACTTTACAGATAAGAAAATAGGGTTCAGGAGAAGTCAAATGACTGGCCAAAGATCACAGAGCAAGTAGAGGAAAACAGCCATCAAAAGGAAGGCTTTTGCCTTCAAATTCATGAACTTCATATATCTTCTAAATGCACGATCATCCTTATAGGCTGTGTTGGTTTCCTCCAGGCCAAAAATTTTATTAATCTTTATACCCATCACCCCAGTGGCCCTTCCACCTGGCCTAAGTGGAGTTTAATGAGTACATTTCTTGGATAGATTGATTTTGTTCTTTGGGTGAGAGTTTGTTCAGTAGTTATTCTATTTTCCTTAGAAAAAAAAAAAAAAGGTAAGTATTTTACATTACAAACTTAATTTCAGTCCAGAAGGAAACAAACAAACAAAAAAGACTAAAACAAGCCAAACAACAAAAACAAATCAGCATTTCCTCTAAAATGAAAACAATGACATTTAAGCTTCAATTACACTTCTCGCTGCCCTGCAAATAGTCACGCCAGGACCCAGGGCTTCTTGCTGATTGAGAGCACATTTTGAGTTCCCCCCATTGTTCCTGGCAACCCTGCTCCCATGTAGCAAGCAGGATATTCAACTTGACAAGGCTCTTTCTTTCTGGATCAGGGAGGGAGCAAGGTTCTTGTCAGTTTGAATCATGAGCCCACACTTGGCAAAGCTGAGTGGACAGGCGCAGTGGGGGGAGGTGCCATGTGCACACCATCCATGAACCCATCATGTGGGCCTCTCTCCCCATCTCCTAAATAACTCTACTGGCTTCTAGCTATCCTGCTCCTAGAGGGCCTCTTTACTATTTGGCCAGCTGATTTGCTTCTGACACTAAATCAACTCGTTATCCAGCTTCTAAAATTTTACTTTAAGACTTCATCATTCTACCAATATTTTTTTCAGAAGTGCAGCTGAGAATATCCAATTCTGCCATTCTCAAGGTTTTAATGTTTTAAAACATATTTCTAAGGATGAAAATGCCTTTTTTTTGGAGTCCACATCAAAAGGCTTTTAGAAGTCATCAAAGAAGACTGAAAACCTAGTGTATGCAGCTCTAAAAATAGTTTGTCTTTATTATTATTTTAAAACACTGAGCTTTAAAAGAATGACAAATAGAATTAATAAAAGATGAAATCTGGAAATTCTGATTGTGTAATAAAGAAAACAAAAGTGTCTTATTATTTCATACTTTTACCCCTAAGAGTTCACACTTCAGTTGTATTTGTTTCAAGAGGAAAAAAGAACAAACCTTTACTGGTTAAACGTCCTAACATATGTCTGAAAAGTAAGTAATCTGGCCCCATTTTTCTTCTCATAGGCATTGAGAACAATATTTTTGGTTATTATATGAATGTAGAATTTTATCCTTTGCTGTTTTCTTTTTAATCATGAAATAGCAGTAAAGCTTCTTTTGAATACAGGTAAATCTTTCTTTAAAGTATTTTTACGGCAATGGAACCCATCACAAGCTTTTCGAGGTTTAATTATAGAATTTTGTGATGCTCTCAGGATGAGAAAAAATTTTCCTCTTTCCTTCTAGGTTTTTCTGGCTGGTCTAAGAATTAAATTGACAAGAGACAGATTAACAGGAGAAAATCAAATTGAAGTTTGTATGTAAAGGCTCAAAGACAGAAAGGTAAAATGAGGTGTCTATGCCATCCTGAGCTAGGGAAAGTGATAGGGACCTGGGACTTCCAAGGACAGTAAGGTCACTCACAGGATGAGAAGAAGAAGAGCAGATGTTGAGTAATTAGGTGTTTGCCCAGCCATACACATGGGTACCTGACATAAAATTTATCTCTGGTAATTATTCTCATTCTGGGAAAGAACCAACCCCCAATTCTTTAAGGAGGAGATAGTTTCTCTTGAGCCTGAATGGTCTCAATTGCCTTCAACTCAAAATAATCCACATGCCAACGTGACACATCTTCGAATGAATAGTCATAAAGGGGTTCTGAACAGGCCTCCCCAAGATGTGTCACATGGGCATGTGGATTATTTTGAGCTGAAAGCAGTCAAACCCTGTGAGCTCAAAAGGAACTTTTACCTCTCCCTTAAAGAATTTAAACTGGGGAGGCCTGTTCTGAACCCCTTCATGACTATCCAATGCTAAACATGTAAACAAACCAAGTAATTAAGGGAGGGAGAAAAAGAAAATGACTAATAATGTTAAATTCAGTCAAAACAGTTGTCCTGTACTTTCAACCATCTTTTTCAATGTTCTCAGCTGAATCTAAATCTCAAGTAATAAAATAACACTTTGCATAACAAACTCAATTTTTTTGTCTAGTTACCTAATACTAAATGATACTTCACCACACCTTTACATGTATATCTAAATCTTGGCTTGCATTAAGAACCCATAACAGATAATAACTATGAAAACATTGTTCTTTGGGGCTATTGTCCATATCTTTTTTTCAGTCTTTAATTCCTTTGTTTCAGTTACATTCTATTTGTCCCCTTTACCAGAAAGTTATAGGGGGAATGTATTATCATTACTGACTTAACTACACTTCAGATGTAGCTCTTTCCCACTGGGGTACCTTTATGGATTGCTCTAATGCACTAAATTACCATTGTCGTCATTCATTGATAATTATTTTCTGAGTATTTACTAACCTGGATGGTACCTCACAAGGCCCTGTGATGGTATATATTTTTTCAGTTATAGTTCCAGCCCTAAAAGATTTTGCAGTCTAAAACCATGAATATAGACCAGTATTGAAGTTAATGATTATTCATAAAATTTGGACAAGTACTCAATATATATGTACATGTAACTTATCACTTGAAATTGGAGCTACATAGTGTTTAGGATAAAGGTTAGTTGAGGGCTGAGCCAATAGATAAGATCCAGAATAGTCAAGCAGAGATTAAAGTGCAAAGCAGAAAAACTTAGAGAGCAGGATTTTTTTTTTTTTTTTGTCTCCTGGGGTCTTCAGGGTAGTGAAGATCTCTCCTGCTGTAAACAGATGTGCAGGGAAGATTAAATTACTATTTAGGGTTGGAGGGGGGTGATCCTTACCCAATAGATGGATGAAGCTTTCATATTAATCATGACAAGAAAGTATTGCTTAAAGCCTATGTTGGTCACTAACCCTGGAGAAGGTGGTTTGAGGATTTGATTATGCTTTTCTGAGGTGGTCTTACCCTCTCAGCTTTTAAGAGGAGTTTGAGAAAGGACACCTATGGCAGACTCTTATGTTGATATCATTGGAAATACCTTGGGTGGCAGAGGCTACCAGCTTACCAGGATCTTAAAGAGAGTCTACATCATTGAATGATAACAGGACAGCCCTGGGGTTGGTCGGGGAGCAGTGATAGGAAAATGAGGGGAAGCCACAATTAGGGAAGTCTCATTCCCTAATCCTGTTTATAGATTTCTCAAGGGCAAGTTGATGCAACACAAAGGTTAGCTAAAAGTTTGATTTCTTCTTTTCTGTTTGTTTGTTTAGTTGTAATATACAGCTGTGTATTCCCATAAAAATGTGAAACAAAAAGTTAAAATAGTTCAGAGATGATCAGATGAACGGTTTACAGTGGGGGCAATAAAGACCATTTTAAAACGGAATATAAAATCACCTGGAAAAGGCTAGATTTTGAACTAACTGGGCATATTAACATGTGTTATGAGTTAGTGGTCTTGTGATTTTCAAATTATGCCACTGTACATAATAGAGTGTTGTTTGATAGGCCTCACTAAGTGGCCTGGCACTAAACCAGATCTGTCATCTAGAGGAAAGGAAGGCAATTCCAATTTCATCCAAATAAGCTCATATTAAAATACGGAAAAACAAATGTGACACAGCTGCCATAGCCTGGCCAAGTTAAAATGCTTACAAATATTTTATGTCTGTAATATAAGACCGCTTACTAATGGGAGAATATTATGTGCAAAAGAGTGCCAGATTGCCTTTGATATAAGTTGGTAATAAAAATGCTATAGGGTTAGTTTTTATGGTTCTTGTAGGTTATAATAACATGCTTCCTGTGTTATTACTTTAACAGACACTAAGAGAAAAATCTATACGGTGCGGTCACTTTCCTTAAATAGCATGTACAACACGTGCACAATCAGCTAGGATATTGAATCAACAATTTATTGGGCCTTGTTACATATCTTGGAAGTAATAGTTTATTTAAACATGTGCCTTTTCTTTCCCGAGGAGAATTTCCTGTGTGCTCTGGATCATGCTATGTTCTACTGCTATACAAATATGAAAATATGTAAGAGTCATGTTTTAGTCAATACTACACAATGTTCTTTATTAGAGGGGGGGAAAGAATATAGCTGAGTTAAAGCAATATAACATGATGAAGTTCTGAAATATATGAATAAAGACACCTTATTTATTATACAAAGTTAAGGAATTTCCCCTTGGGGAAAAGAAAATGTAACACATCTACTGATGTCTTTGAAACAAAAAAATAGACTCCTAAAAAGAATCGTGTAACTTCCATCATTTCAATCTATAATGTAATTAGGAAATATAAGAATAACATGAAGGAAAATAATCCCAACAGTATAGGAGGCCATTTGGCAAAGGGAAGATTATAGTGATATTTTGGTTTTGACTTCAACATAGGAGTTTTAATTTGCTTCTTTAATGAATATTACTTTAGGAGACAAACATGTATGGATACTTGTAATGTCAATCCGGAAGTGCTGAAGTGTTCCTGTAAAAGAGTATCATCAACATTGAACCTGAATCACCTCTCTCTGACACATCCTAGCCAACTCCTTGACCTTGACCTGTTGACTATTAACTGTGCTATATCTAGAGATAAATCCAACAGAATGACATTATTGAAGTTGATGTCAGGTTTTATTTCAAGCATGGGAAGACATTTTAAAGCAGATATTGTCATATGGCATTCCTTCAACCACTCTACGTATGTGCTAATTATTCTACCTTCATGCTGATCTGGCCCACACACATGGTTTCTTCTTGAGAAAGTGTTTTGCAAGTATTTTTGATAGAAATAAATGGGATTTTCATCTAGCCCATATTTAGGGTGATACTCAGTAATTAAATAAAAAGTGATGTAGTTTGGGGTCGGATATGCAAAAATTGAGATAGTGTGGTAGCCAGAATTCCAAGATGGTCTCCAAGAGTCCTGCCCTTTCATGTACATGCCCTGTAGAATCCTCTCCCTATTAGTGTGGGTGGGGCCTGTGAATATCATGGCATATTACTCCCATGATTTTGTTACATTATATGGCAAAAGCGAAGTGATTTTACACATGTGATTAGGGTCTTTAATCAGTTTATTTTGAATTAACCAAAAGAGGAATTATCCTGCGTGGGTCTGAATGAATCAGTGAGACTTAAGAGGTAAGAAACAGCAGGACACTCCCTCCTGTTTGCCTTGAAGAAGCAAAGTGCCACGGTGTGGAGAGGACAGATTGGCAGGGAATGGGCCTCAGCTGCAAGGAGCTGAATTCTGCCAATAGCCAGTGAGCTTGGAAGAGGACTCCAAGATAACATGAGATTGTACCTCCAGCCAACACCTTGACCTTGAGGAAAGGACCCAGCTAGACCATGCTCAGACTCCAGACCCACAGAAATGGTAAAATAATAAATAGTAAATGTATGTTGTTTAAAACTACTAAGTTTGTGGTACAAACCTATTTGTCACACAGCCAATACAGATAGTCTACCATTCTTTTTGTCAGGGTTTAGTTGCTCTTACTCCTAGAAAAGTCTCTTACTGAATTGAAGTCCACGCCTTGGGGTCTGTGTTCTAAGGAAATAGATAATTGCTGGAAACTGCCCTCCTTGTAATAACTAGTAACTTTCCCTTAGATTTCTCATCTATGCATCAAGAAATCTGGATTCTATTAACTTTTATAGGTAAACTTTTAACCTCTACCTTCACTTAACATTCCTATAATACACATTTTTAGTTTTTATGATGTTTCTTTCTGAACTCACTTTAGTTTTCTCACATATCTTGTGTTGACTTAAATAGATTCGAGATCCCATAAGGAACTTGCCACTGATGATAGAATAGAGACATTAATCCTTGCTTCTATATTCCAGGCATCCTTGCATCCTGTGTGTAGGAGAATATCCCGTTCGTTTGGCTTTCTGCCTACTTGTTTACTTGTTACTATTTTTAACACCAGCTAGAAAATTTTTGATTCAAACTCAATTCGGGTGCCCATTCTGACTTACAGCTCTTCTCTTTATCATTGAAGCCATAGCAGACATGTCCCAATTTTAACTCTGTTTGGAACCAATAGAACCAGGAAGGTATTGACAGCTTGTTTCTGTTTTTTGTTTTTGTTTCATTTTGTTTTAATTGTGGTAAAAAACGCATAACATAAAATTTATCTTAACCATTTTTAAGTGTACTGTTCAGTAGTGCCAAGTATATTAAGATTATTGTGTAACCAATCTCCAGAACTTTTTCGTCTTGCAAAACTGAAACTCTATAACCATTAAACAACTTCCTATTTCTCCCTCCTCACAGCCGCTGCAACCACCACGTCACTTTATGTTTATATAAATTTGAATACTCTAAATATCTCATATGAATGGAATCATACAGTACTGGTCATTTTATGACTGGTTTATTTTGCTTAACCAGGTACTCAAGGTTCGTCTACATGTTAGTCAGGGCTTTATATTAGGGTTCTCCAGAGAAACAGAACCAATAGGATATATATCCTATTGGTTCTGGTTTTTTTTTTAACAAATACTATGTTATTATTTACAAATACATAGCAATCATAAGGGTACATGTCACAAATTACAAATGGGAAAAGTACAAGGAAAAGTTGACAAGGAAAAGTTACGACAAATGTGTTAAATGACAACAAGGTATCCATTAATATGGAATCCATTTAGAATAAAACAGCTCTTTGTTAAAGTTAGACAAGGCCAAGAGCATGTACATTGTTGAGTAGGAAATGCCAGTTACCTAGAAATATACTTCTACCAAAAAAGTAGAAATGTGTTAGTATTGTACATAAATTAAATCATAGCATATAAAGGTCCAGTGTTCCACAGTACAACCATTGGTTTTAGGCAGGAATCTGTGAGAGACTTGACTGGCTATCTTGCTGGAAGAGGAAAGCCCCAGGACTGATTAACTTCTCTACCTTCCATAAAGCTTTGTTCAGGTGACTTTGGCATGTGGAATTTTTGCATATATGCAAAAATTGAGATTGGGTGGTAGGCAGAATTCCAAGATGGCCTCCCAGAGTCCTATCCTTTCATGTACATGCTCTGTAGGATCTTCTTTCCATTAGTGTGTGGGACCTTTTTGCTTGTTTGTTTTTTAAATATTTTGTATGGTAAAAATAGAGCAAAAATAGTTTTTTGTCCAAAGAGGCAAAAAGATACTCCTATAGTCACAGCTCTAAGGATGATTTAAGTAGTCTCTGCCTCTCAGTTGTGCATTGTAGTGTAAGTTGATTTCAACCACAGATTCTCCAGCTTTCATAATTTATCAAAAGCTAAAATCATACTGTAAAGATACATGAAGAAACAGAGCTTGTGGATACCAACCTGGATCATGGCTCCTTTCGTTTCGTGACTTCAGCTGCCCTTGATTGTGTATTTCTGTGGAACAAACACTCCTATGTTACCACTTGGCACCATAATGAACTGATATATATTCCCAGTGGCATCAGGAAAGTTGAGAAGGAAGATGAAGCAGTGCAGTGAAATGAACATTAATACCATGAAAAGGGTATCAATCAATTCTGGAATCACCCACTTGTTTAATTTAGAGCAACATGATCTAGCATTAAAATAATCACATCCTAAATCAGACAATGTAACTATGAAGTACACTAAGTCAACAGTCAAAGAGAGAGAAGTTGGACATCACCACCTCCCTTCTCCTCCTCCTCTCTCTCCCCCTCCCCCTCCCCTCCTCCTGCTCCTCCTCCTCCTCTCTCTCTCCCTCTCTCTCTTTCTCTCCCTGTCTGGTTGTTTTCTTTAATTGTAAAGTTTACCCCTGTACAATTTGTTTGATCTTCTTCCCTAATTCACTGATTTGTTTCTGAGTATATTGTTTAGTTATTTTTCTTTCTTTTTTTTGGAATATCATTGTGCAGACTATTTCAGAAACAGGAAATGATTGGCTATGGAATAGCAATGCCAGTGCCTTCCTTCAGAGTTTTCTGAGTAGTTGACCCGGGCATTCGTTATCTGGCTAAAGCTGTACAGGTAACTCTAAAGTGGGAGGGCAGACTCCTGAGATTCCCATAATGAGTCCTGGGGCCAGAGAAAGGGGGCAAGGAATCTATATAACTTAGAGCTGCTGTGAGGGGTAAGTCCTTTAGCACTTGGTGGACAGACAATCTGCATACCTTAAGAGAAAGCCTGCTCTGCCCAGATGCTTATTTCCTCCCCTGTGGAGCCACAACTTCTGCAATCAGGGTTCTGTCATCAGAAATTGCCTTTACTGCCAGGTATACAGGTACTGTCATTTGGGTTAATGAAATGAATTTAGATTTCATATTTGTTGACCCTCATCTCATCTACACATATAGGTGAGAGAAATAAAAAGAAGCACCAAGACGTAAAAAGGGAAAAACTTATCTGAAGGGAAGAGAGTTAGTATAGGAAACAGGAGAAAATATTTAGTTATAGTTAGTATCTTCATGAAGATTTTAAATAATAATATCACATCTACTACAATAATTCAACAACAGGCAGCACTGAATAAATTCCTGGGAGTTAAACTTAATTCCCCATGTGTCACTTTTCATTTTTCATTTATTAAGCTGTTTTTCAAAACCAGTGTTTTAGATTGCAAAGTGTGGTCCCTTGACCCGCAGCAACATTAGCAGCAATTAAGAACTTGTTAGAAATGTAAATTCAGGAGCCTCAACATAGATAGACCTTTTGAATTAGGAGTTTTAGATATGGAGCCCAGCACTCTGTTTTATTGAGCCCTGCAGATGGTTTTGATGTGTGCTGACGTCTGAGAATCACTGCTTGACTGCATATTAGAATCACTACTGGTGACTGGCTCCTACCCCATGCAATTCTGATTTAATAGACTTAAGGTGCAATTTGGGCTTCAGGAGTTTTAAAAGTTCCCCAGGTGATTCTAATGTGCAGATAAGATGAGCACCAATGATCTAAATCCACTGGGCATGAATAATTAGATCCCTTTCCAGATCTGGTTAGAGCAGTGGTTCCCAAACATGTCTACTCTTTGGAATCACTTGGAGAACTTCACAGACAACTGTGAACTGTGGTATAGCATCCCTAGACACTGTGATTTAATTGGTCTGCGGTGTGGCCTGGACTTTAGAAAACAAAAGTCAGGTTATTCTAATGTGCAAAGTTTGAGAAACAATGGGTTAAAAGCTAAATTCCTTGTTCTAAAGATACATTTCTAGATCCTAAGACTAAATTCCTAGATCTAAAGCAGACACTAGGTGTATGATCTTTATAAAGACTAATTATATAGATTTATTATATATATATATATGCACACACACACACATAACTGAACTAAGATTTAACTGCCTCCTGACATCCCTAAACAAAATTAAGCCTAAAAAAAAAAAAAAAAAAAACGATGATTTGTAGCCCAAGGTAAGGTACAGAGCTTCTCAATCTTGCAGTGCATTAGAATGTCATGGGAGGTTTTAAAACCTCTAATACTTAAGCCTCACCTCAGACCAATTAAATACAAGTAAATCAGAACCTCTGGGTGAAACTGAGGTATCAGAATTAAATCAGAACATTGCAGAGTAATCAAAGGTTCAGTATTGTTGGAATAGCCTCAGAAGGTTCCAAAGGGCACATGAGGTTGAGAACCATGTGTTAGAGTGTAGCCTTACTTCAGGTGAAAAGGAGATTTGCTCATTCCAATTTTCTCATAGGCCATGGAGGAGCTGGGCCTGCTTTGTGTGCTCAGGAATGAAATGACAATGTCGCCATCAGGGGTAATGATACCCACATCAATATAGGACCTTGTGTAATAAGAGTCTGTCTGGTATACTTTTGGCTTTTATTAGAGTGGTTTGGCATTTGGTCGCTGGATGCCCCCTGTACAAGTCACCGAATGATCTGTTAATATTAGTTTTCATTATTATTACTAAAAGTAAAACTTTTGAGCTGCCAAACTACTGCAGTAAAACTAAGTTGCAATAGCTTATGTTAGTGAAGTGATTTTCAACCAATGGTGATTTTGTTACCCAGAGGCTATTTGACAATGTCTGGAAATATTTTGTTTGTGACAACTGTGGGGGGAGGGAAGTCTTCCACTGGCATCTAGTGGGTAAAGGTCAGGGAAGCTTCTAAACATCCTGTAATGCACAGGATGACTTCCCACTCCCATAAAGAATTATCCAGACTAAAATGTCAGTAGTGCCGAGGTTGAGAAATCTTGCTTTTGTGGAAAGCCTACAGGCTTCTACTATTTCACGGGAAATTGTAGACCAAAGGTAGAAAGTCTATTACAAAGAAGAATTTGCTTGGGGGAGATTGTAGAAAATCTCCAGAACTTCTTGATAGAACCAAATATTCTGACGATCATAACTTTTTCCTAAGAAACTCAACCACACAGTGGTTTTGAATTAACACAGCATCTATTTGAAGTTTGCTCCTGTATTTCTCAAAGTAAATTCAAACTTACAATATCAAATACATTCTTACAATATCAAATACATTCTAACAATAGAACCCCATCTCTATGTAAATATATTTAGACCAAACAAATCATCTAGAGGGTTTGTTATTTCCATGCTTTTGTTCCCTAAGCCCTGAGTGCCCTTCTCTATCTTCTATCCAGGGTAGCCCAGGAACATTTTTTAAGTGACCAGTGAGGAGTCAAATCCTCCAGAAAGCCTTGCGTGGCCTGGGACCCCCATATAAAAAGAGCTTCCCTCTTTCATGTTCTCAGAATACTCTGTGTGCATTTCTATCATAGTACTCACATAAATGTTTTAAAATATGACTCTAACTCCTTAATAAGCTGCATTTCTTGAAGGTAGAGCATTTGCTCTGTAGCACCAAGACCTAGCAGAACTGCTAGCACATTGCAGGTATTCAAAGTTTTGTTAAATGAACAAATGAATGGTGATACATTTGCATCATTAATTGTTTTAAGGCAATACCAGGAAAACAACTCTTGCATGAACTGTTATGTGGGTAACTTAGATCTATCATATCAAAAACTGTATTGAAGTTCACTCAACCACAAAAGCCCACATTTATGCTTAGACTCACTTATCATTGCTGCTTCCTGCTTTTCCTAGTCACTTTCAGCCCTCATTTTAAAAGTTCAAGGTCACTGAACACAAATAATAGTTTCTCTTCCCCATATAAAATACTGTAAAAACTTAACCAAAACGGAATAGCAAGAATCTATGGAGTTTAATGTTTTTTTTCAAACTCATTATTTCAAAAAAATCTTCATGAGAATACATTTTGCTTGTTTTAAAATATTTTTACAAAGAAAAAAAAGAGCTTGAACCTCTGACCTTCTGAGAATATGTTTTCCCACTCCTTCTAGCTATACCTGCCAAAGTCTTAGTTCTAGGCACTTGTAAGATATTTTTAATCATTTGTGCCTATTCATTTTGATTAAAGAAATTGGAGGAAAAAGGGAAGTGAGCCATTCCAGAAAGGGCTACAGAAAGCATGTCATTAACATTTTTCTACCGCCAAATTTAGTCATCAACTTAATTGCTGAGATTTAATTGTTCTCCTGAGGCTTTCACAGTGACTGCTTCATTGACCATCTTGTTCAACAAAGAAAATATACGTACTGACTCTGAAATTCTATATTATTTCTGGGAAAATAGCATCATTTAGCTGATAGAGAAAGCAAATGTATTTAGTTCAAAATATGTATTTGTGAGAATTTTGGAGAATAGTCTGTGCAAATTTAAGAATACTTCCCATTCCTTCAGCCTCTGACAGCTAAGGATCTCAATGCACCACTTACGGCATATCAGAGTCAGCAGCTAGTCAACAAACCTCCAGTAAAACCTTCTTCCCCTTCATTTATATTTAACAAAAATAGAAAGACCATTGAAATACAGACTAAAGAAAAAGCAAGACTATAAACTTTAAGTCTGACTCACTAAAGGACTTTTTATGTCTTCCCTGGTGCTGTATCTCAATTGTCTATGTACTTTAGCTGTGTTTCTGTGAGTTCTCTTCTTGGTTTCCCAAGATAATTTTGTATTATGGAGGAGGAGATAAGAAAGGAGTGCTGTATTTTGGAGCTAAGAGACTAGGTTCCTATATATGCACTTTCTCACTGCTACTGACTTGTACTCTACAATTAACATCTACATAGCATTCTATTCTCTGTATTCCCCATAAATCATTGCCGGATACAGGTTAATTTTAAGTAAAAGACCAGTTAAGCCTTATATCATTCCATTATACCCACCACAACTAAATTTGTTTCTATGTATAAATATACAGATTTATGTGTATTGTTCCAGAAGCAAAGTTTAATGGTCCTGGAAACCACTAATTGTGTAATGTGATAGATGTCATAGAAAGAAAAATATAAGATGCATTTTTCAAAGTTATATATACACACATACCCATATGTGTCTGGGGGTATGCTTACTGGATATAGAAAAGTGGGAAGCATGAAGGCTTAGTTGAGAGTGGCATTTGAGAAGTGGCAAAGACACACAGCATGAGGAAATACATAAATATACATTGTAACCTCCTCTCCACAATATAGGTGAATCAATTACCTGTAAATGAGGATGTTGAACAAGATTATGTAGATTTCTTATCTCTATGAAATTTTAGGATTCTATGAATGAGGTTTTTTTTTTTTTTTCTAAAGCAACACACTTGCCCACTAAAGTTTAAATTAGTATCCTGGTCCATCGTTTTCATTTTTCTGATCACTTCACAGTTAACTCTTTCTTCAGATTCTCTATGAATCCTTCATTGAACCATTAGAGGTTGTGTTCAGAGGTTTAGTAAGGGAAGAAAACTGTGGAGAATGTTTTACAAAGTAAGAATACAAAAAGTTAAGTGATAAAAGTTGCTCTATCTCTTTTAAGGGGCAGTTGCAACAAATGACAACATTTTCTTCCAATTTTCTTATTTTCAGTAAATCAGCTTACTTTAAAACAATTCATTACTTAAAATTATTTCAAGATGTATATGCTGCATGAGGGGAATGACTTGTCCAGTTATTCTAACACTTATTCCTAACACGTAATGCAGTCCTGGATAGGCAGTAGAAGTCAAGCAGTATTGTTTGTCCATGGTAAAGTGCTACCACAGGGAAGGAGGAGTCTCCAATATTTTTGTTTTCTGGAAAATGAAACAATAGCTACTAGAGGTACTACTGTTAAATTACAGCTCTCTATTCCAACATATAAACTTGGTTGCAGATAACAGTATCTACTCTAGTTAGTTTAACTAGTAGGGGATTATTAAGAAATATTAGAAATGTAACAAAACCTTTGGAAGGGCTGAGGGAATAGATTCTAGGTTGAGCTTACAGTAATAATTCCAATCATCACACTGCAGAACTGCCCATACCAGAACCATAGTTTTTTAAAATCTCATACAAATCCATCTGATTAGTGGAAAATGCAGCTCATGTAAAGGGGGAATATGTAAAATTTTCAGAGTTTACCTTGGGAAGGTTTACAATGTCCAGGACTATCAAAATATGAGAAGGGGGTTCAGAAGCTTGGAGACATCCACAGATGACAGATACCTACTCTGTGAACTCTTAAGCAAGAATCCTCAATACTGTGGTGTTACCTTTACTTTTACTATGATTCTAATTTGGGATCTGAGGGCCAGAATAAGAAAAACCAGTAAGTTAATGGCTCTCCAGCATTGAAATAATGCAACAAAAAAGTCGGGATTTGTTTGTTACCCTGTACTGAATTGTCTAATTTAGCAAATATTTTTGACTTCTTTGATACGGCATCAAATTCCATTTTCATATGGGGAACCTAATTTATCAGTTCAGAACCATTGTAACAAAAATTATATCTCTAGGTTTCTAGTGAGTGGTTAGGCCATAAAGTCTGGATCAAGCCAGGGGGAATTCCATGGTGGTCTAATGGTTAGGACTCTGCACTCTCACTGCCGAGGGCCTGGGTTCAATCTCTGGTCAGGGAACTAAGATCCCACAAGCTGCACAGTGCAGCCAGAAAAGATCTAAAGGTTTCAGTTCACATAGCTTTCGGACTGCTGGAATTTCCAATTTACTTTGAAACAGTCCTCTACAGAGAGCACATGTTGGCATGATAAAGTCAGAATGACCTCCCCATAAACACAGTCTTAATCTTCTCTAGATAACGACTAGCTGGATATTCTCTCCAGACCTAGGCAGCCTCTTCCACATGGGTATGGAAGAATTCAGAGTAATATAAGAAGAATATAAGAATTATATGAATAAAATATATAAAATTAATATACAATCATATATAAATAGATACAAATAAACATAATGTAAATAATAATATAAGAATACAGGGACTTTGAGTCTAAAGTCAAATTTGTTTTTACATTTGACAAATGAAAACTATCATCCACATTTGAGCTTTCCAGAGTATAAAAACAGTGTAATGAAATATTGGAGGACCAGACTCAATTTTACCAGCTTTCTTTTCTTTGGACCAAGTGTGTGTGGTAAACATTTCATACGAATAACAGCATGTGTTCAAAGTTCAGGCAAGCACATAATTTCTTAATGAAAACAATTAGTAGCATTGGCAAACACTTATCTTGATGTTTTCTTTTTCCAAGCCTACGACTGGATCTATGTGAGAAACACGTGTGCATTTATGGCGATTCCTTTCACAATTTGTGCTCCCCAAAATATTTTCTAGGGCTGACCTCATCTCTCTCTCAAGCAAAATCTTCCCCCACCTGTTTCCCCTACCATCATGCCAGCCTCTCCCCTTTTCCTGTCACTCATGGCCATAGCCACGTTTTATCTTTTCTTCTTTGTTGCTGCTTCTGCCCAATCTTTCCCGGTGCTGCTTTCTCTTTCTTGCTTTTGCTCTACTTGTTTGTGTTCATCTTAATAAACTTTTATAAAATTCTCTTGCATATACTGCTCTTCCATATAAACTCAAATGGGCTGTCACCCAATATGTTGACAGTAGGGCCAGTCCTTTAAGTGGCAGTTTTGGGAGAAGGGGTGGCATCTAGGAAACGCTGGGATGATGGTACCTGCATGGCTAAAATGGACATGTATTCTTTTCTTTATGGGCTGGGAAATTTGACTCCGAATGTTGTTAAGAGAGCAGGCTTGCGATCTTAAATTTTAGGCTATCATCAATAATACTGAAGGAAAAAAAAAAAAGAACACTATCGATGTTTAAGAAAGTTTTAGGAGCAAAGAAATGTCAGAGACCTTTACCAAATAAAACGTGTTCAATCTCACACTCAGACACTTCGCGTAGAGTAGGGCTGAAGGATGCAAGTATGGCTAAAGCTGTCTTTAGGAGGTGGTGGAATGCAACAAATATTGTGAAGAATATTTTTTCACTAGCAAAAGAATGTTCATAATCTCTAAGGATAATTACATTTTTTTTACCCATTTATATGTCCTTATTTACCAGAATAAGTGTTCAGTGAACAAAATGGTTGTTATTGATTAATTGATTTTTTTAATAGGATGGCTTCTACTGTTTATCTCATCTGGCAAAGATGATAATATAACTTTAGCTCCAGGGGGTTTTTGAACAGGAGAAAAGTTTCATGAACAAGAGAAAGCAAGAGAGAGAGCAAGACCAAAACAGAGAGAAAAACAGAGAGACAGAAAGAGACAAAGACAAAGAGACACAGAAAGGCAGATAGATAGAGCAGCTTTTCATGAATGCAGCTAGCTGATTGAGGTTACAAAAGCAAATATGGTATAGCTGTTTTTAGGGCTTTTATTCTAGCAGGGAATCAGTCCTGTGGGAGAGAGTGATATATTCCGTCTCAAGGATCAAGGAATTCTTCACAGAAGAGTTATTGCCTGAACATGGTTTTTAAAGCCTATTTCTCAAAGTTTAGTGCAGTTATTCTCAGTTCTTTGCTGAATATTAGGAAAAAAATATTACCTGAGAAGTACTTAAATCACACCATTGTCCAAACATCTTGTGAGTGTTTCCCCAAAGCCCCCTCCAAGATCCTAGGTTATTCTAATGTGTAGCTTGGATTGAAAATCATTGGTGCAATGCCCATTATTTGTATCAGAAATGCTTAGGTTCTTAGGTTCTCAGAGTGGTGGACACTTTGAACAAATATCTCAAATGATGCTTTATATACCTAGGTGTCTGAAAATTTTAAACAATAGACAAAATGTTACTAGGTGGATTGACAATGGTGGGAGAAGAAGACATCCCAAGTAGTGACAACAGTCTGTGCAAACCCACAGAGGTATGGAGCTGGATGGTGGGTGAAGAGGATGAAGATGAAAAGAAGAGGCTCCGTTATGAAGAGTGTAGCATGCCAGCTAAGGAGTCTGACTCTTGCCATGACTCTTGCAGATGAAGAGAGCCATGAGGGTTTTAAAGCCCAAGTGACATGCTCAGAGATGAATTTATGAGGACCATTCTGGTGGGAGTGTGTAGGAAGGACTGAAGAACGGAAGACCAATATGGAAGCTATTGAAAAGGTCCAGGTGGTAGATAGAGCAATGATGAGGAAACAAAAGTCCCACATACATTTAAAAAGAAGGGTTCATAGAACTTAGAGATGTATTGAGAAAAAGAAGAGGACTTGCATGTTTGTTTGTTTTTGCTTTGAATGGCAACAGCAGCACCTGGGTTTTCTATTCCACATGTAATTAAAGGGAATAACACACACCCAATCCATGCTCTCTATGAATGTTTAATACAAATACATGAATGCAGAGAAACATACAATATTGACATGTAGAAAAAGGGAAACTATCAATCAGTAAGTGAATTTCCTTTAGATGGTCACAAGAAATTGAGTTCACTTGTTGAATTTTAAGGTGAATAATTGCATTCAACATCAACTAAATTGAGATCTAGCTTTGGGAATACAGTTTTGAAAATTCTGATGTAGTGTAGCAAGACTAAAAGGTAAAATCATTTATTTTCTGACCATCCCAGGTTTTATGAAACTGACTTAGAACTTGAGGAAACAGCTCTGATTGGGAACTAGACCTCCCATAGCTTCACCTATTATATCAAATTCTCTCTGGAGTTCGAACTGGAGACAACTTTATTTTTGAGTGTTTTTGTTTGGTTGTTTGGATTTAATAACTATATGTGAGAAATAACTAATAAAGTTGTTTTCAGGAGTGCTGTGAATGTAAAATGTGAACAAACACATAATAATGTACTTAATGAACTATAAAAATAAAAGGGTAGGTTAATATCTTGTGAAACTTTAGCAAGCTAATTATAAGAGAGGCCAACGCACATGTATTTTACTTAGCTCTGTGTGGGAAGGGAATTTCCCATATCCCTGGTTCATAGGCGATCACTGGTGTGCTGGATCACAGAAGCAAAAAGGGCATGATGTTCATTAAGGACAGAGTGGGAAAATTAAAAATACAGAAGTTATGGCAACTGCATGTGTTGTTTTCAAATTTCAATCACTTATTTAAATATTTTAACAACTCCCAAGTGATACATATAGTTTGAAATAAAATTATCAAAAAGGAGTAAAGTCATGTTTTGGGGAGAGTTACAAGTACAAAAAATGATCATGTCACTGGAAATTGGAAAACTTCCATGGACACTAGCAAAATAAATAGTGTATGTAAGTCAATACATACAAGGATTAGTTCATTTATTACTTATTTAGGTAAAAGATTTTAATGAAAATAGCCATCATCTTTTCTAATTATAAGAAAAATTCATACACACTGCAAGCTTTTCAGAAAACTATGAAGAAGAAAATAAATATCATATATTTTTTTCC
The DNA here is from genome assembly GCF_965194825.1 of Balaenoptera physalus. Classification (NCBI taxonomy): domain Eukaryota; kingdom Metazoa; phylum Chordata; class Mammalia; order Artiodactyla; family Balaenopteridae; genus Balaenoptera; species Balaenoptera physalus. The sequence continues at coordinate 29,939,205 of NC_138891.1, forward strand.
TCTACCCAGAGATGACTACTACTGATTTTTTGGTTATGCATCCATGAAAAATAACCTTGAAGGTTATCTGCCTTAAGCTCTTTGCATAACCTGCTCTTTTTCTCTTAGTAGTGTGGTGTATACACTTTATAAGGTCAACTGTTTAAAATGGTTGTAAACTCCCGACTGTCAGATATTAAGTTCTTACCATTTAAAAAAATACAAACAAACCTGCAATAAACACCCTTGTACATAAACCTTCTCACACTCATCTAATTACTTTCTTAGAAAACTAAGTTAGTAACCTCAAATTATAAAACCGAATTGATGTTTAAAAAAAAATCAGTGTATAATTCACACTTATATTGTTACTGAAAATGTTCATGTTTAAGCCCTAACCAATTTTATAGCAAAAAAAGTCTGTCTAAACAACTTTTAATGTGTTTTTGAACATTTATACATTTTTTGTACATGATCCTGCTCATTACTACATTTTCTATTGTTTTATTGTTCATTATAATTTTTATATAATTCAATCTATTAAACTTTTCCTTGGAAAGCTCTTCCCAACCTTAAAATTATAAAAATAACTTCCTAAATATTCTTTATGTTTTATTATTATTTTCTTCCAATTAAATCATTAATTCATTTGAGTTTTTGATATAAGGAAAGAATATAATATTTTTGAGTCAAAATCAAATTGTTCTAATGTCATTTATTCTTTAATCCATCCTTTGCTCCCACTGATAGACAATTCTAGTTTTACCACATAATAAATCCTCATATATACTTAAGTCTGTTTCTGGAATCTTTAATGTATTCCATTGATTTTTTTTTTACCCCTATTCTTTTCTCAGGAACAGTTTAATTGATTATATTTTTACAATAAGTTTCTGATACCTGGTAGAGCAAATCCTTCTCATTTTTATTTTTAAATTGTTTTCTGGTAATACACATTTTTTTATTTTGATAAACTTCAATATAATCATAAGTTTTTTCTTAAGTTCAGTTGGAGTATTAAGACTCATTACATTCATAGGTTAATTTTTAGAAAATTTATCCATACAATGCAGAGTGTTACAATGCAAGAATATGGCATGTGAGTCTAAAGTTGTTGTTAACTCTGTAGTCAAGATTTAAAGTTTTCTTTACATAATTACTGCCTAATTCTTGTTAGGTTTATTCCTAAGTGTTTTATGTTTTTGGTGTTTGTTTTTATTGTTGTTATTGTTATTTTGAATGGATCTTTACATAGTAATTTGCATATTTATTTTGGCACTGATTCTCTTATTGAATTCTTAATTTTCCTTTGATTCTCTTGGATTTTCCTTATATTGTATAACTTGTAAATTGTACTGCTTTTACCCTAACCTTTCTATATTTATAAGTTCTATTATATGATAGCTCTGTCGAAGCAACATTAAAAATAGTAGTGACTGTATACAAACCCATTTGGTCCTTGATTGAAATGGGATTATCTGTTGTATTTTGCTGTTAGACATAAAGCTTGCTACAGGTATACAGACACACACACAGAGATCAATTTTAATAAATGTCTTTTTTTGTTATCAGTTGAGATGATTATATGACTTTCTCTTTTCCTGAACCATTAATGTGGTGAACACCATGCATATCCTACTCATATGACACAAACAGATAATTATAAATTTCTGTTCATTGTGAGGACAATTTAAATTATTTTTGTCTGACCCAGTGATCTCCAAATTGGGATGCTACATTCAGGTAACTGAGAGAAAAAGTGTTAAAACTTCAAGTTGGCCAGAAATTTTTGGACCTTCTCATCGGAGTTACCTTTTATTAGGGTTGCCATATATTTGGACCTATATAGTATTCTCAGTCACCTTTGGTCAGTGATGAAAAATTGCTTCAAGAAGGCCTTCATTAGGAACCAAGGTAAGGCCAATAAAGCGGCTTTGCTGAAGTGTCTTCTGAAGACTCCGCTTTGTCACTTCTCAAAACAGAATAAGCAGGCCTGATTCTGATCTTTGTGGGGCTAAGAGGAAGAGAGCAAATGGAGGCCCACTACCATCTATAGTGATTATTTTAAATTGTAAAACAATCTGACGATTAAATATATTCCCGTCATCTTACATTGACAAATATACTGACAAAAATTCTTTGCCTGACCAAACTTTGGTCAGGTTCCTGAAACTTCTAGACGCATCTGTGCACTCCTTTGTAAAATCTAGTTTTAATAAGAACCCTGCCAAGTCAGTTTAACCAGAACCCCCATCCTCAACATCTGATCACCCACAGTACAGTTAAATCCCTGACATACGAATGAGTTCCATTCTGAGAGCACATTCGTAAGTCCAATTTGTTCTTAAGTCCAACAAAGTTAGCCTAGGTACCCAACTAACACAGTCGGCTATATAGTACTGTACTGTGATAGGTTTATAATACTTTTCACACAAGTACTACATAAAAAACAAACAAACATGAAAGATAAAGAAAACATTTTTAATCTCACAGTACAGTACCTTGAAAAGCACAGTAGTACAGTACAACAGCTGCCATACAGGGGCTGGCATCGAGTGAACAGGCAAGAAGAGTTACTGACTGGAGGAGGGAGAGGAGGTGGGAGATGGTAGAGCTGAAGGATTGTCAGCAATAGGAGACAGAGAACAAGCTGCAGTTTCACTCATGCCTTATGTGATTGGACATGCAAACGCAAGTTTGCATCTTTGAAAGTTTGCAGCAAGGTTCGTATGGAGGGGACTTAATGTATCTGATCAGTTTCTTCATCCTCTGCCATCTCCCAAGTGATACCTGATCACTGAGGCCTGTCTTCAGTAAGAACTCTGTAGGTCAGTTTAGCCAGAACCCCCCTTACTCCTGATGTTTCCCCCTTAGTAATTTTCCATCCACTGCCCCACCCCCGACCCGGCTCCTCAGCTGTAAGTTTCCTCTTGCCCATCTGGAGTTGAGCCCAATTTCTCTCCTTCACTGTAAAATCCCCTTGCAGTGGCCTCTATACCTTTCTTGGTAGTCCTGATTAAAGTCTTGTCATTTTTAACAAGTGTAATTTAATACTTTTTTCTCTTTAACAGTGCTTTCATAAAAGCAAAATTAAAAAAATATTTGTAAAGCAAAAGTTTTCATGTGACTGGAAAGTCACCAAAATTCCAAAGAATAATTCATTCTTTACTGTGCATATCTGAGTGTTCTGGTGATGACTCAGCAATGTTTAGATGAGTAGTAAGATAAAGCCATGCTTTGTTAATAAATTCTTATTTTTCATGAAAGTAATTTGTATTACCTCTATATTAGCAAAATCAATAAACGTGTTATAATTGAGATGTTTCACATAATTTGTGTTATAAATGTAATGTTACATTAGACCACATTTCTTTAGGCATTGTGGTCCCTATTTTTCATTATTTTCATTTTGAAAACTACTCCCTCTGCTAAATTTTACATACCATGTGTTATAGGTTAAATCATGTCCTCCCCAAATTATTTTGCTCAAGTCCTAACCCCAGTACCTCAGAAAGTGACCTTGTTTGGAAATAGGGTTGCTGCCAATGTAATTAGTTAAGATGTGGTCATATTGCATTAGGGTGGGCTTCTAATCCAATATGACTGGTGTCCTTATAAAACTGAGGAAATGTGAACACAGACACACATACAGGGAGAATGCCATGTAAAGATGAAGGGAGAAGTCAGGGTGATGCATCTACAAGACAAGGAAGGACAAAGATTGCCAGCAAACCACCAGAAGCCAGGAGAGGGACATGGAATGAATTCTTCCTCACAGCCCTCAGAGGGAACCAACACTGCCAATACCTTGATATTGACTTCCAGACTCCAGAACTGCAAGACAAGTTTCTGTTGTTTAAGCCACCCAGTTTGTGGTACTTTGTCATGGCAGCCCTTGCAAACTAATTCACCACATTTGAGCTTTGTAATGGGTTAACATATAACTCATTTTATTGGTAAAATTTAAATATTTTATGTTTTCTCCAAACTGCTCTTCTTATGTCATAGTTTCATCATCTCTCAAAATCTAAAATTATACAGTTCTTTAAAATCCTTTAATTCTGGAATATTTTAAAGAAGATCAAAAATAGCATACGTTGATCAATTCTTTCCGAGTGCTTTTTTTTTAACATCTTTATTGGAGTATAACTGCTTTACAATGGTGTGTTAGTTTCTGCTTTATAACAAAGTGAATCAGCTCTACATATACATATATCCCCATATCTCCTCCCTCTTGCGTCTCCCTCCCACCCTCCCTATCCCACCCCTCTAGGTGGTCACAAAGCACCGAGCGCTTTTCAAATGAGATGAAACCTTGACCTACCATGCCAGCAACCAGTCTCTATAGAAATTAAATCTTAGTAAATAGTTTATTAAAATAAAACTACTCCAATTCTAGTGTTCAGTTTCCATGTAGCTGCCAATGCCAGGGATCTGTATTTAGCTTCAAGCATGTTACATCTAGACCTACATTTATAAAAATATAAGAAGAATGTGAATTGTTCAGTGTTGTAAAATTGTTCCTCAACCCCTGCAACTAGTTTGTGAGCACTTCTGGAACCAAGAAGAAAGTGAAGAAAAGCAAGAAAGTAGATGGTTGGTACTGTTGGAAAACAAGTCTTCATTGTGCAAGAAATACTACATTCAGAGGATCTGAGATGGAAGATTTTATGAGTTAATTAGTCTTTTTCCTTCCCTAGGTGTTTCAGCTACGAATATCCTCCCTAAACTGTCATGCAGCACCATCTTTTATGGCAGAACCCGCAGTATCTCAGGGTATTGAGATGCATTCAGCAAGAGCTGCGGACAAGAGTTTCTCCCAGGGTCAGAACAGTTAGTCCCAAGAGTCATTGTTTAGTTGTGTGTGGCCAGTGCCGAGCCCTGAGTTCTTTGTGTTAGAGCGCCCTGTATGTGCGCTAATGGATTTACTTTTGTGTGTTTCTGATAGACAAGATATAAGAGACTCTCTAAACTGTGAGCCCAGGGCAGGAATTCCTCCTTCCAAGTCTGTGCTGCTCATTACTGAAGGGCAGAACTGGGGATAAGGCCCTACAGGGTTTTTTGACTTTTCTCAGGGCTCACTTCTGTCCCTTTGCCAGTCCTCATCTCTTTAACTTGAGCTTGTCATAGCACCATTCAGAATTGTCTCATTTATCATCCTCTAGAGATTAAAAACGAAAAGCCTACATATTGAAACTCTATGTCCTCTTTTGATTTGCTTCAAAGTTTGTTATATCAGGCACATATTTTCAGAGACAGTGTGCACCTGTGTGTGTGTGTATGTGTGTGATTACCACCATTTTCAACTTGTATTAAGGATGGAATATACTCCATTTTTAGTTCTTTTTATTCATTTTTGTATGTTTTTGAGAGAAGAGAGAGAAAAGCATGCCGTATCTGCTGCCTGTTTAAACATTCCTGATTAATTTTTAAATCTAGAAATATTTATGGCTGAATTCATAAAATTCACTGAATTCAGCATGAAAAGTTTCCAACGTAAAAAAATGTATACCTGAGAAAATATACAGGCTCTGAGTTTAATACTCAGAAATGAATTGGTAGTTACCAATTCAGTTACCAATAGAACCCAAGAAGTGAGGGTAAGTAACACAAGGAAAAACAATACGGTTGTGTTTATATCCTGTAGAACCCTTGTAGACCATAGAACCAGGAGTTCCAAGAAGGTTATGAAGACTATACCTGTAGATGCATCCCATTTCAATACAGAAAATATTACAATAAGTTTAAGTGAAAACAAAAGAAGTATAACAGTTCTGAGAAAGAAGATACATCAAGTTCATAAAATTTTCTGGTTGATTAAAAATTACCCTGAAATTGATTTTTGTTTCAATGCTCATTGGTTAGAAAACTTTCTAAAATACACATTTAGTGCTTTCTTCTACTTTAGTAAATGGCATGCAGATATTTTCTGGAGATTAAAGATTATGCAATACCTTTGGGCCATTCTGTACACTAAACAATTTGATACTGTACAAGCATACTGATAGATTAAAACTTCATCTAGAGAGACTTTAGCACAAACTCCAGTAATTATTATTTTGGATTAAATTTCTTCCTGTTCACTGCCATTTGATTTTTTTTTTTTTTTTTTTTTTTTGGTAAGAGTCCAGAGCAGATAGTTTAAATCTGCATTTGTCTATAAGTGTTTTTGCTTTGGAATCCATTCCTCTTTTACATACTTAAGACAAATCCCTCTGACAGTTTCTCTCTCTTCTTTATACGATCAATTTTTCTCTCTCTACTGAGTCATTCCCAGTAATATATAAACATGGTATGTCTCTCACTTAAAAAATATTTTTAAAACTAAATTTCCAGCCAGCAGCCTCTTTAATTCTCTGAAACTTTTCTTTTTTTTTTTTTTTTAATTTTTATTTATTTATTTATTTATTTTATGGCTGTGTTGGGTCTTCGTTTCTGTGCGAGGGCTTTCTCTAGTTGCGGCAAGCGGGGGTCACTCTTCATCGTGGTGCGCGGGCCTCTCACTATCGTGGCCTCTCTTGTTGCGGAACACAGGCTCCAGACGCGCAGGCTCAGCAGTTGTGGCTCACGGGCCCAGCTGCTCCGCAGCATGTGGGATCTTCCCAGACCAGGGCTCGAACCCACGTCCCTTGTATTGGCAGGCAGACTCTCAATCACTGCGCCACCAGGGAAGCCCTCTCTGAAACTTTTCTATGAAACACCTTGAAATAATGGTACATATCTGCAGCTTTCAATTCCTTTCCTCCCACTCCCTTTTAGCCCTTTCCAATTATGCTCTTGTGCCCATCACATCACTGAAACTTAACTTTTCAGTCTAATCTTCATGTTACTAAATTCAGTAGTCATGCTCTCGGTCCTCTTCTTAATAGATCCTTCATTAAATTTACTCAATTGATCCTCCTCCTCCTTGGTACACCTTTTTCCCTTTACTTAACACCACACTTTCTTGGTTTTCATCCTACCTTCATGCTCACTCCTCAATTTTCTTTTGCTTAATTCTTTTCTTTTTTTTTTTTAAAGATTTTTTTTTTTTTTTGATGTGGACCATTTTCAAAGTCTTTATTGAATTTGTTACAATATTGCTTCTGCTTTCTGTTTTGGATTTTTGTCCCCGAGGCATGTGGGATCTTCGCTCCCTGACCAGGGATTGAACCTGCACCCCCTGCATTGGAAGGCAAAGTCTTAACCACTGGATCTCCAGGGAAGTTCCACTCAATTCTTTTCTTCTTTGAACTTCTTAATATTGGGATTTTCCCTATCTATGCTTATTCTCTTGATGACCTCATTTAGACTCAAGATTCTACACATTATCCATAGGTCAAGAACTCCCAAACTTAAATCTCCAGTCCAGAGCACTCTCCTGGAGTCCTGAAACAATTTGGATAGAATCAGGACTCAAACACTAGTTTTTTTGATTCCACATATTGTGATCTCTAATCAAACACAAACTTTTCCCCACACTTAATTTAAAGATCTATAAAATGAAAATGCAGGTACCATACTTACTGAAAAAAATCCACATTTAAGTGGGCATGCACAATTCAAACCCACGTTATTCCAAGGTCAACTGTACAGAATGCAGATGGGTATGACCAAAACTAGAAAGACCTGCATAAGCCAACAGGGAGATGGAGAGAAGGGTGATGGGAGAAGCTGAGAATGAAGAAGTATTATAGCACACTCTACAAACCAAATGGAAAAGAATACTAGTAGCAAATACTTTCAAGAGGAGAAGAAGCTTACCTTGAGTTGAAACCTGAGTGGACAGCTCTGAGAAGGACGGGGGACAATGGCAAATCCTCACAGCCTCCAAGGTAAAGGGAGTGCAAGAAAATCTGTGTTTGAACTTGGGAACATCACAGAGTTCTAAATGTCTAGGCCTTGAGAATTAGTGAAGTATTCAGTACCCCCCCTCCCCCACAACCTCCCCTGACTTCTAGAAGGACAAAGACTTACTCTGAGAAAACTGGGAAGAACAAACACATCTGACGATAGAAGCAAACTTGAGCAGGGCAGACATGACTGGGAGAAATAGAGGTCAAAGTATCAGATAGCAGGAGGGAGTAGAAAGGAGGAAACAGTTCCCAAAACGTACCTTAACAGCAAAACGTAATGTCAAAGCTAACTCACCATTCAGGTAGGCAAGGCCCGTCGAGCTTAGGGCTTTGTATATGGCTAGAGGCTGAAAATCTTTCTGAATGGCCTTAGATCTATATAGATAGACCATATTTTGAGCCCCTGGGTAGCAACAGAAGAGGAAACACTTAAGCCCCCAAATGCCATAGTCTATTTGGACTGCCATAACAAGATACTATAGACTAGAGCTTATAAACAAAAGAAATTTATTTCTCCCAGTTCTAGAGGCTGGAAATCCAAGATCAGGGTGCTAAGATGGTCATGTGAGGGCCCTCTCCTGCTCTGGCCAGAACCTTAAAGCTGTGTCCTCACAGCTGTGGAAGGAGCTAGGGGTCTCTCTCAAGACTCTTTTATAAGGCACTAATCCCACTCATGAAGACTACACCTTCATGACTTAAGCACCTTCCAAAGGCCTCACCTCCCAATACCATCATTTTTGAGGGTTGGAATTTCAACATATGAATTGTTTGGGTGGGACACAAACATTTAGACCATAGCACCATAATATTGGGAAAGCTACACTATTGTCCATTTCTCTCCTAAGAAGTCTCTTTCCAGTAGCCTGGGAAAATCTATTTCCTTTAAAAATGTGGGGAGAAAAATACAATCTAACTCTTATAAAAGTTATTGCAAAAAAGTGACGTGCTCCAACAGACAATGGGGACACATGAGAAAAAAATGTAGCTTTGAAACTGATAGGAACTTAACATAATATTTCAAAGTAAGATAAAGAAAATATTAGAAATTTTGAAACAATAGCACAGTTAAGAAATTTGAAATCTCAGAAATTATGCAGCTGGATGGTAGAAATATATGAAGAGAGAATTTACAAATACCAAAATTGAATTTGAAAAGGAAAAGAAAAACATTCAAAAATAAAAATAAGTGGAACACAAAAATGAATAGAAACCAGGAAAAACACTGTAATAGAAGTAAAATAGGTAGCTAATAAATTAAAAAAATGAAACAAAATCAGAATTTAAAGAAAGATGTTAAAAAGATTTGAAAAGCTGATGAAGGAAACCTGCAGAGTTGATAAAATATGCATTTAATCATTGTTCATAAAGATGGGCACTAAAGCAGTGGAACAGAAAAAAATTATTTAAAATCACCATTCAACAAAACCTTCCTGGAAAAGAAAGAATTAATTTGACTAAAATTTCATACTCTCTGTGTACATGGAACCAGTGCAGCCAATACCAAGACATAGCATAGCAAAACTGTTAGACTTTAAGATAAGGAAAAATTACCTTTGGAAATCCAGACACACACCCCCACCTCCACCCCCATCCCCCAGCACACACATACAAATCAAATAACAAATATGGGAAAGAAAATGAGAATAGCATCAAAGTTCTCAGAAGCAATATTTTAAGCTACAAAACAATGAAATAATGTAGTTAAAGTGCTCCAAGAAAGGAAATATGAGCCAAGATTTTTATACCCAGCCAAATATCTTTTTAATACAAGGGCTACAAAGAGTTATAAACATGCAATGCATGAAAGAATTTATTCCAATAAACCTTTCCTGAGGAATCCTCTACAGAAAGAGTTTCAGAAAAACATAGTATCTGGAGAAGCTTCTTCATAAGCTCTGGGGGTATGGCAGTAAGTATTTAAAACCTAAAATATGAAGAAAAAAAAGACAAAATACTGTGTGCATATTACAGGTTCTGATGTTGGAGAATAATGCAACCAGTTAAAAAATGAAAAGAGAAAGTGTAGAGTAAATGGAGAATAGAATGAACTTGCTGATTGACCCAGTGGTGTTAGGAGTAAAAAGATATTTAAATCTGACAAATGAAGAACTTGAAGCTTAAGTATATTTTGCTCAACAAACATCAGAACTAAGATTATACTAAAGAAGAATAGAGGAAAAGAAGCAGGTACCTCCTGACATTAATACTGATAACAGAAAGAAGCTAATAGTTTCAGAACAAAGTTGTGGTTAAAAGTATTTTAGAAAGGTATTTGTGTAAAGCTAACCATTAGAAAAAGAGTCCAAACCTTCACAAATAACAACGGAAGTAACAAGGGAAATGACAGAAAAGCAAACTGCTAATATAATGGAATATATACATACATATACACTTATAAAATGTAATACTCCATTACAGAACTGAGACCAACCATATTAGTTGTACCAATCCATGTTAGTGGGCTTAACTTACATAATATAAGAAAAAGATTTTCAGATTGACTAAGAAAGCTAAATTCAACTTTATGCTGTATGCAAAAGACATACCTAAAATAAAGTGAATTTAAAGGACTAAAGATAAAAGCATGAGCAAAAATATATCAAGTAAAGGCAAGTAAGAAGAAAGCAGAGGCCATGATCTTGATCTAAAACAAGGTAGAATTCAGACAAAGAAGAATTCAACAATACAAAGTAGGACACTCTGTAATGCTAAAGGCTACCATTCACAATGAAGATATTAATATCTATTCACCAAATACCAGTAAAGCTTTCATAGAGCAGAAATGATAGGAGATGAAAGGAGAAACAGACACATATTAAAAATAGGGAACTTTAGCACACCTTGCTCAGATCTAGATAGATCAAGAGGACAAAATGTTAGTGAGGACATAGAAGACCTGAAAACCATAAGACAGAGTCTACAGATATATAATAAATAATTCATCCTGATAGCACAAAATATACCTTGTTTTCAAGTGTACATAAACATCTATTAAATTAGCTAATAGTTGTTTATAAATAACTTAAAAAACAGAAATTCAAACTTTATCAGACCACAATGCAATATATCCTCAATTAGTTATAGTAATAACAAAAAAGGCTCTTTCACCAGGGAATTTGAAAGAAGTTAACTCTTATATTAAAACAAAAATATGAACCAAAATGTCTGTATTTCTGGATGAGAATAATGATGAAAACATACTGTATTAGAATCCAATAAGAATGTCATAAAAGAGCTAGTAGAATATCTTGTGTTTGGGAGAACCTTTCTATGGATAAAGAACTAGAGAGAACCATACCTGAATATCACTGTGATTGCAGTGTGGAGAATGGATAGATGGGGTGTAGAAGCTCAGAGACCAGGTAACTTAGGTTAGAATGGTAGCAGTGGAGATGGAAAAAGTGGGCAGATTTCAGTTTAGGGGATTTTTTTTAAGACATAATCTAGAAAACTTGGGAAAGGATTGAATGTAAGTGACAATGGTCAGTGAGTAGCAAGGGAAAGTCATGGTTCACGGCATAGGGCTTGAATGGGTGGAAATGCCATTTAGCAAGATAGGAAGACTGAGAAGATTTGGGGTGTTCTGGGGGTGGAAAATAACTTACAAAATAAGTTACAAAACAAATTTAAATAGGAGAAATTCAAAACATCAATAAGATATGGTTAAATTCAACTTTACTCTTCATCAAAGAAATCTATTTTTTTTTTCCACACACACACACTGTATTTTATTTTTACAAGAGATAAATAGACTGTCACCAAGCATTGTACATGGATGACCACAACAAAAGCAACAATGATTGCAATTACATGAAACACACTCATACTATGTCATAATATTGACATTCAGTCCAGTAATCCTCCACTGTAACAGCTCCTTTACTTTGCAGTGAAAATTGATTTGTATATTCTTTGCCTCTGAGTCCTTGTGGGATTTTTTTTTTTTTTAATTCAGACAGAAAGTCACAAAAATTATACTCTTCCTCATCAGTTCACTCAGTCCCATGTAATTAATTGTTGTTTTTCATCTTGATCTTTTGTTAGCACTTTTATGAGTTCATCAGTTTTTCATCAGAGTTCTGAAAATGCTTATTCATTCAGTTCAGCAGTATAGTCAGTTACCAGAAACCTGTACTTGTCAGAGTCTTTTCCATGAATTTTTTGTAGATGAAACCCTTTTATAGGAACATATTTGCAAAATCATCAGAGTACACCCAGAACTGTCTCTAAATGACAAAAGACTTAAAAATGACCACGGTAAAAGATTTGATGAAAGTTCATAATAATGCAGTTGACAAGAAAATTAGTTATTTCTGAGATATACATTTGAAAGTAATAACTAGGATTGTTACTTATAACATTATACCAGAACATGTAAGATTTTTAGAAATTTCATGTAATGTCTGAAACATTTATATTAACATATTTCCATACATATTTCCATACAAATACAAGATTTTTAGAAATTTCATGTAACGTCTGAAACATTTATATTAACATATTTCCATACAAATAACCCAATGAAAGTTTAGTATTAGTTGTTTTGTTTGCTTTTTTATACTGCAGGTTCTTATTAGGCATCGATTTTATACACATCAGTGCACACATGCCAATCCCAATCGCCCAATTCAGCTCACCACCATCCCCACCTCACCGCAGTTTTCCCCCCTTGGTGTCCATATGTCCATTCTCTACATCTGTGTCTCAACTTCTGCCCTGCAAACTGGCTCATCTGTACCATTTTTCTAGGTTCCACATACATGCATTAATATATGATATTTGTTTTTCTCTTTCTGACTTACTTCACTCTGTATGACAGTCTCTAGATCCATCCACGTCTCAACAAATGACTCAATTTCGTTCCTTTTTATGGCTGAGTAATATTCCATTGTATATATGTACCACATCTTCTTTATCCATTCGTCTGTTGATGGGCATTTAGGTTGCTTCCATGACCTGGCTATTGTAAATAGTGCTGCAATGAACATTCGGGTGCATGTGTCTTTTTAATTACGGTTTTCTCTGGGTATATGCCCAGTAGTGGGATTGCTGGGTCATATGGTAATTCTATTTTTAGTTTTTTAAGGAACCTCCATATTGTTCTCCATAGTGGCTGTATCAATTTACATTCCCACCAACAGTGCAAGAGGGTTCCCTTTTCTCCACACCCTCTCCAGCATTTGTTGTTTGTAGATTTTCTGATGATGCCCATTCTAACAGGAGTGAGGTGATACCTTATTGTAGTTTTGATTTGCATTACTCTAATAATTAGTGATGTTGAGCATCTTTTCATGTGCTTCGTGGCCGTCTGTATGTCTTCTTTGGAGAAATGTCTATTTAGGTCTTCTGCCCATTTTTGGATTGGGGTGTTTGTTTCTTTGATGTTGAGCTGAATGAGCTGTTTATATATTTTGGAGATTAATCCTTTGTCCGTTGATTCGTTTGCAAATACTTTCTCCCATTCTGAGGGTTGTCTTTTCGACTTGTTTATGGTTTCCTTTGCTGTGCAAAAGCTTTGAAGTTTCATTAGGTCCCACTTGTTTATTTTTGTTTTTATTTCCATTACTCTAGGAGGTGGATCAAAAAAGATCTTGCTGTGATTTATGTCAAAGAGTGTTCTTCCTGTGTTTTCCTCTAAGAGTTTTATAGTGTCCAGTCTTATATTTAGGTCTCTAATCCATTTTGAGTTTATTTTTGTGTATGGTGTTAGGGAGTATTCTAATTTCATTCTTTTACATGTAGCTGTCCAGTTTTCCCAGCACCACTTATTGAAGAGACTGTCTTTTCTCCATTGTATATCTTTGCCTCCTTTGTCATAGATTAGTTGACCATAGGTGCGTGGGTTCATCTCTGGGCTTTCTATCTTGTTCCATTGATCTATGTTTCTGTTTTTGTGCCAGTACCATATTGTCTTGATTACTGTAGCTTTGTAGTATAGTCTGAAGTCAGGGAGTCTGATTCCTCCAGCTCCATTTTTTTGCCTCAAGACTGCTTTGGCTATTCAGGGTCTTTTGTGTCTCCATACAAATTTTAAGATGATTTGTTCTAGCTCCGTAAAAAATGCCATTGGTAATTTGATAGGGATTGCATTGAATCTGTAGATTGCTTTGGGTAGTATACTCATTTTCACAATGTTGATTCTTCCAATCCAAGAACATGGTATATCTCTCCATCTGTTGGTATCATCTTTAATTTCTTTCATCAGTGTCTTATAGTTTTCTGCATACAGGTCTTTTGTCTCCCTAGGTAGGTTTATTCCTAGGTATTTTATTCTTTTTGTTGCAATGGTAAATGGGAGTGTTTCCATAATTTCTCTTTCAGATTTTTCATCATTAGTGTATAGGAATGCAAGAGATTTCTGTGCATTAATTTTGTATCCTGCAACTTTACCATATTCATTAATTAGCTCTAGCAGTTTTCTGGTGGCAGTTTTAGGATTCTCTATGTATATTATCATGTCATGCGCAAACAGTGACAGTTTTACTTCCTTTTTTCCAATTTGTATTCCTTTTATTTCTTTTTCTTCTCTGATTGCCGTGGCTAGGACTTCCAGAACTATGTTGAATAATAGTGGTGAGAGTGGACATCCTTGTCTCGTTCCTGATCTTAGAGGAAATGCTTTCAGTTTTTCACCATTGAGAATGATGTTTGCTGTGGGTTTGTCATATATGGCCTTTATTATGTTGAGGTAGGTTCCCTCTATGCCCACTTTCTGGAGAGTTTTTATCAGAAATGGGTGTTGAATTTTGTCAAAAGCTTTTTCTGCATCTATTGAGATGATCATATGGTTTTTATTCTTCAATTTGTTAATATGGTGTATCACATTCATTGATTTGCGTATATTGAAGAATCCTTGCATCCCTGGGATAAATCCCACTTGATCGTGGTGTATGATCCTTTTAATGTGTTGTTGGATTCTGTTTGCTAGTATTTTCTTGAGGATTTTTGCATCTATATTCATCAGTGATATTGGTCTGTAATTTTCTTTTTTTGTAGTGTCTTTGTCTGGTTTTGGTATCAGGGTGATGGTGGCCTCATAGAATGAGTTTGGGAGTGTTCCTTCCTCTGCAATTTTTTGGAAGAGTTTGAGAAGGATGGGTGTTAGCTCTTCTCTAAATGTTTGATAGAATTCACCTGTGAAGCCATCGGGTCCTGGACTTTTGTTTGTTGGAAGATTTTTAATCACAGTTTCAATTTCATTACTTGTGATTGGTCTATTCATATTTTCTGTTTCTTCCTGATTCAGTCTTGGAAGGTTATACCTTTCTAAGAATTTGTCCATTTCTTCCAGGTTGTCCATTTTATTGGCATAAAGTTGCTTATAGTAGTCTCTTAGGATGTTTTGTATTTCTGCAGTGTCTGTTGTAACTTCTCCTTTTTCATTTCTGATTTTATTGATTTGAGTCCTCTCCCTCTTTTTCTTGATGAGTCTGGCTAATGGCTTATCAATTTTGTTTATCTTCTCAAAGAACCAACTTTTAGTTTTATTGATCTTTGCTATTGTTTTCTTTGTTTCTATTTCATTTATTTCTGCTCTGATCTTTATGATTTCTTTCCTTCTGCTAACTTTGGGTTTTGTTTGTTCTTCTTTCTCTAGTTTCTTTAGGTGTAAGGTTAGATTGTTTACTTGAGATTTTTCTTGTTTCTTTAGGTAGGCTTGTCTAGCTATAAACTTCCCTCTTAGAACCGCTTTTGCTGCGTCCCATAGGTTTTGGGTCGTTGTGTTTTCATTCTCATTTGTCTCTAGGTATTTTTTTATTTCCTCTTTGATTTCTTCAGTGATCTTTTGGTTATTTAGTAACGTATTGTTTAGCCTCCATGTGTTAGTCTTTTTTACGTTTTTTTCCCTGTAATTCATTTCTAATCTCATAGCGTTGTGGTCAGAAAAGATACTTTGTATGATTTCAATTTTCTTAAATTGACTGAGGCTTGATTTGTGACCCAAGATGTGATCTATCCTGGAGAATGTCCCATGCGCACTTGAGAAGAACGTGTAATCTGCTGTTTTTGGATGGAATGTCCTATATATATCAATTAAATCTATCTGGTCTATTGTGTCATTTAAAGCTTCTGTTTCCTTATTTATTTTCATTTTGGATGATCTGTCCATTGGTGTAAGTGAAGTGTTAAAGTCCCCCACTATTATTGTGTTACTGTTGATTTCCTTTTTTATAGCTGTTAGCAGTTGCCTTATGTATTGAGGTGCTCCTATGTTGGGTGCATATATATTTATAATTGTTATATCTTCTTCTTGGATTGATCCCTGGATCATTATGTAGTGTCCTTCCTTGTCTCTTGTAACATTCTTTATTTTAAAGTCTATTTTATCTGATATGAGTATAGCTACTCCAGCTTTCTTTTGATTTCCATTTGCATGGAATATCTTTTTCCATCCCCTCACTTTCAGTCTGTATGTGTCCCTAGGTCTAAAGTGGGTCTCTTGTAGACAGCATATATATGGGTCTTGTTTTTGTATCCATTCAGCCAGTCTATGTCTTTTGGTTGGGGCGTTTAATCCATTCACGTTTAAGGTAATTATCGATATGTATGTTCCTATGACCATTTTCTTAATTGTTTTGGGTTTGTTTTTGTGGGTCCTTTTCTTCTCTTGTGTTTCCCACTTAGAGAAGTTCCTTTAGCATTTGTTGTAGAGCTGGTTTGGTGGTGCTGAATTCTCTTAGCTTTTGCTTGTCTGTAAAGCTTTTGATTTCTCCATCAGATCTAAATGTGATCCTTGCCGGGTAGAGTAATCTTGGTTATAGGTTCTTCCCTTTCATCACTTTAAGTATATCATGCCACTCCCTTCTGGCTTGCAGAGTTTCTGCTGAGAAATCAGCTGTTAACCTTATGGGAGTTCCCTTGTATGTTATTTGTCGTTTTTCCCTTGCTGCTTTCAATAATTTTTCTTTGTCTTTAATTTTTGCCACTTTGATTACTGTGTGTCTCGCGTGTTTCTCCTTGGGTTTATTCTGTGTGGGACTCTCTGCGCTTCCTGGACTTGGATGGCTATCTCCTTTCCCATGTTAGGGAAGTTTTCGACTATAATCTCTTCAAATATTTTCTCTGGTCCTTTCTCTCTCTCTTCTCCTTCTGGGACCCCTATAATGCGAATGTTGTTGCATTTAATGTTGTCCCAGAGGTCTCTTAGGCTGTCTTCATTTCTTTTCATTCTTTTTTCTTTAGTCTGTTCCGCAGCAGTGAATTCCACCATTCTGTCTTCCAGGTCACTTATCCGTTCTTCTGCCTCAGTTATTCTGCTATTGATTCCTTCTAGTGTAGTTTTCATTTCAGTTATTGTATTGGTCATCTCTGTTTGTTTGTTCTTTAATTCTTCTAGGTCTTTGTTAATCATTTCTTGCATCTTCTCAATCTTTGTCTCCATTCTTATTCCGAGGTCCTGGATCATCTTCACTATCATTATTCTGAATTCTTTTTCTGGAAGGTTGCCTATCTCCACTTCATTTAGTTGTTTTTCTGGGGTTTTTTCTTGTTCCTTCATCTGGTACATAGCCCTCTGCCTTTTCATCTTCTCTATCTTTCTGTAACTGTGGTTTTTGGTCCACCGGCTGCAGGATTGTAGTTTTTCTTGCTTCTGTTGTCTGCCCTCTGGTGGTTGAGGTTATCTAAGGGGCTTGATGGGAGGCTCTGTCGGTGGGTAGAGCTGACTGTTGCTGTGGCGGTCAGAGCTCAGTAAAACCTTAATCCACTTGACTGTTGATGGGTGGGGCTGGGTTCCCTCCCTGTTGCTGTGGAGATCAGAGCTCAGTAAAACCTTAATCCACTTGACTGTTGATGGGTGGGGCTGGGTTCCCTCCCTGTTGGTTGTTTTGCCTGAGGCAACCCAACACTGGAGCCTACCCGTGCTCTTTGGTGGGGTTAATGGCAGACTCTGGGAGGGCTCACGCCAAGGAGAACTTCCCAGAACCTCGGCTGCCAGTGTCCTTATCCCCACGGTGAAACAGAGCCACCACTCGCCTCTGCAGGAGACCCCCCAACACCAGCAGGTAGGTCTGGTTCAGTCTCCCCCAGGGTCACTGCTCCTTCCCCTGGGTCCCGATGCACACATTACTTTGTGTGTGCCCTCCAAGAGTGGGGTCTCTGTTTTCCCCAGTCCTGTCAAAGTCCTGCAATCAATTCCCACTAGGCTTCAAAGTCTGATTCTCTAGGAATTCCTCCTCCCGTAGCCGGACCCCCAGGTTGGGAAGCCTGACGTGGGGCTCAGAACCTTCACTCCAGTGGGTGGACTTCTGTGGTATAAGTGTTCGCCAGTCTGTGAGTCACCCACCCAGCAGTTATGGGATTTGATTTTACTCTGATTGCGCCCCTCCTACCGTCTCACTGTGGCTTCTCCTCTGTCCTTGGACGTGGGGTATCCTCCTTGGTGAAGTCCAGGGTCTTCCTGTCAATGATTGTCCAGCAGCCAGGTTTGATTCTGGTGCTCTCGCAAGAGGGAGTGAGAGCACGTCCTTCTACTCCGCCATCTTGGTTAATCCTCAAGAAATCTATATTTTAAAAAAATATTTACCCTATCAAATTGACAAATTATCAATGATGGTAGTGAAGTGGACACTTTCATACCCTTCTAATGTTTTTTATAAACTTTATCCTTCTGATTAGTGATATGGAAATATATGGTCTATACCTTATAATTCAATTTCTAGGAATGTAACCTGAAGCACTAATTAGTTATTTGGAAAAATATATATGTACAAAAATGCCAATCACTGCCTTATATATAATAGCAAAAATTGGAGTGAATCATGAATTTTCACGATATAAATTTAAACTAACAAATAACTAAATTATTATACCAACATAAAATAAGCATCTATACAGTTATTATTAATCATGGTTTTGAAGGCATACTTCAAAAGGCATTTTTAGTTATATCAATGGAGAGTTCTTTGAAGTTAGCAAGATATGTGCACCAAGCTTCATTCTAAAAATACAGATAAAGTAAATTCACATAAAAATAAGCAACAGAAATGTATTAAGTTCAAATAACCATAAAAAGTTACAGTAAGAAAAATGAAAAAGAGTAGCATAATAGTCCGAAAGACAAAGAAAGCACACTGTAATCACATGTGTGATCAAAACTCTTATATCTTACTTCAAAGTAAGTTAAAGGTCATTAAGAAAAGTATTCAAGAAAGAACAAAAGAACAGCATAAACATGAACTAGAAAACTCAGAAATAAGGCAATGTCAAGTAAGAATGAATGAGCTATATAGAGTGATTAGAATTGTGGGTTCTCATGTGACTACAGAGAGCCCAAACTATGAACATTGCCGAACACACACAAACACACACACACAGAGGACAACATTTTTTAAAAATATTTCAAAATGTTCCCAGTGGTTGTCTCTAAGCAGTAGAATTACAGATGATTTAAATTTTCTTGTCTTTTTTATGTTTTCTATTTTTTACACAATAAACAAATATTCTTTCCATAAATCTCGTCATGGAGAAGACCACAGGTGCAGAAGAGGAAAATAATGATACTCCTCAATTCATGAAATATTATCATCTGTTGTCTCCATGAGACCTTGTTCTTGTCTTACGTATGTGTTTATTCTCCTTATTTCCATCCGTACTTCTATTGTCCTTCCTTCCTTAAGCAACTACCCTCCTGTATTTAATGCATGCCACTTTGTTTATATGTCTTCTTTTAAGTATTTCTATTTATGTGCATGCATTTTAGTTTACATCAGTGGAGAGCTCTCTGAAGTTACCAAGCTCTCTGCACCAAGGTTCATTCATTTTATTCTCATAGAATAAAAATATGCAACAGAAGTATATTAAGGTAAAATATCATACAAAGTTACAATAAAAGAATGAAAAGAAGTAGCATACATTCCTAAAGACAAGGAAAGCACGCTATATTGGCATACTTAACAAAAAATTAAGCAGTAAACCATTCAGGACATGAAAGAACAACATAAACATGAATTAGAAAACTCAGAAATCATTGACAGAAGTTAAGGAAAAATTTTAAATATACGGAAAAAGTTATTTTAGAAATGAAAAATAAGCTGGTTTAAATAAAAGAGTAACCAAAACAATATCTTGCCTTCAAAAAATTAAAAATGTCAAAGAAGGAAGATGATAAAAAAGCAAAAGGAAATAAAGAAGGAGATTAAAACAATTTTGAAAGAATGAGACAAATCATGAAGGTAGGCAAAATAGACCTAACATGAGTATTGGAGTCCTTGAAGAACAAACCACTGCAAGGGAACAGGAGCAATATTAAGAACTACAACTCAGTACATTTTTCTAGAAACAAAGACACAGATTTGAAACCACATATTGAAAGAGTACACTTTGTACCTGAGAACATCAATCCAGGAAGGCCAACATCAAAACAAATTGTAAGATTTCTGGACTTCGAAGAAAAAAAAATATCCCATAGGTATTTAAGCAAAATGATTCTGTGACTTACAGGTGACATAAAATTAGATTATCATCAGAAAATTTTGGCAGCAACTCTTTAGCCCCCGAAGGAAATGAAGCAATATGTTTAACATATTCAAGGAAAAAAAAAGTAAACCAAAGACTTCTTTAATGTAGCAAAAAGTACCTTTAAGTATAGGGTGCAGAAGCAAATGGTTATTAAAATGTCTGACCTCGGGGAATATTGTTACTATGATCTTTCCTAAAGGATCAACTTTAGGCAAACAAAATTACTAAAGAGACATTTGCATAAGAACTAGTGGGGGGCATTACATAGTTTTTTATAGAACTAGAATTATAAGAGGATTAAAAGAGGTTGTGGGCTTCCCTGGTGGCACAGTGGTTGAGAGTCTGCCTGCCAATGCAAGGGACACGGGTTTGAGCCCTGGTCCGGGAAGATTTTCACATGCTGCGGAGCAGCTAGGCCCGTGAGCCACAACTACTGAGCCCGTGTGCCACAACTACTGAAGCCCACGAGCCTAGAGCCTGTGCTCTGCAACAAGAGAGGCCACGGTAGTGAGAATCTCTTGCACTGCAGCAAGGAGGGGCCCCCGCTCGTCATGACTGGAGAAGAGCCCACACGCAACAACGAAGACCCAACGCAGCCAAAAAGAAAAAAGATTGTGATATGCAACATCAACATGATCTGACAAGGTAGTTATATTACAAACCTAAAAAATGGGCGTAGAATGGGAAGAGTGTGTGCAAAATTTGTTTTAGCTGTTCAGTAATCATATTTTGTTGTGGTGGACCCATATTGTTATTCTGAGACTGTTATATGTACAGAGTAGTATAAGGGGGTAAAAAGCAAATGGATATAGAATATTAGAATTCTGTTATATCTAGCGTCCTTGTGATCCAGAACTCCTAGTGTGGATGACAGGAGATATTGCTGTTATATAGAAGATATGAAGTAAAAGCTCTCTAGCCCTGAATTAGCATTGGAACTCTAAAGGCATCTTTTAAAAAGATGAATATGTAATGTAAATAACCTCCCTGCTATTTTTAAAAAGCCTAGAAGCAACGCCTGATGACCCACCCAGTAGCAATGGGCATCTGTAGGCTTCAGATATTGGTCCTGAAAGAGTGAAACATTTTTCTTCTTGGTGTTTGTTCTTATTGACAAGCTTTGGAAAAATAAGAACATCTACTTCCCTCCCTTCTCTCCCTCCCTCTACCTACCTTCCTTCCTTCCTTTCTTTCTCTTTTTTCTTTTGTTTTCTTTCTACCATGGAGAAAGCTTGACAAAGTTTAAACAGCTTAGATGCTAAAAAGACAAATTATCTTTTCTTCTCTTTACTCTAGACAACCATTTTAAAAAGATAACTGTCTTTAAAAAACAATAAATTAAAAATCTCTTCTAAAAAATAGCAATTAATTTTTTTGTGTTTAACCTAAAATGTTGAACACTAAGATTAAAGTGCTAAAAATGATTTAAATAATATTCAATTATGTAAAGACACAGAACACACATCTGGAGTAAATTATTTGGTAAAAGGAAAGCTTATGGATGATTAAAATAGTGTTGATACAATAAAAAAGAGAAACATTGCTTGGAAAAATTTTTTCTACACAAAAATTATTCAGAAAATGTGGTTTAGCTTTATCAAATTCTGGTTTTGGTACTCTGCAAAAAAGTATTGTTCTGTTCTAAAGTCTTTCTTCAAGAATGAAAATGGTCCTTCTGGCTTCTCAAGTGATCCCTTAATATATGTTAGGTTTTTATTTTATTTTTTACTTAACAGTTTCTAATTGTCTTCCCAGATCCTTGTAGTTATCAATCGATCCCCACTTTCAGGCATTACAGGCTTACTAATTATTGCCTACTGCATTTAAAAGCCACCATGGGATTGTCAGCATTCCTGAATATGTCCTTAACTTGTATACACACTATGTTCATTCCCTACTAGTCTAGAAATTCTGAAATTTTCCTATTTCAATATCATTATGCAAAACTGAAAAAATCGACCCATTTCCTGAAAAATAGTTGAGGTGTTTAGATGTTTATTTTATGAAATACGTTTTCAGTGGAGATTATACCTCTTTTTAAAGTAAATGTAATAATTTATTTTTAAACTAAAATAATAATCATGATAAAAGGTTTTCAGAGATATCCTATGGGTTACATGGGCATGTACTAAAACCCCACATCTCCACTCTTCATGACTGTCATTCTCTATCATCATTCCACTGGAAAACAAGTCATCCTGTGTTATGAAATCCAAGTTTTTACTGTGGTCCCCTCAATAATTACTTCTGAGAACACCAGAGAAATGCTTGAATGTTCCACTAATCCATCCTGGTTTCCCCCTGTCAAGTCACCCATTCCATTCATTTTGGAACACTCTTGCAATTATTATAGATAATCTTTTATTTCTTTAAAATCGCTTCTCCAGGTTCTAAGTGTAAACAGGTAAAATTGCTTACTTTCCT
Source organism: Balaenoptera physalus (assembly GCF_965194825.1). Lineage (NCBI taxonomy): Eukaryota > Metazoa > Chordata > Mammalia > Artiodactyla > Balaenopteridae > Balaenoptera > Balaenoptera physalus. Next base: position 29,961,902 of record NC_138891.1, read on the forward strand.
AACATGTAGCTAATACCAGAATATAAACATTTCACTACACTACACTGAGGTTTGGTGGTAAGAAAAGGAACTTATAATGTGGAAAATAAAAACTTCGCGTTAGCTACTGGGCACCACAACTTCTGGACACTGAGACTGAAACCTTGCTCAAAAATCGTATCTGTCCCCTCAAGCTTATGTCATTTGTCTGCAGTCAGGCTACCTCTCCCTAACTAAACTGGCTTTGCCCCTAAATACCTTCCCTCCAATTTTCACTCTCCCAGTGAGAATTTATCAGTCAGGAAATGAACTTTGCTCTAAGAGTAACCCCCCACATAAGAGTAGAAAAGAATTCAGGGGGCTGCTCTACAGGGCTGGAAATGGGGCATCCAGACCATATTTGGCTTCTCTGCCATAAAGTATATGTCCCTCCCCACCCCCCCAAGTTTCCAAGATGGATGTTTGAACTCCAGTGATCCCTTTGCTCTTCCACCCAGCAGGAAGGAAGAAAAAGGGCCTGCTCAGTCCCTAAGGAGATTTTCTTCCATAGGACTACACAACATGTCTGGTTACATCTCATTGGTCAGAACTTATTTAAATGGCCCACTAGCCACAGGGCCACGTGTCTCCCTGAATAAATTTGAAGTTCTATTACTGAACAGGAGGAAGATGAGTGTTCAGAGTTATCAAGAAGTCTCTGCCAAAGAGAGGATAAACTCAAAATGTTTCATCTTCAGCTCAAGTCTCTGGCCCAGCTCTTCATTATATACCCCGAGACACAACCAGGGATCCCAGAGAAGAGAGGTTTCTATGGGATCGTGCAGAAAACTCTAGCTCCTTATAATCGAAATTTTCCATGCCAGAGTAAGAGCTTTATCTTTGCATAGGAAAGGTTTACTGGGAGTTTTGCCAAACAAAATATTTGCGTGTCCCCAAAGATAAAGTCTCTGTCCTCTCCCAGATTTATAGAGCAAAAATGTTGACAGTTTTCAAAATAGTTTCTGTGTATACATACATACATACATAAAAATATACATAATACATAAATATGTGAATGTGTGGGTATGTGTATGCATCTATATGAAACAGTGAGAATATGCAAATGTTATAATTGTTATTCTTTCTGGCTGGTGAGATCATGTGTAGATTTTAAGATGACTGTGTTTGTCAAATTTTCTGCAAAGAACTTTTAAAAATTGTAATAAGAAAAGTAATGTTTACAAATTTTTATGTTGATGCTTAATACGTAAATGTCAATGGAACATTTCTGGCTCAGAAGAAAAACATTAGCACATTGAAAGTGCAATATCATCTAATCCATAAGTAGCAACTGTAAACTGTAGGTTCCTGATAAACAAACAGTCATAACTGTACATAACAGCCGGGTGGGATTCCTAACTTGTATTTAAAAGTAAAGGAATTAGCTCCTTAGTATGTTCGTTTAATAAACTTGCAGTTTAGAGCCTTCTTAACTAAGACTCTCTTGGGTGTACTGGGCTCTGTATGCAGACAAAAATATGGAATTCTGCTTTCCTATATTACATGTTGTTAATGCTAATATATGTGCATTGCAGTGTCTTTGCAAATTTATTTTCCATTTCTCTATATTTATATTTGTGCTTACTTTTGTCTTCTGTGAAAGCAACCATTTCCTTTAGAATTATATGTATGTGTAAATACCTATATATGTATATTTGTGTATGGACCTTTGTCTATAAAATGTATACATTTTTAATATATGCATGTGTATGAATGTATATATATGAGTATGTGTGTGTATATAGATGTGTATGTATGTGTGGGTGTGTGTGTATATATATATATATATATATATATATATATATATATACATATATTTTAACTTCCCAATATTTTCTCTTTCCTTGTGTTTCTAAAGCCTCACTGAATCTTAATTAAATATGTTAGTCATACTGGGATAGCCATTGACATGATCATGACAGAATACTATTTAGTTATTGGCTGAGAATATAACTTTATGAAAGCCGTGGTCTATATGGTTACTTGCCTCCATTCAAGTGTGACATGGGAAACATTTAACAATCAGTGTGGGCTTCCCTGGTGGCACAGTGGTTAAGAATCTGTCTGCTAATGCAGGGGACATGGGTTCAATCCCTGGTCCAGGAAGATCCCACATGCCGCAGAGCAACTAAGCCCGTGCGCCACAACCACTGAGCCTGCATGCCACAACTACTGAAGCCAGCACGGCTAGAGCCTGTGCTGCACAACACGAGAAGTCACAGCAATGAGAAGCCCGTGCACCATAACAAAGAGTAGCCCCAGCTCACCACAACTGGAGAAAGCCCGTGCATCAACGAAGACCCAACACAGCCAAAAAAAAAAAAAAAAAAAAATCAGTGTACCATGACCACTGACCAATCAGAGTAGACATCCATTCAATCAGAACAAATTTCCAACACTTGTACATCCCAGAAAAATTTTAAATCTTCTCCTAAAGTGTTTTGTCTAATGGTACAAATTTGATATATTTTCTAAGAAGTTGGGAGTAGTTTTAACAGTGAAAAACATGTATCTTGAATGATTTTCCCATTCCATCAAAGGATAAGTCAACAGAGAATGGATACCCAGCCTTTTTCTTCATATTCATTCACAGACTGTTTCCAGACATCAAAAAGAACTCTGTAAAAAATGGAGCAGAAGAAAGATCAGAAAATTCATAGAATTTCCAAGGCTATACAGCTGGTCCATAGCCACACAAAAACTGGAAAATGTTTCCTTTCTCTCACACAGATTTCTTGAATCGGGTTGAAGAACCTCAGAGGAGTAGGTTATAAAATCATTCTTAGGATCAAATGGAGGCCAAATGGGCAAATATGGTATGGTGAGCTCTGAGCTGTTGCCTAAGGGAAACTTGGTCCTTCCCATTTTTTGATTTCCTTTTGTTCATATTTTAAGTTTATTAGCACTGTGGCCATACCAGTAGAGAAATCAATGTTATTGGCCTCTGAATCAATATTAATAGATATGTTAGCCATAGAGTTTAATTTTTTCCCTCACTTAAAATTAACACATGGTTATAAAATATTATAAAAATACATCAGCATATAAATAATCATTTTAATATGTTTATAGGATTCTTTTGATTTCAAGTGCTCAGAAACTTAGGCAAACTGGCTTGAACACAGAAGAAAATTTATTGGCTCTCCTAACTGAAAATTCTGGGAAAAGATTTGGCTTCACAAGTAGCTAGATCTAGAAACACAATGTTCCTTTCCATCTTTTAGTTCTGGTCTCTGGAGTTTTGGCTCCATTATCAGATAGTTTCTCTCTTCAAGATGGCAGCCATCTTTGGTTTAAATCCCCTAGGAAACATCTCTTTCAATAAGCCCATGAAAAGTGTCACTGTAGCTTCTCAGAACTGATAGAACACCTGCCTAATCAGGAAAATACAATAGTCTGAATGGTCAGGTCTGACTCACATCCCATCCCAAGAGTGGTTGAGGCAGAGAATAGCTCCCTAAAGTAAAATCATAGTATGGTCAAACGCAAAGTATGAGTGAATAGGTAGCAATGACAACACATTTTCTGATACATGTAGACTAAGAGACTCTATCACCCACAAGACCTTACTGAAAGAACTAGTAAAACATCCAATTCCGCAAGAGAAAAAGTAAACTCAGGAGCAAGAATGGGGTACAAGAAACAATAGTTAGCATAGAAACAGACGAAGTATCTTAGCAAGTTTAAAAAATTACTTAAACTTGAGTGTCCCCCCCATCAGACTGCCCCCCAAATGTCCACATCATAACCCCCAGAACCTGTGAACATGTTACCTTACAGTCAAAAGGAACTTTATAATATGATTCAATTAAGGATCTTATAATGGGAGATTTACCCTGACATCTTTGGATTATCTGGGTGGGCTCAATGTTATCACAGGAGTTCTTATAAGAGGAAGGCAGGGGTTCAGAACGGAGAGAAGACTTTGTGGTGGACTTTGAAGATGGAGGAAGGAGCCACAAGCCAAGAGAAGTAGGCACCCCTCAGAAGCTAGAAAAGGCAAGGAAATGGATGGTTCCCTGGAGCTTCCAAAAGGAACACAGTCCTGCCAATACCTTAATTTTAGACTTCTGACCTCCAGAACTATGAAAGAATAAATTTGTGTTCTTTTAAGGCACTAAGTTTGTGATAATTTATTACAGCAGCAATAGGAAACTAATACAGTACTAAATATAAAAACTAAGTTTTCTATATTTTGCAAATAAAAATAGAACATCTAGTTAATTTTTTTTTGTTTATCTGAAATTGAAATATAACTGAGCACCCTATATTTTACCTGGCAACTGTAATAAAACACAACTTTTTTGTTATGTTGGATTTTTTTATTTTATTATGTTATTAATAAAATAATGAAAAAGGAAACAAAAAAGGTAATGAACAAAATCAGAGAAGGCATTTGATGGGTAGTTTAAGTCATGACGTAAATATTGGTAGAATTCTCCCACTGCGTTTGGTAAACTGGCAGTAGTTTTGGCAAAAGTGACTTTTTATAGGCTCAAGTGGCTTTGTATAGAGTGGAAGGGATCTTCTTAGGCTGCAGGAAAAGGGTAACAAGGTATTCCTGGAAATGATGCATAGTCTGATGAAGGTAGTGTGAGAAGGATTTACACTTACCAAGAGGAATGATATTTAGCCTTGCTCACTCTTAGTTTCCTCATCTGTAAAGCAGGGAGAAAAACAATACTTTAATTCCTCTTTAAGGAGGTCTGGGATTAATAATATAATATGTAGAAAGTGTTTGAACTAGTATTGAGCAAGTAATAATCAGTAAACAAATGTTTAGCTATTATTATCATGACATCTACCAGTAGACAGTGACACAATTATGTATATACACACAGTGCCTTCTGTACTGGGGGCACTGATTTTTCCGACTACATTCTAACCAATTATGTTTAATTGATGTGTGTTTAGACAGTATAGGCAACTCTTCTTCCCCAGTCTCTGCACATTTTTCTCGAATTTCATTGTAAGTTCATTTTATTTTTTAATGCTACTTTCTATATATCTAAAATTCATTTTTATTCCATCCCCCATTTCACCAATGAAAATCTAAATCATCTGTGCCTAGGATTGATTCCACTGCAGTCAGCTATGTACCTGAATTTTAATTTTATTTAAGAGATATATTTTCTAGTTTATTGATTAATAAGGATGAAGAGGGCTGATCCAACTAACGTCAATGATAAGTGGCAATGTAGCCACTTATTGATATATCTCATTAAATGTATGATGAGAATGTGACCATCACTCATTTTGAGAGAATTAATTTTGTAAACATTTATCCTATTTTTGATATATGTCTTCCTTATTGTGTCAATATAACATGAGTATTTTAAAAGTAAAATAATTTTATTATTTTATCAATATGTTGCAAAAGAAAAAGATTAGTGATTTTTTTTAGCTGGATTGATTAATTTGATTAAGTATTGTCATGATGAACTTAGCCTTTAGTTTTCATTTTCTCTGATAAATTTTTCTAAATTAGTTTTGAAAATTAAATTTATAAATTTAATATAAGTAATATAGTATGCACTTCAAATCCCATAAAATAATTTTATTTTATAACCTGGTAAGATAACTACATTTGAACATTTTTCTTGAAGATGTGATTGTCATTTTTTATGTTCTGCACATCTACACTAACACACAGCTTGGTGGTTATCAAACTACTGCACTGAATGATCACAGAAACACAGTTCCTCATAATTTATTAAGTTGTTTTAATAGCACTGTTAATTCTGCTATGAAATTTATTTGATCCTAGGAGATTCATTAATTGATGTATTAATCTAAAATACTAGAAGTATAACTATCTGGAATGTATTCCTCCATCAATAAAATATAAAGATCTTTATCTATTTGAGAGTAATTTTAGAATAAAAGAGAACTAAGAGTGTGTCCAACTTCCTTATTTTTCAGGTGAAGAAACTGAGCCTAAGGGAGATGAGGAAGTTTTAATCATTCTAGGTATGACTTTTGGTGAGTAGCTTTCAAAGAGACAGCATTTTGGTATACATTGTTTCCACATGGAATTGGCTTTTCAGTCATTTAAATTTTATTTTAAAAATGTTGATTATTAAAATATCCAATAAAACATTGTTGTTGTGCTTTCCAGTCTTCCCCACATATCATTCACATTCCATTTCTCTGACGCAGATGGAAAAACCAAGATGTACTCTACAAGATACATATCAGTGCCACTATTATCCACCAGTTTTCTTAAGTGTCTATGACACATTCTTCCTTTAAAACAAATCTATACAAATTTCAAAGGGAAAAATATATAGTAATTGTATAGATTTTATAGTCAAATGAGTATTTCTATAGCTTTGATTGGCTTTAACTTAATTTTTAAAAATTTTATGGAAGTATAGTTGATTTACAATGTTGTGTTTAATTTCTACTGTAAAGCAAAGTGACTCAAGTTATACATATATATATTCTTTTTCATATTCTTTTCCATTATGGTTTATCAAAGGATACTGAATATAGTTCCCTGTGCTATACAGTAGGACCTTGTTGTTTATCTATCCTATATATAATAGTTTGCATCTGCTAATACCTAACTCCCAATCCTTCCCTCCTCCACCCCTCTCCTTAAATATAATTAATTTTTTTTATATTTAAGACACTTGCAGAGTCTGGAATCAGAAAGCTGTATTTAAAGTGAATTTATGTCTTCAACGTGTTGGTAATTATAAGCCAGCATCTAAGACCCATAGGAAACATATGTGTGTACACACTCAACAAATGTAAAATATGTATGTTCACAACATACACACATATACATATACATATATATGATAGACATACATATATACATATCATATATATGTGTGTGTATATATGTGTGTGTGTGTGTATAAATATATATAGTGCGTGTATGTGTGTGTGTGTGTGTGTGTGTGTGTGTGTGTGTGTATAAATGTAATGGTCTTGTGGAGCCAAGCTGCAGAAGCTAGACTTGCTTCATATACTAATCCATGTTTTCTAGCTTCACAGGGGCTTAGATTATTTTCTATTGAGCTTTCTTGTCCACTGAATTAAAAGAAAAAACTCAGGGACTAATTTGCTAAGCCACAAAGCCTACTCAACTCATTTTAATCTGTGGATGTGCTGAATATGAAAGAAAGACATGAATGAAAATGTGAACACTTTCTTTGAGTCATAAAATGCCCAATAGAACTTAGAGTCTTTTCTTGAAATGAATACCCTTATGTGTCTAGATGTGTAAACATTACATGCATAAAATATCTATATAATAGACTTGTATAGACCTTAATGTGTTGATTTTCAAATGCATCTGTGATATGGTCTAACAGTAAATCTTTTTATTATAAACTGTTATTATATTTGAAACCATTATGTGCTTGGAGCACCTGGTTAATCTTTGGCTTAAATGCTATGTCAGCCAGGTGTCTGTCCTCTTAGAGATCACAGAAAGATTGGACCTCGTTTAAGTGTGAAATAATCCTGTTGCTTCTATCTGAGAGTGAATGAGCCCAGGATTAGATCAGATAAAACACACTCAAGCTAAAGTGCACAAGGTGGATTATGCAAGAAAAGAGGATTTAGTGAAGAACGGATCCACAACTTTTTGTTAACACAGAGAATGGTGGCTTTTGTAAGCAACATTTGTGGAAACTCAACTGGAGCTTTAAAAGCTATGTCTTTTGTTGTACATTTCTCTGCATACATTTGCTTTGTAGTTGGGAATGCTAACTTGGGAAGCCATGCTGGGCCAGAACTCATGCTCATTTTGCCTAATGAAAGGCTAAGGATGTACTTCTACTCATACATTCTTGTTTTGTCTTCTTTGAAGTTTATAATGCTCTCCTGAAAGATGCGAAGTTCATTAGGGTGTTATTATCATGACCACAAATTAAATATCTGTTCCCTGGGGAGTGATAAGCTTCAAGTATAAGCTGTACTTAACTATAATATTTGCTTAATTACTAACATACTGTCTCTTGTTCTTAATATTAAAAAAAAACTATAAAGATCTATTAGGGTACATTCTGAATATAATGTTATACTTGTTACATTGTTAATGTTTTCATGCATCTTCTCAAAGTTACAAGTTATATATACAGCTGAAAGATATATAGGCAAGAGATGCTTTCAGCATTGCTAGTGTAAGATTTTGCACTAGAACTTCTAAATATCATAATTCTATGCAACTCCCTGTCTGTAGATGTTTTTCTATATTCAGAGGCACGTTCCTTCAGCTTAGAAGTTTCAACATTTCTGTTTTAACATATGAGCCTTTTAAATGGAAAGGGAAATAGACATTGTATGCATCCATTGGTTTTAGTTTGTGATAGAACCAACCAGTGGAACTTCTAACATAGGGTTTAAATGATTATCAAGTCCTCTCAATTATTTCTACTTTATTGAAATTAATTTAAATATCTATATATTCTCTGATCAACCAAATTATTAACTATTGGTTGTCAGTGAGTACCTCTCATACCTGTTTTTACCTGTATCACTGAGCCACGTGTTACATTTTCTGAGTGCTTTTGTTAATGTTGTACTTAAAAGAGATGACAAAGTAGACATGGCCAAAAAGCAGGTAATTCTGGAGGTCTGGGTATAAAATTATTACTTGAATTAATCAAATTTCTGATTGAGAAACTCTTTTAATACAACTAAGTTAAGAACGAGCTTAACAATCATACCTTCTTCAGAATTTTGTTTTGCTATAATTCATTCCTAATGAAGAAGTGTTAAAGCATATTTATGAGTCTATGGAAATATTACATACATGATGAGAAATATCTCTACTCTCAGTTACAAGGGGATGTGATTCAAGAGGAAAAGAAAAGTCTGGCTTCTTCAAAATACCTTTCTTACCAGTCTACCACAAAGATATAATTTTTATCAAGAGAATAGTTTATTAGATATGTACTTTCTGTGGCTTATCTTAAAATGTCTTAAAACTTGAGTAATAAATTGAAAAATGGGCAAATTAAGCCAGTAGAGGGTGATAGCAGATGAATGGCTCATTCAATGTACATTATTATATGTAATGTTGTATTAGGAAACAAATGAATATAAAATAGCTCAATTACTGTCGAAGCATATGAGAGGAAGTCTTTGTCAACGGGATTTCAATGAGAGAAATAGATTTCTGGCGTCCTCATTTGGATACTGAATAATTCAGTAACAATTCTTTCTGATAAATAATGCCATGATTTTACTTTAGCTATCAAGAGATTTGTGCCAAATTCATGACCCAATGCCCTTAATTCTATAGGAACATTTGCTATGCATTTTTGCATGCTAATATTTCTCGTGGACTTTTTTTTTCTTAATCACATTTTCCCTTCAATCAGATTCCTTTGGTTATTAATATCATCCTTTTGTATCACCAGTATTTATGTAGGCTACTTTAAATCCTCTGTGGAATGAAACAGGAAAAAATATATAAATAATGCTATAAATGATCTATAACTCTATGAACTTATTTAATTTTATTTACTCTGTACATTATAATTATTATATATTTCACTAAGTGGAATTTGTATACATTTTCTCACTTAAATTTAAAATATATGACAGTTTACCCAGAGAGTTTAATAAGCTTTTTATATATTTTAAAAAATATGTTACTGACATATTAACCATAATTCATAACTGTGGTTTTCAAAGAATTGTCAGTTGATCAACTGGTCCATAGGCAGTTTGGGAAGAAAAAGTTGTACAATTTTTGTTCACATACATTTGAGAAATTTGAAAAAGAAGGCTGATTAAGATTATCATAAAAATCCTGGCATCTGCTTAGTAATCTTTACTGTATTAAAGATCGTGAAGGTACTGAAAAGAATATATTTGTCAGTTTATCTCAGCTGTATTTATTTTTCAGTAGACAGCTCACTTGGTTAATTTCTTTTCATATCATTGTGTATTATATTCCACATATGTTAAATATTTATTTTTATTTTAACTAATAGGTTGTGTTAGGTCCCTAATTGTTTTATATTATAAATGGCTCAAAAGTTGGTCATTGAAAAGCAAAAGTCTTGAAAATCAAAAAGCACTATTCAGAATAATGCTATAGTTAAATACTTAACAATACTCCAGTGAAATTATAAAATGTACAGCTGTATGTGTAGGAATAAGAGAAAATATCATGATGTCTCTGAAGAGAGTGATTAAGAAAACTGGGACAAAATGTGACACAGTATCTGAAAACTGGCTTTTATTCAGCCAACTAGAGACCATCTTAATCCTCAGGATATTGTCTGTTATAAAGTATGATTAAATAGCAACATAAAGCTATGGAGACTTTTATGCCACTTTTAAAAGCAAAATGACCTCACTGGTAAATATCTCCAGAACAATTACAAATTCATGCTTTTTAGCAAGAAATTGATGAATTTTTCTGCTAAAATAGAAAATAATCAAAATTTATTACTTTCTAAATAGTAAAACCATTTGCAAATCACACATTGCCAAGAAGCATATACAACCATCTGCAAAGTGACAAATATTATGCTCAGAAGAAAGCAAGGCAAGCTGTTGGCAAAATTCCTTTATCAAATGACACCATTTGGCTTTGTATATCAATAAGCCCACGACCGGGAAGAGAAACATTATGTTGGGTGAGTGTGAAGAGATCTTGACTTATAGTTGGATGAAACCTACAAAGTGGGAATCCGTTCTTAATATATGTGCAGGGAAAGATATATACTCAATAACTTATTATGATATTCATTTCCAAACACCAAAACTGTAGGAGAAGAATTCTTATTTTATGAGCCATGACGTGGATTGGAGAAGGTGCTTCAGGCTCATTTCTGAGGGAATACAAGCAATGCGTACATCAAGAAAGGCATTGCTAAGTGAATAAAGCAGCTCTGTTGATCAACACACTGCTTTGCCCACATACTGCTTTATTCGTAGATGCCAGTTGGTGGTTAACAAAATGCCTCCTGATTTTGATTTGGTGCTGAAAGAAATGGTGAAAATTGTGGTCCAATGATGCTAAACGTTTGAGAAACCCTGTTAAATATCAGGCTCTGATAGTGCCTCATTAGAATTATTGTTAGAACCTTTCTAATTAGTTTCTGAAAGCATTCTTGACTCACTCTAATCCATGGGTCGGCAAATTTTTTTTTCTGTGAAGTCTTCAACTGTAAATACTTTCAGCTTTGCAGGACATATGGCTTGTGTTGTAACTAATCAACTCTGTCATGGTAGCACAATATGTAAACAAATAAACATGGCTATGTTCCGATAACACTTTATTCACAAAGATCAAGTAGTGGGCTGGATGTGGTCCATGGGCTACAATTTTCTGACTCCTGCTAATCTATCTGATACTTCTTCCAGAGAAAGGGGAGGTTAATGTTATGTGAAAGTTTGATCTTAACACACCTCTAAGAAACAGCCTTCATTTTCCTTTCTCTGTAATTAAGGTCTGGATTCTTTAGAATCATATTCCAAGATTTTTCTTATTTGACTTCTCTCTCCCTTTTGAATCTCATCTTACGCTTTTCTTCAGTATGCCCTTGGGATTAATGTTTAAACCATTCAGAGTTCCTTCAGTGTGCCATGGTCTTTAGGCCTCTGTGCCTTTAAAGAGAATGTATACCTTGAACATAGCTTGACTATTTATACAACTTAGTAGTTGTACTATTATTATTTGTTTACACGTCTGACTACTGGATTAGAATGTGAGTCCCTCAAGGGAGTGAAGTATACTTTATTTTTGTATAGATAGAGTTAAGGGTGGTGCCTGGCCAATTCTAGACACTCAGTAAATGTTTGTCAAAAATAGTCAAATGATTAAAGCTCATCCACTAATGGAGGGATTAACCTCCAAAGTATTAGAAAACATACTTCTCCTTTCTAAACTTCTTTTCCATTTTTAGCAAATATTAAAATGTTAGACTCCATTTATATAGTGGGACTTCTTAATGCATTCCAATTGCATGTGCCTTACCCTACATAATCATTCAAGAGGTAATTTTAGTAAAGCTTAAAAAAAGGAAATAAAGAGTCTGATTTCTGTTTCTAGCCAAGATGGGATAACAGAGACTGGATTTACCATCCCATCTGAAATAATCGAAAAACTGGACAAAATATATGAAACAATAGTTCTCAAGACACTGGACATCAGACAACAAAGAACAGTGATCCGTCCTTGAGAAATGGGACACATATGAGGTTAGCACTGTAATAGACCCAGCTTATTATCTGGAATTTTTTTCCAGGTTGCAGTGTAAAGAGGAGGGAAATAGTAGTAGTTGGCAGTTTCCTTGAGAAAACGAGCCAACTGAGAGTCTAGGAAATTCACAGCCACCTTAGGGGAGAAAAGAGTACAGGAGAGAAGAGAGCTGCCCAGAGAGAAAACTCCAGAGATCTTCAGAGGGTCCCCCCTTGTGTATTTGGCTGAGTACTGATCAGTACTTGTGCGTGAGAAAATGACTTGAGAGAAAGAACTGCCAAAATGATCAGAGGAAACAATTCATAGAGATCCTAAAAGTCTGGGAATAGTGTCAGTTACTATTAGAAGTGTCAGTGAAAAACCCGTAGTTCACAGGGTGTTAGGCAGAGACTCAGAAGGGTTTAGTCTCAATAGTAGGACAAAGTTAGCACTAAACTAAACATTATTTTGATCCTAACTAATACAATTAAAAGCAAAACCTGTAAGAATCAAATTATTTCCAATTAACTTCTCAGAATAAACTTTAACAGGGTAATAGTCACAATGTCACACATTGAATAAAAGTTATCAGGTGTGAGAAGCCGAAAAATAAGACCCATAATGAGGACAAAAAGCAATAAATTGAAACAGACCTAGAAATGACGTATATGACAGAATCGGTCAACAAGAACGTTAAATCAGTTATTATAACTGAATTTCTAACATTTAAGAAGCTAGACAATATTTCACCATATTAGGTGAAAACATAGAAGATATAAAGAAGAGGCAAATTAATCTTTTAGGGATAAAAACTATCGTGTCTGAGATTAAATATACACTGGATAAAACTAAGCCTAGATTAGGCATAGCAAAATAAAATATTCTTGAACTTGAAGATATAGCAATTCTACTCAAAATGAAACACATAGAGCAAAAGATAAATAAACCAGTGTGTCTGTGAAATGTAACAACTTCAAGGATTCTTGTGGGTGGGTGTGTGTGTGCGTGTGATTGGAGTGCTAAAGAAAAGGATAGAAAGAGAGGAGAACAAAAATATTTGGAAAATAGTGGCAGAAAATTTTCCAAATTTGATGAAAACTATAAATGCACAGATTCAAAAAGCCCAATAGATCTAAACACAAGTAACAAGGAAAAGAACCACACAAAGCGCATTGTAACCAAAGTGCTTAAAACTAGTAATAAGGAGAAAATCTTAAAAGCAGAGAGAGTAAAACGACACATTATATTTCAAGTAACAAAAATAAATATGACATCAGGTTTCAACTTGGAAAGAATACAAGCCAGGAGAAAGTGAAGCAACATCTTTTAAGTATTAATAAGACAAAAATAATAAAGCAAACAAAATTATTAACCTCAAATCTTTGCCCAGTTAAAACATCTTTCAAAAAGAAAGGTGAGTTTGATGGTTCCTTAAAATATTAAACAGAATTACAGAAGGCTTAGAAGTTCCACTGCTAGCTAGATACTGAATAATTGAAAACATGGAGTCAGAGGGATACTTGTTCACCAAAGTTCATAGCAATATTATTCACAACTGCTAAAATGTGGAAACAACCCAAGCAACAATGAACAGATGAATGGATGAACAAAATGTGATATGCAGAAATACAATGGGATATTATTTAGTCATAAAAATGAATGAAGTACTGTTATATGCTATGACATGGATGAATCTTGAAAACACTATGGTAAGTAAAATAATCCAGACACAAAAGGACAAATATCATGTGATTCTACTCATATGAAATATCTAGGATAAGCAAATTCATAGAGACAGAGGTAGATTGGAGGCTACCAAAGGCTGGGAGGAGAGGGAGTGGGGAATTATTGTTTAATGGGTACAGAGTTTCTGTTTGGGGTGATGAAAATTTTGGAAATAGTTAGTAGTGTTAGTTGTACAACATTGTCAAATTAATTAATTTTACTTCATCTCAAAAATTATTAAAATGGAAAATTTTGTGTTGTGTGTATTACCACAATAAAAAAAATTTCTTAAAAATTTAATAAATTAAAAGAAAACTTTAAAGGTGCTTAAAACACTGCCTGGAAAATAAAAAGTACCATAACACAAACCAAAACAAAACACATAAAAACCCCAAAGTGAGATAAAGACTTTCTAAGACATACAAAAGCTAAAAGAATCCATCACTATAAAACCTGCATTACAGGAAATATTAAAGGAAGTCCTTCAGGCAGAAGAAAAATGATACCAGATGAAAATCTGAGTCTAAACAAACACCAAAAATGGTAACTACAATATAAATATATTTTTATTATTATTTAAATATTTTATAAAGATAACTGTTTACAGCAAAATATCATAAAATATTGTTGGGTTTATAACATATGTAAAGCAATGTTTAAGACAACAATAACACAAAGTTTGGGAGCAAAGAATGGAGAAATTCTGTTATGAGGTTCTCATATTATACATGAAGTGGTATTATATCACTTGAAAGTACACTTTAATAATTTAAAGATGTATACTATCAACCCTAGAGCTACCACATTTGAACACTCAGCAGACTAACAATCATTCCAAATGCAGATAAAACATTTTCTAACATAGATCATATAACGGGCAAAAAAACAAGTCTCAATAAATTTAAAAGGATTTAAGTCATACAAAGTTGTTCTCTGATTACAAGGGAACTAAACTACAATTCATTATTAGAATGATATCTAGAAAATCCTCAAATATTTGGAAACTAAATTGCATACTTCAAAATAAACCGTAGATCTGAAAAGGAAATTAGAAAATATTTTGAACTGAATGAAAACAAAACACAGCACATCAAAATTTATGGGATGAAGCTAATTAAAGAGAAATTTATAGAACTAAACACCTATGTTAGAAAATGAGAAAGGTCTCAAATCAATAACCTCAGTTTCTACCTTACAAAATAGAAAAAAAGAAGAACAAATGAAACCTAAAGAAAGCACAAGAAAGGAAATATATAGCTGAAAGAGGAAATCAATGCAATAGAGAACAAAAAATCGATAGAGAAAATAAGTAAAACCAAAACTGCTTCTCTGAGATCAATACAGTTTATGAACTTCTAGTTACACTGATCAGAAAAAATAAGAATACACAAATTAACAACATCAGGAAGGAAAGTGGAGACATCAAAGATTCTAAAGATATTTAAATGATAATAAGAAAATATTATGAACTTTTGCCAATTAATGTGACAATTCAGACTAAATGAATACATTCCCTGAAAGAGAAAAACTACCAACGATCACTCAGAAAGTGGATAACCTAATAGTCTTATATCTACTAAAGAAATTATACAAATTAGAGTTATTAGAGTATTTAGTATCTAGAGTATTTGGAGTTATTAGAGTATTTAGAGTTAATAATCTTTCCACAGAGAAAAACCCAGGCCCAGATGGTTTCCCTGGAAAAGTCTACAAGCATTTAAGGAAGAAGTAACACCAATTTTACACAAACTCTGCCAGAAAATTGAAGATCAGGAAATATTTCCCAACATGAGAACAACACAACTCTTACACAAACTCTGCCAGAAAATTGAAGATCAGGAAATATTTCCCAACATGAGAACAACACAACTCTTACACCAAAACTAGGAAAAGACGTTATAAGCAAAGAAAACTACATACCAATATACCAACATCCTTCATGAATATAAAACTATATACCAAAATCCTCCGCGAACATATTTTAAAAATCTCAATAAAATTTTAGCAAATGGAACTCAACCTTCTATAAAAAGTTTACTACATCATGACCAAGTGGGATATAGCCAAGGAATAATGTTTAACATTCAAAATTCAATCAAGATATTTTACCATATTAACAGACAAAATAAGAAAAAAAAAATATGATCATCTCAATAGGTGCAAAGTATTTAACATAATCCAACATCCATTCTTGATTAAAAAATAAAGACTTACCAAACTAGTACTGAAAGGAAACTTTCTCAACCTGATAAAGGACATCTACAAAACCTATGGTTAACATCATACTTAATGGTGAAACACTAACTGCTTTTTCCCTAAAGTCAAGAACTTTAGGGAAAGTCAAAAGGATGTCCATTTTTACCCATTTTATTCATCATTGTACTGGATATTGGGCCCAAGGCAATAAATCAAGAAAAAGGAATAAAAGGCATCCGAATTGAAAAGGAAAAAACAAAAGTCTTTATTCAGGTATTACATGATTGTATACATGGAAAATCTGATAAATAAAAGCTACTAGAAGTAATGCGTGAGTTTAGCAAGGTGAAAAAATAACAAAATCAATATAAAAATTAAATTGTATTTCTATATACTATAAAACTGAAAGAATAATGCCATTTATAATAGCAACAAAATATAACTTACTAAGGAGTGGATCTGATAAAAGGTGTACAAGACCTATGTTTACTGAAAACTACAAAATATTGCTGAGGGTATTTAAAGGAGACCTAAGTAAATAAAAAGATCTACTATCCTCATGGATCAGAGAATTCAATAGCTATTAACACGTCAGTTCTTCCCATCTCAATCTTTAGATTTAATTCAATCTCAGTGAAAAATCCCAGCCTGGCTATTTGTAGAATTTGACAAGCTGATTCTGAAATTCATATGGAAATGGAAAGAACTTGGAATAGACAAAACAACTTTGAAAAAAAAGTACAAATTTGCAACACTAGCAGTACCTGATTTCAAGATTTGTTTTAAAGCTACAGAAATCAAGTCTCTATGTTAACATTAAGACAGACAAATCGAGTAATGGAGCAGAAGAGAGAATCCAGGGCAAGCCCCACATGTGTAAACAATTGATTTTTCAATGCTGGTGCAAAAGAGATTCAGTGAATAAAGGACAGTCTTTATAACTAATTATGCTGGGACAATGGACTTTCATAAGCAAAAAAATAAACTTGAATTCATATTTCATACCATATAAGATATTAAACTCAAATGAACAACAAATCTTAATATAAAACCTGAAATTATAAAACTTCTAGAAATAAACACAGGATAAAAGCAAATTCTTAGCTAAAACACTAAAATCATGATCTATAAAGAAAATATTTAAAAATTAGATTTATCAAAATTAAGAACATCTGTTCTTCAAAATATACTGCTAAGAGGATAAATAAAGACTAGCCATACACTGAGAGAACATGCTTGTAAGTCATGTGTGTGGTAATGGACTTGTATCTAGAATGTGTATATAAAGAAAACCCAAAACTCACTAAAAAGAACAAACAACCCAATTATTAAAATGTTCAATATATTTTAACAGACCCTACACCAAACAAAATATACAGATGGTAAATAACCACATGAAAAGATGCTTAACATCATTATCCGTTAAGGAAGTTCTTATTAAAACCATAAGGGAATAGCATTATACACCCACCAGAATGGCTAAATTAAGAAAAAATAACCTAATCACATCAAATATTGGTGTGAATGTGGAGCAACAAGAACTCTCATCACTTCTATAGTATGAATATGAAATGACACAACCACTTTGGAAAACAACTTGAAATTTCTTAGACATTATATGCCTACCATACAACTCAGCCATTCCATTCCTAGATATTTACTAAAGAAAAATGGAGACATATGTCCATACAAAAACTGGTATTTGAATATGTGTATTGGTTTTATCTGGAGTAGCCTCAGACTGGAAACAAACAAAATGTCTATCACCCGGTAAATGGATAAACAAATTGTGGATTATCCATGCAGTGGAATATTACTCAGCAATGAAAAACTAAATTATTGGTACATACAACTACATGGATCAATCTAGAAATAATTTTTAAAAAGACATACTGTATGATTACATTTAAATAAAACTCTAGAAAATGCAAACAAGTCTGGAGTAACAGGAAAATCAGTGGTTGCCTCTCAGAGGTAGGCATGGAAGGGCAGAAAGGAGGAATTACAAGGGGGAAAGAGGAATTTACGAGATAATGGATACTTTCATCATCTTGATTGTGGTGCCAGTTTCATGGGTGTATATTTATAAAATATATCAAAGGATTCTTTTAAAATATGTACAATTTATTATATGTCTATTATACTTCAATAAGACTGTTAAAAAGGAAAAGACAGTCTTTTCTCTCAAGGAGCTTTCAATCTTGAATCTTTTGGGGAGGCATTACATGGCTCTGCGATGATTTTTGAGATAAGACATTCAAATTTAAATACTATTGAATTATTTTAAGGAGAAATAAAAGCATTTGTCAGTTAGACAGATAAAGATTCCTTTTCGTTGACTCAGGTACCTAGTCTGCCAAAGCCTCTTATGTGTTGGGTGTTCCTAATGAAAACATGGTTGGCCTTCTAAGAAGATAAACATGTACAAACATGATGTCTATGAAATAATGCCCTAAGGCAGATTCTGACCTTTCTCCAGTAGGTAAAGTTCGGTATGGCTCATCTATGAATTTCACAGCAGGTATGAAGTTAGCCAGTTGGGAATTTACTAGGGAATCAAATATGACATCATCGTGTGTTTAAATCAAGGAATGATTTGTTTTTCAGTTTTATAAGTCTTTCCAGGGAGAGGCAATTTTTATCTGTCTTATGGTTTATATATGCTATCTAGAAAGTTCTGAGTTAACCCCCTGAAGGATTGCAAATTACTTATTCACCTAGATTTCTCATTCACACTTTCACTCATTTATTTCCTCAATAAATTCACAGGAAAGGTTACTCTTCCAATGTTCTCATCTTCTTTCCCTGATTTTACAATTCCTGCCCATCAGATGCTCTTTGCTATGTCCTCTCTCTACTTAATTTGTTTTCCCCAACTTTCTCCAACTCACCCACACTCCCACTTCCCACCCCTCACTGACCTTACAACTGACCACCTCGGGGATGTTTGGAGAAAACCCACTTTCGCAAAAAAGATAAATAGTTGTTATAATACATATGTTGAACAAACACTATCTGTGACATCATCAAAGTGCAACTTTTCTTCGTATCTCACCATCAGTTTAAAATTTGTTCCTTGAGACCAACGTGTCTATCCCTGGATAGAAACTTGGGATGATATTATGAATTTTGTTCTCACTCTTCGATATAGTCTTGGTTCAGTAATTAGGAAGTGTCCAGTAGAAGATAATCAATACTTCAATTTTCTTCCCAAGTTAAACCTTTCTTCCCTTCTCACAAGCTAGTTAGTGGTTGCCTGAACCATCATATAATGATTATGATTCAATTCCCTCCCTTTTTTCCTACTTATCTTCGTCTTCACTTGGTAGCTGCTATGTTAGGTCATTTCAGGTTCAAGAAGAGAAGGAGGAAAGGTAAGAGACAAGGCTTTTTTCATTAGGCTGAGTGGCTTTCTATACTTTCTGTGTCCAACATATGCTAAAAGCCAAACTTCAGGGGGGGATATAAGGGTTCTTTGGAGATTTCTATCAATGGGAACACTCTTGTGAAGTTCCTCTGACCCCAGGCGGACACTACTCTATACTGAGTGGTCCATTGCAATTCATTCTGCAGGCGCTGGCATCCAAATTTGCCTTCAACTTCACACTGCAACCCTTCAGTCCTCCTTCTGAACAGGACCTAAAACAGTACTATGTATTTGTCCCTAGTAGTCCATTTGGAGTAAGAAAATTTCTCATGCATCCCTTGCGTCTACAAGGCAAATATTCTCTTGTAAAATCTTCATGTAGGCATTCTTCTTTCACGCACTTTAGAATCTGGTATGTCATATTGGCTTTTGAGTTGAAACTTCAATTTTAACCCTATGATACTAATTAGGCTTAAAGTCTTACATCTCTCATGATCATTAAAAGCGATTACTCCTTAAGACATTCAAAGTAATCTCTGGCTATAGAGTTTCAGGTCTTACTTGGTAAGAGTGAATATTTTATACATGTACATATGCAAGGTGTTCAGAGAGACAAAAATTATTCCCAGAATCTTGGAAATCATTCCACAAAGGCAGCTGCCATAAGCTTTAGCTATACTGTTTATCCCCAAACTATTCAAACTAGAAAAAAGGGCACTTTTCATTGCTTTACAGGTTTGAAAAATCTATCCCCTTCTTTCTCTTTCTCCAGTGCATGCTTGGCCTATAGGAACCATGCTTTCTTGTTACTTTGGATCAGGAGACAAGTTTAACAATTTCTTCACAAAATACTTTTAAAAGACTAATTTATTGCATTATTTGTAGGTATTATTTATTTTAAACCTCCTTTCCTATTCTACTCATTCAAATTTACTTTTATCAAATATGGTTGAAAACGAGAAGGACTTTTGCCCTATGCAAAACCCACAAGATACTGGTATAAATCTATAAGTTGGTACAAATTGCAAACTGTAATTGGTAAGGCAGTAGTCATATTCAAATTCCTACATAGGTTAATACAACTCATCTACTGTACCTAAATCCTTAACATATCAATAAAAACAAGTAGGTAGAGAAATTGCAAAATATTGTGTCTACATAGAAGTATATACTTATTTTTATCTAATTAGCCTAACCAGGGCAGTTCTTATAATGACTAGTGCTATTTTGTATGAATTGACTCCATCTTTTGGGAAAATGAAGATGGAAGAAAGTAAGTAAGAAAGAAGATTTTTACCTTGCAATACTACAGACCCCACTTATTTAGAAAGTGCTCATGGAACACTTTGCCAAAGTTTTTTTGTTTGTTTGTTCTGGCTAAAATCTGGCTCTCTGTGAGGCTGGATAAAGCATCTTGTTTTCTTGTCTGTTTTCTTGTTGTTCTTCAACTCAGGGCTAGATGGATGCCAAAAATGTTATTGAGACAGAGTTTGCTAAGTGCTTTGGGAGACTTCAGGATAAAAGGTACCATATTACATATATAATTAATACTAATGTATCATGCTGATATAAGCTTAAGGTTTGTGGTCTCCTCCTTCCTTTTCCTCTACCTCTACAACTTCTTTTTTTTCAATGCAATAAGTTTATTATGGGTACATATCAAATAGTTATGCTGAGTGAAAGGCAAAGTACATACCCTTTTCTTTTTTTATTGAAGTATAGTTTGATTTACAATGTCATGTTAGTTGCAGGTGTACAGCAAAGTGATTCAGTTCTCTCTGTCTCTGTCTCTCTATGTATATATATCTATGTATATTAGGCTTAAAATCTTACATCTCATTAAAGAATATATATATATATATATATATATTTCAGATTCTTTTCCCTTATAGGTTATTACAAAATATTGAG
Source organism: Balaenoptera physalus (assembly GCF_965194825.1). NCBI lineage: Eukaryota > Metazoa > Chordata > Mammalia > Artiodactyla > Balaenopteridae > Balaenoptera > Balaenoptera physalus. The sequence goes on from NC_138891.1 coordinate 29,983,276, forward strand.
TATAGTTCACGGTGCTATACAGTAGGTCCTTGTTGGTTATCTATTTTATATATAGTAGTGTATATATGTTAATCCCAAACTCCCAATTTATCCCTCTCCCCACTTCCCCTTCAGTGACCATAAGTTTGTTTTCTATGTCTTTGGGCCTATTTCTGCTTTGTAAATAAGTTCAGATTCCACATATAAGCAATATCAGATGATATTTGTCTTTCACTTAATTTGATAATCTCTAGGTTCATCCATGTTGCTGCAAAAGGCATTATTTCATTCTTTTTTATGGCTGAGTAGTACTCCATTGTATATATACATATACAATGTATACATATAAATGTATATATATTTAGTTCTTTAAAAAATTAAAAATAAAGTTACCATAGGATCCTGCAATCCCACTCCTGGGCATATACCTGGAGAAAACTAATTTGAACAGATATATGCACCCCAATGTTCACTGAAGCACTATTTACAATAGCCAGGACATGGAAGCAACGTAAATGTCCATCGACAGATGAATGGATAAGAAGATGTGGCATATATCAATATATATTCCACTTCTTTTACAGTATTTCAAACAAAGAACAGCCAGTCGTTTTATGGCAGCCATGGAAAGATTTTGAGCCACAGCTGACTTCTCGGACCTCTGTTCATACTATCCCTTTCCTCCAAACTGTGCAACTCAAATCCTGTGGCGTAAGTAATGCATATTTGATGTGATAGATGAAAATATGAAGGCTGGGATGATATGTGTATAGCAATACAATGTAAAAATGTTTTAATGATTTCAAGCTACTGATTTGTATGTTTTGTACAGCATGAGATCTCAGTTGGCCATCCTATTAGATATGCATCATATTTCTAAAAATATGGCAAGTATGAATCTGTATATCTCTTCCCATGGTTAAAACTTTTTGAAAACTTTTTTCATAACACCGATTTTCAATCAGATCTGACACTATACCTTGATTGTAAATATTTCCTTAAAATGAATATAATATTTAAAATGCAATTTTTAAAGACTAAAATCAAGCCACAGGAGATTGAATAACATATCTGAAGTGATCTTAAGAATACATATACTTAGGCACCACATTTTAATTTAAACTCCTGTTATTACAGTAACGAGTCACAAAATGGTTCCCTATTTATGCAATATGTTAGCTGTAATGTTGCTTAAATTGAACAGAGGAGTGCCTTCTAATAATGTATGTTTACTTCATGAACTTGTGGGCCATTACACTGTAATTATGTCTTTGTAGGTGCTTTTTACTGACATATAGAGCGCCAGTACATTTTAAATGTAATTGCAGTTCTCTGTACCACTTAGCAAAGCTGAAGATTGTTAAAGGTTTGTAAATTACCTACATTTAGACCATAAGCAACTAGGCAAATTAAGTGACAGTGTCAGTAATGTTACAACATAAATTGGTACCAAGTATAAACTCAAGGTAGACTTTCTTTTCTAAATCAGAATGTTGTTTACAGAGTGCCTTCTAAAAAATAAATAAATAAATAAGCAAAAAAAAGAAAAGAAAGAAGAAAGAAAGAAAAGTGCACGCTACTCATGATCAGCCTTTTAGTGTGCATGAAAAACAATGACTGGTCTGCAATAATGTTGTCAATTGTAAAGCTGTTTAAAATCAGGAATCTGAATTGGTTGTATGGTACTTGGAGTAAATGAGTACATGATTGCTCTGGAGAAGACCTTCCTATGCAGAATTTTCCTGAAACTATGTAGCAAAGTGGGGAAAACCTGGCATTCAGAGTTGAACAGAATTCTGTCACTTTTTATTTCTACGACCTTGTTCGAGTTACTTCATTCTTGAGCTTCAACTTTTTAATCTAAAATATGAGAAGAATAATAGCCAGCTTCAAAGGGCTACCGTGAAGATTAAGATGGAATATTGCATTCAGGCCCTCAAAAAAGGTGAGTTCCCTCAGTCTTACCTTCTCCTGATGGGTGATTTGGTCTGCTACTTAATAAAAAAAATTTTTTTCTTTAGATGTGGTGAAGGCTTCTCTGAGACTGTGTTGAATCAGCCATGAAACTGCAAAGCTTACACAGATTTATTTCACCCCATGGGATTAAAGAAACCTAGTGACGATTGTATACTGAAAAATGTTCACTTTTGCTTCTGAAGCAATGTCCCATAGAGGAGACCAGTCTCCAAAGACCGGCGACGGCAGTTAAGGAAATTAATTGTGAAAGTATTACTCTGTCACTTTGTGCCTTCAGGCCAGTCGCTTATTGATGGCAAGGGTTTAGGTTCGGATAAAACCATTTCACCCATGCAAGCCCTCTCCATTAAACGGGAAACGAGCCTCTGAGCTTGACAGCTCAGTGGGCTCTGCTGCTTAGAAAACCATTCTTAGAGGGTCACTTTATTTAAGTGTAAGATTAAAGAGAGAGTCAGGGCGAGGCCACGTTCTTAGAGTACAAATAATGAATTAATAATATGATAGAATTACGTGCATTTTTTAAAGTCCCATATTCATATGACATACAAATGATTACAGTTAATGTTTTTAACTGGGAGATCCTGTAGCTGTAGAGAGAGGCATTGAATAAGCATCAGACAGCCGCTCACAGGCAGCTCTTTCTCACTTACCAAGTAACCTCAGGCATGTCACTTGCCACTCGGAGTCACAATTTCCTCTTTAAAAAAATAACAATGGTTAAGAGCTGCCAATCCTCCTCAGTTTTAACTTTATAAATGAAATAATGCATGAGAAAAGACTTTAGCAAGTATCTATACAGTATAGTAGTTTATGGTGTACTGATATTTTTTGTAGACATTTGGCCTGGGAACTTAAAACTATGATATTTTTCCTTTCCCATAGTTCTCTTTCACATATTCTTATCGTTATGTTTTTTTCATCTTGTCTAGAGGTATGACTGAATATTGGTTTATGTATCAGAAAAGTCAAAGAAAAAGCCACCACCACATTCAAACAAGCAAAAATAGTGGCACGTGTGCTCTGTAATATGTTCCATTTTCTCCATAGATGAGACCAATAGAAGTGTATCCATAGATGGAAGAAGCAAGCCAGCCTCAGTTGTCTGCTCATAAAGGAAGCTGGGTCAGTAGAATCCTATGAAGAGAAGCAAATTTGACTTAAGGTTGGCAGTAAAGGGAGCTTCTCAGGAGGTAGAAGGGCTGTTTAAAGTAGATTTAGGATTTCACAGGGCTCAGAAGAAGGAGGTATAAGGTCCAGGAGCACACAGTAGCATGGTGTCAAGAAAGTTTTCTGGAAAGCTAGAGGGCTAAGGGTGACAGGGATTAGCAACTCCATGAAATTAACTGGCCTCCAGAACTGGCCAGTGAGAAGACCGCAGGCATTTTCAGAGTCTCATTGAGGCCTGAAGTCTTTGTTCTGCTCTGAAGTCTTTTGATCCAGCTCAGGATGGAATATCGGCACAAGGTGTTTCAGAATCTCTAGAAAATTTATGTCCAGTGAGTTGAGGGAGGGATTTAATTTCTCTGAAAATGAAATGGGAAGTTTTCTTTTTCTTTTTTTTTTTAAATAAATTTATTTTATTTATTTTTATTTTTGGCTGCGTTGGGTCTTTGTTGCTACATGTGGGCTTTCTCTAGATGCGGCGAGCGGGGGCTACTCTTCCTTGCGGTGCACGGACTTCTCATTGTGTTGGCTTCTCTTGCTGCGGAGCACGGGCTCTAGGCACGCGGGCTTCAGTAGTTGTGGCACGTGAGCTCAGTAGTTGTGGCGCACGGACCTAGTTGCTCCGTGGCATGTGGGATCTTCCCGGACCAGGGCTCGAACCCGTGTCCCTTGCATTGGCAGGCAGATTCTTAACCACTGAACCACGAGGGAAGCCCGGGAAGTTTTCTTGTGGGTCTGATTCTCACAGAAGACCACTGATGCCAGAGAAGCAACACATGTGGAAGGATGGAGCCAGGCGACCAAGAAGTGGCCTCAGAGAGCAAACAACCATGTGTGAGAGGGAATTCCAAGAGGGAGGCTTTCTAGCATCTACCTAGCCTACTTCCCATTTTGACCCCAGGGTTGGCCTTATTAGACAAACTCTTAAAATGGAAGTGGTTTTGTTGTAGGTTAACTCTGCTGGGTGTGAAGGGTGGACAATGGAGAGTATAATGTTGGCGATGAAAATAAAGTCCATTTGAACAGTAGTTAGACTTAAAAAGTACTCTTAAATATATTTGTTTCTCTGAACTGCTTGATAATAAGTGGGATTGATTCAGCATATATTTGGGCCCACATTCTACAGGAGGGGAAATCAAGATTGACAAAAGACAAATGACTTGAAAACGGATTGAGGGAGTGTTAGGAAAAGTCTACCCCTCAATGTTTCCCTGTCCCGATGGTGAAAAACCTGAACCACTGTCCAGTGGTGATAATGAATTACCCTGATGGCTGTTAGGTGGTGAACAGAAGCTGAGGTTCCAAAGGCCTGAGGCCCATAAATGTGGAAAAAATGAACTTATGGAGGAGACAGCTGTATTAAAGACTTGGAGGAAGGGTTTCATTCTTTCTCTTTTTCTTATTAGAAACAGTTACTTCTTCTAGATAGAGAGCATGTCATATTAGCTTTATTTATTAACTAACACATTATTTCCCCACTGAAACAGATAAAAATCAGCTAACTTCAAGGTGATAATAATACTCACATTTACTGAACACTTGTATTCAAGGGTACCCTAAACTCTTTATATGCATTAACTTATTTAACACTCATATGAAGAAAGTGGTATTCTCATTTTGCATACTAGGAAACTGAAGCATGCAGAGTTTAAGCAGTTGGAACTTGGAAGGTCATAGACTTGGGACTTGGAAAAGGCAGGACTCAAAAACCCAAGTGGTCCAATTCTGGAGCCCATTCTTAACCACAGTGTGATGAAAATAAGAACAAAAACTAACAATATATTTAACAAGAAAATGATACTTTTATATCACTAAACCTCTAAAATCTTATTAAAGAAAATTAAAGCCACTAGAAACATCTTTAACATCTAAACATCCATTAACACCATCTTCTTAGGAGGGATCTTAGTGAAGTCTTATTCTCTCCTTAAGGCTCAGTGGAAAGCTATGCAGCCTTTTACCCAGAGCAGTAATAAAGTTTGTGCTGGGATGTTGTTGGTCACAATTGGTTCTTGTCTTGTCCTTGTTTTTTTGTTTGCTTATTTGTTTATTTTTAATGCGTGTGAATAAAAATTGCCCACTAGTTGAAAGATGAAAACACCTCGTGAATCCATGCCTTCTCTTCCCTTCTCACTGGCACAATATGACTTAGCCTCTTACTACCTCACCTCTGGGTTACTACTGTGGTCTCTTGGCTGAGCTCTTTCTGTCCAGGCTTCTCTCAAATTTAGTCCCTGCTGCACCCAAGCTCTTCCAAGGGGCTTGCACTGCATTTACTTTTCGTGGCTCTCTACTGTTTTTCACACAAAATCCACCCTTCTCTGTGTGGCTTGCCAGCCTCCCACCATTCTCAGTGCATACATTAGCTACCCAGATATATTTCTGACCCTTTTCTATCAATCAGACTTCACTCAAAAAAGCGTGCCATCTTCATTCCCAGCTTGATCGTTTTACTCTCCCTAAGTCCCCTGCCATCTTCTTTTCCTCTGCAAACCTACACATTACTCACGGCTTAGTTTGTGTCAACCCTTCATAGTAAAGCCTTCTCTGATGATCAAATCCTCATTAATTTCCCTCTCCTTTGAACTCCTATATAATATATCTTCTGTAGTGTGAAATTAAATAGGTGCTTAATTATGTGTTATTAGCAGTTATTATTGTTTCAAGGTAGAAGTCTTATCTTCCTAATTCAAGTAGCTCCCTTGAGGGCAAAGATGTTTTCTTTACTCTCTCTCAATAGCATAGATTAATCAAAAGTTTTGTCTATTGTCAAACCATTGGTTATTTCAGCAGGAAATGCATTTGGATGCAGGCATCAGAGATCCAACCATGGTGACTTGAATGCATAACGGTTTATAATTATTTTTTCATGTAATTGAAAATCTGGAAGGAGAGGGCAACTGGCATTGGTTCAGTGGCTCAAGAGTGTCCAAGCTGAGGTCTCGGCAATTCTTTCTGGTCTCTTCCTCATGGTCTAGGAAGGGTTCTGGAGCTCTAACCATCATGTCTAATCTCCAAGCAGGGAGAAGGAGGAGTGGGCAAGAGAGTCACACTTCAAAGCACTTTCCCTAAAGCCCTACCTGACATGTTTACATCCCATTGATTATATTGATTAGCTCTCTTTTCATGGAAAACCTCTACAGTAAGTCTCCTACATATAAACCTTCAAGTTGTGAAATTTCAAAGATGGAAACGTGCCCCTGTATGCCAGCCGTTGTACTGTACTACTGTACTTTTCAAGGTACGTACTGTAAGATTAAAAATGTTTATTTTTTGTGTTTGTTTTTTATGTATTATTTGTGGAAAAATATTATAAACCTATTTCAGTACAGTACTATATAGCCGATTGTGTTAGTTGGGTACCTAGGCCAAATTTGTTGGACTTAAGAACAAATTGGACTTACGAATGTACTCTCAGAACGGAACTCGTTCGTATGTAGGGGACTTACTGTATTTATAAAGAGGACCAGTTACTAAAAAAAAAGAAGACACTAGATACGAAGAAGCAACTACCAGTTTTTTCCACAACCTACTCGACTGAAGACTTTCTCCTTCTAATCCATCCATAACACAACATTGGCAGACTTACTGTTTTTGTGCATGGCTTTTCCTTTCAAAGCCACACAGAAGAATCTCCTATGTATTACTATATTATTTAGCCTGACTTTTAATGCTTTCTCATAACTTGGCCCAACTATACCTGCCCTAACTGTACCTACAAATACCATGTTTACATCCAGGTTTTTCTTTTCATTGTGCTGCTCCTTCCTATTTCTGAATCTGCCCTCATGTATTATTCTCTCTACCTGAAATGTTCTAATACTTGACCATCCCATCTTTTCTCTGATTCCCTTTGGGAATCTAAGACTTATTCTCCCAGATGCTATGAGTGCTGCTGGCAGATAGCCCTTAGATCTTAGCCTTCTTCGGGGTTTGCCATAGATAAGACAGGAAACTCACCCAAAGTCATGCCTCTTCCCAGGGCAACCCACATCCAATAATGAAAGCGGGGTTGTAAAGGCTTGGCTTCTCAGCCCCAAGTTGGGATGGCTATGAAGCGTTGTTCCCTCTACAAGGCTCCTCGAATGGTTGCTTAAGGCTCCCAGTGAGGCTGTGGGTTCCCTGTCAGCCTGCCTTCTCCTTCTGCCCATTCTTACTTCCTTCCCTTCTCTTCTCTAGGTGCGGATTCCAAAAGCATCCTAAGGAAAACCTCCATCTCATGTTCTGTTTCCAAGGGAACCCAACTCACAATGCTTCTCATTCCTGCCCTTCTTAAAACTGCCACTTTGATTGTCCTTATATCGACCCCCTGAAAAACTCCCTACAAGGGCTGAGTGAAGGGTCCACAAAGGTTTACACAGTTTCCTCCCACCTTGAAGTCAGTGTCTCTATTGTGTGGTGATGATGATGATGATGATAAGGAAAAAGAGGAGATAATTAAAATTATTAACATTACACAACTTACTGGCTATTTGGTTCATGATAACATTTACAGCTTTGTCTTTACAAAATATGTGTAAGATGATTAATATGGCACATAGTATAGGCACTCAAAACACAGAAAAGCAGGGAATATAATATTTTTTTTTTCCTTTTTTTCCCCAGAGTGAATAATATTATGCTATCCACACAGTAGGAAAGACACTTGTTGATTAATAGTTAAAACTCAAAAACCTCTGAAACATCCTGCATATATCAGGCTTCCCTACGTGAGGAACAGTGGTCCCTGACATGTTCATAAAGAAGAGAAACTCTCATGCTTGGTGAACCACTCAATCCTGTTGCTGTCCTTCTTTCTCCTGAATCCATCTGTTTCCTTCCCCCTTGCTCCCCCAGCTCTCCCAAATGCCATGTAAGCTCCATTCTCTGCACTAAGCCCTTCATTCGAGGAATTCCTAGAGTGGTCTCTGTTTTTTTGACTGTACCCTGGCCAATATTGAGGTAGCATGTCCACTCCAATCACTTAGTGATCGTCTTTACCATACAGAAAGGTTGCCATGCCATGTGTATTTCCTTTGTCTGTTACTATTTCAATATTGACAAACATTTCTTATGAACAACAACAAAAAAGAACAATCATCATCATAATTGGGAATCCATAGTTCAGAACACATTTTTTTTCAGAAAATATTATTTGAAAAAAGTCTTTATGAATGCTATAAAGCAGAACACTAAAGATTAAAAAATTTAAATGTTGAGATCCACTTCTTCATGTAGATATAGAACAAAGCATAACCTACATTATGACTGCTAATAAAAAATAATGCTGTGCAGCAACATGAGTTTCCAACAAATTTGATAACCTGTTTCTGTCTCCCCCTTTCTCCATTAAATTGAACTCTCTGAATTATTCATGAGGGCTATTTTAATAGGATAATTTTTTCTTGCAAACGCTGACACTAATACTGAGGAATATCTCCAGGTATTCATCTTGGATAAATAAGGGTCCTGGTAACTAGTTTTCTTGATGCTTCACCTTATTCAAATGAACATATACGGAAGTAACTAATGTTGACAATTTCTTTTACACTTAATGTTTTCAGTATGTTTCTCTCCGTATATGTCTAGCCAAACATATGTTTACTCAAGAATTAGCCAGGATAATAAATTAAATGAAAGTGAAGCAGAAAGTTAAGGAAATCTCAGGTGAACTCAGGCAGGGCATTAAGAAGAAATTTAAAGTCCACATTTTCCAGGTGTGATGACAGTTCAGAGTGACTTTGGGAATTGCCCATCCCTCCATGGTACTTTGGCTATATTCAGAAACGATCACTCACTTGGATGTGTACATTAGGGGTTCTCAACTCAAGACAGTAGGATTTTAGGGTATTGGTAAATTCCCTGAAACTGTATACCAAATTTTCCGTGTATGATTTTTTTTCTGAAAAGAAAGTTGATAGCATTCATCAAATTCCCAGAGGTGTTGGTGACTACTCCACTACCACCGCCTCTGATGGTAAGAATTCTCATTTGACACAAAAGTAAGATTTCAAAAGTCAGGATTCTCTAGATTTCTCTATGTGGAGGGGGAGGTATGGGTGGTTATTTGTCTATCATTAAATTTAGTATTATGAAGATTCACATGAAATGTTTCTAGGACTTGGAGAAAATTATGTTTTGTGGATTAATTATATTTCATTACTTAATACAGTTTAATTTTTACCAATATCTGAGAACTCTTTTCCAGGTATCTTATAAGGCTGTTCTTATAATCTTTCCCTAAATACTACCCTAAATCTTTTTGTGTTTTTTGCACTAACACATGTTAATTAAGAAATGAAGTTAAATTTGGGGGTGATCATCTTTAACCTATTCTATTGGATGAAAGTGCTCAAATACATAGTAGTCGGATTGCTTGACGGTGTAATTGTACATGAAAAGGATGCTGTTATGTAATAATGCTGAGGACACCGCAGCTCCTAGGGTAATAAAAGTTTTTGTTTTAATCACAATGTAAAATAAGGACTTAATTTACCTTTAAGGAAATAAACTTCTAAGAAAACACACTCGTTATTTGCCCCCAATGCTGCTTTCTAACATTTCTTACGGTTCAGTAATAAATCCGACAAGATTTTTAAGACGCTGAAGTGACTGTCACTGCTGGAATGTATCCCGGAGGCTTCTTCTGTCAGAGGAGATGACAGTGACTCTTCCAATGCAGATTAAGCTGGTGTTTACAGATTTGCCCTGGGTGTGCATTTTTATCCCGCTGTGATCAAGTAACACCGCCTGACGAGTGCCAGACAGATCTCTGGATAAAAAAGGCTCAAATGTGCCCTTGCCTTGCACAGGGCACAGCCTGAATCGGTTACCCATGGCAAGGATCCACTGCTTGTTCCCCTGTACAATGATACTGTTCAATACACTCTACCTTTACTTGTTCCCTTCCCCTTTGAGTGAAGCATTGAGAATGAACCTACAAAGGATTCAACAGTGAATTCTGTGCTGAAACTCAGATTATTAAATGTAGAATGTCAGGAAAAAAAGAGATCAGTACTTGGATTCAATTTTTGGAGATGTGATAAGAGGCCTGTGAGACATATAGGAGATATCAAAAAAAAGTTAGAGTCGTTTGCGGTACTTTGAAAAATTTTGTTAATTTTCACATGGCAGAATTTTCACAGACAAAACCAATGAGACAAGAAATCTTATTCTGGGCAAAAGTTAATCGGGCTCCAGATGCCATGAGTGTAAAGCCAGGGACAGTGGAGCTGGAGCTGCCTGTGAGGACACATCCCCAAACACCCAGTGCCTCCCACCTCCTGCCTTTTCATTCTAAACAAGCATTTTTAATATCTGTGAAAGAAAACCGGCTGTTGTCATCAATACTGACATGAGCTCTCTACACTTTGATTTCTTACTTCATTTCAATAAGAACAGTCCATAGAGAAATGTGTTACGTTTTGAAAGGGATTACGTTTTCTTTTTTCATAAGTATACTTCAGTACGCTGAGTTGGAAAATTACAAAGTGGCACGCAAAAAGGGAAACCACGTTAGATTGAAGATTCAAGTTCCCAGCTCTGCCACTGTTTAGCTTTGAGATCTTGGCAAAGTCATTTACTCTGAGTGCGACTTGCCTTATCTGTAAAACAGGAGCAATAAAACCTTTCTGTCTCCCATGCCCTGCTCAGGACAGCTGTAACTGAGCAGGACACTATGGGGCCTTCCCGGGACAAACCCCTTCCCCATATCCTCTGCTCCTCTCTGATGTACCCAGATAACAATATCTGATGCACATTTCCTGAGTTGTTTTACAGATGCTAAAACTCCCACCAAATGGAAGAAGTTAACTACCTGATGACCATGAGCACGTAGCCCCCAGACCTACTGGAGCCTGAGGATGGATAATGTGACACTGTCCTGTTACCTCACCATCAACCAGAGAATTGTGCTTGAACTGATCACAACCCTGAGACTCCCCTCCCTCACCTGGCCTTTAAAAATGCTTTGTTGAAAAAGCATTGTTCATTGCAGCACTATTTACAATAGCCAGGTCATGGAAGCAACCTAAATGCCCATCGACAGACGAATGGATAAAGAAGTTGTGGTACATATATACAATGGAATATTACTCAGCCATAAAAAGGAACGAAATGGAGTCATTTGTTGAGATGTGGATGGATCTAGAGACTGTCATACAGAGTGAAGTAAGTCAGAAAGAGAAAAACAAATATCGTATATTAACACATGTATGTGGAACCTAGAAAAATGGTACAGGTGAACTGGTTTGCAGGGCAGAAGTTGAGACACAGATGTAGAGAACAAACGTATGGACACGAAGGGGGGAAAAGTGCGGTGGGGTGGGGATGGTGGTGTGCTGAATTGGGCGATTGGGATTGATATGTATACACTGATGTGTATAAAATTGATGACTGATTAAAAAAAAAAAAAGAAAAAGCACTAGTTGCCCTGGATTCCTTGATTAGCGCCTTGCAATAAATGCTGCACTTTCCTTCACCACAGCCCAGTGTCAGTGTAACTGGCTTTACTGTGCATGTGGGTGAGTGGATCCAAGTTTGGTTTTGTAACACAATCTGTAATCTGCAGAGTACAACACTAGAAACATTTCTATCGTGCTCCATAGCCTTTAGCACACATCTCTCACTCCTAAGATGCAATCAATCAGTATTTGTGGATTTCATAATAATTTTTAAAAGCATGTGATTTTAGTATGGCTACTTCCTTATCCAGACTTTGGAATAGAGGTCTCATTACAACCAGTTACTAGTAGCCAAAAGCTTTTCCTCTCAGCAAATGGTGCTGGAAAAACCATATATTTGATCATCTACTCTTTCAAATTAGTTTTGGGGCTGCATTTTAAAAATTATTAATTTTGACAATAATGAGTATCACATACATAGAAACTATAAGAAAAGTATAGAAAAAATTCTAAGAAACAATGATGCAATCCTAGTCTCTCTGAGAATATCTTGAGTCAGCTGTCATCTCTGAAGGCCTGATGGTCTAGCCAGCTATCCAGTTTTTGTTTTAGACCCATCAACTTCCAAAAAAGGAATCCAGACCAGAACACAAATATAACAAATTAAGCTCAAGGGAAAGGAACTGATGATTATGACTCTCAGCGCTTACCTTTCTTCACAGTGTCCCCACGTAACAGGTGGAGAGGCTTCAGTCCACGCAGCTGGTGAAAGAGGCAGGGGTGGGCTTGATTCTAAAACCAGTGCACTTTCTTCAGTATGCTACATCCCCAAGAGACAGAAGGGCCAAAAGAGTACAGTAATTCTCTCCATATGGGTTAGTTTTGAAAGCAGCCTCTATTTTCAAAATGTTGTCCAGAATGTGTGTATGGATAAGACTTAGGTTATTCATTTTGTCGAGCTGAATTTTCTTCTTAAGTGATTAAGTGACTTAATTTATTCTTTAACTTTTAACTAACTTCCTTCCTCCTCCTTTTTTTTTTTTTTTTTGTTTTACTTTTTCCTTTTTAAAAAATTTATCTTGTACTGGTTTCCTCCAGATGATGACCTTATGACAAGGATTTGAGTGCATTTTAGTTTATTTGGAATGTGATTCCAGAAAACACCTGTGAGGTTGTAGGGGCATAAGACAGATAAAGGGAGGTGGCCCTTACAGGGTGCATTAATGAATGAACACGGAGCTGCCGGCAGTCCCTGGCAAACTCTGGGAAACAGAACAGAACCTGTTCCAGGGTTGTCCCACCAGAATGGTGAAAAGTTGTGCCATTTATGTACCAGCTCCTAAATTTCATCACTGACTGCTGCTCCCAGGGGCTATTAACCCCCAGGAAGCTCTGCCTGTCCTGTACCCAGCTGCGCATGCTCCGGCCACCAAAGACAACCCCGGCGGGGGGAGAGTTGCAGGTATTCGCAGTAAGAAGCCATTGGGATGCGCAAGAAAGGTGACTGGGGGATCTGGGCAGAATAGCTAAAGGGACCACTACAGACACTGTTTAGATTCCTTTGTGTGGTGAGAGGAGGCCATTACCCGCTCAATGTTATTTCAACAAATTTAGTTTAACAATGAACATGAACAACAAACATGGCATAGTCAGGGAATATGTGACTCTTTTTTGCAGGAAAAGAAATGCCAGTAGGCAGACAGAGAATAATGGGTCTGGCCTGACCTAGATTGGGAAGAATTTAGAAATCTGTCCTCTGGGAAGGAAGGTCTTTCTTAACAATGCTCAGAGTAGATAGGATGGGCCGAGAAAGCTTTTCACCCCTTTTATTAAAGAACATTATAAAATGGACTATAGACTTTAAAAAACCCCTGTGAGGCCGGAGTTAGCAAGATTGAAAAAAGAGCCAAGTTATGAAACAAATTATTAGCTAACTAGAGTTTGGAACAGTTAAGCAGTGAGGATAGAACTCAGTTTCTGCTTAGAATTTTATTTTAAATTAAGCTCTTGCTCTGTCTAGGGTTTTAAGCTATACAGAAATCAAAACTTAAGCTTATACATATTGGATATTAGAGAGTTATTTCATTGGTAGAACAGTGAAAAAGCACTGCATGTATTTATGTAATTCATCTTTGAAATAAGCCCAAAACCTGGATTCATATTTCTCTGATCCTTACATCTCTTGAAACTTCACCTAATCAGGAACCTGATCTTTAGAGGAAATTAGTTCATGTCCAAAAGTCACACTTCTTGCACCCTATCAGTCGTGGAAAAGCCACAATCCATCCACACGCCTCCAGTTTTGTCGTATTGTAGGCCAATATTGACTCAAAAAAGCAATGCATAATTAATAATAACAAATCTCTGTGGATGCAACAGTATTTTACACAAGAGTTCAAACCCAATCTCAGAAGCAGTTTTCAAGACTTGACTTCAGTCATGCCTACTAATATCCTATTGGTCAAACCAAGAAGCATAACCAAACCCACAATCAAAGGATGGGGAAATACTCCATCCATGAAACTGAGGGAAAGAGAGTGAATATTTTGAACAACAGTCAGTCACACAGAGGAAAGGAGAAGAAATACGTAACTCATCTTGTGTTTCCATTTGGAGAAAGAAATTTTGTCTAGTAAGGGAATATATACACCTGTCTGTCCTTACTTTCCTTTAAAATTAAATTATACTGCTATAATTCTTATCCTTTTTCTCTCTAGAATCTACTATGAAAAAAAAGCTTAAGGAGTGGAGCTGGGGTTCTAGTTGACATGCCATTTGTTATCCCTGCCTTCCAAGAGGTTAAAGACAGTGGAGAAATATAATAATGACACATAATAATTAGAACATAAGAATCTGAAAATTAATATTAAGGGAGATATAATTATGCCCGTGGTGTTTCATCTTTTGTTAGAATAAAGGCATGACAGGTATGGATGGCTCTCTAAACACTCTATCTGCTCCCCAGTATTTCTTGACCTCTTCACAGTTAAGTGGGCTATGACTTACTCTAGCTAATGAAATGATTGCAAAAGTGATGTCTCTCTTCCACCAGGGAAAGAAAGAGTGTCAGAAGAAGAAAGAGTGTGACCTGTGGCTGCTTGAGAGCAATGTCATATACCTGATGAACTCGTAGCTCTGGGAAAAGAGATGAGAGAACAGAACACCAATAACTAGTGTTGCTGTTTCTCGGCTGTGCTTGTTAACAAGAAAGAGACATGCCTGGGGAAGAGTTGGCTGAATTTCAAACAGAAATGACATGTTCTAGAGGAAGTCTAGAAATCTAAGGCCTTGTGGGTTTGGAAATAGCCATTGTTTCTTGGCTTTGGTAAAAATAAAGATTGAAGAAGCAATCTAGTGAAAAGGACTGGACTAATATCCAAACTGCAGTGAGGTTTTCAGAGAAGCCCAGAGAGCCCCCAGGAAACCCCCTTAGAATAAAGAGAAAGGAAGAGTTAGGCAGGTGAGGTAAGCAAAGACACATGGAACTGTAAATTATCCCAAAAAGACTGCGTGTGGTTATTGCACAGAAAACTTTCTGGAATCAACAGGTAAAAAGCCTGCTAAGTTTGAAAGAGCTTGTTTGTCAAGAGCCGTTACCCTGACAATTTCTAATTATAGACAGTCCTCAGTGCTTAATCTCAGACCCTCTTCTCTTTCTTTCTCCATATCTGATCTCACTCACTTTCATTGTTTTTCAATATTATTTATTGGCCTAGTCCTATTATACTTAGTCTCCAATGCAGATCTCAACTAAGCTCCAAAATATTAACTCCTACTCCTTACATCATCTCTACAGTTAGATGTCTCACAAGTACCTTAAATCACTGCCCCTTGCCTGGTCCTCAACAATAATCACCTAACCGACTTGCCCTTTTACTCCTTTCCAATCTCTTCTTCACACAGCAGCCAGATGATCTTTTAGAAATATGGATTGGATCTTGTCTCCACCCCTGCTTAAATTCCTTTGGGGGAATTCCCATTGAACTTTCAGACCACGATGGCAAAATCCCTAACAGGGACTATGGGCTCTGCAGGACCTGGTCTTTACCTTCTTTCCAATCCACTGGCCCTGCTTGTTTTCCCCCAGCCCACTGGCCTTCATGCAATGTCTTGAAGGCCTCGTATGCTTCTGTGTCTCAGAACCTTCGTACTTACTGTTCTCTCTCCACATTCCCCGTAAAAATGACAAAACCTCACAGAGGTTTTTCAAAACCACTCCTTCTTCCGATCTAAATTAGGTCTGCCAGAGCATACCCTCCCAAGGCACTCTCTCTTTTACCTTTACAGCTCTTAGTATTATTTGTAATTCTACATTTATATATGCATTTGGATTCTTGGGTAAAATGTAACCTCGCAGGACGGGAGCCCCTTGGCTGTGGGCAACTGGCACTCAACATCTGTACCTGCACCTCTAGCTGCCTCCGTGCATTTCAGGGGGAGAAAGTTAACAGACTTCTTTACCTCTAGCCTTTTGCATGGGAATTATGCTCCACCTGTGAAATATACTCCTGTGAAATTTGGACATGAGATGGAGCCCATCTTTCTGCTCTTTGGGGCAGTTTTTTGCTGTCAAGCAGGAGACTGAAGACATAGGTTTTTCTGCAGCATTGTCCCAGTGTCCAGTCTCCAGCCTAGTGCTTGTTCAGAAGCAGGTGCAGCAGAGCCGGGGCCAGGATGGCAGTCATCATGAAGAAGCAGTTGTGGCAGATTCACCAGTGGCTTGTTGCGTCAAATCCATCGCGGCACTGATGAATTAGATCTCAATGATTCCAAGGTGGCCTCCTCACTCCCTATCGCTCTGACTGTACTCATCCCTGGTGAGACTATTCTATGGTGTTCTGGGAGATCTCGATTAGACTACTCCTCCAGGCTTTCCCATAATTTTGTAAGCATCAAAGCCATTTGTTAAATCCTTTTCTGCTTTCAACAACAGAGGTTCCTCTTCTCTGCACCGATTCCTTACTAACACAACCTGTGACAATGTTTGCATTGCTCATCCCTCTCTACCCACTGCCAAAGACAAGGTCAGTCAAAATGTAGTTGGGTATTGAATAAATAATTGAAGTAGTTAATGATGTTTAGCAACTCCATTTTTGGAAGTGTAACAATCTTTAAATTACAATGAGTTCCTAGACTCCATCCCTCTCCCCCAGTAAAATCTATTCCTCCTCAGTCTTGTGGTAGATATTTAACAAGCTTTCATTTTAAAAAGGTTTTGTGTAACATTTTAAATTTAATGACAAGTATTTGCTTATCACTCTTTAAAAAAGAGATTTTTTTAAAAATTCCTTCAAATAAATGCTAAAAATGTGTCAGTATGTGATATATTTATTTTTCTTTTCTTAGGCTTTTCTCTAAACCAGTGGCTAGACCATAAAATAAATCAAATCACTGTGCTTTACGACTTGCCAAGGATATGCTATTTTGCTGAGTGTGTGAATCTTTGTAATTTTATAATATATTAGAGTTCAAGGCCAGATATTTATATATTAAAATTTAGACATGACCTTTGCTTATATTGTTTGTCCAGAAAACCCACAGGTAAAAGTTTTTTAATAAGAAATGCAGTATCCACCAACAACATGGCCTGAATTACAGCATCAGGGGTACAGAATTTTAGTTGGAGAAAAGCCCTGGAGGTTGAGGGGAAGGAATTTTGAGGTGGTTGACACATAACAAAGATCACACCCTTAAACACCATTAAACAAACATGTAACTTGTGCAAACTGCTTGTCCAAATCTGTTTTCTTATCTTTAGAAAAGAGATCATTATATTTCTCATTCAACTGCATTGTTGTGGTACATGTAGCATTAAAAAAATATTAACTACTATTATTTGTTATGATTATTACACTATTTATGTAGCAAGTTTTCATTTATAAATGTTTGCATTTTTATTATCCACTAAACCAAAATCGAAAAAATACACTAGAAAATCCACAAAGGATTTTTAAGTCCCTTAATCTTAAAATCAGTTTCTCAAGAACAAGAATCATGTTAAAGTTTCTTAAAGAAAGCTATTAGAGAATTTTGAATAATGACTTTTTCCTCTGAGAGGAACTGTGCCTACTCCTCATAAAAACCCAAAGTCAGGTGTTTGAAGAAAACACTGTCAATCAAATTTAGTTAAAACGTAAGCAATAGAAACTTGAAATTTCAAAAAGCAAACTACATGCTATTGAAGAAGTTGTATCCAATCCCCAAATAGCAGTGTAATACAGTTTTCTGAGTTTGAAGTTTTTTGATCATTTTTTCTGATTACAACAATAATATACCAAAGAATACATGGCATGCCAGTTTATTGCTCATTTAAAAGATTTTAGGCTCATTTAAACATCTTGGGTAAAGAAAAATCTTAGTGAAAGTTTTAAAATTAAAAGGAAATTAGAATAAGAGGGAAAGTTGGTTGGCTTGAATTTTTATGTCTGTCCTGATTATTTTTATGAAACACATAGAACATAAGAGTAGTTTTAAGGAATTTACATGCAGGTGTAGGTTTGTGTGTGTTCCGATTATAATAGGAATCCTTTCAAATTGTACACAAGTTGTAAAATGCAGAAAAATAATTACAAACAGTATATGATCCAGTCCCTGTTTACCTCTCCCCTGTGATTTTGTGCTACTCTGCTTCTCATCCACAATATTCCAGCCGTACTGGTCTCCACTGATTTCTGAGGGTCTTCACGTGCCATTCTTCTGGCTAGAATGTTCTTCCCACTGGTCTTCCTCCCGTGACTGACTCTTAGGTTCAGATTAAATGCCCTTGTCTCTAGGAGACTTTCCTGAATTCTGCATGTAAAGTAGTTCCACCATCTACCCTCCATTTGCTTCCTTTACGGCTCTTAACACCATTTGTGATTCAATATTGTCTCATATACTTGTTTACTTCTAGAGTAGAAGCTCCATAAGGGCAAAAATCCCATCTGTTTCATTGACCAACCTCTGTGCTAGGTGTGACCCACCAACACTTCCTTGATTAGTATTTCACTCCTCTTCCCCGGAAACAATGATGAGAAAAACATATCCCTGCAGAGGGGCTTTGACTCCCCATAGTACCCTGGTTATGTGGGGTCACTTTAGGACTCACTCTTCTTTTATACCTTTGGTCCCCTCTTTCTCCCAATGAAGAGAAGTGTCACAGGTCACAAGTGCTGGCAAATCTGTTGGTGTTCTTTAACTGTATGTAACAAAACAATCTAAAATTAAACAACACGGACAGTACCTACCATTATAAGATATCGAGCAATAAAGCAGTTTCAAGTTTGATTTGAACAGTGAACAGCTTTTTATCATGACACATATGGCTCTTTACACTGTGGCCCAGCTCCATCTCCCACGCTCATTCATGTACAGCCCAAGGTGCCACAAACATATTTCATGTGGTTATACATTCTGTTTCCTCTCTGGGGAGCAATACTAATTTTAGCTAATATTTGTAGAATATTTACTATTCCACACCAATCACTACACCAATCACTTTCCCTTCATTATTTAATTTAATCCTCACATGATCTGATGAGGTAGAGAGTATTCATCTGGTCTTACTGATGGGTTAAATAACACAACCTGTCACACAGCTAGAAAGTAGAAAGCCCGGAGGTAAACTCAGTTTATCTGATTTAAGCACTTTTACTTTGTAAACTCAGTGCCTGACCCACTCCTTCCAAAATCAGCTTAAAAGACATTTCACCAACAGCTTTCTGTTTCTCTCTCTATATCCTCCCCCATTCTAATGTTTCAAAAAATCACTTTATATTAAACAATATTGGTGTTTAGTTCGCTATGATGTAATTATTTTTGCATATATGCCTCTGAGATATTCTGTGTAAGGCAGGGACCACAATTTTTTTTTCTGTTTTAA
This sequence comes from Balaenoptera physalus, assembly GCF_965194825.1. Lineage (NCBI taxonomy): Eukaryota > Metazoa > Chordata > Mammalia > Artiodactyla > Balaenopteridae > Balaenoptera > Balaenoptera physalus. The sequence continues at coordinate 30,002,638 of NC_138891.1, forward strand.
TCCCAAGAACACATTAAATTGCCCTGTTTATGATACATGTTCAATAAAGATTTGTTAATTGAATGAGTGAATTATTATTCTGATTTAAACGCTCATCCAAAATACATCAAAAGGATCCCATTAAGATAGATTTTCAAATATGATCGTGAATCTTGGGCAAAAATTTCTGTTCGTGTGATGAACAGCCAGCATCTGATCAAATAAACTATCACTAGATTCCATTTGAAAACAACTTCTTTTTTTTATTAGAAAAAGTCACAGCATGTAGCATTGCTCTTAAGTAAAAGTTAAATAGAGTAGTTAGTTCAGCTGGTTAGAAAATGTGCTTCAAGCTTAAAACCACATATCACTGTTTATACAGATGATTATTTGGGACGAACTTCAATAGAATTATACTTCTCTAGAAAAGAAGGCGGCTTTGGCAATAGCACACAGTGGTCAGCAAGAGTGACTCATATTTTCCAACTGAGATCAACGAATCCTAATCCATTAACACAGACCTAACTATCACCTGATAGGAAAAGATGACAATGGAAATGTGAGTAAGAAAGGTATGGAGTATTCAGATTTAGGAGATTTTTTTTTTTCATGTTTTAATTCCTTTTCATACTCTACAAGAAAGCAGTATAATTTTAGATTTTCAATTAGCTTACCCTAGGTATTAAATGAAAAATATCTTTTTGAGTAACGTAAACTAGTTTCGTTCACCTACTTGGAGCTTCCCTTTACAGAATTTGATTTTTAAAAGTGCTTGGCAGTATCATAAGCAATAAGCCAATTTAAAATGTCAACAAATAGTTTCATTTGGGGGTGGATTATAATCATGCCAATAAATCAGATGCCTCCCAGATATTTAAATTGTTAAAGGGCAAGCCAGTGAATTAACCACAAAGCTATCCACAAAAAACTATATTGAACTAAAAACAATTCAAATACCTGAAAAAAAGCATATGGAGGTAAGACATTATAGTGTCCTTTAGTTTAAAAATAAGGTGCAGAATTGGTTCTTCAGTTTATCACAGTATTTTTAAGTATGCACTTGCCACTAGAATTATTTTATTTACATATTTAAATTTATTGTGCAGGCCTTAATAAGTTATATATTACATTGCACTGATGAAGATTGAGAAAGGAATCTGGGAGTTACGTTTGGGCCCATAATATGCAGTCTGTGGTCTCCTTTTCTTTTATCCTCTTTCTTTCCTTCCTTGGGTATCTTTTTCTTATATTTTCTTACTTAATTTTTGGATCTATTGATTTGTTCTTTTCCCCCTTACTCTAAGATGTATAAGCCTCTTGAGGGTAGAGACGACAGTTTATTTTCCTTTACCCCAGAACTCAAAGTGTGAATTATGTCCCAAATATTCCTTGAATGATTGAATGAATGACAAGACCAATAGTTATAAAGATAACTCCATAGTGTACCTAAGTGAAAAAACTGGATGAACCCTATTTTTCTAATTATTAGTCAAAGTGACGTAGTAAACTAGATTGCCATGTCACACTTCTAACTACTAACAGTTTTTACATCTAATACTTTTCTGGATAGCACAATAATGATGTGAAAGCAATTATACAACTTTGCTGAGGACGTTGCAGTGGACACAAACACAAATGTATACTCGTCCTGAATAGAAAGACTCAATGTTGTAGAAAATGTCAACTCTCCACAAATTAATCTATAAATTTAATGCGTTTTTCAAGTTTTATAACAAGATGCTTAATTTTTGGAACTTGAAGGGCAATTTTAGAGTTGAAAGGGAAAGTGTGATTTCTAAGAATATTGTGAAAGAAAAAAATAGAACACAGAGGAACACTTTACCTCTTGAATAGCATAACATATTGTATAGAATCAGTAAAGGAGTCAAGAGTGGAAGCAGGAAAAGCAGTGGAGGGATTATTACAGTAAGCCCTGTTGGCAAGCCCCTCTCTGAGTCCCCACATCCTTACTAATTTTCTTGATCTACCAGTTTCTGCTAAGTGTGTTACAATAATCCACCATGAGGGTAGATTAGTCCCTTTCTCTTTGTACTTCTGTCAGTTACTGCTTTTATATTTTGAAGCTATGCTATTAAATGCATATAAGTTTGTGATGATTGTTCTTTATTAATATTAAAAAAATTTTGTTTCTCTTAATGTTCTTTTATTCCAATTCTATTTGACTAATATTAATATTGCTATAATACTTTGGAATAATTTGCAAGGCATATCTTTTTCTATCACTTTATACTCAGTCTTTATGTGTGGTTTTGTTTTAGGAGTATTTTTTATAAGCAGAACATAGTGGATTTTACTTTCTTTCTTTTTTCAAAAAAATTGATAATCTCCATAATATAACAGTTTTACCTATTTAACTTTAATGTGATTACTGACAGATTTAGAGTTATTTCTGCCATTTTATTTTGTCATCTTATCATCCTTTCTTTTTCATATATTAAAGAATATATTATATATAATATGCTGTATATTTTATATATTTTTTCTATACTAATTGGGAAACTATAGGTTTTTATTTATGTTCTTTTAGAGGTTACTTTTAGATTTTAAGATACATACTATATATATTCAATAGATTTCTGTCTTTCCAAACACCATAAAATTTTAGCAAGTCTTACATTCCCATTTAACAGTCTCTACCCCCATGATATTAGTGTTGTTTAGAGTTGTAGTTTTGCCTTCTTATAATCAAATAAAGAACAGTTTAAGGTTAGTTTCAATAGTTAATATTTAATAAGTTACAGACATGTTTTGTTAATGTTAGCACACACTGTCATTTCACATATCTAGTATCTTTTGTCTGTTTTTACTTTTATTATACCAGAAGCCCATAATAATTATTTGAGTGACAGCCTTTATTTGTTTCTATATGTTTGCAAGTATCATATTTTCCTTACTCTTAAAAGCAAATTTGGCTAGGAATAAAGTTCTGTGTAGACAGATACATTCCCTCTATGACAGAAAATAGAACTCTACTGACTTCTGGCGTGAATTGATGCCAAATAATTCTGATGAAGAAGTGTTGCTGTTAGTTTAAATGTCATTCCTTAGTAAGAAAAATATTTTTCCCCTCAGTGAGATTTTAGATCATCTGTTGGTAATGATGATCTGAGGTATAATTATAAGGTATCTAGGTATAGATTTATTTTTCTTTATTCTGCTTGTATTTGGAGTATAATTTTAATTCTGGAAAGTTGTCAGTAATTACCTCTCCAAATATTGATCTTTCTGCCATTTCCTCCAATCTGTTCTTTTAGAACTCTTGATGTTTCTCAATTGCTCATCACATCTTTTTATCTTTAACTCTTTATGGTACCATAATCTAGGTTACTAATTTTTTTCTGACCATATCCATTCTTAAATTTATCCCAACATTATTTTTAAATTTAATAATTATGTTTTTTATTTTAAAATATTTAAAATTATTCTTTCTTATCTTTTATTATTCTTTTGACTATTTTGTTTCATAAATTGTCATTGATTTTTAAAAGAAGCAATGTATAGTTTCATTTCTTTGGAAATCCATAGCATATTTATTTTAAAGTTTTTGTCAGATTGTTCTATAGATCTAAACTTGTCTGGAATGAATTCCCCTCCCAGTTGTTTCTTCCATTGTGACACTTTTATCATTAGGTTTTTTTTTTTAATTCATGGTTTAGAATTTGCATTTGCAGGTTAATTTTAATTGGAATGGATTCATATATTTGTTTCTCTCCATCGGTTCCCTTCTTTGCCTACCCTTCCCTGCACTTGCAGGTTTTGCACTCGCCTCTATTCAGCTCGCTGGACCCCCAATATAAGACAAAGGTTTTTAAAGGCCTTTCAGAGCACACAGTAACATTATGGGTTTGCAGATCCAGCTTCTGATTCAGCAAGCAGTCTGCCTCATCCCCATAGGCTATGCCTGTTCCCTCTGATCCTTAGGTCTACAGCTCCCCGAAACTAAGACCTCAGAGAGTATAAATTGGTGGGAGACATTTTCAGCCTCTTTTAAAACTAGGAGAGTTGCACTAAGTCCTTGGCCACAAGCAGTGAGCCTGATTCCAGACCCTGCTTATGGTGGGCACTTGTTTCTTTTAACCCATAGGAGCCAATTCCTGAGCACCACTTCCTGCTTCAGGACTCTGAGCCCAACAAGGTCAGCTAGAGTCCCAATTATCATATTGCACCTATGACCCATTTCTGGTCTGAAAACATGTTTGAACCTTTATCTGAGCCAACTATATCTTTTTTATTTATTTTTCCTCTCTCTTTTTTAAGAATTTCATCCATCACTCCTCTTTGGAAAAGAAGATTTTTGACCTAGAATTCGTCACTCTTTCTTTAAAACAAACTTGTTAGGTAAATAAGCAGGGCTGGAAAGTCAGAGATTATTAGGTGCCCTATTTTATTAATTTTACAGGTAAGATATTGTAGAAATATAAGTAATTTTCTAATATTTTAGAGTAAGTTGAATGAAGCACGGCTAGATCTCAGGGCTTTACATTTCCATTCCAAACGCTGTTTTTCTACAGCATCTTTTTTTCCCTTAGTCTTATTCTCTTTTATTTATAAAAAAAAATGAGGTAGACCTTTATTTGAAAATAATTCTAATGCTTATACTTTGAGAATACTTTGGATATCTACATAACCAAGACAGCCTATACTACTGTCTGATAGCTTAATGATTGCAGATACTTTTTCCCTAGTCCCAAGGTCAGGTATGAAGAGCTGAAACCCATCACCTCATAACTTCTGTCCATTGGATTGTCATAGGAAACAACCCAGAATAACTTCTTCATCTTTGTTCGTGGCATAACTGAGAATAAACCTATGATGGGCATATATTCTTGTTCATATATTCATTCATTTAATGAATAATTAATGAATACCTATTGTGTGACTATCTCCAGTTTGCCAGGGAGGACTCAGTGCTCTGTCCAGTTTAGCATTTGTCTCAGACAAAAGCGACCCAGTTTGGTTGATAAATTGTATGTTTCCCTTGAATAAGTACCAGCCCTGATCTGGGTGCTGTGGCTACTTGAGTGACTCAAACAAACAAAACTTCCTGCCTGTCTTTTCAGTCTCCAGCCACTTTTACTCTACCTTGAAAGCATGCTCACTATAAATGGAGAGGTCAGTGGATTCTTAGATAAGAGATGGTTACTGCTGTCTGAAGTCAAACGGTGTAATGGGCACTCAGAGACTAATAAATTGTGTACACAAGCAGAAACTATATCCCCTCTAAGAAAATAAAGGGATCAAGAGTGTTGAGTGGTGGGGCCCGTTATCATTGGTGATGTTGACTCTTCACCACTCCCTCCAACTCCTTTCCTGCTTCTCCAATTGGTCTTTCACCTCTTGTTTTTAGGCTCATTTAGGAGAAAACTTAAAAAACAAACACGGCAGTCATTTCTATAGTGGGTTTGTGAACTCTGGAAGAGATGTAATTTCTGAGTCAAAGTGTAGAAAATCAAGCATGCATGCATGTTTAAAATACAATAAATATGCCCATAATTAGAACCTTTCAAAGTTTGGTAAGTACCAAGGCTCAATATATGTTCCAAGGCCCCCATAGGGTAAAATTAAGGAAATGCCTAGATAGGGTTCAAATCGTTACCTATTAAATATAAAAATTACAGGGTGAACATCTCTCCCCAAATTTTCTAGTGTGTGTCTCGAATCCTATATGTTTCTATTTCTTTGAATATTTTGATTATATCAAAAGTCTAAATGCAAGGCCCCTCTGGGGCCTAGGCTTTCTCTACACACACACACACACACACACACAAGGACTGCCTATAATGACACATTTTAGGGTAGCAGCAATAAAGTAGTTTTTTTTTTTTTTTCATTCTCTCCTTTTTTCAGAGCAAATACCTTTTATAGTAATTCTTTATCCAGGCATTCAGACAGACTGAAAGCACAAAAAATATCTATACATAAATACTCATATATAAAGAAAGGTGTGTTGTTTTATATATGAAGTTGCCCATTAACCATTGGATTTTGATATTCAAAGTTCTAACCAAAGAGGGAGAAAAGTGTATATCATTTTGACCAAGGAGGACACGAGTATCTTAGGAAAATGAGAAGCTAGACAAGGCTAGTTGCGAAGGTTCTCTGTCAGGGAACAATGCTCCCTTGAATGGGTACAGACAGAGGCAGAGTGGGTTTTCTCCCACTATGCACCCCAACTCTTCATTAAAGGACAAAGTCAAGTCACTGTCATGGGAAGTCATATCCAGTTACAAGTGGATCAGTACCATCTCTGCCACTTACTTTCTCAGCACAATCTTTGTGAGAAGGCATTGCCTTAAAAAGGTTTACATATGTGTCTACTGACTTTGTAATCTTAAACAGATTAACAGACATTGGAAATGATTCAGAATTGCCTCTGGTAACAGTCATGACTCATATTGTTAGTTTATTTTCTCTCTTACTTTTTTGTTTATGATCCATACCCAAAATATGGCAGAAAATCTTGACCAGACATGCAACTGTCAAGCTGGTTTAATTTTTCTTTAGAGTTTACAAACTACTTGGGGTGATTCTAATGAAATGGATGGAGGAGAAAGAATCCAGGAAATATTGCATCTGTATTTACCTCCTGAGGATAAACTGTTAAACAACTGAAATAACTTAAGATGACATGACTGTCTTTATTTATGAGGCAACTGAGCCTACACCTGATTTTCATCAAGAACGTCTAGGCATTTAGAGGCTGGGCATTCACTACTTTAAAAGGATATTACCAAGATTCAGTTGCACTTTTTTATTTTAAATGAAGCTTCAAAGCAGTCAGCTGCATTAGTTAATCAAGACCTATAGAATGCAATTATCTTGGGGTAGTATTAAAGGCAAAACATTCATTAAAATGTGGCACCTCCCATGGGGTAATCCTAGGGACCCCTTAAAATACACCTTTCACTATGATTCCACCTGGAAGAGATCTGTTCTTAGGCTTAACCACTGTTACACAGTGTCCCCCACTCAAGGTGCACATATTGTTGGTTATCTTCTCATACATATGCCTCATATCACTAATTAGAGCAGGAGCCTGAGGTCTAAAACGTAAGGTCTCTAACATGAAAATGTCTACGTATGTGTTTAATATTTATTACTATTTTACCTCCAGAATACAAGGCGACTCAGAACCTAGATGATCAACAAGGTTAGATGTTGTTGATACCTCAGACATCATTCAGTCCAGTGTCCTTCAAACTTTTGTTTAAGTATCTGAGCCTGTTCTTATAAAGAAACATAACTCAGAAGTGTAAAGTATAAAAGAGATGTAAGGAGTGGGCTTCCCTGGTGGCGCAGTGGTTGAGAGTCTGCCTGCCAATGCAGGGGACACGGGTTCGAGCCCTGGTCTGGGAAGATCCCACATGCCGCGGAGCAACTAAGCCCGTGAGCCACAACTGCTGAGCCTGCGCGTCTGGAGCCTGTGCTCTGCAACAAGAGAGGCCACGATAGTGAGAGGCCCGTGCACCGCGATGAAGAGTGGCCCCCGCTTGCCGCAACTAGAGAAAGCCCTCGCACAGAAACGAAGACCCAACACAGCCATAAATAAATAAAATGAAATTTAAAAATAAAAAAATGCCCGGAATTGTATTAAAAAAAAAAAAAGAGAGATGTAAGGAGAAGCTGGCTGGGTAGAGCCTAGTGAGCTCTATTTCCCTGAACCTCCCATTGCTCAGGTCTTCCCCATCCTAACACTTGCTTTCTTTCTTTTTTTATTTAAGCAGATGTCTTTAGTAACAGCTGTATTTACTTACAATTAAAATTTAATTAGAAATTTACAGCATGTAGCATTAGAAAAAAAAAATTGCCCTCAGTTTCTTTTTTTCCTGTGGATTTGTCTTTTTCTTTTTAAAAATTTATTTATATATTTATTTATTGAGGTATAGTTGACTTACAATATCATATTAGTTTCATTTTTACAGCACAGTGATTCACATGAGTATATATATCTTCTTCTTCAGACTCACTTCCCTTATAGGTTATTACAAAATATTGAGTATAGCTCCCTCTGCCATACAGTAGTACCTTGTTGGTTATCTATTTTATACATAGTAGTGTGTATATGTTAATCTTAACCTCCTAATTTATCCCGCCCCCAACCTCTTTACCCCTTTGGTAACTAACCATAAGTTTGTTTTCTATGTCTGTAGGTCTCTTTCTGTTTCAGAAATAAGTTCACTTGTATCTTTTTTTTAGATTCCACATATAAGGGATATCATATGATACCACTTGCAATGAACTTCCAGGACCCCATGAAGTATACTGTCTAAAAAACACTGATTTCTTCCATTTAAAGATGAAAGAACTATGAGAGTGACTGTCTTCAAAAATTTTAGATCACATATGCTTATCAGTAAAAACATTTTAAACATATGCTGCAAAGTATATTTATATACTACTATGGTATGTTCTTATAAAACATACACACAAAATAAAATATGTACAAAATAAAAATATATAAATAATGACTTGAAAATATGAAAGTTTTACTTTCCTCCCATATCCTAATAGATCATCTTGTGTGCCCTGTGTTCCCCATATGGAGAACAGTCTATAGATGTGAGGGCTGGCATTCCCAAACCTCATGACTGATTGCAATAAAACAAGTATGCAAAATCTACTTAGTGGTCCAGCATTCTACTTACTTTACAAATGTTCACTCAAGTTCAGGGTATGTTGCTCTAGAAGTGTGTTTTGTAGCAATGCTCAACTTTCTTTATAGCAACAAAGTACAAATTCCTTGCCCTTCTAGTTCTTATGCAACAATAAAAAGAAAAAAACCTAGTTTACAAATCAAATATGATCCAAACTACAAAATCAATGAACACCAAAGTTGTCGGCATGAATTGATTGTGATGGATTTTGTTACTTTGATGAAATTAAATTACCAACTCTATCAACTAGTAACGATTTCACGTGACTATGACAGCAAACAAAACTTACAAAGGCTTAAAAAAGGGATCTGTTTCTCACATGGGAGGAAGGCTGTGGACAGGAATTCTGGCTTTGTTTAGGGGTTTAACAATGTCAAGGATTCTGTATCTGGAAGTCTTGTTGGCCTTTCCTTCACAGTTGTAAGATAAATACAGTAGTTACTTTTATTTTTAATAACACATTTCAACACTGGACTGATGAATGAGCTACTCAATATAGTAGTACACAGCAATAGATAAAGCCAAAAAAATTCATTGCTTTCAAAACAAAAAGTTATTTTCTGTGTATTTACAACTACCTCTTCTGCTAATTAATTGACTTAAGCTGATGCATAAGTAGGACAGGCCCCACTGACATTTTCATTATTTCAAATGAATGACCAAATTGTCATTAACTCAAGACTGAGCAGCCTGAGGAATGGGACTGTTGAGAGTAAAAGATAAGGAGCATTGAATACGCATTCCTCCTTCTTCACAATATGCTGTTGGGAATATCTCAGCTTAGAACTCATTTTTTTTTTTTAATGTTTTTTTATTTTTTTTTATTTATTTTTTTGTTTTAGAAATTCACGTTCTTATTTATTGATTGATTGATTGATTGCTGTGTTGGGTCTTCGTTTCTGTGCGAGGGCTTTCTCTAGTTGTGGCAAGTGGGGACCACTCTTCATCGCGTTGCGCGGGCCTCTCACGATCGCGGCCTCTCTCGTTGCGGAGCACAGGCTCCAGACGCGCAGGCTCAGTAATTTGTGGCTCACGGGCCCAGTTGCTCCGCGGCATGCGAGATCTTCCCAGACCAGGGCTCGAACCCGTGTCCTCTGCATTGGCAGGCAGATTCTCAACCACTGCGCCACCAGGGAAGCCCAGAACTCATTTTTAAGTGTATTTTTTCAGGGTCTGTGTATATACGATATCTTCCTAGGTTATTTGGAAATTAGACAAATATTTAGAAACCAATGCATGATTGTATAATGGATGGATTAGATAATCACTGGAAAACAGGGAAAGTGGATGAATGTGTGACACCTATACAGGTAGGAAATTGAGAAGGGAAAGGTCACAGAGATGATCAGGGACCAGATCATGAGAAACCCAGGAACAATTTAAAAGACTTTGAATTTTATTCTCTGTGGAATAAGGAGCCTTTGGAAGGTTTTAAGCAGGACAGTGACATGATCGGAAATACATCTGGAGAAGTTAAGCAAGTTCTGTAAGATCAAACAACCTAGAAGTTGGTGAAGTTGTGATTCAAACTCAGGTCTGTTCTACTCCAAAGCCTGAGCTTTTAACAACCTATACTACAGAGTATTGCCTTACTTTTGATATTATTATCCAAATCAAATCCTAAACTCAGAGCTTGAGTTTGTGTCAAAGTTTGTCTTTGCTTAAAGAGAGTCTATCCGTAATAACATATTTTGACTCTTTGAAATATATTATGAAACATGAAGACACAAAAAAAAGAGATGTTATAGAAAACCCTCTATTGGAAAAAAAGGTAATGAAAACTTCACTACATTGAAAACATGTAAGCAAAATGACATCCAAGAGTAATTCAGACATTAATTTATGTTAGTTGCATTTATATACTATGACTTATAATGTGAATTATTACATCAATATAATTCTGATTTTTCCTTCAAAATTTTTGTATAGAATAAAAATTGAGCTGAGCATACTATGTACATAAATTCTTTATGAATTTTTCATATATCTTGTCTTCTAGATTGCTATTAGGTGTATGATTAGATATGTTGAAATCTATAAGAAAGGCTCATGTTGTATTTTAGTCCTGATTGGAAGAAAACTCATGAGAGAAACTAATCCCTGTTCCTGTACAATTTGCAGTCTCAAGAAGACTGGGTAGTTCAAAGCAAAGTCTCATTCTGTTTTGAAATTCTTCCATTATTTATTTATTCTGAAGTCATATTGTTGCGTTCTCCTTTTCCCCTTTCTTCTGAGGGCGCTAAGAGAGGAGAATTTTATGGAGGAAATATCTCAGAACAAAATTTCTCATTTATTTATTCAAATGATTTCTTGTATTATGGGTCTTAATTTTCTGTGCTTCTTTATTTTTCTATGAAGCAAAGAAAATGAAACTTCCTAAGTGGATCAAAGAGTACATCAGGGCTGCACAGACTCTTAGTTTGTTTTATGTTGGCCTTAAAAAAAAAAAGCCACAAATTTGATAACTGCTGAGTCTATTCTTTCCTACAATCTAGACCTGCATTTGGCCAATAGCTTATATAAGTGATTATATTTTGTCATGAGAACCATACAAGTCTGAGGTAAAATATATATTTTTTATGTGATTTCTATATTTAGTAAATTGAGGACAATTCTTCATGCCAATGAATATATTGATACTTCTACAGTATTACACTGTGGACAACTTCAAAATATTTCATTATGTGAACATACTAAAGTTCATTGAAATAAATCCTTACTGTTGTATATTTAAGCTGTTTTTTAATATTTAATTATGATTTAAAAGACTGTAAAGAACACAATCATAATTTCTTTCACTTGACAATATTCAACAATTTTCCCCCACTTAGTTGAAGTAATCTTTTCCAAAGACAGTTCTGCTTATATTTAAAACTCATTAAAGCTTTGAAGGGAAACCTTAGTTATTTGAGAAAAGGAACAAAGCTCTGAAAAAAAAAAAGAGAGAACACAGGTGCTTTCTTATCCCCTCCTGCCTCATTGCATACCGCATTCCCGCTTCTCTTGCCATTCCAGCCACAGTGGTCTCCTGTATTGACCACGTTTCCTCCTACCCCCGGACATTTGCACATGCTACTTCTCTGCTTGCAACCTGCTTTCTTCTCTTTTATGGTTGACACACGTTCCTCACTCAGCTTTCAGCTTAAAGGGCCTTCTTGAGAGAAGCCTTCCTTGATCTTTTTTTTTTTATTTAATTTTTATTTTTGGCTGCGTTGGGTCTTTCTTGCTGTGTGCAGGCTTTCTCTAGTTGCAGCAAGCAGGGGTTACTCTTCACTGAGGTACACAGGCTTCTCATTGCGGTGGCTTCTCTTGCTGCAGCTCGCCGGCTCTAGGGTGCGTGGGCTTCAGTAGTTGTGGCTCACGGGCTCTAGAGAGCAGGCTCAGTAGTTGTGGCGCACGGGCTTAGTTGCTCCGCGGCATGTGGGATCTTCCCAGACCAGGGCTCGAACTCGTGCACCCTGCATAGGCAGGCGGATTCTTAACCACTGCACCAGTGAAGCCCCTTGCTTGATCTCTTTGACCTTGTTAAACACCTCTCTAAAAAGTGCTCATCTCTCCCTTACATAGCACTTGCCACAGCTGCCATGTTTGTCTGATTTTTAATGTGTCTCCACCACTAAACTCTAACTTTGTGAAAACAGGGACTTGTCATCATTGAATACCCAGCGCCTGGCACGCTGAGTGACAGAAGTACGTATGTAATATGTGTGTGTAAAATATTCATCAAGTATATACTATGTGTCAAGTATTATGCTAATTTATATACACATATGAATTTTTAAGTATGTTCTTAGGATACATTTCTAGAAATGTCAAAGGATATGCATGCTTTCACATTTTTAATACACATTGTCAATTTGTTTTCAAGAAATGTTGTACTCAATTAAAATCCCAAGATAAATATATAAGGGTAAGAACACTTTTCCCTGAATCCCCCCAAAATACTTATAATTGTCATGTTCAGTGATTTTCATTTTTTGTTCCTAGTAAGAAATAGTATTTGTTTATGTTTATTGATCATTTGTACTTATTGCATAAATTCTCAGATTTAAATCCCTCAGCAACATTTTACAAATAAAAATGTATAGACTCATATGGTTCCACAAATTTCTTCTGGACGATCTTCAATACTTTTCAAATTTTGTGTTTTCATCTGAATAAAATTATAAAAGGAAATTATATAGGTATATTCTGGCCATCGGGAGAACCACCATAAAATCAAGTCCCACTAAATGATTTTAGTACCAATGTTTGCATTATGATAAAAAAGGAACCACGTAGCACAACTTTACTTGTCAACAGTGAGAAAAGAACAAAGGCACACTTAGTAATGACGTGATGTTTTTATACCGAGGAACGCCAAGTGATGCCATTGTATGCTCTATAAGTAATAATGCCATAGTTATTAAGAAAGATGAAATTTCTGGGAGAACTCAAAAAACTTTCATAAGTACTATAGTCATATTCTAAGAGGTGATTTAGCTTCTGTAAAACAACATCATCTTTCATATTAAATCACAATTGTTAGCTTGGATCTTATGGTTTGTATAGGGATTTGGTTGTCATTTAATTTAAAAATATGGCTTTGTTACATAGTATAAGATTTATATATCGAGTTTATATTTACTCTTGTTTACCAGTATATAATTAATTTCAATTGACATTAGGAGTCCTAAAGAATATTTTCTTTTTAAAATATATCTTTTCACTACTCAACTGTGTGAAACACAATCATAGACCAACATAGTTTGAATTGAAATATACAGCTGACACTTACCTAATGAATTGTGAAGAAAAAATATCAACTGTTGTTAAGATGACCATAAAATTTGTGGCTCAAATTTTGAGAGTGAAAGGGAGTGCTGTTAATAATTATGCCAGAACTATAGGTGTAAGCCTAAGTCCTGTGCAAACTGTGTTGTTTGGTGACCCAAAGTATATAATTGGCTTTGTTGTAACTTTTTGTCATATAAAAATCAGGGCAGGGAAAAATGCAGACTTAACTAGTTCAGCGGTCTGGTAATAGGGACTGGGCATAATAATTACGGGATTTTGGCCTTTGAGATTTGACTCACTGAATTAAAGAAAGACAAGCAATAGGAGTGTTTTTTGGAATGATTATATCTGAAAACGGGTAGAAAGCACAAAATGAGTTGCGTATAAAACCAAGTAAGTGGAGAAAAAAGCAGGCAGAACATGATATGAATTTTTTAAATAAATTAGATTCCAAGCACAATTTGCTAGTCCCATCCATTTCCCTATAGAGAGGAACTGCACCAAGAACACACACCTCAAGCAATACGCCTTCAGTTTGGCTTTAAATGCCATCTGTAAATGAGGACTTCCAAATTCATATCTCTGGATCCAGCTCTCCCCTGAACTCCAGAATCATATATCCAACTCTCTGCTTGATATACAGAAGACATCTCAGAATTAACATAGCCTGTCTTAGTCTGCTCAAACTGCCATAACAAAATACCATAGACTGAGTGGTTTAAACAACAGAAATTTATCTTCTAGTAGTTCTGGAGGGTGGGAAGTTGTTCAATATCAAAGAGGTGGCCAATGTAGTTTCTGGTGAGAGCTCTCTTGTTGGCTTGCACTTTCTTTCTGTGTCCCTATGTAGTGGAGAGAGAGAGGGAGAGAGAGAATGCATGTGCCTGAGCAAACAAGTTCTGATCCCTTCTTATAAGAGCACAAATCTCATCATAAGGGCCCCACCCTTATGACCTCATCTAATCCTAATTACTTCTGAAAGCCCCCACCTCCAAATGCCATCACACTGGGGACTAACACTTCAAAATGTGAATTTGGGGTGAGACAAACATTCAGTACATAACATATGCCAAACTTTTTACATATCCTTCAACCTAAACTGACTTGTCTTTTAGGCCTCCTCATTTCAGTAAATGACACTTCATTCAAAATTGCTCAAGTCAAACATCTTGACCCTTCTTTTTCTCCCACACCTCCCAATCAAAAAATCCTTTTAGTTCTAACTGCAAAATAATGCTTACCCTGTATTACAATGTCCTGTGAGATCTGGTGTCTGGCTAACTCTCTCATTTTCTCACCATTTCTGGTCACACTTTCTTGGTTAATAATAATTACATTTTATACTATAACCAACATCTCCATAATTGGTTAGCCTTATTTCTGTATTTAAGTGGTTTCAATACTCATTCCAAGTATTTTTCCTTGTTTTCTCTAGTCTTCTATAAGTCAACCAAATGTCATCATCCCAATGGTAGCATTGTGCTGTGAGTTCCTGCATGTTTGAAAATGTATGCTTTTTTGCCTTTATTCTTGAGCAATGACTTGACTTAATATAAAATTCTTGAATCGTGTTTCCATTCCTTGTTATCTGTTTAACACTACCATCTTCTGGTATTAAATGTTGCTAATCAGAGCCAAGAGCAGCTTAATTTTCACCCTGAGTTGGTGACGTTTGTTTTTTTAATGGTATTCTTTTTTTTTAATCCTTGAAATCTAGTAATTTTATAAATACATAACTTGATGTTGATTATTCTGTCTCAATTATTTCTCAGACATAGTTCAGTGTTCAGTATGCAGATTCTACTGTGTCAAATATTTTCAGTTCCAATTAAGTTGTATTCTTCTTCAGTTACAACATATAAGTGCATGTTTCATCCTCAGTATATGTCCTCCATACCTATTCTTTTTTCCAATCCTCTTCAATTTTTATGCATTTTGAAATTCATTTTCTTCATGTCTGTCCTTCATGTCCCCAACTGTGGCTTCAGCAGTGTCTGTTTGAATTATTGGCTCTATTTTAATCATATAGGTAAGTTGAGTCTAGCAGTTTACTTTCATATCTTAATTCTTGTGTACATATCTTTGACTTTTTTTTAATAAGCCATGTTTTCATTAGTTCTTTGAGATCATGAATATGTTCTTGTTTGCCTGGCATAATTATTTTGATAATTCCCCCTCTTGTCTTTATATATTAATTTCCTTTCTCCTGCTTCCTTTTCCTTTCTTCCTGCTTTTCCTCAAACTTTTTATTCATTTTTGCCTAACTCCACGATTGCTTTCTTCTAGTTATTACTCATCTTTTAGTGTGGTCAATTCTATCTCAATCAACTTATTGTATAAGAAGAGACAAAGAACAATGAAGAGGTGATTGAGTAGGAGAATCAGGCAAATCCATTCCAGATATGGTGTCTCAGAGCCTTTATGCCAAATATTCTTAGTTTTTTGCCTTAGGGACTTGTCTTTACCCAATCTTTTCAGTTGTCCCTGGGAGAGAGTGGAAGATTTCTGAGGATCACAGCAAAATCTCTAATGTCACTCATTTTTGTGTGACGATTTAACATTTACTTATTTAATTTTAGATGTTTGTGATCAGCAGCTTCAGAGTAAATTGCCTCCATCTGTTTCCCACCCTGAGAAATGGACTACTTTCAGCTTAAAGAGATGACACCTGTCTCCTGACTCAACTTTACCTCCACCCTGTGATGTATACTTGGCTCAGATATACTCTCTCAGGCCATCCCTCCCCAAACCTACTTGGACCAAGTATAGAGACACTGATCAGGCCCTTTTACTTTAGAAGAATTCTGAAATTTGAGCTAGATCTATAGAGGTGTGTATCCTACTTGGCATTCACCTTCAAATTAATCTAAATTTCAAATTTTTGTCATTGTGGCTGTTTTCTACTTCATTGGAGGTGGAGTTTACAATTATATTGTTCTTTGCAATGGTTGGCTAGTTTCAAAGAGAGGAAGAAATAGAAATGGCTCTATTCTTCCATCTTTAACTGGAAGTTTGATTCAGAAGATTTATAAATAAAAATATGAAGCCAATTGTCAAGACACTCATAGTCTAATATGAGAAAATCATCCTTAACAAACAATTCCTATTTCATATGCTATATGCTGTAATATTCAACAGCTTGCTTATTTTAATGGCTTCTTCAGTTCTTATCATAAAATAACTTCTTAAGCAAAAACATACATGTAGGCAAAATTTATAATTTTAAATTACATAAAGTAGCTGAATTTATGCTTTTATTCACTAGGAATTTTAAAATTCAAATGAAAATAATAACATAATATTGTTAAATACTCATAATATTGACAAAATTTTAAAGTTTGATAATTCTAGGCTTTAATGAGGAGGTAGAACACAGGAAATTCTCATACCACTGGAGGCATCAATGCTACTCCTAGCATTGATCCTTTAAAAGAATTCTTTTTTATATAGAAAAGATAAGAAGATTTTCATTCTAACATTATTGATGATATCAAAATATTGGCAACCAACTAAATGTGCCTTAATTGGAAAATGGGTAAATAAATTGTAGTAAATAAAGCATTGGCATATTATATATCAATTAAAATGAATGAAATAAAGGTACATGTATTAACATGGATTCATCTCAAAAATATAAATAAGAAAAAAGAAAATTGAGGAAGAGTAGGTAGAGTAGGTTGCTATTTGCAGAAAGTTTAAAACAGTATAAAACAATACACTATTTCTATCAGATAGCATTTGATCAGGAAATTAAAACACACATTATATTCCAAGTATTAAGAACTTTGATACAAGAGATTAGAGGTGTACAAAACAATTGAAAGGGCTGGGAGACTATAATAAGGGGATTCACTAGTAATGATTAGTTAGTGGTAACAGCAGAGCTGGTGGTTTTCATGATGTTATTCAGAAAACATTGAAAGTCTCAGGAATCAAGAGAAAGCCCCAACTATCCCAGCAAGCAAACACTGATTCTCAAGAAGCTATTGCTTGATACCTCAATTGTCTACAGCACTAAAGCAGATGAGCTTGCCAGAAAGCTGTTGTGGTCTTCTTGTTTGCAATCTACCCAGTGTCTGTCTGAAAGTACCTCCAGAAAATCCTATCCACCCCTTCTTTCCTACCTTCCAAATGCCACTCAAGTGCTTCTTATTGGCAAACTCTAACCCAGAACCATGTGGAAAAAGGAACTCAGTGAAAAGTTGTTCCTGGATTTTCCTCTGCAACACAGAGTCCTTTGGAGACCTTGAAAGGGATGGCAGCTATGCCATATTGACAACAATCCAGCCAAATATTCTTGCTGGATAAAAAAATATATATAATAAAGGTTTAAAAATAAGCTCCAGAATGATAAGCACAACATACAGGATAGTGGTTACTTCTGAGCAGGGAGGCTTTCAAAGTAAAAGCAATTCAAGGTTAAGTGGAGAAACTATCAGTCTTAAAAAAGAGTTAGATAGCATTGCAGCTTCTAATGAATAGAGTTGTTTACAAACTATATTTCAAGCCCATGTGCAAACACTGTAAATTTGCAGTTTCACTTATCATTTAAGCTTTGTTTTATGTTTTGAGTTTAGCCAAGTACAAAAAGTTTTCAAATCTTCCAGATTCTTTGATAAAGAAGGTACACAATTGTTTCTAGTCTGAAGAACTTCACATCTGTGACTCTGTCCATCATCAAGAGGTTCAAGATGACTTAATTCTGCATAAGATGAGGGGGACAGTAAATGTATAACTAAATGGGCCAGTGTGGATCACATATAACCTTAGATTGTATTTGAAGAGGAAAGCCTGACTATTTCCCACTTGGAATTGATCAAAGGACCGAACGGATTCATTTTTCAAGTTTCCAGTGTATATATATTTCCTTATCTCATCTCATGGAACGGCAAAAAAAGAAAGAAAATTTAAGGAGCAATGGAGTGCTATGAGACTGTGTGAAATTCTGAGGACCTCTTTTCAATCACAGGAAAGTATTTTTTACATTTTTCTATCACACTTTCATTTAATCCAAACTTCTTTCTCCCATCCTGTTCCTGGTCTCCATAATTGTCATAGTTCTCTCACAGTGTTTTTATCTTGACCTCTGACATTGATTACTTTTTTCCAAAACGATAATATCCAGTTTCCTATAACTTTAGAAACATTTAGAACTACTTTATATTTTAAACTTTTAAAACATTGATGTGCTTTAACATGCTTAAAAACACACAAGTAAAATATTCATAAGTATGTACTTTCATCTATACGTATACTTCTGTAAGATAGCTAAATGTAAACTTTCTAAGTAGCTTCTAACAATTCTTCTATATGTATCTTCACATTCCTAAGAACTCACTCATTGGTATCTAAGAATGCACAGAAGTAAATTACAACCTGTAGTATTGAGAAGTGAAAATGTAACAATGTTATAACCCTAGCTTTGTACTAATATGAATGTTCAAATAGACTGTGATGCAAAAACTGTTCAAAAGTCAGTCATGTAAAATGGGCTGAAAATCAGTAATCTCTAATAGACGGCGAGGGGAGATAATCTTCGAAATGTCTATAGCTACAGATGCCAACAGAAGAGCAAGTGACTAAAAAACAGCCAGTGAAAGAGGGATTCCTGCTGCTGTCCAATAGTAAACATATGCCAATTTTTCCTTGATCAGACAAAAATAGTCACAGAAACTATGGGGCTGGACAGTTGCCATGTTTTTTCAAAAGAGTTTGTGGTTGTAGTTTGCAGCAAATGAAAAGCAGACAGAAAGAAAATGATCTAGCTACAGATTTTTGCTCAGAATTGACAGTCAACATCTGGAGAAATTAAGAGAAGTAAACCAATTTATCTAATTAAAGCCTTTGATAACTTGCAAAGCTCACCTAGTAATAACTAACCTGGAATTTAAGGTTTGTAAGGTGTTTTCACATTATACAACTTCCAAACCAAGGGCTTGAACATAGACACTCAACTAGAATATCGTATTGAACACTTAAAATTTAGTGTGTTTATTCAAAAGCATGTTCTCTTCACTCCATTAAAACACAGCAAAACAATAACAAATGAAATGACCAACAACAGAAAATCTCACAGTAAAAACTGACTTTTGGTACTTAATAGAGAAACAGACTCTAGACACAGTTGTCCTAAACAGATTGACATGAGACCAAATTTATTTTAAAAGGATAAGCTTAAACCCAAGAACCTTAAAATTAGACAGCCTCACAAAACTTCTCAGCTGCCTCAGTATCCCCATATATATCCAATATTCCCCAGCAATCAGACAAAAGGACATGGGAAGTAAAGTATTCACTTAATAGCTGTTTTATACATAGGGCACTTAAGCATAAATTTTATATGTCTTTTAATATTCAAACTGGTCTCTCCACCTGCTCTGAAGATATAGAGAACTCAAGAGGTGAGCTCAAGAAATGCATTTAATGTGGCTCTTTGGACCTGTGATCCCAGAGGCAGAGACTTCAGGGGCCATTTTGTCTCCTACCACACTTGATAAAGGAAACTTTGAGATTCCCCAAAATCAATGGCTTCTGTGATTTCTTGGTCTTCAGCTTCCACAGTGCCCATGGTGCAGACCAGCTGAGAGAAGGCTGATTAGCTTCAGCTATGAAGTAAGGACACAACTGACCAGAGCAATCGCAGTTTTTCTGAAATCATTTCTGACCCAGAGAAGATTTCAGTGCAAATCAGACAATATATCTAATTTTTCAGAGATGGGTATTACAGAGTTGAGGAAGCTTAAAGTTCATCTAAGCTAACTGACCTTCCAAGTTATTTTTTCTACTTAATTCTTGTTTTTGAAATTGCAGTCCATGTCTCATAATCTTTCTCATAGTGTATAAGGAAGTTGAATAATATTTATTCATTCAGTTTTCTAATAAATATTTATTGTGTGCCTTTTATATATGAAGCACTGTTTTAGGCATAGAGGTACAGCAGTGAACACAGACAATAAACTCTGTTCTTACATAGCTTCCATTCTAGTGGGAGAAGAAAAACAGTAAACAAACAATTTATATAATTTCAAATAGAGGCAAATTATATGAAGACAATAATGGAATAGAGAGTACTTGGGGGATGGGCGTGGGTAACATAGTTAAGATATGGTTGTCAGATCAGGCTTCTGAGAGGAGGTAGTATTTGAATTAAATTCTGATCAAGGGAAAGAGGCCAGTCATGCAAGGACACAAGGCAAGAGTATTTCACGCAGAGAGCATGGCAGGTGCAAAGGCCTGGAGGGAGGAATAAGATCATTGTCTTGCAAGAAGAGAAAGAGGGTCATTGTTTCTGGAGCAGAGCAAGCTTGAAGGATGTAATTTGAGATAAGATTAAAGATATGGGCAAATCATGTAGGACCTTAAGACTATATTGTAAGAAAATGGAAGCCATCGAAGGATCTTAAGCAGGGAAGCAACAGGATTTCCTACTGGATGTTGTATAAAGAATGGATTGGGCAAGCAAGAATAGAATCAGGGAGACAAACTTGGACTGTTACAGTAGCTCAGATGAGAGATGTTAGCTTCTTCATAAGTGAGCATGAAGATAAAGAAAATGGGACAGATTTGTGATACACATATTTTGAAGGAATAATCCCAAGACCATATGTGGGCATTGAATGGGATGGTGTGAGGTAAAAGAGGAATTAGAATTACATGAAATTCAGATTTCCAGGCTGAGTAACTGGATGAATTACTCATATGGAAAAGACCGAAGGACCAAGACTGGGGACACAAAGGACTAAGACTGGGGACACAATTCTGTTTTGTGTATGTTAGATTCGATTTTTTTTTTTCATCTGTGGAGTGGGTGTCAAGTGGGTAAATAAAAGAATCTGGAGTTCAGGGGAAACATCAAGGTCTGGGGTGATGGGGTTTCATCAGCATGGAGGTGTTATTTAAAATTGTTGAACAAAATGAGATCACCTAGATTGGAGACTTAGAAAACAGAATAGGGACTAGAGCTGAAGCTTAAACATATGGACATTTAGAAGTTGAAAAGAATGTAGGCCAGCAAAGGAGACTGAGAAGAAACCAGTGATGCAAAATGAAAATCAGGACATTTTAGTATTAGCAAATTATGTGCCTTTTTAAAATTGATGCAGACTCTCACCCCTTCTCAATATATCCATTGTTTCCACCTTTGTGGAAGGTGGAATTGCCTGAATTGCTAGAATAGCTTCTTGCTTCCATGCTTTCTCCTCAAAAAGCCAGGTGATCCTGTAAATACATCAGATGATAGATGACAGATGATGTCATTCCTCTGCTCAAAACCTTGCATTGGGTCCTCATCTCATCTGGAGTTAAAGTCAACCTCTTTCCATGGTCTCAAGGCCTTTGACAGTTTGCACCATTATCCTTCTGATCCATTCTCCTTCCTTTACCCACTCTGTGTGTACCACACTGACCTCATCACCATCCTACAGGCACAACTGGCCCCCTCCCACTTCAGTGTTTTGCACTGGCCACCACTCTGCCCGGAAAACTCTCCCCCCATAAATTATCATGTTTTCTCACTTCCTTCAGTTTCTTTGCACAGTGTTCACCCTTGAAGTGAGATCTTCCCTGAACATCCTGTTTAAAATGGCACCCCCCAACTCTCCTTAATATCCTTCCCTGCTTCATTTTTCCATAGCATGCAACAGTATCTGATGCGCTATAAATTTTATTCATTTATTTACAATATTGTTACCTGTGTTCCCTATGAGGACAGAACTTTTTTTTGAACCTGGAGCAATTCCCGGCACATAGGCAGTCAATAAATATTAGTTAAGTAGAGCCCAAGGGATGAAAGTTTTACAGAAAGGGAGGATTCAAATCTATTGACTACTGCTGAGAAGTAGTAGTTAAGATGCTATCATTTTATTTGGCAAGATAGAGGCCATCAGTGATCTTGACTGAGCCCTTTTGTGGAGGGGTGGAGATAGAAGCTTGTTGAAGCCTGTTAGAGCCTGTTGAAGAGAAACAGGAGGTGAAGAAGAGGATAATCTGAATTTACACAACTCTTTTAAGTAGGTTTGCTTTAAAAGACAATAGAGAATAAAACGGTAGCTAAAGAGGTATTGAACAAGAATGTATGTGTTCTGGTAGGAAGATCCAGGGGAGGAGAGCAGTTCATGATACAGAAGAGCAAAACGGCAGACGCAAAATCCTTGAGTAGGCAAACAGGGATGAGAGCCAAAGGACAATTTGGAGAGAACATGTGTATATCTTCCATTGTAACGAGCGAGAAAGCATCTATTCAGTTACTGTTAAGCTCTTTCATGTGAAAGTCACTGTAATTGTGTGTATGTATATGTATACGTATGTGTATATGTATATGTATGTGTATATGTATATGTATGTGCATATGTATGTGTGTGTGTGTGTGTGTGTGTGCACGCACACCAAATACTTCGAAGGAGGGAGATAAACAATAAATACAGAAACTTAGGGTAGATAATTTTTGGAGTCAGACATTTCAAATCTTATCACCACCACTCACTTTAGGTATATTACCTTAGACAAGTTATTTAACTTTTCTAAGCCTCCATTTCCTCATTGTAAAATGGAGAGGGTAGTATTTGCCTCACAGAATTATGGTCAGATACAACTTAATTTTATTGGGGAGATAAAATATACATAAATGTATATAAATTTTTATATACAAAATAGTAGTGGGGATGCAAGCTGCAAATTATTACATTGTGTGCTAAAAGAAAATACACTCAGGCAGTGATGAGAGTGACATGAGGATAATCCTTGTTCCTATTCAACATCTCTGTGCTGTCAATACCCTAAATCCATATCTACAACCTGTAGGGTGACCAACACACCCCAGTTTTCCCAAGGCTTTTCTGATCTTAGTACTGAAAGTCCAGCAAGAAACCCCGTAATTCAGGCAAACAGGAAGAAATTGGTCACGTGTCCAGCCTGTCCTATCTCCTGAGATTTGGCCGGACATCTCCATGTTACAGCCCACAGATGTCTTATTCTCAGGTGGACCCAAACCAAGTTATTCCTTACTTCCTGCAAAACTGCTCTTCTACTTGTGTTTCCTATCTCAGTAAATTCTACCACTATCTACCCTGAAGATCATACCATCATACCAGACACTAGGTCTTTTTTTTTTTAACTTTCTTTTTTCTCTCATACCTTATCTCATACTTCTTGTTAATTCCTGCTCCGAAGAACACAAGTTCCAAATTCCTTCCAAATTCCTCTTCAGTCTACCTTTAGATCTCTGCATTGACATTAAAGCTGTTAACTGGACTCCCTACCTCATTCTTGTCCCATTTAGTCTTTTCCACACTGAACTCAGAGCAGTTATTTTCTAAATCGCTAACGTCATCATTTCACTTCTTTGATAAACATTTTTCCCAGTTTCCCTTCTTTGCTAATAGAAGCAAATCCACCCTCTTTAACATATAGCATATTGTATCTCCTTACTGCTTTGTTCACACAGTCATTTTGGCACTGGAACATTTTAAGTCAATCAAAAATCAAACATATTAAAAACTAACTAACTAAATAAATTAGCTACCAAGCCATAAAAAGACATGGAGAAAACTTAAATGCATATTACTAAGTGAAAGAAGCCAATCTGAAAAGCCTATATACTGTATGATTCCAACTATATGACGTTCTGGAAAAGGCAAAACGATGGAGACAGTAAAAAGATCAGTGGTGGTCAGTGGATGAGAGGAGAAGGAAGGATAAATAGGCAGAGCACAGAGGCTTTTTAGGGCTGTGAATCTACCCTGTATGATACTATAATGGTGGGCATGTCATGATAAATTTGTCCAAGCCCAAAGAACGTACAATACAAAAAGTGAACCCTAATACGAACTATGGAATTTGTATGATAATGATGTGTCAATGTGGGTTTATCAGTTGTAAGAAATGTACCACTCTGATGGGGGATGTTGATAGTGGGGAGGACTATGCATGTGTGGCAGCAGGGGATAAATGGAAAATCTCTGGACCTTCCACTCAATTTTGCTGTGAACCTAAAACTGCACTAAATATAAAGTCCATTAAAACAATATCTTTCTTTCTACCAATAAAAAATAAGCTTGCTTTCTTTTAGTAAGTAAAGCATAAGTAATACATAAGTAGAGTAAGAGTCAAACCATATAAAAATTTTCAAAAAATAAAATAAAATGAAAGTCTGCAATAATTTTTGTACACATTACATAAACTTAATCTCAGTTATGTGATTTAATTCTTATTACTGAACTTTAGCATTTTCTGCTTTTGCAATCCCTATATAAAACATAAAAATCCGATCATAGGGGGCTTCCCTGGTGGCGCAGTGGTTAAGAATCCGCCTGCCAATGCAGGGGACACGGGTTCCAGCCCTGGTCCAGGAAGATCCCACTTGCCACAGAGCAACTAAGCCCGTGTGCTACAACTACTGAGCCTGTGCTCTAGAGCCCATGAGCCACAACTACTCAGCCCACGTGCCACAACTACTAGAGCTCCGCAAGGAGAGAAGCCACCGCAATGAGAAGCCCACGCACCACAATGAAGAGCAGTCCCCGCTTGCCACAACTAGAGAAAGCCCACGCACAGCAATGAAGACCCAATGCAGCCAAAAATAAATAAAATAAATAAATAAATTTTTAAAAAATTGAAATAAGATGGTGTAAGCACCTCCTCTCATGTGTAAAGTATCTTCCTACTACAAAACACGTTACGTGAAAAAAAAAAAAAACAATCATATCAGAATCCCCTTTGGACTGGGGCTCAGATCTACTATTGCTAGGCCCACATCACACTGATAAACTGAGAAGCTTCCTTATATACTCCAAGAAGAGTATCTTTCAGAAAAGTCTGTGCATATTTCTTTAGTAACTCTAGAAGAGACTGCCAATTTTTCTCCAATATCTCTTATCTCCTTATTTCTCACTAAAAGAATCCCAGGATACAGGACTGCCAAGATAAAGACTGTATTTCTCAGCCTCCTTGCAGCTGCACTTAGCTATTTGACCAGGTTTTGGCCAATGGGAGGTAAGAGGATGTGTAATGTTCAACTACTGAGAAGTGTTCCTGGAGATAAGGGTCTTGTTTGCTCTTTTTCTTTTCTCCCTGCTGTGTCGCGCTGTTGAGAGACTGCAGCAGATGGCTTTGACTTGAGGATGGTGAAGCAGCTCAGTAAAGACTGATGCTTTAGAGTTAACTGAGCATCATGGCTAAATAAGACTCCTTCCTTTGTATCCCTACTCAACAACAAAAAGTTGGCATCCATCCATGGACAAAAGTGCTTTCGTGGGAGCTGTGGGTTTCAGCACCATACACCAATGGATTCAGGTGTCTTGCCCACATGTGCACTGGATAATAGGTATACAGACTTCAGTTCTGGCCATAGACCTCACAGTAGCCCACACACCTGCTCTAGCTCCACTTGGCTGTGGTCTGGAAGCTCCTGGAAAACACCATCTTAGAAGTTCACCCTGATGGAAAAGCCTTTGTGAAAGTCCAGTTTTGCAGCAAAGAAGTTCTAGCACATCATTGGGGCAAAAAAATATGAGCTTGGATGCATTGAAGAAGGTTAGAAAAACAATTCAACTTTACTTGTACCACCCCTCCCCCAAGGCAGCACAGCTCAGAGAGAAATCTTCTTGGACCATGATTTCTTCCGTGGGGGAAAGTGAGAGTGTATGAACGAGTGCCCAGCTTTCCAGCTGTGCAGAATGCTGCCAAAGAGGTGTATTTCTTTCACATCCTATCCACAGTACTGAATAGGGAGCTTCATGACTGGGGGGCGGGCGGGAAGAAGCTGGGGCAGGGAGAGCGGGATAGAGATTCCCCCAAAGTATTTAAAAGATGCAGGTCCTACTAATTGCATCTCCATCAAGAAGCCTGCCCATGAGCCACTGAGATGGCAATACCTTGGCTTTTCCTAACTGCCCTTGGGTTAGAGCAGTTAGTTCACTAAGAACTAAAACTAAGGAACCTTGATTATGGCTCTGAAATTCACACCAAATAGATGTATTAAGTAGGTTCATTTTTAGTGAGGTGTGATGTCAGGATTTGATTATTACTCAAGAACTAAGTCCATGTGAATCAAGCTAAAACCAGATGGAAAATTTTATTAATACTCTTGGTTAACATATTAAAATAATCCTCACATAAAAGTTTCACAGAGAATAATACAACTGGAGTAGAACACATATCCCCATGAGTTTTATAAAGAATATTCTGTTTCCTAACAGCTTGAAACATTGTGCCAGTTGACAAAAATCTTAAAAACCAGAGAAATTACATTTTACTTTTGTAGGTCCCATGGTAGGGTTTCGAAAATCAACAACAATCTATTTATATTATGAGTCAGTGTAAGCCTATATTACAAACTGGTATACTGAGTAATTTTTGTAAGTCAACCAAAAATTATGAAAATTGATTCCTTCTCAAACAAAAGATGTAGTTGCTCCAATCATCTGCATGTTTCCAACTGACGTTCTGAGGTGAAAAGTTCTTTAAAGTAACCCTGAAAAAAATCGATGGTACATTTGTTAATTTTTTCTGTATAATTATCTTTTCCCAAATTTGGTACCTTAAAACGATCATTTGTTTTACCTCATAATTTTGTGTGCCATTAATTTAGATGGGGCTCATTTGGACAGCTCTTTTGCTGGTCTTGGTAGCTCTCAAGCAACTGAGGTCAGTGTTGGGTCAGCTGGTGGTTAAATCTGGTTGGGGTGTTGCTCAGCTGGGACAAACCACTGTTCCCTGTGGTCTCTGATCATCCAGGAGGCAAACCTGGTCTTCTCCACATGGAGTCTCAGGGTTCTAAATAGTGAGTTCTAAACAGTGAGACAGAGCAAATGCCCCAGTGCACCATAACTTTTAAGTCTCTAATTGTGTCTCATTTGCTACATCCCATTGACAAACCAAGTCACAGGGCCAAATACAGATTCAAGAATGGAGAGATAAATTTCACCTACTAAGGAATGGAGTTGAAAAATAGTGCCACTATGTTTTTGTATGTTCGTTTGTTTCTTTTTTGGGGGTGGGACGTGGTCTACAACATAGAAAGCAGAAAGTTTCATTTAAACAAAATTGGATAAAAGTCTGATATATGCAAAACATTTCTGTACAAAACATAAAATTTAATAAGACATCTTTGTCTTCTGGAAGTCTGCAGACTAGGGGAAGAGATGAGTATGTAAACATCTAATCATACTGCAAATCTGGGAAAAAAATTAATGCTGGACTTGAGCACAAGCTATATTTTGTTGGAACCCAAAGCCTCGTTTAGTCTGATAGTGGTAATCAGAGAAATTTTCATGGACGAAGTAACACATGTGCTGGATCTAAGTAGATGACTTTTTAGGTAAAAAGATAAAGACATTTTGGATGGAGGGTATTCATCACATAAAATCATAGAGATGTGAATGTGCATGTGGTGATTAGTGAAATTAGACGTTTCATAATTTTCCAACCAGGTTGATTTCTTTCCCATCTGTAACAGTTAAAAATAAACTTGGCTGCAAGTAAGACAACCCATATTTACAGTGGCTTAAACAAATAGAGACTTCATTTACTCCCAAATGTCTGGTGATAGGTTGTTTTTAGATTTTTTTTCCATCCTGCTTTACCATTTTTAGCATATTAGCTTTTTTGTTCAAGTTTGTTGTGTCATGGTTGGAGGTGGCTATTATACCTTCAAACACTGTCTGTATTCAAGACAGAAAGGAAATAGATAAAGCTTTGCCAATGTAAAGGAAGAAAAAGTTCTCCTCAACCTTCTTAGTGCCCTTGGGTGGGTCGAAAATTTAAACTGACAAAGACAGTTTAACAGGAGAAAAGCATACAAATTCATTTCATATAAGTTTTATGTGACATAGGAGTCTTCATAAGGAAATGAGGACTTGAAGAAACAATTAAACCTGGGTGTTTGATGAAGAGTGGACAGCCATGTAGAAATGTGGTTGGTCAAAGTGTATGAGGTAAATATAATAAACAGGGAAACTTAGCAAGGTCTATTTGTTTGGATTCTTCTGGCATCCTTTTGTCTTCAGAGATACAGATGCTCCTTTTCTGTAGGTATAGGGAGGGCACCTCTCTCGTGAGGATTTATGACCTGTTTCAGGGAAGAAAGGTGGGGGGAAGGTCAGAGTGACCTTTCTGCTTCTGCTGTTTGCTTAAACTCCTTCAGCTTAAAGTATTCAGTGTGTCAAGGTACCATATTTTAGGACAGTGTGTTCTGAGCTCCACCATCAGTTGTATCTGTACCCTTATATCAGAAATGCAATAGTTTTCCCCAACCTTTCCCAGTAGACTTCACTTATATCAGTGGCTAAAGCTGGGTTGCAGCGACTCCCCTACTGCCCAAAAAGCTGGGAAATTAGAGAACAAATTTTTATATTTGGCTTGAAACAATGAATATTCATCTCCTAAACCTGGCAAATGACTGTCCTTAACCATGACAAAAAAGATTCTGTTAGTGCAGAAGGGGAAGTAATATCTGTTATATATCCCATAATATGACTTGGTTC
This sequence comes from Balaenoptera physalus, assembly GCF_965194825.1. Classification (NCBI taxonomy): domain Eukaryota; kingdom Metazoa; phylum Chordata; class Mammalia; order Artiodactyla; family Balaenopteridae; genus Balaenoptera; species Balaenoptera physalus. The sequence continues at coordinate 30,031,547 of NC_138891.1, forward strand.
TGACTCTGTGCCTATATCTATGTTATTTTTCTAGAATACAGTGCCTTTCCTTATCTTTATCACTCTTCAAAGATGGGCCAAAGTACCAACTCCTCTGTGAGGTCTTCCTAGGTAGCCCATTCCTAATGGACTGGTCCTCTTTCTGACCCATGTCGCATAAAGTTGCCATTAATTACATTCTGTCTTCAATTGCTTGCTAATTGTTGTATGTATAAAATTTCTCTCCTTGGTGAAAATGTAAATATTGTTAAGGGAGCTAGAGACTGTAAATTATACTTTTATATTCCTGTTAATGCCCAGAAAAGTACTGGGCACATACAATATATGTCAATTAATCAAGAATTGTTGATTGTTGTTCCATTGCAGTTTTGCTTCATGAATGTTTAGATTCTTAGGATTGATTAAGCCATCCTTCTTTCACTTCCTTTACGCAATAACAAAGTTCATTGAAAAAAGGAGCTTTAATAAGCATGGTGAATATTTATTGTCCATTTCATGTTCTTAAGCACAGGAAATCTGTCTTTCTTCCAAAGAGGTTTGGATGGTTCTCTCTCCCCCTAGCTGATTCCTGGAAGGAACTTGAATTCAAAGCATGGACAGTCATCTCTTGGCCTCGATTATTAATACAAGAATGGGCATCTGACCCAAACCAGACCAGCAAGGTTCAATTAGGATATTTATGACCAAAATATTAGGACAGAGAAACATTCTCTTCCTTTGGAATAGAAGCTGGTGGGACATAGGCCTAAAACTGTTTCCTCCATGGAAGAATTTATGCCTCTAGGACCTAGGGTTTTTTTCTTTTTTTTTCCCCCAATCTTTCTGCATTACCATTCTTAGCAGACAAAAATAAAGCCAAACCACAGGAATTCAGAGCCAAGGGAGGGAAAGAAAAATAATTGAGTCCCCACAATACCATTTGAATTCCACGATCTAGTCATCCCTGAAGTCTGAAGATTTCAATTAAGCAATAAATTTCCTTTTGACAACTAATTCCCATTTGACGATAAATCCCCTTTTTGGCTTAAGCCACTTTTAGTTGGATTTCTATCACTTGCAACTGACCATGATATTTAGATTGATGCCTTGCCCTATTCACTGTGAAGTCTCTCATTGTACTGACAACTCAACACAGCCTGACAGGATGGAAGTATCCTTGTTTTCATAGTCAAAAATTTACTCTAGTTTGTGCTCTGCCTCTTTCTAGCTATGTGGCCTTCACCAATGTGTTGGATTGTGTGTTGCCAACTTGGCACTACGACGCTCATTTCGGATGGGTATTACATTTTCCAGAACTCCTGTGCCTGCATGGTTCTGAGTTAGAGTTGAACAAGAAAGGAATTTTGCATGAGATTTGTAAGATAAAAGTGAAGAAAGAGGACGTTACTCTTGGAAGGCCGTGGTGGTCAGATATGGTGAGGGACAGATACAAAGGTCCCCAGTGGGCCCCAGCTCGTCAGAGCTCGCCTTCTTCTGCACGTGCAACTTGTCTTTCTGTCTACTGATCCTACGCACCCACCATGGCCCCAAACCCACCATTATATTCTTGACTGTGAGATTACAGATGAGCACAGCTTCTCAAATGTTCCTGCAAGCTCTCACTTATCTTCCTGGGCCAGCATTCCATTTGGATCTGATTACTAACTGTATCTCTGACTTCTACTTCCCTCTTCCAGACCTGCACTTAAATAACTCCCCCCACATTCATTAAAAAATGTAATTTCTATACTAATTCCCTATTCCCAAAGTCCTTGTAATGGTTCTGTTTTCTTTATGGACCCTGTCTAATAAGGCCAGTTATTTACTCTCTTAAATCTTGGTTGCTTTGCCTATAACAAGTGGGTTGTCCTGCCTGACTGTCGCTTCTGTAGGGAGACTCTCATGATAATGAGCCTGGGGTGGAAACTGTAAATGTATAGCATTACTGCAGCCTGACTGTTGGTCCTTAGAAACAAGGGCCTTGGCTCAAGCATACAGGACTTTACTACCTTTCTTTCTTGTATAAACAAACCCTCAAAAGACAAAAAAGAAAGAAAGCATTTTCCAACCTCAAAACAAGTGTATGCCTTAGAAGTTAAAAAAAAAAAAAGGCAATTACAGTTGAAATTCCCACTTAAGAATGTGCCTATTTCTTGATCCTTTAATTTTTTTTCTCCTTTTCATTCTAGAAAGAATATTGAGGTTTCCTTACTGATCACTGATTAATATTAAAATATTCCTTTTCCCCTATTATTCTCATCTAGATCCCACACCTCCACACGTCTTCCCATTTCAAACCTTGTTGTTTTCATACCTATTCTTTGCATGGAAGATACACAAGGAATGAATTGTCAAAAACTTCAATCATATAAATAGCTATTTTAAATGTTTTTAGAGATTTATCTAGAGATTCAATCTTGTCCTTTTTATCTATACAAAATCCTCCTATATAGTTAATTGAAGATTACACATTTTATATATACACATATATATATATTTTAAGCTATTGTCCTTTTAAATTTCATATATAAATTTAAATATATATAAAAGCTACAATCCAGTTTTATTTCTTAAGCAGAACTCGTTCATTGGTTGAGAAATCTTAAACTGAACAGAAGGGTTATGGAGAAAGATATATTTTCACTTGAGCTTTTGCTCAGGATTGAGACCTGATGTTCTGGTGCAAGCCCCTCTTTTTGCTTGTAATAAAGTGTAAAATGGGTGTTCTACAGTGAATGCTGCCTTCCTACACAGAGATTTCCATCATTGTATAATTAAAAGTGGATTTCCTTTTCCTTTTTGGTTGATGGGAGGGAGGGGCAGGTAAACCTGGTTAAAGAAGGGAGAACAAAGAGAACTTTGATGAGTTCCCCTGCAAACAGTCTATCAGTTACAATTCCTAGTGTTCGAATGGCTGCACCATTCTAAAGAAGTTCCGGAATAAAAAAACTCAAGCAGGGGGTCCAAGGAAAATTCAACCCGCATGCCAACTAAGGGAAAGAAAGAAAAAGGCAGGGGGAAAAACCCTATTTTTTGTTGTAAAAAGAACTAATGAAGCTGCTGTTAGAACTGTCCACAGTGACACAACAAGGCTGACACCCACACACATTGTTCAAGTGCCAGTCATCCCCCGTAATGGGAAAAGGAAATGCTGTGGTTTTAAGGAAGTGGTGGTACACATTGCTTTTGGAGTTTAACTTGGGAAATCTCAGTGAAGTCACACTTTGGCTTGTGTTAGCTCCCAGAAGTTAGTGCAAAAACGCATAAGGTTGTCTACTTCGGTCTTAAAGAAGAGATGGACTGGTGGGGGGTAAAATCCCATTGTCATTATAAATTGCTAATTAAATAATTATCAATTAGTTGGCAGACAGAACTAATTCCAGTGTATTCCTTAGAGAGCCGTTAATAAAGAAAAACAGTAATTTTGGCTTTTGTCCCTATGCAATATTCTTGCCTAGAGGTGCTAAATAGAGATAGCATGTGATATATTCTATGTTGGCTGTTTCACATAGACTATTTTACATTATTGCTCAAAGATAAACACCAATTATAGCAAGAAAACATGAATTTCCATTATCCTAGTTACATGGTGTTAATCTTACCGTATTAACTCATTGACTGGGTCATTTTTCAAGGAACAGGCAATATACTATTTATCTGCCAGCAAAGAAAAAAAAAAAAATCCCAACACTGAATTTTCTAAGCTATCATATAGAAAGTATTGAAACAAAATGTCAACTGATATTAATTTGGAAATCAGAGATTGTCCCTGCATTTTTAATTGCAAAAGTGTTTTATTTAAAACTTCTAGGCATATTCATTCCCCAATTACAAAGATAATTTAAAAATAGCCATTTAGAAATATAGCTAGGAGAAAAAAGAAACATTCAGAAGTAAAGAAATAAATATTAAATATATAAAATATATACACATACATATATATAATGCAAAAAGTAAATATATATTTATATAAGTTAAAATATCTATCTACCTATTTATCTATATTCTTTTTTTTTAAATAATCTTTATATTTCTCTTCATATTTTGACCTACTTTTTTTTTGAATTTATTTATTTTATTTATTTATTTTTGGCTGTGTTGGGTCTTCGTTTCTGTGCGCAGGCTTTCTCTAGTTGTGGCGAGCGGGGGCTACTCTTCATCACGGTGCGCGGGCTTCTCATTGTCATGGCCTCTCTTGTTGCGGAGCACAGGCTCTACACGCGCAGGCCCAGTAGTTGTGGCTCACGGGCTTAGTTGCTCCGCGGCATGTGGGATCTCCCCAGACCAGGGCTCGAACCCATGTCCTCTGCATTGGCTGGCAGATTCTTAACCACTGTGCCACCAGGGAAGCCCTATTTATCTATATTCTTTGTTGTGAATTTAGGACTTAAGGATAAGTGCTAGTAGGATCCTCAGATTTTACAAGTGAAAAGTCATTGTTTGGTTTTCAGCAGACAAGGTATTTCTGAGGCTCAGATGAGGGCCCTGAGCAGAAATAAAACCCAAAGGATATAACATGTGGAAAGATGGCAATCAAATTCCGAAGAGATTCAGTTACATTTCAATATAAATAAGCTTGTAGCCGTCCATTACATACGTAGAGGTAGATCATTTCTCTCTTTGTAGAGAGATGTGAAGCTCTGAACCTCTCCAGCTATCTCCTATGTTAACTTTGAATTTGAGAAGGGTTGTAAATTTACCAAAAACTTTAAAAAATTCAATAGCATGTTATGGACAACTAATATGTAAAATAAATTTATTTTAGTAGCTATTGGGGAAAACATTTTTCTTTCTACCATGATACTTTGCACTGCAAATCTGCATAAAGTTCCATTTTGTTACGAAAATAGTAGTATTTTAAGGTTTGATTTTAAAACCACTTATGTACAGGTGACAGTGGTCTTGATTATACAAACCCAGCCTTCCTTATTATTTCAGTTAATTACCTCATAACAGATGAAAATAAGGTGTGTCTTGTCACAGCCTGATGCCCCTTCTAGACCATAGTTTCCTTTGGGGGACTTGGAATCAATAGAATTCTCAAAATCTTAAAAGATCTTCATTATGGCAAGGCCCTTAATTTGATTTACCTTAAGGAATAGTTAATGGTTAAAGGTCCGTACTGTGTTGTATTATTGAATTCTTGTTCATGGTTCAGGACTGATCCCCTTCAACCTTTCAGCAGGGAGCAGTTTTCCAGGGAGTCTCAGCAGGACTCCAAATCAATAAGGTTAATAGATGTGAGGTCACTCAGTCAGAGGTGATAGGGCTGGCAGTTCTGATGCCAATGAAGACAAGTTCTGATGTCACTTTTATGCTGGCAACACTGTCATCCTAATTACCTGGAGCAAACTGTTGTTATGCGTTAACAGGGCTGTGAATGGCCCAGTAATCTGAATTATCTTAAGGGAACTAGTTCAAAACAATTTTTCTACTCTTCTTTAAATTACCGGTCTCCATGATTTCTGAGATATCACCTGCTCCCTTGGTATAGAAAATAGTAGTGTTTTGTTCTTCCTTGGTATTTTAGTACTCTCAACAACAGATTATAGCTCTGTAAAATGTTAGCCCCCCAAATTAGAGGGTATTTTGTCTAAAAATGTTCATTTTCTAAAAGAAACCTTATCTAAAGAGGGGGTTTGTAAATAGAAAAATCTGAAAGAGACAGCTCGATCTAGAAAACATTATGTTTATCTAGTAGTCTATATCAAGCAGCATGAAATATAAAGTAGTTAAGCAAAGAATGACTAGTCAAGTTTTGTTCTACTGTACTTTTATAGGTCTTCTCTTTAGGAAGCCCATAGAAAGGTAGCAGTCCCTTCCAAAGTCTATCAAAATGTACCTTTTATAGACATCCCACTGGGACTCAAGCAACTGACTCCAGAGCAAATAGATTCATCTCTTCCAAATGCTTCAATAAATATGTTGATAAATACATAAATGTAATAAAGTATTACTAAGCAGCAACTTAGAAAATTTGCCCATCTGTCCTTGAGGAAAAAGCTTGACCGTTCACATTATTTCAAATAACAATGCCGATTTTACTGTACAAAATCATCATAATATCATTCACAGAAGAACCTATCTGACTATTTTCTCTTTTACAAACTTTATTTATTTACTTTTTAAGAAAAACAAGCGAAATCCAATGAACAATCTAAAGTCTTTAATACCCCAAGAATTTCCTTGACAAACACCGTGGTGTTCACATATCCATCGTGGATGTGTCCAACTTTACGTTTCATCTTTGGCTGATTTGCCATATTCTTAAAATAAAGATTTATATTGCTAAACCTGGAAACAAGTAGATAATAACTTATAATAATTATTTATAATAATTATTCTGTTCAGACAAACTCTGCCAGTAGAGACAGAATGGACAGTTAAGCCGCAGATTGAATTACGGTATTCTTTTTTATTGTCTCGCATACTCATTAAACCTGTTAAATAGTAAAACATATTAGGTTATCGTGAAAATGCTTCACGACTGAAGGAAACTAATTTTTTTTTAATTGCACTGGAGATTCTCTGTTGAGCTGTAATCAGTCAGTATTGATCATTAGCCCTTTGTTTTATGATTAGGATGTTAACAGTGACCATGGTGACGATGATGACGTAATGTGCACACAGAATGACGGAAATGTGTTCTGTTCATCTGAAGAGGGTTTGTTTTTATGCCAAATGTATATCGGTTTACGTGGTGGCCTTGCAGCAACCAAGAAAAAGGCAGGAGCAAACCTTCTAGGCATTCAACTAGGCTAAAGGAGGAATTTTCGTAATCTTAAATTACCTTTTCCATTCTCATGTTTGAAATACTCACCCAAACTGTCTTGAAATTGAAATTATTTGTTGAGGATAAATACCATGATTTTTAATTTTTTTTTCCAGTATGTATTATACTTATCTTCTAGGAGTAAGGCAGTTCTTTTGCCAGTTGCACATTTTAAAAAATCACGTCTAATTTGAATAAATTAACATATTTTGCCATCAAAAATTAATTCTAAAACAGGAATGATAACCAGGAAAGCAATTTAATTGTGTATTTTATAGGAAAAGAGGGGAAAAAAAACTTTGTCATTCACAGGGCTGCTCAGTATAATTTGATGTGCTTTGATATAAATTTGGGTGTTGCTTTAATTTCAAAACATATTTTTTCACTTAATAAGAGAGACAAAAGAAACTTTCAACCAGCATCTCCAGTTTGTTATCTCAGAATGTTTTGGCTTCTCAAATGTGAGAACATGATTGTTTTTATTTCCAGGAGGAGATAATAACACTGAAGCAATAAAAAAAGAGTCAAGGCAGCATGCACAGCACAGGAAGTTCACAGCCAAAGACTTAATTTCTCACACAATGTGCTGTGCAATGGGCCCATTAATGTAGATGAATAGGCTCTTTAAAGGTTTTTTTTTTCTTCTTCTTCTTCTTCCAGATATGCAGCTGCCACTGAATGGCGATATGTTAATAAGGTACTCACTTGCCTATTCTTCAGGTACTCTGGCATTCTCTACCTAGGTAATCTCTATATAGGAAAAGCTATTAGGGGGTTGTATCTGCTACCACACCTTCAATTATATTAACACCTGCACTGATAATCCACATAAGGTAAACTAGTAGGGGGCCTATGGCCTTAGTCCACCCCTTTTCTCCCTACAAAGTTACATCTGAAGGGGAAGAAAAGGAAGAAGTAGAAGGAAAAAAAAAAAGGAAAGTCACTTTTATTGCACATCAGTGGGAACCTTCTGAAAAAGCTTTCATGCCTAGGAAATTGTTATTTCTTCAAACAGCTGACAGCCTGCGGAGGAAACTCTTAATGGAAACCCAGCTCCTGCATTGTTATGCATGGCCCTCATGTAGATTGGGGGCTGGGGGTGGATTAAGTTAGCTTCCAAAGGGTCTATTGTGTGTAGCATTAATTTGCAGGGCTCTTGATATTTCAGTTTGAAGGTTTGTAACCTCAGTGTTTACTTAGATGAACTATATCCTAGGTTTGTTTATTTCCATCTGCAGTCTCTTATTTCCTAGTAAATGTTACATTTATATTTGTTAACAGCAAGAATGTTGTTATAAATCTGAAAGAAATAATTACACATGCTCACATTCATTCATTTTAAAGCCTCGATCCTGGTCTTCCCAGGTCACCCTTCACTGTTATGTCTATAGAAGATTATACAGATAAATTCATTTCTCAAGAACATATATGCCATCCAGTTAAACAGCAGTGTGAAGACCATACAGTTAGGAATGAACGCTTAATTAGATCCTCCTCCAACGTGATAACTTTCTGTGAAATTAACATAAATGCCCCTTGTTTCTTTTGTATAGCAATATTATAAATACATAGTCCCCCAAATCTGTGCCATTTTCTTCCAGATGAACAAATCTACTACAGAATTGATCATCACTTTCTTTTGTTACTGTTTGAATGATTACTTGTAAAGGGTAGGTTCCAATTTTGCAATTTTGAATATTTTTTAATGTTTCCAAATCGCTATTTGCAAACAACTCGGTATGATGTTTTAGATATAGGAACCCTGCAAAAGTCTCATCTTCCAAGATTAAATTGCAAATTTACATTCACAAACTTGTTCAGCACCACCCCTAACCCTACTCCCTCCTCCTTTCCCCCCTAGATTGTATAGGCGGTTGCTAACATGAATTTAAAATTCAATATGAATGGCTAGGGGGGAAAAAAGGCATGCCCATTGGAACTTACTCTGGTCTTAATCTGGATTTAGGGACTCAATTGAATAGAAGTACATTATGCTTGAACAAGTGAAGTTTCTACTATTTTTAAACCTTTTTTATAGAAAACTACACCAACAGCATGTTGAATATTTTATTGCACATTTTCTGCTTTTGGTTAGTATTTTCAATGTCTCACAGATAATTTAAAGTGTCACTATTCATGGAATTATCCATGTTAGCATTTATATTTAACAGGTCTTGTGATATAAGGGTGAGATCATTTATTTTCTTAAATATCAGAGACCAGGATTTTTGTTTTGGCTCCAAGTACCTTGGGTTGGTCTCTGAACTTCTTTGGGGTCTTACTTTTTCATCTGTAAAAATTAGAGTGATAGTCTGATATCTAAGGCAATAAAGTTCTATGATTCTCACCAAAATATACTACTTCTTAGGAACTCCCAATAAAGCTGATATACCTGGACCTCTCTTACTCTCAAAAATTAGATTTGCCAATCTTTACGTATTTCCCAGGAATGTATATTTAATACTGTTGCTTACAGATATCACTATTTTTTCACCTTTTTTTTTTTTTAATTTCAAAGGAAAACTTGATTAGGAAACTGTTGTTAGGAAAACTCTGACAGACCCAGTTGAAAACATACTGGCTCATAGTCATGAAACTTTTAAGTAAACTTTTAAGCTCTGATTACACTTAGCCTGGTAAGTAATCGTGAAAGATGGATCTTATTATCATTGGCTTGTTTGTTGTTTCATCATGCAGTTCTGTAGGCTGTTCCTATGTATCCTGAAAGACAATCCATCCAAAAATAGAATTTAGTTGATTCAGCAAATATTTCTCGAACACCTCTCATATGCCACACATTGTGCTACATATTAAGGATACAGTTATACATAAGAAAGAAATGGCCTGTGTCTTGGGTTGATTATTTTGGGGGCAGTACCTATCATATTGTAGACACATAACAATTGTTTACTGAATGAATGAAGGTATATGTTTGCTTGTATGAATGAATGAATAAAGCTTACCCTTAATGAATTTATGTTTTTCCTAAGGCAGAGAAGATGTATCAGTTCAGTTCAGCTCAGCTCATTTTAACAGTAATTTATTGAACATTTTCTATGTGTCAGACATGAGGCTTAGCCTTGGGAATTTTTATTAGGGAAATTAAATACCAGCAAAAATTGACATAGCAAGGTGAGAGCCTTATATGGGCTATACTCAAATATTTGCCAATAGGCATAAATGCCAAGTGCTCTAATGTGTGCTGAAGTGCTGCTTCATGTGTGCTTCATTTAGTCCAGATTTTATCTTGATCTTAAAGTTGTTATAGGAGTTATACACAAAGTTATTACAGTCTGGGGGAAACAACAACCAGAAAATATTCGGTCCTCAAAGGCCACTCATAAGCTGGACTCAGTGGCTCATACATAGCGCTAAAAGGAGGAAGAAAAGAGAAATAAATTTTTAGTTACTGTGTAGTGATGGTAAAAGTGATAATGATTATGATGCTATCAGCTGTCTTTTATAGTGGACTTACTAAACACCAAATTTTGTCTTGAATGCTCTATATGCATTACCTGATTAAATTTTTCTGATAGCCCTTGGAGGTGTGGGCATTATTATGCCCATTTGACAGATAAAGAAACTGAGGTTTAGAAGAACACGGTAACTTGCCCAAGCCACAAAGGTGGCAAATGGTAGAGCTGAAGTTCAAAGTCAGATTTCCCTTACTTCCCAGTCTCTCCTCTTAATCACTGCATTACTGTTATCCTATCTTTGTGGTCAAATCCCTCTGGTTATTTCAAGTCTGCTAGTTCTAACTTTGTTCTTTCTGCAATTCCTTGGGAGACTGGTAGTTACAAACATTAATTGCAGCTTAGTACAAGAACAGCTTTCAGGACTGCAGTTCATCAAAGAGAATTCTGTTAAGCTCTTGTCCAAAGTCTAGAAATATAACTTTTTTCCATGGCAATAGCTGCAGCAGTTTTATAGCCTTCTAATGGAATATCAAATATAAGTGTCTGCTTCTTAAAAGTGTATGTATATATGTATATATATACATATTTAAAGCATCTTTGCAAGAATAAGACGAAGGAGGTAATAATGATTAAATGGTGGGTTTATGGAACTTGCAAACTGAACTGTTTTGAGAATAATAACTACATTCCATCATCATAGCAAAAAATATGAGAGTTTCTAAATCTGAATGAAGAACATAAAGGAATACATAATTCTTTTATTCTCTCAGAAAGCAAATATAATACAGGGAGGGAAGGACAGAGAAAAGCAGCTGCAAGCAGGCTAGGATTAAGTGTCTGATCCACTACTTTGACAACTGTAAAAACATATTTGATCACTGATGTCATTACTGGATGCAATGGGTTTGCAGACAACACAAATCTCTTCATGCTTCTAGAGTTGCCATTTCTTGTTTATTTTACTAATAGGAACTTGCTCTCACAGTTTGTTTACATTTACAACCATGTATTAGTAAATTGGTTTATGTACAAAGAAAACTTGGATGTAGTTTTAGTTAAAAATTTTGTTAGAGATAGTAACTTGAGTTTAGAGCTTCTTTTTCTGAAATCACAAATAAAACTACAGTTGGTAAGTGTTATCAAAAGGAAGACATACGGAGTAAATTTCTACTTAATCATTTTAGGTATAAGTGCATACAAATAATGAAGTATATATCTGTGGCCTTTATTTTCCCCTATACGTAACAGCATTTCAAAACATACTTTTGATTTTTTTTTTTGTCTCAATATGATTTAATTGAAAGAGTGGGTGATTTGGTACCTGATAGGTCTGGGAACAAATACTTGCTATCACAGTTATTGTGTGGCCCTAAGGCAGTACCTTAATCATTGGGCCTCTGTCTTTCCTTCTATCAGATGGAGATAAAAATGCCTACCTTTCAGGGTTGTAGTAAGAATTCCAGGGAATATGTATGAAGCATTGGACACAGTGAATATGTATGAAGCATTGGACACAGTGCTTATACTAAGTGTTGAATAAATGGTGGTCACATTTTAGTGAGACTAGAAGCCTGGGAAATTAAGGCATCAGGGAAAAATGAAACAAGGATATTAGTAATAGAAAAGGCAATGCAGTAGATAAAAAGATGATTAAAAATGGCCAATACTGATTGAGGGAATTAAGATATTCGAAGCCAAAATAGGAAAAGGTAAGGACACTCAATAGCAAAGTTTGTCCATATTCTGACTATTCTGACTTTTGGAATTGTTTTCATAAAAAAGCACAATGTCCAAGAAGAGAAAGAAAGGAAAAAGAACAACAATATAAAACTATGGGGAAATTAAACAAAACCAAGAAAATTAGATTAAATATGGAACTTTTGTCAAAGAGCAGTTGAACAATGCAAAGAGAACAATATGATAAAACAAAAACCCTGGGAAGTCTAGAAAAGAAAACAAAAGAAAAACAAAGAAACATGAGAAAGACAGAAAAAAAGCAAACACAGAGAAGAAAGGGTTGAAGTGTACATATGCTCAAGCCAGTAGAACACACACAACTCTGCTTTTAATTTTGACAGCAAAAAAATATCTTAATTGGGCAAATTTACTAGAAGAAAAGCACATACATGATGTTAGAAAGCAATGATTTTTTTAAAATTCTCAAGTTAAAACAGAACGCTGTTTAAGCATGATATATGTCTGTGTTTTAAAATGCATATGGAATTCTGGGTTTGGGACAGAGAGACATCACTTGATTTTATTATAAATTTACCCATCTGGATGCTAGAAGTGAGAAATTTGATTGTTTACTCATTCACCCAATCAGAGAAAATAATTTTTTTCAAATTGCAGTTATATCAACAGATACAGAAGAGATCTTATTTAGTTAAAAACCTCCATAAGTGTCATTTAGCTGAATGGATAAAACAACAAGAGAAACAAAACTATTTCCAGCCACACATCAAGCCATCTAAAAATTCTTTGGGGAATCTCTTCCTCACTTCTGCGGCAAAATAACACGTGTATCTCTACTACAAATCTAAAGGCAAATAGACTTCTTCCTGTTCACTTATCCTTGAAAGAAAGCATCTGCTCACTAGTCTTTTGCTGTTGTTATTTTTTTTTTTTGGAATGCTCCAATTCAAAAACCTCACCCTACCACATTTTTTAGTTGTTAAATCTCCCTGTCCTTGTGGCTACGTCTCTATGCACCAGAGAAACGACCTCATTAACAAAGTAGTTCTGTGCGTCCTTAACACTGAGGCCCTAGACTTCAGCTGGAGGCAGCTCTCTGCTCAGCCCGCAGTGCCGAGTGACACAGGCAGGCGACATCATCTGAGTACTAACTTCTACTACATCCAGACAGACTGCGAGAACCATTTCCGAATCGTGGCAAGACGTAAGAGCAGCAAAGGTAATCCTTCTGTTTCTATATCCAATTTTTGCAAAAATCAAATATTTCCATCTGGAAGGAACAGTTGGGGGCGGGGGCAGGCTCAGTGTCAAAACTGATAAGCCAGGAAATAAATGTATCCATCAGGTAGGAAATAAAGGGCAAACACAGAAAGAGAAGAGCTTCTGATATTTTGGAAAAAATGAAAGTCTCACACAAGATGAATGAAATGTTTTTAGGATCGATATAAAAAGGGAATGTGCTGGCGAAGGCTTTGTTACATGGGAATTAAACTGCAGGCTAGTGTCCGGTAATAAGAGGAGGAGTTTTTGTCTTACTGGAATCTCCAAGTTAGAAAAGACTTCAGAGATCATCCAAGTCTATCATGAATGATCACATCTCATACTTTTCTTTTTTTAAAGGGTTAGCTGCAAAGTTTTGGACAAGACCTCTACAGGCAACTGGAAGCACAGTGTACCCAGGTGGTGGGTCTCGTCTGTGGCAATATATTTTTCTGTCTGTCCAATTGAATATGGCTGTAAAGGGAATAAAACCCCATGTAATCTCCAGCAGTGACAATTTAATCAGTTGTGTAAAGGGAAGAAGCAGAGTCCTCTCATTTTCATATTTGCATATTTGATTTTTGCTTTGGGGAATAGAGGTTATGTGTTTCTATTACTTCCCGTTCAATTTTAATATTTAACCCATTTAGGAGCAGATTTTTTTCCCATGGTAGGAAATATTGAGTCAAACTGGTCAAAAAATAAGATTTCATTTCTGAAATAAAGCACTGGATGCAGCATGCTTTGTGTAACATTTTTTCCTACAAAGAATCTGTGTGCCAAACATGGCTTGCGTGCTCCCAGCTTCTGCACGTGATGCGTCCCCTATTAACATTCAGAGATCCACCCAGAAAATGAAGGCAACTGTTTGGAGAACAATGCAAAATGATGAGGGCTATACCATAATATGTCCCCTTTTTTGTTCACATTTTCTTAAAATGGTAAGTCTTAATAACTGCCACTATTTCTGAGAAAATAGGGTTTCTAAAATACCTTATATACACAGGAATCACTTTTTATGAGGCTATAGAGGGGCAATAAATACAGTTAAATTAGTAAAACTCCATTGTTTTTACAATTGATAGAATGATGTTATTGTCCATAATGTGGTAACAGATTAGGGAATAGATTTTAAGATAAATAAGATGCAAGTAATTGGAAGTCATCATCAATTACCCTTGTGTGACTCCCATGAGTATATTAAAAATCCACTCAGAATGGTGTTGAATTTGAATTACTGTAACATAGCTGTTTTTTGTTTGTTTTGTTTGTTTTTTCAATGCATGTAAACCTCCACTTGTGAAAGCCCCAGAAGCATGTTGGGTAATTTAAAAAAAAAGAAAAGGCTAGTATTCTACTTGCTTAACGATTTAGAATTTCTTTATAAAAAGTGAACTCTGATTTCACTGGAGAGGAAAGATATATTGATTTGAGTCTATGTAATTTTGCAAAAAGAGAAAAAGATTAAACAAAAGTTTAAAAATATTGTGTGCATTAAATTTAATCTATGTATGTATTCACACACACATGTACATGTTGGGGGGTGTGTGTGTATGTGTGTGTGTGTGTGTGTGTGTGTATAAAAAATGTGGCCTAAATATTGCTAATCAAGTTCTATAAGAAATTACTAAAATTGGAATTCTGAAAAGATGTCATTTCATTTTATTAAAAAGCAGAACAGATTGTCTTTTTAATTTATGTCCAAGAAGAGTGCACCAGTAGCGATATACAGGCATGTATAATCATTAGAAGACAGGTATAAGAAGCTTCAGGGGTTAGCAGAATTCACATTAAATTCAAGCACATAATATGTCAGGTATTGAATATATTCTTGTTTATTTAAATCTGCATTCTGATAATCAAAGAGATTATCATTCATATATTTTTATAAATTTATATATTTGTTACCCCTTCAAAGAGGTAACAAATATATGAATATGTGATCTAATGATTACATATTCAAATTAACCCAGTTTCTTTGAATTTGGTCTAATGATTGAATGATCCCCCAAACACTGTAACTCCTCAGGGAAATATGCTGATGCCTCAGCACATTTTCTCAAGGTCTGGAGAGGACTAGATCTGTCAAGGAGTGCCTTGAAGCACAGAAACTCTGCTCTACCTAAACGCAGGTCCTAGGCTTTAATCACAACGGCTAGGTTCACACTAAAGCAATTAACCATATGATTGCTTTCGCAGGAGCCCAACCTCATCAGTAGCTTTCCTTCAGGCAAACTGACAAGGCTGGATGTAGTCAATGACTCAAGTGGATTTGATTACCTAAGAGGTACAAATCTCTGAATACACAAATACAGTGTAGGAATATTCACCCTCAATCTATTTTTTAGAAGTTGATATTTCATAATCAACCCTCTAAATTTAAATGATAAAGGTAAAATAACTGCTCCATGAAACAAGAGTTGGCAAGTTTTAGAATGAAGACTGAGACCAAATAATAATGGTCTGTTGTATAGTTTGTTGGTTTTCTGTTTGTTTGTTTTATTCTTTTTGGCAGTAAGTGAGAGTGAGCCATGATAGCTCTCAAAATCTAAAATAATAAGATTTACTTTGAGATTTGAAAGAGGTAAAAATGCCTAAGGAATGTAATCTGTAATTGAGTAGCAACTTTAGATAAGGTTTGAAAGGTGTGTTTGTGCGTGTGTGTGTGTGTGTGTGTGTGTACACATAGATACATATATGTGTATATGCCTGTGTCTTTTTTTAGGCTTATTTACCCTTGTGACTTTACTTGTCATTGCTGGACTTGGTGATATATCAAGTGTGAACTTGAAGCTTTCTAGCACCCTCTTCTTGGTATCCTATTGGGAAGTTTCTGCCAGCATGATAACAGGATATTTGGTTACTATCCACTAGAATGGTTTCTTCAAAAGTGAGGCACTAAAGGATTTTAAATGTTTTCCTAGCGTAAAAGCCAAGTATGAATACAAGATCTGAGCAATGTCAGTTTTCTGACAGGTTTGTCATTTCTCAGCACTTTTTTAAGATTATCCTAAATATCCCTTAAATGCAATTAAAATACACTAGACAGCCAGTGACAAACCTCCCAAAGATGCTAAGGAATTCATGCTTCTAGTATGTATCAGTCAGAAATCTGGGAAGTTATGTGGTCTGATGAGCTTCACTGGGGCTGTATCCCATTCTGGAACGCCAGTGTACATATTGCTATGAAAAACTCGTTGAAATCATGAGATTGACCCCCAAAAAAGCTTTCCATAATTTGGAATTCAACAGTTAGTTTATTGCACCCAATAAAAAGAAAGTACACCCACGGAATTTTAGTCTTGATGATGTTGGGAGCCTCTTAAGTAAAAACACATATCAATAACATGGACATTTTTTCTTTAAGGTCTTAAGATGATTTGTCCTGAATCAAAGAAGATTTTATCAAAATTGGCCCTAATGTCTTTTCTGAATCTCAGTTTTGAGCACCACATCCAATGCTTTCTTATGTTCAAATACTTCGGTGAATGATAAAACTTCATCCAGTGACTTGGCAAATTGTATCCCAACCAAAGTCCCCGATCGTCCTGTCTTCTCACTTTCAAAGCACAATGTTCTGAGAATCTAGATGATTTGCTGAGTGTCTGGGGTCCAGGAGGTAAAGTACCTAGAGACCTGAGAGGAAAAAAGTGCTGAGGGAACCAAATTCTCTCACCATCACTGAGAGAACAAACCTGATGGAGATCAAAACATACTTGCCTTGTATTCCAGAGAACCCATCCATCTATCTCTTTTTTTTTTCCTTTTTTCGGTTCTTAAAGAAAAATAGACATATAAAAAAAATCTAAAGAAAGTAGTTATGAAAAAACTTTGGGCAATATGGAGTATAAATACAGCCTGTTTGAGGGTTGATGAAAAGATGGCTGTGCCTGTAGCCTCCTCGCATTGGCCGCTGGTTGCAGTAAAAGAGGCTGTGTCTCCCCAGAGCCCAGTGCTTGCAGCTCCTGCTCCTCCTTCAGCCTGTTCTTGGCTGTGGATTCCCCTGTGCTCTTTGTGCACTTTAAGTTTAATTTTGCATTTAAAAACTCAATTGGCTCATCCGTTAAGCATTAAGCAGCTCCCTTTTGAACCACAGAGGGAGCCCTGGGAAAACCCGCAGCTGCTGGAACATGGAAAATGGGTTTAAAAAAACAAAACCATTCTGAAACTTTAAAGCATTTTAGCAGCCGTGGATTTCCCAATCCTTACCCTCCAAATGGTTCATCTGTTTAACTTTTATCTGGTATTGGAACACACAAACCAGAGCATTAAATAGCCCTCAAATGACTTTTTGCTTAACACAAAATGAAAGTAAGAGCTAAGCAAGTCATGTGGGAGGAACGTTCAGCTATGGCCTGGAATACCTGCAAGTATATTCTCCCTGCAGTTATAGAAACAATTCTGAATGCAGTCATGCCTCCTGGAACCACAACCTTTCCTCCACTCACTTAGATGTGAGTCTAAGACATAACCCCCACCACCAAAAAAAAGAAAAAGGGGGAGAAAACAAGTCCCAAACAAGTCCAAATCCCAGCTTATAAAACGACAATAAAATTGATGGAAAAGTTAATAGGCTGGGGATATGAATGAAATGCTCAATCAAGATTTTAAGTTTCATAATGATTTGTCATTAACTAAAAATTCATGTTTAATTACAGTTGGATAGGCTGTAGATAAACATAAATTATCATCATTGTTCCAGGTTCCCCAAATATTCCCCTAGCTAAACTTGGGACCCTGTGGTAGATACCCAATAGACATATAAAAAAAAATCTAGAGAAAGTAGTTATGAAAATACTTTGGGCAATATGGAGTATAATTTCACATATAAGTGAAATCATACGATGTTTGTCTTTCTCTGTCTGACTTATTTCACTTAGCATAATATCCTCTAGGTCCATTGAAGTTTTGCAAATGGCCAGGTTCGTCCTTTTTTATAGCTGAGTAGTACTTCATTGTATATGTATGTGTATATATATATATATATATATACCATATCTTCTGTATCCATTCATCTGTTGATGGACACTTAGGTTGCTTCCATATCTTGGCAATTGTAAATAATGCTGCTGTGAACATTGGGGTGCATGTATCTTTTCAAATTATTGTTTTTGTTTTTGGATGTATACCCAAGAGTGAAATAGCTGGGTCATATGGGAGTTCTATTTTTAGTTTTTTGAGAAACTTCCATACTGTTTTCCACAGTGGCTGTACCAATTTACATTCCCATCAACAGAGTACCAGGGTTCCCTTTTCTCCACATCCTCACCAACACTTGTTATTTGTGTTCTTTTTCATGATAGCCTTTCTGACCAGTGTGAGGTGATATCTCATTGTGGTTTTGATTTGCATTTCCCTGATGATTAGTGATGCTGAGCTTCTTTTCATATGTCTGTTGACTACTTCTATGTCATCTTTGGAGAGATGTCTGCTCAGGTCCTCTGCCCATTTTTTAGTCAGTTTGCTTGTTTTTTTGGCATTAGTTGAATTAGTTTGGAAGTGTTCCTTCCTATTCAAGTTTTTGGGAATATTTTGGCAAGGTTAGGTATTAACTCTTATTTTGTTAGCATTCACCTGTGAAGCCATCCGGTCCTGCACTTTTGTTTATTGGGAGGTTTTGATTATCAATTACTAGTATTCTGTCTGTTCTGATTTCCTATTTCTTCCTGATTCAGTCTTTGTAGAGTATATGTTTCTAGGAATTTATACTCTTCTTCTAGTTGTCCAATTTGTTGGCCTATAATTATTTGTTGTAATCTCTTATGATCTTTGTAGTTCTGTGGTATCAATTATAATTTCTCTTTCACTTCTGATTTTATTTATTTGGATCCTCTTTTTTTTTTTTTCTTAATGAGTCTGGCTAAAGGTTTATCAATTTTGTTTATCTTTTCAAAGAACTAGCTCTTAGTTTCGTTGATCTTTTTTATTTGTTTAGTATCTATTTTATTTATTTCTACTCCGATCTTTTTTGTATCCTTCCTTCTATTATCTTTGGGTTTTGTTTTTTTTTTTTTTTATAGTACCATCAAGGGTAAGGTTCAAATGTTTATTTGAGATTTTAATTTGTTTCCTGAGGTAGGCCTGTATCAATATAAACTTCCCTATTAGAAATTCCTTTGCTACATGCCACAGATTTTGAAATATTGTGTCCATTTCTATTTGTCTCCAGGTATTTTTTATTTCCTCTTTGATTTCTTCAGCGACCCATTGGTTGTTTAGACTCCCATCTGTTTTTGCAGTTTTTTTTTCTTACAGTAAATCTCTAGTCTAATACTATTGTGGTCAAAAAAGATGATTGATATGATTTCAATCTTACATGTGGTCTGTCCTGGAGAATGTTTTATGTGCACTTGGAAAGAACATTTACTCTCCTGCTTTTGCATGGAATGTCCTTTATATATCCATTAAGTTCTAGTGGTCTAATGTGTCATTTAAGGCCAATATTTTCTTATAGATTTTCTGTCTGGTTAATCTGCCCATCAATGTTGTTAAAGACCCCTACCATTATTGTATTACTGTTAATTTCTTCTTTTATGCTAGTTAATATTTACTTATTTATTTAGTTGTTCCTATGTTGGGTGCATATATATTTACAAGTGTTATATCTTCTTCTTGTATTGATCCTTTTATTATTATGTAATGTGCATGTTTGTCTCTTGTTAGAGTCTTTGTTTTAAAGTCTACTTTGTTTGATGTAAGTATTGCTACCCCAGCTATATTTTGTTTCCATTTGCATGGAATATCTTTTCCCATTCCTTCACTTTCAGTCTGTGAAAGTCTTTAAGTCTGAATTGAGTCTTGTAGACAGCATATATGTGGGTTTTGTTTTTTTTTACCCATTCAGCCACCTCATGTCTTTTGATTGGAGCATTTCATCCATTTACTTCTAAAGTTATTATTGATAGGTATGTACTTAATGGCATTTTGTTGTTTCCTAGTTATTTTTTTTTTTGTTCCTTTCTTATTCTCTTGCTCTCTTACCTTGTGATTTGATGACTTTCTTTAGTGTTATGCTTGCATTCCTTTCTCTTTATTTTTTATGTATCTATTGTCAGTTTTTAGCTCATGGATACCATGAGGCTCTTATGTAATAACCTATGTATATAGCAGTCTATTTTAAGTTGAAGGTCACTTAAGTTTGAGCACATTCTAAAAGCACTACATTTGTACACCCCCCGCCCTCCTGCTATGTTTTTTGTTTTTGACGTCATATTTTATATCTTATTTTGTGTATCCCTTGACTAATTATTGTAGATATATATGATTTTACTAATTTTGTTTTTAACTTTCATACTAGCTACACAGGTGGTTGATCCACTACTTTTACCATATGTTTGCCTTTATTGGTGTGATTATTTTCTTTCGTAATTTTCATATTTCTAGTTATGATTTTTTTCTTTTCTGTTTAAAGAAGTCCCTTTAACATGTCTTGTAAGGTCTGTTTAGTGGTGGTGAACACCTTTAGTTTTTGCTTGTCTAGGAAACTCTTTAGTTCTCCTTAATTCTGAGTGATAAACTTGCTGGATAGAGTATTCTTGGTTGTAAGTTTTTTTTCCTTTTACTACTTTGAATATGTCGTGCCACTCCCTTCTGAACTATAAAGTTTCTGCTCAGAAGTCAGCTGATAGTCTTATGAGGGCTCCCCTATTTGTAACTATGTTTTTTCTTTCTCTACTTTTAAAGTTCTCTCTTTATATTTAACTTTTGACCTTGTAATTATAATGTGTCTTGGTGTGGGTCCCTTCGGGTTCATCTTGTTTGGGACTTTCTGTGCTTCCTGGACTTGAATGTCTATTTCTTTCATCAGGCTGAGGAAGTATTCAGCCATAATCTCTTCAAATAGGTTTTCTGTCTCTTTCTCTCTTCTCCTTCTTGGACCTCTATAACGAGAATGTTAGCGTGCTTGATGTTGTCCCAGAGGTTCCTTAAACTATTCTCATTGTTTTTTTTCTACTTTTTTTTTTGCTGTTCCAGTTTGGTGATTTTTACTAGCCTTTCTTCCACGTTACTGGTCTGTTCTTCTGTATCATTTAATCTGCTGGTGGTTCCCTCTAGTATATTTTTCATTTCCGTTATTGTATTCCTTAGCTCTGATTGGTTCTTTTTTATATTTTCTGTCTCTTTGTTGAAGTTCTCATTGTGTTCCTCCTTTCCTCTCCTGAGTTCAGGGAGTTTTTTTAATGACTAATATTTTGAACTGTTTATCTGGAAGACTGCTTGTCTCCATTTCATTTAGTTATTTTACTAAGGTTATGTCTTACTCTTTCACTTGGAACATATTCCTTTGTGTCTTCATTTTGCCTAACTCTATGAGTTTGTTTCAGGTATTAGTTATATCAGCTACATTTCCTGGATTTAAAAGTGTGTCTTTGTGTAGGTGTCCTGGGGTGGCACAGTAGTGCCATGCCCCCAGCTGCTAGATTCACTCCAGGAGTGTCCTTTGTATGAGCTGTGTGTCTGGGCTGCAAATGATGTGGACACACTAATGTGTGGGGTTGAGCCCTGTTATAACTGGCTATATGGCCTAGTCACAACTGCTTGTAGCTACTCTGATATGTGGGCTCAGACCCTG
Organism: Balaenoptera physalus; assembly: GCF_965194825.1. NCBI lineage: Eukaryota > Metazoa > Chordata > Mammalia > Artiodactyla > Balaenopteridae > Balaenoptera > Balaenoptera physalus. The sequence continues at coordinate 30,053,241 of NC_138891.1, forward strand.
GGAAGGAACCACTTTGGGGGGATGCCAGTACCAGACAAGTGCCTCACCAAGACTGGTGGGGAGGGGGTTGTTTTGTAGGGGGCTACAGTGTTGGGTGAGAGCACCTGCCAGAACTGGCAGGATTGGGGGCTACTTTGGAGGGACTCCAGTCCCAGCTGAGAGTACCCACAGGGTCTGGCTGGGGGTGGAGTTGTTTTGGAGAAGCTCCAGTGCTGGCCAAGGGCACCCACCAGGACTGGTGAGGCAGAGGGGACACTTTGGAGGAGTGTCACTGGGTTGGGCCCACAGGTGACCCTAGGGGGAGCAAGCAGTGCTAGTCAGTTAGATGGGGAGAGTCAGAAATGGTACCTGCTAGCACCAGGTCAGCCAGGTAGAAGGTGAGCCCTCCCCACCAAAAAAAAAAAAAAAAAAAATGCCTGCCAGCTCCTCTGTAGCCAGAGAAAGTTCCAACAGATCCCTTCCCCTTAGCATCTGCCCTAAAATTAGTCAATGAATCTCCTTCAGGTGCTTTTCAGACTGCTGCCTCTGTGCTGGGACTCAGGGTGAGTTTTTGCATGAGACTTTGAAAAGCAGAGTCTCGTTTTCCTATAGACATCTGGCTCTCCTAGACATAAGCCTCCTTAGTTTTCAAAGTCAAATGTTATAGGGGCTCATCTTCCCAGTGCAAGCTCCCCAGGCTGGGGAGCCTGATATAGAGTTTGGAATAGGAGAGTCTAGGATTTCTCAGATTGGGGAGAGGACCATAAGAAAGGAGAGGAAGGACATGGTCGGGGGAGATCTGCAGGGAATGTATGAAATTAATAATTTTTTGTCCCCTCATGTAGGATTTTGATGCCCAGGTGAGAGTATTTCAGGAAGGAAGGTGGATCCTTTTCCGTTGACTGCTGCTGAGAGGAGCATTGAAAAATGGCTTTTGGATTTGGTGAAAGCTTTAGTAAGGGTTACTGGGGTAGCGTGATGCTGATAGAAACAGACTGGAGTGGGTTAAGGAGGGAGAGGAAGGTGAGAATGAAGCGATGAGAATGGCCACCCACTATAGAATTCTGGCTGTGTAGAAGACAAGAGAGTTAAGCAGAAGCCATGGGTACTGTGGAGATGGGACAAGGCTGGTTGTTGTTTTGAAATGGAAAAAAGAAAAAGAAAATGCTTAGTGTAGGTTCCCAGATGAAGCAGCAGGGAATAGAATCCAAAGCACAGGCAGAGGCACTGGCCTTAGACTGTTTGATGACACATTCTGGATCAAGCCAGGAGAGAAGGAGAAAAGCTTAGACTTTGATGGTATGCTTGCTGTTTATTTAGAAACTTAAGAATCAGTTCATTTGGATTATTTTGTGTTACTGTTATATTTTTCTCTTATATCTCTTCTTATGTATTTGAAAATCTTGATCTATGATTAAAAAGAAAGGGCTGTCATTCTAATATTTTTACATGGCATGGAAAGTAATAGTTCAACTAACTGTTTGTTATAATAATAAAGACCAGAAGCAAAAACCAAAGGCCAGGATCCTAGAGTCTTTCATGTTGACCTCTGTTCTATTATGAACTTTAAAATCTGTTTTACATCAGACACTGCAGGAAATAGCATAGGAGAACATGGGAAAGGAATATATCCTGCTAAGATTGCCTAGATCCAGGGGGATTGGTGATGTTACCAAAGAGAAACAAACAGCAGTTGATGAGGGTTTTCAATATGAGTAAAAATGCTTTGATGTCAGATGATTTTCAAAAAGAGGAAGAAAGATGCAGACTTTAGCAAGAAAATATCGAAACAAAACTCAGATTGACTGAAGTTTTGTCCAAGAAGGAAAGATGCAAGGAAATGAGTAGGGGTAAATCCACAGAGCATAAAAAGTACTCATAAGTCGTTTGTTAGAATTCATGGTGATCATTTCAATCTATGGTAAAATTTTCTTAGTCATATGAAAATTTTAACTAAACATTCTTTTCAAAAAAGAAAGTGTGCTAAATTTAGAGGAATATGCTCGAAATATGATAAATTGTTCAGAGCCCACTTTGGGGTGGATATTCTGTATTTCATTAAATTTTCAGATAAATATTCTTCTTTTGCTTTGTGAAACATCCTTGTATGTTATTACGGCTTTTCTAGTTTCTATCCCCTCTTACACTCCTGTCATTGCTTTCAAACCTGTTATTAAGGTGATGTTATTTACCCTTTCCTGACAAGGTTAAAAGCACTGAGTTAATTGACCACTAGTTTCAATGGATGTGGTATGGTAATAATTGCTGTAATGAGTAAACAACTGTACAACTACAAATACAATGCCAGCAGAACCTATTTACATGAACCAACATTTAACACACACTAGTGAAAATGATTCCCTCTTGTGATGCTACATTCAACAGAAGGGTTATATCTGGGAGGTCGAAAGACATGCCCAGAGTAATTTACTCCACATAATACATAGTTGTTGTTTCCATAACCCTAATCTTTCTTCTTTAGCTGGAAAGGATGGAGCCAGTGAAAAGGGGCACACATGCACATACTCTTGTTGCCCATCTGGCAAACACCACCAAGCCGTTCAAGATTTATTTCAAGCCTTACACATTCTATGGGGTCTTTCTGAACTTCGTTCCCCTTGGTAGAACTTATTTCTCCCTTCCTTGCATTTCCAATCTGAGGACAGGAAAAAGAGAATAAATCCAAACCTCTCCTTTTATTATTAATTAATTAAGTTATTTATTACATTTATCTATAATTCTTAAATATATTTATCCTTTGATTCTTTGGCAGGGTAAGACTCATTTTTCTGCTTTGCATTGTCATAACAATCAATGTTGTATTTGGAGGGAATTCATAACAGTAGTCATCAAAAACTGAACAGAGTGTGACTGCATATTTAAACTGGTGAATAAGACAGAACAAACTGACATAAAATAAACCTAACCCTAAAATTTACCTTAACCTCAACTTTACCTTAACCTCAAAAGGGTATACATTTTGTTTTGTTTTGTTTGTTTGTTTTCTTGAAATCATTCAAAATTTTCTACTAAGAGTAAAAAAGGGAGAAGAAAAGCAACAATATCTTGAGAAATTATTAAATTATCTTATTATTTATTGAATGGATTCAAATCTTAAAAAAATTCTGATGCTGAGCTGATTTTGAAAAATAATCATCTTTCACATTAGAAAAGTTTAAATTGCCAGTTTAAGCCTGTTCAAATATTTTTATTGCATTCTTAGTAATTTCCCATGGAAGCATTTCTAAAGGCTCAGCAAAACATTTACAATTTTATAAAATCTTTTAAATTAATTTATAACTTAGCTATGAGCTTCTTTTTGGGAGACTCAAAACAGTGGGTGACCTTATATCCATAATGTGTGTGCTTAAATGTTTTATTACAGCAGAGTGAATTAGGATGGAATTACTTAACTTTCGATACCAGCATTTCATTTAACTGCAGTCTGCTTGGTGCTTTACTTAAACCAATTTAATTCCTTTTCATACAATTGCAAGGTCACTTTGGTATGTTCTAACTGTTTTGTTTTATTTTCAACTGTAGAATGGCTTCAGGTAGATAATATGAGAAAATACTGACCAAATTGAATAATTCTCTTGGCATTGTATCTCATTTGATGTTTAAGAAGATCGATGTTTTCTCCTAATCTTGATTAGTGAGATATAATGTGTACCCAATCTCACCCCGTCTTAGTCCACCTTTTTTATCTCAGCTGTTACTATGACAACCAACTGTGTGCAGATATAACCTGACAGCATAGTGCTACAGCCCAGCCATACCTGTCTTTTACTGTCTTTATTTACACTTACTTTCAGTTCTATTTGTTTTCTAATAAACATTTTAAGGGCTATATATTTTCTTCTGTGTAGCATTTCAATCACATTCACATGATAAACTGGGTAGTGTTCTCATTGTTCATTTCTAATTGGAATTTAATTTTAGCTTTGATCTCCCAAAGTTAACCCAAGGGTTATGTAGAGAAGGCTTCTTAATATCTAAATAAATATTTGCCTTTATTTTTACACTTTACTGCCTGAAAGGTACCCTGAGTGATTTCTGATTTGGGATCCTCACTAGATTTTTCTTTGCGTAAAATATTACGTGTTTTTTTTAAAATGAAATTTCCATGGATACCAAAAATTTTCATGTAACAAAATGTTGTATTGGAACTCTATCTACCTCAGGTTTGGCTGAGGTCACACACACACACACACACACGAAATCAGTGGCAAATACTCTCACATTCTACTGTGAGGGACTGTTCCAAGTTATGTAAGTCCTGCAAAGAAGGTCCTGAAAGTCAACTTTGCAATCCTTGCCCATCAACCACCTCCACCCCATGTAAACTGCAGACTCAGACTTCATCCAGAAGTAGGTTAATAGAGAGAGAGGGGCTTTTTCTGGAGAGACTTGTTGTTGGATGCTGAGGGCCACCCACCCCTTCACTTTAAGTCTCCTGTGAAAAAAATTTTACTGATACTACTCAGACAGCTTGATATGTGTCCCTGAGAATATCAGACACACTTCTGAGATATTTGAAGTAAGCAAATTGTATGAAGCTCCTTGTGTCTTCAGAGCAGAGAGCTCTGGTGGATGGTAAGAGCATGTCCACTGACAAAGGGCCAAAGATATGCCCGTCTCATTGTCAAAGCTACTTTGGTGGAAAGTGGTCTAAGACTGATATTGAGCCCGTGGCATTCACTCCACTGACTGTCCTAACACGTGAGAACCGATCAAAGTAACCTTTCCAAACTACATTTCCAGGATTATAAACCTAAAAAGAGATTATATGCAATCTAAATAGATTAAATATTCCTATTAATATTTAATAGGACTAAATATTCCTATTAATGCACGTGGTGCACACATACTGCTTTGGGATGGTGGTAGGAGTTCCTCTAATCTCTAGGGCAGTGTCTTCTCTCCCCTGAGTCAGCCTAGGCCTTCACTGTGGTTGAATCCAGCATGATGACTCTTGTTAGAATGAGATTTGGGTGTCTGGACAGAGTCTTCAAGTGAAGGGAGTACAGAGGAGCAATCAAGAGGAGCAAGCAAGAATTCAAAGGGTAGAGGGAATGTTATTTTTCCTCCCCTACTGTTGTAAATAAAGTTTTATTGGAACACAGCCACACCCATTCATTTTTGTATTATTTTTGGCTGCTTTCACATTACAACAGCAGAGTTGAGTGGTGTGACAGAGACTGCATGGTCCTCCAGTCTAAAATGTTTCCTATCTAGCCCTTTGCAGAAAATGTTTGCTACCCTTGATTTTTATCTTTCTCTGCTTTTAGTCACCTAATCACTTGGTTTCTCCCACTATGACTGTGAAATTGTCAGTTTCCCCTGATGTCTGAATCCGTTTTTACACTGAAAATTTCCAAAGCTATATAGCAAAATTTCATGACTTTTGTAACTTTTATTGTCTCATAACTTTATCAGTATCCAATATACCTCTTTTTCCCTTTTAATGAACTTCACCTTAAATTCTCTTTGGTCTAATCTCAATATTAGTATAGCTGCTTTCTTGGAGTTAGCATTTGCCTAGTACTTAACTTCCATCAATTAATTTTCAGTCTTTCTACAACATTACTTTTTAGATACTTATCTTTCTAAAAAGCTTATAACTACATTTTTAAACCTTTGTTGTAGAGCATTTAATCTATTTTTTTGTGAATTGTAATGCTAAATTTTTCCTTGCCATATCATTTTTTTTATATCACTTATTATACTTATACTCCTCTGCTTTGTTGCTGGGTTTTCCTCAACTCCTTTTGATTTGATCCATCAAGATCACTTGTTGGTTGTTTTTCCCATCTGTGTGTTGAAATCGTAAATCCTCTCTCTCTCCGCCTAGTGTATATCCTTAAAATCTTAATATACATATTTCAACTCATTTTGCTACTGTTATTTGGATGTAGCTGTATCAATCTATTCCTTAACATAAGATGAGAACCTTGTCTATGTCTCTTCATCCTTCACACCTGTCACCACTGAAATGTAATCATTTGGACTACTATGAGTAATATTATGAGAATATTCTTTGAAAGGGTATCATCAATTATTTTTACTCAATTATTCATTTTATGAAGTTATTTTTCTCTGTTCTGTCTTTTTCCAACATTTTCTTTTTTTCAGGTCATTATTTGATTTGCTAATGTACATTCTCAATTTTTGTCAGTGTTCAGTGTGATAAACCTTATGAATCTCTGCATGTATGAAAAATATTTATTTTGATCTTTCACTTAAATGCCTCCCTATCTCAACCATGTTCCTTTAACCCTGTTAACGCCTCTGTAAATTGCCTGTAAATTGTAAACTTTCATCAATGAAAACTTTAGTGTGCTGTTTTCTGCCAGAATCCTGAATGTGACAAATTTTATATCTTGAAAACCAAAGCGATTATAATGCAAATCATCTTTCAGTATCATTTTAGTAAATTGTCTGAACACCAATAAATGTCCAAAAATTATAGATATATAGTACACACACGTGCACATGTGCACACTCACACACATACGTGTTACACAGAGGCAAAAAAATAAACGCTTGTAGTACTTATATTGGTTGACAAAACTTCTAACTAATGTAAGGAATAAATTAACTGTAAAGGAAAGGGATATAAATGAAGAAAAGTATAAAATTAAGTAAATAAACAAAGAAACAAATACATTTTATTGATGGACAAGGAGCCTGAGTGAAAAAAAAAAAAAAAAAAACAGAAGACACTCCTGGATGGTGTATCACTTAGGATGCATTTGGTTGCGAATAAGAGAAAATGAATCTCAAACTGGCTGCAACAGTGCAGGACGCTGCTTCTAAGAATGTGGTCAGTGAACGTGCTGCATTAGTGTCACCTGGGATCTTGTTGGAAATGCAAATTCTCCGGACTTATCCCAGAACTACTGAATCAGAATCTTGGGAGGTGGGTCCAGGAACCCATGAGTTTAACAAGCCTTCATGTCACTCTTACTCACGCTAAAGTTCAAGAAGCATAAGTAAAGGAGATTTATTGGCTTATAAACTGGAAGTTTAGAGTTGGATTCTGTGGCTCAATTGCTTTTCTGTTCGGCCTTCAACTTGGCAGTTTCATCCCATTCTGCTTCCTCTGGGGATCTCTAGACACTGCCAACAATGTTGGGGCTATTGACTTTCTAACTGACTTGAGGAAGAAAGAGCAGTTTACACATGGGAGCTCCATTATAGAAATAAGAAAAGTTCTTTCTCAAAAGCCCACAATTACTTTCTCCTTGTGCCTCATTGCCCAGTTTGGGTCACAGGACCGTCCATAAACATGGGCCACGAGATGGGATAATGCTGATTACTGTGTGTCACATGCCCTACCCTAGAGACACAGAGAGATTCAGCATTTTTCCAAGCTGATGGGATGCATGGTGAACAAACGAATAATTGAATTCAGAGTTCAAAACATGAGAAGCAATAAAAAATGATGGGAAACCAATCACAGTGTCAACTCAATTCATTAAAACGTCAATCTTCCAAGTGATTATAAAAATTAACTTTAAAAGTCTTTCAGAATCCCTACTAAAATAGGTTAAATCTATATTAAAATTTTAATAGAAAATTGCCCAACATTCTTTAAAATAGATAACTAATGAAGAAGAACCCACCCAACAAGATTTAAAATATACTGCAAAGCTTTAATAATCAATATTATATACCTAGGAAACTTACTAAAACAGGAATAGACAAATAGATTAATGGAACTGAATGAATTCCAAAATGTACAAATGGGAACTTAACATTTAATAAAGATGGCATTTCAGTCCATTGTTTACTTGATAAATATACTTGGTATAATTAGCTACCCATCTGTATAAAAGCAGTTAGATCATTTTGTTATATACCATTTACAAAAATAAATTCTGGGTAGATTAAAAATATAAATGTAAAAGACACATAATATTTGCAAAACAATTAGAAGAATATTTGTATAACCATGTTGAGGAGGAGGGGGAGAGAACTTCAGAAGCAATAAAGGAAACATCCTGGAAAAGATTAAGAGATTTGATTACAAAGAAATTTAAACTCCCTATGTGGAAAAATGTACCATAAACAAAGTCTAAGAACAGATAAGACTGAGAGAAAATATTTGTAATATATATGGCAACAACAAATAAGTTGATAAGAAAGACATAAAAAAATTTGGCAGTGATATAAACAAGCAAGTCACACAGGAGATGCCAGTGAAAAATGGGTATTAATATATGAAAAGGTGTTCAACTTCACTAATAATCAGGAAAATGAAAATGGAAATACTAGTAACATATTAGTTTTTCTTAACCCATGAGGTTGGCAAAAATGTGTATATGTGTATATGTGTTTAATATATAATGCCCAGTGCTGATGAGAAGGTGGGGAAATGGGAATTCTTATACATGCTGACTGAAGTATGAAATTCTATGACTCCTTTGGAACAGACTTGGTAGTATCTATTAAAATTGAAAAAAATATATATACACACACATATGTCCTTTCACCAAATAATCTCAGTTTGGAGAATCTATCAAACAGAAATAAAACTACAGATACATACAGGAAAATGTTTATTGTAGCATTATATGAGTGGCAAAAATAAATCAGCAAACTATATTGTCAGTTAAGAGGAGAAAGGTTGGGGCTTCCCTGGTGGCGCAGTGGTTGAGAATATGCCTGCCAATGCAGGGGACACGAGTTCGCGCCCTGGTCTGGGAAGATCCCACATGCCGCGGAGCGGCTAGGCCCGTGAGCCACAACTACTGAGCCTGCACGTCTGGAGCCTGTGCTCCACAACAAGAGAGGCCGCAATAGTGAGAGGCCCGTGCACCGCGATGAAGAGTGGCCCCCACTTGCCACAACTAGAGAAAGCCCTTACACAGAAACGAAGACCCAACACAGCCATAAGTAAATAAATAAATAAAATAAATTAAAAAAATAAAAAATAAAAAATAAATGTTTAAAAAAAAAAAAAAAAAAAAAAAGAGGAGAAAGGTTGAATAAGTTAAGATACATTCATGCTGTGAAATGCTAGGCAACCATAAAAAAGAATGAGCTTATTCATTATTCATTCAACAGACATTTAACATATACGTACAGTGTCCACGTCCTGTTTTAAATGTTGGCATTAAAGCAAGTTCTAAGGGAAAGTGTGTCTTTGGTGACTCATATACTAGTGAGGATGAGAAATATATAAAAATAAATAAGATAATTTCAGAGAGCAATTAGATATTAAGAATAAAATAAAACAAGGTGATATGATATAAAATGATAGATAAGGAGGTAAACTGAGAGCTGAAGAAACTGAAAGCCTCATGAAAATAATATTAAAAAATTTTTTAATTAAAAATTAAAAAAAAAATTTTAAGCCAAATGAACATTTTCCTTATAGCCTTATCAGTGGATCCATTTATATTATACTAAAAAAGAAAAAGTACAGAAAAATATGGCATAATGTGATCTCATTTTTGTTTTAAAAAAATTAGGAAAATCACTCTCCTGGCAGGTACGTATATATTTTTATTTAAGTGAACGTATAGAAAACAGAAGACTATATCATGTTAACACTAGTTAGCATAGGTGATAGTATTCAGATGATGAGGTATAAAAATAGTTGATTTTTCTTTGTAGATGTTTGGTTTCGGCTCATAACATCAAGCAGATTTTGATATTATAGCTTGGAGTAAAAACTATAATCAAGATTTTCAAATTACTTAAAAATTTTTCAGTATGTGGATCATTTCAATTTTGAGATTCATTTTTTTGACAATGAAAAATATCCTTATTTCTTTGATTATTTCCTCCCTCCCCACTGCTCTCTCTACCAGTTCTTTATGGAACACATGGCTACTCTGAATTCCAATTAATTCTTTCCAATTAATTATCTGAGACTCCACTAGGGCCGGTTCCTGCTCACTGCTGTGTGGAATATTGGTTGAGTTTTTAAGACCTGAGCCACCTCCACCTCCAAAGCTGTCTTGTGTAGATATTTTTTGTCTATTTTTTCTTTTTGGCTTTCTATCTTTCAGAATTTTTTCTCAAAGTTTCTTCTAATCACATGTTTTTCCCCCTCAGTATCTTGTATCTATTTTTAAAGAACCTAAACGTCTTGGTCATTTCAGGCTGCTATGACAGGATACCATAGACTGGTATAAACAACAAACATTTATTTCTCACAGTTCTAGAGGCTGGGAAGTCCAAGATCCAGGTGCCAGCAGACTTGGTATCTGGTGAGAGCCCACTTTCTGGCTCGTAGATGGCTGTCTTCTTGATTCACCCTCACATGACAGACGGTACAAGGGAGATCTCTGGGGTCTCTTTTTTCAGGACATGAATCCCTTTCATGAGGGCTGTACCCCCATGACCTAATTACATCCCAAAAGCCCTATCTCTACTACCAACATGTTGGGAATTAGGATTTCAACATATGGATTTGGGGGAGGACAAAAACATTCAATCCATTACACTAAATAAATTTTGTTCTGGGGAAAGGTGCACGTTCAATTTATCATCTTATTCAATCTCCTCTGCTATTCTTTCTGTCACCTTAGAATTTACATGTCAGCTTTGCAGGATAATTTAGGCTAAATGTAAGCACTAGCAAAACTACATGTTTTTAGGACACAAATCACTCCTTACATTTCATGAGTTCAGAATATTTATATCAGTTCCCTGAGTTTCGTCCTATTGCAGTCTTTATCTTTCTCCGAAAACCATTGGTTTTGAATGTAGGCAGCTATGATTGCTGAGGGCACAGCTCCTACAGCTAGATCGTTGGATCTTTCTTCCCCATTTCAACCAGAGCCACTTAGTTTTTTCCATGTTATATTATATGCATCTGTTTAAGTTCCTGTCAAAAAAGGGGGGGGTGATTATTTTTAAAAGAGTTGGAACAGCATCTTAAGAAGAAAACCAAAAACAAACCAAAAGCAGTAGGAATTCATGAGTTTATCTTTGGCTCTCTCCCAATATTTTTCTTGATCTTTTCTCATTTCCAATTCTCCTTATGACCTGCCTTCCAGCTGCCTAAAACCACATGTGATCCTCAGATCCTCAAACCCATTCAGACTCAACCTTCCAATAGTTCTGTCCCTAGCAATTCAAAATTTCCTTTCCCTGTCCCCCTAATAAAAATGCAAATTCTACTAGTGCACCAGATCTTATCAAGAGGTTATGAAATGATCTGATTAAAAATTCACATGTACATATCAAAAGTGGATAGGAAGCCCTCAAGAAGTGTGTTACATTTTAAAATTGGATATTGTCTTAACTTATCTCTTGTTGGTAGATGATATGCAGGCTGTCTGTGACTATATGATCTGTTCCCCTCTCGCCCCTTGTCTGCCCAGTGCTGTGACATATTCTTCCAGTTGAAAGAATAGGACACGTAACACTGCAAACCCTTTTTATGTGTCAAACTTAGCGATTCTCAAAGTGAAGTTCATGATGAATTTTCCATTGGTCTGTAACAAAATGAGGAAAATAAGGTCACTATAAGAGCATTTTCACAAAGCCAAATTGACTTAGTATGCAGATCAATAATTTGTTCTGTGCATTTTGTCCTGTTTTAATGAAATAATTACTGTAGCAAAAAGTAGTCTTATTTCGAATGTCCTGACCTTAACAAAGCAGGACTTCCTGTTGTAAAATTCCCAATTAAAAAAAAAAATCCATAAAATGCCAAAGCCTTGCAATACAATATATTCTGAGCTCTTTGGGGGAAAGGACTTTGTCTTACCTGCTCTATATCCCCTGCACAGCAAAGTGTCTATCATATTACAGTGCCCACTGTATGGAAAATTGAATTATGAGATATATAGAGCAAGCCAAACCCTTTAATGTTGTCTTTAGAGTTTATGCTGTAATCGATCCGTATTAGCAGAAATCCTATCAAAATTCTACTTTATGTAAATACTACTTCATATAACCCCCACACTGGGGTATAGGGCTGTCAGTACTCTCTATTTTTTTCCAGGTGGAATTTCAAATGGAGTTTAGTCACTCAGTCCCAGAGAATCGGCAAGATAGTCAAAGGTTTCTGTCTTCCCACTTCTCCATGTCTTTGTTTCTAGAAAACAATCCCTTAAGACCTGTTGAAAACTTTCTACCATTTTTCTAAAACAGGTTCCCAGCCATCAAAATTGTGTCCTCTTACTCTAGCTGATTAGTGTCTTATCTATCTTTAACTGTAAATTGTGCTAAATGTAACTAAGACAAGGGGGTCTAATTTAACATTCCTATGGCCCATTAGTCGCATCCCATAGTGTTAGAAATACTTTTAGGCAATGTTTTCCAGTCCAGGAAAAATTGAAAATGTGCATCGTGTCTTGTTAGCAGTGATTCTTCTCCCCCTGAGAAATGTAGCAAAAGACCTAAAGAAATATCTGTAATACATAGCTTACTCTGTACTTTCTCAGACTTTTGTGTTTTCTTAAATTTAATAATAATATAATTTAACTTTTGCCAATTGAGATTTCTTGACTATCCCCTCTAAAAGAAAATTTTATTCTTTCAAAGAGAACCCTGACACCATAACATACACACTTTCCCCCTTTGAGATCATTTAAGTACTTGTCTTTTCTCCATTTCAGCTAGTTTTATCCAGCAACAGTGAAACAAAAAATTCTCAATTATGGATCCCTTTTAATCTTGTTCTCTCTCTTCACCCTCTGCTCAGTCTGTTTGTAACCTCCTCCTGGTGAAAACAAGACTTTCCTCCTCCCAGGTCCCCAAATTCCACCCCATGGAAGTGTATGGCAATGATTTTGCTTAATGTAGACTCTCATTTTCAAGGAAGTGGACAGAATAAGACTGTGGATATTAAAATAGTGGCACATGTATCTCCTTTCTTTATACTAATGCACTAATGAATGGCAAAGATATTAGCATAGGTCAATATCAGCAAGGAAAATGTTGGAAGTTCAAACATGTCTTTTTTGTCAGTTAAATAAAAATGCATATATGCAAATTTCTATTAGTATAGTTGGCCTTTGATCATTAATGACAAAAAAGGGCAAGACTAGAGCATGGATGGCTATGGGAAAGCATGGTGCAGTGCCCTTAAAATACAGGTAAAGGACCTTGAGAGTTGAGACCTTGAGTTCATTTGTCCTTCAGTCTAAAAGCACCTTCCTCTGTATGGACCCAAGCTCCATATCAGGCTCTATATTGCTCCCATGCCACTGCACATGTTGGCCTTGAAATTACTGATAAGCTCTTAGATCCTATTATACTTTGTCTTTTGTTGTCCTAGATCAGGAAGATATAGTTCAGATTTATGCCCAAATAGAAATGTCTGTGCTATCATAAACATTTGTAGCTGGCAGTGTACCTTCCTGAACTCATTTTAAACATGTGTCTTTCATTCTGTCTAGTATACATTCTCTGTCCATTAAGTATGTTTACCACTATTTTTTTCATGAACCGCTTGATAAATATTTTCTATCTTCAACTTCTGAAGTCTTACTGATGGCTTTTTAAGAATACCTGTGCTCATACCATCAAAAAAGATTTAAGTGGTGGCGCAGTGGTTAAGAATCCACCTGCCAATTCAGGGACACGGGTTTGATCCCTGGTCTGGGAAGATCCCACATGCCGCGGAGCAACTAAGCCTGTGTGCCACAACTACTGAGCCTGCGCTCTAGAGCCCACAAGCCACAACTACTGAGTCCATGTGCCACAGCTACTGAATACCGCATGCCTAGAGCCTGTGCTCCTCAACGAGAAGCCACCGCAATGAGAAAACTGCGCACCGCAATGAAGAGTAGCCGCTGCTCGCCGCAACTAGAGAAAGTCTGCATGCAGCAACAAAGACCCAATGCAACCAAATATAAAAATAATTTAAAAAAAAAAAGATTTAATAAGGCTCCTCTGTACATATTGTGATGATAACTGAAAGTTATGAAAACTGGCACATTGATATAAATAGCGAATATAGTAAGTAATTTCACACTCATGAGAATATCATACTTTCCAGTTATGTTGATTTAGCAATAGATTGTTTGTTGTTTCCAATTTCCAAAACCTGAACTTCTTTCTTGAATAAAAAATGTTTTCTTGAATAAAAAATGTTAGAAGATAATTTTCTAACAAAATGTTGAAATCATGATTCTCATATGATATAAAATGAACATGTGTCAAAGATTTTAACTCATTAATTAAAGAGAGAACAAAACTGATCCAAAGAAAAGTCAAAGTGCCACAGGTTTATAGTGAGATAAGAAATATTAAAATGAATTTACAAATGAATGTCAAACTGGAAAAATTAATCAATATGCCCAGGTCAATGTGCATTGATCAAATGCGTTCCATCAGACACAGGTTATATTTTTATAGGAAGAAATTACTTGCGATACTATTTATTACTTTTTTAGAAGTTAGCATCTCTATAGCGCTGTAAAATACCCTAGTCAAAGACAAAATAAGGATCAGTTAATCTCCAGAAGTCATGGTGTTCCACTGAAAAGATATCCAGTGGTCTCTTTTATCCATAATTTTCCCATTTTTGTGATCTTAATAAACTCAAAGAAAGATTATTTTTGATCACAAAATAAGGATGGTTCATTAGATTTGGACTGATTATTCGCATATAGACAGCAAAGGTCTTAATTTACTACATATTCCTTCTCAAGATCATTTTGAATAATCTAGAGCCATACTATATTGAATAATCAAAAAATGAACTTCTTTCTGGAAATTGTCATGAGAAATCTCAGATTGGATTTTAATTTTAAAGCCTTCTATAATTTTTTTATCCTGAGGATAGGAAATCAAGCCCCAAAAAAATCCTTTACACCAGATTTCACCTGCAGTATCTATACATTTGGATGAATTTTCCTTCTCTGTAAATCCCCCAAATATCCTTAGGTTTCTTGGCATGCCAAGAAGTGAACTTTCTTACCACCTGTAAGGCTGAGACTCTAAAGCCAGGTGCCAGGGCAGTTTCTCTGAGAGGATTTTGCAGGCATCAGCTTTATAGGTAAAGTCAATCATAGTTCCTTAAACGTGGCTTGTCATACCTGATTAAATGAGCATTATTCTCTACTATAACACTCTGTGAGGACATGTTTGTATAATCAGTTTTTCTAACTGTATCTTGATAGAAATGAGGACAGATTCTTACTGAGTCTATGTAAATAACCGAATTAACATGAAAAGTTTTCTGGAGGGGTCAGTGGAAAGCGGATAGTATTTTTAAGTTTCATTTCTGTTTACAGAAGCAGAGTCTATCAAACTGTCATTTTTCACTAGATTTGGGGTTAAAAGTCTCATGAAGCTGGTTTTTTCTTGACTCAGCCCAGTCTGAAAGTTGCTGAAGTGATGTCATCAGAAGCCTTTACCCAAGAGTTTCTTCTTTGAATGGTCAATAGTGTGAAGTGCCTGGTTTAGTCCTTTTCTATGGTGTTCTGACACACTCTGGTGAAAACAAAACCTCTGGTAGCTTATAGAAGAGTTGTCACACAGCATCAGAGTAAAACAAAGACTGTAGATGACAGAGACTTAAAGGCTATTGTTAATTTCTTATTGAATTTTTTTAAGTGTGAAAGGATTAATGAGAGTTCATAATGAGAATCTGTAAGTGACACAAAATGTTAGTTGTTTCTGTGACATGCGAAACATGATAATAAAGTCATTCCACATATCAGTATAATTTTAGCCAAATTATCTCTAGGGATAACTGATTAAGCCCATTTTCAAAAAGTCAGTAAATGTTATACCTGATTTATAAAAAAAAGATAAGCATAATTTTTATAGAGAATAACCCTGAGACATTATATTTACGTATAATATACAAATAATATACCAAGAATATGACATAAAGATATTCAGTAAGTAAAGAATAAGGCCTAGACATCTGTATTTTTATAAAACTCTATGAGTAAGTCTGACATACATATATCCTCAGTTGAGAACTATTGGCCTTGAAGATACCAGTTTCAAATTAAAGAAGTAAGATTACAGTCAAGCAAACAATTTAAATAATTACAAAATTATGACCCGTAACATTATACTGTTGTCTAATATCTTCAGGCAAATCACCAGGACTATGACAAATAAAGGAAAAATTAACTAAAATATTTCCTAAGAACTTTGATGAATGTTTCTCTGAGCATAAACATTTATCAGGGACAGTGAGTATTCTGGCACAGTTGATCCTCATTTTTCACGGATTCTGTGTTTGCGAATTTGTCTACTTGCTAAAATACATTTGTAACCCCAACATTCACCCACGTGGATGCATGAGTCCCAACACAGGAATCCTCCAGAGACCAGTTTTCCTGAAAGTTTTCTTTAACATACAATGACAATTCTGTAAGCTCAGGCAGAGCATTGAAAGTTAAAGAGCTAGGGTGCCAGTTCAGTAGTTTTGGAAGCAAAGCATCCATATACTGTCATGATTTTCTGCTACCTAAGCAGCAGGAGGGATGGAAAGAGAAAGAAGACTGGATACGTTCATTGAGCAGGGAGGAGGGACCTGTAAGCCTGATCCAAAATGTTGGCTGATGTTTTCAAAGTGAAAATGGCAGCAGAGAGGTCTGCTGTATCATGGAGGCTTACTATTTTTTTTTTTTTTTTGTAAATTCAGATAGTCTTATATTGAGGAATAAGGAATGAGTTCAATGCTCTGGGGAGTGATGTTCTTTAGTCCTTCACCCTGGAGACAACACGTTTCCAGACACATCAGACACAATAGAGGAATACTTCTTCCATGCAATGCAGAAGCCAGGAATGGCCCAGGAAAACGTCCACATTTACATACCTCTCTGAAACTTCTCTTTCTCTATGCTTTATCCATCTGGGGTCTTTCCTGATCTTTACCCTAGCCAGTCAAGGAGAAGGAGGAAATGACAGGAGTGTTTTCAAGGGAACTTCACTTTGGAATGTTGCAGTATTTAAAAACATTTTAAGGCTCCACGTACAGTATATTTGGATTTTAAATTACTTCTGAAGTGGGAGGAAAGGGTCATTTACAGGAATATCTATCTAGAAAGGCAAACAACAACATATTTTTAAAATATATGTTTCAAATGGACATGGCTATATCTATCTATCTGTCACCTATCATTTTATCTGTTTCTCCATCCATCTATCTGTCTCCATCATAATCCAAGAGGCCTGTCAGTGTCAGCTCTTGCGTGCAACTTCCTTGTTCCTTGACCTTCCTTTTTCTATCTCTACCACTTTAGAGACAGGAAGACTATGCTTTCTTCCTGTGCTATCAAAGGTCTCTAACTTATCTTAATATATAAAATGCCTCTTGTTTTATTTATTCCAGCTTTATTGGGGAGCAATTGACAAAGAAAGTTGAATATATTTAAAGTACACAGCATGATGATTTGACATATGTATACATTGTGAAATGATTACCAAAATCAGGTTAATTAACACATCTATCATCTCATGAAATTACTTTTGTGTGTGTGTGGTGAGAATACTCTCTAAGTAAATTTCAAGTATACAATACATATTATTAACTACCGTTACCATGGTGTACATTAGATCTCCAGAACTTATTCATATTATCACTAAAATCTTATACTCTTTGACTAGCATCTCCTCATTTCCCCCACCTCTAGCACTTGCTAACCATCATTTTATTCTCTATTTCTGAATTCATTCAACTTTTTTTTTTAATTCCACATATAAGTGAGATAATACAGTATTTTATTTTTGGTCTGGCTCATTTTATTTAACAAAATGTTCTCCAGGTTCACCTATGTTGTCACAAATGGCAGAATTTCCTTATTTCTCATGGCTGAATAATATTACTATATATAGTATATGAATACACTATATATAAGATATATATATATATATGTATATCTCACATCTTTTCTATCCTTTCGTCTGTCAATGGACACTCAGGTTGTTTCCATGTCTTAGCTATTGTGAATAATGCTGCAAAGACCATGGGAGTGCAGATTATCTCTTTGAGATAGTGAATTCATTTCCTTGGGATATACACTCAGAAGTGGGGTTGTTGGATCACATGCCCATTTTTAATTTTTTGATTAATCTCCATACTGTTTTCCATAATGGCTGTACCAATTTACATCCCCACAGATAGTGTATGAGGGTTCCCTTTTCTCTACATCCTCTCCAGCACTTGCTATCTCTTGGCTTTTTGATTAAAAAAACAACCAACATTTTAACAAGTGTGTTATATTATTGTGGTTTTGATTTGCATTTCCCTGATGATTAGTGAGATTGAGCACCTTTTCATGTACTTATTGGCCATTTGTATATCTTCTTTAGAAAAATGTCTAATTAAGTCCTTTGCCCATTTTTTAATGATTATCTTTTTTTTTCTGCTATTGATTTGTATGCATTCCTTATATATTTTGATATCAACCCTTTATCAAGTATATGGTTTGTAAGTATTTTCTCCTATTCTGTTGGTTGTAACTATTTTCTCCTACTCTGTAAGTTGCCTTTTTATTATATTTTATAATAATTATTAAACATGTTTTAAAATATTCTAATTCTTAAAATTTTTGACTATATCTCTTTTACTCGTTGTTAAATGAAATAAGCTCCTTTTTCCCCCCTGTAAGATGTAGATACACACTGGAATCTCAAAACATTGTGCAAGCATGAACACACATGCTTTCAATTTTGAAGTATTATACAGCTTATTTCTTTGGCTAGTTAACTACCTATTAATTGAGCTAATAACAGATGTATTAGTAAGAATCTTTTGCGTCTTTAACTCAAATCAACTTAAGAAAAACAAAGGGAGAGTTGTAACTTCATGTAATTAAGATTCTAGGGGTAAATAAGTCCTACTTCAGACACATCCTTGAATCCAGGGTGTCAAATTATGTCATTTACAGTCACTCCTGACTGCCCTTATCGTCTCTTTTTCTCCTCTCATCCTTTCCCTTGGTTCCACTGCCTTTTGTATGCTGGTCTTGCTCTTCATGAAGATTGTTTCCTTCAGGGATATAATAATATGTAGTATGATTTTGGAATTATACTATTACCATCATGAATTATAATATACTTAATATAATTATAATCAATATGTAATGTAATATACATTATCATATCATTAAGTAGCATTATATATTAATATTATAATATAAGCTATATACTAATAAATAATATAGTATTATATAAAATATATGCTATATACTAATATAATGTATACTTATTATATAAAATTTTCTACATGATTTAACATTGAATTCTAAGCTTAATTTAATTAAAATTATATTTTGAGAATTTCTTCATGCAACTAAGTTTCCTGTGGAAACTTTTAAATTAGGAATTAAATTTTTTTAATTAAATTAAAATATTTTTAATTTAAACATTTTTTAATTTAAAAATTAAAAAAAAATTTTAATGCTTTAAAAAAAGCTCTTTATTATTAGAGGAACATTGCTTTTTAAATGAAATATGTTAACTTCTTTTTGGCTTATCCTTGACAGAGGCATCTTTTTTCTAATGAGGAGATTTAAGATGAATGTAGAAGCTGAAGAGTAATAATATGCCATTCTTTGTGTATGAAAATGGCAGTCCTGACCTGCCATTAGTCGGGGTACTTATGGCTATGATAGATTTTTCTGGATCCACCTGCTTTCCCTTCCAGGCACCCCAGGCTTCTCAGGGCGAAAGACGTAATCGGTGGCCTCAGAACAGAGCAACGCTAATGAGGATGACCCTGACCTCATGAGAATAGTGTTCTGACCCCCTGACCCAAATGGAAACAGAAAAGCTTGAGCAGTACATTTAAGAGTAACTTTGGGATTAGTTCTATGAGTATAAAGATAAATGAGAAAATAAAGTCCACTCACAAGCAGAGAGACTTGGATAATTGTGTGATATTTGAAACACAAATCTTAAACTGAAAACCATTACACTCGTAAGTTGAATTACATTATCATTCCTTTTAACTAACATCACAATTACCTTTCCTTTAATATTTCCTTAGTTAATAAGAACCCAATCTTATTATAATAATTAAGGCCACTAAAAATGCTTTAAGCCTTTTTCTTTTTAAAGATGCATTTATTATCTTTTTATTAAGTCTATTTGAAACATATACAGAAATTGTCTTATTTTTAGAAATTTTGAAATATTATTTCCATCAATTGAAATATATTTAGATTATAAGTGAATATTGTCAAATAATTCTTTTGCACTAGATATCATGAAAACCCTTTTCAATCCACTTACCATGCAGCTTATCTCTATTAAAACTGATCGTTCTGAATTATTATCTTGAATCTGTTTTACTACAATCCTTGCATATAAATTCATTAATAATATAATTATCTGATGGTGTATGGAAGCTCTACTAATAATATTAGAAATTTAAAATGTACTAACTCTAGAAACAAATTATGTAAAAAGATAGAGTGAAATTATTGTTTATCTTTTTTTACTTTGGTAAGAGACAGGGTTAATTTTTGTGATAAATCGTAGGGATTTAGATGCCGTATGCTTGTTGGTCATTGAAACAGCAAAGGGAACTCTGAGCTAGTCTGAGGAAAAAACCAGAATCCTTATTTTTCTCTTTTAAAAAATAAAACAACAACTGCCCCAATGAGAACGGGTTGCACCAATCCACTATTTGTCTGATTCCTTTTTTTTTTTTTCTGCAAAAGGCAGCTTCAGCTCTGGATTGCCAAACAGTCTGAAAGAAACACACTTTTTGACTGTTGGCATCAACTTTCGGATAAGACATAAAACCAGAGTCTTGGTACTCTCTGGAAGAGTTGAGGCACTAGCTCCGTTGTCCTGGCCAAATTCCAATTTGGGTAATTGCATTCTGCTTCTTTAAAGGCCCCTGGTTGGTTCAGTTCGATAAGAAACTCTTCACTTCCTGCTTGAACAGTTACAGAATGTGGCAGCGCTCTGGGAAATGGTTGCGGGGTTTGCTCTTAAGGTGGGTGAATGTCAACACTGCAACACACGCACACACGCTCACTCACACACACAAATATGTGAATGGTGAATAGAAATCCCCATGTGAAAGGTGTGCTTCTGCACACATCTACATTTTCATAAAGCCAGATCCCATTGTAAGACCAATACCATGGAAAGAGGGTCTCTGTCAGTACACAAAAATGATTCCAGTCATTGAAGAAGACACTGATTATTTAATTTTTAAGATCCAATTATATTATAACTAAAGCCATAATACACAAAATAAAAGAATAACTTATTAGAGGAGAAGAAATATGTTGCCTTCCCCATCTTGTGGCTCTAGGGAGAGCCCAATTGATAAACACATTATTGAGACTTACATTAAGAAAGCTTCGACACATGTGCAGCAATTTTTTAAGAAGATTTCCAATAACCTCTAACTACTTCAGGTTACTATTCACAATAAGAAGAGCAGAATTTTAGAAGTCTCCCTAAAGAGAGTAATAGCAGGATTTAGTTCCTAGTGGATTACAGCCCACATTATGAAACTACTGCACATTTGGCACAATTATGCACCACTGGCAGCCTTTTCTCAAAGGAAGCCTCATGTTAAATGAACACTTAGAATCATTTTGGAACTCATGCATCTTGCAGCTAACACTGTGCTAAGTTAAGCATCTAACACTCTGCCCATCTGGTAGTGAGAGAATATCAGGGCTGCAATATCATCAGTCCTTTCCCCTTAAAAGCTTTGATTTCATTAAAGGTGAACTGTCAAAGTGCTTTAGAAAATGAGATACTCTACAAAATGTGCTGAATAGGACAGAGGGTCATTCAGTACATAGAGTCCTGTCTTACCCATTGTTGTTTTTAAGGTTTCCCAGCATCATGCAGGTTGGCTGTTTTTCTGCTTTGGTGTCTGTCTTGTGAAGTCAGTATAGAAGTTATTCAGTGGGCCCTGCAGGGTTGAGTAAAGTACATTTGCAATAAGATGTACTGGCCATTACTCTCCAGAGTGTCATTGGGATGGAAGATTTTCAGAAGAGAATTTGGAAACCTCAGAAACAGA
This sequence comes from Balaenoptera physalus, assembly GCF_965194825.1. Taxonomy (NCBI): domain Eukaryota; kingdom Metazoa; phylum Chordata; class Mammalia; order Artiodactyla; family Balaenopteridae; genus Balaenoptera; species Balaenoptera physalus. Next base: position 30,075,154 of record NC_138891.1, read on the forward strand.
ATGTGGGCTTCAGTTCCCTTCCAGAACTAAACGTTCAAGGAACTGAATTTCAAAAGATGAATATGAGATTATTTCATACTGTCATAACTCTCACCACAAAAGGGTGCTTTACAAACTCTGCCACAAATATTTTACAAAAATATGTAAGCACACGACTGCATACCATGAAGTCTAGTCCCAGCCATCTTGTAATAATATCTATTTGAAACATGGTTACAAAATGTGAATCAAGCAAGCAAGACTCCTGAAAAGAAAACCAATTAAGCAAAGTTCAAATTGACTTTTACTTATCAAAAAGCCTCTGGAGCTACTGCTCAAAGATGATTTATTTCATGTATTTTATTGAAATAATTAATTTGTGTTTAATTCACAATGCCCTGGACTTAGTTATCCAGCTTCAAAGTCAAAATGAGAAACAGGAAATTACAACAGGTGCTGCCAGTGCACAGTCAATGAATATTAGTAGAAAGTGATATTGTTCAAAATTTCAAAAGCTCTAGCAGCCTGTCATTGTCATGATTTCTTTTGCCTACAGTAGATTCCAGGAAGGGATAATGTAAAATAATCTTGGCCACCATACTTTGGTTTTTTCTTATGTTAGTGTGTTAATTTTCAAACTACAGAGTTGGAATTGTGATACTGGTTTACATATGTTGTACTCATAACTTTTACTTTCAAATTTCTATTTGGATTGTTACTCTGTTTCTCACTTTACCCAACCATTCAATAAAGCTAGTAATCATTGTTTCATAGAAATAGATAAAGGGAAAGTTGAACTTTATATTTCAACATATCCTGAGCTTATCACTATCTTATATAACAATATCTTCATTTATGTTGAGTAAAATAAAACTGATGATCCTAACTGAGCAAACTACATTTAAAAATGCAGGAGACTGTTTATATTTTAGACATATTTTCATTTGAATTAAAGTAAATTTTTAAATGTTGATAATTTCATGGTGAATTTTCCATTGTTCTGAGAGTGAATTTACCCAGAACTTCAAAATCCTCAGGGGCCCTAAATAGCTTATATTATACTCGACAAAATATTTTGCTTCCATTTGTTTCTTATTCCTTTAGTAGTTCCCAGGAGAGCATAAAGTAAAACAAAACAAAACATGGTCACCACAGTTGTTTGCTTTTCTCTTATATTCATGTATTAATTTTCAAACTACAGACAAAATCACAAGCAGGTTTTAATTTATATTGTATCCATAATTTATTTATGTTGTAATATATTTGTCTCGTTCAACATTTTGATTTCAAATCTTTTATTTGTGTTTGGATTATTAATTCTATTTTTTTTGCCTTATGAATTCCTCATTTAATCTCTTTTTCCAGATTAAAACACATATTTATATTACCATAATTATAAAAGTAATCCATAAATGCATGCTCACTGTATATATTTTAACAATTAGGAATTTAATAAAAGAATAAATAAAAGTCCCTTTTAACCCTCTTTATCCTCATTAAGTAGTCACCAGTCAAGGGACTGCCAACATGTACCTTCCAGGATTTCAGAGTTCTGTGACCCACTGATTAATCTGGGCCTCTCTTTTCAGTCCATTTTGAATGAGTGTTTATAGTGGTTATCTATCTGATGCATGTCCTGCCATTGTATATTGGTAGTCTTGGGAGCTGATAACTTGTCTATTTAGTTTAATGTTTGTTTAATCTATAAAAACTATTCTCAAGGAGCTGATACTTGCGAATCACACGCTGAGAAGCCTGATATGCAACTGAACATAATTTAGATTTTGAACCTGAACCTGAAACCATAATAGGATAAGACTTTGGGGGCCTTGTAGATTCTTTTACATGTGGGATGAATGTGGATTTTATCACCAGAAGGGAGACTGTGGCAGATTGTACTTTATAAAATCAGCCACAGTATTACTTCTGTCCCCACAGAATTTTCCAGAACCTTGTCAATCCTCCTTCAAGAAGTACAGTCTATTTCCCATCTCTTTGAAATTGGGTAGAACTTTGTGGTTGCTTTAATTTAATAGAATGTGGTGGAAATGATGCTTCTTGACTTTCAATGGTACGTCATAAAGTAATATAACTTCCACCTGGCTCTCTGTCTCTTGGGATGCTCACCCTTTGAAGCCAAACACAATGTTGTGGGAAATCCCGGGCCACATCAAAACATCCTGTATAGGTGTTCTGCTTGGTATCCTTAGCTAAGATCCCAACTGACAGACAGTTACAGTTGCCAGACGTGTAAGTGAACAAGTCTTCAGATGACACTAGTTCCCAGCAATTAAGCCATCTTTGCTGATGCCAAGTAGAAGAGAGACAAGCTGGCTCTGCCAAGTCCTGCATAAATTAGAGACAAACATGGAAAGCAGAATAAATTTTTTTAAGTCATTGATTTTTGGATTTTTTTTTCCCACACAGATAAAGATAGCCAGAATAGATCACAAACTATTTTAGATAGCTGATTAGAGAAGAAAGAAAATAAATCTGAGCAAACTAAACATGGCTTAATTTAGAAGATTGATTTTGTTTATATATTACCTAAGTCTTAATAACCTGGCTTTGGGGATATTGGACTACTGTAGTTGGTCCTTTTATTGATGCCACAGGACCAGAATAGACCAGACCCTTGTGTATGTGTGTGTGTGTGCGTGTGTGTTTAGGGAGGGAGTTTCACCAGAAGGAAATGTACATTCACACTTTAAATTATACTATGAAGAGACTGATGCTGGGGCAGAAAATCAAGACTCAAGATGTGAACGAGTAAGTGAGTGAATGGGTGAGCAAGCAATTGAGTGAGTGAGTAAAAGGGAAGATCTTTCTCCTCCCTTTATGGTCAGGAGTCACTTTGGTTCCGACTGACACACAAAGATGCCTGGAGCCCTACTGGTGGTGGTCTTGGGGTGAGCTGCCCCTTCCAGTGGTAAAGATGAGCTTCCTCTTCAAGTAGTAGGGGTGAGATGCCTCTGGCTTCTTGAAGTCAGGGGCCATTCCAGTGAGAGCACCTGAACTTGTGCACGAGTCTCCATTTTGAGCTTCCCTTTCATTATTTCTAAACCACTAGCAAAGTTTCATGAAAAGTTATCTCCTGATCTTTGCACGACTAAGCCTATATAAAATCAAGGAAAAAGACCTATTCTATGCTTGAAAGAAGTAGATAAGAAGATGTCAGTGTTTGACACCAGAAGAGAGATGGTAATACTAGTCTCTTGTGAAAAGCGGTACATGGTAGACCAACCATCTCATAACGTTTATCAGAGGCAAAATAAGCCTCTTGGTGGCATGAGGCAAAGGTTGGGACTAACTAATCGGGAAGTCCCAAAATCAAGTCTGATTAGGCAGCACTCTAGGGAATGCTTGTGGAAAGCTAACTCACATCTGTAAATTCTCAGAGGAAACTTCCCATGCTATAACATGGAAACAGTATAAGCACACCACTTGTCAGATATTTGACCTTTGGTAATAACATCTCTATGTCTCTCAATTTTCTATTAAGATTAGTGATATCTATCTCATGGAATTTGTATGATAGGTAAATGAGGTACTATAAATGCGTTGGCCCAGTTGAGACTTTCTTCTCTATCAAGGCATTAAATTCCTTAAATAAGTTAAGTGTAACAAAATCATGAAGCACTCAGAAGAATATAGAAAGTAATTTTTTCTAATCTTGGATTTGGAAAGGATTGTCTAAACACAAAAAGGAAGAAAAACACTAGCAAGAGGGAAAATTAATCTGACTTCCACCAAATTAAAAAAAAATTTTTTTGATATTAAAAATTTAAAAGGAAAATGAAAATAGAAGACACACCATCAAATTCGATAAGAGATGAGTATATATAACTCACTTATGATAAATATAAATATTTAATAAAGTACAAAAGTATGTTCAGCCTCACTAATAAAGAAGTGAATTGCAAAATACTCCTATTAAGACTATTCCATTGGCAAATCCCAAATTTGGACAGAGTATGATGATACTGGAGCTTTCTTACTTTGATGGAAGGACCATAAATTGATGACAACATTCCAAACTCTAGAACTGTTCTAGAATCTAGAGAATAATTTGACAATAAATAAAGAAAACTGCAAAATGGCACATAGGTTGAGCCAACATTCCACTTATAAGAAAGTATTTTAAGGAAATAAGCAGAGACACAGAAAAGATTTATATACAGTGATTTTACAATATTTTAAATAAAAAATAGTACAAATTAGCCACAGTACAATATTTCAAATACATTATCAGTTCAATGATAATATTACCAATGTGGTATTACGCTGCCATTGCAAACTATTTTAGTAATAGGATAAATTGTTAAGCAACAGATTTTTGAAAGAGAGTAAGTGACAAATAGAAGAAAAATGTGGCACCATTCCAAAATATGCATGATAAAAAGACTGGAATAAAACATAAGATAAGAGTGATGGATTTGTAGGTAATTTTTGTTTTCTCCTTTAATTTTTCTATATTTTACAATTTTTTACAAAAATATATTATTTCTTCAAACTGGGAAAAAGATTTAAATATTAGAATTAATAAGCATGTTGGAATAAAACACAAAAAAATAAAAATTTAAAATTTTCTCCTGTAAATACTTTGATTTATAGGTTAAATTGCTATTTTAGTGTACTGAAACTTGTTCAGCTGGAACAACTGAAGGTCTTGTTGTAAGGTCCAACTGCCCCAAGTAAAATTACAATTCAAGGAACACACCTCATGAATAAGAAAAAAAAAAAAAAAGGCGTTCAGCTGGTAAATTTCTACTGTAATAAGAGATCTGACTTTTAGTATCAAAGTATATCTGAAAACTACTGAACTGAAAGTTTACCGGAGTAGAAGAGTCAGGGTTTGAAAGCATTAATTTTGACCCAGTTGCCAAGACAACCATTTCCTTTCACTATATGCTTAGGTGGTGGCTCATCTGTAACCTGTCTTTTAGAATATCTGGACTCCCCAACCTCCACCCCCTGTTGCAGAAGAGTGGACAAAGTAAAAGCAACAAAAATGCTGAATACTAATATGTATGTTTAACTGTAACCTTAACAAATTATAACTTGGCAGAATGTCAATTCAGTATTAAATGCAGTATATTGGGGGGTGATATCAGCAAGATGGAAGACTAGGAGGCCCCAGTGCTTTTCACCCCCAAAAAACAACAAGAACAATGAATAAACAACTACATGCCAATGGAAATATCTCTAGGAGAGCTCTGGAATGCAATGGGAGAGTTGCAGAAACACTGTGGAGCACAGAAACCCAGGACACTCATATACAAGCATAGGAAGCATTTTGCTTGTGTCATCCCATGCCTCAGCCTGGCATAGCTCAGCACCGAGAGGGGTTCCCTCTGTGCAACCTTCTCCCATGGTGGAAACGGAGAGCAGGAGGATCCAGCAGCCCTCACCACCACAACAGAAACCTGCAGCATTCACTACTGAGGACCCCTACAGTCTTCACTGACACTGAACCCAGATGAAGGAGCTTTCCAGAGGGCATGCCACTTTGCCACCCACCTTGGAGAGGCAGCAAGCACTGCTGTAAGACCCTCCCCTCAAAGGAGCTGCTCCTGTGCCTCATTCCCACATCCTGGGGCTAGAACCAACACTCCCCTCTCCTGCACCCCAGATACCAATGTCACTGCTGCTGCAAGCTCACATGGACCCCAGATCCTGGTGCTACTGCCACTGCATGTACACCTGCAGGCCAGACCCAATGCCAAGCAAGATTCCCTTAGCCAGGACTTCCTCCTGCAAGGATAAAGGAAAACAGAAGGACCGCAGAAACCTTCAGTGCCACAAATACCCACAGCCTGAGCCACTAAAGACCTCCTCAGTCTTCACCGATGCTGTCTTCAGCTGACAGAGCTCCAAAGAGACTATGTCACTGCTGAGGCGCCACAGAGCCACCACACCTTTCCCAGCTAGTGCCCTCACATACACCCATAAATGAAAGTCTTTCTCACCAAATCCAGTCCATAAAGTCTGCAAGAGGCGACTGTTCCCTCCAACTTGCAGACATCCATGCAAGGCTTCAAGAAACATAAAAAATTAAGGAAATATGACACCACCGAAGGAACACAATAAGTTTTCAGTTACTGAAACTAAAGAAATAAAGATCTACAAAAATTCCTGTCAAAGATTTCAAAATTCTCTTTTAACTTGGTGAGCTAAAAGAAAACACAGTCAACTCAATGAAATCAGAAAAGCAATACATGAACAAAACAAGAAGTTCAACAAAAAGACTGATCATAAAAAGGGACCAAACAGAAATGCTGGAGCTAAAAAATACAATGAGTAAAATGAAAAATACAATAGAAAACTTTAACAACAGACTCAAACAAACAAACAAAAAAAAAATTGTTAACCCAAAGACAAGTCATTTAAAATTATTCACTCAGAGGAGAAAAAAGAATGAAAAAGAGGGAAGAAAGCCTAAGAGATTTGTGAGAAACAACCAAGTGAACCAATATAAACATTATGGGATTACCAGAAGAAGCAGAGAAAAAGAAAGGGGCAGAAAATTTATTTGAAGAAATAATGGCTTTAAATTTCCCAAATCAGAGGAGGAAAATGGGCATCCAGATTCATAAAGCCCAAAGTTTCCCAAGTAAGTTGAAACTAAAGAGGTCTACACTGAGAAACATTATAATCAAATTGTTAAAAGTCAAAGACAAAGAGAATTTTGAAAGCAGCAAGAGAAAAGTAATTCATAACATAAAGAGAAATGCCATAAGGCCATCCGTGGATTTCTCAGTAGAAAGCTTGCAGGTGAGGAAACTGAGATAATATTTTCAAAGTACTGAAGGAAAATACTACCAATCAAGATTACTATACCTGGCAAAATTATCCTTTAAATATAGAGGGGAGATAAAGACATAACCAGACAAACAAAAACTGATGGAGTTTGCCACCACTAGAAGTGCCTTGTAAGAACTGAATGTGGAGGACACTATGCTAAGGAAAATAAGCCAGTTACATGTAGAATCTAAAATAAGAGAACTCATATGAGAGAGAAGAATGATGGTTGCCAGGGGCTGGGGGGAGGGGTAAATGGGGAGATGTTGGTCAAAGGGTACAAAGTTTCAGTCATGCAAGATGGATAAGTTCTGTAGATCTAATGTACAAAAATATGAGTATAGTTAACAATACTTTATTTTATACTTGAAATTTGCTAAGAGAGTAGATTTTAAGTGGTCCTGGTGCACAAGAAAAGTGGTAAGTAGCTAAGGGATGGATATGTTAATTCGCTTGAATGTGGTAATGATTCACTATACATATGTATATCAAATCATCAAATTGTACACCTTAAATATACACAATTGTTAATTGTCAAAAAAAGCAAAAAAAAATCAAATAGCGTATATTGAACTTTATGTATATAATAGAAAGTTTAATATTTACATATAGGTACATATTTATGTATATGGAAAATCAACTTTCATAAATACATTTCAAATTCAATTATTAGTTAAAGTACATATATTTTAAATGTCTAAAATGTCTTTTAAGTCTATTTAGTTTAAAATGTTCAAAATATTTTTACATCTCATGGTTGCCAAATGAAAACTTGAATTAAAAATTTGGAAGTGAACATGTAAAATCCACAATGAGGTCGTGAGTGCATTTTCTAATTACAAGTATATTCTTGGTTATATATCCAAAATTGATCTCTCTAGACGCAAGGATATAGTTTTAAATTTCCCACTTATGAGAATTTCTGTGAAGTATCCAAGATATTATAGAATGTATACAAAAATATATTTGTAAATAAATACTGCAACTTTGATGTATTAGATGTATCAAAATATTGATATTTTAGATTCCATTAATTGGGATTTATAGTTATTCAGATAAGGCCTTAGGATTGTTGGTATCTCTAGAAGCCTGAAAGCCAATAACTTCTTCCCTATCCAAGTTTATCAGAAAGCCAAGGCCAATTAGAGACCTTTATTATTTGGTTTAAGGAAAACCAAGGCCAATTAGAGACCTTTATTATTTATATAGCTAATATTGAAGAATGTGGTTTATAGCTGCAGGTAAAGGAAATACCTAATATCATTCCCAGAATTAAACATGTGTGCCCATCCAAAGACAGAATTAGTCCAAGGATAACCTTGTCCTGTTTAAAATGTATGGCTTAGAAGAGCAGAGCTAAATTTATGCTGGGAGCAACTTGCTCAACTTGCTTGATACTGGTATATTTTAAAGCTTGTATCTGTTTTATTATAACTACCACTACTAATGAATAATTAAAAGTTTTAGATAGGCAGATTTATGTAGTTACAGATATTTTATCTACTTTTTATCTAATTTTAATAGCACATGTTTCAAATAATTAATAGAATATTAATAAATGATTCATATCTATTTATCATGGCCAATCAGAAAAAACTGATTCTTAGGAACATTTCATTAAAATTAGTTTGTACATCTAGAATAAAATTATTTCAACTGAGGTAAGAAAATATATGCTAAGTCTTTACAAAGGAGAGTCCCATGATTGTGAGTTAACACATTTCTGGTACAGGTGGTCCACTTTCTCTGTGTGTTGTTTTTACTACCATAGTGCTCTAAACACCTAAGACTGAAAGGTGAAAGGAAAAACTGAAACACATGTTCAAAAAAGCAAGTTTTGTGGTTAAAGAAATTAGTAGGTTAAAAAATGATAAAATAAAAGTATGATTCAAACAAGTGAAAATGATGAAAGATATTTAGGAGGCTTTTTAAACAACAATACTTAAAGATTCTACATCCTGTATCTATTGCATAGTGTATATTGACCTCTTAGATTCCACGACCTCCGCTCTCTAAGAAAATTTCTTTGTCATCCTCCCCAGTTACCGTACCATGAGTTCATTCACATTAATTTAACACACCATCATCTAAAGGATGTGATAAGTTGGTGTTTATATCTGCCAAGGGACCAAGGAGATGAAAGCTAGGCATCACCAAAAGGTATAACTTTAGGTTGTTGGATACCCTTGCATTTTTCTTAATTATTTCTGACATTTTATCTATTTCACCATGAACTTCCTTGGAGAATACAGATGAAAAAATGTCTTCGTGACACAGAAGAAGAAATACATCTTCTCTTAATAAATCCCACCTGAAATCATATAGGGGAAGGAAAGAAGGAATAACAGTTAACATTTATCACTCGTACTGTTTCATTTGCTAAACTCTTTTTGTAACCTGAAAGACAGTTTCTTTTCAGCATGAAAGAGGTTTCAGATAAGGTGTGAGGGTCTGAGTAAAAGAATTTTGGATAAACTATATAAGGATCTGTCCAAGGGGAAATTGAGATGTGGAAACAACAAGCACTGCCTGTCCTAATCCTAAACTCGGAAGATAAGACAGCATTTTGTTAATTGATATATTCTTAGCACTTAGCATACGGTAGGTATTCAATAAGTGTATCTTAAAATACTTTGAGTTGCATATGGCATTTCAATTAAGATGTCATGAATCCTTTCAGAAATGTGTGCTAAACCAGAAGAACATATATAAACTAAAGACACAAACTGTGTATCTATTGCATACCACACCTACTGCCCAGGGCAAAAATTACTGTTTGTGGTATGTAACAGAGTTTATTGTTGAATCCATGATTTAAAAATGAAAAGAGCTAAGAAAATATTGAGGAAAAGGCAAAAATACATTTCTTATAAATGGTCTCTGTTAGTTTTTCTTAGCTCAAGAGGTTACGAAAGATGGCAGGACCTCTTCCAAGATGGCCCCAGTGAGCCATGCCTCCTGGTATTAATACTTTTGTGTAGTCACCTCCTATATTGAATCTAGGCAGGCCCTGTATAATAAATAGAAGACAGTAGAAGTGACTCTGTGTGACTTTTAAGGTCAAATTAGAAGATTTGTTGTATCTAGTATCTTCCCCTTTGCTCTTTTAGAAGGAGCACTTTGGGGGAAGCCAGCCACCATGCAAGAAGACTATCCTGAGACTGCCATGCTCTGAGTAAGTCCAAGCCAGCCACGTGGAAAAGCCCCACACAGAGACAGAGATGCCAGCCTGCTTCACAGCATTCTAGCTTTCTCAGCTGAGACACCAGACATATGAGAGAAGAAGTTACCTTAATGAACTAAACCAAATGGGTGGATAGCCATGCTTAAACTTGGAATCCATTATTAAACCTCCTCCTGGGACTTGGGATGGGGAGGGTGAGTATTAAAGGGATAGCTTAAAGGAGGTTCAATTACCAAGAATCAGAACACACTCATACCAAGCTCTTTGGGCCCAACAGTACAAGGAGGTGCAGTAGATCAGCAGGCTTCCACAGGTATAGATATTGGTAAGTTTAGGTATAATTAAGGAAGTTCCTATAATTTCATTTAATATTTTAAACTGGTGTTAATATAACTAATATCTTAATTTTAGTTATTCTCTGTATTTCTATATGGGATCTTAGATTTTAATTTATTCTGTTATTTTCAATTAATAAGATCTCCATGTAGAGGTTTATGTTAAGAGTAGGTGTTATTGAACATGGCTTTATTTTTTCTGGTATGTGTCTGGAAATACAAATCAATTGAGGTATAAAACTTCTCCTGCTCTTTCTGACAAGTTACATGAAGCAAAGAGACCATAATGATGTCACATATGTGAACAAGTATTTTACTAAGTACCTCTATTTAGAGGTCAAGACTAACCATGATGGCAAATAATCTCAATAACAGATTTGATATTAGACAAGAACTAGAAGGAAGAGAACAACAATTGGAGAATATATTTTTCAGATCAGTTGATTTTTTAAATTGAGTCATGCAGACTTTTTTTTATTCAACTTTAATTGGGTAGATAATCCCTATTATCTGTTAGGGATATCGCAAAATGCAGAGGAAATAACTGAAAAGAAGACAGAGAAAGACTTCGTCCCCAAGGAGATTTTAGTGATGGAGCTGGTGAGTAAGGGCAAGTAAACAAACAGAAAGTCAACATAGGACTTCTCTGGTGGTGCAGTGGTTAAGAATCCACCTGCCAATGCAGGGGACACGGGTTCAAGCCCTGGTCCGGGAAGATCCCACATGCTGTGGAGCAACTAAGCCTGTGTACCACAACTACTGAGCCTGCACTCTGGAAAGCCCGCGAGCCACAACTACTGACCCCGCATGCTGCAACTACTGAAGCCCATGCTCCTGGACCCCGTGCTCCACAAAAAGAGAAACCATCGCAATGAGAAGCCCGTGCACTGCAACAAAGAGTAGCCCCCACTCGCCGCAACTAGAGAAAGCCCTGGAGCAGCAACGAAGACCCCAGCACAGCCAAAAATAAAAACAAACAAATAAATAAATTTATTTTAAAAAAAGTCAACATAAATCTCCTTCAAGATGTCAAATATTGAAGCATGTTAGTAATTATATGTAATCCTCACATAACTGTTGATAATATAATCCTGGAAAAAATATTCCATTTTGGTTGAGTCATGAAGGTAATTCATTATTAACAACAGACACTGTGGTATGTATATATTGAATATATTTGGAATTTAAATTTTCTCTTTGTATGTGCCTGTATTTAGGCCAATAATCATATTATGTTTTGTTCTTCATTTTCCTCTTGTGTTGTATTCCCTTGTTCTTTGACCATAGAAGCAATGTGGCAATGAACAGTAAGATAATCAAAGTCTTAGGACTTCATTCTGGATATTTTCTTTTGACTTATCTTCTTGTTTATAAATTCTCTCTTCAATTATATTTAAGCTACCAATAAACCCTCCATCAAGTTCCTGATATAATTTACTATAATTTTTAGATCTGGGGTTTATATTTTGTCCTTTTTGGTAGTTTTCAGGTTTCTGACATTTTCAATTTTCTTGTTTATCTTCTTGAACATATAACATAAATATATTATCATATGCATCTCTCTACTCCATTATCTTGACACCCTGTGATTGTATTTCTACTGACTCTTGTTTCTCTCGGTTTTCATTTGTTTTCCTTTAATGTGCTTACAGTTAATTTGGATTGAGGGTCAATAATTTATATGAAATGAAATCTGGTGGGTGGCTAGAATATTTGCAATCAAAAATAACTTAATTGCCCTCAGGCTTCAGTACTTGCTAGGGAGGGTCTACTTTTAGGCTCTCTTCTTCCTAGATAATAGCCTTTCAAAGTCGTATTTCAGAGAGTGCTTTCTGGCAGATGCTGTAATACAGTGTTGATCCTCCTAGTTTGGAGGCTGTTAGAAATTTTTCTCAGATTATTAGTTTCTCAGCCTCTTGGCAGATGCCTCGAATGCAAAGGTGATAATCCCCAATATAGTGCATCAATCTCGGGATATGTCTTTTCCTGAACTGTGGCCTTGTGAGTCCTCACTGCTTTTTTAATTATCTCATGTATTGAAGCAGGTTTTAAAAAATATTTTATCTAGCCTTTCTAGGTGTTCTCAGTGGGAGGTTGGTTCAAGTCGCTTATTCCAACATTACTTAGAAGCAGAAGTTCTGCATTCATATTTCTTTGCATTCTTATGAAAATCTAAAGGAAAGGCAAAATATGAATTTATCAGTTTAAAATTTTCTTTTATATGTATGTATTAGTTTTCATAGACTACATATAAGATTTTATTTTTCACCAGGAAATTTCAAGTTGTTTTTATTTGATTGTCCACAGGCTCCATGTCCAGCTCTTTAGGACACATTATGTTCAGACTGGCAAAATGTTCATGTTCAATAGTCTGCTCTTTCCTGTATTGGGTTGGCCAAAGTTTCGTTCCGGTTTCTCCGTAACATCTTATGGAAATATGTGAATTACTAGTTAAGAATGGAGTAAGACCATTGCAAAATTATTCATTAGTAAATTATGTTTTTAAATTATAGTTCAGGATTCTTTGGTAATATACAACAGAAACTAACTATGATTGCCAAGAGCCTTGGGCAGTTCCAAGGATCTCAAAAATGGTACCTAATGAATAGACTCTTCAGGGGAACTCTTTGGGTTGACGCTAGTCCAAACATTTTTACACATTGGGCCTCTCTGCATAAAACACTTGTTTTGCCTTGGAGCCCTATCAACAAGGAAAAGTATGACAACATTTTTTACATAACTATTTACTAACTCCCTTTTTTTTTTCAAAAAAAAGAAGTTATAGTTTCCTCATTTATTGTATAGTCATAACAACTCTGCAAGACAAATATTATACTTTTCATGTTACACAGAATTTAAATAATGTGTTTATTTCCCTGGAGTCAGAGAAATGGTAATATTGGTCTGTCTTTGGAAGAAAAAATTGGTTTAAAGACTTTAATGTTCCTAAGATCATAGGATCAGTAAATGACAAACAGGGATTTCCACTTTAAGTCTTTCTTTTATGCCACATTATCTCTTTACATTGGGGGACAGCCTGTTTTCATGAAATTCAGAAGAAAAAGTTATAATAAAAAGTAGGCTTTCTCTGTTGACCTTAAAAGAATGATGTAATATTGAAAGCAATCTTGTCACTGTGTTCATTTTTTCACCTCATCTTTAGGATTGTGATCTGTATTGTGTTATATCTATCTTACAAGAACGTTAATAGTATTTTTTTTTAATGGATGCAAAATAAAATAGTATAAAAATCTGTATATTCCAGAATACAGCTATTAAATCATGTTACTGGACATAAAGACAATGAGATCTACTACTGATGTGGGATAATGGTAACCATCGATTAAAGTAAGTCATTATAAGCTCATTAATAAAGCTGTGGTTTTTCATACTTGGACAGATCTCTTTAGGGAAACTTCTAGATTAAAAATAAATTTTATTATTTTAGCTGAGAGCAAGCCTTTCTAAAGTCACAGGAATTATATAGCCAATTAGTAGTGCTAGTTACCAGTAATATTAGAAATCCCCAAAAGCCAAACTAATATTCTGTAGCCAAGCTTATAAGAAAATGGGATATCCTCAAATGGTTATTTTCTCTATGCTTGGCTTCTGAACATTCTTCAAAAGTCGTCTCATCTGGCAGCTAAGTATTCGTTTTATTTCACATGATTTTTTTTCATCTACAATGAGGTAAATTTGGTAACCAATAACTGAACCAATAATTTCAATAATTTATGTGTCACTTTATTTATTTAATGTATGTGCTATTTATAAACTGATGCTTGAAAATCTCTACCTAATCAAAATCATGAGCATGGTAACTATTTTTTTTAGTTTCCTCCATGAAACTAAAATATGTAATTTTCTACAAACTTTCTAAGTCAGATGCTTTATTTTGTCATATTCTTGAGTGATAATAATTTAATTTTAGCATTTCTTTTATTTATATTTTAAAATCTCACATCCTAATAGAGTATTATATTAAAATTATTCTTTTAAAATTATAGCATAGCGAGACTCTATTGGATAGCTATACACATTAAATCTATTTTCAAACTCTGAAAGTACAAATTGTAGAATTTCAGTGTACAATTAGACATAAGTGCTTTTTCCACTAGTATAAATTTTAGAAATGCTAGATTGTTAAGAATGTAAAACTAAACTATTAAATGCAGAGTTATTTGATAAAAATACATTGATTTTTAAATTATTAATAAGGCTTTTTGTGAAATGAAATAACTACTGGGAATGGGGGCCAAGTGTTTTCAAAAGATGAAATGGTACTTGACTAGAAGGTTCTCCTGGCAGCCTTGGTGCATCTTGGTAGGTACATCTGATGTGAGTCAGGTAAGGTCCTGAAGTCATACAAGCGATGGATCACAGAGAAGGATGGAAAGAAGAGTATGCCACAATCTTCCATGCCAGCTAGAAAAAGAATACATCCTACAGGTATGAGGGTAAAGTTCAGGGACTTTACCTGCTGAGGTAGCCCTAGGATTCTGTTTCTAAATATCATCTAAACACTTATATTTGATTTCTGTGTCATATTTTATGTTCATGAAAGTTTTATTATATCTTGCTAAGGGTACTATTTTTCTGTATTTAAAAGATAGTGATTTTGCTGTCTAGCAATATTACATGAGACTAATTACATAGAAATTTTAGTGTTTCATTTCCCTGAGACAGTTATTATAATATTACACTTAGGTTATTTCTTAATTCTCTTCACTTAATTCTTACCCCTTAAGGAATGCATTATTATCCTCCTTATAAAAGCTTATGTTTGGTGAGGTAAATTTCCCTTAGACAATGTATTAGAGGAACCATTTTCTAAACACATATTTTTTTGACTGAAGTCTATCATTATGGAAAAAGCATTTTGCTTCCCAAAAGCTGAGAATACTTTCAAGCAATGTGCTCTTTTCTCTACCTAGAGATTGTGTAACCAGTCATCACTCTAAAGTGAGTCTACCTTTAATTTTGTTTTTTTAAAATCCTCCATAGTTGGTTTTTTCATTCCCTCTATTTTATTTTTAATTTCTTGTTTATGATGCATTTGCAAAATGGCTGAGTAAGTGGTTGAACATGAATGAAGCTGTATGTTTTATTGGGGATTAAATCTGTAAGCTTAACCTCAATAACACCTTGCTTTAATCTTAGTGGTGTTATTTTTGCACCAAAAATCATTACACATATTTTTCACTATCGTAGAATGGCTGAGTCTGGATAGCCCTTGAAAGAATATATCTTTGGCCTGCCACATTTTTTCATTATTTTCTATGGTCCTTCATGTCTTTTTCCCTTTCTCCCAGCCTATTTCATCCCATGTCATGTTTTTCCACAGTCTGGTTACCATTTTTTAAATATGTTAACTGAACATATTTTTTAAAATATGGTTTTACTTAAAATTCTGAAGAATGGAACTATAACACTAAAGTATCAAGTGACAGAGTTAGATTTTAGATGCCTTCCTTGGTGCCCCCTTAAACACATATAAGTGACTGACTAATCTACTAAACTATGCATTTCTTGAGCAAAAGAATTTAAGTACATTTGTTTTTGTATAAATCGGTATGTGTCTGTGTACTCATGTATACATGTATGAGCATAAGACTAATTTTATGCATCACTACATTTACATATATACTAGCAGGTTCTTGTAAATGTGTTTGAATAAAAATCTAATTTGTCTTATCAACTATCTATAAGACAAGTTCTAATTTGAAATAATTTAAGGAGGACTTTGAGAAAACAAACATATCACCCTTAACATATACAAAGCAAATATTTCATTGAGGCAGATAAATATCAGAATAAAACTTACAGAAAATATCAGAAGTCAAAAAAATCATAGATCTTTCAGCCAGTTCCACATTAATTTAGGATTAAAAATTTAAAAAGCAAATCTAGGTTTTATTCAGGCATCATTCTCATCCTATTATATTCAGTGTTAGTTGCACCATCTAAATTAAAGATAATTAAAATTTTTAGTTCAGCAATTTGTTAATAGCACTCATGAGTAAAAAATTATACAAACTGAGAAAAGCCAACATTTTCTTTTGTTATTTCAAAGTTATTCGCCAACAGGAGGTTTAAAAAAAACATGCAAATGGGAAAACTGTACCAACTAACTACTATATTTAAATGAAATCTATTTACCTTTTATCCAGTCTGAATAGATGTCTTTTAATTATTGCTAATTGTTTAAGAAGGCTTTGCATCCCCCAGAAGATTTAGTCTGAATAAATTTAATTCCTTTAAAATCTCCTTCAGTTACAGGCAAATACAGTAAGAAGCCCCATAGGTATGGCAGTAAAATAGTCATAAAGGCAGAAACATTTAAATGAGTAGAGCAAGGAAGTCTTCCCCAAAAGAGGCAGAAAAGCTATATGGTTGGGATGTAAGAGCCAAACATGAAACACAGAGTTGAAACATTTAAGATGACTGTGAAAAAGGTCTATGTTCACTTGTTAAAGAATGCGCTGGGGCAGACGAAATCATATGAATAGTTCTTTCACAGGTCACAGCGTCCATTCAGCCTGTGACATTGTTATTACCCACAGAAATAGATGGGCCTAATTAATATTCTGAACATACCTGGGAGAACATTCTTAAGGAAATCATCCTCTGGTGGTTTGAGAATTAAAAAAAGGAAAGAAAGAAAACTTAACAGCATTAAAAATTGGATCTAGATAACAAAGTCAACTGCTTTCAAAGTTTAATGCCAGCTGCAAATAGAAGTCTTGTTTGTGTACACTTCTTGGTGTAAATGGTTGTGCCTTGTGAAATAAAGTTCAACAGTAGTTTGAATTTATTAGTAATTATATTCTTGCCATTTCAACAAATAACAGGCAAAAGTCAGCTACAAAAAGTTTGTCATAGTAAACTGTGCAAATTTATATAGTAATGAATAATGTAGCAATTTATAAATTGAGCATTTATTAATGTAAAATGCTTAGAGTGAAAATACAGTATCAGGAAAAAAAAATTAGTATTTTCTTGAAAAAGTAGGTATGCCATTGATTGGAGAAACAATCACCTGGAAATAAAGTTTAAGGTATTTCTAAATAAATTATTAATTTTCAGTATATGATTAAATCTAAATTTCTCATACACAGCTACAATACAATAAGCCAAGAACTTTTCAGTTTTTTTTATTTTGAACATTTTACATTTACAATAGCATTTATGGAAGATTAACTATAATTGTACTTAAAAAATTTACTGTTGCAAATTGGGATCTAAAACCGTAATTAGTTTAAAAATATAATAAAAAATAGACTGTAGGACAAATTTTATGAGCTATTTTAATTTATAAATTTAACATATGCATATTTATATATAAAAGGCATATATACGGCCACATATGTGTATAATGCATACATATATACATATACAAATATTTAAGAAAGAACTGAGGATAACACTATAAAATAATCAATAAAACAAGATAAAGGTACTTACTGAAGAATTTAGTAGTTAACATACTTTATCCTGTTTACATACCTGCATTTAACAAAGTAATTCATTCTGAAATGGGAGTCAGGTGTTTAGTGCCCAAACTTAATACAGTACGTATAAAACAAAATCCCTATTGAAATGAATGGAGCCATTCATTTCCCAGACACAAAAAGCTGTAGTTTCTTTGTCTTGCTACTTTAAGGCCCCTTGGTAGCATTTTTCCTTTTTTATGGTGCTTTAGGTATAGATGCTTCTCTGCTCAAAAATCATGAAAAAACTACAAGTAGCAAATACCTAAATATGTAACAGGTGTATAAGTGCTCCTCAGGATAAATAGATTATGGACAATTAATGGTCATCATACCTCTGTCTTCATTTCCACTTGTTCCTGTAGTGTACACTAGTGGCTTATTAGGAATATAACCAAAGCAGTAACACAAATTCCAGGTTCAAAGTTAACCGAGGAAAATCTGGTTCCCTGCTTCTTGAGCATTCCTTGTGAAAAGAACAATAAGCAATGTAGAAACAAAGCCATAAATGAGTATCATTCAAGGGACCACTTACAAAGAACCCCATCTTATATTTTTGTCTGGTTGTAAGTATATTTCAAATTGGATGATCAAAGGAGGATTTAACATCACTTCAAAAGTTGTTAAATGCAATAGGTGGTCCTTGTTTGGATTATGATTCAAACAAATCAAACCAAATGTGAACATGTTATGAAAAAAAAAAGAAATGTGAGCACATTGGATATATGATGACATTTTAAAAATTATCTTTTTTAGTTGTGAGAATGAAATTGTGCTTTGGATTTTTTTTATTTATGGGTGAAATGATGTATTGTCTGGAATTCCTTCGAAATAATTGGAATGGCAAATAGAAAGTGGGTGGATGTATTGTGGTGATATTTGAAATATGTTCAAAAATTCTTTGATATGCCTCCTTTCAAGATGTGGAACTTAATTCCTCTCTCCTTGAGCGTGGGCTGTGTGTCATGACTTACTTCCAGCAAGCAGAGTATGGCAGAAATGACAGTGTGTGATTTCCAACACTAAGTTACAAGAGTCACTGAGCCTTCCTTTTTGTCCTCTCTCTTGTAGATCCTGCTCTGTGGGGAAACAGTGGCTGTCATGAGGACATTCCAGCAACCCTATGCAGTGAGGAAGTGAGTCTTCCTGCCAACAACCCCTGAGGACCTGAGGCCTCCTGCCAACAACCATGAGAGAGAATCACCTCGGAAGGGAATCCTGTGGCCCTGACCCTACTACAGATGACCCAGTCCACACCAACAGCTTGACTGCAAATTCGACTCTCAGAGCCACCCAGCTAAGGTGCTCCCAAATTTCTGACCCACAGGAAAGGTGATGATAACTGTTTACTGCTTTAAGCTACTAGGTTTTTGTTGTTGTTTGTTTGTTTTTGTAGCAACATATAACTAACAGTATCTATGAAACCAGATTCTCTATCTGTTGAGTTTTTGATGCTATTGAATAATGAAACATGAGGAGTTATTATAATATTTTATCTACCTTCATGTATATTTGAATAATTTGATAACTCTTTTATAATTAATTAATTAATTAATTACTTTTTGACTGTGTTGGGTCTTCGTTGCTGCGCTAGAGCAGGGGCTACTCTTTGTTGCGGTGCACAGGCTTCTCACTGCGGTGGCTTCTCTTGTTGCGGAGCACGGGTTCTAGGTGTGCAGGCTTCAGTAGTTATGGCACGTGGGTTTAGTAGCTGTGGCTTGTGGGCTCTAGAGCACAGGCTCAGTTGTTGTGGCACACGGGCTTAGTTGCTCTGCGGCATGTGGGATAATCCCGGACCAGGGCTTGAACCCGTGTCCCCTGCATTGGCAGGCAGATTCTTATGCACTGCACCACCAAGGAAGCCCAGCTTGATAACTTTTTAAAACTTGTTTTCATTTTTCTTATTCTGTAAGGATGTCATTTAAATGGAAATTATAGACATTTTGTTAAAGTGTAGGAACTTGTGGTTTTCTTTAAAAAGAGTTCTTTTAAACCTTTTCACTAATTTTTTCTCCAATAGTCCATAGACACATTTGGATCATACTCACCATTTTCCAGCAACTTTCCAAAAAGTAGATCTAAATGAAAAAAAACAACAACACCCTAACAAAATCATGTAGGGCTATAAAATAGAGCCAGCACTAAGAGGGGACTTGGAGAAGTGATTTAGGTCCTCCCCACATCATAATCTTTATCACACTCTCACAAATAAGCATACTCTGTGAGTAAAACAGTGTGTTTTCTTGGCAAACACAGCTTCCAGATAAGACCCCTTGAGCTCTGACTGTACCAAAATAAGACTACACATATGAAAGATATTATCTTTAAAGATTGCTGTGATATGATTGCCTAAACCTCTATCTAAAATGAATATAATCATTGAATATATATTTAATAGCCTTGAACTAAGTGCTAAATGAAATTGAAATATATTTTAACTTAAGGAAAACAAAGTTTTTTTTTCATAGAGTAAACTCTAAAGGGATTAATTTCTAAAGTTTTGAGTCTTTGGTCTTCAAAAATGTAAGTTCAGCTTATCATATTAAATAGAAAACGTATCTATTATCAACTATAATCAGGCTTTTATAAAGGAAAGTAATGCATATTAGGCACATATCATGTTTGATATATTTTATGATGTTGATTTCTCACATTTTCCCTGTGAGTTATTTGTTTTTTTCACATTTATAGAGGAAGAAGGAAAACTTGAAAGGTAAATTCTCTTGCTAGGATTACACAATTAAAATTAATGGGTCCGTATTTCACATTTGAGCTTCACTGAGTCTAAATCCCCAAATCACAGGGAGTACCATTATGTACCTAGCATGGTGCTCTGTTCCATGTGGACAGAAAAGAGGACTACAACATAGCCTCTGCCCTCAGTATATATTTAAATGTAAGGAAACAAAATATTAAATGGAAAATATCAGGGCGTGAAAATATTAATGGTATACTGCCTGGGTCTGCTATCATTGAAATGGAAATCTACAGGAATTAGGGATGTGTGTGGAGAAGAAATTTTCATTAAGGAGGTGAGATTTTAAGTAAGCTTTGAGAAAAAACAGTATAATTTAGATAAACAGAATGTAGCATGTGGGTATTATTGGTTAACTTAATCCCCACTCCCAGCCACCTTTCAGTTGAAGGAACTGCGTAGAAGAGTTCTAAATGATGACATTTAAGAAAAAGTCAGCTGTGAGATTTCTGGGAAGCCTGTTGCCTTCTTCATACTCCTTTCTCTTTTCGCTTCTTCTTGTTGGAACTCGGATGTGATAACTGGAGCTGCCAAGAGAACATGCAACGCCTCAGGGTCACGTCACTGAGCTGCTCAACCAGCACCAGTAACTGCTCATTAGAGCCTTCTTGTTATATAACAAAAACAAACCCATGTTTGTTTAAGGCTCCATATTGGGCTCTCTATTACTTCTTGCACAAACATTCCTAATAGATATGGAGTGGTATACACTATTCCAGGTAAGAGAAGAACCCTGAAAATGCAATCATCTTGGGCATAAAAAGTTTAAACTTCCATGACTGATAGTATTTGAATATAACTTAGTCTGATTCCAAGTCTAATCTTTGACTATTAAATCCTGATGGGTTGCCTGGGAGAATTGGGCTTATTGTTTCCTTTAAGGTCTCATGTATTAATCTTCTCCATATAGTTGTATCTGAGATCATCTGCTGAATGTAGGGTGGAATGAAGATTATGAGATTGTGTGAAGTCCTGAATAATCTCTATTTGGAATGTTCAATGGAACCCTTGGACCCACCCATGAAATGAAATAGAAAGCTGGATAAGCAACTGTGGAGGTCAGTTGGAAGTTAGTAAACTAGTATTTATTACTTTTGAGAATTAAGTTCTATACTCAACTGTGACTGGGTTTAAGTTAGTTCGTGTAATTTTCTTACTTCTGGTACATTTGGAAGGGATAGACGACAATATTAAAATTAGCTTTATATAAGAGATGAAGGAAAAACATGACCTGGGTTTTCCAGTTTAAGGGATTGATAATGTTAATACTTCTGACTGAAAGGAAGCTATTTGAGAGGAGTGTTTGTCTTGGAGGGAAAGAGATAATTTCCCTGTTGGATGTATATGCATTTGAGTACCCCTTATGTGGACTTAGTAAGCTGCTGAGAACAGGCACAGAGACAAAAGCAGTGGGTTATGAATGGAGTTTGACATTTAGAAGTAATCAGGAAAAAAAAAAAAAAACAACTATAAAAGTGGCTGATTTAATTAAACTGGCAAGCTAAAATTGCAGGTATCAAGAACTGATCTGTGAGCTTCCATAAGGGGAAGGCAGCAGTGTAAGGAACGAATATCGTGCATGGAGATAGAGGAGCAGTTAGAAAGGTGAAGTGTCAAGAAAGCCAAGGGAGGAGACTTCCCTGGTGGTCCAATGGTTAAGATTCCGCGCTCCCAATGCAGGGGGCCTGGGTTGGATCCCTGGTCAGGGAACTAGAGCCTGCATGTCACAAGTAAAAGATCCCGCATGCGGCAACGAAAAGACCCGGCGCGGCCAAATAAGTTAAAAAAAAAAAAAAAAAAAAAAGGCCAAGGGATACTGGCTGGGGAATCGGGAGAGCAACAGAGTCAAGGGTAGGATTGGGATTCAGGAAAGACCCTGCTGTTAGAAGGCTTTGGTGACCTGCAGGAGAGCAGAGTTCTGGCTGTGCTGAGGGTTGTGAAGAGCCTTCAATCCAGGAGTGGGGGAATGCTTGGAAGGAGAGAGAATAGACAATGCCTGCCCAATAAACAGCCGATTCCAAAAAGTGCACGTGCGGGATTGACGTGAAGTTTCAGGAGGATGGAAGAGGCTTATTCTCAATGTGGCAGCTGTTGGAGGGTGCAGATCCTGGAAGCATCAACTCCATTTGACTTAGCAATTTGGGATAATATATTCAAAGTCCTTTGCTTGTTTCACTGTGGTAACTGCTTCTGAATTTTTGAAAAAAATTGTGTGAATATTTTTGAGTTGTACAAAGGTTATAAAAAATTATTTTCTTCACTTTATAATAATTGCCCTGAATTGCAAGGCACAGTTAAAGTGCAGAACGTTGCAAGTATTCAGCTCTTAATGAAAAAGTTTCTTCCTACTTTTAAAGATCAAACAAAAATTTTTACAATATGTTTAGACAGAAAAATATCTTTTGTTCATGGGAAAAATTTTAAGTGTATTTTTACACTTATGCTTTTGTATCCAACTTTATGAAATGTAACTATTCTTTGCTATCTACATTCTAATCATTATTGTATGGCATCAGAAAGCTGCAAAAACATATCTTATTATCATGGCTCCGCACAAAATAGCCTTTATAGGATTAAACACATAATTTGATTTTAAAATAATGCCACTACTTTCATCTAGTATCTATGTAGAAAGTAGTCATGAACAAAATATCTACATTAAATATTAAAATCAAAACAAACAATAAAATGACTGAAAAAATGATCCCATGCCTTATGCTATTCATTATTTTTTATTTAAGGTTCACATGATTAATTCTTCTTAGGAGGCTCATGCTAAGAAAACATAAAGAAAGTAGCAAACCCATTAAAACAGTGTATGCCATGTGTTTTATTTCTGATAAATAACCAAAAACAAAGAGACACAGTCTCTTTTTGTCTAATGGGAGCTCTATAAACCACCATGTTCCTTGATTCTCCTCAGTTCTCAGGAAGCTCAGTTGAAATTTTTTGAAAGAGCCTCCAGCAGGTTAGCTTTTTTTGGCATGATTATTTCTCCATTCTGGCTTTACTATTTGGCTCTTCTATTCTTTCTCATGCTTTATTGGTTTACCATTCTATGATATCTTCTTTAATATCATCAGTTTTCCTATATCCATTTTGGAAGGGGGCAAAACATAAATAATAAATAATGAATTATATCATTGTCAAATCACACTAAAGTTCAATAAATAAATGTGTTTTAGGGAAAATATTAAGATAAGTTTTAAAAGAATTAACTAGTCTTAAGCTAAAATTACAGTTTTAAATACCATTGTTATTTAAATGAATTTAGTTGAATGTTGAAGTCTGTTTATTAATGAAACTTACATTACTATTAAAAATAATCTAGAGACAAAAAGAGGACAATAGATTAGACTATTAATTAGAAATGTTCTAGATTGTATAGGGTATGAAATGAAAATAAGTATAACCAATTAAGCATAGCAGATTGTTTCCTGATCTGGGAGACTGTAAATCCACTTCTTACTCTGACTAGACCACTGAAATGTATCTGATCTTGACTAAGTCATGACCTTTAGAGATTTCAGTTTTTTCGTCTGTAAAATGAATAAATTTGACTTACCAGTAAAGCTCTTTCCAACTCTAAAACTTCTTTCCTGGAATGGTTTTTAAAATCTTTATATTTTAGATGCACTACTTATCTTTGTTTTGTTTTATCTTGTTTGACTGGATATAATAATGGGTTAGGAGATGCAAAAAATTGCATAGAAACCACATAGGAAAAAAATATAGGTATCTCTGGTGTTCCAGAATTTCTTTTGAAAGAATATGCTTAATACACTTTAGTGAACTTAATTTGGAAATGTTTAACTTCCAAAAGTTTGTGAAATTGTAAACAACAGTGAACAGCACTTAAAACCAGTTGCATTTTGCTGTAAAAGATAGAAGCTGAGCGTCTTTTAAGAGCACTTATGATTTTGGCATCTTGTAAATTTACATTTGGTTTGCTGGGTTCTCTGTATAATGTGTTTTTGCACACTTTCTTTCAGAATTTCAACACATTCACCCCAGTGGGAATCTGGAAAACAGAGTTCAATGGAAATGAAAACTACATATTTTAACATCATTCTTCACTTTTTCTCTGAGTTTCCAAAAAGATTTGATTCTAATTTGATTTGGGAGTGAGTTTACTAGATTGCCCATCTCCATTTTAGATTGACAGCTGGAGGGCATTCAACAACCACAGACCTAAGGCAGAACTACCTAAAGTAGAACTACAGTTGGAGGGAAACCAAGGACTCTGCATCAGTAAAATTTCCATGTTACTAATGGTTTCTTGTTTATGTCCTTTTTCAAGTATTTGAGTGTATTTTTTAACTTTTGTGTTTTAAAAGCTTTGTGCTTATTTAGAATAGATTTACCTACCTCTGGTAAAGGAATGGAATCCAAAAGAGCAATATCATTTTGGCTGAATTGTTACTGAAAGCTGGTAAAAATCAAGTTTTTATAGTATCTCCCTGACACCATCAGACTATTGAGACCTTTCCTTAATAACAGTGTACATTTTAATTATAACATCTCAGCTTCTTTAACATTTTTTTTTTTACTATCTTCTAACCTACTGACATAGTTGTTGAGAAACTTATGAGTGCTTCAATGGAAGAAGGTAGTCACTACTTAAAACACTAACATAGATGTTAGAACAGTTATTGAAGTAATTGACTTTGCACAATTGCATAATTGATAGTCTCCAAATGTTAAATTAATTTATGTAAGAGCTATCTAAAAGCTCCTCCTGAGTTTTCCTTATTTTTCTGGGAAAAAAGATATAATGTCACCTCCAACAACCCAAAGATGATTAATAGAGAGAGTTAACAAAACCAAAGCTGATTATTTGAGAAAGTTAACAAAATTGACAAACCTTTAGCTAGACTAAGAAAAAAAGAGAGAAGATGCAAATAACCAAAATCAGAAATGCAAGTGGGGACTTTATTATCAATCTTACAGAAATTTAAAGAGAATAAGAGAAATTAAGAGAATAGTGAACTGTTGTACACCAATAAATTTAATAATCTAGATAAAATGGACAAATTTTTAGAAGCACAGGATTTAACAAACTGACTCAAGAAGAAATAGAAAATCTCAACAGACATAAAACAAGTAAAGAGATTGATGCAGTAATCAAAAACCTCCCAACAAAGAAAAGTTCAAGACCAGGTGACTTCATTGGTGAATTCTATCAAATACTTAAAGAAGAATTAATACCAGTCCTCCTCAAACTTTTCCAACAAAAAAAGAGGAGGGAATACTTTCTAACTCATTCTATGAGGTCAGCATTACCTTGATACCAAAGACAGATAAAGAAACCACAAGAAAAGAAAGCCATAGAGGAATATCCCTTATGAATATTGATGCAAAAATTCTCAACAGAATACTTACAAACTAAATTCAACAGCATATTGAAAGGATTATACATCAAGTGGGACTTATCCCAGGGATACAAGAATGGTTCAACATAAGAAAATAAAGTAATGTAGTCCATCATACACTTAGAACATAAGATTAAAAACCCACATGATCATCTCAATTTACATAGAAAAACATTACACAACTGTGTGTATACACATGTAGACTATTGGAATATGTTAAGGCTTCAAGAATCCCATCAGTTTATCAGGGGATAAGTTTATTTTTTCTAGCACATGCCTCCTATCATTTTCTTCCCCCTTTATTTCTTTATTTTTTTGTCTCTTTATCGCCTAGCCATCCTAGAGCCTTTCAATGTGTTTGCTTTTATTGTTGACTTCTTCGTTTTATGGTTCTCTAAGTTGCATAGAGGATTTAGAAGATTTTATCCTACTTCAATTAGTACTTATTTCCTAGTGTAGTTAGGATTAATGTTTATTTTTCTTTCTTTCTTTCTTGGAGAAAGGCATCCCAGAAAGTCAACCTAATATCCTATATCAACTTTCTTAAAGGCTAGTGATAGACACATTGTCAAGAGAGATATGGCAAGATATCACAAACTCTACTAACTAAAAACTCTACTACAAAGCTCTGAGGAGGATGGAGGCCCCTCTAATGAGCAGGAAATAACCTGCCAGCTGCATGGCTGGTAAAAATATGGATGTGGAGCAGGGTCCAAAGAGGAATGCAGAGTTCTCAGAGCCTGTTGATAGAGCTTGTTGAGCTCTGTGGGGAGGGTGCTTCTAGAGACAGGGGTCATTTTGTCCATTCTGAGATCCAATCACACAAGCCTCCTAGGATCTGCACTCATCATGGGGCAACCATGAGAGAATTTGTGTTACAAAGTCTCCCTTCATTTCTTCGTTATCATATTCTTTTACACTGTTTTAACACAACAAGTTCTAAAATCCTGCTTTCCTCATTTTTTCCACATATGACTTTCATTCTCTCCCCTGGACAAGTCATGATTGGTCTTGATCTCTTACTTGTTAGATAGAGTCTTCATGACTAATAATCTTTACATCCCAGTACCTGCTATGATGTCTGGGACACAGTAATTATCCAATACATATTAGTGGATTGTTATAAGATATTAGCTAGTTGGCTTAAATACATTCTCATTTTCATTTCAGAATCAATTTCCCAAATATTACTAGTCAACCAATTATGACTGTAAATATTAAAGAAGGTGCTCAGATGATGCTGTAAAGATTTCAAAGATGTACTTCCTTTGACTCTAAGGTAATTGTTTTAAAAATAAAAATACAGTTAAACTATGAGATGAAATTTAGTTTTGTCAAAAAAAATCTACTATGGCTTTATGCTTTAAACCACAAACTGGATCAATACTGGAAAACATTAGAGGAGGCCATTATAGGGTATAAGCAATTAAGCGTTATTATAATTATTATATAATATGATTTTTAAAATAAATTTATTTATTTATTTTTGGCTGTGTTGGGTCTTCATTGCTGCGCATGGGGTTTCTCTAGTTGCAGCAAGTGGGGGCTACTCTTCATTGTGGTGCGTGGGCTTCTCATTGCAGTGGTTTCTCTTGTTGCGGAGCATGGGCTCTAGGCACCCAGGCTTCAGTTGTGGCACGTGGGTGCACGGGCTTAGTTTCTCTGCAACACGTGGGATCTTCCGGGACCAGGGCTCGAACCCGTGTCCCCTACATTGGCAGGTGGATTCTTAACCACTGTGCCACCAGGGAAGTCCCTATAATATGGTTTAAATGTGTAGTTAAAAGCTATTGATAGAAGTGCAAGCGGTAAACTAGAGTTACAGAGAACACCTGAGCCTCAAAGGATTGGTAGTTATGGCAGTAGAATGCAGAAAATGCAGAGCATTCTAGGTGAGGGCAGGAGCAAAAGTTCTAAAGAGAGAATGTACAATGTGTGCTTGGAAAATAGGATATAACAGAACAAATAAAGGATTCCTTAGAACTCTGCATCTTAGAAACATTCCCTTTAAAAAAATAAAAATTATGGCCAGAATGGGTATCTTAAGAATATTTGCATATGAGGAGACTCCTTCTCTGGCTTTACTTGCTGGAAAATGAGCTGAGGGACCAACAGGACTAGCTCATGTGGACCAATAGGAAAATGACAAAGATTGGTAGGTTCCTTAATCCCTCTTCTTGCAGGAGAAAAACTTATAAAATGGTTAGATGAAGGAGGCAGGATGTCCTCCTGATGAAAATCCTTCCCTAGGTAAATTTATGTCAGAGAGATGGGGCTGGGCCCAGGAAAAGGTTCACCCCCTGATGGCCGCTCCTTCCCCTCTTCCCTGAAGAATCATGTCCTTTCAGCTGATGCTTAAAAGACCCTTGCCTGGCTGGGGTGTAGTAAGGAGAAAAGGTGCCCTAAGGGGAGGGCGCAAAATGTCTAAACAGCCAAGCCAAGGAGGAAAGCAGATGTTATGGGTTGAATTACACTGAAGTCCTAACCCCCAATACCCCCCAGTACCTATATTTGGAGATAGTCTTTAAAGAGCTAATTAAGTTAAGATGAGGTCATTAGGGTGGGCTCTAATCCAATATGACTGGTATCCTTGTAAGAAGAGGGACAAAAACACACACAGAGGGAAGACCATGTGAGGACACATGGCCATCGACATACCAAGGAGAGAGTCCTCAGAAGAAACTAACTCTGTTGACAACCTGATCTTGGACTTCTGGCCTCCAGGACTGTAAGAAAATAAATTTCTGTTGTTTAAGCCACCACGTCTGTTGTACTTTGTTATGGCAGCCCATGCAAACTAATACAGCAGGAGCCCCAAATGTGCTTAGTATAGAATTGATTACACCTATTGGGAGAAAAGGAGGTAGGTTGATCCAAGAGTCAAGTGCCTCCAAAAAATTTCATTGTGTATCTGTACATTTACCCAAGGGTTGCAGAGGAGAGTGACACTTTTCTGAGGGCAAAGTGAGATAAGACACCACCCTCTAATAAGGGTAAATTTTAATGTCTGCCCATGCTGAGCATATGGCAAGCAGAAGATATATGCAACTGAAGGTACAAATTAAGAGGGAGCTAAATTGTGCTGTATAAGGAAGGAATGAGAGGCCAGAAGACAAATTTTTACGTAGAGAGTCAGAAGTCTGGGAGGCCAAGGCCAAATGGAGGAGGGGGAAAAAGAGGAGAGCCAGTGGTGACAGGTGGGGAGGTCGTTTGCTTGGGCTTTGCAGTTGACCCTGCTGACACTATCTGAAATTTCCTAAGAAATTTCTCTACAGGTCTTGATGTGAGTGGATTTATTTTTGAGACTACAGAGAAGTGTTGCACCAGTTGGCAAGTTTGATGCAGGCAAAAACAGAGACTTTTCTGGGGGATGACTCACAACTTGACCTCAACAGTTAGGGTTATCTGGTAAGTAAGAGGGATTATGTCACAATTTTGTGAGGTACTGGTTTGAACACGTGGAACTGAGCAACATGGTGGATGCCAGGCAAATATGTGAACTTGACTCTGTATAAAGGATCTGGGTAAGAGTCACACATGGGCTTTAGATGTTGGCAACCTAATAGCTTCTCTGAGAACTCAACTTGTTTTGTGAGCCTCCAGTGGGGCAGCCTTAGCTGTCACAGGAAGCATGGTAACTCCCCATGGGATGTCAGTCCTGCAGCAGATCTTACCCAAACTCATTGGTCAGTGAAAAAAAACCTTCTCCCTCTCTTACCACCCTTGCCTACCCTAAAAATAAAAATAAACATAAAAATGTAAGAAAGAAGACCTCCTGTACCATTGGGGTGAAGGAAGTATTGCTAATAATCCATCCAGGGCTCTAACATATGCCACTCTTTACTGTAGACGCCCACACAGCCTTGGGCTGCTGATCGCTATAGGACATTGGTGGTTGTGCCCAGAAAAGGCATGTCCAACAGAGTAATGGTGGCATCTGAGCATCAGCAGTGCCTGCCTACACTGTGGGGACTTCCATGACCTTCAGAGTAGCCAGGATCCCCAGCAGGAGAATAAGGTGACAAGGCAAAGATGACGAAGCAGGGCTAATTTGAGAATGACATTTGGTTTGTAGTCACTGCATCTGGCTACTTGGGTGCTCAAAGGAACTGTGAGCTTACCCTGCCCACAGGTCTGGGTAATAAGAGTAGTAGAATGGGATAACCATAAATGGGAGCAGGGTAGCAACCTTGCCCAGTGAAAATGAACTTGTTTGAGCAAAAGTGAAACATCCTCTGGGGACTCCTGGAAATACCTGGGTGGGGTATGCGTTTTGCAAGGGGCTCCTGTCCTGTGTAATGCATGTGAGGCCAGGAGGTAGTAAGATGCTAGTTATTAATGTTAATGTGATCTCATTTGCTTCCATAGGCTCTTGTGGCCTGGGGAAATTTTGGTTCTATTGTGTGTAGTGGGGAGCTTCTGATTTTTAAAAGCAAAATAGTTGATATAATAGAAATAGTGTTTTAGAAAGATTAAATTCCAATTTACGCGGAAAGAGAAATGACTTTAGCAGTAGGAAAACATTAGTTACATTGCTTTAAAAACTGAGGAAAAAAATTCACTGTAGGTTTTAAACAAAGCTATCCCATTTAACATGGTAATTAATATACATACCTCAAAGAAAAAGAAAAATGCCCAAAACTTTAGAATGACTCACAGAGGTCTACAAAACTCCTGTTAATTAAGGTCCTTGGAAGTTCTTTAGTTTGAAGCAAAGCCAACATAGCTTGACTTCTAGTCTGTGCTAACACCTCTGAATAATTGCTAACGTCTTGTTTTCATGTTTATATTGTCAACTTCATGCTCCTTGAGCTGGTTCCTGAATCTTACTGTATACGCACAGCTTACAATGCTTCTCTTCAAGCTGTATAAGTGGTGGGGAATGACATTGGGCCAGTTCCCTCTGCATAGTACAGGACAAACAAAACAACTGGAGGTTAAATCATTTAATCAGGCCTAAATACTTCTGTTTAACTATCTTAAACAAGTTACTGATTCTCTCTTTGTTTCATCTTTATTCTGTGTAAAATAAAAGAACCAGATGATCCCCAAGTCTTTCCATCATAAAACTATATGATTCTAGAAAAATAATGATATAATTACTTGAGAATCACTTTATTTTCCCATGTTGACTAAATCCTCCTGTACTTTTCTCTCAAGGCAGGTTGAAAAGATTCAGAATTTCTCTTTAGTCTAACTAAAATTGCTCTATCTTTCAATAAAAGGCAGACAGCAGCTTTAGCTTAGAAAAGGGAGCAGGAAGCAAGCAAGGAGTAACTTCTGCCTAAATGAAAACTTCATTAGGAAAAATGAACTAATCAGTATGCTCAGAGGAAAAGTCATCTGTTCAGGAGGGCATAGCCTCTGCTGCTACATGTACTTAATTTATATTATTATTAAAATTGCTACATAAATATATATACAGATATATTTATATTTATATATTTGGAACACAGCTAATGGACCATATTTTACAACTTGATATTTCTATTAGGAATTACTAGCTATTGTGATATTACATTTGAATATGGATGAGATAACATATTCAAGCAAATATGTGCACTGTGGTGTTAGGAATAGGAAATAAAATCGTTAAACAGAACCTTCTGCAAAGTTCCACATTCTGTGGTGAGTCAGTCAGTACATAATAGCAGGGTTGAAATATCAGTCCAAGTGACATCCAATAGCAATTTTTTGCATCAAAAGAATATCCCGAACACTTCCACCAGGGAGGAGATGCACTGGTAGTAGAGGTTGAGGCTCTCTGGAGACTCAGGTACTCGATGCCCTCTAGACTGACAAAGGAGTTTTGTGAGAGATCTAAAGGTTTTAGACCTCTTAAATTCATCAAAGAATTTCCTAGGTTTTGGGATCATGGAGCAAGTCAGTAATAGAGTTCCAAATTGCTTCTCTATATATGGACCATTTAAGAGCTTCTAAATGAAGCTGTGTCGCTGACAGGGTCTTTGTGCTCCGGCCAGGTGTCAGGCCTGTTCCTCTGAAGTGGGAGAGCCGAGTTCAGGACATTGGTCCACCAGAGACCTCCCAGCTCCACGTAATATCAAATGTCAAAAGCTCTCGAAGAGATCTCCATCTCAATGCTAAGACCCAGTTCCACTCAACAACCAGCAAGCTACAGTGCTGGACACCCTATGCCAAACAACTAACAAGACAGGAACACAACACAACCCATTAGCAGAGAGGCTGCCTAAAATCATAAGAAGGTCACAGGCACCCCAAAACACACAGTCAGACATGGTCCTCCCCACCAGAAAGACAACATCCAGCCTCATCCCCCAGAAAACAGGCACTAATCCCCTCCACCAGGAAGCATACACAACTGAACCAACATTAGCCACTGGGGGCAGACACCAAAAACAATGGGAACTACAAACCTGCAGCCTGTGAAAAGGAGACCCCCAAACACAGTAAGTTAAGCAAAATGAGGAGACAGAGAAACACACAGCAGATGAAGGAGCAAGGTAAAAACCCACCAGATCAAACAAATGAAGAGGAAATAGGCAGTCTACCTGAAAAAGAACTCAGAGTGATTATAGTAAAGATGATCCAAAATCTTGGAAATAGAATGGAGAAAATGCAAGAAACGTTTATCTAGGACCTAGAAGAACTAAAGAGCAAACAAACAATGATGAACAACACAGTAAATGAAATTTAAAATTCTCTAGAAGGAATCAATAACAGAATAACTGAAGCAGAAGAACGGGTAAGTGACCTGGAAGATAAAATAGTGGAAATAACTACTGCAGAGCAAAATAAAGAAAAAAGAATGAAAAGAATTGACGACAGTCTTAGAGACTTCTGGGACAACATTAAGTGCACCAACATTCGAATTATAGGGTCCCAGAAGAAGAATAGAAAAAGAAAGGGACTTAGAAAATATTTGAAGAGATTATAGTTGAAAACTTCCCTAATATGGGAAAGGAAATACTCAAGTCCAGGAAGAGCAGAGAGTCCCATACAGAATAAATTCAAGGAGAAACACATGAAGACACATATTCATCAAACTATCAAAAATTAAATACAAAGGAAAAATATTAAAAACAGCAAGGGGAAAACAACAAGTAACATACAAAGGAATCCCCATAAGGTTAACAGCTGATCTTTCAGCAGAAACTCTGCAAGCCAGAAGGGAGTGGCAACACATATTTAAAGTGATGAAAGGGAAAAAAACTACAAGCAACATTACCCTACCCAGCAAGGATCTCATTCAGATTCGATGGAGAAATTAAAACTTTACAGACAAGCAAAACCTAAGAGAATTCAGCACCACCAAACCAGCTTTACAAAAAATACTAAAGGAACTTCTCTAGGCAGGAAAAACAAGAGAAGGAAAAGACCTACAATAACAAACCCAAAACAATTAAGAAACTGGGAATAGGAACATACATATCAATAATTACCTTAAATGTAAATGGATTAAATGCTCCAACCAAAAGACATATACTGGCTGAATGGATACAAAAACAAGACCCATATATATGCTGTCTACAAGAGACCCACTTCAGACCTAGGGACACATACAGACTGAAAGTGAGGGGATTGAAAGAGATATTCCATGCACATGGAAATCAGAAGAAAGCTAGAGTAGCAATTCTCATATCAGACAAAATAGACTTTAAAATAAAGACTATTACAGTAGACAAAGAAGTACACTACATAATGATCAAGGAATCAATCCAAGAAGAAGATATAACAATTGTAAACATTTATGCACCCAACATAGGAGCACCTCAATACATAAGGCAAATGTCAACAGCCATAAAAGGGGAAATCAACAGTAAGACAGTCATAGTAGGGGACTTGAACATACCACTTTCACCAATGGACAGATCATCTAAAATGAAAATTAATAAGGAAACACAAGCTTTAAATGATACACTAAACAAGATGGACTTAATTGATATTTCTAGGACATTCCATCCAAAAACAACAGAATACACTTTCTTCTCAAGTGCTCATGGAACATCTCCAGGATAGACCATATCTTGGGTCACAAATGAAGCCTTGGTAAATTTAAGAAAATTGAAATTGTTTCAAGTATCTTTTCCGACCACAAGGCTATGAGACTAAATATCAATTACAGGAAAAAATCTGTAAAAAATACAAACACAGGGAGGCTAAACAATACACTACTTAATAACGAAGAGATCACTGAAGAAATCAAAGAGGTAAACAAAAAATACCTAGAAACAAATGACAATGAAAAAAAGACGACCCAAAACCTATGGGATGCAGCAAAAGCAGTTCTAAGAAGGAAGTTTATAGCAATACAATCCTACCTCAAGAAACAAGAAAAATCTCAAATAAACAACCTAGCCTTATACCTAAAGCAATTAGAGAAAGAAGAACAAAAAAGCTCCAAAGTTAGCAGAAGGAAAGAAATCATAAAGATCTGATCAGAAATAAATGAAAAAGAAATGAAGGAAACAATAGCAAAGATCAATAAAACCAAAAGCTGGTTCTTTGATAACAAAATTGATAAACCATTAGCCAGATTCATCAAGAAAAAAAGGGAGAAGACTTAAATCAGTAGAATTAGAAATGAAAAAGGAGAAGTAACAACTGACACTGAAGAAATACAAAGGATCATGGGAGAGTACTACAAGCAACTATATGCCAATAAAATGGACAACCTGGAAGAAATGGACACATTCTTAGTAAAGCACAACGGGCCGAGACTGAACCAGGAAGAAATAGAAAATATAAACAGACCAATCACAAGCACTGAAATTGAGAGTGTGATTAAAAATCTTCCAACAAACAAAAGCCCAGGACTAGATGGCTTCACAGGCGAATTCTATCAAACATTTAGAGAAGAGCTAACACCTATCCTTCTCAAACTCTTCCAAAATATAGCAGAGGGGGGAACACTCCCATACTCATTCTATGAGGCCACCACCACCCTGATACCAAAACCAGACAAAGATGTCACAAAGAAAGAAAACTACAGGCCAATATCACTGATGAACATAGATGCAAAAATCCTCAACAAAATACTAGCAAACAGAGTCCAATAGCACATTAAAAGGATCAAGTGGGGTTCATCCCAGGAATGCAAGGATTCTTCAACATACTCAAATCAATCAATGTGATACACCATATTACCCAACTGAAGGGGAAAAACCATATGATCATCTCAATAGATGCAGAAAAATCTTTCAACAAAATTCAACACCCATTTATGACAAAAACCCTCCAGAAAGTAGGCACAGAGGGAACTTACCTCAACATAATAAAGGCCTTATATGACAAAGCCACAGCCAACATCGTCCTCAATGGTGAAAAACTGAAACCATTTCCTCTAAGATCAGGAAAAAGACAAGGTTGTCTGCTCTCACCACTATTATTCAACATAGTTTTGGAAGTTTTAGCCACAGTAATCAGAGAAGAAAAAGAAATAAAAGGAATCCTAAGAGGAAAAGAAAAAGTAAAGCTGTTTGCAGATGACATGATACTATACACAGAGAATCCTAAAGATGCTACCAGAAAACTACTAGAGCTAATCAATGAATTTGGTAAAGTAGCAGGATACAAAATTAATGCACAGATATCTCTTGCATTCCTATACACTAATGATGAAAAATCTGAAAGAGAAATTAAGGAAACACTCCCCTTTACCACTGCAACAAAAAGAATAAAATACCTAGGAATAATCCTACTTAAGGAAACAAAAGACCTGTATGCAGAAAACTATAAGACACTGATGAAAGAAATTAAACATGATACAAACAGATGGAGAGATATACTATGTTCTTGGACTGGAAGAATCAACATTGTGAAAATGACTATAGTAAACAAAGAAATCTACAGATTCAGTGCAATACCCATCAAACTACCAATGGTATTTTTCACAGAACTAGAACAAAAAATTTCACAATTTGTATGGAAACACAAAAGACCCCAATTAGCCAAAGCAATCTTGAGAAAAAAAAACCAAGCTGGAGGAATCAGGCTCCCAGACTTCAGACTATACTTCAAAGCTATAGTAATCAAGACAGTATGGTAGTGGCACAAAAGCAGAAATATAGATTGATGGAACAGGATAGAAAGCCCCAAGATAAACCCACACACATATGGTCACCCTATTTTTGTTAAAGGAGGAAAGAATATACAATGGAGAAAAGACAGCCTCTTCAATAAGTGGTGCTGGGAAAACTGGACAGCTACATGTAAAGGAATGAAATTAGAACATTTCCTAACACCATACACAAAAATAAACTCAAAATGGATTAAAGACTTAAATATGAGGCCAGACACTATAAAACTCTTAGAGGAAAACATAGGCAGAACACTCTATGACATAAATCACAGCAAGATCCTTTTTGACCCACTTCCTAGAGAAATGGAAATAAAAACAAAAATAAACAAATGTGAACTAATGAAACTTCAAAGCTTTTGCACAGCAAAGGAAACCATAAACAAGACGAAAAGACAACCCTCAGAATGGGAGAAAATATTTGCAAATGAATCAACGGACAAAGGATTAATCTCCAAAATTTACAAGCATCTCACACAGCTCAATATCAAAAAAACAAACCAAATGCAAAAATGGGCAGAAGACCTAAATAGACATTTCTCCAAAAAAGATATACAGTTTGCCAACAAACACATGAAAGGATCCTCCACATCACTAATCATTAGAGAAATGCAAATCAAAACTACAATGAGGTATTACCTCACACCAGTCAGAATGGCCATCATCAAAAATCTACAAACAATAAACGCTGGAGAGGGTGTGGAGAAATGGGAACCCTCTTGCACTGTTAGTGGGAATGTAAATTGATACAGCCACTATGGAGAACAGTATGGAGGTTCCTTACAAAACTAAAAATAGAACTACCATATGACCTAGCAATCCCACTACTGGGCTTATACCCTGAGAAAACCATAATTCAAAAAGAGTCATGTACCACAATGTTCATTGCAGCTCTATTTACAATAGCCAGGACATGGAAGCAACCTAAGTGTCCATCGACAGATGAATGTATAAAGAAGATGTGACACATATATACAATGGAATATTACTCAGCCATAAAAAGAAACAAAATTGAGTTATTTATAGTGAGGTGGATGGATCCATAGTCTGTCATACAGAGTGAAGTAAGTCAGAAAGAGAAAAATATATACTGTATGCTAACACATGTATATATACGAAATGAAAAAAAAAAGAAAGAAAATTGGTCTGAAGAACCTAGGGGCAGGACAGGAATAAAGATGTAGACATAGAGAATGGAGTTGAGGACATGGGGAGTGGGAAGGGTAAGCTGGGACGAAGTGAGAGAGTGACATGGACTTATATACACTACCAAATGTAAAATAGATAGTGGGAAGCAACAGCATAGCACAGGGAGATCAGCTTGGTGCTTTGTGTCCCCCTAGAGGGGTGGGATGGGGGGGTCTGAGGGAGATCCAAGAGGGAGGAGATATGGGGATATAGGTATATGTATAGCTGATTCACTTTGTTATAAAGCAGAAACTAGCACACCATTGTAAAGCAATTATACTCCAATAAAGATGTTAAAAAAAACAAAAACAAAAACAAAAGAATATCCTAATGACTTCTATTTATCTACATTTATACATATCTGAAGAAAAATTCAGTACACAGAAATAGGAATGCAAAATATTTATGAAGTTATTTGGTTTGTCAAATACCCAAATTCAAACATTAAACAGCACTGGATTTCACAAAATATCAGCGAGTGTGCTTAAAAAAATTTAAAAAAGAAGAAAAAAAATGAAAAGAAGGAAGAAAAGGAAAAAAAATGAAGGAAAAAAGGCAGGAGCAATCATAATAGATATGGCTATGAAGAAACATCGGAGAATTGTGCTACAAAAGAAGCAATTTAATCATGGCGTAAATAGAAGATAAACTTTATAGAATGCAGAAAATAATTTTCTAAGTATATTCCTATAATTTTACAGGAGAAATGGGAGCAAAAGAGAACTAGTATTTATTGAAGTCCGCTATGGACTTGGCTCCTTTATTTAACCCTCAGCACCATCCAGTGATGTCAGTATTATAATTCCTTTTCAAATGAAACATAACAGAGAATGACATGTGATAAACATTATAGGAAACCACACCTGAGGACCAGAGGGAGATATGGATACATGCGAACATAGGTAACGAGGACAAACTACTTATGGATGGAACAAAAAAGAAAACAATCAAAATCTTAGCTTATGCATATTTCTCCCATAAAAATAAGAAGTACTACAGACAGCTAGAACAAGCAGAATAGGCTAATGTTAAAAAGGTCTTTGGAACAACATTAAGTTGTTTTTACTAAAGAGAAAAAAATAATAAATTACCTGGAAAGGATCAGGCGAACATCATTCAATGAAAAGAGGAGGGACTGATTTTCTTCCCCCTCATTTTCTCTTTCTTTATTGAAGGCAATCTTTTGTCCTGTGGATTATTAAAGAAATGTTATTTAGGCCACGCAGACTATGATATTTTTTTTACGGCAAACATGTCAAATTAAAGTAATATTAATGGCAAAATGGAAGCCAATAGACCAGATGCAGAGTGTAACCAAATTAAAAAAGACAACAGAAATCAGAAGAATCACTTTCAAAAGTCTTTCCAAAATATTAGTAAAGCAAACGTTTAAGTCAATTATATCAGTAATAGTGGAAGCAGAAATATATAGTCACAGCAAAAGTTTATATGGAAAATAGAACTTATGAAACACACACACACACACACACACACACACACACAAGGGAGAGAAAACGCAAAGCACTGTAAAGGAGAAAATAAGGTATGGTTTAATTTAACTAAAAGTTTTCTAATAATTAAACCATTTATTTTTATTATACCATAAAAGTGTAACAATCTAGTTTATTACTGATAACTCTTTAATGATAATAAAATCATTGTTTCTTTTTTATATTAGGAAATATATTTTTGTTTATTACACAGCAAATATTCTTGTAAAATAGATAAGCAAATACAGATAAACAAAACCAGCTCTATATTAATTAGACTAGGCTAGGTTGTGCCATGGTAACAAAAAAATCCCCATATCTCAGGGGCTTAAAACAAACAAACCAACCAAAAAGATTTATTTTTCTCACTCATGCAGTACTGCCCCTGTGAATTATTGTGTAAGGTTTCTTAGGCTGCTATAACAAAATACCATAGTCTGTGTGGCCAAAGCAACAGAAATTTGTTTGCTTACAAGAAGTCCAAGATGAAGGTGTTTTGGTGGAGTTGATTTCTGAAAAGAGAAAAACTGGAATATTGAAAAATACCCCAAATGACAATGACACTGTGTATAATTTTCTATTGTAACATTGTTCTTATAACTAATCTAATAATGCTATGATAAAAATCACTTTGTCTTCTTATGATCTGTCACTGTACAAAGACATTACATAATTATTGACTATATTCCTCATACTGTACATTTCATACCCATGACATTCATTTTGCAGCTGGAAGTTTGATCATTTTTAAATGTATAGAAGTATCAAATCACTATGTTGGGTAACAGGAAATAACATAGTATTGTAGCTAGCTCAATTATACTTCAAAAACAAACAAATATAGAAAGATCAGATTTGTGGCCACTAGAAGAGGGGAGTAGGTGGAGGGGGAATTGGATGAAGGCAGTCAAAGTGTACAAACTACCAGCTACAAGATAAATAAATACTAGCAGTGCAATGAACAACATGACAAATAGAATTAACTCTGCTATATGTTATATATGAAAGTTAAGAGAGTAAATCCTGAGTTCTCATTGCAAGGAAAAAATTTTTTCTATTTCTTTAATTTTTTAAAAAACTTTTTATTTTATATTGGAGTATAGCTAATTAACAATGTTGTGATAGTTTCAGGTGCACAGCAAAGCGACTCAGCCATACATATACATGTATCCATTCTCCCCCAAACTCCCCTCCCATCCAGGCTGCCACATAACATTGAGCAGAGTTCCCTGTGCTACACAGTAGGTCCTTGTTGGTTACCCATTTTAAATACAGAAGTGTAGACATGTCAATCCCAAACTCCCTAACTATCCCTTCCCCCCCTCCAACCCCCTGGTAACCATAAGTTCGTCCTCTATGTCTGTGAGTCTGTTTCTGTTTTAATTTTGTATTTATATGAGATGATGGGTATTCACTGAACTTATTGTTGTGATCATGTCATGATGTATGTAAGTCAAATCATTACGCTGTACACCTTAAACTTGTTCACTGCTGTGTGTCAATGATATCTCAATAAAACTGGAAGGAAAAAAAGAGAAATAAAGCATTAAGCTCTCTTGACACTTTTTTTTTAAGTTGTGTTAAAATAAATATAACATAAAATTTACCATTTTAATCATTTTAATGCCACTGTACACTTCAGTGGCATTAAATACATTTACATTCTTGTGCCATGAGCACCACTATCCATCTACAGAACTTTTTCATCATCCCATATTGAAACTCTGTACCCACTGAACACTAACTCCCTATTCTCCCTGCCCCCAGCCCCTGGTAACAATTGTTCTACTTTCTGTCTCTATGAATTTGGCTACTCGAGGTATCTCAGGTAAGTAGAATGACATAGTATTTGTTCTTTTGTAACTGGCCAGAATAAAATTACTACTGAAGAAAACTTTCCAAAGCATATTCTTCTAGTATGAATTCCAAATAAAAATTTTTTAGAAGGGGAATAGATGTATTAAACAGTGTGGAATATTTTGAGCATTCTATTGTGTCCTGGCAAATATTTTTCCTGAAATATATTGTAGAATCATCCCAATTCCTTAAATCCTTGTGAACATTAGACATTACTTAAGAATAAAAAGAGAAGGACAAGGAGGAAAAGAGTTGAGGAAAACTTTTTGCTAAGTATACCGTCAAAAAACACCACTTCATTGCTTTAATTTTTTTAACCCAAAAAAACCTATTATTATATTTTTGCTTGCATATACTTTTAATGATATGGAAAATGTAGTCACTATTTTGGTTAATTTTTTTTTCTCAGAGAAGCATTTGCTGTTCAATTAAAGACATTTTACCTATTCTAAGTTATTTGCTACTTTGAGGAAGAAATCTAAATTCTAACGTATTTAAAAGTTTGTGCATACATATGGGCCAAAGATTCCATACAAGAAATTGATATTTAACAGCACCTTATCCTGACAAAGTCCCAATGATCAAGGTTAAAAAGTAGATGCAATATTGTCTTTCTCTGAGACTGTTTTTATCATAAAGCCAGAAACTCACATGCCATCACCTGAAAGAGCACATCTGTACTATCAGAAAGGATGCACACTTTTTCCAAGAATAGTATTAGAATGTGACAGATGAATAAACATCTCTGATCTTCATCACAGCATCTTTACCTCTTTACCTCACCAGAGAGCTGTGTTAAAGGTGGACAGCCCCTGAAGAAGGTAAAAGCCCATGATTCCACCAAGTGCTGAACTTCCTCCTGGCCCTAATGTGCTCGGTAGACTTCAGCTGGATGTGAGCTCTTGCCTTAAGCTATTTACACCATGATCAGGCTAGTAATTAGCAAAATGTTTAATATAATATAGAAGCAATTAGGAGGTGATAACATGCAATTAAGATGTGTTTTCAGATTAAAGATTTTATAGTGCTCTTTTTCTTGAAAAGATAAAGTGCCTATCTCAAAATGTCAAACTGCAGTGATTTAATCTGAATTATTTTCAATTAATATGCATGTATTCTTGCAAAGTGTTCACCGTTGTTATTGACATTGATAAATTAAGCTCATCCCAGCTGAATTTATCCTTGAGTCACTCTATATTTCCTGAATGTCAGCTCTTCATTCGTATTTTTTTTCTTTGCCTACAAGCTGTGAGTGATCTAACTCTAAGTCCCTTGATTCATCCCTGGGATTACAGTGATGTGTCAGTCTGGAAGAACAATAATCTGAAAGGGCATTGTTATAAATAGAGTGTTAGAATATAATTGTTTGTCATGTCATTTCTCCTCTTTAAATTCCCTTGAGTCCTGTTGAAGTAATTTAGACAGCTAAGATGACAAGAGTCTTGAGACTGTACTTATAGAGTTGTCCAACACATCTTTAGCCTATTCTGCCTTTTGAGACCATCTTGTCTGCAAAGTAGGAAAAGCAAACATCATATGAGTTTTGACTACAGTGTGGATTTAATTTGAGAGTTTACACAGGCTACTCTTTGTACAGTACAAGCATTGTGCCTCCTAATTCATCTGTACTTGTTGGGACAATGGCTGTTAAATGGCATTTAAAATTAATTAGAAATTGTCATGAGTGAGCACTGCAGCCATTGAAGATAACTTAAAGGAATTAAATATTTAATGTGTAGGAGTTTGTTGGTGTTGTCTTTTTTGTAAAGACAATGTGCAGATGAATGGGTTGGGAGTAAAATATTTAATTTTTAGCTGTTATTATTTTATATCAATTTCACTATTTGTAAATTAAAACTAATATTAATGATTATAACAGTAATACATGCCCTATAATATGGTGATAAAATTAGAAACAAATCTAATATTTCTTTCTAAACAAAATGTACAGAAATGCCTCACATCTGAGAATTATTATTTATTAAGAAGCACTTCAATTTACAGT
The DNA here is from genome assembly GCF_965194825.1 of Balaenoptera physalus. Taxonomy (NCBI): domain Eukaryota; kingdom Metazoa; phylum Chordata; class Mammalia; order Artiodactyla; family Balaenopteridae; genus Balaenoptera; species Balaenoptera physalus. The sequence continues at coordinate 30,117,667 of NC_138891.1, forward strand.
TGGTTTAGTAATTAAAATTGTATCTTTACAAATTATGAATGAGTGTAATTTAAGAGGTAACAGTTCATAGAATAATGAATATACCTTATGCCATGATGGATTTATAAGTACACTTACTAGATCTAGTAAATAAACATTTATTTTAGGTTTAACTGAATTTTTTTACCTATCCAAGTTCACTAAAATGAAGAAAATGAATGTTTTGATAAAAATTATCATCTTTGTAAAGAAAGAATTTAGCATTCTTTACTTGATAGGCTTTGTGAGTTTGACATTATTAATGTTTGTGTCCTATGGTCTTTGAAGTGGGGTGCATCCACCTAGAAGAGCCAGACAATCCTTGAAGTATGCAAACAAAATATTATATTCATTTAAATTATATTTACATTTCATCTAAAAATAAGAAATGCATTTAACTTTCAATATGTAAATGACATCCCTGTCCTGACGCTGCCCTGTGCCAAGGGCTCACACAGAGGCCATATGTTATATACGCATGTGCAATGCATCCTAGGCAAGAGAGCAGTTCACAGTGTAGAGGTATCAACGGAGGAATCATCAAGGCATTGGTTTGCTTTTGTTGTATTTCCATACAGAGCATAGTTAAGTGGATTTGTGGACTACGTTAGTTTTAATTAAGCTAGCCCTCAATATTGACAAGTGACTTTATAAGTTTCCAGCAAAGAAAATGCAGCTGAATATACTCATCATGCCAGTGCGAGTGAATTTAAACAAAAATCTTGTCATAATTGGAGATGGGATTGAAAAATTAGCATCCTGATTTAGTAAGAGGGACCAATAATGTACTTCTTCCATTTAGGACTACTTATCTTTGAGTAGTATCTTTTTTAATGGTGACAACCATTAAGCAGGTATCAAAATAAATTAAACTTATTTATAATTTATAAAAAATAAGAATATATATTCATAAATGTATATAAGTATATATATAAGCATATATATTTATAAAAATAACTAAACACTTATTTTTTCTGTACAAACAAAATGTCATTTCTTCCATTAAATATTGTTCGAGTGATAAAAATAAGATTTGTAATATTAATTAATAAAATAAAGTAGACATTTTAAATTTTTTATTCTAGATGAATTTCATTCTAACTTTCAGAGTATCTTTTATGCATTCATAAAATGAATATGCATAAACAACAATAAAACATATTAGCTCAATTAGATAAGTGCACATATTAAAACCAGATAGTCAAAACAAAAAAAAAAACAAAACCAAATAGTCATTTTTGTAAGCATTTGGTCTAATCAAGCAAAGTAATGCTTGATCAGAAAAGTTTACAGACCACTGTTATAGACAGCCAGTCCTTTGCCCATTCAATATACTGAGGTATGTAAAGTGTGTTTAAGTGTATGTGAGCTTAAACACACACACACACACACACACACACACAGGTGCACAAAAGTATATTCCAGAACCCATATATAAGCTTATGTAGAAATGTACTTTCATTTAATACACCTTTATTAAATATTAAGGTACTGTACTAAGTACAGGATAGAAAATATGCAGTGGGTTTTGCCTTCAAAGGAACCACAGGGTGAAATTCTCCCATGGTTGCTACAAAATTATTTGAAAGAAACATGATGGAGAGAAGGTCAGTATAATAGTGAAAATTATGTATTAGAAAAATATCTGATAATTATCCTGTTGTAGGAAGTAAACACTTATTTTTTCTGTACAAATTATAATAATAAATCATTATGTATATTATTTATATTTATACAATACATTAATTATTATAAAAATATATATGAACACAAATATAGTTAGGCCCTGTCAGTCGCTGTAAGACTGAGGAACAAATCCTGAGAGCAGGTGATGGGATTAAGAAGAGACCCCGTCAGGAGGGTGGTGTACAAGCACACACACACTTTATTTCCCATCAAAACTCTTTTTATAGATTGCAGTAGGCAATACATGTTTTTGTTGAAATCACAAGACAGAATCATCAGACAGTGTTTTCTTAATGTTGAAGTTATAGTACAAAACATTCTGTGAGCCAGAATATAAACATGTGTGAGAACAGACTGTCATTACCGAAATATGCCAAAGAAAAACTATAGTTAGAGAAACCACAAGCAACCTCACGGGCCAAGACTCATGTCTTCTCTAATAACTCTTTTGGGTCCTGTCAAGAATTAAGCAGGACTTTGCCATGCTTTAAGCTGCAAGAACTGTGTCAGCTTGCAGCTGGTTCCCAACAAGGCCCTATGCAATTGGCATCTTTGCAGGTCAAAAACTGTCATATTGGTGATGTATGTCCACTAAACGTCATAGAACAAAATTTCCCTTGATTTTATACAGCCCCCATTTCTTTCTAAGACTGTAAAAACCTAGAGCAATGTCTTGTCTATGGTAGGTGCACAGTAAGTATTTGTTGAATATTTATCAACACTGTTATTAGCACAGTATTTCTCGTACATTGTTATTACCTAGTCATGCCAATCACCTTCTCCCTACTCTCAACCTCTTTTTGGAGAACCTATTACTTGCTGGCCACAGTTGATGGACAGCTGACAAGTGCCCAGTTTGATTGTCTCTCCAAAATGAGAAACTGGCAGTCCAAAATAGGCAGGGGCAAAGCATCTAATTAAGCTTGGTGAGATCTCTTGGGACCCAGACCATGGCGAGGATGTGAAGCACTTGGCAAATTCAGATAATTAGGATGATTAAACATGGTTTTCTAAAAGTTGCTTTGAGAATTCTGATGAATAGTATCCTGGGTTGACCAAGTCACATAGACCTTAGGTCCATGCTTTGCACTGGACTAAGTTTAACTGGCAGTCCAGAGACAGAGAATGGGCATTCAGACTCTAGCTATTTGACTTTTACACTTCAGTGAATGATGTCCTAGTGTAAGGACGTTTCTCTGTGGCTGATCAAATCACACTTTACTTAAAAATTTGATTGAGCTGGTTTTCTAGCTTCAGAAAATTTCTCAAATGTTTTTTACTGCTTAAAGGAATGTAGATAAATACTGTGTCTGATGTGTACGTCCAATCTCTCAGTTCTTTCTGATTCTACAATGTACTTAGAGGTAATCTTAGGAAGACACACCAATCAACAAATTGTGTTGGCAAAATGATAAAGAGTATTGATCCATTTGAATGATACATTTAAATAGAGTTATTTCTATATCAGTCATTCAAAATAATCAATATTAATTTTTTTAATATTAAAATTTTGTGCATTTGATAAAACCATCTCGAATTCAATCAGACCAATAAAGCATCGCTTAAAAATTCTAACATTTATTTTTTAACTGGCAAAATAGATTCTTTTAAGTTTATTCATGTCAATAAACAAACATGTGTTACCTACAAATCATTTCACACATTTAAAAGTTTATATTTTAGATAAGTGCCTCAATAGAATATAATTTCTGCCATTATATTACTATAAAACAAGAAAGTGTGTTTTGAGGTTAAGTTTTAGAAAAAGTCCTGCAATTATTTTAAACAATCTAAGCATAAGATGCTATAGGAAAATTGCCATTACTTTTATCAGAGAAAGAGCATCCATCAAACACTAAAAGCGGTTTCTAATACTTGTATAATTTGAGGATAATTTTTCAGCCACCTTCTTATATGGAGGTGATTATAAAAAGGACACTCAGCCCTTAGTTAGTATTCTGATATTATCAAAATGATGAATAATCTACTGGTATTCAGGATAGACTCATGATTTTAACCTTATGTTTATTTGTTTGTTTTTAACCAGTCGATAAGGAGTTAAGGTCCTCTCCACACTAAGGTTTTTGGCTCATTGTGGCTAAACAACACAATGGAACAATAATACTTATCTTCGTAAAATAAATGTATTCATATATATTACATATTTTCATAAACGCTTGAGAACATGCAGTGTTTTTAACAATGAAATGTTTCAGTGCATCAGCAGCTAAACTAAGAATCTGTAATGTAGCCTTTAAAAATTTTCCTGATCAAATTTAATTCTACTGGATGATATAAAGGACCCATTTACATTTCCAACCTTTAAGGAAAATTGAAAGAAGAGTTTTAACAGCTGTGCAGTTTAGTTACAATTGTTTGCTAATAAAAGATTGATTTTACTTCAGAGCAAGTAAAAATTACCAATAGCAGTAATGTCCCCAACTAACACACAGACTTCACTATGTCCTACCTAGATGTATGCATGTGTTTATAAAATGTGGGCTTTCCGCTTTACAATACGTCGAATAACTAACTAATTTTGAAAATCCGATCTTAAAACCTAATTCAGGGGGAAAACCTCTCAACCTAACAAAAGGAATTATTGCCGGAGATTAAACTGCTTGATGCCTTTCATTGTTCTAGTTGAGTCAGGAGGGAATATTAATTGAGATGTGCCATGGATTCCGGTGTGTGTTCCATAGTGGTTCACAGGTTTCCTGGTGGTCCTTCCAACAGGAATAGCATAAATGAGTGGAATAAGACGGATCATTCTGAACCACAGTAGTTAAGCCATTGTTCTGTTTGGCACAAAAGGTAATGGTTGGTTGATTTGCTTTATTTCTGTGCTGTTCTGATTTTTCCCTCATACACCCTAATCTCTACCACTTCCTCTGTGAGTCATCAGCAGCTGGACCCAGTGAGACCACAGGAAATGGATCCTAGAAAAGAGCTCTAATGGAGCTATTACTCAAGTTCAATTCTCTTTAAGTCTGGTAAGAACTGAGAGTAACAGAAGATAGAAAAAAAGAATTATTTTGCATTTTCTGCTTTGAAGAGCCTCCAAATCATGCTGACCTATTTATATTTCTCTGCGGACACACGATAGATATATTTATCTCAATAATTCTTATGAACAAATACACTGTAGATGAAAAAAATAAGAATATTTTACACTATTACCCACAGTAATTTAATGATTTCTGCTGGAGTTTTTTTGTTTATTGGTTTGGTTTTGTAGTAGTTTATTTTCTTTTGCAAATTCCAAAAGCAATATCTTAGTACTTTTTTTCCCATGTAGAATCTATCCAACAGTTTCTGCTAGTCTACATCTGATACAGTTACTATTATAACCTCCATTAAACATAAACATCCCTATTTTCTCACCACACGAGGGTATCTTGAATTGGATTTACAAAGAGCAGCTTGATTTATGGTTGTTTTCTCTCCATCCTATTTGAAAACAAAAACAAAAACTTAGCATGGCATCAGGCTTTGATATGAGGGAGTTCCCACAGTCTACTGGCAAAATCTCTAGCTTATCTTGACTAGAGATTAGGCTAGAAATTTTACTAAAGAGGAAGGTGTCAGGTACACCTGAAACTGTGGCTAAAGTGCTAGGCTATTTAACAAGACTCTGAATAAGAGAGCCCCATATCTCAGGCTTCTACTATTCCTTTACTCCTCAAGTGGAATCTCAGCCTCCTTCAACTAAAAAAAGATATTTAAAAATGCTAAAAAGTATTAAATAACGCTTATTTGTTAATACATTTCTCCTACACGTGGTATAAAGGACATTTGTAGGAATTACAACCACAGATGATAGTGTCTCTTCGTTGACCAGAAGTATAGGGAAATAAGATGAGATCTCTGAAAGCAATTATGGACATAGAGAGAGTGTGCAGTCCTCTAGTGCTGGAGGCCCCTCTCCCCACTATACCCTCTCTACCCATGCAGACTTGCCTTTTTCTATTACTCTCATGCAGTACCTCTTTGCTGGGGTCCCTACATCTGTCTTCTCAGCATGCCATGTGCAGAACAGAAGGCTCCATCTATTGAACCCAACCTGACCTTCATTCCACAAGGGTCATGTTTCCTGAAACTCTTTAGGCATCCTTCCTTTCCCTTCCATACTTTAATGGCAAAATTGTTGTAAAAGATCTAATGGTTTGCTCTACTTAGAAATATCTTCAGCCAACAAAAGACTCCAAGAGTTTTAAAAAAGGCAATATAATTCTCTCATACATCTACATTTAAAATCTATTTCCCCTGAAAGGGATTAAGTCTAAATTATTGTGTCGGTAAGAAAATGACTTTTTTAGCCTTAGTTATATTAGGAATTGGGAAGTTTTAAATATCATATATGTTAGTATTAATTCATTCTAAAAGTGTATTTTTAGTACCACAGAAATGCCTACAAAAATGTAATGTTACTTTTCCAGAGAATTTTAATGATCTCTATCTAAATTTTTAAAAAAATCTTTGGGAAGTTGTGAAATATTAGGGGATTTAAAGATTCAATATTTATAAATCCCACATCTGTCTTCAGCAATGGGTGCCTTTAAAAGTAACAACCTGAAGTCCTGAAAATAACTCTGTTTTTTTTAAATATATGTGTTTTACATTTTATGGCATTGCCAGATATTTTGACTCATAATTACATACCAGAAAATATCACTATACCTTTCTCAAAATGAGTGACATGGTCGACAAGCCCAGTTTCACCAGTTCAAATGTAAATTAGTTTTTGGTTAGGAAAAAATAATTAAGATTTATTTATGTGTTTTGGAGAAATTCACGAAGTTTTATAGCATTCCATTGCAAATTAATCCCTGATTAATGCTCATTTGCTTTCATGCGTGATCTCTGGTACTAGGGACTCAATACTTTCCCCCATAGTTTTAGCTTTTATTCATACAGCATGGATTAGTTTTACATAATAAGACATCTGACAGTTTTCAATCTTTTGATAGAATAAGAGGTTAGGATAAGCCTGAAAGCCTTCCGGTTATACTTAGTTTTAACAGATTTGTTTGTTTTACAATGGAAATGTTTTTTTTCTTTAAAATTTTGAACTATTTACAATTGCTTGTTTTCTTTTACTATTATAATATTTACGATAACATTTGAAATATTCTAGAAATATAAAGTGGTCTCAATGACCTTTGTTTTACATGAAACACAAACCAGATCACAATGAGAATTTCCAAAAGGGATGCATATTTTGTAACCTGATGAATAATGGTGATAGAAAATGACCCTGTATTAATCATTAATGACTTTTTCTCATAACTTACTCATTTTCTCCATAAAGATTTGTTAAGCATCTTTAATATATAAGGCATTTTGCTAGGTAGTTTTTACTTAAACACAAGCAGATAATACTTCAGCTTTACAAAAAGTTATTAATAAGAGAATAACCACCTTGATATTTGCTGTATAATTCCTTTTAAAATGTCCCTTATCCTCCTGAATAAGTTTGCAAATATTTTATTTCATGGAACCTCTGTACTCCAAGAAAACAGAAAGGAGAACTCTTCTGTTATCTTCTCCAAGCTCTCCCACCACAAAGCTCTTGCCCATGCAGTTTTTTCCAAACTAAAATGTCTTGTCCCTTTACCTTTTCTTTACATTCTAGCAATAAGCAGTGTGAGGGAATTAAGTCTCAGTCTCTCTAGTCACTCATGATCAAAATGATGATAAGTTAAAACTGGAAAATAGGAGAGGTCCTAAGAAGCCATCTCTTCCGTCTGGTACTGTTTTGTATCTATCTCAGCAAAGTAGGGATGAAGACCAGTGATGACTCTTGGAATACATGCTCTTCAGTATCCACTCCACAGAAAACCAGGTATTGGCTCAAGCCATAGACAAATAGTTTGGTAATAATGGGTTCAGTGATGAGTTTGGGGGTAGTGTAGAAAATTGGAGCATGAAATTTGAGTAATGGAGGGAAAAATGCTAGGAAACTTTCAGGTTACCACAAATGGGATGCTTTCACCAGCACTGTCTGTAAAGACCTGCTTTACTTGGTACCAGTTGTATTTTTTGGATGCTAAGGCATACTATAGAAAATATGAGCCTAAGAGATATTGGGTCAATAAGGGATTTGGGCACTGAATTAATGTTGGAGACAATAACAACATAAGAATAAACTTATGGGGAAATTCCATATTTATTGCATTTTAGGAGGAATAGGACAGCCTTCCAAATATACTGAGATCTATTGGGAGAAAGGAAGCTTTCCAAAGTGTGATAAAGATTCATTGCACCCACTACACACTTAGAACAAGAATGACAATATGGAATATGGAAGTATTACCTATGAGACTACAAGTTTCAACTTACAGCCATCTATAAAAATATCAATGTATATGAAGTCATATCATAAAACCAGGGAAATCAGAGAGGGTGTCTCACAGGAAGGAGCAGTCAAGATGTAGTTCAAAGCATGACTCTAAAGTCAGGCAGGTCTAGCTTTAAATCCAAGCTCTACCTTTACTAGAAATGTTACTTTGGACAAATTACTTCACTTCTCTAAGTTTCAGTTGCCTCATCTGTGCAATGGGAACAGTATTAGCCCTTGGCACATAAACTAGTAGTGACTATGCAGTGATTAGCTCAGTGCCTACCATGAAGTTGTCACTATAGACAAATCTTTATTACTGCTTCTCAGAATTCCCACAACAATTTATTAGTACTATTGCAATGTCTATACTACATTATAGTTATTTATGTATTTAGCTTTCAGTTTCTACCAAATTCTTGCTGCAGCTTCAATCCACATCAGTTTCAACTTTGAACCAACACATTGCCTCAAAAACTGTCTTTTCCTGAAGAATTATTTGAAGTCATCAGAGTAATGTCACCAAAATGGCAGCATAGGAGACCTCAGCCTCCATCCAACTTTAAGAAGCTAAGAGGTCATCCCAAAATTTCAATCCAAAATGGTCTTCTGCAAGACACATTATAATAAAACTGTTTAAATCAAAGACAAAAAGCAAATTTTAAAAGCAAGAAGAGAAAAAAAAAACAACCATCTCATACAAAGGAATCCCCCTATGGCTATCAGAAGATTTCTCATCAGAGACCTTGCAGACCAGGAGAGAATAGGATATATTCAGAGTGCTGAAAGAAACGGGCAACCAAGAATAGTTAACGCAGCAAAGGTATCCTTCAAAAATGAAGGCAAGGACTTCCGTCGTGGCGCAGCGGTTAAGAATCTGCCTACCAATGCAGGGGACACGGGATCAATCCCTGGTCCGGGAAGATCCCACATACTGTGGAGCAACTAAGCCTGTGAGCCACAACTACTGAGCCTATGCTCTAGAGCCCACGTATCACAACTACTGAGCCCATGCCGCAACTACTGAAGCCTGAGCACTCCAGGGCCCACGTGCCACAACTACTGAGCCTGCGTGCTGCAACTACTGAAGTCCGCGTGCCTGGAGCCCATGTTCAGCAACAAGAGAAGCTACCACAGCGAGAAGCCCGTGCACAACAGTGAAGAGTAGCCCCCATTTGCCGCAACTAGAGAAAGCCCATGCACAGCAACAAAGACCCAATGCAGACAAAAAAATATATATATATATTAAAAAAATGAAGGCACGATCAATACTTTCCCTTAAAAAAAAGAAGCTGAGCTCATCACCACTAGACTTACAAGAAATGCTGAAACTTCTTCAAACTGCAACAAAAGGATGCTAATTAATACCATAAAAATGTATAAAAATATACAACACTCTGGTAAAGATAAGTATATAGTCAGATTCAGAATACTCTAATAGTGTAGTACGGCAGTGTATTAACCACTTGAATATAAAGGTTAATGGCAAAAGTATGAAAATAGTAATAACTACAGTAATTTGTTAACAGATACACAATACAAATAGATGTAAATTGTGAAATCAAAAATATAAAAGAGGGTGTAAAAAGGTAAAATTTTTGTATGCAATCGAAGTTAAGTTGTTATCAACACAACAGAGACATATCTATAAGGTGTTCTAGGTAAGCCCAATGGTAACCACAAAGCTAAAACCTACGGTATATTCACAAAAGATAAAAAAAAGTGAAACAAAAGCATACCACCTATGGTAAACATGACAAAATTCAGAACCCAGAAATAAGCCCTCTCATATATGGTCAGTATATGGTGACAATAGAGACAAGAATACTCAATTGGGAAAAGATTATCTCTTCAGTAAATGGAAAACCTGGAGAAGCACATGCAGGAGAACAAAATTTGACCCCTATATTACACCACTCAAAAAAAATGGACACAAAAAGAATTAATTAGTTAAACATAGGACCCGAAACTGGAAAACTCCTAGAAAAAAGGGGGAAATAGCTCCTTTACATTGGCCTTGGCAATAAATTTTTTTGGATATGACACCAAAAGCATAAAAATAAATAAGTGGAACTACATCAAACTAAAATTCATCTGCACAGCAAAAGAAACAACAAAATGAAAAGGCAATCTACAGAATGGAGAAAATATTTTCAAATTATATGTCTGATAAGTGGTTAATGTCCAAAATATATAAAGAACTTATACAATTCAATAGCAAAAACCAACAAAAAATGTTTTTAAATGGGCAGAGGAACTGAATAGACATTTTTCTAAAGAAGACATACAAATAGCCAACAGGTACTTGAAAAGATACACAATATCATTAATCATCAGGGAATGAAAATCAAAACCACAGTAAGATATCCCCTCATACTTGTTAGAAAGGCTATCACCAAAAAGAGATAATAAGTGTCGGTGGAGATGTGGAGGAAGGGGAACCCTTGTGCACTGTTAATGGGAATGTAAATTGGTGTAGCCAATTGGAAAACACTGTCGAGTTTCCTCAAAAAGTTAAAAATAAAAGTACCATATGATCCAGCAATCCTACTTCTAAGTTAATATCCTAAGAAAATGAAACAGGATATCAAAGAGATACCTGCACTCCCATGTTCATTGCAGTGTTATTCATAATGGCTAAGATATGGAAACAACCTAAGTGCCCATCAAAAGATGAATGGATAAAGAAAATGTGGCACATATACACATGTACGCAATGGGGTATTATTCACCCATGAGAAAGAAGGAAATCCTACCATTTGGATGTTCCCTGAGGGCTTTATGCTAAGTAAAATAAGATAGACAGAGAAAGAAAAATCACTCATATGTGGAATCTAAAAAAGACTAACTCACAGAAACACAGTAGAATGATGGTTACCAGGTGTTGGGAAATGGGGGAAATAGGGAGTGTATCAAATGTATTTGATAATTTGTTGAATTTTTTAAAAATCTTTTTTCAAAAAGGATTTGAGGAGACATGAAGAATATTTATAATTTCATTTAAAGAAAAGTACATGTTCAAGTATAATCAATATTTATCTAACTAAATAGTAATGAATATTTGAATTCATTAACCAATCAAATAGGTTGTATTTATGTAATAAAAGGGTTGAGTTAGAGCTGAGAACACCTGTTTGAATCTAGGTTCTGCCCCCTTATTTCAGTGTTTGAGAAAAGGCTTTATAGTTCCTGAACCTCAAAAACTGTGAAAAATAATTAAAATTTAATGAGATGACATTGTGTGAAAGCAACCATTCATAGTGCCTGGCAACTAATGGCACTTAGGAAAGTTTTAGTGATACTGCCTTTAAATGGATACACAAAATATCTCAGAATTATTTTATTGCGTTTTTGGATTTTTATGTCTCTCCCGCAAAGTATGTATCCATGAAGCTAACTCATCTATGAGGCTGTACACAAATAATTTGAGATTAGTTATGGAAGAATAACAGGAAAATGAGAAAATTCCCCAAAACAAAACTAAAATGAGATAGAATGTTTTTCTTAGATCCTTTCATTTCCTCCAAAGTAAATGTATCTTGTATCTATTGATTAGAATATTCTGATACATTTTTAACAAGACTCTTAACATGAAAATTTAATTTATCCTATATTTTATTAAACAGTTATTTACTGAGTATTGTATTAGTTTCCTAGGACTGCCATATCAAAGAACCACAAACTGGAGGCTTACAAAAACAGAAATCTATTCTCTCACAGTTCTGGAGGCTAGAAGTCTCAAATCAAGGTTTCAATAGGACCATGTTTTCGCTGAGACTCTGGGTAGAATTCATTTTTGCCTCTTCCTAGCTTCCAATGGTAACTATCAATCCTTGACATTCCTTGGTTTGAAGCTGCAACACTCCAATTTCTGTCTCTGTTGTAACATGGTGCTCTTCTCATGTGTCTATGTCTTTTCTTATAAGGATACCATTTTATTGGATTTAGAGTCCACCATAATAAACCTCATCTTAATTTAATTACATCTGCAAATACCTTAATTCTAAATAAAGTTACAGGGCTTCTGGCCGTGCTCTGCAACAAGAGAAGCCACTGCAATGAGAAGTCCACACACCGCAAACGAAGAGTAGCCGCTGCTCACCGCAACTAGAGAAAGCCCACGTGCAGCAACGAAGACCCAACACAGCCAAAAATAAATAAATAAAATAAAATAAATAAATAAATATAAATAAATAAATAAATAAATAAATAAATAAATAAATAAATAAAGTTACATTCACAAGTACCAGAGCTTAGGATCTCAACTTATCTTTTCAGGGATATAATTGATCCCATAACAGACCCCTATTATATAGCAGGTAATATTCAAGGCATGGAGGACTCAACAGTAAAAAAGCCAAAAAAAGAAAGTCTTACAATAATCACCTCCACCTCTGTTTTGGGAAAAGAAGGTTTGGGCTCCATATCTGCTCAGGAGTTCCTCCTTGCAGAATCTCTCCATCCCAGCCATTTCTCATTTTTCAGATACACCAGTGTTCTTTACAAATTCAGTTTCCTCCCAGGTTTGTAGATTAGAAAAAATGGCTCTCTTTTTATGTTCAGCTTAGTAGGTGATTATCTAATAGTAGATTAAAGCTAAAAAGTATCAAGAACACATAACCACAAAATTATCTTGTGTCTGTTTAACAGATGTGGAAACTCTACCCATCTTATTACTCTGATTGTATCACAACACTTGTTAGGCAGTAACAATGGTGTGCACAGCCCTCCAATTATAGAATTAGACACGTTCTGACTCAGTTGGCATACTGCCAAGTTGGGCAAAGTGCAAACAAACATTAGGAGGATGTGAGTAATAATAGGGAAGAAAATTCAATGAATTACTGTTTGTTTCCAGTATTATTCCATATTATAAATGTCAAAATTCTGAGACAGTTAAATGGAAAAAATGAAAAATCGTATTTAGATCATTAGAGGAAATTAGTACATACTTCTTAGAACATTTCAAGAAATTTAGAGGAAAAGCTAATTTCTCGCTAATCACCTTTCAGTTCCATACCCTTTTTTGTGTGTTGTTGCATGGTTTTATGTGTGGATATGTGTATTGTTTTAAAGAAAAAAAATAATGCCATTGTTGTATACAATTTACAACTTGTTTTTTTTTCACTAGCAATTCTATCACATACTGAGAATGATATAAGATCACTAGTGATTATGAATTTATCAATTTATCCTATTGAATCTGTCAGGTTTTGTTTTTTATACTTTGAGACTATATTATTAGTTTCATACATATTTAAGATAGTTATAACTTCTCAGTAGATTATCAATATAAAATCATATGATTTTATCATATAAAATATCTGTCTCTAGCCCTACTAATACTTCTTGCCTTAAAAACTATTTTCTCTGATATACAAAAACTAAATAAATTTTCTTTTAGTTAATGTTTTATGTTGTATATTTTTTACCATCCTATTTCTTTCAAACTTTTTGACTTTTTCTGTTTAGGGATGTCTATTATAGACAGTATACAAATAAGTTTTGTTTTTATTTTATCTAGCTTTATAATTTTTTAAAATCGTTATTACATATTTAATATGATAATAATTTAGCATTAATTCTACCCTTTTAGTATTTGTTTTGTATTTCTCCCACCTAATTTTTTTAAAGTCTGTGATTATTTTTAATTAAACTTTTTATTTTGAGGTAATTGCAGATTCACGTGCATCGTAAGAAACAATATAGAGGGATCACATGTACCCTTTACACAGTTTGCTGCAATGGTAATATCTTGCAAAACTATAATACAATATCACAACAAGGATACTGACATTGATATAGTCAAGACAGAAAACATTTCCCTTACCACCAGGATCCCTCATGTGGCTCTTTTACAGCCATACCAACTTCCCTTATACTTCCACCCCTTCCTTAAACCCTGACAACCATAATATGTTCTCCATTTCCATAATTTTGTCATATCAAAATGTTATGTAACTAAAATAATGCAATACCATGTAATCTTCTGAGACTGGCTTTTTTCACTCAGCATAATTCTCTGAATATTTATCCAAGTTATTTTGTGTATCAATAATTTGTCCTCTTTATTGCTGAGTAATATTCCTAGAGGATATGCTGCAATTTGTTTAACCATTCACCTGTTGAAGAACATCTGTGCTATTTCCAAACTGAGGCTATATATGTTCATGTATAAGTGTTTATGTAAATATAAGTTTTTTATTTCTCTGGAATAAATGCCCAGAAATATACAGTTGATCCTTGAACAACATGGGGGTTAGGAGCGCCAACCCTCTGTGCAGTCAAAAACCCACTTATAATTTACAGTTGGCCCTCCATTTCAAAGTACTTCCATATCCACGGTTCCACATCTACAGATTCAACCAACTGTGGATTGTGTAGTACTGTAGTATTTATTGTTGGAAAAAATATGAGTGTAAGTGGACCCTCACAGTTCAAACATGTGTGGTTCGAGGGTCAATTGTAATTGCTGGTCATATTGTAGTTGCATATTTAGTTTTCATACATTTTTTAAAACTGCCAAGCTGTTTTCCAAAGCAGTTGCACCACTTTACATCTCTCCAACAATCCAGTGATCCAGTTTTTCTGCATCCTTTGATAGGTTTATATTGATATCTCACTGTGGTTTTAATTTGCATTTGCCTAATGGCTGTGATGTTGAGCATCTTTTTCATGTGCTTTTTTTTGCCATCAGTATACTTTCTTCAGTGAAATGTACATTTATGTTTTTTCCCCAGTTTTAACTGACTGCTTTTATTTTTACTATTGAGTGTTGAGAATTCTTCATGCATTCTAGATTTTAATCTTTTGTTGCATGTGTGATTTGCAAATATTTTCTCCCACTCTGTAACTTGTCTTTTTATTCTCTTCACAGGCGGTCACAAAGCAAAGTCTTAAGTTTTGATCAAGTCCAATTTATAATTTTGTTTTCCTTTTATAGATCATGATTTGGTGTTAAGTCTAAGAACTCTCTGCTTAATCCTACATCCCAAATATCTTCTGGTGACAAATTTTTCTAGTTTTCCTTCATCTAGGAATGTCTTAATTTGTCCTTCACTTCTAATGGATATTTTCACTGGATGTAAGATTCTAGGTTGACAGTTTTCATAGAGCATTAAAATTTTTTCTCTTTATAGTTTCGTTTCAGAAATTTCTATTGACATTTCTTCAAGCTCACTGATTCTTACCTTGCCTGTGTCCAGTCTATTGACAAGCCCATCAAAAGCATTCTTCACTTATGTTACAGTGCTTTTGATTTTAGGCCTTTCCTTTTATTCTTTCTTAAGAAAGAAAAACTTTCTTATTCAGCAAGTTTTCATCTTGCTGCTTACATTTTCCATCTGTTGTTGCACAAATGGACTATTGCATATAATTGTCTATTATATGGAATAGATGATGTCCACTTTTTCCGTTAGAGCCCTTGTCATATTAATAATCATAGTTGTTTTAAATTCCCAGTCTGATAATGACAACACTTCTGTCATATCTGAGTCTAGTTCTGATGCTTGTTCTGTCTCTTCAAACTTTGTTCTCTTTTCGTATGCATTGTCATTTTTTTTGAAAACTGGACATAATATAGTGGGGAAAAGGAATTGCAATAAGTAGGTTTTTAGTATGAAGCGTTTTGTTTATCTGGATAGAAAGTTAGGCTGTATTTACTGTTTACTATAGCCATAGGTGTCAAAGGCAAAAATTCCTCTGGTGTCCTTGTTTTTCTCTCCCTCGTTGTCTTTGGTTTTCCATAGGCATGTTTCCAAATATGTTTCAAATGACTTACCCTACTTCGTGGCTAGCTTTTTCACACCCTTAGAGTTATCATGTGATCAATGGAAGTTTTTTTATTTTAATGTAGTTCACTTATCAATGTTTCCTTTAGAGTTAGTGCTTTTTGTGTCCTGTTTAAATATTCCAACTCTGGGTTCATGATGGGATATTACTATATTCTCTTTTGAGTGCTTTATTTTTTTTTCCCCATTTGTATTTAGTTCTACTATCTGCTCAGAAGTGGTTTCTGTGTATGGTGTGAGATAGCAATCAAACTTCATATTATTTTTATGTGGAAAATCTCTATGATTTATTCTCCAAAATGGGACACTCTGAGAGTGAAAAAGGATGCAAGAAGTGATTACATTGGGCCAAAACCATCCCCCACAATATATTGAAAAGTCTCTCCTTTCTCATTTCTTAGCAGCACAGCATTTATCATGTCACATATTCGATATGTGTGATTCTGGTTCATATCTGTCTATCCTTGTGTCAGTACTACCCTATATGATATACTACCCCCTTATAAGAGACCTAGATATATTCTAGAATGAGCTCTTTAATCTTCAAGTGTGTCTCAGGTGTTCTTGACTCTTTTTATACGAATTTCACAGTTGATTTGTTAAATCCCACAAAAAAATCCTTTTGGAACTTTGTGAGATGTGCTGATTTTATATGTAAATTTTGGAAACATTGATATCTGTACAATGTTGAGTCTTCTGATTCATCAGTGTGGTATATCTCTTCAGTTGTTTAGGTTTTGTTTAATTTCACTTAATACTTTATAATGTTCTGCTTTTGTTCATATCTTTGTTAAATTTATTCTTAAGTATCATATTTTTGCTATCACTGAAAAGTAGAGAAATGTTATCTTTTTAAAACTTTTCAAAACTATTTTCTATTTGTTGCTATTATGCAAATTGTGTGCATTGATTTGCTTTTAGTAATATTAAGTTCTCATTAATTAAATCATTTATGTGTAGAGGGTTTTGGATTTGTTTATGTAAATAATTATTTCACTCGAGAATAATGAATGTTCTGTTTCTCCCTTTCTAGTCCTTTTTTTTTTTTTTTTCTTAATTTTTTATTTATTTATATTTATTTTTGGCTGTGTTGGGTCTTCGTTTCTGTGCGAGGGCTTTCTCTAGTTGCGGTGAGTGGGGGCCACTCTTCATCGCGGTGCGCGGGCCTCTCACTGTCGGGGCCTCTCTTGTTGCGGAGCACAAGCTCCAGATGCGCAGGCTCAGTAGTTGTGGTTCATGGGACTAGTTGCTCCGCGGCATGTGGGATCTTCCCAGCCCAGGGCTCGAACCTGTGTCCCCTGCATTGGCAGGCAGATTCTCAACCACTGTGCCACCAGGGAAGCCCCTAGTCCTTCTATTTTATTCTGCTTGTTATTCTGCACTAGCTGGATATTCCATAATTTGTAGGTGAAGGTAGTATTCTCACTGTTATAAGGATTACTAAACCCATTATAAGATAGTAAGTGGCTTTTGTTTAAGATCACTGAAGTCATGAACATGTCTCTAGTGTTTTCCACTATACCACATCAGCTCTGTCAACCACGACTGCATTCTTAGAAAATTAGAAAGATTTGAAAATGAGCAGTTAACATACTGGGTTGTAACACCTCACTACATCTACCACCACAACTACCACCATCCCTATAGGGGATAAATTAATGTCATTTTTAGTGACTCTGTATTTTGCTCTATTTCTCCCATCCTGACCTTTCTGAATGCAACTAGATTCAGCTAAACTGGAAGTCCCAAAATGAACCAGCACTGTGACACATTGCATTTGTATTCTTTTAGTGTTAGAAGTTAGAATAAATACTCTAGGTGTTTTTTTTTTAGCTTTAACAGTTCAAAATTATCACTTTTATTGAATCAAAATTTACCTCCTTGTAATTTTTTTTCCTGAGAGAATGTCATGATATAGAGAAAAGGTATTAGTCTTTGCAATTAGAAATCATGCAGTTCACAGTGGGGTCTGCTGTTGCTGGGCCTGTTACCAGAAGCTCAGGCATATGTGGATCCTGTCTGGTTCCTGGGTGTATGGGACTGCCTCTAGGACTTTGTTCAGAGGGTTTGGGGACAAGAGTCTGTTCCAGGGTCTGCAGTTGGGTCCACAGACAGCAGGGCTGTTATCAGTTGTATAGATGGTGTGTCTCCTGCCAAGTCCCTGAGAGTGCTCCTGCCAGGTCACTGGATGGTGCCTGGGCAGGCAGGACTGGCCCAGAATGAGTCCCAGGGCTGCTTTAGGATTAACAGCCCAGATCAAAGTCAACCAACCTGGCTCTAGAGGCACAGACATGAAGATCTCCCAGCAGGCCCCTAAGTGGGCAGGACCACACCCTGAGCACAGCTGGGAGAGCCTGGAGCCAAATTTAAGGACCATTTCAGGATTCACAGGAAGACCAAGGTTAGTGGGCTCACCTCCAAGGACACTTATGGGTGTTTCTCCTGGTGGGTCTCTGAGTGGGCAGAAGTGTTCATGGACCACAGCTGGGAGGTGCTGGAGCTGAGTCACAGGGCTATTTCAGGATCTGCTGTCAGATGGAGGTCAGTTGGCTTGCTTTCAGAGGCACAAACAAGCATGTCTCCCTATGGCCCCCATACTGGCAAGACTACTCCTGGACTGTGGCAGAGAAGAACTGGAGCCCAGTTACAGGGCCATTTCAGAATGGAAAGTTAGACTGAGTTTGGCAAGCTTGCCTCAAGGGGCTTCCAGATCACAGCTGAGTGAGACTGGAGCCAGGTCATGGAGACACTTCATGGTTCATAGCCTGGGCCAAAGACTGTGGGTCTATTGCCTGAGGCATGGGTATGCATGACTCCTCCTGGGTCCCTTGGCATATGTTGCTGGTGGCAAGACCAAGGCCAAATGGGATTGTAGTTTAGTCCACAGGGGTATGGAGCTGTTCCCCGGTCTGTAACTTGGACCACCCAGCTGGGCACAGGTTTGCCCTCTCAAAGGGCCCTCCTTGGTCTTGGACTTGACTGAGTTTCACAGTCTCCTCTCTAGATCCCAAAACTCCCACAAAGGCACATTTCTTCTGTGAATGGCTGCCAAATGATTGTTGTTGAGAGGGGATATGAATGAGGGACCTCTTCCTATTCCATCACCTTGCTGACACCACTCCCTCTCGAGGAAACTTAAATGCATATTAGTAAATGAAAGAAGCCAATATGAAAAGCTACATACAGTGTGATTCCAACTATTGACGTCCTGGAAATGGCAAAACTATGAAGATAGTAAAAATATCAGGGGTAAAATTTCCACTGGTTAGGGGAGAGGGAGGAATGAGTAGCACAGAGGATTTTCAGGGCAATGAAACTACCTTGTATGATACTATAATGGTGAAGACATGTCATTATATATGTTTGTCCAAACCAAGAATGTACAACACAGGGAGCGAATCCTGATATAAACTATGGACTCTGGATGACAATGATGTGTCAATGTAGGTTTATCAATTGTAACAAATGAACCACTCTGGTGGGGGATGATGATAGTGGAGAGGCTATGAATTTGGGTGGGCAGGGGAGATATGGGAAACTCTGTACCTTCATTTTTGCTGTGAACCTAAAACGTCTCTAAAAAATAAGGTCTAGTAAAAAATTGTCTAGTCCAAAAGTTTATATAAAGTGTTTTTTTCCCATTGGTCATGATAATATAGTGAAAAAATTATGAAATAAATTTCTTAATATTAAATCACCCTTGCATTTTTTGTTTGTGTTGGGTTTTTTTGTTTTTTTTACAAAGCCCAACTAGATGATGCTGAAGCAACGATACCTGAATACATTGATAAGTTCAGTTTATTTCTTTAGTTCCTAGACATTTTACTGAACAATTGCTTTTCAGATTAACTTTGTTTTCCTGGGCAGAAAATCAAATTATTGACCAATACAAAGTGTTACTCCTCATTCTTAATGTTTATACAGTTTCTTTGTTTTCATAAATAATTTTATTGGTTAGAAACTTCAGAAAACATTACATAATAGTAGCTATAATAGTTTTCTTTCTTTTACTTTAGTGGAATTCCTTCACACTTGTTAATATTTCATTTAATTTTTTACATTTATTATATGTAATTTTGCACCATAGTGTTTTTGAACTATACTCCTTATATTTTATCAGTTTAGCTTTGAAAACAAATGATGAAATTTTAATTTGTAAAATAACCTCTCAAAGGTTTTAAATAGAAAAAAACCTTCTGGTTTTTGAATATTTGAAAGAATTCAGTAGTGAAATTCTTTGTCCATTGCCTCCTGGAGGGCTGTTGTTTTTTTGTTTTGTTTTGTTTTTGTCCATTCCACCTATTAAGGATTTTTTTAAATCCCTTATTGAAGATTTAGAGTATCCCTATTTTGCTATAAATATGGTCCACTTTACCACAGTTCTCACATTCACTTAGTGTGTGTACATGGTATTTCTCCAGAGGGATGCCAGCTCTACTGGGATGAGAAAGTGCCTCTTCCTGTATCACAGACAGAAAGTCCCATTTGCTATCCTCTTCCTGGGGAGGTCGTCTCACTGCTATTGTAGCATTACATGTTTCACTTAATATCAAAAGCTGAAAGTAGCAAAAAATAAAGGCAGTAACATTGCACAAAATACAAAAATCAGGTAAGACACCAGCTTGAGGAACCCACAACCAAACTAAGGAACAGTGGAAAAAGGTAGCATTGACAGGCTAGACTAGAAATTGATTGATTGCAATAGAACGCATGTTGTAACTGACGCATTTATTCCTCTGAGCTCTATTTTCCTTTAATTTACTCTCACACTCCATGATTGGGGCTCTGAATACGTATTTGCCTTTACCAGCTTTGATGCATTCACTCATATTTCAGAAGCTATAATTTGACAAGCAGTTCTTCTGAGTAAGCTTAAGAGTGACCTCTATTTTATTGTGTAATAAAAACAGTGACTTAATTGAGTTTGCAATTGTGCAAGGCCAGTATTTACAATAAAAGTACCTTTGTTTCTATTTCCCTCTCCTCTCTGTTGAAGTATATTTTTGATTACCGATAAGAGAACCTTAAAACTTGGGGCAGAAGACTCTTCGAAAACTAAATGGAGGGATTGAGCCTTTGAATGGTCATCAGACTGAGCCCATAACAGTCTCTTCCCCAGCTGGGGAAAATCTGAAAGTTACTAAATGTTGAATGGAAAGAAACTCTGTGAGTCAAGTCTTGAGGATTAAGGTCTTTGCAGTTGAGGAGAGATCCTAAGGGAATCACCTCTGCCTATGTGACAACTGTGGATTATCCCAGCTCCCAAATTTCATCTCCAACATCTGAATGCAGCTGGTGAACCAGAAGAGACAAAGTCCCATATATGGGTGCCACACACATATAGCTGCATATGCTACTGTACTTTGGTTGAAGGACAGTTAACATGCTTAACATCTCAAGTTAGCTGACATTTACCTGAATACAAACTAGAATTTATTCTCTTATACCACTCTATTTACTCCCTTCAGTCTTAGCTCATTCTGTACTAAAATGGACTGCTAATTTGGCTTCTGCCAATGATAGCAAATATGGCCTGGGATGTAGAAGCCCCAAAATGAAATTTTGATTAATGGAAACTTATCCTGTGGCCAGAAGTCCCAGAAACTAACACAAGCAAGTGAGGGTTCTGATTTTCCTAACCAGGAAATGACTAATCATAAGGATTGACATGTCAATAAATTCTTACCAAACTGATAAATAAGGAAATTAAAGTGCATTCTTCTCTTCATCCAATTATGGTAATTTTATTTTATTTTAGCTAACATTTTGATATGATCATTGTGGCTAGAAGGTAAATAACAGACCAGGCAGGGAATCATTTTAGGGAAGAGGTTATTTTCTTCACTAGCAAAATATTTCTGGAATCTTTGCTGGCTATATCCAGAGCAAACTTAACAAAGATCATGTTTATTAAAAGTCCCTTTGGTTTATCCCAGATTACTTTTCAAGATCTAGTACTTTACTCCCCTTATTATTTCCTCTTTACCATGTTTTCCCTCATTTTAAATTCTCCATTGAGACTGCTTACCAAGTTGATTATCCCCAAACTCTCACTTTATAAGTTAAAAAAAAATTGTATATTCAATAACCCTAGAACAAATATAATTTATAAAAATAATAATTTGCACTGCCAGCTCTTGGAGGGATTCTTTTCCCTCCTCTGTGAATGTGTCTAATGAGACAATGTGTATCAGGAGGGGAATATACCATTTGGGTTCCCAGATTGCTTGCCCTATTTAGCATTATTATTTTCTTAAAGTTGCAATTAGTATTAGCCTTAAGAAATGAATGAAAATTGGCGATGAATGTAAAAGTTAATAGACGTTAGTATTGTAATTAGCAAGGGTCTGATCTTGCAAGAGCAGTTTTACAACTGCCATCTTTGGAGGACACACAAGTCTCCAGCCTGTCTGCCTGGAGCTTTACGCCACACATGAGGGAAGGGTTTCAGTGGAAAAAGGATGAATTGTCCTCCTCTGCCTCTTATGATGATGAGAATGCAAGGAAATGATAGGAAGTCTGAGCGTCATTCAGCTTCACAGACATAGTCCATCTTTTCCCCAGACAAGTGAGGACAGTCCATTAGAAGTTTAATTGGGCTGTGGCAGCAGACATAATGTAATTGAGATGATGTTTTTATCACAAGACAAAAAAAATGGGACTCTTAGAGAAAAGAAACATCTAGATAAGTTGCTGGAAAAGAGTTATCCCTTTATGGAGAAGAAACAACCTGAATTTCCCTTTGTGTATTTTTTCTACCATTTACCCAGAGGGTACCTTTCTCCTTGCCATCAGTCCTCTGTCTGAGTGGCCCAGGAAAAACGTTTAAAGTAAAAAGTACTGGAAAAGAAGTCTAGAGAAAAAGATACAAAGGCCTGGGAATACATAATGTCATAAATATTTGTTCTAAATTTGAGTGTGAAACTTTACAATTGGAAAATATATTTTAAACTAACAGCACTCAGCATTGGTAATGGTGCCAAGAAATGACATCTCTTGTGTATTGCTTGTGGGCATGTAAATTGTTACAATGTTCACGGAGGGCCATGTGGCAGAGCTAGAAATGTAAAGTATTAAATACAAGAGTGCTATTTGACCCTGTAATTACAGTACAAAATAATCTACCATAAGGAAACAGACATGGCTAAACTAATGTATGTAAAATATATGGATGTTCTTTCCAACACTGACTAGAGTTTAAAAAAAAAGGAACCAAACACAATAACCAGTGATTAGGATAGGCTAAAGAAATTATGATCATCAATAAAATGGAATACTATGCACTATTTTTAATAAAGGGGTTTAAATATAGGGGAATTTATTCAAAGAAAAATAAAATGTAGAGGATGAAAGCCTTTCTAATTAAGACATAAAGTAGTTTTTACTACCTTAAAATTAAAAATGTTTGCCTGCAGAAACGGAAATGAACAGCATCAGTAAAGAAATGGCAATCTGGGGAAGACTTATTGTAACACATATGACAGGCAAAACAATATTAATTTACTTAACATGTAAAGAGCTCTTGTAAATCAATACCAAAAACAATAAACACCCAACAGTAAAATGAGAAATGTTCATAAACAGCCAGTTTTCAGATAAAAAAATGCAAGTTGTCAGTAAGGATTCTTTACCTTATGATTTGCAAATTTTAGTTAAAACAACGACGAAGTACCACTCTATCACATATAGTGGTGGAGATTTTTTTTTAATGGTAGTATACAGTGTAGTGAAGGTAAAAGAGCGTAAATGGCTTCATTCCATTTTTATGCGTAGGGAAAACGGTAACATCATTGGTAATCTACATGGTAATAGCTGTAAAAATTTATTTTATTTATTTTTAAATTTTAAATTGAGGGCTTTATTTTAAGAAGCTCCATTTCTCTTAAACTTTGGAGCTATAGTTTGACGGGAATGTCAGATCTGCACTATTCAGGAGGTTCTGTTTCCTGCATACAGAACTGACTCACATAAGAACTCAATTTTAAAACACTCTCTAATGGCTAACTATTCATGTTCTTATTCTTTTGAGGGAGGGATTTGGTCTAGTTAAAAGAACAATTTTTGTACTACTTTTGTGAAGATACAAACTTTGATAAAGCATTTAAGACAAGTTTGTGAGAATACAGTGTTGGTTTTGTTTTAAATTTTCTGCAAGTTATTTTAGAAAAATACAATTAAATGTATTTATATTTTTACCCCACAATTGCATTTCTAGGTATTTATCTTGCAGAAATACTTACACATAACTTACATTTATATGCAGGAATATTGATTGCAACATTGTTGGAAAAGCTAAAGATAAAAAATAAGCTAACAGTATACTTAAGCAAATTGTAGCACCACCTTTCAATGTGATATTAGGTTACCACCAAAAAGAAAAAAGTAGATCTATATTGTCAACGTTTGATCCCTTGAGGGTCTGTAAAAAAATGGATTATTAATGGAAAAATCTTTGTTTATGATATATTTTCATTTGTGTAAACACTTGGAAAGATACACAAGAAAAAGAGCCTGAGATAGGAGGAGGATGAATTTTTCACTCTCCACAATTTTGTTCTGTGTAATTTTTTCTACCATAACCATGAAAGTATTTTTCAACATAAACCTTATAATTAATAATTTATAAATATATAGGAAAATATACTTAATATGTTTAGTGTAAAATCCATTTCCCAGTACAATCCTTTTTTCTTGAAATATATACTATATATTTTATTGTATATTATATTTTATCACATATAATATTAAATTATATGTTATAATGTATATTATATTGTACAGAAAAATTGAAACAGTTATAACAATGTTAATAATGATTATCATCTCTGGTGGAGTTATGAGTGAATTTTTTTGTGTTTTTTTTTCTTTATATTCTAGGTTTTATTTATCTTTATAATAAAATAAATGTTTGTTTATATTGAAGCTATTGGTAGATGCTTACATGACTAGTTCTGGCATTTTTAATATAGGAATTCAAGTCTTCTTTCATTTCAGGAAAGTTTTCTTGCATTATATATTAAAATATTTCTTGTTTAACTATTTTGGATTACTTTCAATCTTCATTTATGTATACATTAATATCTTTTCCCTCTCTTCTATAAATATCACTTTTCCTAAGACATTTTAGCTCCTTATAAATTTCTATTTAATTTTGGTTACTTTTAAAAATTCTTCTTGTATCTTGCTGTATTTTACATAATTCCTATTTTCCTTTGTTTTCCTGTATTTTTAAAAAATTTATTTTGTATTATTCTTTTACATTATTTCCTCTTCTTTGGGAGTTCTGGCAGACTGTATTTTATTTTACTTTATTGACTTTCCATTTCCTCCCTGAATTTCTGCATTTCTACTCTGAGGTCTTCCTTCAAAGAGGCAATTACTTCAATATTGAAAAAAAACTGGGTAATTATTTTTCACATCTTTTATAAGCTGAGTAGCAACATTTTTCTGGTAAGTAGCCTTCGTCTGTTGGAAAGTTCTACTACTTCTTTTCTGTTCTTTTATAATTATGGTGATTTTGTATCCAAGCTCTGCTTTTAGAAGATTTTTGTATCCATTGTTAAATTAGCTAGGACCAGCTATTTGCAAGATGTTCCTTTGGGCAGAGAGGTATCTTAGTAGTATCTCAGATGGTTGATTTTCATAATGTGAGTCTAACTTTGTGGGTTGCTCCACATTCTATGTCTCCATGATAATTCACAGAACCCCATAAACTGAACCCGGTCTAGGAGTCCTGCTGCCCACAGCTCATCTCTGTTCCTGCTCCTGTTATTCAGAAAAGGGATATAGATATTTCAACTCTGGTTATGCCCCTCATATTCAGAAAGTACACATTTGCTCGTGTTGCTGAAATCCGTTGTGACAGCCCTCTCGCAGAGTCCTGTCTGTGCTGCTTTTTCCTCTCCTCTTCCTCCTATGAAGCTCCTTTATTACATTTTCAGGTTTCCCAAAATTAACTTGAAGTCATCATTATTGGAACTGAAATAAACTAATACATAAATGTAATAAGCATTGATTTAAAAATTACTGAGTCCAATTATTTAGTAAGCTTCAATGCTCACCATTCATTGTTTTGTAGCACAGGTTTGCAATTCATCTAAGACAGCTGGATCATTGTTCAATTAATATATCCTCAGGAAGAATATATGGATACTTTCTCAGATGCTGCATATTTAGGAATATGTATAATGAGTTATATTTCCCCTCAACAGTCAGAATGTGTATGACAGATTTTGTTTCTCCTCAAAATACAGAAGGCAATCTCTGTTGACTCCTTGCATTTAAAATGATGACAAGGATGTCTTAGTTAAACTCAAGTTTTCTTTATTTATAAGTAGCCTAATTTTTTCCCTGGTGGCATTGTCATTTTAAAAGATGGACAGATTAGATGGACATAACTGCATTTAATATGATCCTATCGCTTCTGTATCCACAGAACTTTATCGTAATTTCTTCTCCAGTATCTAGGATTTTTCTTTACAGTCTATCAGTTATATATATTTGTGGGGATGTGGGCAGGGATCAGCTAAATACCTGTGTTTATAATGCTTGCCCACCTGACATCTATACATTTATTCAAATGAAGCTAAACTTTAAAACATTTATGTAACTCCTATTTTAGAGCAGCCTTCCTTTATGATAAATGTTAATACCTGTAAATGATTTATGTTTTCCAAACCACTGTAAGTTTTCCAGTTTTAATATGAAAAGAAAACAAAAAAATAGATGAAGAACACAAAAAATCACATTTTAATCTCTACAAAGGAATTTATGATGAAAATGTCCAGAGAATTTCTTGTTTGACCAATAATCTTACTTTTATGTTAATTCTAAAACATGATTCTCAAATGTTCTTAATTGCTGGAATCATTATTGAGGTAATATACGGCATCTCAACATTCTTCTCTTTACAAATAGAAGTTCTGAGGGGTTTTATGTTCAAATATGCATGTAAAAATCAATCTCCATACTTTACAGTCATATCTCAGGTAAAATTATACAGAAAATGAATTATTTAATACTTATGAATCAGATTCTTCTAATTCATACACTATTCACTGTTTTAATGAAACGAATAGACTTCTAGTTGCCTGAAAGGGTTATTCAGCTTCCAAAAGTGCTTGGCTTCCTCCCAGAAAGGAGTTTATACAGTGACACTTTATGAGTGATAAAGTGATATGAAGAGGTACTTATACACTGACAGGACCACACATCTGCTAATAACAGGAATTGCTCTCAGTGTCTTCAGCAGCTTCTCTGAATGTCTTCAATAGAGCAAATTTTCATCTTTTTAGGGTGGACCTGCTTTTTGGTGTCGTCACCTAGGAAGAAATGCCCAGCAGCATTGTACAAATTCCAAAAGTCACAGAAAATCTTCTAGTAAACTAAACATAAATGTATCTTATACCAAATTGCACATGGTAACTTTAGGACATTACTGGAAATGCAAATTAAGAAACTATAGACATTTTAGGATATAGAGTAGATAATTCTTTATGTTTAAAAACATTTCCAAAACATGATTCAATATCTTAAATTGAAGCCTAATAATAAAAAAATAAAGATTTACCTACATCTTGTCTAGTAATGAACTTTAATGCCCTATGGCTACATAAACTATAATCAATCACAGTTAACATAAAATTTAATTGAAAAAAATTACAAAGAGTACATATTCATGTTTAAATTTAACTCCTTTTTACACTTTTTGCTTTACTAGGAAGTGTGTCTTTTCTTTTTTACACAGGTAGGCTATACCTATTGACTCCTACTCCTGAGATCTTGATTCTGCCATTACTACCTTTCTTTTTAAGATAGCTTTAATTTGTTTCTCTCTACTTCGTCTGGTCTTCCATATTCGAGAATGTAGAATTATCCTCTATGTTGAAATACCTTTCACTTGACTCACGTCCCTGAATGGCCAATCCCCTAATCTCTTTGGGGTTTATAGATCGGTAGAAAAGAGACAAATCATTCTGAGTCTTGTATGCTCTATTAAATATTTTAGTCATTATTCTAAAAAACCTAAGGCATTTTAAATAGGCAAGAGGAGGTACTGAAAGTGGACAAAGTTATATGATGAGTCAAAATCAATTTTCTGTATCCAGTCTTATTTCTCCTTGAACTCTGTTTGATGATGATATTAAGTACTCTTTTTTCTTGTTTATTATTTCTTTCTAATGCCATAGCTCACTTCCTACTCTTCCTTCTTCGGTTCTTTTCTGGTTTCTACCTAGGGTTTCCTTCTTCATTTGGTTCTCTCTTCCACTAGTCTCTTTTACAATTTTTCTTTGTATTTGCACAGATACCTTGAAGACCATAATAATTGCTTAGAATACTATTGATACCATCACTGAAGGAGAGACACATACTAGTGGCAGGACAGACAATCTAACACTGATAATGTTCTTCTAATTTTTTTTTTTTTAATTTTACCTACAGCAAATACATTTTTCATTGTACTTCTCATTAGTTAATAATTTATGGATGAAATTGTAAAATCTAAGTTGTTCTAATAAAAATCGTAATAACACAAGAGTCCAATTTTGAGAAGGCCTAGAATATTCTAATCAATCAAGATTTAGAACCACCGATTTAAGCAAAATTTTCTTTCAGATTTGCAATTATGTGATGACAACAAAGTTTGAAAACAGATGTAATTTTGTATTTGAAGGGAATGTGAACAGAAAGAGTCATATTGAGCTCCTAGAGTAGGCAGATATTGTCCTAGTTATTCTATGTGTTTCTCATGTAATCTTTTTCTTAAATTTTTATTGGAGTATAGTTGATTTATAATGTTGTGTTAGTTTCAGGTGTACAGCAAAGTGAATCAGTTATACATATGCCCACTCTTTTTTAGATTCTTTTCCCTCATAGGCCACTATAGAGTATTCAGTAGAATTCCCTGTGCTATACAGTAGGTCCTCATTAGTAATCTGTTTTATATATAGTAGTGTGTATATGTCAATCCCAATTTCCTAATTTATTCCCCCCCCTTACCCCCTGGTAAGTATAAGTTTGTTTTCTACATCTGTCAAATATCACATGATATCACTTATATGTGGAATCTCATTTAATCTTTACAAATTTCTCTTTTAGGTAAATTTTACTATTTTTTGTTTCAAGTCAGGATATTGAGACTAGTTAATCACTTTTACTCAAGATGTAAAGCTAATAAATGATAGCAACAAGATTCAAATTTAATTCACTAAAATTTCTAATTACATGCTTTTCTCACTGTTATACTCAGCAGGAGTTTTCAAAGGTGCACAATATTTCCAAAGACAAGAAAGTGTAGATGGTCACAGTGAGATCCTAATACTTTATTCAAGAATTGAATTGTAAAAGAATTTCCACGGGTCAAAATTTTAAATAATTTAATTTTGTTATATTTGGTAACTTAGTATCTGTGTATATTTTAAAGTGAAAATGGATGGTTTTCTTTTGAGGACATACCTAACCATGGGATTCACTGTGTTTCAAATACAATGAAGTCATGCATTAAACTTTGGCTCAGAAATCACAATGCAAATTATTCCATAAATAATCTTCTCTGGCTATCAAGTTCTAAGCATCAGTTTTTAACCTTTCAATTTCATTAATGATTAACTCTCAAAAGACCAACCCTCCAGTTGCATCATTATAGTAGCTTGTGCATTTATAGTGACTAGTACTATAGCCTTTTAATATACAGCACATAAAAGAAAGGCTTGTGATGTCAAGTTTCCTTATTTCTGGATGCTTTTGTTACTTCAAGATTCTGTACAAAGTGAAATCATTATTATTGTGTGAATCACTGTTCCCCAAAATCAGGCATTATCAATAACATGGCAAATTCAGTTTACTCCTTAAGTAAAGGGTAGGGGAGAACAAAACATCTTCTCAACAGGTATGATTATTTTTGAGTTGATATCAAGAGTATCAAGTTGATATCCTTTAAATGTTTATCCTAAGATTTAAAATTGTGGTTGTAAATGCTAAATGTTAAAAATTAAAACAAAAGAGACTGATAATATTGTGTATCTTTAGAAAAGAGACTAGGTGAAATTTAGAACTTTCTGATTTTTTTCTGTTGTTTCAAAACTTTGGTGATTCTTGGGACTTACCTGGTGGTTCAGTGGGTAAGACTCCACACTCCCAATGCAGTGGGCCTGTGTTTGATCCTGGTTGGGGAACTAGATCCTGCATGCATGTCGCAACTAAGAAGTCTGCATGCTGCAACTAAGAAGTCTGCACGTGCAACTAAAGGTCCCGCATGCTGCAACTAAGACCAAGTGCAGTCAAAATAAATAAATAAATAAATAAAATATAAAAAAAAATCTTTGGTGATTCTTGCAATAACGTATATTTAGAGTTTCCATATTTCCCATACTTAATAGAAAATAAGTGTTTTCTAAAACTTACTAACTTTAAAATAGTTCCTTTTTGTTTTAAAATTTAAAATAATAGACTCAAAAATGAATTCATAAACAAGGGTTTCATGGATAAACTTTACATTACATTTCTGAAACTAATGACTTTTCAAGTAGCAATAGGTCATTTAATTGTTTCTGTCTTTTGCATTTTGAATAATTCATTATTTTTTGGTCATAGGCATGAGTAGTCACCTAACTACATACTTGTTATACATGTGTAATACATGCTGTTTCTTTAGTGACAACCAGTGATTATGTGTTTAAAGTGTATTGTAAATTATTATGAAAGTGTTTAAAATATACCTACAGTAAAATATACTGAGTTCCATTTTTGCCATTTTAAAGTGAAACTAAATCTTTCGGATTAAGAATGATTTTACATTTAGGGTCTATTACAATTTATGACTTCACTCCACTTCTTTGTTTTGCTTTCCTGTTCCCAAGTTACTTTAAGGAATGCGAATCTCAGTAAGTTACATTTATTTTGAAATAAAAATATAGTTCAAAACAAGTTTCATTGCCAGTGGAAATTTTCTAAAGTTGTCTGTATTTTTTTAAGAAACTGTGATTTATTTACACATTCCCTCTCTGTAAGCTACTCTGTTCTATCATAATAAAACCTACAAATAAAGGATCTGCTCTATGGAGCAAAGTTGATATAATACTAAGAGTACAAACACAGGACTTGTTTGTCAAAAGCGTTTCCAAAGATTATTTCATCAAAGTAAAAATATAATATTTAATAGAAATTTCCATTATACACTTGAAATTTTGAAAATATTCATGGAAGATTACAATAACACATTTCCTTGCACATCTAGTTAAGCACTGCTACATATTAATCAGAGAAACTAATAATTTTATTGTATGTTATAATGACTTTGAAAAATAACCTGGCTTTTCACCTAAAATAATTACTTTCTCATTGAATTGGCTTCTTAAACTGTTCGCATGGCTTTTGCCATTTATCCAGATATTTTAATTTCACTTTCTGAATTTGGAGAGAAAATCATCGATCCAACTTCACTTTCAAATCTAAGCCAGAACCACATAATAATATATATATGTGTACTTGTGTCTGAATTTAAGACATGAGTAGTACAGTTGACTATTTCTATTCTAAACAAGAAAATTTACTAAGCCCTACTCTTTTTTATCTGGGGAATATCAGAAGAATTTATTTTCAGAGTTACTAGTTTATAATTAAAATTTTCAGCTCAGCTAACTTGAATATTCTGCTTTATATGTTGCACAACCCAACCAAGCATGACTAAAAAACTCTGATTAAATTTATATCATTTTTTATGTGGTATTGGCACAAACTCCTTAGAAAATCAAAGGCTAGGTAGTGAGTAAAGAAGGTAGAGAAAAATATAAAATCTTTATAAGCATAATCATAGCAGAAATGTAAAAATGTAAGTGAGAGCTCTTTTAAAGCTTGTTGGGGATGTTCAAGTTGAAATAGTCTGAGTAAATATTAAAAAGGTGAAGTTAAGAATCAATGTAATACGCAAAATTACCAGGCACAAGTATCTGGAATATAGGAGGTATTCAATAAATATTTGTTGAATCAATTGAAAGAAGGCGCATTAGTAATTAAGGAGAAGTATTTGTATGTATTTTGAATATAGAGTAACTTGGTATAGTTTTCATATGTTTGCATTTTGAGAGTTTCAATGAAGGTGCTTTCATTTAGTTTACTCAACTTTGCTTTAACTGATTTTTCAGAGAATTCCTTATGGTGGCAATGGTTCCTCAGGGTGCCAATTTTGAATCATGCTATGCTTAATTTTTTTAAAAATCAACTTGCTTAGGAAAATGCATTCATCAATCTAGGAAGAAAAATATCAAAATATTTCCTTTTACACTGATACCTAAATACTACGAGATTTTCTTCTCCTAAATTAGGCACTTTAAAAGTTTTAGTATACTGTTTATAGCATTTATGTCTCATGTAATCATCAAAGGTATACTTAAAATTCTTAATGAAGGCAATATTAAGTGAGGTTGACATTGAAGTATGTTCTGACTGATTACACTGAGAGAGATAGAAATGTTTTCCAGATTGAGTTGTGTCCAATAGCGGGCTTTGTTTGTTTGTTTTTGTTTGTTGTCTTGGCATTCTCACCTACTTTCCCCACTTGACTCAGACAAAAGCAATAATTCATTATATTGTGTGCAAAGAAACTTGGGTAAATAAAAGGGATAGCAAATAGAAGAATATATATATGTATATAAAACATATATATCTTACAAAGTGCTTTGTTAAAAAAGAAATCAGTATAGGGGCTTTCACCAGTATTATCTAATTTAAACCTTATGCACTGTTGTACAGGATGGAGTGAGCTCTTCTTGGCCCACAAGAGATGATTGTTAAATTTTCAAGAATGTTATGAGCTGAGTTGCTGAGCACAACTATTATTATAACATAAATAAACTATAAAAACATGAAATAAATTATACTAAAAATGAAGATAATAAACTCATCAATTCCTAATTATTTTAATATATTCCACTATTATTGAATATATAGTATTACATATACATAATACTATATATTATATATATAATACTATATATTTGCTTTTGAGGGATTTTACAATTACTACATCTGAATGGTGGAAATAATATCATGTAAAATAATATAATGTGAAATGCTATATTATACAGTATAATGATGTGCAACTGTGCTCTCTTCCCAACTCTGCATTGGAAGCTTAACTTTGGCAGTGTTGGAAAGAATTTACACCACAAGAAATCAGCAAGCATTTACTGGCAGAGCACAGGTCTCTCAGTTCAAACAAAGATATAGAATATTTTATAGAAGTAGAAACTTAAACTCAGAGAAATTAACTGATTTATCAATGCCACTCATAAGTTTTAGACCCAACATGTTTTACCTGACTCTAAACCAACATTATTTTTGGTGATGCTTTATTGCCTAGCAAATTCTAACAACATCAAAATGGCTAACTTCTTTGAGCTCTTTCCTGGATGCTTGGTTCTCTGAAAAGAACTTGATATGCCTTATCTTAATTGTTACAGAATAGTTGTAACCTACATCTTTATTTTATAAATGAATGAAGTGTGGTTTTGAGAATTTGTTTTCTCCACAGACAGGATTTGAACTCAAGCCTGTCTAATTCTGAAGCCAGAACTCTACTCCTCTTCTTACCCAGATAACCTTCAAAGAGTGATTTAAAACAAATACAATGGGTGGAGAAACTGTTTCTCCATGAACTTTTCTAATATTGGCATCAGACTTAAGAGTCTACTTTTATTTTTACTTTGAATCTTACCTGTTTTTAAATACTGCAAAGCTGCTGCAAAATTCACCTATTTCTTCATTCCTTTTTGATGCTGGTAAAAATGACGTCCCCTCACTCTCCACTCTGTAAGAGCAAAGGCTTCTCCTTAGGATTTTCTAATTTAAACATGTCCTTTGAAGCAGCCAAATTCTAATATAAATTCAGGCATTGAAAAGAGGCTTGAGTCTTATTTTAGGAAGCACAATATTATTTAAACATAAAATATTACTCTTTTTTATTCACTTTTCAAAGCTATTTTAAAGCAGTTTCATTAAGTATCAAGTTTAAATAATGAGAAAGACTAAAATATAAAATGATTGATAATGTTAGAAAATGTTTTAATTAAAGAGCAGAGTCCTTAACAAGACATCAAGTTTTTGGTAAGAAAAGAGAAACTTTGAGAAATAAGAGTAATGAAATGTAATGAAGAAAGGAGCACTAAATATCATAAACTAAATCAGTCTTTGTAGGGGGAAAAAAAAAAAAAAGAGAGAGAGAGAGAGAGAAAAGAATGAAAAGAAACAGAAACTCAGTCTGGTAATAGCAAGGAAGCAAAGTTGGTGTCCTTATAGTTTCCAAAATGGCTACCATCCAATGAAGATGTTGCTATTTTGGACTAACATATTCTTTTCTAAGTTATGCATAAACTCATTTACAGATGAGCCATATTCAAATATTTTCTGAAAATATATATTTACTTTTTTGTTGTTAACACATTTCTCAGATATCAATTCTGTTCTTAGATGGAGTTATGTCAGCAGAAAAATTTCCATTTAAAGGTAACTTAATGCCTGAATTAATAACTTTTAACCTAATGATAGCTAGTTCTTGAGAGCAATAAGACCATTTCCTAGTAGGGATATATATTGCTTACTGAATATCACTTTTATTACTAACTCTATATAATTTGAATACCGTTGATATCCAAGTAATTGAATTCTGATTTTCCACCTTTCAAAGAATCATTTTATTATTGTGTCAGGAAATCATAGAAAAAATTATGTTTTTTTTTTTTCCCCAGAACTTATAGGAAAAATCTTTACAAGTGAACTGTGAAATCTCTATGAATATGTCACTTTAACCAAAACTTCACTAAAACAATAGTATCTGGAATAATATAAAAAGCCTTTAAATATTCAGAAACTTAGGTAGTGGTACTAAAAGAGAAACAAACTATTCTGTTATAGCATGTATGTAATTTTGTAACAAAAATGAATGATACTGATACTTGAGGCTCAAGAAAAGATAGCTAAATAAAATTCATTTTTGTTCTTTTCACAGATTGAAAAATCTATCTTTCAGATGCTGCAATAAGAATGGAAAAAGTACACACTTGCCCAGGCTTTATACACTAAGTTGTTTTATTTGTCTGTTTTTCAAATAATACAAATGCAAGCTGAATGATTAACGCTCAATCATTTCACCCTGAAGTGTGTTAAGAGTATGGCTTTCATATAGAACTGATATTCTAATTTTTTTAATCATTCAGATTTTTTGGTTTACATGATGTGCATTTTAGCTGAGTATCATTAAGTCTAAAATGCCACAAATAATGCATTCATAAACAGAAATATTTCTTTGATTGGAAAGTTGATTTTAGTAACATTTTCAAAATTATAATTTTGTTTTTAAAATTATTCCCTAAAAATACTTCTTAAATTGTCAATATTATGATTAAATCACTTTTAAGGTATATCATCTTCTCACTAGAGTTATTATTTATGTCTTTTAAATGTACAAGTTCAAAGTTTTAGGGTTTTTTTTTTTAATTGAAGTCCTCAGTACTATTGAAAATAGTAAGCTGTGATGCAGATTCCAAAAACATATTTTAATTATATAATCATTTTATTATTTTTTCTCTTACACTCTTGCTTTAAAATATGTGATGATGGTAAGTTATTACTCTAATAAAAATTTCAAAAAATAAAAGAATTTAATTTAAAAAATTAAGATTAGCTAACTCTAGGCATTTTAATTACTTTAAAACATACTATTCAATTTTTCAATGTTGTTAATATATTGACCAGTGCTACCAATAACTAATAAGAAAATATGACAAGGGTCATTTTTCCAAAGCACACACTATCAGACTGTTTCTCTTTACATTTCCGTAAACACTAGGATTTTTTTCCCATATGTAACAGTCATTATTATTAATGAAAGTTGAATTATTATTAACCTTTAACAAAGTGGCTCTATTAGGGGATGTATTTCAATTTTAATTAGTAGCTGAATAAAACAGAATTTGAACAAATATCACATAATTTTATATTCACAAATTGGAATGAATTTATGTTGAAACTCTAGTCAGCACAGTAGATAAGCGGAAGAGGTAAAAAGAATTGGATGTAATTGCATCAGTCCAATAACTTTATTAAGCTGTATTATGTACACAGAGTACCTTATCAGGTTGAAAACATTCCTGAGAAGGCAGTGCTAGACTTCTTTATTCATATTATCATTTGCAGATATACTTGAAGGTGACCATATCTGATAAAGAAATCTTGGATTCTGTAAGGTGGAAAGGAAATTTTACAAAGTAGAGATTATCCACCAGAGTTAGCTGTTTTATGATAAATTTATATATTTCATGATTGCACTAAACAAGAATTCAAAGCATGACTCGAGAGTTTAGAAGCAGGATGGGAGAGGAGAGTGGAAGGAAATATTCTCAGCTGCTGCATTTGGTTCAAGTGACAATGAAATATCAAGTATTATTTATCAAAGATTGTCTTTTTGTTGTAAATTGTTTATCACTAGATTTCCATTTGTTTTACTATTTCCTGAATGTGAAGGAGTAGTTAAAAAACCAGGATGGTACATAGCTTTGATGAATTAGTCTCAGTTGGATGAAATTTTTGCTCCTCATTGGTTAAAAGTGAAAAGATTTTAGACTTAGAAAATACAACTGCCTGGATTCTTAATTTTGCGCAGTACATCTTAAAGAAAACCATATATTTTGTTGAATATTAATCTCACTGTGAAGCTCTTGTCAATTGTGTTAGTCTTTTCTTAACAAAAATAGTGGCTTTCAAAACACTAGACATTTTTTAAAAACTAAAAAAACTAAAACTAACACTAAAAAAAAACCTTATTATGCATTTGTTAACTACATTTTAGAACTGGAAGAGGCCTTAGAGGTTATCTAATCCCATCCCTGTATTTTCTCTGGAGAGGGAACTGAGGCCAGAGGAATGAAATAATGTATCCAAATTACACAGCTACCTAAAGGCATTTAGAGGATTTTCATCCTGAGAAATTTAGGAAAAGAATACCTGGTAGCATCCATTTCCTTTTACTTATCTCATTAGAACTACTCTGAATCTGTGAAACTACTAAACATCTAGAGTAAGATAGATGTCGCCTTGGGACAAAGTTGTAAGTCTTTACACATGTGACTCGTGTGTGTGTGTGTGTGTGTGTGTGTGTGTGTGTGTGTGTGTATCTCTGGGGATCACTGGACTTCTCCAATCTATTTTCTCAGTCACCTTGTTTATAGCTTTAAGTATCAATGACCAATATTCCTTTCTGTAGGCCTATTTTGAAGCTTATTGTACTTTTTGTTAGGGATTTGTTTTTTATTCTTTCATATAACTCTTTATCTGAAGTAATATAAGAAATAAGAGGTTTAAAACTAGGAAGGAAGCATATATCTAGTATGTTTAAACATAGTGCCCCAGAACTATACTTCAGCTGTTCCAAAGACTGTTTTGAGAAACAGAAAATCATCTCAGAACAATGTGGTAAAACTTCAGTGTATATTGTGATTCCCCTGTTGTAACCATCGCTGATGCCAACACGTGTTCTGCATAAGTAGAGAAACACAAATTGAACTCAAAATGCCCCGAGAGTATTGTCCTTCATAACACCCTGGTGTCCCATGTGTGGCTGAATGAATAACAAATAACCGAGCTATTAAGATACTAAACAAAAGTCATCTAGGCCCATAATACTGATGTAACAGCATCTCGATACTGTATTTGCTTTCATTAGTTTGTGTAGAACAAATCTTTTTATCTTAAAAAAGAAATGCACTGAGCTTGGTGGTAATTTGCTCCAGGAATTTTTTCAAAAGGGAATCCTGCTGTAGCTCTTTTTAGTAGTTGCACATGTTTAATATTACGAACATATCTACAAATGTGTGATTGTGCAGCTTCCAGGTTTTTTTTAACAAGGTCTAGTTTTTGATGTTGGCCTTTATAAGTTTATCTTCTTCATCATAAACTGCCAAATATGCAACTAAAATGGAATCTGTCCAATAGTTGAAATATATAGCATTTATGGCTGTATACCCAGGCCTTTTTTAAGTAAGATTAAAATCAAATTTTTAAATTGATTTGAGAGAGCATGAATTAAGGAAACAAAGTTTAGCTTATTAAAATATGTACATATATACGTATATACACATATTCTGTTCTCTACAGAACCAAGAGGGAGTTTATCATTTTCTTCCAAAATGTGAGCTCTGGTCCCAGTGTTGTGCTTATGTACACACAAGTGTGTCCCATGTGGGGTTGTGCTCACAGGGATATTAGAAAATGAGTCGTACTACCCTGCTTTCATTCATATTTCATAAAAATTCAAATTGTCAAGACAATTTGCAAATAAAGAATCTTCCATCACCCAATATCTTAACGGTTCATCTAAGTTTTAACATAGCGGTCCTCACTACCGTAAATATTTCCTATAAAATAGTATTTGATATGCATTAATGTGACCAGACTCCAAAAGCCCCATGTTCGCTGCACCAATTTCCATAGCGCAGGCAGATGTGCTGAGAGCATCCCCATTACATGCGTGTAATTTTATCTATTTCTTGATCACCCTCTATGTGAGAAGCAACCGTCTAGTTTTAAGATTATTTAATTATTACCTAGGCTCCAGGTTCACTTTTTAAAATCTTTTTAGAAAGGGAAAATAGTTTTTTTTCCTCAAATTAACACAGATATAAAATAGATGAAGGCACATAAAGACCAGGGGCTGCCTTTTGCGGGGGTAGGTTCTGGTTGAATGAGATCTGGGATGTGTGCCAAATGAATAGCAAAAAATCCTGTTCTTCCTCTCCAATAGCCACAATGTTCATTATTAAGAAAAGCATATGAACCACAGGATTTGATGTTAATAACACCAATGTCTTCATTAATCCGTAAGTTCCATTTAGCCTCATTATGGAGCAAATGCTGAATTAATGCAGTACATACTATTGTTGGACTTCCCTTGCAAAACTTTTCTTCCCTCTTGTATCATTCAATCAAGGACTATCAGGTGTATATGGTCCTCGAGAGCTGTTTTCTCACCTTGGGTCTAAGGGGAGACTTTAGGCCTGGGGTGTCACCCAAAGGGTGTGGGAAATGCAACTGCAGATTCTCATTCAAAACCATAATTATTTTTTCTGTCGTTTTAATGCTGTCATGTCAAGAAGGCCTCTCCGTCACCTGAAACTGAGATGATATTTCTTCGATGGTCGCTGGGCCTCCTTCTAAATCAAGAGTGGTGATAGCCAACACTGCTTTGTATCTGCGGAACAAATAGTGGCCTTTGTCCAGCACAAGTCCCTAAACAAACTTAATCTCTCTAACACTGTGACAGATGACATTTAGATGTCCTTGTTACCCTTAAAATGAGTTTTATTGACAATCAGAGAACAAAAAGAAGGCCCAGAGAAAGCCTAATGTTTTATAGGCTTGCTAACAACATCTTAGTGCAGAGGGTGAGGAAAAAGCCTGAAGTTGCCCCCATTTTCCCCTGCTTTGCTATATCACCATGACAACAGATATAGAAATCACTTAGTGACTCCTAGAAAGAAAACACAGTGACACAGTACCCCTTGTATGGCGAATCAAACTAAAGCCTTCATTCAAATGGCTATTCAGCTTGGGCATTCATGTAGAGGATAGGGTGGATTTTACACAGGTAACTACAAGAGAAAGGCCAGCAAACCCTCCAGCCACAGCATATGGCAGCGTCTCTGTCTAATTAATGCATCCTCAATAGAATTGATCCATTTTAAATTTGTTTTCTTTTACTTGAAACATCATTAATGTAAAGGGCAACATTAATCAACATCGTGGAACTTAAAAGGGCATTAAAGAGTGATCTTTTTCCCTATGCAACAAGAATCTTTTCAAGTAGTTGTGTTAACTGCAGCGGATTCCAGGCACTTTCTGAGTTCTTAATCAGAAGGCAAATCTAGAGAGGCCTCTACTGGCGAGTGTCTCTCTGTGCAGTTGCCCATGCGGAACAGTGGGTCCTACAAAAGCAAGCGAGAGAATGACTTTCAGCTTCTCCTGGAAAGTTGCACACAAGATGGATCACCGATGAACATACTGCACAAAACATTGAATAATAGCAGTCACACTTCTGAAATTGTCACGTCTAACTGC
Organism: Balaenoptera physalus; assembly: GCF_965194825.1. Taxonomy (NCBI): domain Eukaryota; kingdom Metazoa; phylum Chordata; class Mammalia; order Artiodactyla; family Balaenopteridae; genus Balaenoptera; species Balaenoptera physalus. Next base: position 30,157,606 of record NC_138891.1, read on the forward strand.
TTCTTTTTAACGTAATAAAAGGACCGTCAAAGCTCTGATGTATGAGCTGCTTGGACGTTGTGAGATGTTTTAAGATTATTCAACAAGGAAATAACAGGTAATTTTTTTTTTTTTTTTTTTTTTTTTTTACTTTGTGCATAAGACTCTCATGCAAGTTTCAGTTTTAAAACCATTCTAGTAGGAAATTATACTTCTTGACATTGTGTATTGGGAGGGTAGTTAACACCACTCACACACGTACCCATATATTTCCCTCAACTAGCAAAGTAAATAAATAAATAATATCTTTAGACAAAACGAAAGTATCCAAAAATTATTTTTTGATTAATTGCAAAGCAAGAGTTTACTGCCAAGATTTCCTAGTTATAGTGAGACAATGTGGACCAAACATAGTCCCCTCAAAGTGAAATTTAACGTGAAAACATCACTGCAACCTGTTTTCATCAAATTAGGCCAAGAGCTGTCTCACTGCTTTTTATAGTAACTTTTGAGGAGAAAAGAAAAAAGGTTTTATTTTTCCACCAGAAGTTTAAAATTATTTAATATTTCTTAGGATGAGGATATATATGATCTGTTTCTGCATAGGGAAACTCAGATTTCTTTCTCTTCGAAAAAAAATGACCTGACTCCACAAGTGTCATTTAACTTTGAAAGTTTTCAAAAGGTAAAATCCTAACTCTTTTCTGGTTTTCCAACATTTATAGTTTTATATTCAATACTGTTTGAAGTCTGATGACACCAGGATACTATTCTAATTGCCCTTCCAAAATTTCTTAAGTTATTTTTTCTTTGCAATGATTGATATCTTTTACCTTAGGATTCCTCCCAGCATATTTGCAGTAGGGTCATTTCACATTTAAAATTGTTTCATGTTTATTTGAGACAAAATTTTAGTCCAGCATTTTTTCGTAGGGTAATTTGGTTAGCATGGCTCAGTAAATTACTGTCTCGATTATATAGGTAATGCATGATCTTCTTTTATGTAAATTCTGTTAGACGTCTTGGGATCACTACCTTGCAGTCCTAATAGTGACACCTACTGGTAGAAAGAAAACCAAAAATAGTTTTAGTTTTCTTTCTTAATTGTTTTGGAGCATGCTACCAGGGACTCTCTTGGTATAAATGCACTTTAGTTACAATTATCTTTTCAGCTATTTTAACAGAGAACTATATATTTCCAAAAACCTTATAAGTGAGAGGAAAAACCCAAACAATATAATGCAAATATTTAACTATGAAAATGAAAAAAATTACTAGAACAGGAGTGTGTTCTAAATTAACACCGAATAGCGTATAGATATGTAATTACAATACTTAGAGCCTTATATAGCATAGAAAATGAGAGTCCAAAATTTAACCATAGTCTTTCTGAAAGTCCATTATTTCACAGTTAGAACTAAAGATGGATGGTCAAAATGTTTAACAGAAATACTTAACATTTCTCTAAAGTTTTCTTAAATGTTTACTAAATGTTTTATTTAAGAGAGAGCAAAGTTGATCCCTTTAAAAATATATATATACTTCATAGCAACCCACTTGTCAACAATCTGAGATTTTATGCTAATTTTACTAGAAATGCTCTTCCAGAACACAGATTTATTACTTGTCAGAAAGAAACACTGGAATCACATTGGAATGTGATAATTTCTCAACTGAGGTAGAAGCACATGGTCTGCAGAACACGATACAATAAGAACATCCTCTGTGCATCAGAGAGGATTCCACATAAAAACAAACTTTGCCAAAACAGATCCACAGCCATTGAGAAGAGGTATGATCTTCATTATATTAAAGTATATTTGTTCTTAATTTATAATATCATTACACAACACTTCAGAGAATTTCTAGTTCTCCACACAGCACTTGAAGACTAAATAAGAAACTGCTTTAGATAATTATCCAAAGGCCCCTATAACACATGTATAGTCCAATTTACTTGTTAAACACTAAAACATGGTGTCAATAAGTTTTACAGCCACATGAGAGAAAAATGGCAGAATAGAAAGAAATCAATTTCAACACAATTTTAACTGGAATGGGTATTTCCATGCAAAATGTGCCTGATGTTTCTTTCTGAAAACTCAGGGTCTTTATTGATATTTCAGATTACAAAGAAAATATGGCTATCAGTGTCCAAAAATATTGTTTTGCCGTGTGGATTGTGGTCAGGCATATGGTAAACCAGTGAATCGTTTAATCCATGGTACACATTTATGACTACTTTTGCGATATCACTGTGAGGAAACATGTGAAAATGTCTCACAAATTATGCGCTAGACAGTTATATTGGTGTCTTTGAAAGCATCTTTGGCTCTGCTGTGTGCCTTTGTTTGTACAACTTGAGCACATGCTTCAAAATGTCATCCAGATTACAAGCGTGCAGGGAATGAAGTATTACTTCTGTATCAAATCAGAAGCATGCTACTTTATTTCATTAAATAGTTCATCAGCTAATTGCACTTGGTAAAATCACAAAATTCCTTCTTTGTATTTCTTGCAAGAGATATTTTATAATGTTCTTATTAATAATCTGAGAAAAAAACCTTCTGAAACTATTCATGATAATGAATATGGGGAAACAAAGGACTTTTTAAAAATCACATAAATTACAACATAAAAATCAGAAAACACAGCTCTTATACAAAATCATTTGGCCAACACCTTGGCCATTAGGTTGGCGTATAATGTGCTCAGGATGAAAACAGAACAGGAATGAAAACAAAATAGCCACAAATATTGGAAAAGTTTGGGTTTGGGTTTTCCTGAGCACCTGAACTAGCAATTCGGCTGATCATTAGACATTACCATAAAGAAAGGCTCTATTTTGCCTTTAGAGAGTTCATCCAGAGATTGCACAGGGATTTGCACAGAATAAAGCTTCACAAAACCCAAGGGCTGTCAGAAGGAAGTGGTATCCAGGAGGACAGGGCAGGCCAAGCATCCCTTCAACAGCAAAGCCACACAAGAGAGCCAGAGGCAGCTCAGTGGCAGCCAACACAACTGCCTAGCACGTCTGCCAAGGAGCCAGAAGCCGCTTGTGGGAAAATATCACTTACCCTTAGCATCTGGGTCCTGTGATTGTTATCCAAAGAGACAGGGTGGTAAGGTATAGTGGGATAAACAGCATCCCATTAAACACATACACACACACACATTCTCTCTCTCACATATAAGCTATACATGGTCTTGAATTAGGAGGACTTTCTGTAGTTGGAATTCTTTTAAATGAGATCTATTCTTAGTTATGTATTCATACCTCATAATGAGATGAGCTTTAGTAATTACTGTTCACCAGTAGCTTTGGTCTGTACAAACCAGGAATTAGTTGTATTTGTGGATATTGGCAGAGGTGTAGAGTCTACTGTATTTTTTCTCCCTTGGAGAAGCTTTTTGTAGCTGGCTGACAGGATTATTTAAAAATTAAATCTTGACCATGGATAAACAAATTAAAATGAGCTTTGATGTAAAAGTCTTTTTCTTGTTTTTGATATTGTATTACTATTTTTAAGAGGCCAGATTTCAAATATAACTCATAAAATCATTGGTGAAAATTCTCATTCAATATGTACTATATTTTAAGCATACTGTGATATACATAATAATATTATGTAACTATGATGTATATATAATGTTGTATATAATATTATATATGTATAAACATATTTAAGTTTGATAAAGTCTCTTCTTTCCATTTATGTCAGAATGAGTGTTTTTGAAGTTTCCAAATGTGATAATGTGGTCATATAGATTCACTCTGTATGGAATGGGGGAGGGAGGAAATCTAGAGAATTTAAAGATTGGAGACACCTTGTGGTTAGTGCAAAGGCTTTAACTTTTTAGCCACATGTCCATTCTGTGAAGATCATCATTACTGGAGAAAGCAAGTAATAGCCCTTTTTTTTTTTTTTTGAGTCTGCAGCAAAAGGTCAAGAAAAGTATTTTTCATTTTAAATATTCTACTCTGATATCAAGAACAGAAAAGAGTGCTGTTTTTAAGTGTCAGTGATAACACAATGTACCCAAAGATAATTTTTTCATATTTAAATTCATAACAAGTCAATTCTATTACACAGATTAATGAAGAGCATTTGGAATTACAACTTTACTTATTACACAGTGGGCTTATTATTTAAATTCTTTTATTTTCCATGAATGAAATTAAAATTTCAGTTGCCTTTGGGTGACTAAAAAAATGTGCATGTCAAGGCCATAAAATCCAGTTGCTTATTTATGCATGTTACATGAGATAATGTATATGATCAGTTTATGTTATAATATATATAATGACATGCATATAACTTATAAACATATTACACGTAGGCATAAACTATATTATATGGATATTTAATTTTTTTATTTGTAGAAATAGCAAAGTAATCTAGGAATGTCTAGCCACATAATGATAACATGAAGACAGTACTCAGGGGAGATGAAATCTTGTGGTGGTGCAAAACCACATAGTAAACAATTGATGTGTTTTGTGTGTGTGTGTGTGGCTTTTTATTACCACATACACACACAGAAGAAAATTTGATTCTAACTGACAGTCTTTAATAGATTATTTCTTTTCTGGTACCAAATAATTCTCAAAATCATTCAAATTTTGTTCCATATTTATAGCATTTCTATGCAAACTAGAAAATTATGGTGAAAAGTATTTCTTTTATCTTACATATGTGTGTAACGGTGGAAGAGACTGCATTTAAAACAGTGCTCAGTTATGGGAGTGAAGAAGGAGATAAGGGAATAAATAGATTCTAAACATTTCACTTCACTTAAAAATTTAAATACTCATCTGAAATCTGAAATACGTATCCAGCTTTTATAAATATACAAAATAACTTATGAAAGGATGCAAAAGGTCAATAAGAATTTATAAAAACTTTTTCTGTGCTATGTGTTGTTTCATTTCCCATAAAGGAGACAAATATGCCCAGAAAGATATACATAAAATCAGACCTTCTTTTTCTAGGGCATTTAAATCATTACACTCTGAAAGTATACACTTAAAAGCAAGTATTTAATTTTAATTTTATGGCCGAACTATTGTTTGTTTTCTTATCGATTTGTCTTTTTTTCCCATTTCATTTATCATTGCTAAGGTTTGCATCAAACAGTTTCAATTTTCATTCTTTTAATGACATTTATTCCATGCCTTTAATCTTTAATCGTTTATTTTTCCTTAAGTTTAGCTGGTCTCTTAACCCACCAGTTTAATTAGCTATTCTTTAATACCACAGAATATATCATAGGATACAGTGTTATACACAAAAGCATTTCCCCAAATCCTAGTGTATTAAAACTACTGAATTTCAACTTCTTATATTTGCATGTGGTAGAACCATTTAACCCTTGATGATCTTAACATTTTAAATTGTGAAAAAGAAGATCACACTCGTTTATTAAAGCCAACACAGTTTGCATACTTTATTAAATACATAGCCATGATTCCTAGGGATTTTTTTTTTTTTTCCCTCTAAGATACCAGCTGAAGCTGCAGAGGACAAGTCAGCCTCACATTCCCTGTGTTCATCCTATATTCTTTACAACTGTCCAAATTGTATTAGGATTTGCTTATAATGATGTTATATGATGTCCTTGTTGTGATACTTGCGTTTGTGGAGAACTTAATATTGATTTACTGTGTCTTTGACCCATCTTTGAGCAGCCTAGATAGCAATTACAGCTGTTGGTGGTGTCTATTTTGTCTTTTCATAATTGTCATTTCTTGTTCTACTTAAGATTAAAATATGAAAATTGTACCACGTGCACATCAACAGTGCATTAACCAAGTTATCAGCAATATCTGTGAAGAACCATCATTTTAACTATGGTTCTTTACATTACCTCTTCATTTGATTTATGAAAATTGCATGCTACAATATAAACTTGCACAAGGAATACATTCGGTGAGCTTCCCTGACATCAAGTCCTCATCTGGACCATTACTATCTTCCCGAGAAATCACTAGGGCTTTCCCAATACCTGCCTACCTCTGACAAATGCTTTCTCTCCCTCAGACAGGGATTTCTGACAAGCAGGGGCTGCTTTGTTATTTTTCAGCTCTAACTTTAAAGAGCCCTCATAGTTTTTGAGCTCTCTCTACATTCTCATTTCAATCCACATTTCATAAAGAATAACGTATTTTTTAAACAAGGAAAGTCATTTTTTTAATAATAGAGAAGACTTGAAATGAGTTTTTCCTAATCGCAAATAGGTCCACCAGGTAGATTTCTTCAAAGGACTGTTAAGAGCTGTTCCCACATTCAAAAATGTCTCATTTGAAGACCAAATACACTTATGTGTATTACCTCTCATTAGGAAATGTATCAAACAGAGACTGCCAAAATAATTTTTAAAATGGTGGAGAGAGAAAACTCTTTTTGCGTCTAATTTGGAATTTTTTCCTGGTCAATTTATAGAAAATGCACGGTTGAAATAACTGAAGCATTTTATGATTCTCTCTTGACTCAACAAAACTTGAACTGCTCAAGAAGGATTTTTTTTGTGTTGCACAATGAAAATAAATATCATATTTCAAGATGAAACTGAATAAATATTTGAATACCATCCCCCTACACACACACACACACACACACACACACACACACACACACTTCCCTACCAGCAGACTAAATCCAGCTAGTACCTGAAAGGCATTTACTTTAAGAATCACTATTGTTTTATTTTACTACATCTGTTTGGAGACTTTTAAAAAATGACTATGTGCAAGAAAATAATAAATGCATCTGTAATCTCTAGCAGAGGCCCCTCTTTCCGAGACTACGTAGGGCATTTGTGGGTGTTGTTATTGTTGTTGTGGCAATCTAGCTAATAAAGGCTTTCTCTTACACAAGAGAATTTTGACAGTGTTGACTCCAGACAGCTTTCCAGCTGAGGTCTGGGGCCTTGCTGAACCTTCAAAATTTTCCCATTTGAGCTGCATCAAAGTGAAGGAAATTCAAGGATCACTAACGTCTCAGATGGTAGCACTTGCCCTAACAACGAAGGTTCAGGAATTCTTTGGAGCAGGCTGAGGTCATTTTTCTCCCCTTTTCTCCTCATGCTTTTCTCTATTAATCAGAGCTCAGAGCTCAGATTGGTCTTCAACTTCCTCCCAATCCTTGCTAAGCCTGTCATTTCTAGCTATTATTTACTTTAATGGACTTTGGCTGATCCCTTACGAAGCTTTGGATCTGAGAATAATAAGGCTGGAGAGTAACGGGCATAGACATGGGTGTGGGTTTGCCTGCAGATTAACCGTGGCAGATGGGCTTTATTGCGGTTTCCTGTGTACTGAGTGTTGATTGAGAGGGTATAATGAGAGAGGTGGTATCTACACAATAGTCACAGCCACTTCATTGCACTTTGCGTCTAAACAATCCCATTTTTCTAAATCTTTGGATTGTGAAATTTTAGGAAGTCAGAGCACAAGAACAAGTACAAAAACAACTGTAAATAACCATGAATGTTAATCCAACACTAATTGGTCCCTTCTTTCAATATGAGTCCATTTTGCTCAGTTTTTTAAATTCTGGGTAAATTCATGGCAAAGATGGTTCAACAAAATGGTATTGCATTAGGTAGTTTGGGATGAAATCGCGAGCAACGTGTATTTTCTGTGCGTGTTTTTTGTTTGCTTGGAGTTTCTTATTTGTTTTTTTTTTTGTTAAATATATGCTCTGTTTGATTCTTACCACAGACAACAAAAGCTTAAGTTGGAATTGTTTGCAGATGCTTTGGGAGTTATCATGTTGGGGATATTTTTCTGAATTAAACTAGACAATATTCAAAAAATAACATCAGGGCAATTGTTTTACCCTGGGCATAGTAAAGCAAAGATTTTGTACCTTTCTTTATTTCTTGCATTTGATGCCAGGGTCTGCTCCATTGCAACTTGCTAGGCCATTAAAACATTTTTGTTACAGGTGCTGGCCAAAGGTCTTTTACACATTCCTCATTTTTAAGATTTTACTTAATTCCTCCCTTTCACCAATGGATTAAATCACAACTATTGATTCCTTTCTTCCTTTGGGGCTTTATCCATCTGTCTTAATGCTTTCATCCTACATCCCTTGGTCTCAGAGGGGTATTCTGAAAATGAACCGCCAAAACCTGGAGAAGACTCTAGGTCAAGTTTGTGTACAAGAGTTTAAATTTTTAGTGACAGTCCTCTCTCACAGCCGCCTGAAAGTTTCCACACAGAGCTGCACAAGCGAGCACCACCAATTATCCCCCTCCTTTGAAAACCATTATCAAGTTTTTCAAAACTTCTTTCATTTCACTGTTGTCATTCAGTGAAAAGGAAACTAACCACCATGTCAAGACAACTCCGCTGCCTAGCAACGCAGGGCCACATTTTAATTCTGACTTGCTTCTGGTCTTGACTATTAGAAAGTGACTATGCTAAGCCAGTCACAAGAGTTGTTTGTCACTTCTGAAATGCAAACAAAACTGTATTGTTTTCCAAAGTATTGGGTGTGATTGATGTAAAGATTTACAGTAACATCATTCATTTTCCCTTGTGTTTTAGTAGGATTGATGTCATATCTTTTCATGCTTTATTAAATGCTTTAGAAGAGCTCAAAAAACATGATGCTTTTTGTCCTTTAAGGAGTCTAAAGAGGTTTTTTTTTTTTTTTCCAGTGAACTAGACTCCAACAACTTGTGAAATTTAATGAATCTATTCGACTAGTGTCAGCCACGTCAATAAATAATTTAATAAGAAACCATCGTCCATGAAGGAAAGCATAATTCAAACAATCAGAGAGGAACAGACCAGACCAAGGTCAACATTATGGGTGGGGGGAGGAAAAGTTAAGCTTTTAAATTGTGAGTCTTAAGGTTTGATCTATCAAATTTTCCCACAGCCCTGTATTCTTGACTTTCAGTATGAAAGGCTGCAGGTTGCTACTGGTGTGATTTAAATTGTAAATCTTTCCAGGCATATATTTAAATCCCCTAAATTCATTTAAAATGGTTATTCAAATTGAGAACTTGTAGCTTTGCTTAAAAGTAATTCTGCTGTAATTGACTGGAGGCCAATTAATAAATTAGAAAGATGTTGCTATTATATTTTAAATGCTCTCTAAAATTTGAGATATTTCTAGTATTTTATATAAACATATAGTTGAACTTCATTTACTAGATACTTTAAAATAAGACAACTTATGTGATTTGAATGTATGTAATCGAGAAAAAGGTACTACTCTTCTTCAGAATAACATAAGATCTGAGTATAAAAGAGAAATTACAAGCATTATTATAATTTCTATGTGATATTTTAATATTCTAAGCAGTAATGCAATAATGTTAACCATTAAACAAAATGCTTATAAAAAAACATAGCTTAGAAAGGTCAGACTCACACACGAAAAATTAAGCTAGATGTTATCATCATTGAAAGGCATTAGAAATGTCTTTTCCTTTCAATTCTGATTTCAAATAGCTATCTATCTTTCTCCATGAAACCTTACCCATATTTGGAAATGGACTCTAGTTATTAAGTAGGACAAAATCATAGAGCTTAAAACTGTTTAAATAATAATAGATGTATGTTTTGAGATTAGTAAAAAGCATTGCACCATCAATAACCTCATCTATAAAATAAAATTAATAATAGCACCTATATCTTAAGGTAATTGTGGGCATTAAATAAAATATTGTATATAAAGTACTTTAAACTTGGCCATAATGGTAAGTAAACAGTAAACAAATGTTAGTTGTTCATGTTATAATTATGTCTGTGTTAAGGTTTTCTTTCCTTAGATATTAAAAAAAATAATAATTTGGCTCCTCACTTTTTTTGTGATAAAATTAAAGGCGTTGTTTCCACATCAGTAAGTAGACTACTGAAACTAACAAAGTCCATTTTGTAACAGGAGGAGTAGAAAGATAAAAGTAAGCTTTTACATATTGATTATTCTATCTGCATTTTCAATCAAATACAATCATGAAATATAATAAAGCATTACTGTAATATGTCTGGGCAAACCTCATAATATTCTAGCTCCACATCAAAGGTGTTTTGCCAAAATAAGTCTAATTATTTTATATAGCCAATCACTATGCAGTACCAGTAATAGCAGGAGACAATAATAGACACAAAATCTGATATTTCAAAGCCCGGGCTTGGTTTTCTCAGAATTTCCAGCAGGAAAACATATTTATGAGCCAAATGCAACCTGTGGGTATATTTTGTTTGTCCTATATAGATTTATTATTATTGTTATTGAATTCGTTCGCAACATCTGAAACTTAGATTTTGCATTAAAACCCACATTTCTAAGTTCTCAAAAAGTCAGGCCTGCAAGGCTGGCTTTACTGGGAGTGGCTGAGTGGCCGTGGATCCTTTTGATGAGATCTGAACTCTTCACCCTCATCCACCCTTGTGCTCTCTCAGAGCACATCGGATTCACATATTTAAGCGAGGTGACTGGCCCCCAGAGGCATTTTAGATTTTTAGCACAAGAACTCAAATTAGAAATCATGAAAAATTCATTAGCCGAAGCCGACATTACCTACAGCAATCTGGGCCTGTGGCACTTTGTAATTTCATTACTCTCCCCCCAGTATCTTCATAGGATATTCAGTTTCGCTACTCTTAAAAAGTGTCAAAGATAGCTCCTCTCCAGACTTGAAAGTGAAATATCTTTTCTCTTTGTATCCGGTTTTTCTCCTGACCAGATAGAAAAGAAATTAAGTCCCCAGTTAGGAGTTGCAGGCTGGCTGTGAACAGAGCTCTGAGGTTTGTCTCATGGAATAGTGATGTCTGCCCAGGATTGTAACTATGGCCACAACGAGGGTGAGGGGTTTTCAGTTTCTCCTGCCCCATCACACCAGACACTTTGTGCCAAATATGCACAGGTGACACTATGTGAAATCTGACCAGTGGCTCTAAAAGAATCCAACTGATGGCTTCTCTGGTATGGATTAGGTTGGGCACATGAAATTATCTTGTTGACAATATATGTGTGTATTAATACAATCACCTAGATATTTCCTTCATAGTTAAAAAAAATTAATTTAGTCTGAGTAGTAATTGTTGTGATGAAAATAAGTATCATAAGAGCATTTAAATAATACTTTTATACTTTTTCACAGTATTTTCTAAAGACCTTTATTTGGAAAAATAGGCTATGAGAAACTAAGTACTTTCAGTTTCCAGTTACAGTATTTCTTCCTATGAGCATAATCAAATCTCATTTGCAACAAGGTGAGTGTAACAAACTTATTAATTAAAGAGCAAACTAACAGCATAAATAAAGGAAGGATATGAAAGTAGAAATTTCTGAGCCTCTCGCTAGTATAAAACTAAACCTCTTACTACTGTCAGTACAAAATGTACTTTTGGTTGTTTTGTTGAATTGTAGGATTGAATCGCTGAGGATGTGTGTTTGGTACAGTTGAGTGGAATGTGGAGTGTTGCTAGTGGCCTTTGGATGGAATAGATTTATTTGCTTGCCTTCCACTTGGGATTGTGCCCGCTTCTTTATTTGCACAGGGCCCTAATCATTGAAGCAAATTATCTGGCCCACACTACAAAATGGGTTAAATAGCTCATTACTTCTGTAAATGTAGACATTTTTGTCATATTCAAACTTGAATTCTCAGAACTTAAAGACACCCACAAGCTGTTCAAACAATTCCAATTAAAAATAGTGTTTCATCCATCATTTGTTTGCTATGCCTTCTTTATAGGTATTCTTATTGAATTCTAGGTAATACATTTTATTTACCAAGAAACTTAAGTATCTGCATAAGGAAATTTCCTTATAGGAAAATATACTAAATTTTCATATGATGTCTGGCTACATATTTTTTTAATGCTCTGCTCATTTCCTGTCACAAGATGTTAACCTCAAAGAAACATTTGGTATCACTGAAATAAAAGACTTTTTAATATTATTTTCAAGGCACAGAAATTGCTTTTTTGATACATGTGCCAGTTGAATCATCATATTGCTAAAATATTTAATCACACTTGTCATGACAGATAGCAACACAGAAAAATCATCTTGATGTGAGAAGAGGATTTAAGAAAAACTGTCAATATCCAGTCAAGATTTTGGCTGTTTAAGCGTATATCTAGATATATAATTCCTATTCCCCAATTTAAACTAGACTCTTCTTTCAAATGCAACATAAAAAGATCTGGCTAATTTCTAGTTGGAAAGAAAAACAATAAAACACATGAAAAGTACTCATAAATAAGATTATTATTCTAGATGGAGGTTTTTGTGCACAATAAAGAGTTATATGGGTTCACAGACTCTAGTTTGGAAGGAGTTTGGAAAATGCATAGTGCAGCTTCGTAAACAATGAGGAGACAGCTCTCTGCATCATTCCCTCACCCTACTGGGTTGTTTTCTGGCTCCTTCCAATAACGAGAAGGAGGAAGACTGTTTCTTTTTGAGGAAGACTGTTTCATTGGACTGTTCCAGTACTTTTTGGGGGGCAAGCCAAAGTTCCCTTTCTCTGACTTCCTAGGTATCTCTTCAAAACGATCTCCCAAGGCAAGTGGAGCAAAAAGGTTTGCAGAGCCATTGATCTCAGCCACGATTATAAGCAGCTAACATGGTGTGTCACATGCAACATACATTCAACAGTTACAAGTGAGTCTCGGTACATCAATTTGATTCTTCTGTATCTGAGACTTGTCTTACAGTAATAACAACTGTGTCATTCCCTAGCCATGCCCGCCTCGTTCCCCCTGCTCAAAGGAGAGTGTTGTTAAGGTTAGGAGAGGGCAGCAATCACAGAAAATGTCAAATCTACATTCAAACACTATTCTGCCTCTTCTGTTTCAGAATCTAACCTCACTCCCTCATTCCCCCATGTAGCTGGGCCCAAATTTAGTTTCCTTTTGGAGTGAGTCCAGACATAGGTTTGGTCCATTCACAGTGGTGCAAGGGAGGAATAAAGCAGTCAAGGATGTGTGCCCATTCTGTCTTCTTATCCCTTAAAATATCATTGAGGCCATGGGAGTTGCCTGAGCCCTGGGCAGTCCTGGTCAAGACTTACTGAATGTAGCCATGCCCCTACTTTGTACTGTTTTTTAAATTTTATCTTCACCAAATATCCTCAAGTCATCATTTCTTTTGGTGAACACTTATTGAACACCTATTAGATATCAGGCACAAGTACAGAAAACACAAAAATGAATATGACTTAGACCCTCCCTGAAGTTGCTTACAGTCTCTTGAGAAAGACAGACAGATGAGCAAATCTTTTCAATTAAAAGAGCCCCAAAGAGAGATCAGCATCTTGGGCTAAATATAGGAGCAGCAAATGACTATGATAGGTGGGGTGAAATAAAGTGTTGACAGGGTAGATGGTGCTTTCGTAGAGCGACTGGAGTGCAGGTCAGTGGCTGTTAAAAGGAACTGTATCTTCAACAGTCTGCTGGTATTTAAGAATATAGAGCATGGTGGAGAAACAGCAAGTAATCTGCATGATTGAAAAACGAGGCAGGATGATGGAAATTAGATTAGATTAGAAAGATAGTTTAGAGTTATTAACACAATGTGATTGTTTCCATTAGCAACAAGATGTTTTATCCAGAATGTAAATGTACTTTTTTTTTCAAAAAATGAATTAATCAGAAGGGCCTGTTGAATTTGCTTTTCCCATGAATATACTTTAGCTTAAATAAGTTTTTATTTACATGTGAAATAGGGGCAATGTCAGAAGATGAACTCGTTGGTAACACATATGTTTTATACAAATTTTAGCTAAATAAATGCACTTTGAGATTTTAAAATAATAACGATTTTAAAGTTATCTGTTTATTATCAATAGGGAGTTTTGGTAAAATGAAGTTTGGATTATCCATGCCTAGAATACCATAGGTTCAGTAAAATGAGGTTGTAGACATATATCAGCTTATATAAATTGATTGTCATTATATAGATTGTTTCAAAAAGAAAGGCAGGTTTAAAAATACACAGTAAACATATCTTGTAATGTATATATAAAATATTAGTGGTGACCATCTCAGAGTGGTAAGATTAGGGATTACCTGAATTTTCTTCTCTTTAGTGTATCTGTTTAATTTTTTCTACAATAAATATATTTTGTTTTTTCATATGAGAAAAAAATAATGGTTAACACCCAACAGGGGATAAAAATGTACCAAGGTTTGGTTACCAAAGTGGAAACGTGATGGGGTGGGGAGGGATAAATTAGGAGTTTGGGATTAACAAGTACACATTACTATATATAAAATAGATAATCAACAAGGACCTACTGTATAGCATAGGGAACTCTACTAAGTATTCTGTAATAACCTATATGGGAAAAGAATATGAAGAAGAATGGATATATTTATACATATAAATGAAATCACTTTGCTGTACACCTGAAACTAACACAACATTGTAAATCAATTATACTCTAATATAAAAAAAAAAACAAACAAAAAACGTAACAAGGACCTTTTCCAAACACTCATTCCCAGTTCAGTCTTCATATATGGATGCAGCAGTAGATTAACATCAAGATGTTTCAACTAGTCCTTAGACGCAACATTCATGGCTGTCTCCATGACGTTACAACTGAGTGTGACTCAGTCCATACATTGTAAGGGCAATTTTGTCCTGAAAGTTTCTAGTTGGATGAATTTCTCTTACAAAACAAAAGTTGGTTGAAATTCATTATATAGTTTTAGGTACAATATTCTTTAATAATTCACTTTGTTTTGATAATTATATACATTAATAAATATATACTTATGCATTTATCCTTATAGGAGTTGCCTCAGTTGCATAGTGTTCCCTTCTACCACTCATGCTTTAACTTGGAAGACTTGGCCAAACATTTTTCTGCCTTACTTTATCTGATTTTGTTTAGATTGAAAATTTCACAGTCTCTGCTTAGCAAATAACTCAGATAAATGGCCATAAATTTAAATACTTTATTATATAAATGAAAAATTGTGTTTTATATTGACTTTGAAATGTGACTAATCAAAAGATTTCCCATTCTCAATAGATTTAAAAGCAAAATTACCTAATGTCAAATTTTAAGTGGAATCTTTTTATCTACTTCCAAAGCAATTTTAGAAAAAGAAAAAATTTAAAATAATATGATTCTTTATATTTTATTGGTATCTTGTAAATGACCATCAACATTCAGTGATAGCTAAGACTTTTAAAATGTTACTGCACTTTTGAGTAAGTAGTTTGGGGAGGGACATTTATCAAAAAGGCAGCCATAAATCATCATTGTATTCCTTTGTAAGCAAAAAGTAGAAGCAATACATAGTTTGTATACCAGCAGTTTCATCTTCTCTTCATGTTGTGACAGATTAATACCAGCTTAGCCCAAACATCCAAAGTTATGCTGTTGGCAATGTAGCCATCTGTTTTTAATGAATATCTAGGGTCCATTTTTCAGTTAAGCTTCTCTTATTGTGTGTGTATGTTGCTTTTTCAGAGCTATCTGCATAATTGCTTAAAGATTTTACTGCAAAATTAATATCCTTGCTGTGAACAAGGGAACAGGGCAAAAACAAGGATGACAGAGCCTGAGATGAGGTGAAAAGCAAATCCAATTTTTCCTTGCACCATAGAAACCTCGTCAGGACTAGATTTATCTGGTAATCCACATTTAAACTTTAACCTGTAGGGGGGCTCTTTGTGTTAGATAATGTAAGCATAAAAGGGGGCTGAATCACTAATCAGATTAATCATATTTTGTAAGACTCAAAAAGCTTCATTAAAAGGACCTGGTATCCAAGTTACACATTTTTGTTAATGGTGGTGGTGGTGGAGGAGGAGTTTGTCATTAAAAAAAAAAAAAAAAAAATGGCATGGAAATGCTCAAACGTCTGCAACTTTTAATGATCCTATAGCAAGCAAGACCAAAGAACAACATATTAATAATATCCTAATTTATAAAATTGCATCTTCACAGAATCAGCATATATATTACCTCACTTTCATCATACTTTAATATAAGAAGGCACTATTGGATAAATGTTGTGATTGTTACTGTAGCTTTCTTCATATTTTGAGCATATTTTAATATATTTTTACTATATGCACCTATAATTTATATATTACATATAAATAATATTATAAATGCAATATATATAATATATATAACCACTACCAACTGCCAGTTGATGATTTACTATTCTAAGTCATTTCTCAAAGCAGTTTATAAAGTTGATTGTTCAATTAAAGAGAAGAATATTTGATGGAAATGGGGAGCCTTCTGAAGAATAAAGTGGAAAGGAGAAATATAGTTGGTCCAGCATTTTATAAAATATGATGCAAGAAATACAGTCCCAAATTTCTTTTGTTTGTTGAAAAAGAAGGAAGGAAGAAAAATATGTCACTAAACTAAATCTTTGCAAGCGAAGCAAATCTTTCAAAAAAGAAGCAAATGAGTTCTGTGGTTGACAGTCTGTAGCATGACTAGGTAATTGTGGGGAAAATGCAATTGCATGTGTAACTTTATACACACCAAAATCGCCTCTTTGAAAACTCAGCCCATATACGTTAAATCAACAAATAGTTTTCGGCATATGGTATGTTACACAAATGCTTCCTAACAAAACTGCTCCAATAATAATCCTGGTGAAAGAGCATGCCAAGTAATAGTTATTGAAAATTGTTTCATGCTACCTTGTAAGAATACCATGTAATTCTGATGTTTAATTAGGAGTATAAAAATATTACATCAGTTCATTTTTCTCAACACAATATATATCATTCTAAGGAAAGATCCATTTATAAGATTACATATTCACATCTGTGGAACTCTATATCTTAAAATCAACTATACACAATTGCTAATCAAAATACACAGGTCTTTATAACCATATCATTTTGGATGAGGAAACTCAACCAAATGAATTGGCAATATTTTAACAACAACAAAAACAAGCGAGAAACAGAAGCAATGTGAACAACTTTCTTAGCATGTGATGAGACTACATATAATATTGAAATTACTGAATATTTTAAATTGAATTGCACAAGGTCCAACTCTACTAAAAAATGTGTAGTTTAATTATTAGAAACAATAGTTCCTGAGGGAACCATTGATAATTCTGGTGCATGATTCCTCAGTGGTATAGACGTATAACTGTTTGACAATACCAGAATGGTCTAACTTGAGAATATCTGCATTTATAGATAAATATATCTATTATTTATTATTTATAATAATAAAAGTATATTTTTAACTTATCCCCAATATTTCAATAGTGCCTCTTGCCCCAAAATATAAATACCACCTTTAGACACTGAGGCATAAGCTCTTTACTATGGAGCTGGAATTTGCATGGCTTGTGATTTTCTTCTTCTATCCCAACAGATAAGTGAAATATCCAAAATACCCACTCTTAAAAACATTGGTATACAAATTTTATTTTAGATTTTTTAAATGCCTTTTACCTATGACTTTGAATTATAAAGACCTTCACTATTACATTTTATTAATTTAATTCCCAGAGTATTTCAATGTATAAGCACTTGCTCTACACAAGTGTTTTGACCATCTCCTCTCAAAACAAAAACATAAGCAAACGAACACAAAACCATACATACACACCAAAAAAATAAAGATAACAAGTCCTTATTCTTTTAAGGATCTAACATCAGAGATCTTTAGCAATTTTAACCTCTGATGAGCTTAAGCCAATGAGAGACAAGGAATCAAGGGCTGGTGACATATTTATCAGTGTTTTGGGCATATAGTTCTTCCAAAGCATCAGACTAACTATGTTTTCATGTAAGTCATATTGGGGTCCTGGTTGTCAGTGTGTCATCTATAAGATGGGGGATATGACCTTAGTTCTCTGTAAGGCTACCTATTGTTTGAATATTCAGTGACACTAAATGTGGGATATGCGTGAAGGTTGAAGGAAAGGTCTTCCTTATACAAATATAAATATTTAGAGGTTTCTAGAGGAGTAAAGCCAAAAACATAATTGCCGTAACCTCAGGTTCACTTTATTGAATTATGTGGTCATCCTACCACACAAAGAAAATCACAACATTCAGAAGCCTAGTGGATGCAGAAAACGTAGGCAGCAATTTGAATCATTTGCTCCCCCTAAGCCTCAAGCTGTTCTCAAATTGGCAATTTTGCCTAAGCTGGGCATTTATTTGATTGATTTTTTTCTTTCTGCCCTGAATGAATTGTGACAGTTTTTACCTTGTCTCAGAATACCAACTCAGTCACAGAAACAGGAGGTGGGAGATTCTACTCTTGGGCGACTATAGTTCGTGGGCCTCCAGTATGCAAAACATTTAGTGAGATTTAAAGAATGAGCAGAAATACAGAGAGTGTGCTTTATTTTCAGATCATTCTTGATGCAATTCTCAAGACCATCTTTCAGGTAAGATAATTTTTTCCCCCAACGGAGAGAAAAATATTTTCAATTATTTTTTTTTTAACATCTTTATTGGAGTATAATTGCTTTACAATGTTGTGTTCGTTTCTGCTTTATAACAAAGTGAATCACTTATACATATACATATATCCCTATATCTCCTCCCTCTTACACCTCCCTCCCACTCTCCCTATCCCATCCCTCTAGGTGGTCACAAAGCACCAAGCTGATCTCCCTGTGCTATGCTGTTGCTTCCCACTAACTACCTATTTTACATTTGGTAGTGTATATATGTCCATGCCACTCTTTCACTGAGTCCCAGCTTACCCTTCCCCCTCCCCATATCCTCAAGTCCATTCTCTACGTCTGCGTCTTTATTCCTGTCCTGCCCCTAGGTTCTTCAGAAGCTTTTTTTTTTTTTTTAGATTCCATATATATGCGTTAGCATACGGTATTTGTTTTTCTTTTTTGGACTTACTTCATTCTGTGTGACAGACTCTAGGTCCATCCACCTCATTACAAATAACTCAATTTTGTTTCTTTTTATGGCTGAGTAATATTCCATTGTATATATGTGCCACATCTTCTTTATCCATTCATCTGTTGATGGACACTTAGGTTGCTTCCATGTTCTGGCTATTGTAAATAGAGCTGCAGTGAACATTATGGTACATGACTCTTTTTGAATTATGCTTTTCTCAGGGTATATGCCCAGTAGTGGGATTGCTGGGTCATATGGTAGTTCTATTTTTAGTTTTTAAGGAAGCTTCATACTGTTCTCCATAGTGGCTGTATCAATATCCATTCCCACCAAGAATGCAAGAGAGTTCCCTTTTCTCCACACCCTCTCCAGAATTTATGGTCTGTAGATTTTTTGATGATGGCCATTCTACTGGTGTGAGGTGATACCTCATTGTAGTTTTGATTTGCATTTCTCTAATGATTAGTGATGTTGCAGATCCTTTCATGTGTTTGTTGGCAATATATATATCTTCTTTGGAGAAATGTCTATTTAGGTCTTCTGCCTATTTTTGGATTGGGTTGTTTGTTTTTCTGATATTGAGCTGCATGAGCTGCTTGTAAATTTTGGAGATTAATCCTTTGTCAGTTGCTTCATTCGCAAATATTTTCTCCCATTCTGAGGGTTGTCTTTTCGTCTTGTTTATGGTTTCCTTTGCTGTGCAAAAGCTTTTCATGCTGTGCAAAATTTCATTAGGTCTCATTTGTTTATTTTTGTTTTTATTTCCATTTATCTAAGAGGTGGGTCAAAAAGGATCTTGCTGTGATTTATGTCATAGAGTGTTCTGCCTATGTTTTCCTCTAAGAGTTTGATAGTGTCTGGCCTTACATTTAGGTCTTTAATCCATTTTGAGTTTATTTTTGTGTATGGTGTTAGGGAGTGTTCTAATTTCATTCTTTTACATGTAGCTGTCCAGTTTTCCCAGCACCACTTATTGAAGAGGTTATCTTTTCTCCGTTGTATATTCTGGCCTCCTTTATCAAAAATAAGGTGACCATATGTGTGTGGGTTTATCTCTGGGCTTTCTATCCTGTTCCATTGACTATATTTCTGTTTTTGTGTCACTACCATACTGTCTTGATTACTGTAGCTTTGTGGTATAGTCTGAACTCTGGGAGCCTGACTCCTCCAGCTCCGTTTTTCTATCTCAAGATTGCTTTGGCTATTCGGAGTCTTTTGTGTTTCCAAACAAATTGTGAAATTTTTTGTTCTAGTTCTGTGAAAAATGCCATTGATAACTTGATAGGAATTACATTCAATCTGTAGAATGCTTGGGTTAGTGTAGTCATTTTCACAATGTTGATTCTTCCAATCCAAGAACATGGTATATCTCTCCATCTGTTTGTACCATCTTTAATTACTTTCATCTGTGTCTTACAGTTTTCTTCATACAGGTCTCTTGTTTCCTTAGGTAGGTTTATTCCTAGGTATTTTATTCTTTTTTTGCAATGGTAAATGGGAGTGTTTCCATAATTTCTCTTTCAGATTATTAGTGTATAGGAATGCAAGAGATTTCTGTGCATTAATTTTGTGTCCTGCTACTTTACCAAATTCATTGATTAGCTCTAGTAGTTTTCTGGTAGCATCTTTTGGATTCTCTGCGTATAGTATCATGTCATCTGCGAACTGTGACAGCTTTACTTTTTCTTTTCTGATTTGGATTCCTTCTACTTCTTTTTCTTCTCTGATAGCTATGGCTAAAACTTCCAGAACTATGTTGAATAATAGTGGTAAGAGTGGACAACCTTGCCTTATTCCTGATCTTAGAGGAAATGGTTTCAGTTTTTCACCATTGAGAACAATGTTGGCTGTGGGTTTGTCATATATGGCCTTTATTATGTTGAGGTAAGTTCCCTCTATGCCTACTTTCTGGAGGGTTTTTATCATAAAGTGGTGTTGAATTTTGTCAAAAACTTTTTCTGCATCTATTGAGATGATCATATGGTTTTTCTCCTTCAGTTGGTTAATATGGTTTATCACATTGATTGATTTGCGTATATTGAAGAATCCTTGCATTCCTGGGATGAACCCCAGTTGATCATGGTGTATGATCCTTTTAATGTGCTGTTGGATTCTGTTTGCTAGTATTTTCTTGATGATTTTTGCATCTATGTTCATCAGTGATATTGGCCTGTAGTTTTCTTTCTTTGTAACATCTTTGTCTGGTTTGGTATCAGGGTGATGGTGGCCTCATAGAATGAGCTTCAGGGTGTTCCTCGCTCTGTTATATTTTGGAAGAGTTTGAGAAGGATAGGTGTTAGCTCTTCTCTAAATGTTTGATAGAATTCGCCTGTGAAGCCTCTGGTTCTGGGCTTTTGTTTGTTGGAAGATTTTTCATCACAGTCTCAATTTCAGTGCTTGTGATTGGTCTGTTTATATTTTCTATTTCTTCCTGGTTCAGTCTCAGAAGGTTGTGGTTTTCTAAGAATTTGTCCATTTCTTCCATTTTGTCCATTTTATTGGCATAGAGTTGCTTGTAGTAATCTCACATGATCCTTTGTATTTCTGCAGTGTCAGTTGTTACTTCTTTTTCATTTCTAATTCTGTTGATTTGAGTCTTCTCCCTTTTTTCCTTGATGAGTCTGGCTAATGGTTTATCAATTTTGTTTATCTTCTCAAAGAACCAACTTTTAGTTTTATTGATATTTGCTATTGTTTCCTTCATTTCTTTTTCATTTATTTCTTCTCTGATCTTTACGATTTCTTTCCTTCTGCTAACTTTGGGGTGTTTTTGTTCTTCTTTCTCTAATTGCTTTAGGTTTAAGGTTAGGTTGTTTATTTGAGATGTTTCTTGTTTCTTGAGGTAGGATTTTATTGCTATAGACTTCCCTCTTAGAACTGCTTTTGCTGCATCCCATAGGTTTTGGGTCATCCTGTTTTCATTGTCATTTGTTTCTAGGTATTTTTTATTTCCTCTTTGATTTCTTCAGTGATCTCTTGGTTATTTAGTAGTGTATTGTTTAGCCTCCATGTGTTTGTATTTATTACAGATTTTTTCCTGTAACTGATATCTAGTCTCATAGCGTTGTGGTCGGAAAAGATACTTGATATGATTTCAATTTTCTTAAATTTACCAAGGCTTGATTTGTGACCCAAAATATGATCTATCCTGGAGAATGTTCCATGAGCACTTGAGAAGAAAGTGTACTCTGTTGTTTTTGGATGGAACGTCCTATAAATATCAGTTAAGTCCATATTGTTTAATGGATCATTTAAAGCTTGGTGTTTCCTTATTTATTTTCATTGTGGATGATCTGTCCATTGATGAAAGTGGTATGTTCAAGTCCCCTACTATGATTGTGTTACCGTTGATTTCCCCTTTTATGGCTGTTGACATTTGCCTTATGTATTGGTGTGCTCCTATGTTGGGTGCATAAATCTTTACAATTGTTATATCTTCTTCTTGGATTGATCCCTTGATCATTATGTAGTGTCCTTCTTTGTCTGTTGTAATAGTCTTTATTTTAAAGTCTATTTTGTCTGATATGAGAATTGCTACTCCAGCTTTCTTCTGATTTCCATCTGCATGGAATATCTTTTTCCATCCCCTAACTTTCAGTCTGTATGTGTCTCTAGGTCTGAAGTGGGTCTCTTGTAGACAGTATATATATGGGTCTTGTTTTTGTATCCATTCAGCCAGTCTATGTCTTTTGGTTGGAACATTTAATCCATTTTAAGGTAGTTATCAATATATATGTTCCTATTACCATTTTCTTAATTGTTTTGGGTTTGTTATTGTAGGTCTTTTCCTTCTCTTGTGTTTCCTGCCTAGAGAAGTTCCTTTAGTATTTGTTTTAAAGCTGGTTTGGTGGTGCTGAATTCTGTTAGCTTTTGCTTGTTTGTAAAGGTTTTAATTTCTCCCTCGAATCTGAACGAGATCCTTGCTGGGTAGAGTAATCTTGGTTGTAGGTTTTTCCCTTTCATCACTTAAATATGTCCTGCCACTCCCTTCTGGCTTGCAGAATTTCTGCTGAAAGATCAGCTGTTAACCTTATGGGGATTCCCTTGTATGTTACTTGTTGTTTTTCCCTTGCTGCTTTTAATATTTTTTCTTTGTATTTAATTTTTGATAGTTTGATTAATATGTGTCTTGGCATGTTTCTCCTTGGATTTATCCTGTATGGGACTCTCTGTGCTTCCTGGACTTGATTGACTATTTCCTTTCCCATATTAGTGAAGTTTTCAACTACAGATATTTTCTCAGTCCCTTTCTTTTTCTCTTCTTCTTCTGGGACCCCTATAATTCGAATATTGGTGTGTTTAATATTGTCACAGAGGTCTCTGAGAGTGTCCTCAATTCTTTTTGTTCTTTTTTTTTTTATTCTGCTCTGCAGTGGTTATTTCCACTATTTTATCTTTCAAGTCACTTATCCGTTCTTCTGCCTCAGTTTTTCTGCTATTGATCCCTTCTAGAGAATTTTTAATTTCATTTACTTTGTTGTTCATCATTGTTTGTTTGCTCTTTAGTTCTTCTAGGTGCTTGTTCAGTCTTTCTTGTATATTCTCCATTCTATTTCCACTATTTTTCATCATCTTTACTATCATTACTCTGAATTCTTTTTCAGGTAGACTGCCTTTTTCCTCTTCATTTTTTGGTCTGATGGGTTTTTACCTTGCTTCTTCATCTGTATGTTTCTCTCTCTTCTCATTTTGCTTAACTTACTGTGTTTTGGGTCTCCTTTTCACAGGCTGCAGGTTTGTACTTCCCACTGTTTTTGGTTTCTGCCTGCAGTGGCTAAGGTTGGTTCAGTGGGTTGTGTAGGCTTCCTGGTGTAGGGGACTGGTGCCTGTGTTCTGGTGGATGAGGTTGGATCTTGTCTTTCTGGTGAGCAGAACTGCATCCGATGGTGTGTTTTGGGGTGCCTGTGACCTTATTATGATTTTAGGCAGCCTCTCTGTTAATGGATGGGGTTGTGTTCCTGTCTTGCTAGTTGTTTGGCATAGGGTGTCCAGCACTGTAGCTTGCTGGTTGTTGAGTGGAGCTGGGTCTTAGCGTTGAGATGGAGATCTCTGGGAGAGCTTTCGCTGTTTGATATGACATGGAGCAGGGAGGTCTCTAGTGGACCAATGTCCTGAACTCGGCTCTCCTATATCAGAGTCACAGGCCTGACACCGGTAGGAGCACCAAGACCCTGTGTGCCACACGGCTCAGAAGAAAAGGGAGAAAAAAAGAAAAGAAAATACAATAAAAAAGTTATTAAAATAAACAAAATTATTAAAAATAAAAAAATTAAAAAGCAATAAAAGAAAGAAGAGAGCAACGAAACCAGAAAACAAATCCACCAATGATTACAAGTGCTAAAAACTATACAAAACAAACAAACAAACAAAATGGACAGATAGAACCCTGGGACAAATGGTAAAACAAAGCTATACAGACAAAATCACCCAAAGAAGCATACACACACACACTCACAAAAAGAGAAAAAGGAAAAAATATATATATATATTTTGGGAAGTCTGAGGTCTTCTGCCAGAGTTCAGTAGGTGTTCTGCAGGAGTTGTTCCACATGTCGATGTATTTCTGATGTATTTGTGGGGAGGAAGGTGATCTCCATGTTTTACTCTGCTGCCATCTTGAAGGTCTCTGCCTTTTCTATGTTTTAAAGAAAAATAAACACAAAACAAAACAACAAAAAACCTTATATGACTGATTCTAAGGAAAGAAAATTCCCCTTTGGAACAGAGAGCAGCTGTGGAAACATCTGTGGGCTGAACAGAGTCCTAAATGAACAATTGCACATACATCTGTGGAGATAAAATAAGTGTTGGATAAAATGTGAATTAAGAGCTCACATTCTGTAAATACTATTATAAATGTATAAGAATAAAATGACACTCATAAAACATCCTTTTTTACTTCCCCATGAACTATGGTGAATTCAGATGTGACCATGAAAGAGCAAAATAAGTGCTGGATTATGAAAGGTCAGCTGGAGGGGCATAAAACTATTCGGTGTTTGCTTTTTGCAGGGTAGACCTAAGGGCACATGTACCTTTTCTCACTGATTCCCACACATTTTCATTTGACCATCTGTAGGGAGAGAAATTTCAGGAGTATCCCGCATACCACTTGTGTCTTATGCCACTATGCTCTCATTCCCCAAAACCCTAGAATATTTTTCCAAGTCTTTGCAATGTAGTTTTGTAAAATTTGAAGTGGACTGCAAATAATAAAATACAATTAAGACAGTGAGGAAATTAAATGGTTTGTAAAGTCACATAACAAATATAGCTTTAGATGTCATCAGTTTCTACCTTACTTTCCAAATAAAGTTTCAAGTCCAGAGCAGAAATGTGACCTGGCCAAAATCACATGGTTAGTGGCAGAACTTTGACAAGGATGTCACAAGGACACAAGGTACCCTGGCTTTCAACCTAAAGTGCTTTACCTTATACTCCTACTTAGTCATCATGGAAATATTTTACAAGTTTTGTAAAATAGCATTTTGTCTCTAGACCTAATTTAAACATTAACTAGATAATAAACACCTTTCAATCAGGGAGCATGCACATGTTACTGAGTAGAGTTGTATCATACCTTAGTATTCTGATAATTTATTATGTTATTTAAATTGTTCCAGATCATAGGAAAGGATGGAATTTTTCCTGAAACATTTAGTGTACTTTCAAACTCCTCTTGCCAAAAACTAATCAAGATGCCACACAAACACAAAGAACATTAAGTCAGTCACACTTATGCATGAGGTTACAAAACCTTTCTATAAACCATTAGCAAATCAAATTGAGCAGTATATTATATGCATAGCATAACCAAGGAGGTTTTATCCCAAGAATTTAGGCATAGTTACTCTAAAGGAAAAAAGTGATGTGGTCTTTGTAGAGGAAGGTAATAAAATTTAATCTTTATTTCTTTTCAAAACTATTCCAAAACCAGAAATCAAAAAATATTTCTTCTGCATGATAAAGACTATCTTAAAACAACAGACAACATAATTTTTCAATTGTAAAATTCTGGAGTCACTTCTATTATTAAACACAAATATTCTACTGAATTGCTATAAAATACAACTACTTTATAGCTATAATTATTTAAAAGGAAGAGACAAATGCAGCAGTACACTTAAACATCGTATGTTTTTTACTTGGAAAGCCCAAAATAATCACCTGAATCAACTGAAATATTATAAGTAATAACATAATAAGTAAGAGAGATAGTCACAAAGATAATCATGAATTAATAGCTCAATAACAATGTAGAATCTGTCAGAGAGAAAAAAAATTATTCAGAATAACAAAGAAAAGTATGATATACAGAGAGAAAAATAACTAACTAATACTGACTTAAATGTAGAAAATTAAAAGCTTTACTATGATAGTAATTGAAGTCTCAAATATATGTAGAGTCTTATTATGGTCCTGGATTAAAGGATCTAGTAACATAAAGAAATATATTTTCCATAGGTAATCTATAAATTTACATAAGTTATCCAATATACCAAAGGGATTTTTCTTCAGAATTTTGCAAATTATTCTTAAGTGAATTTGGAGAACAATAGCAGAAAAATGTGAGAATTACAAAAACATTATTGGAAGGATAATTTGAGAGCCTAACTGTATAAAATATTAACTTACATTCTAAAGATACAGTAATTAAAACAGTATGATACTGACATAAGAATCAGTGTAACAAGATAGGAAAGTCAGAAACATGCCCAAGGAAATGTATTAAGTACAAGATAAAGGAAGTATCTCAGATCAGTTAGAAAAGTAATGGAATTTTTAATAAATGACATTGATACAGCTTATTACAGTATAAAATAAGATTAATTCCTACTGAATTGAAATAAAAAGTAAAAAATGAGCTCTTAATAGTACTGTGATAAAAAAAAAATAGGTCAAGACATATAAACTTGGATTGGGGATAACTTTCTAAGTACACTACCAAAAATAGAAATATAAAGGCAAAAATTAATAAATTCATCCTCTTCTCATGACTATACTGCTATCTCCTTAGCCAAGGTGTGCCATATGGGTTTATACCAGCATTGGTGCTGCTAGAATCCTCAAGGCAGACAAATACCTAAGGACTTGAGAGAAAATAAGGTGGGAGAAGTGTTCAGAAAAGGAAGTGGGAGTTTTCCAGTAAAAAGATTTCTTAATTTGTTGTGCCTATAAAATTCAGGGGCAATATAAAATGACAGTTAACTAGAATAATAATTATAATGATAATCTAGTATTTAAAATAATCATTGATATCACTATATTATTTCTTCTACACAATGTGTTCCAGTCATATCAGTATTTAGGATTTAGACTATTAGTACTTTTATTCAGCTGCATTATAAATGAAACTGAGTTTTTAAAATGATCTGCAAACCTAACCACTCTGCTAAACATATGGGTCTGTGGGAAAATATATTTTATTTTCCAACTGACTGGCTTTTAAATGGACCTTGGAAATGCGAACTATTAATAAAGCATGAAATACTAATATATTTTATGCACATATCTATACACACACATACACACACACATATATATGTTACATATACATATATTAATATATGTTACTATATATTTTTGAAGGTTCTTTTTATTTTAGCAATGTTATTCCATATAATAACAATAGAAATGTTACAATCTTAACAAGAAATTTATAACTGAATATTCAAACAGAAAATTTGTACACATTATCATTTACAGTAATTTTAAATGGTAAATAACTGATTGTAAAAAAAATAATGTTCTTTCTAAATCCTTCTGCTGTCTTAAGTCTTGGAGTATTATAGGTAGAAGGCCTATGTAGTGTTATTTACAAGTACCAAATTAAGACTGTATAACTTAGGGACTTCCCTGGTGGTCCAGTAGTAAAAAATCCACCTTACACTGCAGGGGACGTGGGTTCTACCCCTGGTCAGGGAACTAAGATCCCACATGCCGCGGAGCAACTAAGCCCATTCACCACAACTACTGAGCTCGTGCGCCTCAGCTGGAGGGCCTGCATGCCACAAACTACAGAGCCCATGAGCTCTGGAGCCTGCGTGCCACAACTAGAGAAGAGAAAAAACCTGTACGCCACAGCTAGAGAGAAACCCGTGTGCTGCAATGAAGACCCCTGGTGCTGCAACTAAGACCTAATGCAGCCAAAAAATAATAATAATAATAAAATAAATAATAAAAATTAAAAAAATAAAAAAGACTGTATAACATATAAAATCCATTAGCTTAACAGCTCAGTTTAATATCTTTGACTATTCAGTGTTCTGCATGAGGAAAAAACACACCTCGACAAAAAGACAAAATGAAGTTTGCATAAAGATATTAAAGGTATCCAATTCTGAGATTATTTAGTTAGGTACCAGTAAAGAAAGCTGGTGCTAGATAGGTCCCAGAACATACAGTTAAACCCAAACCAACCATCTCCAAATGGCAACATAATGTCTAAAATAGGCGTGGAAAAACCAGTCAAAATATACTTGTCAGATTAACTTGGAGGTTGGTAGGGATTAAGCAATTTTGTTGTAATAGTGCTTCAATTTATTTATATATATATATATATATATATATATATATATATACTCATACACATACATAGAATGCACTATCATCATATCGTTATATAATATAATAATATTTATATAACAATAACTAATTTTATGTAACACAAATGAAGTTTAACCAGCTGAATTTTGAAAATGTTTTGAACTGGTGACTCTTTTTTGCCTTAAATTTTCTCCTCTTTTAGCCAGAATGTCTATAATTTCTATCCTATGCCTGTCCCATCATTGCATTTTGGGAGCAGATAACTTGTTTTTTGAGTTTCACAGGTTCAGAGATGGAGAGTAATTGTTTCTCAAGATGGATTATCCCCAGAGCCTCATCTATACCTAATTTAGATGATTTGGGTGATGAGATTTGGGACTTTTGAGTTGATGACATTTAGATGAGATTTTTGGAGTTGAATTGATACTGTCATGAGTTGAGATCTTTGAGGATGAATGCATCTTGCTTGTGGGATGGACATTAATCTTTGAGGTCAGAAGGTGGAATGTCATAGGCAGAATAATATCCCCACAAAGATGTTTCTGTCCTAACCCACAGAACCTGAGTATGTTAGACTACATGGCAAGGGGAATTAATATTGCAAATGGAATTAAGGTTGCTATAATCATCTGACCTTGAAAGAAGGTCCAGTGTAATTACAAGGGTCCTTATAAGTGGAATAGGGAGGCAGAAGAGAGAGAACCAGTGATATGGAACTGTGAAAAGGACTTGATCCAATGTTGCTGGCTTTGAAGATGGAGAAAGGAGGCCATAAGACAAAGAATATGGGTGGCTTCTAGAAACTGGAAGGAGTAAGAAAGAGATTCTCCCCTAGAACCTCTAGGAAGGAACACTGCCAACCCCTTGATTTTAGCTCAGTGAGACCCATTTTGGACGACTCCAGAACTATAAAATAATGGACTTATTTTGTTTTAAGCCACCAAGCTTGCGACAGTTCATTACAACAACAATAGGAAACTAATGTAAATTTAAATATATTTTAAAAATTTAGTGTATCTTAGACATAATGCTAACACTAGGAATTAGTTTTTAGGAAAAGGGCCACATTGCTTCACTTCCAACAGGAAAAAAAAAAAAATTCTTATCTACTATTTTCTAACTCTAATGGAAATCTTGGGGCATGATTAATTTTATTATCTCTGTGTGGTAGATTTTCAAAGTTTACATTTAAAATAAAGTATAAGTTAGCGTATGACATATCCATACAAAAGTCAACATTTTTACTTATTTAGTTTTGACTTTCCTGGGGGTGCAAGGATTTTGACTTTCATCCATTCATTTATTCAACAAATATTTATTGAGCACTTAATCTATACCAGGCACTAGTCTGGGATTTGAAAATAGAGTATTGAATAAGAAAGGTAAGTTCTTTGATTTCATGAACCTTATATTCTAATGAGGGAAGAAAGGTAATAAACCAATAACTGCATAAACAAGAAAATTACTGGATGATGATAAAGGTTAAAATATGAGGATGTGACTGCAGTGCGGAATGGGTGGTCAAGGAAGACCTCTGCTAAGTGACATTCAAACTTACATTTGAATGACAGGAAGGAACCAAGGATGAGAAGACCCGTGTAAAATCATTAGAGGCAGAGGAAACAGCTAGTGGAAAGGTCTCAAGCTAGTGTTCCAAAGCCAAGAGAAGAAGGGGAGCAGTATTAACGGTGTTGGATATTCCTGAGAATTCAAGAAAAATAAGAGACAAAGAAAAGGAATGACTGGATTTGACAAAGTGAAACCCAATCAAAGGTCTTATTAGAGTGGGCAGAGGGGAGATGCTAGGGGGAAGAAAAAAAATTTTTTTTAATTTATTTTATTTATTTATGTATTTATTTTTGGCTATGTTGGGTCTTCGTTTCTGTGCGAGGGCTTTCTCTAGTTGCGGCGAGTGGGGGCCACTCTTCATCGCGGTGCGCGGGCCTCTCACTATCGCGGCCTCTCTTGTTGTGGAGCACAGGCTCCAGACGCGCAGGCTCAGTAGTTGTGGCTCACGGGCCTAGTTGCTCCGCGGCATGTGGGATCTTCCCAGACCAGGGCTCGAACCCGTGTCCCCTGCATTGGCAGGTGGATTCTCAACCACTGCACCACCAGGGAAGCCCAACTATAGACAATTTTTTCAATAAATTTTGCTATAAGATGGACAGAGAATAACTGCAGGGTGATGTGAGGTCAAGCAAGATTTTTTTTTTTAAAGGAAATACTAAAGCATCTTGTATACTGAATGATCTGTGGAAGGGAGAAAAAGATGATGTAGAAGGAAGTGGGAATAGTCAGAACAAAGTCCTTGAGCAAGCAAGCGAGAGTGGGTTTTAAACCGATGTGGAGAACTTGCTCTTTGAAAGGAGGAGACAGAAAACGCTCATCCAGAATATAAGGAGGGACGGTCGAGGGAAGGTGTAGAACTTAATATGTCAGTTGGGAATTCCTTTAGTGGGAAGATGAGCAAGTTCATTGTCCATTGCTTCCATTTTCTCAAGCATATGAAATATTCTTTTTTTATATTCTTTTCCATTATGGTTTATCAAAGGAATAAAAAAATTTTTTTTTTTAAAAAGAACAAATAAATCCTTTCTGCAATTAGAATCACTATACTATCTTTATTCTCTCCCTCTCTCTCCCTTTCTCTCTCTCTCTCTCTACATATATATATGTATACACACACATACATATACTGTATGAGCACATACAAAATGTATTCAGCGAATATTACTGCACTTTGACAATGTGAGGGAGGTTATCAGCCACATTAACAGAAAGAGCCTCTTTTTAACTGGGGCCCAAACTTAAAGTAGCTCTTTAGCTTGGGCAGCAGCGTAACTCTTTCCATGCAACGTCATTAACATGCAAGCAATTACGGATTCACATACTGAGTTTAAATCATTTCACAAGACACAATGAAAAAGCAGAATAAGTAAATTATCCATTGCTCACACTGGTGGCCAATAATCAACAGAGAACTTTTGTGTCTTCTATTTGAAAATGGTCTGCTTTTTTATCGCCAAGTTTCCTGAGGGAGATCTTCAGAGAAACCAAAAAACACGGGTTAAAAAAGAACGTTTTGCATAATTCTTATGTCCTCTTCTTGCCAATATGAAGACAGTGACAGTAGCATCAGTGTTCAGTCTCACTGAAAAAACCACAGATATATTCTGGGTGGTCTGTTTGCTCTAACGGCATCTCTCTGTCCTTTTTCACACTCAAGAATGGATTGCTCAGATTTTCTGCTTCTCTAGATCCTTGGCTCATAATTTGTGTCTCTCTTGGCTGGAAAGAATCTCATACTACAACATGCTTAATATACTGCAGGAATTAATGAAGCTATAATGATGATCTCAGAATCATGCAATCTTTCCTGACTCAGAGTTAATATCTAAAAATATAAAGAGAAATAAATCAGATACTGAGTCCAGAGCCAAGTAAGGATAAAACTGCAGTTGTGTAACGACTGGAATAGCCAAGAGCCCAGCTGGGGTTAGTGTGAAAAGACACATATTTTGTGCCTTGTACTGAATTTTTAGCACAAGATTTGGAGTAAGAGATGGAAAGTCAGGGTTAGAGCCTGGCGATAAAAATATGCATAAATTAGTTTGCATCAAAAACAGAATGGCAGAATCCTGGTCTATCATTTAATCACCAGACTTCAGATCTTTCTCACTCCATGTCTTCTAATGGCCTCTCTTGGGAAGAGCTTGGAGAGATGGCCTGTGACAGGCCAGGCATGAGGAGACAAGAGCCAGAAACAAAATTGGGTTAATGCTTTTAAGTTATAACCCACCAGCCACTTCAGCCTGCCATTAGTATATCAGAATCAGGGCATTAGTATAAGGAAAGGGTGGAAAGTTTCATTTTATTAAAAAGAAGGTGATGACAAATCAAAGCAATGTGTCACTCCAAACAAGCATTAGGGAAAGAATAATGATTGCAAATGTCAGGAACATTGGTTTATACTTAATTGAAAGGTTACAACTACAGAAAAAAGGAGTCACTGTAAGGATGACATTTTCTATAAAATAGTTGCTAATCGTTTTTTTCTGAAGCATAAAACTATAAACTGAAAGTCTATTTGGTGAGTCATTGGCTTCTTAAGCCCATATAAGCGGTATGGCTGCAATGCCTCAGCAAAGAAAGAAAAAGAGAGAGAGAGATGCTTACTTAAGTGAACAGTGAAGATTATTAGTGACATTATTGGTAGCTTAATTAAGAAGGCTGTTGCTGTGTTAATAAATTGGCACAATTTCAATTCAGAATGACAGTACTCAAGGGAAGAACTCTCTCTCTTCTCTCCTCCTCTCTCTCCCTTTCTCTCTCCTCTTTCCTGTTTTTATATAAGATATGGTATATAAGACATGGCAAAATGCTTGATGTCATTCATGTGAGAAGCAAAAATAGAAATTCAGAATCTCAAACCCAATCTTAGAGACTTTGTTCAGAAATGGAGCAGATTGAAATGACCTCTCTCAAGAGACTGTGTCAGAGGAAAAGGGAAAGGGGCCATTCCTGTAAGACACAAAAATAATACAAGGTGACAGATCCTGATGCCTTAACAGTTTATGTATGTCACCGACAAACTGAAATAGTGGAGGCGTCTACTTAATCAAGTCAATCAAATTGGCATGTTAATTTCAATAACCAAAGACCTAGGGTAAAGAAAAATGTTTCAAAAGGAAGACTCAATCCAACCACAAATTAAAAATAAAATGTTCTGATCATCTATTACTCTGCTACAATATATGGCTTTGTTGCAAAAGCTTTTATGCAGGGTCTATAAAAGCATTCCTGGATTACCAGCAAATAAAATTATGTCTTCTTGGGACAGCATTGTCTCCTTTGGGGGCTTAAATCTTGTACATAGGGTCACACGTTGTAATCGAATCATTAAGGCATCATAATGCACAGCAAAATTCCTGAGATTCTATTTACTTGCAGTTCTAGTTGACATAAAATGTCATTTTTTACTTCCATAAGAGTAGTGCTTAAATTATATTCATCATTACAGAAATCTGGCTAACCTGGCTTAATCTGGTTTGAAATTTACTGCAAAATCAGAAACCTCAGAACTGAACAGAAACGCAAAATCTTTTTAGTTCAGAGACACACAGAAAAGAAAACTGAGGCTCAGAAAAGTGGAAAGGGTTACCCAGTAGCCACAGGGATTTAGCATAAAGTGAAAGGGCTTGCACTCAGCCATCCTTTATTATCGAGTTCATATAAAAGAATTTTCACAGGAGTAGGATGTTGGTCTAAAGCAGCCACTATAATCATTTTATTAAAGTTGAAATAGTCTCTTAAAGTGTTAGTAATAAAAATGGTTAAAACACACATGCATTTCATTTTTAAGATTTGAATTTATGAAAATAAAGTGTTGAATGA
Source organism: Balaenoptera physalus (assembly GCF_965194825.1). Taxonomy (NCBI): domain Eukaryota; kingdom Metazoa; phylum Chordata; class Mammalia; order Artiodactyla; family Balaenopteridae; genus Balaenoptera; species Balaenoptera physalus. The sequence continues at coordinate 30,191,373 of NC_138891.1, forward strand.
ATGAAATGTAGTAGTCCCAAATTTTAAACAGATAAATCATAGGTTATCTGTTTTTCCTTTTTCCTTCCTTCCTTTCTCCCTTTCTTCTTTGCCTTCACTGCCTCCTCCTCCGCCTCTTCCTTCTGTTCTTGTTCTAACTGCAATTCTTCTTTTGGTATTGTGGTAGCTCTAAAATGTCCATAAATTCTTTGACACTCTTCCTTTGTAAAGGTGGAGCCTAATTTCCAGGTGGGCTAGACTTGGTTACTCTATTCCAATGAATAAAATGTGGAGGAATTAACTCATGTAACTTCTGACACCAGGTTATAATTCTTGGATCACTTGCTTTGGAAGAAGCCAGTTGCCATGTCAAGAAGCTGCTCAAGCAGTCCTCTAGAAAGGCCCATGTGGTGAGCAACTAAGGCGTCGTGCCCATAGCCATGTGAGTGAGCTATCTTGGAAACGAATATTATAGCCCTAAGTCAGGCCATCAGATATCTGTAACCCTAGCTGACTGAAACTAGAATGTAAACTCTACAAGGGCTCAGAGCATTGACTGTTTCCTTCACTGACTGCAACTTCATAAGAAACTCTGAGCCAGACCCACCCAGATAAGCTGCTCATGATATCCTGACCTACGGAAAAAATACATAATACATATCTGTTCCTTGAAGCCTCTAAATTTATAGATAACTTGTTGTGTAACAGGAGATCACTAATATAGGTATGCTACCTTTATCATGTCAAATTTTATGACAGGCCTCCTAAAATTAATTTTCTTTAAAAAATGTAATTATGTAAGTATCACATATTTTCTGTACAAAAATAGAGAATTCAAATAAACAAATAGAAACAAGAAAGTATAATCGAAGTAGTCCAGATAACAATTATTCACATTTCAGTGTAGATCTTTGAGGATCTTTGCTAGGCATTTAATTAAGCTTAATAAGGCTACCAGGTGTATCCACAGTAAGAGATTAAGAACATAAACTCTGGAGCCAGACTGTCTGGGTTTGAATCCTGACCCCACCACTAACTAGCTGTATCACCTTGAATAAGCTACTTAACTTTTTTTTTTCTTAGTTTTTATATCGTAAAAATAGAGATAATAAGTGTATTATTACAAGCCTGGCTCCTAGGCTTATTGTGAAGTTTAAATTAATAGAATTAATATATAAAAGCAATTGCAAAAGAATTGCATTTGAATCATGGAAATCATTCCATACATTCGTGCTATCATTATTGTTATCTTGTCATAGTCAATAAACTCTTTTCTATTCCATTGTTTTTTATTTTTAGCAGCCTTTGGCATAGTCTGCCATTCCTTCCTTGAAACGTTTCTTCTTTTGTCATTTGTTCCAATAATGTTTTGGGTTTCTTTCTAATGCACCAGCTGTTCCTTATCAATTATCTTTGCTTATTTCTCCTCTTCTCATTCTAAGATCTGGAGCACCCCCATATCTGTCTTTGGATTTTATATTTTCCAGACTCTCTGCCCAAGAGGTCTCTTTTAGTCTGATGGTCTTATTCACCAAGGCCCTGCAGAGTCTGGCTCCCACCTCTTCCTGGAACAACATTTCTTCTCATTCACTACACACTTGCCACACTGGCTTCCTTTCTGCTCCCCAAACAGACCAAGCCCTTCAGTGCCTCCAAGCCTTTGCACGTACCATTTCAGATGCCTTCCTCCAGCCCTCTGCATGGCTTGTTCTCATTCTTTATCTTAGAAAAGGCCTTCCTGACCACCCCTATTTTGTTTTTTCCTTGCAAAATCTCTCAGTTCACCCAAGAGCCAGTGGAAATGAATTGTTTATTTTTACCCTCTTCTGTTTTTTTCTCCAAATGGCTTTTCCTTGCAAAATGCCTGTCATGACACCAGGGGGGGAACGTGAGAATGAAGGATACCTCCAGGGGCAGCCCGGGGACTTAAATACAAGCTGGAGAGCAGGGCACAGGTGAGACAGGTGAGAGACAGTACAAGGGACATGGCTGCCCAGGTAGAGAACAGTTTGTTTTTCTTCAGCAAGAAGCTATGCCAGAGGGCAGGGGTCTAGGATCTTTGGTGGGAGGGAGTGAGTGGAAAGGCTCCCCCAACCCTGGGGTTCATCCATATACCCCAGAGGAGAGAAGCAAAAGGGTATGAGGATCCTTGTAGGCTCCGAAGGATGGAAGGGGGAGAATTAGCCAGATGTGCTGCCTCAGGGAAAGCTCTCCTATTTCTCCCTTTTATACAATCTAATTATGCTGTTATGTTTTGCTATGTTGTGTTATGTTATGTTATATGTCATTCATTTTTATTTTTATCACACACCAACACCTTTGAGTACCTGCTATGTGGCAGGCAATATTCTAATTATTTACATCACTGAAGGAAACAGTCAATGATCTGAGCTTTGTAGAGTTTACATTCTAGTTTCAATGGATAAACAGTAAACAAAAGACATAATAGTTGTGTAAATTATATATTATGTTAAAGGTCATAAGTACCATGGTTAAAAAGAAAAAGGAAGCAGAAGAAGAAAGGGTATGGAGTTGGTTGGAGGTCAGAAAGGGGAACAGAGTTGTAGTGTGAACGGTGGTATCAGGGTAGGACTCTTTGATAGGGTGAGATGTGGGCAAATTCTTGAAGGCAGTGAGTAATTATGTCTATCTGGAGGAGGATTGTTCCAGACAGAGGGAAAAGACAGTATGAGGATTGTAATGTGGGATTAGGCCTGGATGTTCAACAAACTGCAAGAAACCAGGGCTGAAGAAATAGAGAACAGGAAGAGATGAAGTCAGAGAAGAAATTGGGGGTCTGGAGAGACCATCAAGGGGAAAGTTTGAGGATTGCTTTAAAGACAAGGTTTTTTTAAAAAAGATTTCTTTATATTCTACTTTGTTTGTTATGCAAGTCCATTTATTGATAAAACAACAATTTAACCATCATGTTTCTAGGTGCCTTTCATTCGTTTGTGTGGTACTCAATAAGACTGTAATCTAAACATCCAGGGCTGTTTGTTTGCATCTCATGAAAGATTTCTTTAACTTGGAATTTAATTTTTGTTTCTGTTATATTTGTTCAGATTTATTTGTTAGGAATTCCAACTATCTGTACCTTGGATGTCCAAACTCTCTTTTAAACCATTGTGTTCTCTGCCATTATCTTTACCTTTTTTCCCTCCTTTGAATTCTGGAATAGTTCTTAAATGTAACTTCCACATCAGGATTTAGTTTCCTGAAGTATCAGTTCTGCTTTTTCCTGCTTTGAATACAGATCTCATATTGTGATAATATAGTACTAGTCACTTTTAATTCTTACTTTACCGCAGACAGCAGTCTTTTCAGATCAATTGGTTATATTAAAATCTCCTTTCATCTCTTTTTTCCCCCTGCAAAGGCATATTTTGATTAAGAAAGCAGCAAACCTTTCTAAAACTACTTCTGTTTCTCATAATATTTTCTTAAGAAATATTCCTTTTTTGGCTTCTTAAGTAATAGTCTATTTTAATTTTATGTTACATAATCATTTCCTTGCATACGTTTGTTTCTTTTTGCCTCTCCTTGAACAAAGAACATTCTATCCGTGCTTGACATTTAACAAAACTCCACTTGAATGGATTCCCCTTGTTAGTCTTCAATGAAAAAATAAATGTTGTTAGACGTCCCTCCTCCTATCTTAACTACCAGGGTTGGTAAACCTGAGTGTCCATTACCAGATCAGTGATCTACAACTGAATGGGGGAGGAAACTCGGCTAGTCCAAGCAGGGAAACTTCACATGCAGTCCCTGCTCTGGTTTTGACAAAATGTGGTACCACCAACCATTTATATCCTGTGATCTTCTTTTTGGTCTAACCTCTGCTCTCAGTATATGCACAGCACTTTATTACCTGGTGCATTCTACTCACCATATCTGGAAAAAGTCCCATCAGGATGGGTAAAGCCACCCACCCCGAATTTCTCACCTGTGAGACTGAGAGCTTGTGGCTCTCCTGCCCGATGATGGCCCCCTTGCCCGGTGATGGCCCCCCACTGGTAGAAAGTCGCACCAGTGAAGTGTGCCTAGTGGCTCTCTGCTGACACCAGCCCTCCAAATTGGAGCTGTTTTCTCAGAGAACACCTGGTGGCTTTCTCAGAAGGGGGCATTGTTGTTAATCTTGGAAGTGATTCCTCTGGTCTCATACCCTTACCCTGTAATGATTAAGCAAAATTAAACAGGGAAGAGGCTTTGCTCCCAAATGTACACATACAAAGCAGATGAGGAGGTAGTTCCGCTCCAACTTTTCTCTTCCCAAAACGCTCAAAATCTCCTGCCAGAGGAAGAGTACAGAATGCATCCTTGAACTTTGACCTTTTCCTACCAATTCGGTCATGTCCCCAAAACGATTTATCCTTTTCATTCATTACATCCTAAGCATCTAGAAAAATACCAAACACAAACTTGTGATATGGATGAAAAATTTTATCCTGCCATTGGGAAGTGAGTTATAACCCAACATTTGCATTTGGACCAGTCAGCCTCTGATTCATGAAATCTGATTCAAGCTCAGAAGGAATGGCGCTACTCACACCATTCTGTGGCTATTTTAGCTCCCATATGATTGCCTTGAGGTAGAAGGCAGGTCAATAAAATTCAAGCAGGAATTGCATTGAGATTTCAGACAGTAGTCCCTGCAGACATGGCTTTAGTAATTTTGTCTCCCAATTTTCAATGTTTGCCCTTTAAGTTTAAGAGAAAGAAAGGGCAGCAAGAAGTTCATCCTGAAAGCCATCAATAAGAAGAAGAAATTCATACCATATCTTAAATCAGCTTGGGGAATTGGAAATCTAATGAAGCTAATACATTAAGCAGCTGGACTAATACAGGACTCCAATGGCTCTGTAATTGCTAAGTCTGTTTTCAAACAATAATAAATTAATTGCATTTTGCATTTGTTTGAACCCCAACTACTTGACAATTGATATAGTTGAGATAAGAAGCAAACTATTTTGTCCACCCCTAATTGCATTATATTTTGTTCTTAATGATACTTGTTGTCGGCAGTTAGTTTTGTGAAGAAAATGCATCTTGTTTTATTTTAACTGTGTGTGTAGAATGATTATATAATCAATTACAGCATTGATGCTTGTGCATCATTAATGTCATACCCTTTCCTTTGCCACTGCTTTAACTCTAACACTGTAAGACAAACATGCCTCTTCTCATCTTTCTATTATGCTGCATGCCATTAAAAGTGAAAAGAAATGCTATATTTATCTTGATATATATTAAAAAATAATGAAGAGGATAATTATCAAGGCTGCATTGCAATTTCACGGCACGGCTGTCAGTTAAAAACTGACCGATCTGCACTCTTTTAGTTCATAATGTCAGGGGGAAAATTGTGTGATTGAAATACAGTCATTTAATTAATTTCTCTCTATTATGACTTTCAGCGCTATACTTGTGATATGGGCTCAGTGGTGTGAAATTCAAGTGTGGATAAATAGAAGACTATGAACGCTGCTCATTCATTTTTGTTTTATTTGGATATTTAATCTCTTAGCACTGAGTGGCAGCAGTAAAGAAGTGCTACAGATTTCAAAATATCCAACTTGTAGTTAGTTAGATGTCAACAATGGCAAGATTGACAGAATGGCTTGGCATTTTCTGGCTCTTAACTACAAAAGCTGTTTGGTTTCACGGCATTCACCTCAATACCACGTGATAAACTGATGAGCAACCACAAGGCCATGAGAATGCTACTTCCCTAGTTTTAAGACAGAATTTTTCAGGACCAGGGCTTAGTACACATGAAACACAAGATTATCTTTCCTTTTTCTCTGATCTATCAAAATAACCACATACTGGAAGAGTTGACTTTGGGAAATATTAATCATAAGTGAATATGCTACTAGATTTATGAATCACCCTGATAATGGTTTAAAATAATTGCCAATACAAAGTCCTCTGACCTCTATCATAATGAAGAGTTCTTACAGCTGCAGTTTTTTATACAGCTGGAATTTTATATTATGGTCATGAAATATTGATCAGATAGTTACCTGGTAAGAATACAGGTATAAATTGTTAGGCAGAAAAAAGAGTAATCAAGAATTCATATAAAGGAGATCCAGAAAATAACTGAAGATAACTGAAATTTATGAGTAATACTGAGTATGGATGAGTTATATAATACCATTTCTTCTTCCTTTTTCTGTTTCAGTGGACCTAGCTAAGTCAGGAAAGTACAGTCTGCTTCCTATTTGTGTATCCTATAGGGGAGGAATCAATTTTCCTCTACCCTTCTAGGTTCTTCTGGCTGGTCTAAGAATTAAATAGACATGAGACAGATTAATTGGAGGAAACTGAGCAATTTTTAATAGTATGTATACATGGGAGAGATCTAGGAAAACCGAGTAACTCACCAAAATGGCTTAAATCCTCATCTTAAATACCATCTTCAATTAAAGACAAGAGGATACTGGGGGTAGTTGTTTAGGACTTCAAAGGGGAGGATGGCAATTCACATGGAGATGGAAAAGCAAGTGTTTGGTAAATAAATATTTGCTGGGCCCTGCAGAGACAATGGGACACAGACAGAAATTTTAACAGACTTTGCTAGGTTCCTCCCTGTCTACACATCTAGTTCATACAATCGTTATCTGTGGTGATAACTCCCTTCCTGGAACAGGTCCTCTATCTGCATTCCTTAGGCAGTTAGGGGGAAGGTCAACATTTCTTCCTGAGTCTTTTGGGCCTTGATTATTTTTAGCTCAAAACAATTCACATGTCAAAGAGACATTTTGGGCTGGCAAGTTTTGCTCCCCTACAATCCCATTTCTATAAATTACCTTTAACATGACTTTTAACTTAATTTCCTAACAAAGTTTATCACCAACGTGTTTGTAACTCATCTCTTGATTAGCTTAAGCATTAGATGGGAAGTGCCTTGAAGGTGGAGTCCGTTTTAATCACCTTTTTATCTTCATCAAGGAATACAACCCACTTTTGTAATTGCCAAATAACAGTTTCTTGTACAAAAGAAAGGAAAAAAATAAATGAAATTAACTTTTCAGTAATAGTTTCTTCTTATTTTTAGCAAATAGTGAATATTACAGCATGTTTGGCTGTTTTCCACTCTTCAACTGTCTCTACTGCTATAATTTTCCATGTATTTTGGCTTCATAGCCATTTTAGAAATGTCATGAAAACATTAAAGTCTACCTCCTTTCTTTCTGTGTCTCATTTTCTCATTATTATTATCTGTTTTAAAACCCTTAGCTAATTCGGCTTTTTTAAAAAATCACTTTAAGTCTTTCCAAGCCTCAGCTAAAACTGAAAATTGACTAAACAGTTCTGTAACGTTTTAGGATAGGTAAGTTTAAATTTTGTGATATTTTTGTCCTTAGTTGTCAGGTCATATCATTCTTTTGGAGCTTCATTGGCTATTGAGTGTCCTCTGAAAGGGAATGAAATATTTGGAACAGATACAATCTTCAGTAGGTTCAGCTGGTCAATGTAGCCAAGGAACACGTTCTATTTTTCAACAGTCAATGGAAATGAAGTACAGCCAATGAGGGAAGAGGACACCAGAGGTTTCTATTGTTTAAATGTTGGCCTTTCTGCTTTACATATGATGGCTTATTAGGTTATTGATGGGTAAATTCAGGATAATAAGAGGAGTCCACAGTAGGAGGGGGAAAAAAAGGAAGAAAGAAACAGAAAATGTCTAGGCCCTATACTGCCAAAAGCGTTAACAAAATAATGGAGGAAACAGCAGTTTGATTTGACATCCCCAGTTAACTGATTAATAGAAACTATGGCAAACTAAACATGACTCAAGACTTTTCATGAAAATGTTGCTAATACAGAGAGCATCACATGTTGAATTTGATATTGGCTCTGGTTTTTTTTTAAATATCTGTGTTTGGAAAAGAAGCAACTTTTCTTCCCACTCTGCATCCTATCTGTAAATATGAGCAACTGATGTAATATTTTCTTACTTATAAGATTAGGTGTATCTCTGGTATCTGAAGGCAAATAGTTTGAGAATTACTCAACCATTATCACTGAGCAGTTCTTCTCAGCGTTTTAGAGTGAAAATAATTTATTTTTCCTTAAATATGCTCACTTTAAAACTTAAAATTCTACAACATCAAATAGAACTATGATGAATGTGTTTTTGCCTAATGTCCAACTCCATATGACATTTTCTTCCTGCATAAACTTGTGCAGGTATAATTTCAAATCATACCCAAGTTTTAAAAGCAGACCTAGTTTCTCTTTAGAATAAAGAAATAAAGGAGATTAAATTGTAGCAGGTGTAATGAAACCAGGGTATCAAAAGTGTTGAAGGGAGAGAATAAGATTTTATTATCAGCTACATTTGAAAACCCCAGAGTAATCTCAGATATGCAGTAGGAATTATTTGAGACTTGAATTGGTCGTAAAATTGACCCAGTTTTCTCAGAATCTTTTTTTGAGATAGAATTCACTAGTTCTTTCAACAAATATCTATTGAGTGAACATTATTGGGCAGGTGCTCTAATAGACACTGGAAATAAAATGATGAATTAAAATAGACATGGCACCCGCTCTCAGGGAGTTAACAACTTAGTTGGAGAGAAAGACATCACATTATCACAATTGTGTAATTATATACTGGGCTAAGTGTTCAAAGTAAAGGAACATGATTCCATAAGGTGTATAAGAAAGGATTCTATACTATATGGTGTTACCTGAAGACTGGGTTCACCTCTTGGTGGGTGTCGAGCCAAAAGACACAACCAAGTCAAAGCATGGGAGAAGGAATGATTTATTACTTGTGGCAAGTAAGGAGAACATCAGGGATCTTTCCCAAATCAGTGTCTCCCCAAAAAGCAAAACTGGGGAAGTTTTAAGCTAAGGGTACATGCATATTTATGAAGAGGCTTGGGCAGTCAACAGAGTCCAAGCTTTAATTGATTGAAGTCACGAGGGCTAGGAAAGGTCAACTTCATCATCCCTTAGGTTCCAGTTGATCTGGTAGTTGAGACCTTCAGGCTAATCTTTACCATTGAAACAGAACTGGGAGTCTTTAAAACTAATATATTGTCTTTGCTATTGTTACTTCTCTTGCCTGATAATAGTCCTTTGTTTCTGCATGCTTTTTTTCCCTTAAGATCATTAATTACTGAGAGCTGTTCAAGGGCAAGCATTGTGGCCAGGCTTAGATCACAAAATGGCTTAGGCCAAAAATGGCTTCCCTTATGTCAAGTAAGCCATGCCTGGTTCTCCTTCTCCAGGACCCCCTACCCTATTTGGTCTCAGCAGAAAGGCCTCCTGAGGAAGCAATGTTTAAGCCAAGTGAAGTAGGTAGAAGTGAATGGTGAACAGGTAAAGAGGGCATGGAAAAGGTATGTGCAAATGGCTTCTAACATGAGAATGAATGTTCCCACATGGATATGGGAACCTGCTTTATAAATATATTTGGCACTACAAATCAAATGGGCAAAGAGAGTATTGTTTAATATAGGGTCAACATGCAAATTAAGGCCCATACTCCAAATCCAACCTTCCTCCTGATTTTGCAAAAACTGTTTTATTGGAGCTCAGCCACTCCTTTTCATTTATATATTATTTATGGCTGCTTTGGTACTACCACATCAGAGTTGAGGACCACTTTGTCTCAAAAATCAAAATATTTACCTTCTGCCACTTTACAAAAAAAATCTGCTGACTCCTGGTTTAAAAGACAGTGTTAAAGAAACTAGTTTTTGTATACCTGATGTAAAAAGGTGACTTGCAGGCCTCAAAGGTACCTTAGTAATTTAATGGGAAAAAATGTAGTAGACTTTTGTGTCTTAGGTGTCTTAAGAAAGACCTCTTTAGCAACCTCAGAAATTATAAACCAGAGGCAAATTTGATGGTTTTGACTCTACCAAAAGATTTCTATTCAACAAAGTATTCCTCAGAGAGCTTATCAAATGGCTGACTCACTGGAGAAGATGTTGTAATCTCTACAACCAGTAAGAGACTAATGGAGAATGCACAAGGAACTCCTTCAAGGAAAACACCAATACCTGATACAACAATGAGCAAAAGATATGAACAGGCAATTCACAAAAAAGGAAGCCTGTATAGGTAAAAAGTATGTGAAGATATGCTCAAACTCAGTAAAAAGAAGAGAAATACAGTGAAAATAAAACCTCATGCTGCAAAAATTAGAAAATAGTATGATACCAAGTGTTTGCAAGGATGCGGAGAGGCGGGGATGTGTATGGAGTATTGGTGAGTGGTGTAGCTATTCTGAAAAGCAGTATGGCAATACTTACTGAACTTAAATACACCTATAATGTTCTATAACCCTGCGGCACTACTTGGAGTATATATCCCAGAATTATGGCACTTCTCTATGAAGGAAGACGCTCAAGGATGTTCACTACAGTGTTGTTTATAGTATTGAGGAGATGGGGGCAGCCCAGTTGTCTATCACTCTATCACTAGAGGAACGCAGAAGAAAAGAGAAGGGATACATATTGAAATGCCATGCAATAGTTAAAAACAGTATTGGGTTGAGTTGAGTGAGGTCTATAGCAAAATTATATATATATATATCCCATTTATGATGATTAAAAATATGTATCAAATATATTAGAAGCAGAGAGACCAAGGATAAGGGGAAAAATAACATTACAAAGTAGTGAGGCTTCCCACAAAACAACTATGACAGCATGTTATAAACTAAAGCATGTTATTTACTCAACTTCCCACACCAGACTTACAAACAGCATCACTTTTTGAAAAGTCACATCTGGAGATGGGGCAAAAGAAGATACAGGAACAAGATAAGAGTGAGATAAGAGATGAAAAGATGGTAATGAAAGATTGGAAGAAAATGCTGACTCTGGAATTTATTGAATGTGGCAGAGCATTTCCAGAGGGCACCATGGAAGGATTTAGGATGTGAAGGAGAGGAGAGATTTTTCAGTTCGAGGTTAAATATAGCATCTGAGAGATAATGGTATTGTAGGACCAAGGGCTGGAGAACTGACACTTTGGGCAGGGACTAGTGAATATAAGGAAGAAAAGTGTAAAGCTTTTAAAGTCCCAGAGGACATGGGTCACTAGGCCTGGGGATCACATGGACCTAAGATCAATCCATGTCACCACTGACAGAAAATCAGGTCACAGTCAGAATAAACCACCATGTTTTGTTGAGCACATTATATTTCAGGTCCTCTGCCAGTGCTTTACACCATCTCATTTAATCCTCACAATTACCTTCTAAAGTAGTATTATTATACTTACTAATGAAGAAAACAGAGAGGTTAATTAGCTGGCCCAGACAGCTTTCTTTATATTTATCATTCTAGAGCTCTTAGCAGGTTATGAAGCAGTGCAGGAATACTGCTTTTGCTTTTAATTAGGTTCAGCCACATTTGAAAAGTATGGTGAGGGGTCAGTGGGCTGGGGGTAGGGAAAAATAAGGGTTCTAAAGATGCTGGTTGCTGAGTCCCTATCAGGCTTATTTGTGCCCCTCACACCTTGCAAGATCAGATGCCAGTGTATGAATAGCCATGAACTCCTAAAGTTGCAAAAAAAGACCTTTGTGGGACTTCCTTGGTGGTGCAGTGGTTAAGAATTCACCTGCCAATGCAGGGGACATGGGTTCGATCCCTGGTCTGGAAAGGTCCCGCATGCCGTGGAGCAACGAACCCCGTGCACCACAAATACTGAGCCCATGTGCTGCAACTACTGAAGCCTGTGCGCCTAGAGCCCATGCTCCATAACAAGAAAAGCCACCGCAATGGGAAGCCCACGCACTGCAACGAGGAGTAGCCCCCGCTCCCCACAACTAGAGAAAGCCCACACGCAGCAACAAAGACCCAACGCAGCCAAAAAAACAAAACAAAACAAAAGAACTTTGTGAAGAGCCCATGTATCAAGAAAAATTTATATTCCAATGTAAAGGTTTTACTGTCAATCATTTTTTGGAGAATAGTTTTTAACTTTAAAAATTTTTAGCAAAGCAACTCTTCAGGTAAAATTATATTTTAAAAAATTCCCAGTGTACAAACAGAGCTCTTCTGCTGGAAGAAGGGATGAGAGAGCAGAATCTAACTCTTTGTTTTTCCTTTCCCTTTATTCTTTTTCTGAAGCACCTTCGCAGAATCCTTGGTGCTCTAAGAAGAAAAGAAGGAAATTCTATAGATTGAAAGATAATATCAACAAGCACTTTTTATTAACCTCAAAAGGAATGTACAGTTGGCTGTATCAAATCTCACTAGTAAAAGAATTAATAGGTAAGTAGAAAAAGAAAGCATAGTTGAGTGTTCTTATAACCTTGGTAATTTCTATTTCTAATCATGTCCCTCAAATGATAAAATATAAAGAGCTATCAAGTTTGTCCACATAAAATTCAAAACATCTGAATAAAAAATAAGCAAAATAGATTTAATATGTAAATATAGTTGACAAACAGAAAATAGGAATATTATTTTTAAACAATATAAGCAAAATTCATAAGCATAATAATATGTAAAACACTTTTAAAAACAAATATGAAAAACAGATCACAGAAATATAAAAATGATCAAGGTTTAAATATAAACAATTTATATAAGAAAAATACAAATAAAATCATAGGGAAAATCTTGGAGCTTACTAATAACCAAATACATGAAAATTAAAAAACATTGAGATGTCATTTTTTTCCTCTTATATAAGCAAAGAGTATAGTGTTTGCTAATACTTAGTGAGAGAAATAGGCATTCTTATTAATTACTGATGGGGATATTAATTTTTACAATCTCTCTGGAAGGCAGTGTGTTGATTTGTATCAGAACACAAATTGTGCATTTGCTTTGGCTCAAAATCTTACTTCTAGGAATGCACACAAAAGAGAGAAACAAACAGGGTGGTAAAAAAAAAAAAGGATGTAAGAAGAGTGGTGATTGCTATTCAATGACCACTTGATTTTCATGAGACATTTCTAGAAGGTCAGTTGTATATTTTTCATTCAAATCTTATTTTTATATACTAGATTCAAGAAGAGGAATTGCTTCAAACTTTCAGGAAGACATTTAAAATTGTGAGTAGTTGGTACAAAAGCTCCAAAAAGAGTTTAAAAACATTCAGTGAAGGTTTTGATACTAGTCCAAAAAGCCATTTTCTTCATTCTGAAATCTTAGTTTTAAAGTATTTTTTTCCCCCTGTGAGGATGGAAGACAGCATACACACACTGTTCCCAGCACATAGAGAATAAGCCATTTCTAATTTTTCTTCTAATATGGGATCAGACTAATGGGTGCAATGATCAGATCCACAATATTTACATCTTCTAGTGGACACACCCAGCACTGTGTCTTATCTTAGTAATTATATTACACGTGAATGTGTGATGGGAATCTATATAGAGCATACATGAACCAAACAGTTTGCTTTAGTTTGTCTTAATTCAAACCATCTGCCATATCCTTTTCATTGTAGCCCAAGGACTTTGGACAGAATATTTTCAAGGGTTGGTTATCTCAGGTTTCAAATTCTAGGAACTCTTCTTGTCTCATCTCTTCTCAGTGTTTAGTGAAAAAAAAATCTCTTACTCTCCGGTTTCTCTACCTTTATAACTGAGGAAACACCACCAGCATGACTCACTGAGGTGTGGTGACAGTTATTTTTTCTTAATTAGTCAAAATGAGCAATGTGCTAATTACTTGAGTCACAAGGCAAAAAATCATTAAATAAAAATCACATTTGAGTGGTTTTAGCATATTAGGGCGTATATTTTTATTTAAATGCAGAGAGCATCTGAATGTTAAATAAGCCACAAAATATGTTCTTGGCGAAACTAATTAACACTACAACCATGAGCACAATTCCCTTATGGGTTAATTTCTCAATGAAACTCAAATATACTTTTTGACCTACTATAATGCTCCTTCTGCCAAGGTTAAGAGAAAGATATCACCATAATTGGAGCATATGAGTCTGTATTAAGCTGATTTAGGTTGGGGAATCAAAGATTTGCACAAGGAAGGAATTCATAATAATTAGGGTGTAAAACATGCAAGCATAGGGGCTTAAACACAGCATGAATTAATTATTCAGTATTGTTCAGTCCATTTGGACTTATAAATTACAAAAGGTCATAGAGAGTATATTGTAGCACTTATTCCCTTTCCAGTCTAATAGCCTAAGACTTCTTAAGCCTCAGTCCTTGCAGGGCATGGACAAGCATATTTAAAATTGTGAAATAATAATATACAAAGAAAAAAGATAGGTAGGTACATAAAACATAGCTGGGGGCAAAAAAAAAAAGCATGTACCTTTTGTTAGGTAATCCTAGGAATCAAGGATTAAATTTCACATATCAGTCTGATAGTTTTCACTTCCATTTTTTTTTAGATTTATTTATTATTTATTTATTTATTTTTGGCGGCATCAGGTCTTAGTTGATGCACATGGGATCTTCCTTGAGGCATGCGGGATCTTTGTTTCAGTGCACAGGCTTCTCTCTAGCTGTGGTGCACAGGCTCCAGGGCATGTGGGCTCTGTAGTTTGCGGCACGCAGGCTCTCTAGTTGAGGGGCGCCACGAGCTCAGTAGTTGTGGCGTGTGGGCTTAGTTGCCCCGCGGCATGTGGGATCTTAGTTCCCTGACCAGGGATCGAACCTGCATCCCCTGCATTGTAAGGCAGATAGATGCTTTACCACTGGACCACCAGGGAAGTCTCTTACTTCCATTTTTGTAATCTATATTATTATAAATTAATGTTGCTTTGGCTAACTTGATTTCATTGATAAAGTTGGTATTGTCCTTACTTGGCAATAGAGGTTTCAGTAAATTGATGATTTCATGATTTCTGTGTATAATTTGTACAGGGAAAAACCTGCAAACTAACAAAAACAAAAACAAAAATAAACTTGGAGACTGTGGTAGGCAGAATAATGGTGCCCCCTGCAAAATATCCACAACTTGAGAATATTTTACCTTAAATGGCAGAAGGGAACTTTGCTGATGTGATTAATTTAAGGATCTTAAAATGGGGAGATTATCCTAGAATATCCAGGTGGCCCAGTGTAATCCCAAGAGTCCTTATGAGAGTCGAAAGGGTCAAATTCAGAGACAAGACCATGAAATGATGGAAACAGGTAGAAAAGGTGTTGCTATATGGGACAAGGATGGAAGGAATGTGGGCAGCCTCTAGAAACTGGAAAAGGCAAGGAATTGATTGTTCCCTAGAGTCTCCAGAAAAAAACACAGCACTGCCAATACCTTTAGTTTTAGCCCAGAATAACTGATTTTGGCTTCAGATCTACAGAAGTGTATGATAATAAATTTGTGTTAATTTAAACCACTAAGTTGGTGGGAATTTGCTGCAGCAGCAATAGGAAATTATTATAAAAACTATAAGAAGCCAAGAAGACACAATGCATCCCCAACTACCTGACTGTATTAGTGTATACTGTATGATATCACCCCCTCCACCCACCCACCCTTAATAAAGTCATCAACATGAATATTAGAGCTAGAAGAAGATTTGAGAAGAAGTTCTCAAGAGTCCATGTCTTTGTTATTAGGGAAATATCTAAACTAAATACATCTTTTCTTTCCCCCCTACAGTTAGCATTAATTTAATTCAAATCAACAAAAAGATATAAAGGACTTTTTTTGAGCAATGTGGTCTATTGAATCACTGTTGAGGATAAAACCATAAAAGAACATGTTTTTCTGCCTGTAGGCTGCTTTCAGTTTAGAAGAGATAAATACAAAGTCAGTGTAGAATAGGAAATGACATACGAGATTTGCATTTAAATAAAGTGCTGAGAGTTTACAGTTTAGAGGGTTGAATTTACTGAGAAAGGACTCCACATGATGGTTAGGCATTGCAAGATGTGGTGATGCAGTAAGAAAGGAAGAGGTGAAAAGGGTAAGGATGGTGAAAATCAGATTAGAGGTGGCTGAAGTGTGTATGAGGAGTGAGGAAGTGTTGACAGTGTAAAAGCATTATTGTTTCAATAAGTTTTTTTTTTTTTTTAATTTATTTTTGGCTGTGTTGGGTCTTCGTTTCTGTGCGAGGGCTTTCTGTAGTTGTGGCGAGTGGCGGCCACTCTTCATCGTGGTGCGCGGGCCTCTCACTATCGCGGCCTCTCTTGTTGCGGAGCACAGGCTCCAGATGCACAGGCTCAGTAGTTGTGGCTCACGGGCCTAGTTGCTCCGCGGCATGTGGGATCTTCCCAGACCAGGGCTCGAACCCGTGTCCCCTGCATTGGCAGGCAGGTTCTCAACCAATGTGCCACCAGGGAAGCCCCTGTTTCAATAAGTTTTGTTAAGCCTTTACTAAAGACTTTACTGTGGAATTCTACTCAGCTTATAAACATGCTCGAACCTCTCCTAATTTATAAGCACCATCACTTTCTCCCCCAACACCTCAGGTATGATCTTGTAGTTCCATTCCTATCACAGGCAGCCCTTTTGAGAAACTAGTCAACAGTTGGTGCCACCAATTTCTTACTTTTCATTTTCTCTGAAACTCACAGCAAATCTGATTTCTGCTCCCATCATCATCCCATAACTGCTCTAGCCAAAGGTCATTCCACATTTAATTAACAGATTTATGTCCTCAATTTATTGGAGTTAACCAGGAGTTAGACTTGACTCCTCTCTCTCCTCCTCTCCCCTTCTGGCCCTTCCAGATCTCTCCTACTTTCCTGGTTTCATTCTTTGGCTCAGTGTTCTGCCCTTGACCCCTGCTTATTCCACTTACCTTGGATGATCTCAAAAGCCCTGTGTGGCAGGTACTGTTGGTGCATTGCCCAAACTCCCTTAGTTCCTTCCTATGGGTGTTGTACACTCATTCTTTGGCTTCTCTGTGCTTTGCTCTTAATGGTTGGCATTTACATCCTTCTTCAAAGGACTTCCTGAAGGCTATTAGAAGCACTTTGGCCTCTTGTGCAGAGATCCAAAATTACCTGAGAGTGTATGTACCCTGGGGGCAGCCCAGAGCTAAAACTGACTTACACAGAAATAAGACAATCTGGCTCCCTTGTCTTTATGCGAGACAAATACTGAAATAATATTCAAGCTTCAAAGCTTTCACGGGACAGAGGTCAGTACTTTGCCTAAAATTGCACCCTTATTTGGTGCCTTCCCCTTCCCTGTCCTGTTTCTCTCTCTGCCATGCTGATTTTTTTTCTGGAAGTATTTTTTTAATAAATCACTTGCTCATGAATCCTTATCTACTTCTGGGGAAACTTCCCTAAGACATTCCCCATGCTATCAGTTGTGGTACATTCTATATTATGCCAACCCCTAGTCAGTATCTTTAGTTCTAATCTCTTTACTGAAGAAGCTTCAGATTGGGGGGTCCACATATCTAGGAGATATCTCCACTTGTTTGTCCAAAGTTGACAACTCAAACTTAACATAGCACAAACGATATTCCTATCACATTCCTCCTTATCATCAATATTATTCTTACTCCTGTATTTACTATTTATCTTTGCTAACAGGGAACAAAATAATATGACTTGGCAATGAATATTTTTAAAAAGGGACTTCAATAGCAAAAACATAAAATAAAGCATGATTGAGGCAAATCCAAAACAAAAAAAATGACATACCAAAGAGTTTTATATATTTCCCAAAATGTAGCTGTAAGCCTTATGGCAGCCAGAAGTTAAACAATTAACTATCCATAAGTAAAAGTTAATCAGTTTCCTAAAAGATATCTAGTTATACTTGAACTAACTAAAAAGAAATTTCCTGGATATCCTCTTTAAGAGAACACTGTATACCAGTTATAAATATATTATCCACAATATTTTTGCCAGAAACATTGGAATTTTCAAAATTTCAAAAGGCTGATGCTTGTATTCCTCATATCAAAGTTAAATTTAGTAAAAAGGGATGGAAAAGGGACTGAGCTATATGAAATTTATTCTATTATTGTAGACTTAATGTTCCAGGTACTTGGAATATACCAGTAAACAAGCAGACAAAGAAGACCTCTGACTTTATGGAGCATATATCTGTTAAAAAAAAAAAAGAGAGAGAGAGAAAACAGGCCCCAAATGGAGTCATTTGTGCTAAGCCCATGTCACCAAACCAATAATTAATACCTATCCTAAATGCAGTTTCAGCCTCTTTCAGGAACGTAATCTTAACCAGTTAGTCAGAAATTTCTTGGTCAGCACCAGTGAGGTAATCCACCAGATAGACCCCTGTCATTCCCCAAAGGAAGCTGACTTTACCTGAAACAATCTACTCTTTGCTAATAAATTCCCTATCCTGTCTCCTTCTGCATATAAAATCTTCCATTTTGTACAGCTCTTTGGAACTTCTTTATATTTGTTAGATGGGATGCTGCCCCATTCATGAATCATTAAATAGGGACAATTAGATCTTTATATTTACTCAGCCAAATTTTGTTTTTTAACATATCTTAATGGGGGGAGACAGACAATAAACAATAATCATAACAAATAAATTAGTAGTGTAGTACAGTGCAAGGAGATGAGTATGATACAGAAACATAATAGCAGGGTAAAGGAATCAAGAGTGAGTGTTTGGGGTGAGGCTGCAATATTAGATATGATGGTCAAGTCAGCTTCATTGAGAAGATGGCATTAGGGGAGCTTGGAATGTGGCAAAGAATAAGCTATGTGGATATTTGGGGAAAGATCATTCCAGGCAGAGAGAACAGCATGAACAAAGGCTATTTCTGGAATGTTTGAGAAGATCCAAGAGGCCAGTGTGGCTGAATCAGGGCAAGTATGGAGGATGGTGGTAAGACACAAGGTGAGTCCTGAGGGCCAGATCAGGTAGGCCCTTGCAGACCACTACAAGGACATTGGCCTTTACTCTTAGTACAATGCAGAACTATTGCAGGGTTCTGAGCAGAGGAACGACACAATATGACATATCTAAAAGGATCACTCTCACGTTGTGTTGAAAACAAAAGGTGAAGAGTAAGTAAAAGAAGCAATGAGACCAGCTGGGAGGCAATTGCAGTAACACAGAGGAGAGATAATTTTGGTTCAACCAGTTTGGCAGTAGGGGAGGGGGTAAGAAGTGGTTGGATTCTGGTTGTATTTTGAAGGTAGAATCAACAGGATTTCCTCAGAGGTTTGATGTAGGATGTGAAAGAAAGAGGAATAAATAGACTCTAATTTTTTGGCCTAAATGAATAGAAAGATTGAGTTGCCATCAATTAATATTGGAAAGGTGGAACAAGTTGAGGCAGACTGTGTTTGAAATATCTGTCATACAGCTGCATGGACATGTCAAGAAGGCAGATGTATATGTGAATCTGGAGTTTGGTACTAGGGAGGATTTCTAAGAGAAGGGAAAATAAGCAAGGATTGAGAGCTGAGGTCTAGAGGAGAGGTAGACCAGCAGAAGAGATTGACAGAAAGTAACTAGAGAAGTAAGAGAAAAAAAAAAAAGAAACAGAACAGTGCCATATCTGGGAAGCCAAGTGAAGAAGATATGTCAAAGAGGAGAGAGTGATCTACTGAGTCAAAAGTTGCTTATAGGTCAAGTAAGATGAGGGTTAAACATTTACCATTAGATTTAGGAACATGAAGCTTACTGATGACTTGGAGAGATCATTTTTGGTGAACTGATGGAGGTGAAAAACCTGACTGGAGTGGGTTTGAAAGAAGCTGGGAAGAGAAGAAACAAGAAACATTATATCCTTTATATGTAGATAGTTACCTTACAAAGGAATATTCCCAATTCCTCCCTCCTGTCCTTTGTGACATTTCTATCATTCGTTTCAATGATACAACATCATATGTTGTAATCACTCCTTATGTTATTACTATTATTTTTTTAAAAGTTATCTTTTAGGTCAATGAAAAATAAGAAATATAAATATTTTATTTTACCTTCATTTATTTCTCCTCAGACATTCTTTCTTTCTTTAGGTAGATCCAATTTTCTGACCTATATCATTTTTTTTTTTTTTTTTTTTTTTTTTGTCTGAAGAACTTATTTTAACATGTTTTGCAGGGCAAGTCTGCTGGCAATGAATTCCTTTAGTTTTCATTTGTCTGAGAAAGGCTTTATCAATCCTCTTTTGAAGAATAATTTTACTGGGTATAGAATTCTATGTTGGTTTTTTGTTTCTTTCAATACTTTATATATTTTACTCTATTCTCTTCTTGCTTGCATTCTATCTGATGAGAAGTTGTTTTCCTCTGTAAGTAAGGTTTGTTTCATTTGGTTTTGCTTTAGCTTCTTTCTGGAATTTTCTTATAGTGTTTGGTTTTCTGAAAAATTGAGCATAGTAAGTCAAGGTGTGGTTCTGATTGTTTGTTTGTTTGTTTTAGTATTTATCCTGCTTGAAGTTCTTTGAGATTCTTGGGTCTGTAGTTTGGTATCGGTTCTTGACTGTTGTTACTTCAATTACTTTTTTCTTTTTTGTTTTCTCTTTTCTCTCAGGTATTGTGATTGCATGTATGTTACACCTTTTGACATTTTCCCACAGTTCTTTGATGTCTTGTCAGTTGTTTTTGTTTTTACTTTCATCTTTTTTCTCTTTGCATTTCAGTTAGGTGAGCTTTTATTGACTATTCTTCAAGCTCACTAATTCTTTCTTTGGCTGTGTCAAGTATACTGATGTGCTTGCCAAAGACATTCTTCATTTCTGTTACAGAGTTGTTGTTGTTTTTTTCTAGCGTTTTATTTTGATTCTTTTTTAGCATTTCCACCTCTCTGCTTATATTATCCATATGTGCTTGCACATTGTCTACTTGTTCCACTAGACTAACATATTAATAAGTGTTATTTTAAATTCTCTAACTGATAATTCCAATATATATGTCATATCTGAGTCTGGTTCTGATGACTGCTTTGTCCCTTTAGATAGTGTTTTTTCTTTCCTCTTGGCATGCCTTGTAAATTTTTTTGTTCAAAGCAAGACAAATTCTATCTAGTAATAGAAATTCATAGAATTAGGCCTTTAATGTAAGGATTTGTGTTAATCTGGCGATGAGTTGCTTTTTGTTTCCTGTTTGCTGTAAAGGCTTTAGCATCCTCTAGTGGCCTTGTCCCCCCCACCACCCTGCAGTCTCTCCTCTCTATTTTTGAGTTTTCCTAAGTACTCCTCCTAAGTGAGCATGTGTGTTTTGTAGCTCTTTCAGCTGTAATCTACTGTTTTTATACTGGAGCCCTCTGTTGATGTGATGTTACAGCATGTGTGTGTGTGGGGTGCGGGGGATTTTATACTCTTCTGACTCAGTCTTTTAGTGGGCTTATGTCTTGGGCTGGAATCTTTACAACTGTTTCTCCCATGATATAGATTTTTTTGTTGTTGCTGTTCATCCTGCCCCTTATTCCTTTTCCTGGCTCCAGAGTTCCAAATTTGTTTTCTTGAAGATCTAACCCATATTTTTAATGCCTTTCCTTCCATTAGGTGAGCCAGAAGGCTATAAGAGACAGAAGTGGAAGGAAGGTTCTTCTCCCAACTGGAATAAAGCTCTGAAAAAATGTCTTCCCTTGGAGAATAGACCTTTGTTATGGAGAAAGCTCTGGGCATACTTTGCAATGATTATACGTAGTCTCTTCATGCCAGAGCCACAAGGGTATCTTTCTCAGATCCTCACAGTGAGAACCTGGTAGAATCCCTGGAGGTAAAGGCCAAGAAATTGTAGGAGTTCCTCTAGACTGTGGCCCCCAGGAGTTTCTCACTAGTATGCTGGTTCATACTCAACCTCTAAAAATTCATAAAAATTATAAGTATTCCTATCTGTTTTGTGGCTTCTGCAGCTTCTGCTTCCAGGTAAGCAGATACCAGCTGTGTCTTTTTGGATGAATTTCTCTCCAAAATTTAAAGTGGTGGTTTGCCCTGCAACCTCGGTTCTCTGGTGGGTCCAAGTTTTTATCAAAAGCCAATTTGTTCAGCTTTTTCTTATTGTAAGGATGGGAGGGATGACTTCCAAACTCTTTATATGTTGGAGTTGAAACAAGAAGTCCTTTACCTGACTTTTTAAACTTTAACAACATTGTTTTGTCATTTTAAATAGGGTGGTAGGACTGTTCCTATCAAGACAGTAATCTTTAAATAAAAACTTTAGATATAATGAAGATGAGAATCAAGTGCACAGATCTGAGGATGAATGTCCAGGAAAGAAGCAATGGTATGTGTAAAGACTGTGAGTCAAGGAGCCCAATGTGGGCAGAGCAGAATGAGTGATGGGGAACATAATAGAAGATTGACCCAGAGAGGCAATGGGGAAAATAGTATAGGTCCTTTACAAGCAATTGTAAGGGTTTTGGTTTATATTCTATGAAAAATGGAGTCTTTGGAATGTTGTTAACAGAGGGATGGCATGGTCTGGTGGGATTTAACAGCATCATTCTGGTTCCTATAGAGATTAGAGTAGAAGAAAACAAGGACAAACGTAGAGAGACCAGTTAGGATATAATTGCATAACCCTTGGACAGGATCATGGTGATTTTGACCCGTGTGGAAATGGTGGACATAATGAGAACTGTTCAGTTTCTGGGCATAAAATTAAGGTCAATAAGATTTGCTGGAATGGAATTGGGGTGTGACAGCGAGCATGACGTAAAGCAGAACTCCATATAACTTTTCTCTCAGCAATGGAAAGAACTGACTTGCCCCAGATGACAAGATGGTTTTCCAAACTACATATCTGACTAAATGTCACATATGATTAAAGTCACTGACCAGCTCTCCATCATGTCCAGGCCAGTTTGCTCAGTATGGCACCCAAGCCCTCTCCCACCCACTGTGACTTGGCATTTGGTGTTTATCTAACTCTCTAGCCCCAGCCCTATACCTCCTTGAGTTTTTTGTACCATTCGTGCCGAGATCTTTGAGATTCTACTGAAATGCCATGTTGTCTCAGGTTTTAGTATATTTATACCGTCATTTCTTTTATTCTTCATTCCCCTCAGATGGCTAACTAACTCCTACTGATATTTACAAATTCAGTTCAGATGTTACCTCCTCTAGAAAAGCTTGTATTCTTTTGTGCTCACTTGTTCCAAGTCCAGGGAGGCTATCTGTGTCTCCGATGCTCCTGTGATCCTGTGCTTACTGCCTGGAACTACCGCAAGGGTCAGGCTACCTATGGGCCCCCACATGACTGTGATTATCTTTGTGGGTTACAGTGAACAAAGACCCTATAACGTTCATCCATGTGTGATGACAGCAGCTGACACAGTCTACACACTCGATATGCATTAATGGGATAAGAATTGATACTGTTTATTTGTTGGTTTTGTTTATTTTATCTTGTTTTAAATTTTGGAGTTTAGAGAGCTCAACAAGTTTTGGAAAGTGCCTGTAACATGTAAAGAAAAATTATTTTCATTATTCCATGGGCAAAACTAAAGGTAAATAACCAATGCTCACGTGGTAGCACACTTTGTTTAACAATTATAGGGTCTCTTTCAGTTTTAGGAGAGAAAGAAGAACTCACATGTGTGAAATTTTTATAGAAACTAACATCTTAAGTATGTTATTAGTAGATAAAAACATATGGGCATATTTTCAATTGTTTTTCCCCTAAATATTAATGAAATTTTTTATTTGGAACAATTTAATTCACTACTATTGCTTTCATGCTCATAGTTGATGATAAATAGCCATGATTACTCTGGGTTTTCCCTTAGAACACCATATTTTAATTTTTTTTGAAATCAAATAATCATATGAAACAATGGAAAATTATATAGAGAGTCCAATAAAGTCTTCTATGTATTCACTGAAAAATAGTGTGAACCCATGACTTGGAGAAAGAACTGCCTTCTTTGACAATGTTCACTAATAAGAAAATAATAAGATAAAATTCGTCCACAAAGACCACAATCTAAGACAAGCCAGATGAAATTGTGTTTAATCTTCGAAATAAAAGGTCTAGATATCAGCTAGCTAGGCCAGCAGTACCGGCCAAGACTCAGGTGTTGGAAATTAATTAAAATCCAAAGAAAAATTTACAGATGTCAAAAGCAGAGCAATTTTGAAAGAAACTGTACCTTAATGAAAAACATGTATGTGTTGTGTAATAAATGCAAAGGTCAAATGTGTTGCAATAATTTATATCAAGAGCTAGTCTGTTCTTTCATGAACAAGGGATATATATATATATATATATATATATATATATATATATACACACACACATATATACAGTTATTTGTTGTTTTTTTTTATATTTACAAGACTACAGAAAAGAATCAATATATCGAAATGCATTGTTCTATGTTCAAAATCAGCTTGAACTTCAGGGGTTCTGATTTTGTAGTGAAACTGTGTCAGGGCTTGAGTTTCTTTTAAGACTAGGAAATATACCTTTTTCTTATAAGAAAGATTGAGATACAGGGAGGGGGCACTCTTTGACATGAACTGTCTTTGAAAACCTGAACATTTTGATGTTACACATACAATTCAGGAAACTTGTTGTTCTCTTTTCTAATATTTCCCTTTGAAGAAAAAGAGAAGAATTTGGAAGATAATCTACAAAGATGTGCCCAAGAAGCCCATCTTACAAACCTTCCTTTTCCTTTAGTGCCCTGGCACCAACAGACCATTAGGAAACTCTGAAGTTAGGGGGAGTTGTTGGGAGATTGGGTGAGTAGAAAGACACACATGGGATTTTGCTTGTTTCACACATTTCTATACAGTGCCCACTGACTATGTATACCAAGGCAGATGCCTTGTATCCAAGGTATCTCTGGGACAGTAATCTGGGTAATTTGGATATACTCAATCTAAAAGCATAAAGATATATCCTTTTTGTGCTCCCAAGAAATTAATAACAAGCAGCACTTTTTTGACAAATGGAGAACTTGCACAAAATTAAATACACATTTAATTACTCACAGACAAGTTCAATATTTGCATATTTGGAATCAAATCTAGTATATTAACTTGTTTAGAGGATAATTTATAAAATGCATACATATTTAATTGTACTTATTTTATTTATTTTTAATTACACAAGGAAAATATATGTTCTTCAAGGAATGTTTAACCAATAAAGATAAAAAGCTCATTTTGATTAACACCCTAAATGCAAGCCCCAGAACACAAATGAGCATTGGTGTCACCTTTTACACACATATAAGAATACATTAAAAATATATACTTTGTGCATTTTTCAACTGATATCACTCATTACATATGATTCTTCAACTTGCTCTTTTTCTCTTTCCACATGGTTGAAAAATCTTTCCATGTCAGGGCATATGGATGCAGTTTGTGCCTTTTTACTTAACTACTGGGTAATACTGTATGCAATGGATTATCTATGGTTCACTTAAACCATACCCCTGTTGGTGGATATTTAGATATTTAGGTAAATTATTCTCTTCTTTCCTTTCTTTCCTCTTCTCCTCTTTTTTTTTTTTTTTTTTTCTATTAATACAATGTCTCTCCATAATGGAGCTTAGAGGAAAAATTTCTGGATTAAAGTATATACACATTTACATTTTCATAGATATTTCCTAATTACCTTCTAAAAATTTATATTAAATTATACTTCTATCAGCAACATATAAGAATACTAATTCCTCCCCACCCCTAACAATATTCAATATTATTAAGCCCCCAGTGGATTAAAATACGTACTTCATTGTTGTCTACACTTACCCTGTTCTCATGAATAGTAAAGCTGAGCATCTTTCCATATGTTTATTGGCCGTTTGTACTTCCTTGACACTGTGTAAATATTAAATAAACGAATGATTAAATTACTGAATGAAGCAATACATTTAGAGTGCTAGAGAAATGAAAGTTAATCACTGACACCCAGGAAAATGAAAATGTTTCCCTGGCATAATGATTACAATCTTATTATGCCAAACACTGAAATTAAATAGCACTGCTTTATTTTTATTATGCACAGAGAGGTCATTTATGATTCCTAGTTAACAACTGGACTACGTTTAATATGAGTTTACAAGCTCACTAGGTATCAAAACTCATCCCAGTTACATTTATTTTCCTTTTGTGTGTGTGTGAGAGTCTAGATTTAGCACCTATAATTCAGTGCATTATAATACTACTTATTACATTTGGTTGTAAATTAGGTTTGTGGGTAGTGTGTGTGGTGTGTGTGTGTGTGTGTTTGCATGCTTGGTTTATTTTTAATCTTTGAAAGAATTGTGTGAAAGTTCACATTTGGAGTCCTCTTTTACTCCCATCATCTCACAATTTCCCCATCTCCTTTTCTACTCTGGAGCACAATTTCCTCTTTCTCATCTCTTTGCATCACCATAATATGCTTTCAGAATCTTCATATGCACTGAGGACTTAAAGTATTACCTCTCCCAACAGTACTTTATTCTAACAGTAATCCAAGTCTTAAGCTAAATGACAGAAATTCCAAGTGACAGAATTGCTGAAATCAGCTAATCAGAGGAGAAGTTAGTGTACTTCTGATCAGTAGGAACAGTTCTGATGCTAATATCTAACTCATTACATAGGCTATTGTCCAGTATTAATTGAATTTTGCCATTTAATTGCCATAGGTATAGCTAACTTACTATGTGTGAAGTACTGCTTAAGTGCAATTTTAAAATTTAATCCTTATGGCCTCCTTATCCTTCTATTTAAGAGTTTAGGAAACTGAGGCTTAAGCATATAAACATAAAAAACATGTATGAAATATGCCTTTTGTAACTAACATAGAGCTAATTTTCAAAGCTAAGTTTGGTTGGTGGTTGTGTATAATATTACGAGACTGCAGATGGTCATGAGATCATGAAAACTTTGTAAACACTCCCAAACATTTAAAGTGTCTCAACTTTAAGTAGAATTATATAAACAACTGGAATAAAAGGCCATTTCCAAATTAGGCAAGCGCTTTCATTTTAACACATTTATTGAGTTCCTTTGACATTGCATAAAAAAAGGAACAAAAGCATAATATAAAAACCAACAACATACTAAATTGGGAGGATCTTAATCTTGAAGGATCCAGCAGAGAAAAGGAAAGTGCCATAAAGCATGTGGCATATCTGATGTCAAATTTCTTCATACAAGGACATTGCTATAAAATGTAAATATCTTCAAAGGATTACCCTTCGCCATCATGAAAATATGCACATTTTCAAAGGGGGTGAAGCATTTTCTAATCTGAACATCTTTAAAGGGGGGAAATCAATAAATGGCATGGAAAACTTCAAAGCAGGACCTCCTGTCAATGACAGAAGTTCCTCAGCAAAGCAGAGGCTTTGAAGGAGGACTCCCAGTGCTGGGAAAGCTTTGAAGTGACTGAAAACAGACATTTATAATTACGGAAAGGTGCAGTGTCCAGCAGGGATAGTACAAAGACACGTCTGAGGTAGGTACAGACGGAGATTGGAAGGTGGCAGGGACACTGACCTTGCACCTCCCAACCTAAAAGCCTTTCGGGTCAACTCAATAATCGTATGTAAAATGGCAAGTGTGGAGTGAGAACAGTGGCGAGAGGCGAAAAACCAAATTATTTTAGAGCTCACATTTCAAAAAAGAAAGAACCCTTGGCACCCCCAAAGCAGTTCTTAATACAGACCGCCTGTGCTGGGTTCTTGTGTAGCTGCCTGATCTATTAAGCTGTTATCAACATTCAGCTTTCTGCTAACAAGTGTCCGTGAGTGTGAAAAATTCTCAGAATCAGCTTTTTTAGGTCCCTTCGTCCCCAAATTGATGACACTGAAATCTTTTCCATGCAGTTCTTATATGTCGGGCAATGTTCTAAAGGGTTAAACATTATTAAGATCTATGACGTAACTGTTGTTTAATTTGAGCCCAAAGTATTCTGAGCCATGAGTTGGTATCTATTTCCCAGAACTCAATTGATGACCTTTATGAACTCCATAACAGGTGGGGCTAACACTACACTGAGTATCAAAGGCAGCATATGCAAAATCACAGGAGGGTGATTTTAATGCTTTAATCCCTAAACTAGATTTCTTTCTCTTGTTTTTCCCTTATTTTGCCTGACTTTCATGGGACGCAGTGAGCTAATGACATCCTCTTGCTTCTTGGTGCATTTCTTAGGGAATCTGCTTTCCCCAAATGATTCTTTCATTCATCAATATTTTTTGAACATAAAACGTTCTAAGCTCTGTTCTAAGTACTTGGGGTACAGAGCTGTGCAAAGATACTCTCTCGTCCTCATGAAAATTGCAATCTAGGGACAGAGGCATTGCCCAATTATCAAACAGAAAACTGTGAGTTATCCTGTGATAGGGGCTTTGAAGAAAAAGTGCATGAAGGATGTGGGATGTTCAGAAGAATCAGGTAGGTCACCCTACAGCACTGAGAGTTAGGCTGAAATCTAAACGATGAGTAGTCAGTAAGCAGGAGACTTGGGGGTGGCTGGGTGCATCAGGGAAGCATGGCAGGTGCAGCCAGTACAAAAGCCATGAGACAGGAGGACAAGATGAATGACGCTTTTATGGTAAAGGAGTGAGTAAGGTATCTGGGAGGAGCCAGATGGAGCAGACCTTGTTAAGGACTTTGATCTTCACCATAAAATCAATCAGAAACCTTTGAAGAATTTTAAGCATGTGTTTGGTAGCATCAGATTTGCATATTGAATAGATCATTTCTGCTTGAATGTGAAGAATAAATTGAGAGAAGGGAAGGGACAGGAGTGTCTCAGAGGAAACTAGTGAGGAGATCACTGCAGTGATTGAGGCAAGAGATGATGGTAGCTTGGACCAGGGTGATGGCAGGGATGGTGACGGAGGCAAGTGTGAAGATGCAAGAGACATTTTGGGTATAAAATTGGTAAGATTCATTGTTGGAAAGTATAGGTAAAAAAAGAGGGGGGAATCAAGGATGAAGTCCAGGGAATTCCCTGGCAGTCCGGTGGTTAGGACTCAGTGCTTTCACTGCCATGGGCCTGGTTTCAATCCCTGGTTGGGGAACTAAGATCATGCGAGCTGCAAAAAAAAGAAAAGATGGAGTCCATATTTCTGTATTTTTGGGTGGGTGGGTGGCGCCATTCACTGAGGAAGGACCCTCTGGAAAGGGATTAGATTCAGAGCTACAATAATTAGTTCAATTCTCGTTATATTATATCTGAGACACACGTACTTTTGAGGAATACAAGTAGGCAAGTTAGGTAGCCATTTGTGTATATGGATCTGGAGGAGAGATTTTTGGCAAAGATAATGTTTAAAGTCATGAGCTTGGTTGATCACATTAATAGAGAAGAAAAAGAGACTTGGAACAGAAATCTGGGCATCCCAGAGGAGGAACCAAATGTAAGAACAAGAAAAGACGAATCAAGGGGTAGGAGGAAGACCTGGAGAACATTTTATACTGGAAGAAGGTCGTTGAGGAAAGTCAGTCAAAAAGGAGAGCACGATCGACATGCAGATACTTCCTCTGAAAAGCACTTAGTTGACTCAACTCAAGTTCTGCGGCCTGTGGAGCACCTCCTTCTCTCCCACACAGCTTTAGGGATCCCTGTCATTCGGACTGCTTTGTACATACACCTCGATGACAGGAGTTTCTTAGGAGGTAATCTACACCCTACCTGTACTTTGTTCTCTTCCTTATCACATCCATCACCATGTTCTGCAGTTCTATTTGATCACTTTACCTTTGAATTCATCTGCTTTTCTCTGTCTCCCCTGCTTCTACCTTCTCCTCTGCAACTACTCTTATCTCTGTCCTAGCCTAAAGCAGTAGTCTCATAACCTCTTTCCCTCATGGCTTTTGTGACCCAGATCCATCTCTCCCACACTACATCCTGACTGGTGTTTTAAAAGTGCAACTTTCACCACATTCTGTAACTTTTTTTGTAGAAAGCTTTTTCTTTTTGATGCATTACCCACAAACACAAAAGTGCACCTATCATCATTATACAGCTGTTTAAATATTACAAGTTGAACAGACTCACATAACCAGTACCCAGATCAAAAACAGAACAATAATAGACTCCCCAGAAGACCTCCTTCTGTGCCTCTTACTGCCCCACCATCACCTTCTCTTCCCATAGATTAGTCAATAGATATTTTTTTCCATTTTTGAATTTATAAGCATGGAATCACACCCTGAACTTTGGCATTATGCTTGTAAATTCATCCACATTTTGGATGTAATGATAGTTTTTTTTTCCCCTTCTTATTGCAGTATAGTGTTACGGTGGATGAATATACCAAAATTTGTTTATTCATTACATTATTGATGGGCAATTTCTACTTTGGTAATATTACAAATACTGCTGCTATGAAAATTCTGAAATTTATCTGGTGATCAAGTGTTTGCATTTCTTTTGGATAAATATCTAGGAGTAGAATTGATAGCATTTTAAGAAAGCATTTTAAGAAAGTTCCAGTTGTTCCACATCCTCAGCCAACACTTAGTATTTTCTGTCTTTTTTTATTTTGACAGAAAATACTAATGGATGCATAGTGGTGTCATATTATAGTTTTATTTGCATTTCACTGATGTCTAAGAAAGTTGAGGTACCTTTCCGTTCATATATTTATTTTACAATTGGACATGATCTTTTGTGAAGTGCCTGGAAAAATCTCTTTCCCATTTTTTAAAGAGTTGCCTACTTTTGCATACTAATTTGAGGGAGTTCTTAAACAATACATGTCTTTTGTCAGCCCTTAAGTATCGTAAATCTCTTCTACCACCATGTAGCTTGCTTTCCATTGTTTCAGTACTGCTTTGATAAAAGCAGTTCTTAATTTTAATGTAGTCAGTTTTTTTTCTCATACTCAGAATTCTTTGTTTTTCCTTTTATCTAAGAGATTTTTACCTACATCAAATTTCTGAAAATATTTTCCTGTTTTCATCTCAAAGTTTATTGATTTATCTTTTATGTCTATATTTATAATCCATATGAAATTGGTTTTTGTGCTTGGAATGAGTTAAAAGTTAAGATTCATTTTTTCCCACATGTACCTCCAATTAACCCAACACAGTTTATGGAAAAGGACCTACTTCTGCTGATGTATTTGTTTCATCTTCATCATAAATTAGATAACCACTTAGTGTGAGTCTATTTCTATATTCTCTCTTCTGTCCTATTTGTCTGTCTTTCCCCTCTACCACACTGACTTAATTACTGTAGCTTTTATTAAGTCTTCATTTCTTGCAGTGTCAACCAACCAGCTTTGTTGTTTACTAGCATCGTGGGTGCATAATCGATGACACCCCGAAGAAGTCCAAACCAGAATGGATATACAGTCATATCTCTCATGCCAGTTCAGCTGGCACTAGTAGCTGTTTCTTAGCAGGATGAGGGCAGAGATCATTCTCACCCTACTTGAGAAAAATAAAAGTACCCTCTCTGCCATATGTTTCTAAAATGTTCCTCTTAATTCCAAACTTGGTCAAGTCTATAACCGGGAACAACCTTAGAAATGTTTTAGCGTGCCACATTCACTTAACAAAGTTAGACACTGAGTGACAGAGAGTTGAAGGGACCTGTGTCAACTCAAGCAGCTAAGTGGTCAGAGGCTCAGGCAGGGGACCCTCTCCTGACCCCCAAGGCTGTGCTCCCACCCTCACCTCTCCTCCGTGCTGTGCTGACTCCCTGCTACTATTTCTCTAGCTCTGTCTGCTGGCAACATCTTTTTTTGGTAGATGTATCACTCCCAAACAAGAAGGAAATTTACATTAGAGGCTATGAGGACAAAACTGGCAAGTTGGAACTCAGAAACAGTTTTTATAGGGATTTTCCTCCTAATTTTCCCTCTCTATTCCAGCTTTCACTGGGTCATGTTTTTCTTTCTGTAACTCCCTCATTCACTTATTTGAAGTAGGTCATGTTACAAATCTTCCCATGCCCTTCAGTTCCCATTGTTATATTCCAACGACTTAACTTTGATGTTTGTCAACACGGTCCCACTAGTATGTTCATGAGAAACATTTTCCCAAAAACATGGTTGCTAATTCCTTCGGATTTTCCTTGACATTCCTGCAAACTGTTTCTTGATCTTCTAGTTTACTTCTTCTAAAGCCCGCCTCAATAGTTATCTTCCCATTAAATCTCTTAGAAGCAACTCCACACTTAAACTGACACTATAGCTTTTGTGATTTCATTTTGGCTAAAAATCAATTAAAGACCAATATCAATAATAAAAATTATATCAAGAAGACAGGAAATATAATTCATGTTCATCACTTATGTAAATGGTTAGGGTTAAAAATGTTTTAGCTTAAGATAGATGGCATAGATTTATTAAAGACATAAGACTTCAGATTTTACGATCAGACTTCAGATTCCTGATATAAATAGAATGCAAAGTTCAAATATGCTGTGGAAAGTTATTATTTGGGAGAAGGTAAAGGCTATAATTAATTCCAGTTAATAATGACTGCAATTAACTATAAACCTTTTAATTAATGTAAAGCTCAATGTTATAATATCTGTGTAAACAGGAAACTGGGTATCTTACTTGCTGATTCTTTTTTCTTTATTTAAATATCAACCAGACTTCTGGCCATAGCAATGGCATCAATAGTTTATGTTCTATTTTTATGTTCTAAAAAAATAATATTTATTATTAATATTCTAATGTTATAAACAGGATGATAAAAATTAAAATAGAGAATAAGAGACAGGCAATCAGAGTTTGTGTTGTGCAATATTTTGCTCTTATGCATGCATCATAATATTTTATCTAGCTGGTCCATATTTTGTTCATTCAACTAGAATGTGCATTCACAAACATTAGAGAGATCAGAGCTTTACATAAAGCTAGTGTTTGATATATGAAATATGAATATCAAAGACCTTTCTAAAATTGTTAAATAGCTGTGACACAGTAGAACTTTCTGGGTTTTATTTGCTATCTGAGAAAGAGCTGGCTGGTTTGTTACAATTAAATAAGCATTCATCACTAAAACACATCCTACGGTAGCACACATCTGTGGCCAAAGAATGTGGCTCCATCACCGTGTGCAAATACACATGTATCTGGGGCCTGAGCACAACCTGATTTTCTCATCTCCTTATGACAAGATCCCGATTGAGTCTCTGCTTGAGTTTTTGTGCTAGAAAAATCTATAGCTTTCTGCGGTCATTTATACTTTATTATTTCCATTGTGAGCAAAAGAGAGACATGAAAGGAAATAGACATTGTTTTCAAGGAAGCATCAGATTCCACGAATCAAATTTAACTCAATGTATCACTTTTTTTCTGATTGTTTTATGTTTCCTATATCACAACAAGTGCAATTGATTGAAAAAGGGCTGAGAAATGAGATTTGGCACATTTTCCATGGGATAAAATATGCTCTAAAAATTACCTTAATGATTACTGATACTGAAATGCTAAATAGCTCAAATGTTTTCATCTGGATTAGAAGATAAGCATCTTATTTCCTGTGAATTTTTCTCAAAGTTATGTTATTTTGTAACTTTAGTATTGATCTTAGCCTTTATATAAAGGAGGGCTCATTTTATACATTGCAAGTAAATAAATAACAGTCTAGGTGATACTCCAAGGAAGGCTGATCGATTATGAGATTCGAGATTGACAACCAGATACAGTAAGGGTGATTAATTAACAACAAAGGATTCACCGCAGGATTTCTTTAAGAAGCATGAATGTATAACATGTTTTGATTTACAGAAACATGGTTACACATACTTTCCAAGAGGACAGGTACAATGTAAGAATGTACATATTCTGAAGTGGGAAAAAATGAGGCTATCTTAAGGATTTCAGAAAACTGCATTCTCCTTTTTCATCTCTTTCATTGGTTGGCATTGTTTCAGATATGCTCTTATTGTATGATTAGAAAACCCTAGTCTATGGCACACAGAAAATGCTCAACGAGCAAATGTTAAGTGAAAAGTTGGAATGAAGAAATTTGAAACAATTATTCATTCACAACAGAAAATGTTTCTAAGCCAAGTGTTAGTTGTGCTGTGTTTTGAAAATTATTTCCTCATTTGGAAGCAGTTTTGTGGTGTGATGTACCTTTGCCTAATTGTGACTGTAAATTATCCGTTTTTACTTTTAGAGGCATTCCGAACCAGTAGTGTGTGTTCACATTACATATTCATAGTCTTCTGGTTTGAAGAGAATCAATCCTCAATGTAAAAATGACCTTCCTGCCAACACCCTTCCTCAACAGCATATGCCTGAACCATGCCAATAGCTTCCTACCTAGTACCTGCCTCCCTGAAATAGCTACTCACTCCATTTCAGCCTTCGACCTTCTCCCAGGTTAATCTCCACAAGATCCTTCTTGTGATACATTTTAATACATTTTGAAAACAAAATTGTAATACATATTGCTGGAGCTCCAACCACTCTAGGTTATAAACTATTTTTATAACCCCCTCAAACTCTAGGATTGAGGAACATGCACCAATGAGATACTCAAGAAGTGCTGAGTAACAGAATGCATACTACCTGGTTCCAGTACCGACCCTGCCCCTTACTTGTGTGACCTGACTACTTAAGTCATAGAAGTGTCAGTGTCCCCTTTTCATAACTGGGAGCAATAGCAATATTTACTTCATTGGTTTATTCTGAAAATTAAATTGATAATTTGTGTGACGTGCTTAGCACAGTAGCTGCCACATTGTAAGCCCTTGTGAATGTTGCTATAGATTGGCTGCTACTAGTGTTAACAGGAAGTTATTCTCTAACCCTTCCCTGCCACCTTCTCACCCAAAAAATAATACATACTCCCTACTACTCATCTAAAGGAGCTTCTCAATAAGTCATGGATAAGGAAGAGCCTAGTGAGTAAACTGTTCACAGAGCAGATGGAATTTGCCATGAGATGGGGTGGGGTAGATTCGCAGGAGCTGTGGACCTAAAGTCAGTTTCAAACCCTGAGCCTTCACTCAGGTCACCTTTTTTGAACCACGCCATTTTCATTAACAAAATGGGAATAATACCTACCTTGTGAGGTAGTTATAAAGATTAGCTATTATAAAGTACAAATTGCTAATAATTATTGAGTTACTTACTTGCTCTGAGCCTCAAGTTTCTTTTCTGGGAAATGGAGATAATAACATCTGTCTTGTACGAAAGTTGGGAAAATTAGCAATGATAATACTGACTAATACTTCTTTAGCGCTTATTATGTGTAATTTCTAGTTTCATGATGAACAGTTTACGACAGTTTTTCAAACCATGGAATTGGTTAAGTGGGAGCCACAACAGGAGAAATGACCAAGTTGGAAAATGTGTGATAACCATAGTGGACAGGTATGTGGAAGCTGGCAGAGCACCCCTTTTGGAATTCCTCGAAGTAACTGCCTTAGATACATGGGAGGTAGAGTTGGAGGATTTATTCTACTTATTAATATTTAGGATATTTTCTCATTCCCCTCCCCCTCCTTTTCCTCCTCTTCTTCCTCTTCTTGTTATTAGCTTATTGGCACTATTTTTATCTCCTAGATCCACTCATGGTAAGCATAGAGATGTGACAAAGTAACCTGAAAAGCAAGGCATTATAGTCAGAAATGAAGAATTTCTTTAGTTTCCTGACTTGAAATGCAGAATGATACATTTATAATATTTATAGCTCATTTATGCCTAAGTAATTCCTGAGTAAACCTTGTATCCTATAATAATTTTATTTTGCTCACTTGAAACAAAATAGGGAGAAAAAATAAGTGAAAATTTGCCCTTTTATGTGTGTATTTGTGTGTTCTCATCCATAGGGATTTTTAAGCTAATTATCTCAGAGAATTCCTCAAACTGAAGTTCTCCTGAAAATTTGTTTTTCTACAGCCCGAAATATTCACAGTTCAGTTCAGAGACACGTGCAATAAAGCATGTTACACAATTTAATCAATACATATTTGAAATGTTTATGATCAAACAAATAAAACTTATTTTGTCAATCTCAACTATTTTTCTTTAAAAAATGTAATAAAATAATCGTAGTTAAAATGAAATATAAACAAACATGTATCACCAGTTACTAATCATATTTGTGAATAGCTATCCATGTGGAGATCTTAAGAATATAGCATTTTCTGTAATGACAAGGAAATTAAAAATAGAATGAAAATAAATTGTGGGATGGTAAAATAAAATTGACCTAGAGCTCTATATCAAGAAAATTTAAAAAAAAAGAAATCCACCACACCTTACCCTCCTCCTTAAAATACTATTTATTTAGATGTTCTTAATTAACTGGATGGGAAAGAGTGGCTGATAACAAAATCCTTTTTGCTAGCAAGACACAAAGAAAAAAATATCAATAAATTAGTTCCAACTTGCAAATATTTACCTAATGTAAATAATCTACTTCAGCACCAAAATCAAATATTTTCAAAATATTTTTAAGCATCTCTTGTTTCATGTCCAATCTTGAAAACACAGATGGTTTTGCCCTCTGTACGTCCCTAGTAGTAGGAGAACCCTTGTGCTCTTTCCTGATGCAACATCCCCATCTGGTGAAAATAGATCTTTGCAGTCAATGGCTCATTTGGGTAGGAGTCATTGGTGGCATTTGCAGACATAAATAAAGTTACTCTAGAATAAAAAGTCATAACAATAACACAATTTTTAAAGGCCATTTTGAAATTACTTGCTTTAGATTCAAGTAAAAAAAATTACAACAAAGTTGTGCTATTGTTATTTTGTTGGGGGAGGAGGAGACTAGGGAAGTTTCAGGAAGAGAATACCATTTCAGGTGTAATTACAACTGGTTAAGTCTGGGATTTATTTCAATCCTCCATCACTTGGCAAAAACTAATCCTGAGTCATTCTAGAATTGATGGAATAATGTGCAGCCATGTAAACAATGACAAGGAAAACATGTGGACAAAAAATTTTGGACATTTCATTGCCTCAATATTTCTCAGTGAAAAAAAAAAGAAAGCAAAAATGATATGACAATCCATTCACCACTGTTACTAATCTCAAAAAGCAGACAGTGAGTGAGCCAGAAGACTAGACATATGAGGTTTGCTGAGACACTTTAGTTGCAATTATCCACATTCTACTTGCTCCTACTACTAGAGCTAATGAACAGTTGGTCCTACTATTATACATGTAAAAAAAAAAAAAAAAAAAAACACATATAACTGTTCCTTAGCTCTAGCTTATATTTGGAGAGGCATTTTGTGGAAAATATCTGAGAACTATCATAACATGAGTACAGATATTTAAGCTGTTTTGTTATGGTTTTTGAATGATTTATTTAAGAATCTATTACAAATATGCTTGATAAATCTAAATAATTTTTTGTGTCCTAGAAAATATATGAGATTGAGGTAAATGGAGATTAGGAGAGAAAGTGGATAATCTCATCACAGAGACAATCGATAAAATATCTC
Source organism: Balaenoptera physalus (assembly GCF_965194825.1). Taxonomy (NCBI): domain Eukaryota; kingdom Metazoa; phylum Chordata; class Mammalia; order Artiodactyla; family Balaenopteridae; genus Balaenoptera; species Balaenoptera physalus. The sequence goes on from NC_138891.1 coordinate 30,228,544, forward strand.
TGGGTTATCTGTTACCAGCTGAGAAGAATAATTCTTGGAATCCCAAAATTTTCTCTCTCTCTCCTCTGTGTGTGTGTGTGTGTATGTGTATGTGTGTACACACTATATATATATAATATCATATATATTATATAAAATTATGTAATATTATATAAAATATAATATATATATACATATTTACTTATTTCTGTTCCTCTTGCCTCCAAAGGTGATTTATGTTCAACTAAAATTAAACATAGGTATATTATAGGCATAAAATAATTGACCTCATATATATATACAGACATGCATACAAATACTATAACGGCTCTGGCAAATTGGGTAATGAATTTGACTAAAACCTATGGAGACTTTTTTTAAAAGAGTTTTAAAAACCCTATAAGCTGCCAGCCAATTGGTTATTAGTTTAGTTCAGTGTTCACAGCCAGCAATGTTGTCAGTTACTATCATCTCTCATTCTCTCTGTCTGTGTTTCTCTTTATTTATAACTCAGAGTCTGAGTCATACTATAGGAAAGAGGGCAATTTTTGTTCTTGGAAAAATTGCTTTCTCATTTTCTTTGCATGATAGTCACTAATGTATAACAGCCCTTTGTCTGGCTAGCAGCTCAATTTTATTTTTATTCCATTAAAGTTCTGTAAGATTTTGATGTTATTGTTCACAGAATAATAGAAAAAATAACAAATTTTTTAAAATTTTGCTTAAAGGAATAAAATATTTGTTCATTTCAGAAAGATCAGAAGCCTTTTTAGTGGTGGGGGGGGAATATATATAATAAATTAGGTATAAATTAAACACAAAGGGTATATTTTAAACAGGTGGCAAAGTATCACTGTCAAGTTAAAATACATGCATTTATTAGTATGTTTTTAGAAGTTTTTGGTTCTGAAATACTAATACAGCTTTTTTCCAGACTCTCATATATCTTCAGCAAGTAAAAAGCATATAGTTATCCCTTCTCTTTTCTGATTTTCTGCTGCCAGTTTCTGTTTATTTCTACATATATAACAATATTGTGTGACTTCTTTAAAACCAACACTTAAAAATATCAACAGGCTTCAGTCAAGTCTGGTTGGTTCTTTGAAAGCTGTATACCATAATGGTTACAATCATGGAGAGTGAGTTTGAATCCTGTTTCACTTATTAACTATGTGACTTTAGACAATAGATTTAGACAAGGCACAGCCTCTGGGCTTCTTTTACCTCATCTGAAAAATGAGATTTTATATATAATAGTATGTAATTAAAAATAATTAAATAGAAAGAACAGTGCCTGCCACATAGTATGTGTTCTATACATTCTAGTGATTGTTTATATCAGCCTGGGAAATTTTTGTTAAATCATTAATTCTAAGTGTTCATGGATTATCCTTCTAATTTTGCCTCGTTTCAGTAAGTGCCTTGCATAAGCAAAAGTTTCGTAAATAATTTTCATGATGCTCTGGAAGAAAATTACTATTGTTTAAATCTAATAATCTAAGAAATTGATTTAAGCCACCGTACAATATACAGTAAAATGATATTTTTTAATATTTAAAAAAAGTATTTCTTCTCACAGATTGTTTTTTCTTTCCTATTAAAGCTTCCATTTAGAAAATTGGTTCAGCTATTTCTTCCAAACTGGTGCCGATTTTCAGTGAAACTGTGGCTATTATATCCACTTCAATAGACAATACTTTTACATATCACATATCAGTGTTGATATATTGACAGTTTTTAAAAAAAATCTTTTAGTCACCTCTTAAAAAATACAATATTAAAACTGAAGTGACTAAAGGCTACAAATGGAAAATTTTATTCAAACTCTCAAATTGAGATAAGACCATCCATGATTTAAGGGAAAGCATAGACAAGCAAATGTCCTTTGAGCCATCAGTCAAAACCACACAACTTGTTTTATTGAATAAATCACCATTTCTTTGAAGTTTAAATTGTGTCATGTTAGAAACAGTTTGAAACACTGAATACTTCTAAAATATTTCAGATCATTTGCGTTTTTGTTCCAGAAGCAAAAATTTCTAATTAGAGATTTTTAGCAAAGGTTGAGATTAATTTATTAGATTTAATGTGCAGGGAAAGTGAGAGAAAAATGCTTTCCTTGTGTACCAAACTTATTTTTCTTCAAGATTATTAAAGGTTTTCACTATGGAGTCTCCAGCTCAATGATATCTAGATTACCAGGAAAATATATGTAAACTCACTGCAGGACTTTGAAAGCAAAATATGAGACACAAGCCCATTTTAAGCCTGCTGGTGGTCTGAAGGTTTTTAAAACATTATCCAGCAATGTTTAGTACTTTGTCCTACCAGAGTTGTCTTATCTAGAAAGTATTTCTACCGTGTAAATGACATGCCCAAAAGAGGACTGTAGCTGTACACAAACAAGGTTGAGTTAACTTTTTAATAACTTTAAAATTCCCAAACTCTAACCATTGTATGATTTTAAAATACAGATGTCCACCTCCGTAAGCTTCAAAGTTAATGAGTGTTCAGTCTTGAAAAACACTGCATTAAAATATCATACGATATCACTTATATGTGGAACCTAAAAAAAGGGTACAAATGAACTTATCTATAGGACAGAAATAGAGTTACAGATGTACAAATGAGCTTATCTATAAGACAGAAATAGAGTTACAGATGTAGAAAACAAACATATGGTTACCAAGGGGTAAGAGAGGGGAGAGGGATAAATTGGGAGATTGGGATTGACATATGCACACTATTATATATAAAATAGATAACTAATAAGGACCTACTGTATAGCACAGGAAACTCTACTCAGCACACTGTAATGGCCTGTATGGGAAAAGAATCTAAAAAAGAGTGGAGATATGTATATGTATAACTGATTCACTTTGCTGTACACCTGAAACTAACACAACATTGTAAATCAAATATACTCCAATAAAAATTAAGAAAGAAAAACACTGCCCTAGAGTTTGGGACATACCTAGTGAGACAGAGATCTAACATATTTGATATCCTTTAATGTCTTTTCTTTATTCCGGGAAATTAATCCAAGGGAGCCACCGTCCTACCTTCAGGAAAACATGGGGTTCCCTGAGGATGGGTCATGGCTTCTCACAGAACAACCTGATTATGGTGAGCAAGATGATAATGATTGTTACAAGGTCAAAGAGAGGAATAGGGGTTGTGGGTAGGACTGCTGTTGAGCAGTTATGGGAGAGCAACACTGCTCACAGGATAAGCACATGTAAAAGGAAATTTTGAAACAAAATATGGCTTAGGGGTGGGTGGATGGAGGTTTGGAAAAACATCAAGGGGTGATGTTACTGCAGTAAAGAGTTAACCGAGACACAAAAAGGAATTTAAAATCAATAAAATTTCCCCTCATATTACATATTTGCGTGAGGAGGTGAACTGGGAGGAGAATTGGGTTTATAAGTTGTAATAATAAGTATGTTTAATGTATTTAATCTATCCTTGCTGATATTTTGAAAGGTAGAGAAATTGTATAAACAAGCACATCAAAAATTCGGGAGATTTGTAATAGTGTGATTTTTAAAGGTTGATCTAATCAGGTTTCAAGGAATGGTTTATTTTGACTGGTTATCCTTTATCAGTTATACAACTTGTAGTGTTAGTATTGTGGATTTTAAATTTTCAAAGTGTCCTCAAACCATTCCTTGGACATTTCCATGTTTAGGGAAACAGCAAGGAGTAGCAGTTAGAGGATAGACAGAAGAACTGCAGATGACTTGATAAGCAGAAACCAGGCTGCCCACATGTGAAAGAGGAAATGAACTAAAATAATGGGCAGACCTTGTTGCTTATCTATTTTATAAACAGTAGTTTGTATCTTTTAATCCCATACCTCTTCCCCTTTCCCTTGGTAACCACTAGTTTGTTTTCCACATCTGTGAGTCTTTTTCTGTTTTGCATATACTCTCATTTGTATTGTTTTTTAGATTTCACATGTAAGTGGTATCATACAGTATTTGTCTTTCTCTGCCTGACTTAATTCACTAAGAAGAATATTCTCTATGTATAAAATAGATAAGCAACAAGGATATAGCCATTATCTTATAATAACTTTTAATGGAGTATATAATCTGTAAAAATACTGAATCAATATGTTGTGTACCTGAAACTAACAGGCTATTGTAAATCAACTGTACTTTAATAAGAAAGAATAATAATGGGCAGAATGTTTGGAAAGAGACCAGATTCAACATTTCCAAGGAAGATTGTCAGGACCTAATGACTACCTAAAAGTGGGAAATAAAGGTGTAGATAGTCAAGTATGATTTCAGGATCCTATTCTGGAAGAAAAGATAGTTGATTGGGCTATTAATTATATTAGGAAAATAAGAGAAGTAAGAGGGAGGGAAGAGATAAGTTTATATTCAGACGTGATGTTTTTGAAGATGTTCTGAATGGATATGGCTAGTAGGCAATAGGATAAATAGGTTTAGAGTAGTTTTTTTAAAGCTATTTTGGAAAGAGACTTGAGAAAGTAGAGACAGCTATAAATGTAAGTATTAGTTCCTGTTTAGTAGTAAAGGGAAACAAGAAAAGGAAGTACAAAGAAAGACTTTTGTTTTGTTTTGTTTTGTTTTATTTGGATGTTGGGGAAGGCAGAACTCTAAGATGGTTCCCAATGAATGTCACCCTTGTATGATCCTCTCCAATTTAGATGTGAAGAGGACCTGTCAATACAATATGTCACTCTCATGATTATGGTAGCTTATATGGCAAAAGGGAGATTATCCTGGTGATTCTAACCTAATCAGGAAGGCTTTTGAAAGAAGAGTTTCTCCAGTTGATCTGAGAAGAGGAAGTCAAAGGGATGTGCTTCAAACGGCCTGGAAGAAACCAAACTTCCATTCTGTGAACTGCCTACAGGGTGGTCATTGGCAAGGAACTGGAGGAAGCCTCTAGGAACAGCCTCTAGTCATCAGCCAGCAAGAAAACAGAGACCTCAGTCCTACACCTCAAAGAACTACATGTTGCCAACAGGCTGAACAAGCGTGGAAGAGAATCTTGAGCCTCAGGGGAAATAGAAGTCCTGGCCAACAGCTTGATCTCAGTCCTGTGAGACCCTGCGCGGAGAACTCGGTCATGCCGCTCAAGAATCCTGACCCATACGAACTCCTGACCCACACCCAACCCAGAAGATAATGAGTTTGTGCTTCTTTTAAGCTACTGAGTTTGTGGTAATTTGTTACGCAGCAACAGAAAATTTACACAGGTGATTTACGTCTGTTTTATTTTTAATCTATGGTAAAGGTTGAGGAAAAGACTCAAGATAGAAAGAGACTGAAGATATTGAAGAAACATAATGGGTATTGTAATGCAGAGAACCTGGACTTGAAGGAAATAAGGGATAGAGAATATGTTTTTGGATATTTTCATGTGTACTACTGGAGGTTGAAGGGTGGAAGATCACAGATAATTAATTCTGGTCACCTTTATTTTCTCTATCAAGTATAAGGGATAGTGGAAGATTATGATTGGGAATTCATGGTAGGAAAATGACCTTTGGTATCAGATCTCCAATTCCACAGAGCCAGGCACTTTCCTATTTAGAGAGAATCCTGTGGAAAGACCAAGTTTCCCCATTCTGAAAGAAGGAGATTATGGAAATGAAAGAATGGGTTCTTATATCTGAACTGCATGGCAGCAGTTCATGGTGGCAGCTTATTTGAAGAATCCATGGTAGATGTGGGGAGTCACTTTGTTAGCTTATTCTGGGTCCCATTTTTTCCCCTAAAGCTTTGAAACACTGAACATCACAGAAAAAGAACACAGAAAATTATTTTTAGGGCTCTTCAAGTGACCTCCCTATATTTTGTTCACCTTCATTTATACTTTCTATTAAACAGAATTTTACTGATGGAGATTATCTCTTTTCTGAAAATATGATAAAATTTGTCATAAAACTTTGATTATGATACTAATTTACTTATTTGATGGTTATTAATATACTCTGGTTTTCTATGTCTTCTTCAATCAATCTTAGAAACTTATGGTTATCTATGAATTGATCACGTGCATCTAAGTCTCCAGATTATAACCAATAAGTTATTTACTGTAATTTCCTATAGCTTTTTAAAAATCTCCATTCCATTTGTTGTAATAGTCCCATTTTTGTTCCTAATGTTATTTATATGTGTGTTTGATGTTATTTCCTTGATTGATCTTGCTGGTATTTTAAAATTGCATTATTTTTTTCAAGGAACTTATTTTTCTTTAGGGGCATTTTTTTATTGTTGTGTTTTTATTAATTTCTGCTCTTTTTCCTTTTCTTCTGCTTTTATTTTCTTTGGTTTTCTTCTGTTTTGTTTTTGTTTTCCTCTTTTGGCTTCTAGATGTGAATACATTTATTTTCAAGTAATTTAGGGTGGACTTAGGTTCCAAGCAAAAGGGAAGGGAAGGTTTGGCATAGTTTCCTCTTTGACTTCATCTTTTATTGCATTGTAGTCATTCAATGTAGCTTATATAGTAGTTATTTTGGGGATTCTTTTGAGATTCTTTATGTGGCCTAAAAGTTATTCAATTTTCTAAAATGTCCATGTGTGTTTGACAAGGATGTGAATATTCTACTTGTGGAATGGAGAGTTATTACATATATATATAACATATATATAATATATAACATATATCAAACTCACCTATGTTTTTCAAATCTTGTTAAACTTCTAATTTGTGCCTGCATGATTCTGTCAATTTCTGAGAAAAGTATGCTAAATTTTGTCACTGAAACTGGATTTGATAAAATCCCATTTTTAATCTATCAGGTAATGCTTTATATATTTAAACCTAAGTTATTAGGTACTTAAAAGTTAATAATTATTATACTTTCTGACAAATTGTTTTCTTTATCAGTATGGAATGCTGTTCTTTGCCACTACTAATGATTTTCCCCTTAAATTCTATTTTGTCTGATAAATAATATTGCTATATCACTTTTATTTTTATTAGAGCTGCTTGTTGTACATTTTCCCACCAATTTTTCTGTATTACTCTATACAGTTTTCACCCCTTAGGTGTGTCTCTTGGAAACATACTAAACTAAAATTTTTAAAACTAGAATCTATGAGTTCCTTTTTAATAATAGGTGAATCCAACTTCTATTTTCTCTGCATATTTCCCTGCATTTGAATGAGATTTTATTCTTTCTGACTCTACATATATTATTTATTAATGTAAATTGATAGTCATATTTGACCACAAAGGTGTAACTCATTAACACAAAATTTCTTTAAATTGGGAGATTCTTTTATTTACTCTAAAATATTTTTTGAGCTTCTATTATATGTATTCACTTCCCTAAGTGTTTGGAATACAAAAGTGAACAATTAAGACAAAAAAAGTCCTGCCCCATGGAGCTTATATTCTAATTCATAATAATATTTATGTGTTAGACTCTGGCCTTAGAACTTTACATATACCACTTCTTTTATTTCTAACAATAAGTCTATGAGGTATTTACAAGTAAGGAAATCGTATCATAGACAAGTAGTTACTAGCCATATTGGGACAGTCAGAATTTGAATGACCATGAAATCTTTCTCCTAAGACTGCACCCTTAATCAGTGCATTCAGTAGTAATGTTGAATGGTTTTACAACAAGCATATTTCCTTTAATTTAATTGGTTTGGTATATCGCCCAAAGCAACCAAGCTTAGGTCCAAAGATTTTTAAAAATTGAGTCCTAGGGACTTCCTGGTGGCGCAGGGGTTAAGAATCCGCCTGCCAATGCAGGGGGCACGAGTTCGAGCCCTGGTCCGGGAAGATTCCACATGCCGCAGAGCAACTAAGCCCGCATGCCACAACTACTGAGCCCATGTGCTGCAACTACTGAAGCCACTGCACCCTAGAGCCCGTGCTCTGCAACAAGAGAAGCCACCACGATGAGAAGCCTGCACACCACAATGAAGAGTAGCCCCTGCTTGCTGCAATGAAGGAAACCCCTGCTCACTGTAACTAGCCTGCACGCAGCAACAATGACCCAACACAGCCAAAAATAAATAAATAAATAAAATAAATTTATTAAAAAAAAATTGAACCCTATATTAAGCACATGAACAGAACTTAATAGTTATCAATAAAATATTAACACATTTTATTATTTATATATTTTATGAGAAATGCAATTTTAACAGCCTCATTTTTCTCATATACAATACTTAATGGGTCCAACAAACTCATAAGAAAGAAAAGAACAGCCGTCCTTAAATACAGATTGTAAAACATGTGAGTGGATCTTATCAGAGATCTGACCTATGATTCATTGATGGCCTTTAAAAAGGGAACATATAAAGGGAAACCCTCCTTTTGAATATGTGCATATTTGTATCAGTTGGAATGGAAGGTCTGAGGTTTTGAGACTAGAACCCAACTGCATTGCTGTGCTTACAGTTGTCACACATTGTTTCCTATGTTATGTTCTCCTATGTTGATAACAGATCATGGATTAATTTTGGTACTTCTATTTTATTACCACCATAACTTTTTTCTCACTCCCAGTCCTTGCTGTCTTCCTTCACTGTTCTCTGTCATCTTCCTCACTATGAGACTGTGAGGCATTAATTAGACATACAGCTTTACGGACTGTTTCATGAGATGTCCTACAGTTTTGTGGAGTTTTTTTTAACACTTTTTGGAGTATAAGTGCTTTACAATGGTGTGTTAGTTTCTGCTGTATAACAAAGTGAATCAGCTATACATATACATATGTTACCACATCTCCTCCCTCGCGTCTCCCTCCCACCCTCCCTATCCCACCCCTCTAGGTGGTCACAAAGCACCGAGCTGATCTCCCTGTGCTATGTGGCTGCTTCCCATTAGCTATCTATTTTACATTTGGTACTGTATATATGTCCATGTCACTCTCTCACTTCATATGCTCAACATCACTAATCTTTAGAGAAATGCAAATCAAAGATGTCCTATAGTTTTAAAACCCACATAAAGGGCTCAAAGCATTAGAACAAGCTATAGAAAAAAAGAAAACACTGACAGTGTTTCAACTTAAACTTAATAGAAGGGAAGAGACCAGTTTTTTTGTTCCTGCTCTGTGCTAGGCACTTTTTAATATTTGCTCATTGTATATTTGTTGAGTTACTAAATACCTCATTTCATTGTGCTTCACTTTATTAAGCTTTACAGATACTGCATTTTTTACAAATTGAGGGTTTGTGGCAACCCTGCCTCCACCAAGTCTATGGCACCGTTTTTCCTACAGTATTTGCTCACTTCACGTCTTTGTGTCACATTTGGTAATTTTCGCAAAATTTCAAACCTTTTCATTATTACTATATGTGTTACGGTGATCTGTGTGTGATAAGTGATCTTTGATGTTGCAATTGTTCCAGGTGCCAAAAACTGTGTCTATATAAGATGGTAAACTTAATCCATAAATGTTATGTGTGCTCTGATTCCTCGACCGACCAGCTGTTCACTATCTCTCTCCCTCTCTTTGAGCCTCCCTATTCCCCGAGACACAACAATAATGAAATTAGGCCAATTAACCCTGCAATAACCTTTAAGTGTTCAAGTGAAAAGGAGAGTTGCACATCTCTCACTCTAGAAGCTAGAAGGGGATATATGTATACATATAGCTGATTCACTTCATTGTACAGCAGAAACTAACACAACATTTTAAAGCAATTAAAAAAAAAAGACTTGAAGAATAAAAAAGTCCTACTCCAGTGAACACACAGATAAGAAAGAGAAATAGCTTTATTGCTGATATGGAGAGAGTTTTAGAAGATCAAGCCAGCCATCACATTTCCTTAAGCCAAAGCCTAGTCCAGAACAAAGCCTTAACTCTCTTTAATTCTGTGAGGGCTGAGAGAGGTAAGGGAGCTGCAGAAGAAAAGTTTGAAGCTAGCAGAGGTTGATTCATGAGGTTTAAGGAAAGAAGCCTTCTCCATAACATAAAAGTACAAGGTAAAGCAGCAAGTACCGATGCAGAAGCTGTAGAAAGTTATCCAGAAGATTTAATTAAGATAAGTAATGAAGATGGCTACACTAAACAACCGATTTTCAATGTAGATCAAAGAGCCTTCTATTGGAAGAAGATGCTTTCTAGGACTTCCATATCTAGAGTGTAGAAGTCAATGCCTGGCTCAAACCTTCAAAGGACAGGCTGACTCTCTTGTTAGGGAAGAATGCAGCTGGTGACTTTAAGTTGAAGTCAATGTTCATTTACCATTTTGAAAATCCTAGCGCCCTTAAGAATTACACTAAATCTACTCTGCCTGTGCTCTATAAATGGAACAACAAAGCCTGGATGACAGCACATCTGTTTACAACATAGTTTATTGAATATTTTAAGCCCACTGTTGGGAAAAAACATTCCTTTCAAGATATTACTGCTCATTGACAATGCACCTGGTCACCCAAGAGCTCTGATGGAGATGTACAATGAGATTAATGTTATTTTCATGCCTGCTAACACAACATCCATCCTGCAGCTCATGGATCAAAGAGTAATTTCAACTTACAAGTCTTATTATTTAAGAAATACATTTTAAGGCTCTAGATGCCACAGATAGTGATCCCTCTGACGGATCTGAGCAAAGTCAATTGAAAATCTTCTGGAAATGATTCACCATTCTAGATGCTATTAAGAACATTCGTGATTCATGGAAAGGGGTCAAAATATCAACATTAACAGGAGTTTGGAAGAAGTTGATTCCAGCCCTCATGGATGACTTTGAGGGGTTCAAGACTTCAGTGGAGGAAATAACTGAATATATGATGAAAATAGAGAGAGAACTAGAATTAGAAGTGGAGCCTGAAGATGTGACTGAATCACTGTGATCTCATGAAAAAACTTTGAAGGATGAGGAGTTGCTTGTTATGGATGAACAAAGAAATTTTTCTTGAGATGGAAACTACTCCTGGTGAATATGCTGTGAAGATTGTTGAAACGACAACAAAGGATTTAGAATATTACATAAACTTAGTTAAAAAGCAATGGCAGAGTTTGAGAGGATTGACTCCAACTGCGAAAGTAGTTCTACTAGGGTAAAATGCTATCAAACAGCACTGCATGCTACAGAGAAATCGTTTGTGAAAGGAAGAGTCAATCAATGTGGCAGATTTTACGTCTTATTTTAAGACATTGCCACAGTCACCCCAGCCTTTAGGGTACCACCACCACCCTGACTAGTCAGCACCATCAACACTGAGGCAAAACCCTTTACTAGCAAAAAGATTATGACTTTCTGAAGGCTCAGATGATGGTTAGCATTTTTTAGAATAAGGTATTTTTAATTAAATCAGGTACCTTGTTTTTTTAGACATAATGCTACTGCATGCTTAATAGACTACCTTATAGGATAAACATAACATTTATATGTACTGGGAAACCAAAAGTTTCATGTGACTCACTTAACTGTGATATTTGCTGTATTGAAGTCATCTGGAACTGAACCCACAATATCTCTGAGGTATGACTGTATAACATCATAAACTATTTAGTATATTCATACAGAATTAAGAAAAACAAAAGCCATAGATATTTCTTCAGGTTTATTTTTGATAGTATCATATTTCAAGTTGATATCCTAATTCAAGCCTTTAAAAGGAATCCTTTAACATAGTTTCTGGTACAATTTCAATTTCTAGATATTTTCTAAATTTATATGGCCAGCAAAAAGAAGTTTTATTCTTAAAATGTAAAGTAATTGTTAAAGATCAACCATTCAGCAGAGCAAAAAGGAATCCAGTTCATGATGTCTCTATTTTTTATTAGTTCACCCTCTAGCTCTCATCTTATATCAGTAGTTAGTTAACAAAGAAAGAGGACATCAAAGGTTACCTAGTAGAACATGACACGTCAAACTCAGGAAGAAGAAAATTAGCATCTTTCCAAATTTAGGCACTTATAACAAGCATTTTAAGGGTTCAGAGTGCAGTCAATTCCTGAAGAATAAATACAAGAGAAGACCCAGACCACTTTCAAGGTGGCATTAGAATGGCATAATTCAGCAGAGTTAGTATGGACCTCTTACTAGGAGAAGCAAAAGAAAAAATAAAACTACAAAAGGAAACCCTCTGGGAAAGCTCTCACACATTTGGGCATGCTGTCTGGTTAGAGTAGGCCAAAATTTGATACTTTTATTTCCAACCTTTGACCCTGCACATCTGGAAATCCAATTTGAGTCAAACAGAAGGAAGTTTTCTTTTCTATTTCAAAAACTTTGGGAAAAAAATGTAAGCCACCTAGCATCCACTCTGCTAGCAAAAACTACTAATATTCATGCACTTGTAGGGAACTATAAAACATGAAGCATTTCGTGAGGAAATAAATGCCCCTGAACTTTGGCAGTATTGGCGCATTGTTATTTCTGATAATGGATTTAGACAATGGCTAGGCAAAATAACTGATGCTGTTTGATGTCCTAATTTAATAGACACCCTCTAATTCTAGAATTTAAACTATGCTGAAGCATGCTATATCAACATGCATGCACAATGCATATATATTTTGCATTTTAAAGGAGTTTCCATCTGCAATAAAATTTTTAATCATATTTTAAAATGTAACAAAGTAATGATGTGTTTTGTCAAAGTGGCTTAATTTATTTGGACAATAGTAAAATTAAGAAGTTATGTATATGTATAGCTGATTCACTTTGTTATAAAGCAGAAACTAACACACAAAGCAATTGTACTCCAATAAAGATGTTTAAAAAAAAAAGTTATGTCACAAAATATATATGGGACATTTTTTCTTTTTACATAAAAATTATTTGTTGTGGCATATTGAATTTTTATTTGACCACCTCTAATATAGAGTCACTTGGGATTTGGGGTAAAACTGCTCTACCCAAACTGCACTGGAAGTTTGCTAACTTATCTCTAGTTCTCTTAAGATGTTTTAAAACATGGACCACAATTTTCTTTATCTAAGGAATATTTGCTGCTGCAGTATTGAAACTGTGAAGAATTGACATTTGAAGAAAACTGGAGTTGGAAGGATGTTTTGAGCCAGTGTTTTGTGTGTATCTAGAACACCTACTGTTCTGTGAAGTAGAATGCATTTATCCGTATTTAGTTTGTTAATATCTGACATGAATAAAAAGGGGAAAATTGTGATTAAACTGATATTCTTTTTATAGAAAAAGAAAAACATAATTTTTGCTTACATGATAAGCAATTACCACATAAAGATAGGCAGATAGGCAGTAGTGTAAATGGAGAAGAACATAAACTATAGGGTCATAGGTCCTTGAGCTTAGTCATTCAGACACTTTCTAGTTGTGCAATCTTGGAAAAGTTATTTAGCTTTAGGAGCCCAGTTTCTTCATCTATAATAGGCATTTTGCTGGGAGTATACAGCAGGATTATTGTGAGAAGAAACAGTGATTTATGTAAAGTATAGAGTAGGCAATAAAGGCCATCATCATAGTTATCCTTATCAACTTTATTATTAAAATGTTGGAAAACCCATCCAGCAGAACAAGATAAGTTCCAGAATTATTAATTGCCCAGGCAAATCTAAGTTGTGGCTGTGATCTTAATTCTAACAGCCCCAGGGGTCATGGTGGCAATGTGAAAGAGAAACCATCTTCCCTTTGTACACAGAAACCACACACAGGGATAATTGGATGTTGGTTAGTTTAAAAAAAATACACACACACACAAAATTCTTATGGCATTTGACTAAATTATATTGCAGAAACCATATCTACTCTATTGTGAATATTAACTATCATTTAGTAAATGTTAATCATTAGTAATGGGTCTATTCACGATTCACAGTGAAAACTATTCTTTTAGCACCATATAAAAGACATTATATTACCATGCAGTTTGCCAAAAATGAATTGACTTGGAAATAAAACAGTTTCTATTTGCAGTCTATTTACTGCCTTTTATGAGACTGACTCAATATTTTCTGGGATTTTTTGTTTTGTTTTATTGTTTTGGCAAGATTTTTTTTTTTTTTTTTTGCAAGATTTTGATCCATGCTAGGAATTTGTACTTAGCTATGTGGCAAGAATTCAAAATATTTACATATTCCCCAAATTTTATGTACATCAAAAAAGCACTATCCTCATTTGAGTTTTTAATGCTACCTTTTTTAATAGGAATTAATTTGTATTCTTATCAACAATTGCCTAAAATTGTAATCTTGAATATATTCTGATACTACATATGACTATTGTTTTTATTTGAAGGATAGTTTGATATATAAATGCTTACCATAGCCTGTATTTCCTGGCCTCTACATAGAAAAAAAATATTATATTTATACAGTTACATTAATTCCAGAATTTATAATTATAATATTTTAAAATCATTGAAAATAAGTAACTAAAAAGAAAAAAATAAAGTCAACACCCCCATGCAGTATACCTACTGTTTTATGGAAGCAAATGAATAGCTAAAGTACAAGTTGCCAAAAATGCTTTTAAATCTGAGCTTACACATAGGTGGGAGGGCATGTAACCACATTTAGTCTCTTTAAAAAGTGCATGCTTTCATTTTCAGCATCCACAGTTTTTATTATCACCATAGGAGTTCAGAAGCATAATGTTCGGGGTTTCTTTTCTTTCTTGTTATTTTTTTTCTTTCCTTTTTATCTTTCTTTTAAAATCTCATGCCTGTGTTTTCCTTTCCTATGCAGTTCACACAGCATAGTGCTTTCTGAAAATACACATGCAATTCCCATTATCTATAATGAAGCTTGCATGCATCAAGGAGAGACCAGATTCCACCGCATAGTGTCTTTCTTGTGTGGTACTGTGCGCACCTGGTCTACCTTATGACAAGCTCCTTGACAAAGTTCTTTGGACGCATTGTTTATCATCAGGGAAGGCCGTTCTCATCCACAACATACAGAGGCAGACCCTTTCCAGATGGCCACCTGTCTTGCCACATGGCAAAATCAGGGGACTTTATTTTTATTTTCTCATGTAGACAAATATTTTTACAAGAATTCTTGAATGTGCTTTGTGGGAGCATTCAAATGTGGATAAAAAGCAATTGGTGTACTAACAAGCATCAAAAGTAAATGTAGTCTGTACGTACTATATGATTCTTTTAGTACTCATCATTGATTGGGGACAAGGAACAACCATTTTGTCAACTTTAGAACCCAATTAGATCTTATATTCTAAATTCAGAGGCAGCTTCTAGCCTCTGGTGTTCCATTTCCGATAACCAATATCAGAATCTCTGCATTTATCACAGAAATAACCAGTCAATTGGAATAATTGTATTCTACAATGTGTATGCCACTTACCACATCTCTGTGAATTTATGGTTATTTCTGACAATGAGGAAACCGATGCACGTTGTTTTAGAACAACTTAAACGGATACCTATAGCCGCGCAAGCTGATGGCAGAACCCATTCTAAATTTAACGGTAAAAACTATTGATCCTGTTTGCTGACTGTTGATTCCTAAATACTCCTTGTTCTGGAGGAAGAGATCCCAACCAGGATTCCCACAACAGCTTTGCTCTTCTAAACTGTTTATGTCTGTTTGGCATGGTGAAAGAGAAAAGATACATTATATGGACTATAATGGTTAATTTTATGTCAGCTTGATTAGGTCACAGTGCTCAGATATTTGTTCAAACATCATTCTAGATGTTTCTGTGAAAATAGTTTTTTAGATGAGTTTAACATTTAAATGAGTAGACTTTGAGTAAAGAATATTACTCTCCATAATATGGCTGGGCCTTATAATCAGGCGAAGGTCTAAACAGAAAAAGGCTGACCTCTGTCAAAGAACAGGGATTTCTGCCAGCAGACGGCCTTCAGATCTTCAGCGACAACTCTTTGCTGGGTTTTTAGTCTGCCAGGGTACCCTACGGATTTTGGACTTGTCAGCCTTCACAATTACGTGAACCAATTCCTTAAAATGTCTCTCTTGTCTCTCTTTCTCTCTCTCTTTCCCTATCTATCTATCTACCCATGCTGTTGGTTCTGTTTCTCTGGAGAACCATAATATACAAATTATCAAGTCTTTTCCACTTTTCCCACTGTAGACTACACGATTTTTAAGTTCCTTAGAGATCCATCACCTACAGTGTACGGTATAGCATTGTAGCATTGTAAATTCTACTCAAAGAGAAGTATCTAAGATGCTCAAGGGTGCACTTGAAAAAATTATAAAATAGAAAAAATTACAATTGCATTTCATAATGGCAGCTACATAGCATAGGTCTATTTAAAATGAATAATAAGAACATCAACCACATGGAATCCAAACTCAGCAGTGCTGCCCAGAATTTAACTGTTTGATAGCCAGAAGTATTTCCTAAACAAGAACTCAACAAAAACAAAACAGGAAGGAAGGAAGGGAAGGAGGGAGGGAGGAAGGGAAAGGAAAAATGGATACTTCAACAAAGCATGTGTATAGCTGAAATCTACTTAGGCTGACATTATTCAATACTCATTTTAGGAAAACTAAGCCAATCTAATATTCACAAGTATCAAGCCAATGTATATAGTAAAGACATCAGAAGATGACTGACATGGTATTCTTCAATTTTACCAACACTAAGATTATAACATGAGACATTATGTCCTTATAATTGTTAATTCTTGGTCTGTCTTTCTTTTGATACACACACACACACACACACACACACACACACACAGAGGGGAGAGAACACTTATTAATTTCCCAGATATTTATTGAGCACATACTATATACCAGATATCATGCTGGTCACCAGCAATAGAACAGTGAACTAGAGAAATAATCTGTGTCCATAGAGATTTTACAGTTCAGTAGTAAATACAATGAAACAAAGAGGAAATCACACTACAGTGGGAGAAAGTGCTGTGATTGGAAAATTGGAGTGTATTAGGGAGCACAGTGGAGACATAGCTAACCTGACCTTGAGCATCAAGAAAGGAAGTCTAAGAAAAGAAGTAAGAAGATGTTAAGCAGGCAGAGAGACAGGTAAGAGTGTTGAGGCACATTTCATTGATAAAGATGAGCTCAATTATCCAAATCCAAATGTTCCCCTTTTCTGTTTAGAGGCTCTGCATTATCAAGAAATCGCTTTTATTCACTTTGCACATGGGACTTCAGTCTTTGTATTTGTGTTCCCAAGTGTGACACTTTTAAAAAAGAAACAATGTATAAGTGATGAAAAGTTAGCATGATGTTATCATTCTGTCATTTGTAACCTCCATCCCCAGAACATTATCAATGATATGGGCCAGAGGAATGGAACAGAGGAAATGATTATGCAGACATAATTTATGTTTCATTTGGAGTGCAGCCAGAGATAAGTACAATCACATACAAACTCTACATTTACAAAACCCCTGCCTCAGCATTGTGACTAGAAGCAGCAAAGAGAGAGAAGTGAGATTAGTTTTTCCCAAACTCTGCTTTGTGTGGTATCAGTTTGTGTTCTGGAAAAACAAACAAACAAACAAAACTTCAAGGGAACCTGATGCTAGGGACACTGTTTTTCTAAAAAGTTTCATATAGGTGGGTTGAAAAATTGCATAGATTTAGATAGTTATTTTTAATGCAAAACTTGCCTGAGATGTAGCATCTCAGAGAAGACTAGAAAATTGCTGTGACATGAATGAAGGCATGGCATTCAAGCTGCCCAACTACGCACAGGCAACCTCTTCTCATAACCGTCTCATCGTATGTCATCTTGTAAATGCCTGCTGATTCAAATTATGTATGTATGATGTATCTGGCGGTTATTGTATATTAAACATATAAATTAAATCTGGTGTCAGCCCACGAAGCTGTTCGTTTTTCTATGAGACAACTTTTTGCTTCTCTTTTATACAAGCAGGCATTAGAGTTCGTGAGTCTTTGGTGTTTGGAAAATGTGTTATAATTTTTAAAGTTTTATGGCCAAATATGTTTTGGAGATGCTGTTTTGAATAATTTGAAGGAAAATAATTCACTGGTAGATGATTACAGTGAAACAGTCCTGGAATAAGAATCAGGAGTCTGATCATTTATATCATATCAAAGAAATAAGCTAATCAAATATTACTACTTTTATTAGAAATGAGACCATACATCTCTTTTTTCTTCCATGTGAAACAACACTTAAATGTGTTGATAAAAGCAAAAGAGCTAATCAACTTCATTTATATGGGCAGGTATATAAAGGTATATGAAGAGTTTGTTCTTTTTTAAATTTTCATGTTGAAAGTGGGCACATTTCTGAAAATGGAGTCCCTATTTGTAACTTCATAAAATGCTGGCCTTTCCCTATTGTCATGAGCAAATAAGAAAATAGAATATGCCCTATGACAGTTCCATTGGTATATGAGAATAGGTTATTAATCTCTATTACATGTTAAAATAAATATACAATATGGTATTGCAGGCTGTGGTAGTACAGTGCTTAGCATATTATAGGCATTCCATAACTATTTGATGAATGAATGAGGCAAAGAACTGCTATGGAAGAACATAAGAATTTGAGTCAAAAGTCTTGCGTGGATTCAGATTCCAGATTCGCTTGCTATAGTCATTTAAGAAAGACATTTCTCATCTCTGGACTCCTTTAGAATATTTTTGTAGTAATCAAAAGAGATAATATATAACTTTATAAAGATGATTTACTGCTGTTATTGCTGTTATGAATATAAATAGTCATAACACTAGTATTCTAAGTTGCCTCATGGAAGAAAAGTTTTAATTTAGCATTAAAATGTAAAAAGAAAAAAATCTCTTTTTAGGAAATGGCACCTAATTGGAGAGATTCTAGCCCAGCTTCATGCTTGGGAGCCCTAAACATCAGAAGCACACACAAAAATAAACTTAAGAACATATGGTTTGCTGATAATAGCTAAAAACAATTCACATGTCCATCTTCAGAAGAAACTGTAGTATGCTCAGCTATGCATGCTTACATATGCAACAACATTGGTGAATCTCAGAAATATTAGGCTGAGCAAGAAAAGCCATACATAAAAGAATACATGCTGTATTATTCTGCATACATTAAGTGTATTATTTTATTGCTGATGCAACAATAACCACATACTTAGTGGCTTAAAACAATATAAACATTCTCTTATAGTTATGTGGATTAAAAATCTGACATGGGTCTCAATAGGCTAAAATTAAGATATCAGCTTGTTTTTTTTCTTTTCTGGAGGTTTTAGGGGAAAATTCCATTCCTTTGCATTTCCAACTTCTAGGGACTACCCATGTTTCTTGGATCATAGCTCACATCCCCCATCTTCAAAGCTAGCAACGTTCCATCTCTCTGTTTCCAGTCATCCTGATGTTCTTTTCTGCCTCCCTCTTCCACTTTTAAGGACATAGGGTCCACCCAGATAATCTCAGACACTCTCTATTTTAAGGTTAGCTGATTAGCAAACTTAAGTGCATCTGCAACCTTAATTCCCCTTTGCCATGTAACTTAATGTAATCACAGGTTCTACGGATTAGGATGTGGACATCTGTGAGTGATAATTATTCTGTCTACCACATGAAATTAAAGAAGAAGAGAACTACTCCAGGACAACAGAAATCAGACCAGTGATTACTCCTGGGTGTGGTGCAGGGATTAACTGGAAAGAGGCATGTGGTACTTTTTTAGGTTGATGAAAATGTTATGTATTTTGACTGGGTTGTAAATTACGTAGGCATAGATATTTGTCAAAATTTATTGAACTGTACCTTTCTACTGTATGTCTATTCTCCGTGAATTTCAATGTATGTATATTATACTCAGATTTGTAAAATTAAAATAATAAAAGAACACACAAGCACATCACTCGAGATCCAGAGTTTATTCCTGTTTTCCAGATTCCAGTTTTTCCTGTCAATATACTAACTTGAACTTCAGAGAGCTTGCAAGCAGTGAATTCAATTTATATTGTTACTCAACAATTTGCAGAGACAGTCTTTGTTTCAGAAATCTGTCTTGCAATTATAGAAAAGAAAATATTTTATTTTTTGGCAGTCTTAGAAAATTTCTGGCTCTTTATTTGCACCTTGAGCTGAGAAGTTACCCTGAATTCATCATTTTCTTTTTAAAAATTCTCCAGTGCAGTCGAAATAGCCAAACTACCCACAGTCCTCATGATCTTATATCCACCATTATGATCTATTACAAAATCTACTTGAGATTCTAAAGTCTTTCCTTCTATAGGTACTTTACTCCAGGAAACTACAAGTGATCATTTAAGCAACTCTTTGGCCCCTACACACCATGCACTTAACCACTGTCCCTTTTCCTACTGGCAAAGAGGTCATTTTTGCTATTAAATCTAATCACGTGAGACAGCAATTAAAGATTTACTTTTTTTTAAATTTGGAAATAATTTCAAACAGAGAAACTTGTCAAATTTTAAATAGTACAAAACACTCACTCTTTATACACATTCACCTGTTTTTTAAAATTACTACATTTGCTTTCTTATTTGCAGCCCTACATACACACACACACACACACTTGTTTCTTTCTGAACCTTTTGAGGGTAAATTACTTAAATCATGGCTTTTTATCCTTAAAGATTTTTTGTGCAGTTCTTCAGAGTAGAGATATTTTCTTGCATAATCACAGTATAGTTATCAACTCCAGTAAATTTAACATTGATACAATGTTTTTACCCAATAGACTATTTGTATGCAAGTTTTGCCAGTTGAATTAATAATATCCTTTATAGCACTTTACTTCTCTCCCATACAGGATCCAGTTTAGGATGGGATGTTGCATTTGGTTGTCACGTTAGCTTCCTTTAATCTGGAACATTTCCACAGCCGTTTTTAGTCTTTTAAGACAAGATGTTTGAATGGCTTCCAAATCCCTCTGTCGGCAAGAGTAAACACCTGGCTGCTACTGCCTGTGGAGAACAACTGCCTCTCCCCACCGCCTTCCAAATCTTACCCAAGTTCCTCCAGTTGACTAAACAGGTACCATACAGGGAGAGGCATTGTGGGAAAGGAGACCATGGGAGGGAGTGGTGGTGATGATTTGGCAACAGACAAACAAACAACTATATATATATATATATATATATATATTTCAACTATCAGAAGAAATAAAGAAGTTGTTAACAGTAAGAGTATTTTATAAGTTTATATGTTTCATACCTGTTGTAAATAAGGTAAAATAAAGCCCTGAAAAAATATTTTCAACTTTAGGCATTGGCTTAAACACGGTGGAGGACAAGGCTATGATATTGGGGCTAATGTCATTTTAAAGAAAAGGTGTACCAGCTAAATTTGGGGTAAAATCCAGAAGTATTCTTTTTGCCATGTACAAAAAATAATTTGAATCACCACCCCGTTGAGAATCACTACTATAAGCCTAAACGTATTCTGCTATCATCTTCTTAACCTCATATTTTGCGTTATGGACTGAATGTCTGTGCCCCCAAAATGCATCTGTTAAAAGATAAGCCGAGGCACATTAAATTTTTCAAGAGTTTATTTGAGCATACATCCATTAGAATCAGGTAGGGCCAAACCAAGAATGGTTTAGGAGCACTCTACCCACAAGAGCTAGGGGAGAGGGTTTTTTCATAGAGAAGAGTCAGAGGCAAAGTAGAGAAATTATTTGATTGGCTATAACTTAAGTAGTTGCCTTATTTGGAAAAACCTAGTTGGCTGTTAGTGATTGTTGTTCTTACCTTTCATTTTTCTGGATTTGAGTGCATTGACTCTGGCTCAGATTTTGGTTTGCTTATATAGGTGACCAAGGCATTACAGCTACCTCATCCATTAGAGCTGCCTCATTTAATTAACAAATTGAATCCCCAGCATGATGATATTTGGAAGCAGGGCCTTTGAAAGGTAAGTAGGTTGTGAGGGTGGAGCTCTCATGATTGAGATTAGTGTCCTTTTAAGAACAGGCCAGAGGACCAGGTTGCTCTCTTTCTTCCATATGAAGATACAAGAAGTCGACAGCCCACAACCCAGAAGAGGCCTTCACCCAAACTGACCATGCTGGCATCCTGATCTGGGACTTCTAGCCTCCAGCATTGTGAGAAATAAGTTTCTATTTTTAAGCCACCCAGTCTATAGTAGTTTTATATAGCAGCCCTAAGTGACTAAGATGCCTTGTTTCCTTACTTTTCTTTTTTTTTAAACATAGCAATCCTCACTATCTGACATTATGTCACATATCTGCTTGTTTTTTGTCTGCTTCTCACTCCGCATTTCACTAACAAGCTTGTTGAAAGCAGGGATTTTATCTTATACATTGTT
The DNA here is from genome assembly GCF_965194825.1 of Balaenoptera physalus. Lineage (NCBI taxonomy): Eukaryota > Metazoa > Chordata > Mammalia > Artiodactyla > Balaenopteridae > Balaenoptera > Balaenoptera physalus. Next base: position 30,250,697 of record NC_138891.1, read on the forward strand.
GTATCTCCAGTATCTAGAACAGTGCTATGTACACAATAGGTGCTCACTCATGAATGAGTGAACAGCGGAGGGTACCACAGAGGGCTTTCACCACTCTAAAGAGTCAGTATGGCATGAACAGCTTCCCAAAGTCATTTCATTTAAAGCTCTCCTCTAATAAAAGCCCAAATTACCAGGATGGGGCTGATAATTAGCGACAAGCATCCTTTTTCAAGCTTTCATATACAAAGATTACATTGCATGTTTTTAAATATGGATTGGGAAATGATTATTGAATAAAGGACAGATAGGCATAACCTATTATAGCATAACATATTATAGCATTTTATTCACAAAATATAAAATATATAAGAAAATATTGGGACTTAAACACTTATGAAAATTAACCTCTCCATGGATAATTAAACTACAAAAGCAATAGGTGCTTCCCTACTCCTGTGGCTTGTTGGACGTCATTAGGCCCATGTTTCTGACTAGAAATAATCCATTGGGCATGATTAATATTTGTCCCGAGGGAATGGGGCATATGCTTAACATTGTTATTTGACATCACAACTTCCTCACTCTGTAACTCCATTTTCCTGACTTCTGAAGTTACTTGAATTGAGCTCTAATTCAGAGGTTCCATGAGGAACGCCTAGCAAAGTCCTCTTCAAGCTGGGAAGGTGGTCTTTGTCCATTAGTCTGCAAGTTTAAAAGAGATCTGCAAGGAGCAATGGTGAGGGAAGAGGCCCCACTCAGGCAGTCAGATTGGCCAAATCATCCAGGTAGTCAATGTGATATTGCAGGCAGATATCACAACCTAAGTGAGCTTCACAGCCATCTTCATTTAGTAAAACACAGACTGGTTGTTAAGTAATAATAATAATAATGAGGTTAAAGGATTTAACTACCATATCCATGTAATCGCAGACTCTGGTCCAGAAAATACAGTAACTCTCTACCTCTAATTATTATTCTTGAGCATCTTGTTTCTCCATATCTCAGAACACCAAGAAAATGAACTTCTATTTGTCTCTCTTCAAATACAGAATGGTTTAATGTTATGATAAATCAGGCAGCACTAAAATTAATAACTATCAGGTGCAGTGTATTATTATAGTAATTTATAATGCACAGTACAGCTCTTCTAGTGTGATGAATTATCTTCCTAATGATGGCTCCACCATAATATATCAACTAATAGATAATTCTAAGTTCACAGAGTAACATGCCTCAGTTACATGACTTTTTTATTACAGAGAATTATATCAGAAGAATTTTTGTATTCTTTTCCACATTCTACTGTTTTTCTTCTTAATGCATATAGCATTGTTATATCCTATTATTATTATCTAGTCCTGAGTCCTCAATAAAAACACCAGTGAATAAATGATTAAGAATGCAAGTCTGAAGTCCAGAACTCTTGGGCACCCCTAACATTACTGTAGAAGACAGACCTTAAGGTGGCTCTAGGGATCCCTACCTCCTGGTGTTTACCCCTTGTACAATCTCCTTCTCTAGAGTGTGAGCAGAACTTGCTTCTAACCAGTAGAATATGGCAAAGATAATGGGTTATCACTGCCATTATTATGCTATGTTATATGGTCAAGATCATGGGATGTCACTCCTGTGATTACCATATATTATATGATTCCACCTTGCTAGAAAACTTGTTCTAGAGGTGCCATCTTCCTTGCTGACTTTGAAGAAGCAAGCTTCCGTGAATTCTGAAGCTGCAAGAACATGAATTCTGTCAACAATCTGAGGGAGCTTGAAAACTAATCCTTTCCCAGTTGTTCTGAGGAGATGGAAGACCCAACCTGCACCTTGATTCCAACCTCGTGCAGGACCCTGAAGACAAGAACCTAGCTCAGCCAAACCTCACCTGTGAGATCACAAAAGTTTATTACTTTGAATCACTATGTTTGTGGTAATTATTATGCAGCAGTAGAAAACTAGCACAATTACACTTAATGGACCTCACCCTAGACTTCTGATCTAAAGTTATTGATATGGAATTTCTTTGGATATTACTACAACGTCATAGCCTATCAGATTTTTGGTGGGGGGGAGGTGCCCAGGAAAGTGTGTACCTGAAATCATAACAGTTCAAAAAATATTCATTGACTAATCCCCAGGTATTTTATTGTACGCTAGGGCAACATATATGAATAAGATACTTTACTAGTTTTCAAGGAGATTATAGTATAATGGTGAAGAAAAACACAGAAACCAGTTATTTCAACATACATAGGCTCTTGCCATAGAGTATAGAGAATGGGGCAGGGAGGGGTATACAGGTACAGATGGCCTCCTCGATGAGATGATTCTAAAATGGAAATTGCTGTCCAGAAAACATGCCTTGTTGAAACTTCTGTGCACTAGGAAATTGATTAATATTTACTGTAACAATAACAACAACTAAATAGGTAATATTTATATATCCTTTGCTAGGTACCAGATATTGTTCTAAATGCATTTTAATTAGTCCCCACAACAATTCAATGATACGAATCTTAGCCTCATTTTACAGATGAGGAAACTGAGAGTTTAAGGAACAGCTCAATAGTGACAAAGAGAGAATTCATTCCCCTAACTTCTCCATGACCCCCGGACCTATGTTCTTCCCACTAAAATGCTATCTTTTGGGAGAGAGTCTTTTGACCTACCTCTCCACTGCCCTTCTAAATTGCATGTGCTACTACAAGCAACTATATGTCAATAAAATGGACAAATTCTTAGAAATGCACAACCTTCCGAGACTGAACCAGGAAGAAATAGAAAATATGAACAGACCAATCACAAGCACTGAACTTGAGACTGTGATTAAAAATCTTCCAACAAACAAAAGCCCAGGACCAGATGGCTTCACAGGTGAATTCTATCAAACATTTAGAGAAGGGCTAACACCTATCCTTCTCAAACTCTTCCAAAATATAGCAGAGGGAGGCACATTCCCAAACTCATTCTATGAGACCAATATCCCCCTGATACCAAAACCAGACAAACATGTCACAGAGAAAGAGAACTACAGGCCAATATCACTGATGAACACAGATGCAAAAATCCTCAACAAAATACTAGCAAACAGAATCCAACAGCACATTAAAAGGATCATACACCATGATCAAGTGGGGTTTATCCCAGGAATGCAAGCATTCTTCAATATACGCAAATCAATCAATGTGATACACCATATTAACATATTTAAGGAGAAAAACCGTATGATCACCTCAATAGATGCAGAGAAAGCTTTTGACAAAACTCAACACCCATTTATGATAAAAACCCTCCAGAAAGTAGGCATAGAGGGAACTTTCCTCAACATAAAAAGGCCATATATGACAAACCCAGAGCCAACATCGTCCTCAATGGTGAAAAACTGAAACCATTTCTACTAAGATCGGGAACAAGACAAGGTTGCCCACTATCACCACTATTATTCAACATAGTTTTGGAAGTTTTAGCCACAGCAATCAGAGAAGAAAAAGAAATAAAAGGAATCCAAATCGGAAAAGAAGAAGTAATGCTGTCACTGTTTGCAGATGACATGATACTATACATAGAGATTCCTAAAGATGCTACCTGAAAACTAACTACTAGAGCTAATCAATGAATTTGATAAAGCAGCAGGATACAAAATTAATGCACAGAAATCTCTTGCATTCTTATACACTAATGATGAAAAATCCGAAAGTGAAATTAAGAAAAAACAATCCTATTTACCATTGCAACAAAAAGAATAAAATACCTAGGAATAAACCTACCTAAGGAGACAAAAGATCTGTATGCAGAAAATTATGACACTGATGAAAGAAATTAAAGATGATACAAATAGATGGAGAGATACACCATGTTCTTGGATTGCAAGAATCAACTTTGTGAAAATGACTCTACTACCCAAAGCAATCTACAGATTCATTGCAATCCCTATCAAACTACCACGGGCATTTTTCACAGAACTAGAACAAAAAATTTCACAATTTATATGGAAACACAAAAGACCCCAAATAGCCAAAGCAATCTTGAGAAAGAAAAACGGAGCTGGAGGAATCAGGCTCCTGGACTTCAGACTATACTACAAAGCTACAGTAATCAAGACAGTATGGGACTGGCACAAAAACAGAAATATAGATCAATGGAACAGGATAGAAATCCCAGAGATAAACCCATGCACATATGGTCACCTTATCTTTGATAAAGGAGGTAAGAATATACAATGGAGAAAAGACAGCCTCTTCAATAGGTGGTGCAGGGAAAACTGGACAGCTACATGTGAAATGATGAAATTAGAACACTCCCTAACACCATACACAAAAATAAACTCAAAATGGATTAAAGACCAAAATGTAAGGCCAGACACTATCAAACTCTTAGAGGAAAACATAGGCAGAACACTGTATGACACAAATCACAGCAAGATCCTTTTTGACCCACCTCCTAGAGAAATGGAAATAAAAACAAAAATAAACAAATGGGACCTAATGAAACTTCAAAGCTTTTGCACAGCAAAGGAAACCATAAACAAGACGAAAAGACAACCCTCAGATAGGGAGAAAATATTTGCAAATGAAGCAACTGACAAAGGATTAACCTTCAAAATTTACAAGCAGCTCATGTAGCTCAATATCAAAAAAACAAACAACCCAATCCAAAAATGGGCAGAAGACCTAAATAGACATTTCTCCAAAGAAGATATACAGATTGCCAACAAACACATGAAAGAATGCTCAACATCATTAATCATTAGAGAAATGCAAATCAAAACTACAATGAAGCATCACCTCACACCAGTCAGAATGGCCATCATCAAAAAATCTACAAACAGTAAAAGCTGGAGAGGGGTGGGGAAAAGGGAACCCTCTTGCACGTTTGGTGGGAATGTAAATTGATACAGCCATTATGGAGAACATTATGAAGATTCCTTAAAAAACTAAAAATAGAACTACCATATGATTCAGCAGTCCCACTACTGGGCATATACCCTGAGAAAACCATAATTCAAAAAGAGTCAAGTACCACAATGTTCATTGCAGCTCTATTTACAATAGCCAGGACATGGAAGCAACCTAAGTGTCATCAACAGATGAATGGATAAAGAAGATGTGGCGCATATATACAATGGAATATTACTCAGCCATAAAAAGAAACGAAATTGAGTTATATGTAGTGAGGTGGATAGACCTAGAGTTTGTCATACAGAGTGAAGTAAGAAAGAGAAAAACAAATACCGTATGCTAACACATATATATGGAATCTAAAAAAAAAAAAGGTCATGAAGAACCTAGGGGCAAGACGGGAATAAAGACTCAGACCTACTAGAGAATGGACTTGAGGACATGGGGAGGGGGAAGTGTAAGCTGGGACAAAGTGAGAGTGGTAGTGTATATATGGACATATATACACTACCAAATGTAAAATAGGTAGCTAGTGGGAAGCAGTTGCATAGCACAGGGAGATCAGCTTGGTGCTTTGTGACCAGCTAGAAGGGTGGGATAGGGAGGGTGGGAGGGAGGGAGATGCAAGAGGGAAGAGATATGGGGATATGTGTATATGTATAACTGATTCACTTTGTTATAAAGCAGAAACTAACACACCATTGTAAAGCAATTATACTCCATAAAAAGGTTAAAAAAATAAATAAATAAAAAAATAAAGACTGGGCTAAGCATAAAAAGAATGGATGGAGAGATAAGTAGATAGATATATAAATTGATAGATAGATAACTATGCCTAAGAAATATCAACGTTGCTTCAAGGGAGCATATATATTGATGGCCAACATTACTTACTGCTAACTCCATACCAGGGAATTATGCTAAATTCTTGACATGACTTTTTTCATTTAATCTTTACAAGAACCCTACGAGGGAGATACTCATCCTATTATACAGATGAGGAAAGTGAAGATGGAAGAGATTTACAACTTGTCCTCAGTCATAGAGCACGTGAGTGGGATTGTACCCCAGGTAGTCAGTCTGATGTTCGTGTCTGTGCCCTTAACCACTGCACGTACTGCCTCCTACTTAGGTCTATAGTTTGCCTTCCTAGTTTTTGTTTCTATCAATTGTTTTGAGTTAATTACACTCTAAGTAGGAGTATTTTGAGGCCTTTTCTGGACCAGTTATGTGGGGAAATGAGGTTCAAAAAGAAAATAAGCCTTACTGATTCTAATTGGATGGTGGCCTCCCCAAAAGTTCTTTACATTGTAACCCCTGGAGACTATAAATGTGACCTTTTTTGGAAAAAGGAGCTTCTCAGATGTAAGTAAGTAAAGGATTTTTGAGATGAGATCATCCAGGATCCCTGAGTAGGCCCTAAATCCCATGGCAAGTGTCCTTATAAAAAACATACGGAAAGACAGTCACATGGAGGAAAAGGCCATGTGAAGACGGAGGTAGGGATGCAGCCACGAGAAATACCTGGAGCCCCCAGAAGCTGGAAGAGCCTGGGAAGGATTCTTTCTAAAGGTTTTGGAGGGAAGATAACCCTACTGACATCTTGATTTCAAACTTCTGGCCTCCAGAACTGTGAGAAAATAAATTTCTGTTGTTTTATGCCATCAAGCTTTTGATAATTTCTTACTGCAACCCTAGGAAGCTAAAACATTGACTATCTGTTTTTCCTATAAAGGATTTATAATAGTATCTTCCTTGGCAGAGAACTGAAAATCATACTTTAGAAATCCTGCACTTCAGGTGGTTCTTGAACCCTATAAAATAATATATATATTTTTCTGAGAAATCAGTCAACACACACCCAATTCTCAAAGGGGCCTCTGAGCTAACTCAGAACTATTAGTTTTGAATCAGAAAAATGCACATCACAGAAAGGCCAGAAGACAAATGTGAACAAAATATGACTTTCTTTGGGCCTAATCTTTGGAGACTCCTGTGCTTCTTGAAAATGTGTAGCAATGGTCAATAGCTCAGTTCCATAGATAAGATAGAAAAAATCTTAACCCTAGAAAAAAGGTCTCCCCAAAATAAGTGACCTAGATCACATACATTTATTTTTTATAAAAGAATATGCTTTTGTAAACAGACTTAAATATTGTGTGCTTTATGTTCAAGATTGGAGAGATAACATGGTGTTGAAGATAAACAAGGGCTTTGCATCTGGATGATTCTGGATTTACTTTTAGTTCTAGCACCTGCTGCCCATATAGCCAGAAAGAAATTTATGAATTTTTTTCTTCTATGACATGTTACCCATGAAACCATAAAGAAATTTACTAATATCTTTGAACCTTTTTTCTCTCCTTTGCAAAATAGGAACATGCACCCTGCAAGGTTTTGTGAGGATTAAAAATAATGTACACAAAACTGAAACTCAAAAAAATGGCACTTCTTAACCAAACAACAACTATAATAGTAGAAAATACACATAAACATTGTGCTGCATCTAACAACACTCTAATTACCCAACCCAGAAATCCATTAATGTAGAAATCCAAAAGTATTTATTAATGCCTTTTGAGAATAACAATGAGATTCTTTCTAAATCAGTCACTAGCATAAGGAAAGGGACCTTTCATATCAAACTTAACTTTTAAATCGTAAAGTGCCACTGGATTTTGCATTTGGAATTTTGACACTAATTGTGGGTACAACACATCACATTTCAGCTACTGTGGAGATAGTGTCAACATTCAGTTGATGATTCTGCTCAAATCCTCTGGATGACAGCCCTCATCTTAAGGCTGTGATGAAGAAATCAATGATGTCTGATTTAGAAAGTCCTTTTCAAAGTCCACTCCCTATCTTGTAAAACTCAATTTACAAAACTCAGTTGGTCCTTTTGATCACTTTCACTAATCCAGTTTAAGAGCTTAAAGTCCCCCCCAGTGGCCCTTAATTAATGGCTAATATGAATGCACGAGCATGCACTTGGACTGTATCTTGAAGTTAACAGTGCATCTGTATCTTGAGATTCGATAATGACCTTCCTTCTGTGAACCCCTGATTGAGACAATGCATATAGTAGTTGTTTACAAACTTCAAATAAACCTAAGAGGTATATCGATTGGTCTTATTGACTCCTATCCTATCATTTTTACTTTACTGATTCTTCTTCTTCTTCACCTACTCTGCATGGGGGTGGAGAAAACCCACTACCAGACTATAATAAAGAAAAGAGTGTCAATCATCACTTCTACATTTCCTAAAGTATAATCATTTTATATTTTTAGAAAAGCTCATTTTTTAGTTTATTGAAGAACAAATTCAAATTTTAGCTTATTGGAGACCAAGCATTTTCTTAGGGAATATTTCCCAAATTAATTTTCTTTCCAAGGTCTTTTAAATTCATAATACATTTTTGCCTATTGTTAAACCACTGAGATATAAATAAAAGCTTTCTCTCATCTAATTTGTCTATTGCTTCTTTTGATTCATTCAAATGGTTGTGTCATATATTATTCATTACAGTTCATTTTACCAAATGCAGCAATTGGAACACTATTTCACTCTAATTTTGTCAAATGAATTGGCCAAAGAAAGTACATGATGTGTTAATCAAAAATATCTGGATATTTCATAAGAAGGTAGTGAGAGTTTTAATAGAAATTGTAAATTTACAAGATGGATTAAATTACCTTAATAGTAAGCATCTATATCTATTAGATATGGCCAAAATCGAAAACAATGGAAAAGCAGGAACTCTCATTCATTGCTGGTAAAGATGCAAAATGGTACAACCACCTTGGAAGACAGCTTGGCAGTTTCTTTAAAAACTAAACATACTCTTACTATTCAATCCAGCAATTATACTCCTTAGTATTTACCCAAAGGAGCTGAAAACTTACGTCCACACAAAAACCTGAACACAGATGTTTATATCAGCTTTATTCATGATTTCCAAAACTTGGAAGCAATCAAGACGTCCTTCAAGAGGGGAAGGGATAAGTAAACTGTGCTACATCCAGTCAATGGAATATTATTTAGTGTTAAAAAGAAACCAAACAAAGACTCTTTTATTGCTCTTCTGAGGTAATTTCTAATTATCTCTCCTTACTTAGGTAATTATATTTTTTTGTCCAAATGGGAACTTTGTAGAATTATAATTCTTATTTCTTAAGTAAAGTTAATATAAATATTTTTAAAAACAATAAGCATCTACCTGTTGATATTTATATTCCAATAGCCATTCTCCTTGAGGACTTAAATGCTGTGATGTCTAACAGGGAGCCAATGGTCACATGTGGCTATTTATATTTATATATATATATATATATATATATATATATATATATATGTATATGTATATATTTTTTAACATCTTTATTGGAGTATAATTGCTTTACAATGGTGTGTTAGTTTCTGCTATATAACAAAGTGAATCAGCTATACATATACATATATCCCCATATCTCCTCCCTCTTGCATCTCCCTCCCACCCTCCTTATCCCACCCCTCTAGGTGGTCACAAAGCACCGAGCCGATCTCCCTGTGCTATGTGGCTGCTTCCCACTAGCTATCTAGTTTACATTTGGTAGAGTATATACAGCTATTTATATTTAAATTAATTAAAAGTAAATAAGATTTCAAGTTTTGTTTCTTGGTTGCACCAGCCGCATTTCAAGTGCTCAATAACCACATGTGCCTAATGGTTTCTATATTGCACAGTGTAAATTTGGAACATACCCTTCATTGCAGAAAGTTCTATAGGACAGAGCTGCTTTAGAGGGACAGCAGTGACCTCTTCCGTTGACTTTCCTTGTTTATGTTAGAAAATTAGGAGCAGCAACATTTTGTCATAAGATTAAATTATTTCAACTTCTCTTTGGTGCTGAAAATAGTCCATCCTCTTTCAAATGTAATTTGAAGATTGCAGATTGCAGAAATGACCCCTGAAATTGTAGATTCACTGATCTTGCAGAAACCATAATTGATTCCTAGCCGTAGTGTGTAAAATAATATTAAACCATTCACCGTGATAAAAACACCCTTAACAAATCTATATAGAAATCATCCAAAGAGGTAGTTGCTGTTGCTGTATATTCCCCTTGTAGTATCATGTTTTTTCATATTTTCATAGATATACATGTTCTTTTGGCACCAGCTTTGATCAGTTTGAAATGAAAGACCCAAGAGTGTCTCCTTCCTGGAGAAAAACACACACACACACACACACACAAAACAAAACCTCTTTTGTCTTTTACTCGTTGTCACCAAAAATAAATAAATGATACAAATGGTTCTTTTACTGGTTTTAAAAGTAGAGCCAGAAATTATGTGAAGTTGGGACTCTTGAATTATTCATGTGTTCTGATTGAATAGGATCATTATCTCTGGGCTTACAAGCTAATAAATACTGTCTAATGCCTGGATACTGTTTTGATGTAATAGTGTCAGGAAAAAGAAAAAACAACTGACTTCTTTGCAAGCTTGGGCCTAAATTAGGGAGGAGCTCCCTGATGAGTTCATTGCAAAGAAATGTATGTGTGCCAGTATGTGTGTGTGTGTGCGTGTACACACACGTTTGTGTGACTGTGTGAGTCTATCCACAAATATGAAATATCTTAGACAATTCTCTGAGTCTGCCTTCTCTCATCTCTCTAAAGGCATTTTAAGTTAGACATGCAACTCAAGAGTTGTTGCTTGGCTTGTTTGGTAACTTTGCTGCTATTTTTCTCTCCTTTCTCTTTTCTCATCTACCATATAGTACGTAAAAGTATTTCAGAAAATGCGGATTGAGTCTCAGTAAATGATTACGCTACCTAATCGTTTGCCAGTGAACAGTCAAATAATCTTAAATTATAGACCAGTGAGTTTTTCCCCGAGATTGATTTCAATGAGTGAATTTGCTTTGAGTTTAATATCACCATAAACCAGAAGGAGTGTAGAAAGCCTGGATTAAGGTTGTGCTCTTAGAAGCAATCACATGAAGATGTGCATTTGTAGCAGGTTTGAAAGCACGGAGATAAATACAGTTGACAGTCAGTTTCATAGAAAGTAAAATTAGAGGTGGACTATGTTACAGAATACCTTTATAGGCTAATAGTTGTAGAAATGTATTAGAATCTGTTAGACATCAAAGAAAAATATCCTTATTGAGTATGCTGATTGGTTTAACAAAATACACACTGTCTTTTCTTCTTTTAGAACACCATTTTTTTTCAGGTGATGTGGGCTCTATTAAGAGTAGACGAACATCTGACAAAGAGCCTGTTAGCAATTCAGTTGTTTGCAAAATTTACACAGGACAAAAGTCTTTCCTCTGAGACAGCTGGCTGGGTCTTACACAGAGTACATAGGTTTTCCAGACTGCTTTTCTCAACATCTAACACAAGCTAATAAATCATGCAATTTAATTAAGTTTTTTAACAGGAATTAAAGTGTGTGAACCATCTACTGGAACTGGTGTGAATACTATTTCAATACTGTCGCCCTAGCAGAGCTGTCTGACTTTTTCTATCTCATATAGGAAGCAACGGAGGACAAGTGAGATCTTTAAAAAAGTAAACACCCTTTATTAGTCAGTAGAGCTAAAACCTGTGATTTTATTGTATTTTTCCGGAAAACAGCCATGGAATTTTATTCTTAGATTGAAGAAAACAAATTTGAATTTGGAGGGCAAAGAAAAATGTCCAAGGTGGGTAAACTATAGTATTCTATTTGTGACTGTTACTATTTCTACCTGTGTCTTTTAGAAACAAGATGTGCCCCTCCAAAGGGGGGGAATATGGCACTTCATGCCTTTGCCTCCCAGAAGACACAAACTGCCAATTTCTCTCCAGTGCTTTCCACCTGTCAGCGTGCTAGGTGTGGACCTGACAATCCACCCACACTCAATTCCGCAAGACCGGCATGGTTGGCAGGACATTTACAAGGTGCCTGTCCCCAAACAGGGCCTTTGGCACTCGGCTTCTTGTTCCCTTGCACTGTGACAGGCTGCGCACAAGACAGATATGTGGATCAAAGACAGCGCCTGTGGATACACCCAGCAGGATCCAAGGAGCATTACTAGTGTTCTCGATAATTTGCTATTAGTATTGCAGAAAAAGTGAGGAGTGCACTATTGAGTGATAAAAAACACATTTTATCAGGAAAATATACAGAATATAACACAAGATATATTTTTGATGTTGGATGCAAAAGGGTCATCCAGAGCTGTAGAAGGGCATGGAAGAAAGGAAGCAATGGCACTAGTGGGGAAAATTCCAGATCCCTTCACAGAGATAATTTTGTTCAACTGTGAAAGTGTGAAGGATGAACATGAAAAAATTAGGTGCAAAGAAAGACAAGAAAGGGTATAGCTCTGCCCTGACTCTTGTCATATTCTCATATCATTTTTATGATTATTCTTTGTTTTTCTCTTACAATATGGAATTTTGGTAGACTATTTATAATTCGAGTTCTGACTTTATGTAGAATTTTCTGTCATGAGACTCTGATCAGTTACACTCTTAGAGTAGCTCATATTCAGTTAGCATTGCCTCTCTCTCCACATCTATGAATGCATGCTTTTGCTGGTCAGCCCTCCGCTGGGTTCTCAGAAAACAATTATGGAAAGGAATGTGCATGCATATTTACAAGGTGTATGTTTATAATTCAATATTAAATTTATAGAGGCGTATATAAACAAGAGGCATGCCCAACTCCATGATGTATGGGCGTGTTCCCTACTGCTGAAGACTTGGAGGCTTACTCTCTTTGTTATTTTACTTTCAGATCTTTGGACTCTACAGAGTAATGTAGAGTAATGTAATATCTACCATTACAATGCTTTCCATTTACTACCATTTACAGAACCCATGTTTGAAACTTATTACTTGATATTCCCTCAGCTGAACATTCCACTTCCTCTCCCATCAGGACCCAAGTCAGCACATCCTTATCTAGGTACGCCTTCCTTCAGTCGTCTGGTACCATTTGCCAGCACATAAAGATCTCAGTCTAAAGAATGAGAGAGGAAACAGGGCTTTCCATAGCACTACCAAGCTTTTCTCTCTCTTCTTTGCCCCCTGCTATTAACCAACAGCCTAACTGTCCTTGTTGATCATTAATTTGATCTCAAAGAGGAATTAATGAAAATAATATAACTATATAATAGACAATGCAACCATTAAAATAATGCTATAGATGAATATCAATGTGGAAATATGCTCATAACCTAAATAAACAACCCAAATTACAGAACATTGTTAAACCTCCCTTCTAGTCAAAACATATGTGCATCCATGTGTGTAAAGAGACGTACGTAGTAAAATACTGGAAATAACACCAAAAAAATCAATAAAGGGAATGTTTAAATAAGCTGTGGCACACCCAACTTATGGAATCTTGCAGATGTTTGAAAGAATGAGTTACCATATATCTAATGTATAGAAAGATGAGAAGATACTTTCGACAGATTGTTAAGTGAAAGAAGCAGCCTGCAAAATAATATATAGTATACCTCTATTGTAAAAAAAAAAAAAAATCCCACAAAACTATATTATACCTTCATTGTATAGGTATATAAATGGGGAGGGGACTGGGATTGGTGATAAGCAAAGGAAGTTTAGTTTTATCTATATTGTTTGAGTGTTTTACAATAGGGATGTAATCATGTATCACATGTGTGTAATTTAAATATATATTTAACCCCCGTCAAAAAATATGTACATCTTATTACAGAGCTGTATGAAAGTACATAAATGCACATATGAATATATATGTTTATGTATATATTGGTGTACATGTATGTTTGAGCAATGGGATTACAATTTTTTTTTAGTTAACCTTTCTGTTTGCCTATATTACTAATCTTCCAACAGTGAATAAGAATTGTTTTTGTAATACTATTAAAATTACTAATATTTTTCAAATGTAGAAATCTACCAAACTTTTTCATTATACCTGTATAGTATAAATCCATAGCCATGTATCTCACATTTTTCTATGTGATAGAAAACTCATTTGTCAGCGTTAGTTTGAAGATATAAATGAGCCACTTGTGGAGCTAGTAAATGCATTGAACTTCATGGGGAAACTCAGATTTCAGTCTCATCTAGTCTCATCACGTGTAACCTTGCAAAGATGCATAAGATGTCAAGTAATATTTTCTTGTATATAAATGAGAGGACTGGATTAGAGATTGGGAATGTCTCTTCAACTTTGAATATCTATGATCATTGAATATCACACATAACATTTGAATTCTCTAAATAGGTAGACCTATTTAGAGAAAATATTCTAAATATTTGGGGGAAATAATACTCCTCACAGGTAAAAAGGCTACTAAAGTGCATGCATTAGAAACTATATAATATTTATTATCATGAAAACCAAAATTAAAAATAACAACAGTAAATACCACTTGAGTACTTACTATGTTCCAGGCACTGTACAAAGTTATTTACATGATTTAACTTTTTAAATTCTCAAAGCAAGCTTATGGGTTATAGCTATTTGCACTCTTTTACAGGTAAAGCAGTACCCCTATGAGGTAGGTTAGTAAGCGAATATCCATTTTTTTTTCAAGAAGGAAAAATGATAAACCATAGTCAAAGTAAACAAGTGGGATTCATCTTTCCAGTAGGTTGATTCTACACAAAACATTCATTAAATTCAGAAATTCTAAAGCTTTGCTTTTCTTCGTATTTCATACAGTGACTAGAATATAATTAAACGAAGGTTGTGTGAGAACCCACCAGCTCTAAAACTAAATGATTATTTAGGATCATATTTAGAAAATGCAGTATAAAGAAGAAGATAAGTGGTAGGTCCAGGACTGAGAGAGGAAGCTGGTGGGAATGCATTTTTACTTCTGCTTCCTCAGACCTTGAGTGTGTCAACAATCATCCTCTGCAATCCAGCACTGCAATTCCTGGAGTGGCCACTAGGTGTCAGGCATAAAGTCTAGGTGTGGCAATTAAGGTGGCCCTTTCCTCTGTGGACTGTTTTCAAAAGGGAATAACTCCCTGCGATCCTCCTCTTTCTGCCTTATGATCAATGGCACTACAAGATAGAATGCCATGTGTAACCCATGCACTACCAAACTTTAAGTTGCTGAATCCTTTGACAGTAAAGAACAGGTCTGTATATGCCCCACACATAGTATAGTACAATATATGTTTGACTGAAAGTGCTCAAAAAATATTTGTTGTTTGGTTTTTGAAGGGCTTCTTCATAGATTTTAGGTATTCCTTTCTATTATCAATTTGCATAATTTGGATGCTCTCATGGGGCTAATGTATGGTAAGCACACAGAAATATTCTTAGAACCTATTAATGGAGACTTCTATGGTGACCAGGTTCATGGTATATATACATACGTAGGAGATCTAAAATAGCCATGGTTGTCTCTTCCTTACTTCCCTCTCTTTATGAAGGGGGAATAGTAGCCACATCTTTCCCTAACACTGGGATATTGTGAATGGAAGACCAATTATCTGCCTTCAACTCTTCCAAAGAAAAACATAATTCAATACCTTAACGAACAAACTTCTAAAATGGGAGGCTATCTTTCAATTAGAATTCACGTCAAAATTAAAGCTCAGGTCAGATGGTCTATCTCAAATCAAGATTCAGAGATGAAGAAAATTAACCGGAGGAGGACATGCTCTCCGGGTAGAGGCAATAGCAGGTCTTTAGACAGGGTTTGTAAGCAGGAAACTGTGTGGTGGGAAATGTACGGAGGTCTAGGGAGGCAGGATGTTAGCATTTCAAAGGGCTGCCACAAGTATTTGAAAACCAGTATGAGGCCGGAAGCTAGAAGACTAGACTTCAATCTCCAGGAGGACTGGCAGAAGAAACCTGGTCAGGGAGAAACAGGACCAACAAGGCAGTGATGCTGAGGTTAACAACAAGAAAGGGATATGTACGCAACCGATAAAGTAGCAGTCTAGTTTCTAGAACCAAGTACGTGGTCATGGCAAGACATCAGCTAGAAGACCAGAGCAAAATGCTTGAAGAGCTATTGAACCATCAAATTATCATCCTAAGCCATACAGATTGGATCTGGCAAGGAACTAGTTTGATCCCACACCTGGGACGGGTGTAAATCTGTAGCAAGTAGCCTATAAGTGAGAATATTCAAAGAAGTGGAGTTAGGGAATTAGATATTTTTAAGATTTACCAAAATCCCTCTCACTTGCTAGGTATGATAGGGAGTTCCATATGAGCAGAAAGCGTGATTTCTGAATTTTAGTAAGGCAGTTGGATAGATGTTTAAAAATATTTTATCTTTAAAATTATAATAGCTTCTTTTAAACTAAATTTCTTGTACTTTTTTTTTTTTAATTTATTTTATTTATTTATTTTTGGCTGCTTTGGTTCTCCGTTGCTATGCGTGGGGTTTCTCTAGTTGCAGCAAGTGGGGGCTACTCCTCGTTGCAGTGCACGGGCTTCTCATTGCGGTGACTTCTCCTGTTTCGGAGCTTGGGCTCTAGGCACGTGGGCTTCAGCAGTTGTGGCACGCGGGCTCAGCAGTTGTGCCTTGTGGGCTCTAGAGCGCAGGCTCAGTAGTTATGGCGCATGGGCCTAGCTGCTCCATGGCATGCGGGATCTTCCCGGACCAGGGCTCGAACCCGTGTCCCCTGCACTGGCAGGTGGATTCCCAACCACTGCACCACCAGGGAAGCCCTCTTGTACTTCTAATTTCTGAGAAATATCACAATGATATGATCAGAAAGAAACCTATTAAGGGTTAGCCTCACGGACATGTTGATGTTACTATAGGTCTAACACTTTCAGGTTGCCTCACAAGGGGTACTATACTCACTGAGCATAATGAAGAGGGAAAGACAATCTTTCATAAACTATGAATGGATGTTCAGAGTTTGAACATGCAAAACTGGAGCCACATAATCTTTTTCCATTATCTTCTATTGGGAGGCAAACTAATATATTAAAATGAGACATAAATAGGCCTGAATGTTGAATCTGTCACTTACTAGATGTGTGATTACTGGGAATTTATCTTTTAGAGACCCAGTTTTCTCAACTGTAAAATGGGAATAATTGTATCAAACATGAAGGCATATTGTGAGGGTTAGGAGGTACACAGGCACAAAGGTAGGTAGTACTCAGTAGATGGTTATTATTATTATTAGAGTGGGTCATTGTTGTTATTTCACTGAGTTCATATGCACCTAACCATTAGTAGCCCTATCCATTGCTAACTAGATGGATTATATTATGGGATTTTAATGAGTCCAAGTTATATTTCTTATAAATTTTAATTTCCCTTTCTATAGGATGAGTTTATTGGAGACACCACAGAGAGTTAAAGAGGAGTACTTTTAAAACAAATTGTCACTCCGCCTTCCCATAGGACAATATCAACTCCCTAAAATGAACCATTCATAACCTACTGAGAGTTCCAGTAGGTCTGGCCAATTGCTGAGTACAGTGCCAATCCCAAGTCAAGGACAGCTCCTGACACCACACCACAGGTTAAAACTGAAGAGAATAATCAGGTGCCCATGGGTCACCTCTTTGCCTTATGACTGCTCATGTTGAACTAAACAAACCCAACATTTGTCACATCTTTCTCTACTACTTGGCTATTGAGCATAGAAGGGCAATTATCTGCCTTCAGCTCTTCCAAAGAAAAACATAATTCAATATCTTAATGAACAAACTTCTAAAATGGGAGGCTATCTTTCAGTTAGAATTTATATCAAAATTAAAGCTCACCAGTTGCTGAGCAATTATGCGCATAAAGTAGATGGAAAACACCTCAAGATGAATAGTGTTGACTCTACACGATACTGAAAGCCATCCTAGAATATGGATCAGGCTAAAATCCAAAGAGTTGCTTCATGTGGTAATGACCACAGTGACATGGCATTGATTCCTCACTTACTTTTTGAAGCTTAATCAACATACATAGGGAAAGCCAGGATGCTTCACTCTTCCCGGTTCTATTTCCTACGTTATAAGGAAAAGATAGTTCAGGAGGTTAAAATTTGTGAGACTAGGTTCCTCCAGGTAATCAATACATTATTGTAAAAGTCAATTAATTCATTTATTACTTGCTTGATAATTTATTTAGCATAATCTTTAAGAAATTTTTGGACATTACACGGTGAAACTCAAACTAATTCAAATTATTGTAGTTAAACTCTGAGAATGGTGTTATTTTATACCATCACACAACTCCCCCCCACACAGCACACACACACACACACATACACACATACACACACGTATGCCACAGCTTTCAGCTCTCACACAGGCACATCACATACCTTTCAACAACCCCCAAATCATTGTCAGTACTTGACCAAGTGACATTGTTAGCATTCACCTGGGAAAAGCTTAGAGCTTCATGGTTGATGTAAAATATCTAAATTGTAAAACTTATCACCCGTGTGGAAAATGAAGTCTGAAAAGTCATTTTGCTAAAAGATTCCACAGGCAGGTGACTTTACAGTTCTTTTATTCATCACTAGGTGACTATTTCAATCCTGATAGCTATTATTTCTGAATGTCTCACTCTCTTCAGGTTGCCAGTCACTGCCCCTCATCCTTCCTGCTTCTAAAGGACCTAAACTTCTCTCATTACTAAAATTACTCAGAGTAATTCCTTCAACTTCCCTGTTCTTGACCTTAAATATCACTATAGCTGCATTCTTTATGAGAATGGAGCTATCCTTCCCCGTTGAAGGTACCACCACATTCTAGGATGATCCTACCTTAACCTTTCTGGTTCTTTGCCATCAGCTTTCCCTCACAGACTAGATAACTGACACGGTTACCTACACAAGACCTGCTGTGGCCAAGGATGGAATTTGAACAACTTGATTTCTAAAGTTTATCCTGTCCTCTATCCCCCAAAATACTCTTCTCCCGTATTGCTTTTCTCAGTTTATGGCACCACCACTTCCACCAGCTTCTCAGGGGAGAAGCCCAAAGTCCCTCAAATGCCTCTGAGTTGTGTGGTACTTTCTGTATATCAGATACTTTTCAAAGTATTTTACGTGTACTTGTTCATTTAATCCTTTCAACAGGAAAGGTACTATTTAGCATAATCTTTAAGGAATAGGTACTATTCAAATAGGTACTATTAATATACCAGTTAAACAGATGACAAAAAAGGAGGCATGAAAATTACATAACTTTTCCAAGGTCATAAGCCCAGTAAGTCTATCTGACTTCAAAGACATTGCTTATAACTGCTAGAGTCACCTACTTCACAACTTTTTCCCTTCCTTTATCGCTCTAACCAACTATGAATTCCTGTTTGTTCTACCTCCATAGATCTGTCTTTTCATCTCCATTCCTATTGACTTAGAAAAGGATTTCATTTTTAATAGCCTTCTAACTGATTTTTCTGCCTCTAGTTTTTTTTCAGTTTCTCTTCCTTCTGGTCCATTTCCAAAAGGCATGGCTCTGATGACTTCCCTATGCCTCTCAATAATATCCAAGAGCATCCCTTTTACTTCTGAATTAAACATGCCTCCTCAGGCTGACAATCATTATTCTTTGCATTATTACCTCTATATGTCTTTTTTGGGTTATTTCCCAACCTGAGTACTGTATTCACTTCCCATGAGTTTTCAATCATATGCTCTATTTTTTCCTTAGCATTGGCCCCATACCAACTGTGGAGAATATACTGTACTTCTAAAACAGGCAGATTATATTATGTTTCTAAACCGCAGAATACACTGTGCTTCCCCTAAATCAAAGCCTAGTAATGGATGAAGATTTCAAATCTGGCTTCAAACAGAATTCCAGGCACCTATGGAGATGACTAATCTTCCTTTCCTTTGCCTAAAGCACCTCAAACTCAGAATACTGCTGACCAAGGAAGAATCCAGGAAGATCAGTAAATGTGTGCCCTCCCCTTTTTCCTATAAGCTCCCAGTTCCCAAGGGGGACAGTTCTGAAAGCCATTCTGATTTCCCCTGCCCTTCTCTGATTCAACACCTGAAATACCCAGTTTAACTCCTAATTCTCCTATTATATCTTTTTTAAACTACCCAAACCATACTCCTCTGATGTGAATCGCTTTGGACCACAATTACATTACTCAGACTGAGAATAAACTTTCACCTTGTCTCGTACTGTCTAAACATCCAGTAGGGAATTCCAGCTGGACTTGGCTTTCTCTTAGGTTTTACTAGTTCCCTCTCCCTCAAATCTGTCTTCCCTTTGCTCTCAAAGCATCACCCAGGTGGGTGGTCCAGGCCAATGATGGGCTAGGGATTAATGATGGCAACTCTGCATGAACCTTGAGCATGAATGTCTTCTACCCACCTGAGCTAGGTAAACCTGGCGATACTCTGCTACATTTCCAGGCCCATTTCATTTACCCTCTGTGTGGGGAAACCCTCAATTCAGATCATTTAATAAATCCCCCTTTATTTTAACTTTATGCCTCATGCTCTAAGCTATGTACTTTATGTGCATTGCACATTTAATCTTTACAAAGAAAAGGTCATCATTATTGAGCCTACTTTTTTAGATATGGAAATTGAGGTCTAAGAAACTATGGCACCATCAGAGTCGTACTGAGTTGGGATCAAACTTAGATCCACCTGACTTTTAACTACTGTACAGTAATTTGCTGAATGTTTTATCTCATGTAGTTATTTGAGTACAGTAATTATTACATCTCTTTATTTGGGGGCCATAAAGACAGATACCCTAATTTCCTCCATTTTGTAGCAGCTAGTAGAGTGCCTTAAACATATTAGGACCTCAGCAAATATTTACTGGATTGAATAATTGACAATAGATCATTTGAGACTTATAAGGAAGAGGTCAGTCTTTACACTCATGTGAGTTTTCAGACTTTAGTCTCTCCACGTACATAAAACAAAACAGTGTGCACCGCCCTCCTCTGTCTTTCAAAGACGCTGGATTTAGAAGTTGGTTGTATTTGACAGTTGAAATGAGATGCACGAAGACAAGACTAGAGCTCCTGCATTTTTATGTCACTGATACCATTCGGCCAACTCAATTGGAACTCTCTCTCTCTCTCTGTATATATATATATATATATATATATATATATATATATATATATATATATTTTTTTTTTTTTTTTTTTTTGTAAATCTTTGGAATAGAGGCAACAGAGGATGGGGATAAACTAGAGAATAAATAGTCCCAATTCCCTTTGCCTAATTTAGAATTTGTGGGAATCCAGGGGGAGAGAAAAACTAGGTTTGCTGTTTCTCTTTTTCCCTCTCAGTGGCAGGGAAAAAATAAGACAAATGCAAGGACTATTAGGTTAACTGAGCAAATGAACAACACAAGCCACATTGAACAGAAACGTTTATCTGGCTACTTAAGAGAACGCATTGAATTCGTATACTTGGGGAGCATCTTTCCAAGTGCAACTGGCTAGTTAAAATTTAAGGAGAGCCTTGGGTTGTTGTGGCAATAGCCTGCTTTTCCAATTACAAACAGTTTTCACATGCTCATTAAAGCAGGGCTTCTATGCAACTCTTGGATTCAATTCAGTTCAATTAAATAAGTATTTATTGAGTGTCTGTGTTGTGCCAGACTGGAACCCTGTGTTCAGTGCTTAGTTCAATTACCTGTGTGTCCTGGACAAAAATAAAACTGTTGCTTCCAAAGATCCTGTAATTCAGATGTTCACACTCGTCTTGACCGGATTTCATGTCAATGAACTTAAATTGATGTCATGTTATTTTGGAGCTTTGAGGAAGTGAGGTTAAGGAACTTGTGCAAACTGGCGACAGAAACCAATGGACAGTTGACATTTCTGATGGGGAGAACAGCGCCCCCTTTCTCATTTGCCTTCTGGGCCTCTGTGGAAGTCTTAACTTGTTAGCACATTGTTTGATTTTACACAAAGACACACGGCACCCCAGTGCAGCTGTAAGCTAAACCTGAGAATCAATAAAAACAATCCAAGTGTTAATGTGGCATCATGCCCAAATCCACTTATTTCATAATATATTAAATCTGCAGCTTACACTTAACTGAAATCCCAGTGAAATGCTACCTATTAAAGTAAGAGGATTTAATAGGTAGAGCTCTCAGAGAAACCTTAAGAACCTTGAGTGTTCAGTTGTGTTCCTTTAAAAGAACACATTTTAAATAGGTCTTCACTATGTGTCTTCACATCAGCTGGGTCTGTGAGATTAAAGTACAAATAAACATGTAACTGGTTAACCATTTTCCAGGAAAATAACTAATATCGGGTAATTTCCTCCTTCAAAGTTCAGAACGCTGAAAAGTCTGCACAAATAGAATAACTTCGTAAAATCACTATCGTTATCATGTCTCTTCGGAACCATTGTGTGTAATTGCTATGGAAATGTAAAAATGCCTCTTTGTTTTTTTTTTCCTCCTCTCAGATAGCACATGGTAACCCATTCAGTCTTTTGCAAGTTTGCTGCAAATGATGCCAGTCAAAGCATCCAATGAGACCCTCAGACATTAGTGTGTTAGACATTATCTGTAACACCTCTGGACCAAAATAACAAATAATATGCCTAGAGGTGCTGCCGTTTGTGACTGCTAGTTTCCCTGCATGGCATATGCCTGGAGAGTCTCAGATGAGAGGTGATTGCACAAAACTGTGATTGTGAGATGACTTAGCAGAACCCGTGATGATGTCCTAATGGCCTCCCGCTGAGGGGAACAGGAGTAATTGTTTGTCAGGGGAGGGAGCACATCTGTAACAAAGCTTCTTCTGCAAACCAAGCAGCCGTGTGGAAAGGGAAAGTGAGAACCGTAGAGCCGGGAGACAGTGGAGAAAACGCGCAGGTTGAGCCGAATACAGCAGTAGCTACAGGGGTAGGGATGGAGCCAGGGAGGAGTTGGGTGAGCAAGATTGAGGTTGTGTGCTTTGGAAAACAATACAAACAATTATTTAAAAATGAAATGCCTGCCTGCTAAAGTTACCAGTTTCTTCTGGCAACCTTGCATCATAATGAAGATGAGAGACAGTGAAATGCTAGGGAAGAAATTAGAGTACCAAACAGGGACAAAGCTTGCATAATTGTACATTCTCTAAGAGTGTTTTCAAAGCCTGGGCATTCGTTCAGCAGGAGTCGTTTCAATGTTATATTTTACATCCGGTAGCTTCCTTTGTTCATTGCTTACCCTAGTGATCTAAACCGAACCACTGTTTTTAAAACCATACTTTCAAAATCAAGGCAAAGCTATTGAATTTACACGCATTAGAAACATCAATGTCATATCGTACAATTGAAGGATACTTATAGCCCTGTATGCGGCTGCACTAAGGATCCTCCATTTATTTGATCAGAAATAAGCGAGAGCAAATAAGCTAATTAATGCCGCAAAATGCTAATTCCCTCCACCTTTTATCCCGGGTCGAAATTATGATTTTATCTAATTTCTGAAGAACTGAAATGCTCATACCAGTGGAGTCTGTCATTATTAAAATATAAATCAATGCACAAGAGCATATTGGCCTATGGGAAAGACTGTAAAAAAATTTAATGCCCTCCACAAACAGCTGTGCGCCTGACCCAGCGGTTTCTTTTTGTTTGCTTTCCTGACAGGCTACCAGATTGCATCTATTTTAGTACTTTTAGCACATCTGAAGGTGTCTCCAACAACTCAGATTTTAAAATATGAAATTTTATCCCAAAGTTGCTATTATTAAATTTTAGTCAAATAAACTTTCCCTCCCTACCTCGCCTCTCAAGGCTACAAATCCAATCGGCTGTTAAATATCAGATTAAACACAACTGGATGCAGTTTTCAGTTTAAAGGTTTCAAAGAGTGTTAAGGAATTTTTATATCAACGTGAGGCCCACATTGGGAAGTGCTATATAAATGGAAACCTACGCACAAAAATTACTTCTTGTTTCCATTACCTGGCGTTACTTGGGAGGCTTTCAACCATCAACAGCCATTTCAAATCAGAGGTATCAGTCATTATCATGGTGGAGCTGATGTGCCAGTGAATTCCACACAGGAAAGAATATGGAGGAGGTGAAGTGAAGGAGGAAACAGACCTATGTTTGTGTCATTTAGGAATGTACACACTAAGATTTTGGGTGACCAATGAGGGTTTTTCCAGGATATGGGGCCTTCAGTCCTGAATTGAGAAAGTCCCAGGCCAGCTGGGACAAGCTGTTCACCCGAGGAATTGTAAAAATCCACATAAGAGCCCATGTAATATGGACTCATATGATGATTTGATCATTTGATGATTTTAAAATCATCAAGATGCAAGATGAGCTTTCATTGCCTTATAACTCTCACACTTCAGAATCTCTGCTTTCAATAGTTTGCCTCTAACTAAAATTTCTTGTACCTTTGCTGATATCTACTCTCATACCCAACCATTTCTTCACAGTATCATTCGTTTATTTTTTTCTGTATATTGATTCCATTAGAACTAATTCAATATCTATGCCCCAAGTTTCAAAATAACTTCTGATTTTTGTCTGCGTTAACCATCAGAAAGAATAATTCTTTTGTAAACCTGAATGGCCATGTTGTTTTGAATGCAGTTGCAGCCTGGACGTCTAAGGGCAAGAGAGGTATGTCCTTGCCATGGTGGTTCTTTACAAACAGCTATTACCTTCAAAAACAGACATGTCCATTTTCACTGGCAGTGCAGATATTATACTGTTGATACTATTGATAACTAGATTGTATTTGCTTTATTGGGAATGAGTCTCAATTAAGGCGGATCATAATATATGTTTGAATTGGTTACAACATCTCCAACAGAAGCAATACTCTCTTGTTTCTGTCACCATTTATCGACTTTTTCTTTATTATGATGTATTGTAAAATAAAAAGATTCTGCAAAGGTGAGATCTACAAAAGTGTGACGCTACGAAAGTGAGATTCTACAAAAGCGGGATCTGAGTCTACCAATAAGGTTTTTCTAATGTTCCTGTTAAATTGTGGCAATACTATTGTATGGTCCATTTTGAAACGGGTGTTTAGATTGAATAACTTACATGTTCAACAGCTATAGAAGGCTAGGCTGAAGCACAAAGTCAGCATCTGAACCTGAAAGGTGAACCTGATCAATTCACAGGGGCATCCACACAACCCCAGAGAGTGTCAGATGCATCCAACATCGGACTTGAGACATCGATGCAAGTAAGGACTCATGTAAGGGCTTGAAGAATCCATGAGAATAGAAATAACAACGTAAAATTCATTCTCGGTAGAAAAACATATACATACATACTTTAAAAAAAATAGCTTTGAACACACTGTGAAACATCATAAATAGGAAAGCATATAACCCACTTTTTCACAAGTTCAAAGCATTCCACGGCTCTCTCAGAACGAGCAACAGATGCTTCCTTACAAGCCTTGTTTTCATCTCTACTTTTGGCTGCTCTTAATCTACATCAAGATCTTATCTTGGTATTACACTAGTGGCACGATGGATCACTTGTGACAGATCCGCTGGCTCCAGCTCACATCAGCTGAGGACTTTACCACCAGATTGATGTCACTAAAATATTGTTTTCATCGTGTCCCTCCACAGACCAATATCTCCCGTGACTCTACACTGCACATGGAATGGGGTCCAGACACACTATACTCACAGTCAAGCTGATCCCCAACTGCTTTCATTATGTTTGTCCCTTTAACTAATTTCCTTCATTGTGAAAGCCTATGACCAAGTTGCAGAAATTCTGGAAAATAAACTTTGAGGAATTCTCATAGAATTAATATCTCACTTCTCTGAACAGCATGTGAATGGCCCTAAATTGATGGTTAAGTGTCCTGGATATGTATGCTTTTGTCTTTTTGCCAATTTTCAGTCACCATAGATGGCAAAAGTACGTAGTAAATGCTCAAGGTCAAGTTCTCCTATCTTTATCCAACTGCCCATGTAATTCTTTTACAATGAAGTTGTATTTAGTGGATGTCAATTGTCTCAAATTTTTATTTATGTCAAGTTTGTTGGGGGAATACAAATTCTGATCCTCTCAGGTCATCTCCTACAAGCATGCAAATAGGTTTTCCGGAAAAAACAACCTTTTCCCTCTTACCCTAAAAAGTTTACCTATTCTTAGAATCCAGGACTTGATATATCCGATGAAGCCAAGAACTTTGAATAATTGTGAGAATTTCAATATCTTTGAGGATCGATTTATGTATATCCTCAGCTTATGAGCTATAGTATAATCTAATTAGAAATGGGAGATAATCTATAGTTTGAGGCAGTAGGAAAATGGTTGAAAAGTGATATTTTTATCCTAACCAGCCATTAACATCATCAGTAGCAGGAAAATAAAGTACAAATGAATGACTTGAAATGAAATGTAAATAAAGGCCTCATATGCTACTCCAAAAACCTCCCCCCACATTCTTTTTAATTTTATTACCTAATTTGTTCTCCCCCGAAACTTAGAAGAACAAGGATTTTTAGCCCCATCAAAAGGAAGAAAACGAGGCTAGGAGGCATTCATCACTTGCCAATGATCACAAAGTTTATAAACAGTAGAACTGGGGAACTTCCCTGGTGGCACAGTCGTTGAGAATCTGCCTGCCAATGCAGGGGACATGGGTTCGAGCCCTGGTCTGGGAAGATCCCACATGCCGCGGAGCAACTAGGCCCGTGAGCCACAACTACTGAGCCTGCGCGTCTGGAGCCTGTGCTCCGCAACAAGAGAGGCCGCGATAGTGAGAGCCCGCGCACCGCGATGAAGAGTGGTCCCCGCTTGCCACAACTGGAGAAAGCCCTCACACAGAAACGAAGACCCAACACAGCCATAAATAAATAAATAAATAAATAAATAAATAATAAAAATTTTTTAAAAAAATAGTAGAACTGGGGGAATAAAGCTAAGTGTACATTAACAAATAAATGTATTAAATGAGTTCGTTTTCATTTTATGGAGTGTCACATACAGGGAAGGGTTTGAAGACAGTGACTCAGTGGGTATAGCGTGTGCTTTCTATCCATGCCTCAATCAATTCAACAAATATTTATGGACCACCTATCACAGGCCAGGCACTGTGGCTGACATGGAGGAAGCCATCAGTGGACATAACACAGTCCTTGCCTTCAAGTTGCCTACAATCTGGTGAAATCGACAAGTAAAGAGGCCAATAGAGTGGAACGTCATCACTGCTCTGAAGCTGAAACTCATGCCTATAGGGCCACGTGACCCAGCCTTAGGAAGTCAAGAAGGCTTCATTCTATTCAACACAGATTTATTAAGCTTCTGCTATGGTCTTGGCACTTTGTTGAAAAAAGCTATACAATGATGATAAATGATAATAATTACTTTGTAACTCCCAGTGAACAGCTGACAAATAATGCAAACTCTGGAGTAGGTTTCTCACCTCTCGAGGCTGTTAATGTGCAAAGATGTTTTAGCCTCCATACCTCCTCTACATGTCTACGTCCTTCCTCAGCTTACAAAGTTGTAGGTGTTTGTCATTCCCCCATCAGGCAATTTGTCTAGTTTTAATGCCAACCTTCACTTTCACAGCTCAATACTTAGGATCAAACTGGGAAAATAAGAAAATCACAGTTCCTATACAGCCTCACCTCCACTCATTTATTTCAGAAGCCACCTATTGAATGTTCTTCACCAACAGTTTGTACGCTTTGTAAGTTTCCAGCCGTTCACCAAGCTTTTGATCATTCTGTGGATCAATATGATGTTTTGGATGACTAATCCAAAGCAGAAGCTTTCAAGCCCTGGATTTAAGAGGTTTAAAAGGCAGCAAAGAAAGAAGTACAGATAGCCTGTCATTCCACTTCATAGGCAACCCTGCAAATGGAACATAGGGCCTCTCTCGCTATGGGAATCTGCTCTCCTGCATTTGGTCTGAGAGCCACATGGCTTGGCAGCCAGAAACTTTGCCCAGCACTTCCGGCAGTTGCAAAAGCATTTGCTGCACAGTTGCAGGATCGACTGTTTATTTATATTTGCAAAGGAAATTGTCTGCTGCAGGCCAAGTATAGGTACTGTTCATGGGCACTTGCCAGTTTCTCAGAGAAGACCAGGACCTACAGGGGCACCAGAGATGCTCTAATCTCAGTCCACATGGCCAGAAGCCCTATCACATATATATGCTTTCTTGCCAGGCTCTGAAACTCAGTTCTTATCATTTGGGTGGGCTCTAGCCAGTAAGCGCCCTTCGCCTCAGGTAGTCACGGGAAACGCATGTCCTATGTGTCACCATCTCTGAGGTATCTAGATTCTGAGAATTGCCTCCGCCCACTCCTTATTTTGGCTTCTGTGTAATTCCACGTGAGGCATTCCGCTGGTACCGCTAAGGCTGCCTCCATGGAGCCACCCTCCTGGCTCTTTGCACGTGAATGTTATGGTCAAATTTCTATCTCAGAGAGATAAGTGAAGCATTACCATTTATTAGTCATGACTAACTAGAATGACCAACACCCCAAAGTAACTGCAGGCCAGAGACAGACTTTGCAAGCGGGGTTTAACTTTTAATTAAAAAGGGTTGGCTCCTGGTACTCATAACAACTTGGATGAATCTCAAAGGCCTTAGACCAAGTGAAGGATGTCATTCTCGAAAGGTTATGTACGGTAGGATTCCATTCGTTAGAAGATGGAATGGGGGGAAGGGTGACTCTAAATTGATAGAAGGAGTTTGGGGAGTGATGGAACTCTTCTGTATCCTGACGATTGTAGTAGTTGCATGAACCTATGTGCATGCAAAAATTTCATAGGACTATACACACCAAAACTACCACAGTAACAAACCAATGAGCATGTGAAAATTGATGAAATTTGAATAACTTCTGCAGTTTAGTTAATCATGTTTTAGTAATACCAATTTCCTTATTTTGATAATTATAGTATTTTCTCAGGTAATATCATGGGCAAAAGCTGGATGAAAGACACACGAAAATCCTCTGTACTATTTTTGCAACATCTGTGAAAGCCAAAAAGTATTTCAAAGTGAAAAGCTTCTTAAAAAGTAAGAAGTAGTAAGTACATTAGTGAAAGCCTCATTTTCAGTGATCAGATACTTGTGGTCTTATTTTTTAAATGAAGCTATGATCAATACAACTTAATAAAAAAAAAGTGAAGGCTGAGGACATAGTTAACCTGTAGAATTGCAACAAGTTATCTTCTGTCTTTACCTACACTATTTGAGCTGGTCTTTGAGACAGAGCCTTTACTACAATAGCTTATAGTAATATGTACAATTATCATTTCTGCCTGTGGTTTGAACTTTTCCATTACCTAGCTGAATTCCTATGCCTGAGTGTCAGACTTAAAGATCCAGTGGTCTACTAAATACTCATCCCTTAAAGTCAACCAGGTGAAAGCATCCCCAGTTACTATTCCTCTCCAAACCATCTCTTGCCCCTGCTTTCCACAACCCCAATTGTATTTTTCTCCTGCTTTTTCCTACCTCCGTTGGTAGGGCCAAGACATAAGACAGAATCCTGTGAGTCATCCTCAACAACTGTTTTATTCCCAACATCCACTTTAAGCTAAGTCCCTCTGACTGTATCTCTTAGATACCTGCTGGATTCTCCCTTTTCATCCCAATTGCCACTGTCAAGGCATTTCCTCAATGGTCCTGTTTTAATAGACTGTGGCTAGGATCCTTAATTCCAATTCTAGAACACGCAAGTGCATCAGGGTGATCTTAGAACATGCAGGTCTGGTTCCACTCTTCAGAACCCTATTCTGAACAGGGTTAAGCCTGGTTAAACTTAACCAGCCGTAACCAGCTTTGTATGTAAGTTTAACCAGCCTTGTATGTAAGATAGACCCTCAAAAAAAAAAAAAAAATCTGTCCCTCACCTACCTTTGTAGCCTAATAGCTCATCACTTCCCTTCTGAAATGTAGGCTTCAGAAACACTCAGCTACTTACACTACCCAAAAGGAAACTTGTCATTCCCTTTCACAAACTGTTTCCTCCACCCCAAATTCTCTTCTTATCTTCTTCTTCCTGCAGAACCCGTATTCATTTCCCAAATTCTGGCACGGTCACAGCTTTCTCTGAAATCCCATCATAAAAGTCAAATACCCTTTCATTACTTTGTATTCATATTACTAAACATATATTTTTTTACATATCTACCTCTTCGTCTCTTTGTGTTTTCTGAACCTAACCATAGCTTATTCAACTTTGTATTCCTAGTACCTAGTATAGTAAGTCTCAGTAGATGGACTGTTAAATAAACAAGTGAATGATTAATAAATAAAGCAATGTTTACATGTCTCTTTAAAGCTATGTATTTAACAATGATATAAATAAACGCTGTATAATAAAGTGCTTAGTATCTAATGCACTCCAATCTAGAGAACTTGTTTATCTAATGCTTTTATAACTAAACATGTAAATAATAAAATAAGCCAGATTACTTTATAGTTGTTAAACTGGAGCTGTTCAACTCTACAGTTCTTCTCTAGAGAAAAGAAATACTTTCTGTGTTTTATGTAGTGGAAGGACTTTACCCAGAAAAAGAACATTAGTTACCCAACTTGGAGGTTCATTGTGTTGCGTCTGTTTGGAAATCACATTTGCCTTCAACCCATGCCTGTTGCTGGGAAATGAAACACGATGTGCTGATAATGAATCAATAATATGTTGATACTGTGCACAGGGATTAATCAAGAGCCCTCACTCTCTTTCAGGACAATTTCAAGCTGCCAGTAATCAACAGAGGCATGCAAGCTGGAGAGCAAGCCAAGCACGCACTTGACTGTGACAATCAAGCTGTACATACCAATCTCCATGGTGAAATTCAAGAGAGGGCCTTCCAGCCCCAAGGCTAGAAATGCACACAATCTTAGGTTAAATACCAATCCCCTCATTCTCTCTTTGGGTCAACTAGTACACATTCAAATTACTTAACCTTGAGTTGCTGCCTTTGTAATGGAGACACTAACTTACCTTTTCCTTTATACTTGAGAGGAATATCTAATTAAAATAAAGATTTTCCCCTCCATTTGGATATAAATGCTTCATTCTTGCAGCTGACCATTTTTATCACTTCTTGCCTCCTCATTATGTAGAGAGTAAATATCAACTTCATAGAGTAAAGTAGACCATTACAGCTCTGATTAAACTGACCCTAACAATCTGGTGTTGATAGTCTCCTTCAGGGAGAATTCATTGATAAATAATATGAGGATACAAAAAATGCTGTTTTAGCTGCTCTTCTGAAAAACAATTCTTTGAAGTAAGGCAATATAAAAACTGCTGAAAAAGTTTGATCCTGTTTTTATTTTCCCACTTAAAATTATATGAAGATAAAACATTCATTCTACTACGACTCTCTAATTTTACACACAAAGAAATCTAAAACTAGACAAGTTAAATGGATTATCCCACTACCCCCTAGTTAGTTGTTTCCAGAATGTTAATTCAGTTCAACCCCCTGTGTTCAAAAAACCTACCTGCATCTCCCTGACTTTACTGACTGCTACCTTCCAGACCTTATTCCTTATTTGGACAGAAGTGCTCTCACTCAATACTAAATGTTCTCTTGGTCCGAACCATGGATCACACAAACCTCTGATCCCAGGCAGAAAAGACGTCCGGGCTTGGCTTCTCCGAT
This sequence comes from Balaenoptera physalus, assembly GCF_965194825.1. Lineage (NCBI taxonomy): Eukaryota > Metazoa > Chordata > Mammalia > Artiodactyla > Balaenopteridae > Balaenoptera > Balaenoptera physalus. The sequence goes on from NC_138891.1 coordinate 30,282,111, forward strand.
CTAGCAGGTAGCTTCCCTGCTGAATATTTACCAGATGTGCAGGACATCTTCTGTGTTATCTTATAGGTCCATCTTTGTCCTACCCTGTGCCCCAGGAGGCTGACAAATATGGGTTACATCAACGTGCAACTTTATCTTCTGGTTTCTGGTTGGATTTAGCCAATTTGGAGAACCCCCAGGAGACGGAGAAAGGAGGAGAGCGAAGTCATGCTATTCATTCCCACAGTTCCCTCCCTCAGGGTCAACTAACTCCCTCAGCCCAGAGTCCCAGCATCTATTGGGTGTCCTCTCACTGGGTAACAGACACCCACTATTACAGGTTTCAGCATCACTTGTGCTTTCTTCATATCATGTTCACACCTTTATAAGCAGTTTCTTTACAGCTAATTCTCCTCCAACTACACACTTTCTTTCTTGTTTGGACCCAGACAAATACATGAAAGGAAGAAAAAGAAGAAGTAGAATATAAAGCACCGGAAAAATAAAATAATATTTTCTCTGCTCTTCACTATCTCATCTCTATCTCATCTTCCAAAATCATGTTTACTGGCAACGCAAACTCTAAGAATAGCTTATCATATGTCCACTAAGCTGTTCTTCTTAAACAGCTTAAAATGTTGTTTACAAAAATAGACCACTGTGCAGGGGGTGCGGGTTCGATCCCTGGTTGGGGAACTAGGATCCCACATGCTGCACGGGGCAGCAAAAAAAAAAAAATTAGAAAAAATAGACCACTTAACCTAAGCAATATATCATCACTTATATCAAGTCATACCTTACATTTGCAGAGCACATAAAAGTAAAATGGTTTTTCTTAGCTCATCTGTGACAATCCCTATCTCCTAAAGCATTGAAATGTGGAAATGCTCTTAAGAGAAACTTTTGATATGTTACTGCCTAATTGAACACATTCTTATGAAGATGCTGACACTTACTATACGTGTACAACAATGCTCTCATCAGTTACAAAACCGATTAATAGCATAGAGTTGGATCAGTCTACTGTGGAAGGACATTATCTCCTCCCCAACTTTGAAAGGTATATTTCAAAAACCTTCACATGAGAATGAGCTCATGATTGAGGGGTTAAAGCATAATTTTCAAAATATTCAAGACACGACTCTCATGTAAATATAAAATGAACATTAGCAAAGATTTTATTAATTCATTAATGAAGGAACAGGTAGGATGGAAAGACTAGTTCAAAGGAGATTTTGAGAAACAGAGAGGTATAAGACAGAGACTCCCTCTTTGATCTAATTTTAGTCAGCCTCCTCCAAGACCTCTAGGCCTTGACCTTGCGCTTTAGTTTAGTCAGGCCTGCAGCACCCAGTTGTAGCAAGAAATTTGCTAAGTCAGCTTAAAAGGAACTGTCACGCTCAGCATCTGGTCACCCTCAATATCTGAGCAAATTCCTTGAGTCCATCCCCCCACCTCCATCTAGTAAGATCTGATCACCCTGTTCTGACCAGCATGAACCCTGTTTGGTCAGTTTAGCAAGAATTCCCCCCAGCCTTGATATCTCCTTTATTAATTTTCTATTCACCAACTCTCCCACCCTCCTCCTTGGCTATAAATTCCCACTTTTCCTTGTATTCAGAGTTGAGCCCAATCACTCTCTCAGCTACTGCAAAACCTCGTTGCAGTAGTCTCTTGAATAAAATCTTCCTTACCATTCCTTAACAAGCGTCAGCATAATTTTTTAAAATTAATCACTCAGTTAAAGAAATGCTGAAATAGATTTGCTAGTAGATACAAAACCGTGTAATGTCCTGTAGAGAAATAAGACTATAACATTTGACATCATCTTTTCTACCAGCCAGAAGCACACAAGTTAACATGTAAATGGAAAAGACTGAAAAACCCTTGAGCAGCAAATAGTTAAGTCAACACAGGTGCATTCCCTAATAAAGTTAAATAGTTCTTGGGTGGGTCTGTTAAACAATGGCATTGCAAAGTCATTCAGGCAACCTCTGGTTTATTTACAAGTTTTGGATAACTCTTCTTAATAAAAGATATTAACACTTTATGGAATATGAAGTTGAAATGGATTAAGTTATTAGTAAGCCTATGCCAATCCCCCAATTTTTTATTTGCTGGTATCAAAATGAAGACAAAATCCTATGGAAGCATATCACAGCAAAATCTCCATTGATAGTTTATTAGAAATAAAGAAAAATCTATCTGTGGCTTAGGATTCCTTCTGCTTTTCTACTCTGTATCTACTCCAGGTCAAAATAGGCAATATACATGAAGTTCATGAGATTCTTCCTTTTCTATCTAACTTTAATAATTTTCTTTTTGATATAGCGCTTTTCTTCCATCTGTGCTGACTCTGCAACTTTTCTCACAAGTGGCAAAATAAATTTTTTGAAAATTGATTTCACGAGACACAGGCTTTAAAACTACCCCCTGCTTGTAGAAAGAGTTTTAAGGGTTTTTTTCTTACTCAGACTATTCTTAAAAGTTTCCAAATATTTTCTCCTTTGAAATCATTTTGAACACTTTTTAACATAATATGACAAATCAGTTTATGAATAGAGGATTCTCTCTCAAAAATAAAGTAATAAAACTCAAGAAAATGTGAATAAACAAAGTTACAGTGGTGAAAAATAAGAGAAAATATTCCATAGGAAAAAAAAAGTAATAGCTGCAATAAATACCATATGTCAAGAATGAAAAGTGGCCCATTACATACCATAATAGTTTGTCTTCAAACGAATTATACACCCTGTGGCTCCATGAGGCAAAAAGTAGCAAACCCAAACTCATACAGCTAAAAAGTACACATCAGGATGTGAACCTCTATGGATTGCTTTTCTCTACACAAGGCTGCCTTTCTAACAAATGATATATTTTACCCTTTATAGCTATGAATTATAGTGGCACTAAAACAAAGCAACCGATCAGTTTATTAATATCCATTGATTCTCAAGGGTAACACCTTCTTTGCCTTGTTGATTCTGGAAATAATTTCCTCATGAAAATAAAATGAGAATAGGATATATTTCATTATCATTAAAAAAGCTTAGTAGCTCAATCTTCCATATCTTTTTGAATTTTTACAAATACTTCATTAAAAATGTGATTGTAACAAAAATAACAAACTTAAAACACCCTTCCTTGCAAAAAAGGAAGCTCTTTGTTTCTTCCAAAATTTTGATGTCAGATCTAAAATGTTTTGCTTTCCTGCAAAAGCATGCTTTTTCTCGGTTTTCACCTGCTGTGAGAATTATTCCTACATTATAATTAGTTCAGATAAATGAATGGCAAGATTGCTCTTCAGATTTTACTTTTTAAAGCTCGTTTACATGATGGTCTATGATGACACGGTTATTAACAGTTTTTGGGCAATTAATTAGGGTAGTTGCTAGAGTTGTTAGCACAAAATGAAACTAAGAGGTTATTTTAGTAAAGCTTTCTGCTCAGGAGACAGGATAGTGGCCATTAATCCACACTGACAATGAATAGTGCTGTTACTCCTCTCACAGTACTTCATTTGGTAGGCACTATGTTATTTGGTAGTTTTTTGTTTGTTTTTTTTTTTAACTTCAAAGTGTGAAGTTTTAGCATCCTTCAAACTACTGCCATATCCCTCTTCCCTTTCCTCTCCAAGCTACGGAGCACAGAATATGCACTGGCTGCTTTCCATTTCTCAAGAAACTCTCTTCATCTCATTACAGGCTTCATCTTACAGAAGGATGTCATAGTAGAATGTCCTGTGATAGCTTATGAGAATAAAGAAATACCTTCCAGTGGCTTAGGATTTCTCCACTTCCTTATACAATCTCCTCCCCTTCTCCAGATATCCACCTAGGACTTCCCAATATCAGTTCTTTTTTTTTTTTTTTTTTTAATTTATTTATTTATTTATTTATGGCTGTGTTGGGTCTTCGTTTCTGTGCGAGGGCTTTCTCTAGTTGCGGCAAGTGGGGGCCACTCCTCATCGCGGTGCGTGGGCCTCTCACTCTCGCGGCCTCTCTTGTTGCGGAGCACAGGCTCCAGACGCGCAGGCTCAGTAGTTGTGGCTCACAGGCCTAGTTGCTCCACGGCACGTGGGATCTTCCCAGACCAGGGCTCAAACCTGTGTCCCCTGCATTGGCAGGCAGATTCTCAACCACTGCACCATCAGGGAAGCCCCCAATATCAGTTCTTATTTCCTTCCTGGGCCCCAGCCTTATAGCAGCTCTTTTGCCCCTTTCCTATTTGCCCATTTCTATTCCCCTCTAACCTTAAAATAACCTAATTATAGGAATGAGATCAGCAGGCAATTTAACCTAACTCCTGACTTATGCTCTCCTGAACGCACACCATGCCTTGCCTAACCTGTTTACTCTTCTCCTAGATAAAAAGAAGTAAGAATGAAGAATTAAGTAGTTAAAAAAATGACTAGCTCTCTTCCCCCAATAGCCCCCTTGGCAACCCAGCAGGCGGATCACACAGGCAAGATAACATCCAGAGAGAGAGTTAGCCAGTCTGCACGCCACAAAGAATGATGCAGAACCCAACCTCCTGCCTCGATGATTCACTGAGATTCTTCCCCCATTTTTCCCTTTAAAAACTGTCATGCCTGAACAGAATCTTTGGAGTTGATCTCTGTACATGAACCCACCTTCTCCCCAGCTTGGCCACTTTTCTGATTAAAGCATCTTTCCTTTCTACTGACACTTGCCTCTTGAATTATTGGCTTTTGAGAGGCAAGCAGCTGAACCTGAGTTCTGTAACAAGCCTAAGGCTGTTAGGTGGGACCTGAGGCAAATGATTCTGCAGTTCTGTACGATACATGAGTTTGCAGTGACATACAGACTTTCAGGCTGAGCCAATAAAAGCTTCTGCTCAGTTTTCTATTCTCTCTCCCCCTGCCACAGGAGGATAGCCATCCCAGTGTCACCCAGACTCACAGAGAAATACATTTTTGCCTTACTGGAAAATAAATTTTGCTGTGTAAAGCCACCAAGATTTCTTAACATTGTAGCACAATGTAGTTTACCCCACTAATGCACCTTGGAAAGAACTTGAAGTAAGGAGTTCTGAGACTGGTGTCTTCTAGGCTGATTTATTCAGTAGCCCCTTATCCTTTTATATTTCTAACACTCACAGCACCATGCATGCTCCCTTAAAGATTTATTGCAATTCAGAGAAACGGCAGCAAAACTTTTTTCAGCTCTGTTGAGGAATAACTGACAAAATTGTAAGATATTTAAAGTGTATATGGTGATGATTTGATATACTGGCAACCAATTTTTTTAACCAAGATTTATAGGTAACAAATTTAGAGTAGAGAAAATATATTATTTTAAAAGCTGGCTGTGGTTTGACCTGGCTGTACCAATAGAGCAGAGGATAAAGAAAGAATAGCTTTTGTTTGAAAACAACTTCATGGGCCTTTCTATAAATGAAAGGCATGTTCCCGCTCCCAAACTCTCTCAAGGAAACACACAGCATTTGGATAGAAGGTGTCTAAATTACTTTGCTTAAAAAGTGATTGGAATTTTGAATGTCCCTTCAATAGGACCTTAAGTATTGGGGAAAGGGGTGGGGAGGGCTTTAGTGAATGGCATAGAAATAAGTACAGTGAGAAGAGTGCAGGCCACAAGAAATTCCAGGTGGAGACAAGGGATGAGAAACATTAGAATAGTCACTTCAGCAGGACAGATTCTGTTTAAGTTGTTGCCTATTCTGTGCTGGAGTGTGACCCCCTCGGTGGTCCAAAAACTTCAGGAGGACTCTGTATTAAAACATTGGATCTAGCTTTTAAAAACCTAATACCCATAGAAAGTTTACACGACTTAACATGATTTCATTGGCAGTGGACAGTTACTGTTTGTGCCTGCCCATCCGCCATCTCTATTTTCTGAGAGGTGTACAAACTAGAATACCTTAGATGAGTTTTTAATGGATTACCTATAAAAAATAAGCAAAGAGGCACTGACAGCTACAGCCACTCTGAACCTCTTAACCTTCCCATTCCAGCTCTCCAGAGGTTTATGAATGAATAAATTTTAATTAATTAATTACTCAATCAGTGAACCTTCCAACAATCAATTCTGACTAATTTTCCTTCCACTAAGCTGGAAAAGAAGAAGAAAGAAAGAAAGAAAGAAAGAAAGAAAGAAAGAAAGAAAGAAAGAAAGAAAGAAAGAAAGAAAGAAAGAAAGAAAGAAAGAAAGAAAGAAAGAAAGAAAGGGAGAAAGAAAGAAAGAAAGAGAACCTTGTCACCACTATAGGTAAATTAATGCAACATCAGGAAATATTAAAGACCAAGAAAGGGGAAAACGGGCTTAAAACAGATTGTCTTTCCTCTGGGAAAATGATTATGACTGAATTCTTCCCTGCCCTCTCAAAGTCTGCACATCACACTGTTACAAGATCTCAGATAGGTCAGAATTAAATCACTAATGTTGAAGTGCACGCCTTCTGTCACATATAGGAGTTAACCTTCCCCATATCCTTAATTCTCTTTCAAAATCTTTAACAGACTGTTCGTCAGAGGCAACACAGGAAAAAGAGAACAGAAAAGAGAAAAATAAAAGCATCTTAGTAAGAACACTGTGTGGTTAGAATTTTTTGCCTTGTAGTGGACATACCTAAGTAACATACAGTATAGATCAGCCAAACATTTTTGGACTAAAAACTTTATAGCATTTCAAGGTCCTTCCCAGGAAAGCTTTGGTTTGGACAGTTTAGTTGCATCATGGCACCCTGTCGTACTGTAGTTGAGCAACACAGCATAAACAGTCACTTATTTTTGCATTTAAGATATATTCCAAGTATCTTTAATTCACAACTATCCCATGACATTTCATAAAATCAAGTATACATTGAAAATATTGCACAATATTTATTTTCAACTGCATAATCTTCAAGCATCAACAGTAAATAAAAGCAACAATAAGTCTTTACAAAAGAGTAATCTGTAAATATGAGGGCTTTCTTTTACAATGAAATTCTTATTTAGATGTATAGAAAAAAGTATACCTTATAAAATATGACATCACCTCCTCCCAAACCAGGTCAGTTCATAAAATCCCTCGCTTTCTACCAGCATTTCTATTCAAGTATACACACAAGCATTTCCATGCATTTATTTTACATGGAAATTATTTTAAATCATGAATTATTGACACAATATATTTGCACTTTATGCGAGATGTTTTCACTAGAGAAAAAATATTTATGGTTATACTACACAAAAATTGAATTTTTTTCAACTCCCAGTCACGTTTTACTCTTTTGAATTTCATCACTTTAGTATTTGGCATTTCTGTGGCCTAAAAAGACTAGACTCATTTAAGATTTAATGAAGAGCTATTTACCTCCTAAATCTTCTTCCCTTGAGTAATGAAATAATTACCCTCCCATAATCATGAAAACGTGAAACTTGAATCTCAAATTGAGCTGTTGGAAGAAGGGTTAGTGATGCTGCATAGGTGATCACCATGGTAACATTTGGAAATGGAACTGATGTCAAGCCAAGAGCACAGAATTTCTATTCCCACAAGAGCCCGACCAGGGACTGGAGATGAACTCTTGCATGGTCTTAGGAAAATGACTGAAAGCTAACATTTGCTGGGTCTCCCACTGGAGTATACACATCACCATTTTATATCATTCTCAGAGGAAGATGATTTTAAAACACAACAAAACAACATATTCTCAATAGTTTTAATTAAAATTGCTTTGCAACATTATATCACTATGATGTGTGTGTGTGTGTGTGTGTGTGTGTGTGTGTGTGTGAAGGAACTTGCTGTAACATTCAAATGAGGCTTAGCCCTAAGGAAGACCATGATGATGCTAGAAAGGGAATTCACCAAACCTTTATTCACATAACAGAGATAATTAAATAATTAGACAATCTCTATAAGAGAAGAGCAAGTTAATACATTTTTAATGGCATGGATGAGGAAGGCGATTCCATAAATCCTAAGGAGAATATGATTTACTTGGAACTGGAGAGAAATAATTAGTGTCACTCTGGCCCTGGCATCAAGTGTGTGTATGTATGTGTGTGTGTGTGTAGAACACATTCTATTCTAATTTCATGGTATACAGGAAAAGCTAAATTGGACTTAATGTGAAAAAGATAAGCCAACATAAATTAAAAACTAATATAAAATATGTATACAAAATTTAGCATCATAATTTTCAAGTACATATAGTGACTTAAATTGAGATTACTTATAGTTCTTCTAAGACAAGGAGTTCATACAATAATTATGTAATTAATAATTGTAATTAGTATACTAAATGTTTGTATGCAACTGAGTGCTGGTACAGTGCTGTGAAAACAGTTTGTTCACCTAAGTAGATAAACAGCTCCCTTGTAATCTTGCTTATGTTTTATTTAACAATATTAAATATTTTAACAATGTATAATAATTTATATATTTATAATATAACATGTATGTAAGTATATAGCAATTTATAACAAATACAGTAACAAATATTTTCTAGAGCCATTGAAAAGGTAAACTTCAGTCTATCTCACCAATTCATTTCTTCATTTCATCAATCAATCAATCAATCACTATTGAGCACCTGCCATCAAGTACTAGGCTAAAAGTGTTGCAGAAAGAAAGAACAAAAATAGACACAGTCAGTCTTGGACTTGTAGGTCCACTGGTGAAGGCACTAATCAAATATTCACACAAATAAATGTAAAATCACAACTGTAGCAAGTTTTTATCAAAGGAAAGTACATGGTGGTCCATAAACTACAATAGTAGAGATATGACCGTAAGGAACGATCAGAACAAGATTCCCTAAGGAAGTGAAACAATTGGCAAAGGAAATATATGTGCTATATAAATAAAATAAATTAAATAAATGTGCCCTATTCTGTCTTCTATGTTGTGGAGTAAAATTTCTGAACCCTATGTTAATGATATTAATATACATATATTTTTCACTAGTGAGGTTGAACATTTTCCTTTCTTAATGAGTTGAACCTCATCAATTATTTTGTTATTTTTCTGGTGCTGTCCTTTTCCCATTCATCTACCCCAGCCAATACTTCTTTCGTAGACTTAGTAGAAATGCATAAAGATCAGTATCTATCAAAACTCCATGCTTGTTGATTATTCCACAAATATTTGTTATTTATCTACAATTATAGGTTGAATTATGTGCCCTCAGAAAGGTAGGTTGAAGTCCTAAGCCCCAATACCTCAGAATGTGACCTTATCTGGAAATAGGGTCATTAGTTAAGATGAAATCATACTAGTTTACAGTATGACTGGTGTCCTTATAAGAAGACAGCCATGTGAAGACAAAAAACACACAGGGAGAATGTCATATGACAAGGAAGGTGGAAATTGGAGTCATGCAGCTGCAAACCACTAGAAGCTGGGAGGAGGTGAGGAAGCACCTCCCAGCAGGTATTGAAGGGAGCTCAGCCCTGCCAATACCTTGATTTTGGACTTCTGTCCTCCAGAACTATGAGACAATATACTTCTGTTGCTTTAAGCCACCCAGTTTGTAGTCCTTCATTACAGCAACCCTAAAGAACTAATAGTACCAGGCACTATTCTAGGCACTTATTAGATGGACACTACAAAAAATGCGATGACATAAGAACTATGGTCCTTGTCTCACAAGAGCTTCCAATAGATATGTATATGAACTAACTTGAAGATGATGAAGAATATATTATTTTTGGATGAACATGTGGTAGAAATTACAAATAGTTGCATAACAAATTAAGAAAACACATTGGAGATATTGAAATTTAAAAAGAGTAGAGGGACCATATGGGCAACGCATCTTCAAATCTGTTAATCTAAACAAGAACTCAAATGATGCCCTAAATATAACTTAGTCTCCCTCATGAGAAATGAATAGAATTAAAGCAGAATTTCTGACCACATCAATACCAAGAAAATATCACGTACAATTAAAGGAGTCCATATACACTTAGAGATTTAGTCAATTACAAATCCCCCTGCTTCTAGAGACTGAGGTCAAGCACTTTAAGTTGTATAAATAATGGTGTAGTAATTTAATTGCTAATTCCATTTTCACATATTATATTAAAATAATAGACTATAATGGAAATGGTATGGGAGTAGACATAATAAAATGTGGTAATTTATAATGTAAATAGATGCAGTGAGTGACATACACAGTGGGCCAAATTCTGCTCTTGAATGAACACACAAGGGTCCTGTTAACTTTAGAATTAGCTGTGTTCACTCATATGCATAAGATGATTCTCAAAAGCAGTATTTTTTCCTGAATGAACTGATAGAGATTTGTATATTTTCATATAAATCAGATGAAAAGTATGTTCACCAATGAAGCTTACATTCTAGTGGGGGGTACAGACAGTAAACACACAATTAAATCTGCAAAATTATATCAGAGAGTGTTGAATGCTTAGCAGAAAATGAAAGCAGGGTGGTGATATAAAGTAACTAGGGGGCTGCTCTAGATTAGGTAGTGCTGGAAGACCTCCGGGAGGAGGGAACAGTTCGGCTAAGATCTGAAAACTAAGAAGGGACCAGGAATGGAAAGATCAGTTGTGAGAGCATTCTAAGCATAGGAACAGCCAGTGCAAAGGCTCTAACTCGGAAATGATTTTAGTGTATTCGTTTGCTAGGGTTGGTAAGAAATTACCAAAAACAGCAGTTAAACAACAGGAATTTATTCGACTATAGTTCTGGAGGCTAGAAGTCCAAGATAAGGGGTCAGCAGGGTTTCATCCTTCTGAGGATTGTGAGAGAGAATCTGTTCCATGCCTCTCTCCAAGCTTCTGGTGATTTTCTAGCAACATTTGGCATTTCTAGGCCTGTGGAAACATCAGCCGGATCTCTGCCTTCATCTTCACAGGGCATATGTACATGTCTGGGTCCAGATTTCCCCTCTTTATAAGGACACCAGTCATAATTGATTAGGGGCCCATTCTACTCCAGATGACTTTATCTTAGCCAAACTAATTACATCTGCAATGACCCTGTTTCCAAATAAGATCACATTCTAAGGTGCTAGAGGTTAGGACTTCAACATATGAATTTCAAGGGGACATAACTGAACACATAACAGAGTGTTTGAAGAATGCTAAGAAGGCCAAAGAGACAGGAGTGGTGTGGCTGAGTCCTCTCATCTGGTAATTTCATGCTTACTGAACCAGTTATGATGTTTTCAACTACAGATGCCAAAAAATAGATCTCAAATTGGTTCAAGCAATAAGACATCTAATCAACTTGTATATCTGGAAGTATGAGGTTGGATGCAGTTCCAGTGGGTTTCCTCAGAATTATAAATGTTAATCTTTCCTCAGGGTATTTTCTTTATCCCCAGGCTTAAGATAAGAGGATAAGTGGCTTTAACAGAAATAAGTGCAGAGGGAGAGAGAAAATTAGCTTTGAAGACCACCCTGAATAATGCAGAAAATCTCTCTTCTCCAATTTCAGTGGTTCCAGATGCATCTCAAGGCCATTCCTGAATCAATGACTGGCAAAGAAATAGATTAACATAGCTACATGCATCCCTGTAGCTGGGAGTGCCAGGCATGGGCATGCATAGATGAGGAATGGAGATCTGATTAGAGAGGAAGAAGGAAACTTGATGCTAAATAGACAACACACAGTATCCATTACAGTCACCAAGCAACATTTTGGTCTCACAAACATGAAGACCAGTTTCTGGATGCACAGGTGTCTCCCCAGTTTATGACATCCTGTGAGTACTAACCTGACCCCAGGCATCTTTCATATTTAATGCTTTCTTTATATGACCAATTTCAGTTTCCAACTTAAATGTTTCTGAGAACTACTACCAAACAAACAGATACTAGGAATACAAAGATGAACCAGACACAGTCCCTGAATTTGAGGAACTCACAGTTTAATGTGGGAAGCTGACACATAAACAGATAAATATAAAACAGTGCAGTGAGTCCACAAGAGGGATGTATACAGCACATGATGAAAGCCAAGGAAACGGTCACTGACACAATATGGGAATTAAGGGAATCCTTCTTAGAGGAGATGAAAGCATAGCTATGTCTAAAAAAATAATTAAGATTAAAACAGGCAATGTACCAATGTACCAATGTAAATTGGTACCACCACTATGGAGAACAGTATGGAGGTTCCTTAAAAAACTAAAAATAGAGCTACCATATGATCCAGCAATCCCACTCCTGGACATATACCCAGAGAAAACCATAATTCAAAAAGATAAATTCACCCCAATATTCATTGCAGCACTATTTACAATAGCCACAACATGGAAGCAACCTAAATGTCCATTGACAGATGAATGGATAAAGAAGATGTGGTATATACAATAGAATATTACTCAGCCATAAAAAAGAATGAAATAATGCCATTTGCAGCAACATGGATGGACTTAGAGATTATCATACTAAGGGAAGTAAGTCAGACAGAGAAAGACAAATATCATATATCACTTATATGTGGAATCTAAAAAAAAGATACAAACGAACTTATTTACAAAACAGAAACAGACTTACAGACTTAGAAAATAAACTTATGGTTACCAAAGGGGAAAGGTGAGGGGACGCAGGGATAAATTAGGAGGTTGAGATTAACATATATATGCTACTATATATAAAATAATCAACAAGGAACTACTGTATAGCACAGGGAACTCTATTCAATACTCTGTAATGACCTATATGGGAAAAAGAATGAATATATGTATATTATAACTGAATCACTTTGCTGTACACCTGAAACTAACACAACATTGTAAATCAACTATACTCCAATATAAAATAAAAATTTAAAAATAAACAGACAAAGAAAGTGGGAGTGGGACAGGAGAAGGGCACATCAAACAGAGGGGAGAGCAGTAGCTGTTCACTGGTGAATTGAAAATAATTTGGAATTAATAGAGAGTAAATTCAAGGAAGTAAGAAGCTGCAGATGAGACTAGAGAAGAAAATATTGGCAGGGAGAGTTGTGTGGCTTGTATACCAAGTTAAGAGGGCTGAGCCTGGGGAGCCATTTAGGTATTAGACAGGGGGAACAATGTTCAGGATTACAGAGGAGTGAGAAGTAGAGGCAAAAAAAATTCTAGTAGGAATATAAAGAAGTGGACAGATTAAAGAAAAAATTAAGTAAAAAAATATAGAAATCAATTGGCTGGAGGCAGAGGGGGTAGAAATCCAGGATTCTTCTCAATGTAGGGGAGGCAAAATTTTTCTTCTACCCTCTTATGTTGTGTTCCTGGGGACTGCAAATTAATTGACAAAAGCCATATCAACAGGAGAAAAAGCATGCACATTTTATTTTTAATTTTGTGTGTATGGGGGGGTTCCACAGAAAAGAAGTGAAAACTCAAAGAGGCAGTTAGACCCCAGGGGCTTATATACTATTTTAACAAAGGGCAATAAATTGTGAGGTGACTAGGCAGAGGAAAGGGGGGAGGGTTGTAGGTAAATTGTGGGGAGTAAATTGTGGGGAGGTGACTAGGAAATGTATGATAGATAAGGATTGTTTTATAAGGTTTGTTACGCAAATTCGTCTTTCTCAGGTGATGAGAGTTGACTCCAATGATTAAGAGTCTAAGATTATGAGTCATTCTCCTCCTCCTGGAATAAGAGGGGAGGACACCTTTACAAATGGAAATTTACTTTACAAAAGGGAAATTTATTCCACAGAATTCTTTCTGTGTCTGCTGTTCCTCAATTGCATTCAGCTCAAAATAATCCTATGCTAGTGTGGCATATTATGGCGTGGCATATTCTGATCCCCTTCATTAGGCTCCTGTCTGTGTCCTTAATACATGGTTCTGCCCCCAACAGAAGAAGGGGACCTGGGGAGAGGAGCCAAATTTAGGTGGGAGATGATGAATTCATTTTGGGTTGTGTTGGCTAAATGTGCCTGTGGGATCTTCAGTGGAGATGTACTGAGAAGAGAAAAATGAGTCTGAGCTCAAGGGAGTGATCTGAATTAGAGCCATAGATTGGGAAGGAAGTGTTTTTAGGTAGCGATTAAAATCATGATACGGTTATGATCACAAAAGGAGTTTTATTTTCAGTGATGTAAAAACAGCAATGAGGCAAATAAGTAAATAAACAAACAAACCTAGGAAGAATTTTTTAAAAGAAAGATGAAACCATTAAAGAGTCAGAAAAATAAGACTATACTAACGATAATAATACCCAAATTTAAAAAAAATTACAATGTGTCTCAGACTATTCTAAACACTTTGAAGATATTAACCCACTGAATACAACAACTCTATGAGGTAGTAGTTGTAATATTATCATCATCCCCATTTTGCAGATGAGGAGAATGAGGCAGTACAGGTAGTAAGTAGAAGAGCCATGATGCAAATCCAGGCAGTTTTGTCTGAGTCTATCCTCTTAACTGCCTTTAACAGACAGCTTATCTGACAATTAACAAAACAGGAAGCACAAATGTCTAATGAAATTCTGGAACAGTATGCCCTCACTAGCAATCAAATAAGTGTACAATGAAATAAGACACTTTTTAATTTTAATATTTGGCATAGTTATTCTATAATAATTATGTCTAGAGTTAGAAGGACTTCCTTGAAAAATGAATTAACACACTCTATTCTTGGGAAACTTTCATGTAATAATTCACTTCTGGTGATATATATAGCTTGGAAATATCTGGAATAAAAGAATGCTCATTGCAATATTACTCAGAGTAGAAAAATTGGAAACAATCTAAATTTCCAACAAAGGGTGAATTAGTAAGTAAATCTTGGTACATGAAATACAATTATTAAAATCTTGAATATGCAATGCTTTTAGTAACAGGGGAATTGCTTATGTGATAATGATAAGTTGAAAAAGCAGAGTGTGAAATTGTATATTTCTCCATAAATATAGAGATCCTTTGGCTTCCTCTCTAGTATAAAGCACTAGAATTCCAGAAAGTATTAGTAGCTTCCTCTCTAATGGAGCAGAATAGAGGAGAGCTGGCCCAGGGGAGTTCCCCTGTGACCTTGAGACAGTAACTTGACTGAGTCCTAGACTGGTTGGATCAGTAAAATGCAAGCCCAGAGCAGGTCCCCTCTCTTCCCAACTTGCTGGTCTGCTTCACAGATGGGAGCTATAGAGACGTCTCAACCTCCAAGTTCTGGGCCTCAGACAGCACGTGGTTCCAGGCTCCATCTCTGGTAGAAGCAGCCCCTGTTCCTCTGAATCCCATTCCTTATGCCACATGTTCCCAGGAATAAGGTAACTAATTAACTAATTCATTAGTGCTTCAAAAAGGAGGGAATGCAAAGGGGTCAAGGGTATTAGGAAGTCATCGATTCCCCATGACTGTTCTCTAGGTTGAGGGCTGTGATGTTTGAAGGAACTGAGCGTCAGGAACTCCGTCCACCTGGGAAAGGGGTTCTCTGCATGCTCTGCCTAATAGTGTTAGGGTTGAGCTGCTGAGATTTTTTTCCACATTAAGCCTAAAACCATCTGCCTAATTTCACCAGCCATTAACCCATTCTCTATCAAGACCCCTTTGGAACTTCTTTCCTTTAGAGAAGAACTTCCTCCTCTAGGGTACAGCCCTGGTCCCTTGCCAGCCTGGGGTTACTCTCAGTTAGACCCTACAACCTTCTAACCTTCAGGAACATTCCACAGTCTCATGACTTATCTTCGACAGAACCACAGCATTGCCTGCCAGGGCCCATCACTGAAGGCCTAGCTAACAGTCAGGCCTGGAACACACCTTGCACCCCAGACACTGAAGAAATTCCAAGCCCCGCTCACTACTGCCCTCTAGCCACTCCTGCTTTCCCTGGATACCACGAGTCAGGCAGACTTAAGGTCTCTGGCCAGTCAGGAGCTTCCTTATTCTGGGATTTAAGGGCAAAGTTCATCCTGCGCACAGAGGAACTAGAGCCAGAAAACCTACTGGAGTTAGACAAGGGAAGGATGGAGTTGTCTATACAATGTCTTAAGTCAGTGTAGTCCACCTCATTTGAACTCTAGGGAGAGGGGATGTGCCGGGGGTGGGGGCGTGGCGAGGGGAGACTCTAGCTATGGTCTGAAGAGGCTGTCAGAGGCACACTCACTCACTAGAGTCTTCCCAGGCGAGGGCTGCTCATGGTCGCATTACTAAAGGCCACACATGTCTCTAGCCTCCTGGCTCCTATGGAGGGCTTAGAATCCTTGAAGAAGCGCCAGAGCACCAGAGGTGGTCTCCCCAATTACAGCAGCCGTGCCTTTCCTTCAGCACTGAGAGTAACCCAACAGGCCGACACAACGCCAACCTCATTCTGGTTCCTGAAGCCTTGGCCTTGAAAAGCCAGTTCATCTTCCCGTGCAGGAAGGAGCCCTTGTCACCCTCCTCAGTCACATCTCATTTTCTTGGTAGTCATCCATACACAGGCATACCTCCAAGATACTGTGGGTTTGATTTCAGACCATCACGATATGGCAAGTATTGCAATAAAGCAAGTCACCTAAATTTTTTGGTTTTTCAGTGCATATGAAAGTTATGTTTACACTATACTATTGTCTATTAAGTGTGCAATAGCATTATGTCTAAAAAACCTCAGTGTACACCCCTTAATTTAAAAACACTTTATTTCCAAAAAATGCTAACCATCATCTTAGCCGTCGGGGAGTCATAATATTTTTTGTTGGTGGAGGGTCTTGCCTTGATGTTGATGTTGCCGACTGATCAGGGTGGTGGTTCCTGAGGGCTGGGATGGCTGCAGCAATTTGTTAAAATAAGACAACAATGAAGTTTGCCTCATCTATTAATTCTTCTTTTCACGAATGATTTCTCTGCAGCATGCAATGCTGTTTGATAGCATTTTACCCACAGTAGAACTGCTTTCAAAATTGGAGTCAATCCCGTCAAACTCTCCCACTGCTTCATCAACTAAGTTTATGTAATATCCTAGATACTTTCTTGATGTTTCAACAGTCTTCACAGCATCTTAACCAGGAGTGGATTCCACCTCAAGAAAGCCCTTTCTTTGCTCATCTGTAAGTAGCAACTCCTCATCCGTGAAAGTTTTATCATGAGATTGCAGCAATTCAGTCGCATCTTCAGACCCCACTTCCAATTCTAGTATTCTTGCTATTTCCACCACATCTACAATTACTTCCTCCACTGAAGTCTTGATCCCTCAAAATCATCCACGAAATTTGGAATCAACTACTTCCAAGCTCCTGTTAATGTTGATATTTTGTCCTCTTCTCATCAAAAATGTTCTTAATGGCATCTACAGCTGTGAGTCCTTTCCAGAAGGTTTTCAATTGACTTTGCCAGACCCATCAGAAGAATCATTATCAATGGCAGCTATAGCCTTATGAAATATATTTCTTAAATAATACTTAAAAGTCAAAATTAACCCTCGCCACAAACCTTCAATTTGTAAAAAACTCAATAAAGCAAAATGTAATAAAACAAAGTATGCCTGACAACATAGGTGTTAATTTTACAGTAGATCATTAGAATATATTTCCTCAATAGAATATGAACTCCTCCAGGAGAATGTAATCTCTCTTACTTTAATTTTAACTATATGAGGACAGAGATTTTTGTCTATTTTATTTACTGTCGTATCCTCAATGCCTAGAACAGTGTTTAGTATATAAGAGTACTCAATAATTATTTAGGAAATGAATGATTAAAAGGAACTGTTTTTCAAAAAGAAGTTAATTAGAATGATGTTAACAGGTAGCCCACATTTAAAAAAAAAAAGAAGAATTTAATAAAAGAATTTAATAAAATTGTGGAAGAATATTCTGAGTGAAAAGTACAGTGGCTTTCTGTAGTAAATCAAATATTCCTCATAAAATTAGGAAGTTAGCACATAAGTAAAATAAGTAATATGCTTAAAAAAATGTTTAGTATATTCATCAATGGCTAATGTAATGGGAAGTTCAATTATAAGAAGTTTGCAGAATGGCATGATATTGGAGGATTTTATTAAGTCTATTAATGTCTGTGATCTTGGAGGAAAGGTGCACTTCTCTCTTCACACGGCAAAGATGGATGGAGTTCTTCAGGAAAACATCTCTTCGGTCACCAGGCTGTTTAATCTTGGTTCTCACTGTCATGCTGATGCAGACAGAGTAAAGAGACAGAGTAGGTGATTAAATAGTTAATCCCACTAGGGAATCATAAGTAGACAGAAAACTAGGGGAGACCCCTATAAGTTAATGATCACTCAGGAAAGCAGTCTTTCTTAACAACAAACCAAGCAGGCTTGACTAGCAACAAAACAATGCAACAGGAGCACGAGACATGCCCCAAAACAATAAAACAATGATGGAATAAGACCTACATCCACCCAATGAAGTCAGCAAGTTAATTATCTTTGAGAAGGGGCTTTCTTTGCACGTACTAAGAGCAGAAATATAGGGGAAAGGTGACATTATACTGAAACCTGAGATGATGTACCCTGTTTTAGTATTTGTTTTTTGCCCATTTCCATAGCACCATGACAGTCCCGATTGGGCCATATAGGGTCAAAAACTCCCTTGCCCGATGTGTAGGAGGAGTTAATGACGGAAGACTCGAAGAATGAGGAAGAAGGTGGTCTTCCCCTCCTTCCCACTTCTCCTTTGTTTATAAGAATGTAACCCTTTAAGTGCTTGGGGTGGCACTCCCTCTCCTGCCCGCGTGTATCTCTCACAAGTATCTTATACTATTAAATCCACTTCTTACCTATCACTTTGCTTCTTACTGAATTCTTTCTGTGCCGAGACAAAAGAACCTGAGCTTCAGTAAGTCCTGAGATCAGGTGTGCAGTTTCAGTCAGAAGACCGTGGGTTAGCGTCCTCTCCTAAACTAGAGTTTGTGGGTTCAAGTCCCATCTGAAATGCAGCTGGGTTAGAAATCCATCCAAGGAGTGCGGTTTTAGCACTGCAGGACCAAGTTAACACAGGGTCTGCATCCTCACTAGGATAGTCAGAAATGCCTTGTGGCACCATAAACCATCATCTGGTAGAACATCTGGTGCTGATTGCAGCCTAGAGAAATATACAGATGCGGTGGCCAGCAACTCACATGGCAATTGCTTCAATTATTCAACCACATATGGATAGAGTGCCTTGTGCTGGTTTTCAAATGCATTACTTGAACACCTATGTGCATATAAAGAGGGTAGCCTCGTGCATGCTGCGATAACCACCGAAGCATATCACCCTTAGTCACAGAGGAAAAGATATTATCATGTGTTATACTCACCTGATTAGTAGTACATGTCAATTACATTGGTGTTTTGCCTGAAAGTCAGGATGAAATTTTATGCTTGCTGTGGAGTGGCAGACATATTTTCCCTTGGGTGACCACAGGAAATGTGCCAAGAAGTGCATTTTGATTAGTATGCTGTATTCATGGACAAGCTTTCCAAGGCTTTCACTTCTTTTAAGTGAGCTGGCATTTGGAAACCTTGCAAAGACCAAGATTCTGTAGAAAGTTCATTTGCTGATTCCATGGAGGGTGATGGCAGGCATTGGAATAGGTGAAATCGCACTTGAATTTTCTATTAAAAACATCTCAGATAAGTATGTTTTTGCACTACCAATATTATTATGCTTGGCCGTGTTTATGTTCAAAGACTTCATTTCCTGTTTAACCTTTAATTTAGGACAAAGATGAGGATGTTCAGTCTAAAGTGACTGACAGAGGAAAGTAAGAATTGAACCTAATTAATAACATATAAACTAATGACTTCAAGCTTACGTAAAACAATGCTCAATCCTTTGCCAAAAGTGAGTTTTCTTTAGCTCTCTCTAAAATGATAGTGACCCAATTCCTAATACGTAGGTTTGAAACTTGTTGTCCATTCATTCAACATTTATTAAACGGTCGTTTATTAAATGGTCATGCAAGATACTGGATTCAAAGATGAAGAAAACAGCACTCTAAAAGAGCATACAATTCTGTGGGAGGTAAGAAGAAAATGCTTCTACCTAGAGAACTACAGTAAAAGCCCAGCTATCCCACAAAATCTAGCCCTGTGTTTATTTGGTTATTTGAAATTCAGTGAAATAAATCTTAAAATATTTTACTTTAATTAAAAAGTAACAAGTATACCTTTATTCACCAAGGCTTTGAATTAGAACCAGGGTCTTTCCTCTGAGTATAAGTTTGGTGATCAGGCTGTTTTCTTTAACGACTTTAACACGCATTTAAAGCAATTGCTTGAAAATGCTTATAAAGAACTCTGAGCACAGAATCCTTTTAGATTTTTGTAATCCCCGTACCCTCCCCTCAACAAACAATCTTGTCTTAAATATATCTTATTCCAAAGAAAAATTCATATTTATGAAGTCTTTCCAGGGTATTCTGATTAGTTTTCATAGAAACAAGTGTTTTGATGTGTATTTTTAATTTCTTTAATGTTTAATTATATTTTGTAATTATTAAAAAATATACACGTTTGGAAACTAATACATATGACTCACACTCAATTAGTAGGGGCAGAAATGCAGGTGCAGCTTGAGAGCAACCTATTAGAACACAGAGACATTGGTTAATCTATTTTATAGAGGGAATAGAGAGCATGGCTCAGGCTGCCAATTTGCTAAGTTATTTTCCAAGAAAACAAAGCATCAGATAGAGGAGAATAATGTTTCTTTTCATCTTTATCCATAAGAAGGCATAATTTTTATATTGGTAAAGCTAGGGATAACTTGAAAATCTCTCCAGTCTTTCTAAAAAGACTCTAGAATCAAAATCAATACTGAAACAAACGTGGACCAAGCCATAGCGCTAATGGCTTTGTCAAACAGCTACAAAGATATAATGTTGTACCTTCAAAACAATGGAAATATCAGATTTTCAGATACACAAGACACAAACTACAAGGTAATTTTACACTGGTAGAACAACATTCCTTTTAAGAGAACAAAATACGGTTGACCCTCAAACAACATGGAAGTAAAGGGCACTAACCCTCCGAGCAGAAAAACATCCAAGTATAACTTATAGTTGGCCCTCCATACATGTGGTTCCTCCACATCTGCAGTTCTGCATCCACGAATTCAACCAACCATGGATTGTATAGTATTGCAGTATTTACTATTGAAAAAAAATCCGCTTATAAGTGGACCCGTGCCATTCAAACACATGCTTTTCAAAAGTTAAATTATAATATGTCTGCTGTGGCAGCTAAATCTCATAGTTGGAGAATATTAGAATCACAGAAAGAAATTTGGTGACCAACTGAATAATGTGAACGTACAAAAGAGCATTACCATGATGTCAGAGTGAAGCTGTCTCTCAGGCATTCAGCATGCTATTACCTTACCCTGGTCTTGATGAAGATCACAAGAGAAATTTGTCACACAGCCATAAATAGTTTACTGTCTTGATGAAATGCTTCGGAAGAAGTTAAACAGGGATGAATCAGTAGCAGGGTGCTGTTTACGACACCTAAAGTGTTTGGTGGTTATCTGAGTGAGATAGATTTTTTTACATGTAAATAGTCATCTATTGGGGTCTCATTGATATGATGCTCTGCTGGACCTTTTAAAACAAAGAGAACTCAGTTTTTTGGTTTATCCATAAATTACGACCTTCATTTTTCATTCAGTATGATGGTGATCTGTTTCTCAATTTTCTAAGTTTTCCTCACTCCTGATCTACTTTCTTTCATTCACATAGATGAGATGGTCAGTGTGCTTTGTATAAGATTCTGGTGGCTCACGTTGTTCCAGAAGTGGCCTGTCTTTTGGTACTTCATTCAATTTAAGATCTCTCAGGTTGCAGAAATGAGAGTGAAATCTTGACATTATTCCACCTTAGAGAACTATGGTTTGATAGTGGAGAAATTTCTGATGCCCTTTCTGGCTTGGTGTCAGTGTGAGAGATGATCTTAATGGAGATCACTGCATAAGCTTTCTGGTTATCCAATTAAGCAAATGTGGTCATCTAGTAGGAACTAATTTGTTTCATACACTCATTTCAATATCCATAAACTTTTCTAGCTTCAGCTCAGCTGGTCATGTTCTCTTCATGGACTTAGATGTGGAATAACCTTTAATTGACGTGCTCTGTTTTGTCATTCAAAGACCAGTCAGGAAAACAGAAACCACTCTAAATATTAAAAATAAGTACTTTAACATTAAGGGTTGTTAACATAGGCTGACAGCAACCCAGAAGTTAGTAACAGCAGAAAGTCACTACAACCCCTAGGGCTGGAGGGCAATGGGAAGGAATGGTGTTGCCAGCATGCAGAGGCCAGCTAATGGAGGCCTGTTGGGCCTGGGAGTGGGAGGGCCTGTCTGCCGGGAGATAGAACTTGGGAAGTAGACACTTCCCAACAGTATCTAGAGGCACAGAGAGAACTTAGCCATTGCAGGAACACCAAAGGGAGCAGAAAGAGGGGGTGAAATATTTTGACTTCTCTCACCTTCCTATGGCCAAGACTATCTTGTAAGTCTTGGAGCCTCAGAAGGGACCTTGCAAGTGTATTTCAATGTGGTAAAGAAAAGAAAGAAAGGGCAGGTAATGAATCTAAGCATAAAAAAACTGATGACTGACACACTTGCATTTTAGTGGTTTCTAAGTAAGGTACAGAGCCAAAGTGTATAAAAGATGATCCGTTGGGATGCAGCAAGAGAATACGAGACCTTCTATAATTATTTATTTTTATCTAGGAGAAGAAAGAAATTAAACATTATTATTATTATTTAATATTTGGATTGACCCTGACATGTCACTCAGTTGCTCTACCAGATGGCCATGTATCTTTTATACAGTGTGATAAATGAGTGTGAGGCAAACGGAACGCTCGGAGTAGGTTGATGTGGGGTAGGAAAGTTCATTCATTTGTCTGCTTTTAGCACACTGCATCATTCCACAGTGTGTTTTGCCTGAATATGTGGACTTATGAGTTGTAGGAGCTAATTTTGACTACACTCACCCACACAATAGTGGACACCACATTAAAGAATTGACAGTAATACTAATAATGCAAGCACAGACTAACAGTAGGAAATGGCAGCCTTCATTGGCCATTTTACAAGGTAAACAATGGTGATTGAATCAGAATGGATAAGAAACTAGCCCCAAAGTTCAAAATTATATGAAAGATTATTTGAAATACAGATTTGCTTCAATTATTTACAAAAATGAATTTTTCCCTAAGTACATGTGGTACGTTGCAAATTAGCAAATTATGATATTATAGAGGCAGATCATAACCCTTGCAGTTGTTTTATAAAAATTCTAATGTCTATACTGCAGTATTCCTTTTTTTGTTAGAATTTTGTTTCTGTTAGTCATATGAATGCTTTAGTACTGACTACTCGAAATACTTATTGAAGTGAGAGATTGTGAGCTTATGTTTAATAGTGTTTGTGAAAAGTGGTATTTTTTTTTCTTGTGATAAAGTTTTACTCAGAAATTATGTTTTTAAACAGTACTACAATTTAACAGCTTTTATGATGAAACCTAAAGCTGAGATTTACTTCAAGATATTTGATTTAAAAGAAAACATATTTCAGAACAAATGAGAATAAAAATTTCTGTTACTAAATAAATAAGTAGGGACATAAATAAATAAAATCGACCCACCTTTCCAATAGTGACTCACTTTTCAGATTTACACTTGTATTCTGTCTTATATCCCAGCAGTTTTTTTCCTCTATGTTCATTTAAATGCCTTTTGATGTTCTTCATAAAGATTTTGTGTACAGACATGGACTCCAAAGTTTAATGTTATCCCCTGTGGATTGTACCTATCAACTTCAAGCCCAATTAATTGCCATGTAAAACTTCATTGGTTATTGGGTCAATGTTAAAAACAGTGAAGAGTCTGAGATTTTTATGCTACTTGCAACCTAAAAAGTTGGTCTGCCAAAGTTTCATAGATGCTGGCAGTAGACTTGAGACTCCTGGTTCAGAGAGAAAGAACTTTAAAAAGACTTTTAAGATACAACAGGCAGGGCAGTGTGAGCTTTGTGTTTGCATCAGTTCTTCCTCTCTCTCTAAGTCTCAAGGATGCAAAGCTGAGCAGGGAGAGACTACATATTCCGTGGGTTTTTATCACAGCTGAGGAACCCCAGTCTTTTATAATGGACCACAAGCAAAATTGCCCAAACTTTGCCTAGAGGTAGACATTATCTTTATTATACTAGGCAGCAACAAACCTGCCTCTGCTCCAGAAACACTATCTCTATCTTCCAAGGTGACACACTATACAAATATCCTTGAAAAGACCATCCAGAACAAAAGGCAGTCAGTGCCTCTGCACATACAATGTGCAAAACATGGGAGACCCATGGAGAATGGTCTCCCCAAAACTCAGTAGCTCAGACATGTAAGTTCCTTATTTGGGGGATAGAGAGAATGAGGGCAAAAGGATTATTAGGTACATTCCGTGTGTCTGATTTTGTTCAAAGGATTCTGAAAATTCAAATTCTTAAGTACATATTATTAATTACATTTAGTGAGAGTAGTGCATGCTAATATAAATATAAATTAATTTAAAAATAAATATACACATAAATGTTAAGGATGTATTACCCTGCCAAAAAAAAAAAGTTTTACTAATAGTAGTGTAAGATTAATGAAAGTTTGAAGATATCTATTATTTTAACCAACTATTAAGTTGAAAAACAATTCAGAAGAAAATGGCTAAGGTCCCTGTCAATGAGGAGGACAGTAAAACAGGGGACCTATGCTTTGGAATTAAGTAGATCTGTATCCCATTCCTGGTCTTCCTCTGCAACAAAGGCAGGCAAACTAATTTCTCTATGCCTCAGTTATCTTAAGTTCTGAAAAAAATGTATAATTTTTTTTTTAATGAAGAACATCTACTACTGCTGTTAAAACAAGGTAGAAAATTAGTATTTTTGGAGCGTACAACAAATTGCTATTGTAGACAGAAAATAAAATTATTAGAAAAAGATTAGTTGCAGTTTTAATCTTATTTTATATAATACTGGTTTAATTAAAAGAAAAAGAATACAGGTCATATACTCTGTTATGTCTGTGATTTCTAAAAGTAGCAAAAGGGCAATCCTAAAAGAGGCAAAGGGAAAATATAAATGTCCTAGAATATAAGGAAGACTTTTAAAACTTTAAACATAATAGAAGAAGGATGTTTTAGTCGAAGCCATGTTTGATGGTTAAATGTGTGAGTATAATCCAAAATTTTTAATAAATGTTTAACTAACTTCCAGGTTACAAAAATATAATTTATAAAAGACTGAGCAGAAACCATTGCTTCCACTTTCGTTGTAGAAAAGCTTCTTTGAGAAAGACTGATGAATTGTTTCCTTTTGCCTTTCCCACTCTCCTCTTCAAACATTGGAATTTACATGGCACTTTGTTTTCAACCTTAATTTCTAGTTCCTGATTGTCAGTCTCATATGCCCCATGCTTGTGACATAACAAATCTCTTCCCATGGAGATAGTGGCTTGTGATGTCTTAATTAAATGCACTGTGAGGTTTGAACATTTCAAGAATAAATAATCATTCTAGGAGCCAATCTAAACACAAGTGAAAATAAAATATACGGTGCATAAATGAATAAATTATAGACAAAAATGAGAGATAACATGTAAAGGACAGATAATACCATCACTTTTCTGATGACTAGTGTTCCTGCAACCATATTTATAATAACATTTCATATGAACAAGTTTAAATGCATTACGTACTACTGTGTACCTGTGGATCCAATGAACATCTATTCCACTTATAAATTCTTAATTCACTCATGTTCTCAGGACTTGGTTTTGGAAATATCAGTTATTTAGGTTTCTTTTGAAAAATCTGTACAGGAGTACTTTTTGTTTGCAAAGGAAGATATAATAAGTATTACATGAAAATTTTGTCAATCAATATGGTTAAATCATCCTGTATCTGTTTGACAATTCCTTTTTAAGTTTTGCATTTTTAACGTAAATATACTAGTTATAACCAGAAAGTCAGACAGTGGTTCCCTCCAACTAAGTCACAAAAAAACCACTACATGAGTCAACCTGTCTGATGGACTGTTAAGCAAAAGCACTGAAATTTTGCAAAACATTCATTTTCATTTGAGATACCTATATATACACACACATATATATATATTCACACACACAATGTTCCCTTTTGATAATTATAAATAAAATGAGCCTGAGTTTAAAACAAGTCATTTGCTAAAATGCCTTTTTTGCAAACTTGGGATTCTAGGAAGTTCTGAGGACTGAAATGTAGTCATTCATTTTGCTGTGCTTTTATTAAGCCTCAGTTCCCTGTATCTGTATACAGTCTGAAAGGCTCCAGATCTAAAGATAATCAAGATCACATGACTGAAGAATGGGCCAATTGTATGCAGATCCAGGATCCATCAGTGGAAAGCTAATGACCTCCTTGTTGAAAGCATATAATCATTTTGAAGTATCTTCTTTGGGTTTTTTTTGGTTTTTTTTTTTTAAGAGAATGTCAAAAAAGCAGAGTCTAATTTTATGTGCCTGGGAGTAGCTCTCTAAGCTTCAGGCAATACAAACGCTGCTATTACTGGGGAGTAAAGCTCTGCATAATTAACAAACATCATCAGCCTTACAGTTCCTGCAGAATGCGGTAAGTTCCTTGCCGGAAGGCTGCTCTCATCCTAGTAAGTCTGTTTATCCTGTCCAAGATTAGATTAGTTTAATTATTATGAAAAAGACTGCTAAGATCTTACAGCCTAATTATGCAAATGTTTCTAAATGTTCACAAAAGTAATTTATTTATTTGGAGATAAATGAATCTGTTTTGTCATAAAACAGATTGCAGTCCTGGCAATGCACAAGCAGGGTTATGCAGCCTTGGGCTACACCACAAATAGCAGTGGGATCCCTAGATTACAACCTTTAAAAACACATAAATGTTTTTAGCAGGTTCTTATTGTTTTTGTGAATTATAGTAATCCCAGAAAGAACTATCACAGGTTTAATACTCACCAACCTTGTTATGAAAACATGGTTTCTCAGCAGAAGCATTTAAAAGATGCTAACAGTTAAAACATTCCTGGTAGACCTATTAAGGTACACCTGTTTTATTATGTTTAGAGCATATATCTTCACAATATTGGGTTTTTTCCCCCTCTTTCTTGTAGTATCATAGTTTAAGTAACTCTTAAAAGAAAATACTGGAAACAGTAGGATATATGTGTAGATAATATTACCTATATCCATTTTACCTGTAAAAATAGTATTGCATTTTATTTTTTTTAATTTATTTATTTTTGGCTGCACTGGGTCTTCGTTGCTACGCACGGGCTTTTTCTAGTTGCGGTGAGCGGTGGCTTCTCTTGTTGTGGAGCATGGGCTCTAGGCGCGCAGGTTTCAGTACTTGTGGCTTGCAGGCTCAGTAGTTGTGGCGCATGGGCTTAGCTGCTCCGCGGCATGCGGTATCTTCCCGGACCAGGGCTCAAACCTCTGTTCCCTGCATTGGCAAGCAATTCTTAACCATTGCACCACCGGGGAAGCCCAGTATTGCATTTTAAATAAGTTAAACCAATGCCTCTATCTAAACGTGACTTCTAAATCATGTTTTAAATAACAATACTTTTATATATAATTTAGTTGAAGCTTGCAAACTTGGAAACACACACTTTAATTCTACCAAGTCTCTGAATCTAATAATTTTATAGTATTATCAATATCATTAATACCCCTAAATAGTCATGTCTTAAAATAACCCAACTGAGGTCAGTTATCCAGAGCTTCAAACTTTGACATCAGAAAACTTTTACAGTTTGCACAGGCTTAAGGATCTTTAGCAATAAATTCATTCATTCATTCATTCAAGGAGTGGGTCAGGTAGTTGATAAGGGAATTGTAGTGCATATATGTTGTTCTTGCTTGCCTGACATTTGTTATTCCTTCTTCTGGAAATAGAGCCCATTTAGCCTGGGGCAACCCCTTCTCTAGGTTTGAATGAGAGGAACTGTGACTCCTTCTCCCTTCCCTCCTACCACAGGGTGATCACATGACCTAAGTTAAGCCAATCCCACGATTTACCTACCAAAATTACCAGGGAATGATGATGATGATGGTGATAGAATAATAATGAGTGGCAATATTAAAAGGCATCATTTATTGAGTACTTTCTATATGCTGAACACTGTGATCAACTGCTTATATGCGTAATCTCGTTTAATTCTCTACTACTTTCCTACTGAAGCTGTAAAGCTATTAGAATGTGATATTTGGGGTATCAACAGCACACCATACGGGGAGAGTCTGTCAAAGAGATGGAGCTTTGAGGACAAAGACAGCATACTCTTGGACTTGTCACTTGCAGTTAGGAATCTTGGTGTCATAATTGTTGGGTTGCAAGTAATAGACTCTAAAATAGGGACTGGATCACTGCCATGGTTGACCATACCATGAGGAGCCATGTCCTGACCAGAGGACAAATGCAAATAAACTAGAGAATCTTGAACTTGGAAATAGATGCAGAATTTGAAGACCAGAGAAGAAGTGTATATATTTCAGAGTCTATATGGTAGTTGCTATGTATTATGTTTTTAAAAGTAGATATGTAAGAAAGAAGGTAGGGGTGCATATATGTTAGACAGTCCACAGTGAAATGCAAGGGAATGTGTTGCTATGAGGTGCCCAGCAACATTTTCCACTTATTTTGGTAAAAAAAAAACCTGTTTCATGTGGCGTACAGATCCCATGTTTAGGTTCAAAAGCGATTGTCCCATTTTCCTGCACTTGTGCATAGAGACAGGCACACAACCCAATTTAGACCAATCGTATTCTCCACTAGGAATTCTCTGCCAGATCAAATAGGGAGGAAACCATTTTTCAGCTGAGGTTGTTAAGCTGGTTTGATGTGGGTCTTTGGGGGTGACTGGTGGTGTGCGCTGTGACTATCTTGCCCCATTTATGACAGAGCCTGTCTGGAAGAGAAGCAAGTGGCAGAGGCAAGTGTTGAGCCCTTGGGTCTAGCCATGGCTAAAATCAGATCTCACCCTAGACTTTTCAGATACTTGAGTCAATAATTTCTCTCTTCTGCTTAAGCTAGTTGGAGTTTGATTCCTCTCACTTGTAGACAGGGTCCTGCAGAGAACAGAAGTTTGAATTTCAAATGGAATGAGCTAGAAACCAACATCATTTTTTCCCCTATATTTGTGTTTGTAACCATTGTTTTTAGATTTAGTTTGTTTTTAGAGATGTGAGTCATATTCATCTCAACTAAGGGTCCTAAACACAGCAAATCAAAATTTTGTTAACTTTGCTTATATCCACTAGCTTCTTTTCCTTTTGGAACCTGGGGCACATGATGGCAGACACCTCTTAGGGACTTGGTTAGAAATCTAACCAAGTACTTAGATTAGTACTTTTCTTGGTTAGAAATCTAACCAAGTACTTCCAGTCTTCTGCATTTCCTGTGTCTTTAACCACTGATAATACAGTAAGTTTGGGGGATAAATGTCAACAGCAAAAGACAATACCTATACAAATATACCAAAGTGTTTCTTTCAGCCAGGGTTTTAATAGGAGAATATAGTTTATTAGAAAGAAGTGTGTTCGAAATAACAGAGTTTGACTTTTGTGTGTGTGTTTAAATTAACTGCTATTTAAATAAGCAGAACGATAGGTCTACAGGAAGACTCCACCTGAAGTTCTCTTGTGTATTAAATGGATGGTATGAACGATGAGCTTAACAGACTCTCTGATGTCACCATTATCTTAGTTATTGAAGCCATTAGAAGCTGTGTGCTGTCAGTTAAATGATCATATCTCAAGTGCACCTGCTTTATAATTATTCATTTGGTGCAAGATCACTAACATATTCCTTAAGTCATGTACAGACAATTTGACTTAACATTAACAATTTTTTTGCTCTTTAGAACAAATTAATGAGGTATATAAGTATATGGGTGCACAGAAATCCTATACAATTCAAATAATTAGGCTACAAAAGATCTACAATTTGTGTGACTTGTTTATCTGTATATAAGTGATAGCTGAGACTCATGAGCAGATATGATATTTAAGAAATTTCTGAAATAATGAAAAAATAATTGCAGTGGACAAACTAATGCAGATTTCTCATTCAATTGAGTAATCAACAGAGTACTTCAAACAACTGAAGATATTTATTATAAGACGGTGATGACATCTAATTAATAGAATTCCAAGGATTAAATGAAATTACAGCTTTTAGCACACTGCATATAGTAAGGACTCAGTTCATGATTATAATATTAACAATAATATGCTCAGTGCTATGCATATATAGAAATATAAAATATAATTTTTGTCCTCAAAGAATTTATAAGCTACTAGAGAAAATATAACCAAAAAAATTCGATAATATAGATAATTTAGGTAAACAGTGACAATATGCTTCCCTGTTCTGTAGTTGGTTCTTACGTGCCACGCATTGTCCTAAGTGTTTCACTTGGGTGTATTAATCAGTTTAATCTTCATAATATACCTACAAGGTTAGTACTACTTTTTTTTTAAATCCTCAGAGTTCATTTTTATCTTTAAGATAGGTATCTATTTTATTTTATTTTATTTTATTTATTTCATTACTATTATTTTTTTGGCTCCACGACATGCGGGATCTTAGTCCCCCAACCAGGGATCAAACCTGAGCCCCCTCAGTGGAAGTGCGGAGTCCTAACCACTGGACTGCCAGGGAGTTCCCAAGGTTAGTACTATTAATATCTTCAGTTCACACACAAGGAAAATGAGAAGTTAAGCAACTTAGTTTCAGTCACACAGCTAGGAAAAAAACACAGCTAAAAAAAAAGCAGGGGCAGAAGCAGAGAGACCAACTAGGGAGCAACTGCGAAAATCCAGGCAAGAGGTGATGATGACCTGGACCAGGATGGTAGCTAAGAAAGTGATAAGAAGTGTTTGAATCCTGAAAATATTTTTATGCTAGAGCCAACACAATTTATTGATGGATTGTATGTCAGGCGTTAAGAAAAATTATGCAAAACTTGGAAATAAGGCAAAAAGTGGATGGTGTATGATTTTGATGTTTTTTGGAGGCAAAGGCCCAACTAAATGTTATCTCGATGTATGTACTTTGTTTGCATTAAAGATCTCAGGCTCACTGAAGTTACAAGTTAACTTGTAGATTTCTGTCCAGTGGAGAGGCAAATAATCCTGTCTAGTGGAAAAGATAACCTCAAACATTATAGTTTATTTTTCTGTGGGATAATAATCAGTTTTATATCTAAACCAGCAACCTCTTCCTAATATTTCTTAGTGTGCTTATAAATACATCTTACTGGTTCCCTCATCAATATGCTTCTGACACGTGTTCAGTTGATACTTGGATGAGAGTCATGAATTTTACATTGGAATATTACACTTTTAACATGAGTAAGAGAAAAAATCAAGGATGACACCACAGTTGTTGTCTTAGCATTTAAAAGGAGGCAGTGATCATTTTCTGAGTTGAAAAAGTATGACAATGGAGCAGGATTGGTGGGGAGGGGCTGGTGCAGGGGAATGAGAGTTTGAGTTGAAGCATTTAAATGCCTATAGTGGAGTCATTCAATAGGCAGAGTCAGATATTCAGGTGAGAAGCCCAGGCTGAAGAAATAAATTTGGGGGAGCTCATATAGATGAAACTCAAAAGACTGCATGAGATTACCTAAGCATGAGTGTAAACAGAAGAAAAAAAGTCCAAGGACTGATTCCTGGGGCACTCCACCACTGAAAGATTTAGAATATGAGGAGGAGCCAGCAAAGGGCATTGATAAGGAACAGCCACAAGGGCAGAAGAAAATTTGATAGAGTGATATCCCAAAAGGCAGGAAAAGAAATTGTTCCAAGAAGGAGATTGATAAATTGTGTCAAATGATGCCAGTAAGATCCAGGATGGAAACTGATCATTGGCTTCTTGCATCCTGAAGACCTTGGACAGAGCAGTTTGGGGCCATAATGATGACTAAAGCCAGACTGATGCAGTGGCATAGAGAGAGACCGTCAACCACAGAAATATAAATGGTAGAATGAATAAAGTGGAGTATAGTCATACAATAAGATATCAGGAATACAAATGAATAAACTAAAGGTACAAACAAGAACACAGATGCACCTTATAAACATAACACTGAGCAAAAAAGCAAGACATAGAGTACCTACTACATGATTTCATGTATTAAATGTGCAGAACTAAGTAGAGCAAAGTAATACTATTTATGGACGCCTACACTGGTTGTCAAACTATAAAACTATAAATAAAAGCAAGAAAATGATTACCATAAAAGTCAAGTTGGTGGTTCCCTCTTGGGAGGAGGAAAAGGAATGTGACTTAGAAAGGATACATGGGTTGCTGACCATGTTCTGTTTCTTAAGTGATGATTATAGGAGTGGTTTCCTTATAAGTATTCATATACATTATTCATCTGCATTATGTTTTCTGCAGTGTTTTACATGTGTGCTTATCTCACAATAACATTTATTTTTAATAATTAAAAACTTTTTTTAATAATTTAAAATTTTCAGTAAAGGGAGAGGGGCAGAGAAATGGGGCAATGGCTGGAAAGAGATGTGAGTTCAGTGGGAGAGAGTGCCACATGTTTGGCAGCAGAGGGAAATTATCCTATAGTGAGGGAAAATTGATGACTTAGGAGAGAGGAGGTACAATGCAGAAGTGAAATCTTTGAGTACGTAAGAGGAAAACACAAGTGGGAGTTGGCTTCAGACAAGAGAACTAGTAGTTCATATGTATAACAAGAGAGAAGCTGTTCATGGGTGTAGATGCTGGATGTTTGGCAAACTAAATGACGGCAGCAGATAGGTTTTTTGATTGCTTCTATTTCCGCAGTCTAATAAGAAATAAGTCATTGTCTGATATTATAGAGGAGGAAGTGTTGAAGGTTTGAAGAAAGGAGAGGTGTGAGATCATTATCTAAGGGGCAATGGAAAATAAGCTGTCTAAGGAAATGTCTAATAGGATTGTCTATCGGGCAGCAAGCACTAAGGTCTCACTTGAAGTTAGTGGTCAAGAATTTAATGTAAAATGGTCAGTGACGTTACGTGGTTTTCTCCAGTGGCACTCAGTTCTGTAGATACGAGTGCTAAGTAGTTTAATAATTGGATTTAACTAGAGTTGGGATTTTGCTGGGCAGATATTGTTTGGAAGAAACTAGCAAGGAAGTCCATGCAAAGAAACGTTTAGAATGGTAGCTTATAGAAGCCAAGGTTCGTAAAAGGGTAAGTGAGAGTGAAAAGGTTGCAGAGTCAGTGAATTAGGGGTACTGGTAGCGTTGAAGAATGATGAACCATATGAAGCAAAGAATATACACAGCTACAATATTGAGTTAATATTTGCGGCCAAATACTGATTTAGGAATATAAAAATTAGAGTACAGCTTTGTACACTTTCTCATGAGTTCCTTTATCCTCTTCAAACCTCCTTTCTCTTTTTCCATACATACCTTCCTGAAGCAGAATGAATTGAATAGGAAGGAAAATGTATGTGGGTGGGGGCAGGGGCATGGTGCGTAAAAGAAAGAAACATAGAAGGAAAAAAATCTCCCATGGAGAAAAGGAGATTCCTTTGTCCCCATGGACTCAGACTAAATAAATTCATCCTGTGGGGACATAAGAAGAGCTATTTGTCTCGGGCAGCATTTGAGCCATGACCATTGTCCCTTCTTGGGTGGGTAATGAGACTTTCTTCCTTGTGACTCCTCACAGCACCTAGCACACTGCTCATTATCATTTCTAGCTTAATAACCAACAAAAAGCAGAATTCAGAGGGGAAAAGTTTGGGCAAGATCATTTCTTATTAAAGAAAAATTGTACTTCTGCAATTTGTTAAAACAAGAGCCAGAAATGGGGTCTAAAAATTTCCAATTACAGCACACTCCTCTAGACTCTGTATTCTCACACAATTTCTTTAGAAACTGATATGTTAGAGATAAGAAAACGAGGTGTATATATTTGTCCTATTAAATTAAATAATGTAAGCACTACATATAGGTGTTCCATGAAATCCTTTTCAATATTCCTATTCAAAAATATGGCCTGCAGGCTAATATTTTAAACGTTATTCTTTACAGACCACAGAATATCACCATTTGGGAGATTGTGTGAAAGTTCTTTGTGTATTAGGCAATGAAAATATTCATAAAATCAGAGGTATAATTAGCCTATACATGGTTATGTAAGAAGATGATTGTTTAAGAGACAAGTTTATCTCTAAGGGAAAAAATGCCTCCATACTTGATGTCTTAAATTTTAGCTTCTTTTTCTTTTTTTTTAAATTGAAGTATAGTTGATGTACTATGTTATATGTTACAGGTGTACAATATAGTGATTCACAATTTTTAAAGGCTATACTCCATTTATAACTATTATAAAAATACTGGCTATATTCCCTGTGTTGTACAATATATCCTTGTAGCTTATTTTATGCATAGTAGTTTGTAACTCTCAATCTCCTACCTTGATGTTGCCCCTCCCCCCTTCCCTCTCCCCACTGGTAACCACTAGTTTGTTCTCTATATCTGTGAGCCTGTTTCCTTTTTGTTATATTCACTAGTTTGTTTTATTTTTTAGATTCCACATATAAGTGATATCATACGGTATTTGTCTTTCTCTGTCTGACTTATTTCACTTAGCATAATACCTTCCAAGTCCATCCCTGTTGTTGCAAATGGCAAGATTTCATTCTTTTTTATGGCTGAGTAGTATTCCATTGTGTGTGTGTGTGTGTGTGTGTGTGTGTGTGTGTGTGTGTGTGTGTGTGTGTGTGTATACACCACATCTTCTTTATCCATTCATCTGTTGATGGACCCTTAGGTTCTTTCCACATCTTGGCTATTGTAAATAGTGTTGCTATGAACACTGGGGTGTAGGTATCTTTTTGGATTAGTGTTTTTCTTACTTCTACAGAGCAATACTGTCTAAATGGGAATAGTATATAAACAGTAGAACAAACGAGCTGGCACAGTGACCCCACTCTTCTCCAGGTGGATCCACCTCACTTGATAAGATGTCACAAGATGTGTTCAGGCCTGATGGTCCATGCCCCTGACTATTCTTTTTACACTGAGTTATACTGTAGCCCATTTCTGGAGACTCCCTGAGGTCAGATTTTGCCTCATAGATGTGGGGGGGGGGGTACCTGGATAAATTGCTCTTTTCCCAAGGACTCTGTCTCTCACACCACCTGAAAGATATGACCACCCACACTGCCAGAGTGCATCTTAAGCAGAAGCTCTGAGAGTTGAGAGCCAAGTCCCTGACAAAGCATAAAGGTTAAAGTCCAAATGCTGAGGACCATGTCACGAGCCCAGGATGCTTGACAGCACACAAGCAAGCAAGGGTCCAAAGCTGAGCTGCAACCAGCCAATGAACGTTTCAGAGGAGCCTAGAGCTCACCAAAGGATCTTGCTAGACCTTAAATCATAGTCGGCGTATGGGAAAAGAAACATGTTATAAAATGATAAAGGAATGAGGGTTTTCTTTTAATAATGTAATTCTAAAAATTCAGAGAATTGCATTTTATTCTTAGAAAAATACTATAGGTTTATGGAAGTAAAATTAGAAGGTAGCAAAAATAAAGAGGAAAAATAATTTCATAACCTGCCACGAAAGATATATGTGTATTTTTTTTAACAAAATGGAGTTAACAGCAATATTTCATCCTGTTTTTGTCACTTAATAGATTTAGAATAGTATTTTAAGGTATTCTTATCTAGAAAGGCAACCTACAAAAAGGAATAAATATTTGCAAGCCACCTATCTGATAAGGGGTTAATATCCAAAATATATAAGGAATTCATACAAATCAATAGCAAAAAATAATATGATTAAAAATGGACCAATACTTGAATAGACATTTTTCCAAAGAAGACATATAAATGGCCACCAGCTACATGAAAAGATCCTCAACGTCACTAATTATCAGGGAACTGCAAGTCACAATCACAATGAGATATCACTTCATACCTCTTAGAATGGCTATTATCAAAAAGACGAGATAACAAGTGTTGGTGATAATGTGGAAAAAATGGAACACTTGTGCACTGTTGGTGGAAATGTA
The DNA here is from genome assembly GCF_965194825.1 of Balaenoptera physalus. NCBI lineage: Eukaryota > Metazoa > Chordata > Mammalia > Artiodactyla > Balaenopteridae > Balaenoptera > Balaenoptera physalus. The sequence continues at coordinate 30,318,045 of NC_138891.1, forward strand.
AATTTGTGCAGCAACCATGGAAAATATCATGGATGTTCCTCAAAAAAATTAAAACTAAAACTACCATATGTTCCAGCAATCCCACTTCTGGGTATATATCAGAAAGAAATGAAATCACTATCTTGAAGCAATAATTGCACACCCATGTTCACTGCAGCATTATTCACAATAGCCAAGACATGGAAACACCTTAAATATCCATCATCAACAGATGAATGGATAAAGAAGATGTAGAATGTAAAACCATAAAAACATAATGGAATATTCCATCAAAACAATGGAATATTCAGCCATAGAAAGAAGGAAATCCTGCCTTTTGTGACAACATGGATGAATCTTGAAGGCATTATGCTAAGTGAAACAGGTAAAACAGAGAAAGACAAGTATGGTATGATAATCACTTACATGTGGAATATAAAAAAGCCAAATTCAAAAAATAAATAAATAAACAGTAGAACAGTAGTAGTTGCCAGGGGCTGTGATGGGGAAAATGGGGAGATGCTGGTCAAAAAGCACAAACTTCCAGCTATAAGATGAATAAGTTCTAATCTAATGCACAGCATGGTGACTATAATTAACAATATTGTATTATGTATTTAAAAATTGTTGAGACAGTAAACCTTAAAAGTTATCACCACAAAAAATAAATCGTAATTATGGGAGGGATGGAGATGTTAACTAACCTTATCGTGGTAATCATTTTACAATATATGTGTGCACCAAATCTTTATTTTGTACACTTTAAACTTACATATGTTACGTCAATATTGTCTCAATAAAGCTGGAAAAGAAAGTATAATATTATGGACCATCTTAATGCTGAATGAAATAAGGTATTCCACCTATTTCATTAATACCCTGTTGTTAAGTATTTAGATGGTTTCATTGTTGTTGTATACATCTGTGATGCCTTCTGTCACCAACAATCTGAGTTAGGTCAGACTTCACAGATGAAGGGCATAGTCCTCCACAAGAATGCCCTCACTTCTGAAACCAGCCATAAGTTCAGGGTTCTCCACGCCACCCCACTTCTGACCAGCTGGCTACCAATTTGGGAATCCCCACTAACCCCTCAGTTCCATAATTTCCTAGAATGACTTACAAAACTCAACAGAGAGCTACACTTATTACAGTTTTATTATAGCAAAAGAATACAAATCAGAACCAGTCAAAGGGGAATGATGCATAAAGACAAGTCTGGGAAGGTACCAAACAAGAAGCTTCCATCATCCTCAGGGACACATTACCCTCCAGGCACAACAATGTGTGACAATACACAGAGTATTGCTGACCAGGGAAGTTTACCTGAGTTTTATCAGGATTTTGTTACATGGACATGATTGCTTGAATGGAGTTAAACTCCAGCTCCAGCCACCCTCCCATCCCAGAAGGTCAGGCTCATGTCACAAGGCTTGAAGTCCTAACCCTTTAATCATATAGTTGATCTTTCTGCCGTGGCCACCCCTCTTCCTGAGTCATCTCATCAGCAGAAACATCAGCATAAGCTATCTACCATGAATAACATACACCCCTGTCACTTGGGAAATTCCAAGAATTTAGAGGTTAACTTCCAGGAACCAGGGACAACGACCAAATTCTTTATTACACAGCACCTAAAGTAGAAAATCAAGCTGATCACACGCCTCCATCCATAGCTCATTGTCCCAACCAGGGTCTGCAAATCTCTTCTCTTTTGTTTCTTTATATTTATTTATTTATTATTTATTAATTTATCTATTTATTTGGCTGCATCGGGTCTTAGTTGCAGCACATGGGATCTTCATTGCAGCCTGCGGGATCTTTCATTGCGGCCTGTAGGCTCTTCACTGTGGTGCGTGGGCTTCTCTCTAGTTGTGGCTCACAGGCTCTAGAGCGTGTGGGCTCAGCAGTTGCGGTGTGCGGGCTTAGTTGCCCTGTGGCATGTGGGACCTTAGTTCCCAAGCCAGGGATCGAACCCACATCCCCTGCATTGGAAGGTGGATTCTTAACCACTGGACCACCAGGGAAGTCCCTGATATATTTATTTATTTTTATTTTATACCTAATTCTATTTCTATCCCCCTTTTCCACTTTACCCAATCTAATACGTTTGTTATATATACTAAGATACTTTCTTCTTGACTTTCAGACAATTCTTTGTATATTTTATGTACTTACCTCTTGTTATTCTTAGACAATATGAATACCTTTTCCCTATTTACAACCATTTGTTACTTTTGTTTAAGGTGTCTTTCACTGAAATACACCTTTAATTTGATATAATTAAATCAACTATTTTTTTTTCTCTTTATGATTTGTACTTTTGCAGTCTTCTCTAAGAAGTCATTCCTCACTTCAAGGTTGCTAGGGTATTCTCCTACATTTTCTTCTACTAATTTATAATTTTCTTCTTTCACATTTAGGTCTTTAATCCGTATGGAGTACATCTCTGTATATGATACAAGAAAGGGATTCAAACTTTCCATCCCATATAGTGCACCAGTTTTCCCAATAACTTCTAAATAATTTATTCTTTCCCCATTAGTTTGTGTTGCCAAATTTACATAACAATTCCCATATAAACAGGTCTATTTCTGAATCCTTTATTATCTTTCTTGGTCTATTTTGTCCAGTATTATTCTTGTACTATAACTGTAGTATGTTTTATTATCTGAGGGTGAATCACAATATGTTTATATTTCTTTAAATTATTTCCTGCAAATGTTTGACTCATTTTGCAATTGTATTATTTTGCTGTCATAAATGACGTATCATTGTCTCCTGTATTTTCTAGCTAGTTATTATTACTGCCATAGAAGAAGGCTATTGATTTTTGTTAGCTGATCTTGTCTTCAGCAAGCCTGGTCAATTTTCTCATTAGAACTAATAACTTGCCTGTTGATCTCTTGGGTTATCTACACAGCTGAATATATCACCAGCAAATAATGACAGTTTCATCTCTTCCCTTTCAATATTTATGCCTCTCATTTTTCCTTTCCAATTTTATATTACTGGCATTGCTATAATAAACATCCTGAAAGCTAAACACAAGCACAATTATTTTTTAAATAGGATATATTCATAGGAGTGGATTTTCTGGTCAGAGAGCTTTTTATGTTTAAGGCTTCTAAATTATATTTTTATAATATATAGAATAAATTTACATCAAAACATTGTCCCATTAACAGTGTAATAAAGTGATCATATTTTGGAATCCTCATCAATATCTGGGATTACCCATTTTTAATTTTTCTAATTTGAAAATACTAAAAGATATCTCCTTTTAATTTGCTTTTTTATTATTAAAAATATTGAACTTATATTCAGGTATTAGGTATAGAATAAGTGAAATGAGGTAGTTAAGAAACTACATTTGTTTTTCATTTGTCAAAATTTTATTAAGACACTGAATAAAACAATTAACATATTTGAATGCTCTCTGGCTTACACTCAATTTTCCATTCTCTAAATGCATAAACCATTCTTCATCCATATCTCCTATTTATAGAATATTTGCTTTGTATAAGCCATATGGTACTAGGTATAGTCAGGGGTCAAACAGCTTAAAAATCATGAGTCTTGTTCTTAAGGAGCTTCCATTCCAGCAGGAAAAACAAGAGACAGGAATAGTTATAACAGATGGCATAAAGTGACATTTGTCATAGGAGTCTCATGACTCCTATGACAAATGTCATGGGATGTTAGACAATGAAATGAGAGGATTTTAAAGAATTCAATAGGCAGTGGAGGTTTTTGTGTAGGAAAAGGAAGAGGTCGCAGTCACATTTAAGAGACCTTGATCCACTGGTGGCATTTGGGATGGATTGGGGAAGGTCAAAAAAGTGGCCTGAAGACTGATCAAGTGGTTGACAAAATATTTAGGCCAGGTTGGGGGAATGAGCAACTTAACCAGGAAATTAATAACGGATGGAAAAGAGGTAGATGGAGAGATAGGTAAAATTGACAGGATTTGGCTTTGGTTGGATCTAGGGGCCTAAATAATAGAGAATCGTTTCTAATTTTTTAGCTTCAGCTACTGGGAACATAGAGGAGCCATTAACACAAATGGGTCAGAAATCTAGAAAAAGACTGATCTGGCCTGGGGAGCTGGAAAATTAATATATTTGATATGTAGCCAGAAAAGCTGGAAGTATGTTTGTGTGTGTGTGTCTAGTTCAGAATGGAAAGAAAGATACTGATTTCAGCATTATGTATATAAAACTGAAAATGAAAATCCTTTGGCCAAACCTACCAGAGAAAGAAAGAGAGCAAGAAGATAAAAGAGAGTTAAGATAGTGATTTCTTACAGATATCAAGTACAGGATTGGCAGAGAATTCAGTAAAAGAGAAGAGGACCCACCAGAGAGGCAGGAGAAGAACTCAAAGCTGTGGGGTCGTGAAAGCCAAGAAGTAGGGAAGTAGGGTTTAATCAAAAGGATCAAATGCCACAAACACTTCATGGAGGGCGAGGGCCAAGAACAGACTTGGATCTGGGGCTTAATAAGCATCAGTGACCTCCAGAGGAGCAAATCCAGGGAGTGCCAGGTCTTAAAGCCAGAAGGAATTCATCAGCCATAAGAAAGAGCAAGCAATGACAGTCAGCATTCTATCTAGAAGCGTGGTGATGAAAACACAGTGAGACATAAGATAGTACCTCAAGAGGATTGTGGAAAAAGGCTTGTTAGGGAAAGGGAAGCCTGATATGTTTATAGGTAGAATCAATGCAACCTGTGAAGAGGAAAAAGTTAAAGATACAAAAGGAAGAGCATAATTAATGGAAAAAAGCTGATAAGCATGTAGGCCGTTTTGGAATAGAGATGCAAGGGAAGGATTAATTTCAAAGAGGAGGAGGGGAAATTTTTATTCAGCTAGCAGAGACATTTTCTGTAAATAAGGCATTTTTCACAAATAGGGCTAACAGTATTTTTAATGTGTAAAAGAGATTAACTAAATTGTAACCTGCAGAATTTAGGACTGACTTCATCCTCCTCTCAGAATAATAGTTTTGAAAAGTGTCAGTGGCAAAAGATGCCTTCCTGATAATAGAATGGTGACTTGCTCTTCTATTAGAACCATTTGCATTTATAATGTTTAATTTTGCTACATATTTGAGTCAAGGGGTCACTAGTGAATAATTCAGGATATCTCCTTGCATAGTCCCAGGTTATAAACCAAGTCCAAAAGGCTTTTTGGCAGGCTCTGAAATACACTTTCACCAGTGACTTCCTACATTGTAAATTGCCTCTGATTGCACAACTAGCCACCACATCCTGCTGTTCCCTGAGGCTCTTTCTTCTGCTGTAGTCCATCCATCATTTGTTGTAACCTGTAATCCTGAAGGATCAATATTTGACCTCATACTCTGTATCAGTGAGTGATCTTCCCAGTTGTGACACCAAAGATTGGCAAAGTCACGTGACCACGCTATGCTGTTTTTCTCCTCTAGTGCACACAAAATACTATATTTTGTAGAAGGTGAAGGGTATAGCTGGTTGACCCTCATTCAGTGGGAAGAGTTAGTTCACTTGCTAGTGTCACTGAAGGCGGGGTGTGTGAAGGCAACTGGAGCACTAACACAGCTGGCAGACTCCTCTCTGGGGCTCTGGGGATTCAGGGCTAGCAAATGAGAGGATTCCGGCATAATGCCCTGATCCTGCGAGATCCCAGGACGTGTAAGAAAGGACCAGCCGACTACCATGGACAAAATGAAACCGCTGAGACTCAAACCATCTAATGAAATTCTTGGTTAGGAGTTTGTCATAAAGTTGGAGTCTATTTTCAGTCTTTGTAAAAGATGTGCTTTCACCTACCTAAGTTGGTAAACTCTAAGCTTGGTTGGAAAATAAAATCAGGTAACAATTTACTAGGCCTGTGGTTGGTAAATTAAAAATACTCACTACTGTAATAGAATAGTATAACCACCTTTAAAATGTAATGAGATTTGGTGCTTTTCTTTAACTTAAGATTTACATGCTCTCAGACATTTCACAGTCACAAGAGAAAGCTTCCTGTTTGTCACCTGGGTACATCTGGCCTAAGAGCACATGGTACCATACCTTCTCCTACTTTTAAACTCTTGCTTGATTTAGAACATGAAACATGTCTTAGCTTTAAATGATGCTACTTCTTATGGACTCCCTTCTGCTTCTTTAAGTTTCTATCTCTTGTTGCCCTGCATTGCACTGTGAATGTTCAAGCTTGTGATTCAATGAGACAATTTCAAAATGTAGAAGACAGAAATTTTGTAAGAATTATAACAAAACGTTACCAGAGTTATTCCTATATTGTGGGATTATTGGTGAATTACTTTCTTCTTTACAGTACTTCCATATACTTCCTTCTTTATAATACTTATTTAATAATTCCTGAAATAGTCACAAAATACTGTATTATTTTTATACTAAGAAAAATAATACCTGTTACATTTTGATAAATGTGATTAGTTGTAAACTGTTCGTGCCTGAATCATTTATTTTTTTCTTCATAATGCCATGAAAGCAGTTTTGAATAAAGCTAGAATAAGCTGAAACCTTTATTTCCCACTTTTAAGATTCATAAAACATTGCCTCACTCTTGCAATTAATTTAAATACACGTATGTGTGTGATTATACAAACACTTATTTCTAAATTTCCTGATTCCAAATGGAAATGGAGGTAAAGAAAACCAAATTTTGCCGACTCTTGTGATTTAAGAAAAACAATTTTGCTTACATGAAGCAAACTGATTTCCAAACCATTCATTTCCACACACATTAATCTTTTATATAATCCAATCAGTTAACCTTCTTTTGATTTTATTTTTCTGGAGCGGGAAGTATTGTGGTCAGTATTCTGATTTCATAAAAAAAAAAAAAAAAGAGGTATTCAGTCAGAGCATCATAGCTCTTAGTCTAATTTAAACTACTGCTGTTTTTCTTACTGTAAAATTTACTTTAATTTTAAAAACACATTCAAATAACAGTAAATATATTCTGTGAAGGACTGAGGATCTTGAGTTCTTCTCTCCTTACCATTTATAAATTCAGTGGAACCATAATCTCTAAGAACTAGATGGTGTTAATTTAGAAAATTCCTTACATGGAAATTTATCCCACTTCTTGCCAAGTCCATACGATTGGGGTATTTCTTGTTCTTGTAATATTCAACTCTTCCCGGAGATCTAGCTTACAGGCTTTATTCCTTATGTTGTATTTTAAGAGTAATGTGTATATCACTGTTACTGCACACTGGGTAGTAACCTAAGGGGGAAACTGTCCTGAGAGGATGAATGTTCATTTCCAGGAAAGTCTCTGTCTTTTAGGAAAAAGAATGGCTCAAAGGAGTCAAGTTGGCAGAGAAAGAGAGTATATGATGATAAATCAATTATATATTGTCCCCTGGAAAGCAATGGCTCTGACCACCTCACCAACCACCTTATAAGATTATTGTGAAGATGAAATGAGAATTTAGGTGAAAGCCTTTTGTAAACTCTTAAAGACCATGCAAATATGATTGTTCTTCTTGAATCACTTCTATCTGCGCTGTGCCTGGAGCAGTGTAAAAACAGACCTGACAACCCAAGTTAGATGTTTTCTTAAGCTGAGTAAATTAGTCACAATTAGAAATACACCGGTTTGTAAAATTCTTTCATTATTTTAACAAGCAGTGTGTCACAAATGAGATGATAAAGAGATATCAACCTGAATTTTTCTATCAGGAAATTATGCAGTTTAGAGGAAACCATCATGTGATAATGTGACTAATTTCCAGCACTCTTCCATCTTACCACTCTAGGCTGTTCCAGCTCACCACGGATCCTAATGGATTTTTGTTTGTTTGTTTATTTTCTACCATTCGTGTTTGGTATTTGTTATTCAGATTACATTTTTAATCATCATATTGCATTCACAGTTGAAAGACTTATTAATATATTTATCCATTATTTTATTTTAATATTAGCATTACAATACTTGTGCTTAACTTGAAAGCAACACATGCAATTTTCCAGGTACAAGGTTTTAGGGATGTAGAACTGTTTACAACTTCTATGGACAACAGCAGTGCTGATTACAGATCATTCAAACAAATGTTCCTTGATTTGGCTCTTATAACCACATCTGTCTCTGCTAAGGGTGGGGGGGGGAATAAAACAAGTGATATAATTCCCTATGTGTTGAAACCTTTTAGCTGGGAACAGCTTTTTAATGGCTTTTTTTTGCAGTCAGCAAGAAATGTACATTTATTCAACTGAAAGCAACAATGATGATAAGGAGGGAAAAAAATGTTTCCAACTCTTGTTTCACGCCACGATTTTCAAGATGGTTTTGTGAAGTTTCATTTACAGTCTCTAACAAAGCAAATCAAGAGATACATATATTATCGGTGTATAAAACACAATAAAAGTATAAAGAGAAATAAAATGACTTCATCAGATGATATGGCAGTGTATCTGCTCAGACAGGGCCTATTTTATTCCTAATCATAAAGAATTGGCTGGCAAATGTTAGGTATTTATTCACCTTTGGGGAAAAAAATCTTCCCAGTTCATTTCAGTATAATAAGTCTCCTAATGTTCACAGCCTTTGAAACAAAAGAACAGAGGAGAATATTGCCTCACTCACCTGCAAGACGGCTTCTCTCTAATTAGATGGCTGCAAGAATCTAAAATGAGGTCACTTCTCCATCACCAACATTGAGGCGTGATAGAATGCAGTGTGCCTACTATAATAGGATTTAACCTCTTTTCTTGACTGTACTCTACAAAAGGTCTGAAATTGAGCATGTACAACCTATTTATAGTGCAGTTATATTTATACAGGAATTGGGTTCTAACATAGGCAAGTAAGACAACAATTGGGTAGAGTCAACATTACCAGTGAAAAGCCGTTATGCTGCCCTTTAAGCCCTAGGACTTAGATCCTTACAAAGTCAAAGGCCAAGAATTATTTCCGTCTGTTTCCCTTTGCGTTTTACTTGTAGCCTTCCCTGGAATAGTGGAGATTAGTGTAATTCGAATCAGGGAAAATCATCTCTCCTTTTCTGTTTTTGCAGAGCCTAGGTAATCGAATTCATGGAATTTAAATGAATGAAATACTACTGCACGCTCCTGAACCTTACTATGATATGCTGAATATTTAACTATATTATTTCTACTTTAATCTTCAAAACAACATTCCATTTTTATGTGAGGAAACTGAAACTAACAGAAGTTATGTAACTTGCAGGTACTTGGCAGAATTTGAATTCAAACCGTGTTGAATCTATAGCTGGTGCCCTTTATACTATACTATTACCGACCGCCAGAAATATAGGGAGGTATTTAAAGTATTCCAATAATTATATTAGTAGTACAGCTGAACCTGACTGGGTCATTTGACTAATTTTTAGAATGTTACATTAAAGGTCTCCATTAAATAAAAAACAGAATGTCAGGGTTAGGAAATATGTTAGTGGTTTGGTGTTCTCTAGGCTAGGTTATCTAACCCCCTTAACTGTTCTCCTCAGCCAGTCCTCTTTAGCTCCTACTTAGAGGATAGCTGATATACCCTTGTTCATTTATTATTCACCCCAGCTCCCCCTTCTTTAAACCAATATGCAAAATATTTCTATAAGAATCCTCCTAAAAAACCTTTCTCATCACATCATTGCCTCCCTTAAAAACTTTCAATAGTTTCTTATATTCAATCTCATCAAGCTAAGCTCCTAACCTTGAGTTTCAGGGTACTCTGTCATTAGAAAGCATCCACCCATTCAAATTCATTTCCTATTTCAACTTCTCATATGCTTCCTCCACTGTGGTGACAATTTCTCATTTGTTTCTCCCCCCACCAATTTTTACCTAAAAATGTCAATAGAAAAGTGAAAATATTTAAGAAGTTTATTTTTCACGCACCCCACCCCTGCATCAAACTTCCTACCCAGAAGACACAGGTTTAATAGTAACTTTATATCAGTTGCAGTAAACAAGGAAATTACAAATACTTTGCCATTACTGGGTTGGCCAGAAAGTTCGTTTGGGTTTTCCATATCATCTTATGGAAAACACCAAACGAACTTTTTGGCCAACCCAATATATCTGTGTTTTAACTTTCTGTCTCCCTTATACTTCTGTTCAGTGCTCTCTTCACTCTCCATACTCTGTATTTACTCAAAATCTCCACCCACCATTGAAGATCTATCCATCATTAAAGTTTCATCTCAAGTCCATATTCCTCCATGAAGCCTCCTATGACCACACCAGTCTTCTTATATTTCTCTTTAATGATCTCCCACATGGCTGCCTCTTGTCACATCACAAACTTGGATGTGTCCCATACTTCTCTCCCTAACATCACCTAGAAGAATTCTGAGCATTTGAATACCACCAACTGATTAAAACCTATTAAGAAAAATTTCCCATGAAAACAATAAACAAAAGATTTTAAATATTTAATCTTATGAAAATAAAAATGTTACTAGAACACAATAAAAATAAATATGCAGGCCAGAGCTGTCAATAAATATGCAGGCCAGAGCTGTCCAATAGAAATATAATACAAGCCACCTAGGCAATTTAAAAGTTCATAGTGGCCACATTTTAAAAAATAAGAAGTTGTATTTGTTTCCTATTGCTGCTGTAACAGATTAGCGCATATTTAGTGGCTTAAAACAACACACACTTATTCTCCTACAGTTCTGGAGGTCGGAAATCTGAATTGAGTTTTACAGGGCTAAAGTCAAGGTTTGACAGGGCTGGATCCTTCTGGAAGTTCTAAGGGGAAAACTATTTCCTTGCCTTTTCAGCTGCTAAGGGCCCTGTGCATTCCTTGGCTCATGGCCCCATTTTCACATCACTCCAACTTTTTGCTTCCATGGTCACATCTCCTACTACTCACTGTGAACTCCTGCTGCCTTATCATAATTACCCTTGAGATTACATTAGGCCCAGTATTAGGAATAATCCAGGATAATACAGACATCTCAAGATCCTTAATTTAATCACATTGGCAAAGCCCCTTTTGCTATATAAGGTAATGTTCACATGTCCCTGAGATTAGGACCTAGGCATCTTTGGGGGTCATTACTTAGCCTACCACAGAAACAAATGAACTTAATTTTAATAGTATATTTTATTTAACCCAGTATATATAAAATAGTGTCATTTCAATATGCAATCAATATAAAACAATTTATACTTCATTTGTTTTTAAGTTGATTAAAATTGAATAAAATTTAAAGTTCACTTCCTCAGTGACATCCACATTCAAGTGCTCAATAGTCATGTGTGACTAACAGCTACCCTGTACAGATGATCATCACCTTCTGTCTGTGCAGGTTAGGGGAATGTGAAGTTAGACAGAGCACAGTCCACACAAGACTGCCTTCACTTTTGATGCCAACAGAATGTTTGAGGGCCCCCAAAACCAATCTGGCTTTCAATAATTCACCAAAAGGACTTACAGAACTCACTGAACCTTGTGATACTCATGGTTGTGGCTTATTGTAGAGAAAATATACAGATTTATAAGAGACAAGGGAAGGAGCACATAGGGCAGAGTCTGGGGAAGTACTAAATGCAGAGCTTCCATTGTCTTCTCCCTGTGAAGTCATGGATAGTGGCAATTTCCCAAAATCCATGTGTGACAATACACACGGAGTATTGTCACCCAGGGAAGTTCAACCAAGCCTCGGTGTACAGACATTTTATTGGGGCTCCATCATATAGGTATAATTGCCCACATGTCTGATTTTAGTCTTCGGTCCTTCTAGAGGTCAACGGATACCGCATGACCCCAAGCCACAACCCTATATCACATTGTTACTAGCTGGCTGGCCCAAGACTCCCTGGCAAATGAAGATACTCCTAGGAGTCAGGACATTCCAAAGATTTAGTGATTACCCCTTAGAAGCCTAGGGCAAAGACCAAGCCCCTATTTGGGTTGGTTTAAATTCTTCACTACATACTCTCCAACAACTGATTTGGTGAAATTTTATTTACTGAATTGACTATTTTGACATCATATAGACACAGCCAATGAACATCTGTCATCTGTTATTTCAACAGATAGCCAAGTATCAAATGGATACTTACACTTCACAGTTACCTAATAAAATATTTTAATACAAATACTAAAGAACCTTTCCTTTAAGTAACTTAGGGATATCTAAGTAAACCTACCTGTTACCCTGAGTCATTTCTTTGCTTCTGTTTGCCAAAGTGGCTGATTCACACTCCAAAGACATAAAATATGTACCCTTTTGGGCTAATTAATAAATCAGTATTCCATTTTGGACTTATGACCTCTATATTCACTTCAAGTCAGAGATAAAAACACGACATCGCTGATACCTAACTGTAATTACCCAAATGGTCCCTGAATGACTGAAAGTCTCTAATACATCAAGATTTTCAACAAAAGTATCTCTGGAGTCTTTGTATCAAAAGGACCCTTTTGAAATAATTCACATGGAAATTCAAAATTTCATAAAATTTCAGAGCTAGAAGAAAGCTGAAGTTCATGTATAGATAATTAAATTGAGAAGTAAAGTTGTGGCATGATTTGTCCAAGGTGATATGAAGAGTGGCAGGAATACAACTTTACCCTTAGTCTTCTAATTCCCCGTCCATTGTGTGTGGCGTGTGTGTGTGTGTGCACGGGGGTGGGGGGAGTGTTTCTTTGTGCTATATCATGACTCCTTCTGAATATATGATACTAAGCGGATACTAGTAAAGGTATAGACATCAACTTGTACGCCAATTTGTAGATGACGCTTGAAACACTGTTGAGAAGGATTCTCTGGCTGCCTTTTGCCTCAGCAGCAAAGAGTATTATCATTAATGAGCAAGCCATGGGACTGGTGAGGGTAAGGAGTGGCCAAGTATTTGCCACCTTTGCCATCCTCAATGTAATCGTTATAACTCAAACGTAGTAGGAAAACATCAGTTATTACCGCAATTTGCCTCTGAGTTGGGAAATTAGTTCTGTCTTTCTAGGCCTCAGACTTCTTTTTTTTTTTTTAATTAGTTAATTAATTAATTAATTTATTTATTTTTGGCTGTGTTGGGTCTTCGTTGCTGCACACCGGCTTTCTCTAGTTGTGGCGAGCGGGGGTTACTCTTCGTTGCGGTGCGTGGGCTTCTTATTGCGGTGGCTTCTCTTGTTGCGGAGCACCGGCTCTAGGCACGCGGGCCTCAGTAGTTGTGGCACTCAGGCTCAGTAGTAGTGGTGCATGGGCTTAGTTCCTCCACGGCATGTGGGATCTTCACGGACCAGGGCTCGAACCCATGTCCCCTGCATTGGCAGGTGGATTCTCAACCACTGCGCCACCAGGGAAGTCCCTAGGCCTCATACTTCTTATATAAGGAGGGAAACTACAGTGATTACTGTTTCACCTGGTTTAAGATGTGGAAATAATCACCTTGTCCATGGGACAAAATGAAAATTATGTTTTTATGGATTTAAATTTTAAGAAAGAGAGGATAAAGTAATTGTATTTCCTTTTTCCATTAACAATAATAATGCCATCTTACAAGTAACACATTCTTTTAAAAATACCTTTTACTATAGTTATAGCCACCATCTACTGAGTGAGTCACATATTACATAAGTCAACTCTTTCAATAATCATAATAACTTTATGAAGAATGTGAGAATTTATTTCCAAGATGGTCACCACCAGATCTTTCCCTCTGTGTATGCTTATGATATTACTTCATTGAGAAGAAGAGTCTATTTTCTCCCTTTGAGTCTGGGCTGACCTGGAAGACTTGCTTGAACAACAGAAGGTGGTAGAAGTGACATTTGGAAACTTCCAAGGCTGGACCATAATAAGCCTTGCAGCTTTTACCAGAGCCTCATGAAAGGCTCCCTCTGGAGTGAGTCAGTCACCACTGAATAAATCTGACTACCTCCTTGGGACTGCCATGCTGTAAGAAATCACAAGCACACCATGAGGAGAGGCCACACGGAGAGAGTGGCCCAGCCCCCAGTTCTAGCTGTACTAGCCCAAGCACCAGACATTTGAGTGAAGTCATCTGATGTCCACCCCCAGCAAATGTAACATGAAGAACAACAAAGAAGCTCAGTGAACGGCCAGAACAAAGGCCTCAGATATATGCCATGTCATGCCATCCTAGCCACCCCCAGCCATTCAAGCTTCCATAGGTATTGCCCTAGTCATCACGGAGCTTAATTTCTGCCTAAATTCCCAAACCACAAACTAGTACAATGAAGTGATTGTTGTTTTACACTACTAAGCTTTAGGTTGATTTGCTATACAGCAATACGTACATTAACCGGAACAAAGATATTATTAGGTCCATTTTGTAGATAAGGCAACTGAGACTCAGAGAGGCTAATTTATTTCCCCAAGGATGCAAAGCCAGTAAGTAGTAGAGCTGGGATTTAAAACTATATCTAGACTAGTTTCAAGGCCTATGCTCTTAACTACTACACCAACCTTTCTCTGGTTTCAGTTAAAATGTAAAAAAATACCTGTGAAGGAGTAGAATCTGTTTTTCATGGGAGTGATTTGAAGTTCCAAGAGTTTAAAAGGCTTACCTAGAAATTGGATATAGTTGGTGGCAGAGCCAGAGCTAAACCCTGGGTCTCCCACTCCAAGCTCAGTAGGTTTTCTTTTTTTTCTCTCCTTTTTTTCTACAATAAAATATCTGACTGTCTTGCCAGGTAACCACATATACACACCATCTTTTCTGCATGCAACCATTAAAAATTTACTCAGTCTGACAGACCTGATATCCCACAAAATTCACCCAATTTAAATATAGAAAAGCACTAATCTCAAAGCCAGTGTTTGCAGAAGTAATAGGAGATGAACATTTAAAATAGGTCATAATTCTGCCTTAATTAAAGACTTATAACTGAAATGTTTGCAGTGCTAGTCAGAAGGGAATTGTACTAATCCAGATGAGATGAATTTATTTTAAAAAGCAAAACTGGTAAATTCTAGCCATGTCTGAAGCAATTAGAAGGCACTGAAAAACAAAAATACTGGGTACTTTTTTCAAATGGCAATTGAAATGAAGCAGCATTCTATTCCAAATGAACAACAGTTTCCCATTAGGTAGATCTATATATTTATTAAGTTTAATTCAAAACCTATTTGTATTGCATAGAATTAAATTTGCTTACAAAGAAGGAATTCTCTGGTTTTGAGAGAAACTTTGTGTAAAGCTCTCAAACAGTGCTTGTAATGTAGTAGGCAGTCCTTGTACCTATTTGTGGAATGAATGATATCAGTGGAGTTTTATTGAAATACTATAGATTAGAAGAGTTTGAATTGTTCCCCGGAAAGAATTAAGTAAGAAGTAGGGTTTTCACACAAGGGAAACTGTCCTTTTAAATATGTTGAGCAGAATTTGTGTCTAATTCATATTTGGTCCATCAACCCACAGAGCCCCCTTGGGAAGGAGACATTGGGAATCATAGAGTCCTCCCACGGGTTCTTCTGTTCTCTTCACAGTGTCTACCGAAAAAGAAAGGACAACCTAAAAGTTGAGAATTCTGTTTTATTCAGCAGACATTCTGAGGACTTAAGCCTGGGACATAGCATATCAGATAATTCTGAAAGACTGCTCTGAAGAGGCAAGGGGGGAAGCCAGGATATATAGGAGTTTTTGCTACAAGAGACCAGGTAGCTGGAACATCAAAACGATTACTGTGAATAAAAGAAAACGAGATATTTCAAGTTAAGGAATTTAGCACTTTTCTACATATGGGAAGATGCAAGAAACTGGGCTCACCAAAATCATTCCTTTGACGTGTACCTTAGCTATCTGGGGCCAGCATCCTGTGCTTTCTCATCCTGAGTCTCCTCAGGGTGCACCATGAGGGGTGGCTGCAGCAGTTGACCGCTAGATGGCGGGCATCCTGTTTCTATCCTGAGTTCTCTCAGGGCTCACTGTCAGAGTGGCTGTAATGTGGTGGCTTGATGGCTGTGACATCCTTTGTGAACTGATATGGCAGGCAACGTTTTAGTTCATGACACCAACCACACTGGACCTACTTTCATTTCTGGAACATACCAACCAGTGTCCTGACCCCACTGCATCCCTAATCATTCTCTTAGAGATGCAGCTTTCTGCTCAAATGTCTCCTTCTCAGAGAGGTCTCCACACTTACCTAAAAATGCAACCACCCGCTCCCTTACTTTGCCTGATTTTTCTCAACAATCTTTGCCCATTCCTGACACTATGTTACATATTAATTTTTCTATTTATTGTCCATTTCTCCCACTGGGATTAAGTTCCATAAAGGTATGAACACTGGTGTTCAGCTCACTGCTATATGATGGAACACCTAGAACAATTCCTGGCACACAGAAGTGATCTTTAATATTGGTTAAATGGCTAAATGTATTCCATTAGGAAGGATTTAGAGGAGATGGTGTGGAAAGGCAAATCAACTTTCCTGACAAAAATCTTCAATGAATCCTTATATATAGAATCTTCCCTGTTTAGACGAGAAAGATGGTACCCTGAGATGTTCAGATTTACTGTAAAGAATTTACATTCCAGTAAAAAGAGCCTGCTCTGGCATTCATTTAAATAGAAAATCAATCTTCTGCATAGGAATTTCATCCAATGCCCTTTGCATTATTTGCAAAACAACCAGGTGACAATCAAGTCATTTCAAATAAACTAAACTAAACTAAATCAAATACAAATTAAATGCAAACATCAATACACTGTTAAATTTAAAATACTGTTAAAACTTAAAAGAACGGAAATAGCTTAAAATTAGCATGAAAATTAAGCAAAAACAGATATACTGAGCTGTTAAACAGGGCCATTAAGGATATAAAGTAGCGCTCAGGCTATTTTCTAACCAAATAACAATTTGTTAATATAAGCACATGGGCTGCAAATTAATTCCTTATAATGTAAAATGGGCACTATTTTCATTCTCTTCACTGATGCAAACATCTACCCTCTAAAAGCTAGCTGAAAGGAAAACAGGTTAAAGAGAAATGCAATTTCTGTTGTTGTGGGAATCCTCAGTTGAGACTTAATATTACAAATTATGATGGTTTTGTTTTTGTTGTTTTGTAAAATCAAGTGGATCTTACCACAGAGGGGAAAAACATCTCAGGGGTCACAGAGTTTGCTCCTCTGTATTATTGTGGGTTTGACCTTGTTATTTTGGCCTTAAATAGCAATCTGGATTTCATCTAATCTACTCTTGAGTATTCCTACTAATGGGACCTTAGCAACATTTTCCCAGCAAATTATTCCAAAATCTAATCAACCCTACATTTAGAAATACGTTCTTAATGCCTAACCTAATGGTCTAGTTTCAGGTTGTTGCACCTCCTTATACTATCCTTAACAACTTTAAAGATTTCCTTTTCCTAATGGGTATTATCACCTCCCAAGTATCTATGCTCTATCATGACCATTTGTACAGTTTATTCTCTAAATAGAACTGAGCAAATAATGCTCCCTTAACCTCACTGCAAAGACCAAGTCCTGCAAATCCCCTATCACCCTTATAACTGTGGTCTAGATTCCAGCCCTCTAAAGAACCAGAGTGATTGCATTTTATGTTTCCATTCTGGTATTGTGCAAAGCTATCCCCTAAATTTGGTCATCTTCAGGATGGAAATGAATCTACAAATGTGATAATAATAGTAATGGTAGGCGACCAAGATGGCCTGAATATTCCTCTCAGCGACTAAACTTTAATCAGGTTTCTTCCTCACTATAGGCCCTAGACCTCCCATTTCTTGGGGCATTTACTTTAGGAAACATGAAGTTAAAATTTCTTTCTCTGGGCTTCCCTGGTGGCGCAGTGGTTGAGAATCTGCCTGCCAATGCAGGGGTCACGGGTTCGAGCCCTGGTCTGGGAAGATCCCACATGCCGCGGAGCAACTAGGCCCGTGAGCCACAACTACTGAGCCTGCGCGTCTGGAGCCTGTGCTCCGCAACAAGAGAGGCCGCGATAGTGAGAGGCCCGTGCACCGCGATGAAGAGTGGCCCCCGCTTGCCGCAACTAGAGAAAGCCCTCGCACAGAAACGAAGACCCAACACAGCCATAAATAAATAAATAAATAAATAAATAAATAAATAAATAAATAAATAATTTTTAAAAATGTTAAAAAAAAAATTCTTTCTCTGCCCCTTTAAGATGTAAATCTTCTACAGCCCAGGAATGTCTTTTGAAAGGAACTGGGAGCCATCTCTTTAAAACATAATCAAGAAAAGCAACACCCGATCTCCCAGTCACTATGAGAGGGTGGGAGCCTAATTTCATTGTGTCAATTACCAAACACAGACGGCCTAATCACATCAACCAACCTCCCCCCAACACACTCTCATACTTTCCACTAGCTCCCCTCCGTGCTTAAAAATTCTCCTACCTTTTGTTTCAACGGAGTTGAGTTCAATTTCTCCCCTCTATTGTCATAATCTTGAATAAAGTTTCCCTTGCCTACTTAACTTGTCCAGTGCAATTTTTCTTTTACATAGGTAAGAACAGAGGCAGTCTCAGCCACTATAAAACACTGAAGGATTTGGGTCGTGGTAAAAGTTAAACAAAAGGTGCTTTCTCAGTATAATATTATGTACGAACAGGGATGTCAGCTTTGTGAAAATTCATTGAGCCGTACATTTATATTTGTGCAGGTTTTTTTTGTATGTTAAATTTCAATCAACAACTTTACTTAAAAATACAGTTTGAATTCTAGCTCTGTCATTTATAATGTAAGAACATTGGGACTGGTACTTAAGCTCTCTGAACCTCAGTTTCTTTATAGGTTTAATGGGGAGAATAATACGCACTGTACTGTGTAAGTGAGATTTAAATTAATGAAATGTTATAAAGCTCCTGGTAGAGTACCCAGTCTCTCGTAGTAATTAGGTGTTGCTGTCACTACTATTCGTTAGTTTTGAAGCAATCTTTTGTAGTAATTCGTGAAAAGTCACAAGAATGAAAAATAAGTCCCTTATTTCAGCAGCCTTCCAATTGGTCAAGATAGTCATTCTATCTTTCTCTACTGCTTTTTATTTAGGTAATTGATTTTAATGCATTTGCCTATGAAGAGCAATGAATCCTACATGGCTTATAAGACAAAAACATCTAAATACAATCTAGTTTTTTTAGTCCTATTAAAAATCTAGTTTTTTAATTAGTTTTACAAGTTTACTAATTAATTTCCTACCTTAAACTTTAATCCCGCCTTAACCAATTAACCCTAACCACTGGCCCCGTCCCCACCCAATACATCTTTTTTTTTTTTTTTTGTGCTTTTAGTTGGAAAGGTTAGCACAATCCCAAATATTCTTTTTTTTTAAAATTTTTATTTATTTATTTATTTATTTATGGCTGTGTTGGGTCTTCGTTTCTGTGCGAGGGCTTTCTCTAGTTGCGGCAAGCGGGGGCCACTCTTCATCGCGGTGCGCGGGCCTCTCACTATCGCGGCCTCTCCCGTTGCGGAGCACAGGCTCCAGACGCGCAGGCTCAGTAATTGTGGCTCACGGGCCCAGCCGCTCCGCGGCATGTGGGATCTTCCCAGACCAGGGCTCGAACCCGTGTCCCCTGCATTGGCAGGCAGATTCTCAACCACTGTGCCACCAGGGAAGCCCCCAATACATCTTATATATTTTAGTTTTACTGATCACTCACCAATTCAATCAATATATATATTTTTTTAAATAAATTTACTTATTTTATTTTTGGCTGCGTTGGGTCTTCGTTGCTGCGCGTGGGCTTTCTCTGGTTGTAGTGAGCGGGGGATACTCTTCGTTGTGGGCTATAGGTTGCATTTATGTACACATAGCCAAAACTTCAGTTTTATCTCATTTTTTTGCTTCAAAAATTCCTTTACTTTAACAGTAGCCTTTCATCCTTAGCACCTACTATGGACTAAGCACAGCACAGGAGTGAAAACAGATCAAATTCCACCATAAGTAAAGGGTTTCAGAAGAAATACTGAAGCCAGTTGTGCAGAAGAAATAAGAAAACTGAAATATGTTGAAGACCAAGTAGGACATGCTCTCCTACTTAATAGGAAATATGAAAGAAATTCGGAGAGGGAGAATCATAGGAAGAGAAAAAAGAGAAAAAGGACTTTGTTTTATGAATCCTGGCTTAGGTAACTTGAAGCACAGGGATGAAAAGTAAACTCTATCCTGTTCACCAGAGTTGGAACTAGCAGGTTCTAACTCACTGACATGTTAAAGAGCTGTTGACTAGCCTCCCTCTCCACCACCTTCCCGCCCGCTCTTCGACTGTTGTTGCAGCGTGAACACCCACACAGCCCTTTTATAGGCTCTGCAACTCACACATTGCTCCTTCTGCTTGTTCACCCCACTCTCTGTCTCCCTGACTGACAGTCCTTCTCCTGTGGTACACCTATTATTAATACCAACAGAAAGAATCACCTTTCCAAAATCTCCAAGTATAATTGATTATACTTCACTTGTTTCCATTAAAAAAAAAAAAGGCAATTGACTTTCACTTTTCTTCCAACTATATTCTTGCATAAATAAAGCTTTTCTTGGTAACCCTCAGTGTAATGCAGAACATGACGCATATTTTCTATCGTTAGTGAACGCTTTGTTTCAATTGTTTCCAAGGCCAATATATTTGATTCCAACCTCTGGGAAGTTAAGTAATTAATAAATGTGTCAGATAAATGGCATCAAAATCAAACATCAGTTGAATACAAATGGACGAACACACAGAGCACCTTTGATATTTAACAGAATCAATCTCAAAAGCCACAAAGTGATGACCACTGTTATTAGCAATAATTAACTCTGATGTTGCAATCAACTTGTTTCATATGTGTCACAAAACATCTTTATATATGATGAATATGTTTACAATTATGTTAGGCATTAATGTTGAGCTTTCTCTCTCTCTCTCTCACTCTCACTCTCTTTCCCACCTCCTTTCCTTCCTTCCTCTCTGGCTCTTTGAATTTTATCAAGAAGTACACTCAGGGGGCTTCCCTAGTGGCGCAGTGGTTGAGAATCTGCCTGCCAATGCAGGGGACACGGGTTCGAGCCCTGGTCTGGGAAGATCCCACATGCCGCGGAGCAACTGGGCCCGTGAGCCACAACTACTGAGCCTGCGCGTCTGGAGCCTGTGCTCCGCAACAAGAGAGGCCGCGATAGTGAGAGGCCCGCGCACCGCGATGAAGAGTGGCCCCCGCTTGCCACAACTAGAGAAAGCCCTCGCACAGAAACGAAGACCCAACACAGCCAAAAATATAAGTAAATAAATAAATTTTAAAAAAAGTACACTCATAATTTACAGGGATCAGTGCAAAATGAAAATGTGGGCCCCCTTGTTCGTAAAGCAGGAAAAATTTACCATTAAAGGTACCCAAGTATAAAGTTTTCCTTTACAAATATTTTTTACTTATGTAATAGAAAACATGAGTGACAACATAAACTTACAAAATACAAAAAAATTTAACTTCATATTAGAACATGGTTTCTATTAATAAAAATACAATTTTATTATACAAAATTGGCCTCATGCAAGAGAGACCACAGGGAGACTGGTCTGGCACATGCTGCTCTGGCACAGATGTAGCAGGGACTCTGTCCATGCCCGCTTCCCTCTGTCCCTTTCCCCTAGGATGGGGAACCAGGTCTTGGGGGCACTGCAGTGCCAGCCAACAGGACTGGCTCCCTAAGTGGGAGAAGGGAAGGCCGAGTCTCTGTAACTCACTTGGAGATGAGGGCCAAGCTGCCCAATCTTGGTCCTGCTCCCTCTCTAGGCCTACATATTCTCCTGCTTGCAGACTTGAGCCTCAGGTATGGATCCGCCTTAAGAGGGGCCAGAGGGAGGTTGGGAGAATGCCAGGATGGTAGGAAGAAAGAAGGTTGCCTCGGTGCACCCCACCAGAGGTCTGTCATGCTGTAGGCAGCGAGACAGCACTCTGGGAGCTGAGAGAGATGGTAAGAAGTTTCCGTGTGACCCTGAGGAGAGCTCATGGCCCTGGCTGCTGCCCACAGCTCCTGAAGTAATTGTGTTTCCCAGGCTCTGTTAGAGAGCAGGGGGTCTGTGGGAACGGTACATTTTCAGAATGAGAGTGGTAGAGTCACTGAGCTTAAGTCACAGCATGGCCTGAGTGGGAAAGTACTAGGCTTACTTGCTATGGGAAGAGATATATTATTCACTAAAAGAGCTGCAAGAATTGGTTGATTTGTCACGGGAGCAATCAGAAGAAAAAGTCTAGGAATAGATACTGAGGACTCTTTACCAGGGAGGGAGGACCCTAAGGCTTCTGGGTACTGATTTACTTGAGTTCATTGCTATGGAAGCACTCGTTTTTGACTCAGGATTTCATCTCCAGGCAAAGACACCTGCAGCTGGCCCAAATCCACCGCTAGGACGTATCCTTGAAGTTTGGAAAGATGGTAATCTACTGTAAATGAGGTGGAGGTACCAGTTATGCCTTGACTTAATATTGAGGAAAGAGTCCGAAAGATCAGAGTTGGGCATATTAGGGAAGATTTGCTATGTAAGACCAGAGAACCAGGGAAGCTCAAAATATTCATAAAAGCTAAATGTGGTTATCTGTCAACTACAGCCGCACACACATGCATGGGCCTAATGCGCAGTGGTGAGGGAAAATCCTCTAGCAATACACTTGATAATTAACTCTTTTGGGAAGAAGAAAGTGGCCTGACATGAGTATTTTTTTTTTTAAACATCTTTATTGAAGTATAATTGCCTTGCAATGGTGTGTTAGCTTCTGCTTTATAACAAAGTGAATCAGTTATACATATACAATATGTTCCCATATCTCTTCCCTCTTGCATCTCCCTCCCTCCCACCCCTGACATAAGTATTTATACATATATATTCCTGGGAAGTGGGAAAGTGTCTTGATTTCTTGGGCAGGGACCCAGAGAGATGGAGATGTGAGTATACCAGAGGTCAAGGGGTCCAGGAAAGAAGCATGTGGTAGAACATACTGGACTGGGCACAAAGTCTGTAGATCTTTTTGTCTTGGAGAGTATCCACAACAAAGGAAGCACTTAAAAACCAGGAAGAGGGACTTCCCTGGCAGTCCAGTGGTTAAGACTTCTCTTTCCAATGCAGGGGGTGTGGGTTTGATACCTGCTTGGGGAGCTAAGATGCCACATGCTTCGTAGCCAAAAAACCAAAACATAAAACAGAAGCAATATTGTAACAAATTCAATAAAGACTTTAAAAATGGTCCACATCAAAAAAAAAAAAAATCTTAAAAACAAACAAACAAACAGGAAGGTAGAATGAGTTGCATGGTAGACATGAGCCAGACTTGGTCCTCGGTAACCCTCGTGCTTATTCAGTGGGCTCAAGAACAGAGGGGCCGTGGTGACAAGAAAGGAGGCTGTGCATCAGTTCCACATCCTGGGCTTCCTTTTACCAAGACAGAAGTAGCTACCGCTGTTGCTGAATGTCTGACCTGCAAACAACAGTGATCTACACAGAATACTAAGTACCCACCAATATAATATCATCTCTGAAGAGACCAAGCAGCCACTGGGTAACAAACTGATTACACTGGACACTTTCCCCTCAGGAGGAAACAGTGTTTCATCCTTCCTAGGACAGAGGTTTGTTTTGGCTATGGGTTTGCCTTCCCTCACCCCCTAGCATCGTGTCTGAGGGTTCAGAGTAACTGATATGCTAGCGTGAGATTCCAATGAGATAGCCTTGGATCGAGGGTGAAGGAATGGGCAAATGACCACAGGACTCATTGATTCAATCATATACCACATCACCATACCCTCTTAAACTCTCAGCTGAGGCGTCTGCAAGGTTGGGACACTATTTTTTAAAATGTGGGTATACTTCCAACTAATGGCCATTATATTGTGTCTCAGATAGAATACAGTGATCTGAGAAACAAAGGGTGGAAGTAGTGGTAGCCCTTCTCACCATCACGCCCAGTGACCATCTTGGGTAAAGTCACTAAAATTTCAGGTACTTCTAGAAAGTCCTGGTTCCCTGAGTGGGGAGGTTTTTGCCAGGAGATGCAGTAAGGGTTCCACCAAATATAAAGTTACACCTACTACCTGGTCATTTTAGGCTCCTCATTCTGGTAGAGAGCAGGCAAAGAAAATATTGTTGTACTAGCAGGGTAATTGACCCTGATTATAATGAGGAAATAGTTTGGTGTTGCGTAAACGGAACAAGAAGGCACATGTTTAGGATTTAGAGGATTCACTGTCATAGCTTTTAGTGTTCCAGTGCCTGGTGGTAATTATAAATCAACAATTATAGCAATTATGGCCTACCATGGGAAAGTAACCAGTAGACCCCTAAGGGATGAAAGCCTGGCTTACTGGGCAGGCAACCTAGACCAGCAAAAGTGCTGGCTGAGAGTGAGGGGAATAAAGATTGGGTGGATTGTAGAGGAGTGAGAAGGTGGCCAATAGGCACATGAGAAGGTACTCATCACTGCTAATTATTAGAGAAATGCAAATCAAAACTACAGTGAAGTACCAGCTCATACCAGTCAGAATAGCCATCATTAAAAAGTCTGTAAATAATAAATGCTGGAGAGGGTGTAGAGAAAAGGGAACCCTCCTACACTATTGGTGGAAATGTAAATGGGTGCAGCCACTATGGAGAACAGTATGGAGGTTCCTCAAAAAAATAAAAATAGAGTTACCATATGATCCAGCAATCCTACTCCTGGGCATATACCAAGACAAAACTCTCATTTGAAAAGATACATGCACTCCTATGTTCATAGCAGCACTATTTACAATAGCCAAGACATGGAAGCAACCTAAATGTCCATTGACAGATGAATGGATAAAGAAGATGTGGTACATAGACACAATCGAATATTACTCAGCCATTAATAAGAATGAAATAATTCTATTTGTAGCAACATGGATGGACCTAGAGATTATCATACTAAGCGAAGTAAGTCAGAAAGAAAAAGACAAATACTGTATGATACCACTTAGATGTGTAATCTAAAATATTACACAAATGAACATATTGATGAAACAAAAACGGACTTACAGAAATAGAGAACAGACTTGTGGTTGCCAATGGGAACAGACTTGTGGCTGCCAATGGGGAGGGGGTTGGGGGAGGGAAGGACTGGGAGTTTGGGGTTAGCAGATGCAAACTATTATACATGGGATGGATAAACAACCAGGTCCTACTGTATAGCACAGGGAACTATAGTCAACATCCTGTGATAAACCATAATGGAAAAGAATATGAAAAAGAATATATATATGTATAACTGAGTCATTTGCTGTACAGCAGAAATTAAACACAACATTATAAATCAACTATACTTCAATAAAATTTTTTTTAAAAAAGAATATAGTTTACAAATGATGGCCTAGAGACCAACTGCAACAGGCCCACTTTTGTCCTCACTTCCTATCATTTTTAAGGTTATTTTATTTTTGAACAACTAGCCATCATCTTAAATAATCAGTGACCATAGTGAAATTGAAGTGGCGCGAGTGAATCTCAAGGGTAGAAGGGGTGGCTCAGAGCAGCCCTGCACTGTGCTGCCCATTTCCTCTTGGCTGTTACCCTTCTCGTACAGCTTCTTAAGCAAGAACCCAAAGCCCTGAGCCACTGCTGAGGCACGTATGCAGTCACAACACGGAGAAGGCTGCTGGAAGTGCTGGAGGATTAATCCCCCAAAGGAAGAGCCTTCAACACATGATGGATGAGAGCTGAAGGATAAACACCCCAGCTTTCTATACCTCTGGTAGGACAACTCTCAGGGATGAATTGCACAGTCTCTCAGAGGTCCTCATCAGGACGGAACTTCAGTTGACAATAGCAGCAATCTGCTCATTAATGCACCTTTAGTGGCTTTCTTCCCCACACTGACTCACTTCCCTACTTTCCCACCAATATTTTCTTGGATCATTTGCCAAACCAATTACTTTCACTCAAAACCTTGTCTCAGGTCTGTTTCTGGGGGAAACCAGTCTAAGCCAATTTTGCAGATGTATAGGAGGACTATCAACCCACATAAAAATCAGTTGAAGGATATGTACCAGAAGAGGAATTTTTTTTTCCTTAGAGAAATGAAAAAAAAAAAGTTTTAATTAATTTTATTCTTAAATATAAAGGAGTATAAAATTCTATAATTAATCATACAAAACCTAATTTTCAATATTTAAAGCAGTTAAAAGAGATATTAGAATAGGAAGAGATTAATGTAATCTTTACTGAAGTGATCTAAGCAAAGGGATGTGTTAGATGTGTTCATAGTAGGAGACTTCTCTTACGGAAAAAAAAAAAAAACGTACATGCTTTAGTTAAATATCTGATTTACAGCTTATTCTTTTGTCAAATCAGGGAAATTAATGATTTGGATAATTGTTGATGAGGCAGAAGCTTTTGGCATTAATCATTGACAAAATATGTCTCTAAGATTTGGTATAAAGCACTTTTCTGTGTTACTTACAACCAGCATGTTGGACGTTAAAAATAATGGTGAGAATTGGGCCCTATTGGATAGTGTCTGGTTAGAAAACTCACTATTAATCACCATTCATTCAGGCGTTTCTTGAGGATGCTGTAAACACGAGGATCTTTTTAGAGGCTTGTGCTGTTCTAGACTCTTTAACTGTCTCTTTCCTCTCCCAAACCACCTCCCTTGTTATGCTTGTTTTTCTAAATTCAAGCCACCCTGTAAGTCTTCGCAGTTCCTTAAATTACCATGCTTTCTCTGGAATTTACACTTTCCAACTCTCCTCCTCCTGGTCTTGCCCTCAACCTTGCTTTTATAAGAAAATTAAGGTAAGGAACACGTGGATTATTTAGCACTCTCTCAATAGTAAGTTTTGGAAAACTCAACTCAACCTACTGTAGTTAAAACCTTCTAGGATAGGTTTAGTTTGGGTGAAGCTTATCTTTGAAGAGTTCAGATGGTGATCCAAGATCTGGTATCTCATTGTCCCAGGTTTTCACTGTTCTCTTCCATGTAGAAACTTCAGTCTCAGGCCCCACTGGCTGGTGAGACGGGAGCAACAGAGCTCCCTCCCTCCCAACTGCAAGGTCAGCTTCTAGAGCAGCCTTGTTGCTGTTTTCTGTTTGTTTGTTGTTTGTTTGTTTTCTTTCCAGTGGTTCCTATAAAAGTTCTGAAATCTACTGGACTAGGATTTCCATAACTAAACTAGGTCATGTGTCCTTTCTGAACCAATCTCTCTGATGAGAGGAAAGTAATTTCCTGTTTGGTTTAGCTTATGTTACATACCCACCTCTGCATGTGGAGGTGGGGCCGTGCCCAAATCTCAGGATGGAGAGAGCTCATCTCTTTCCCAATTTTAGTGATGCTGCCAGACCAGCACTGAAAGCAGTAGTGGCAAAGGACTAATGACCCCTCCAGGTGGTCGCAGAGCTGACCTATGGACAAGTAAACCCAGAGCCTGAGTGTCCTCAGGATGTGATTTCTCCACCTGTGCCAGTCTCTGCACTTCTGCTTTCTCCACAAGGGTGAAACCATGACTCATAGGTTACCTCCTTTCCTTCTAATTCAACATATGTGACTACTCATTAATATTTTAACATTAAAAATACTTAAACCAAAAAAAAAACATATTAAGCAATTCATTTCCTTTTCCACAATAAATAGAAAACATTTCATTGCCTTTCTGGACAGACAGACTTAAGCAATAAGTTTGCTATAGTAGTTACAGGACAACCACAGGAAACAAATGCCCAAATCCAATTAGTGTGCCAGTAAACACTTGTCACACAAGGCAACAATAATAATTACAATTTATTATCCTAGAGGAAATATGAAAACCAAGAGATCATCAAAATATCCTGATACACTGTTGAAAAAATCTACCACATTCATTTCTTCGTAATGTCACATATACGACCCTGAAGAAGTTAAAAAAAAAGTGAGAGAATCCTTCAAGCAATGCATAGTACCAGTGGAAACATTTTTCTAAGTCTGTTCTCCAAACTATTTCTGAGCTTAAGGGACTCTTTTCTCTACCCTTTCCTTATTATTTCCAAGTTCATGAAAAAATTCCCATTAAATAGATTTTAATTGCACTGAACGGCAAATTAATCCTTCACTCTAGATATTTCTATATTGCCTCATGAAATAGAAAACAGTTCAAACCTGGCCTGCCTCTAACTAGAAGCCACAGTCTAAGACCTTATTCCAAAGAGCAAGAAGGCCTCCAATAGGTGAGAGTAACTAAGGTAATTTAAATATGGGTGAACACAGGAACAAATTCCCAGGCTCTGTTACTCCCTTTGTTGAAACCCATTCTTTTGGAAAATCATTTTCTTTAGCCATTGGACAACAAAATGCATTGTCAAGAAATTTTATAGCAATAATTATAAAAGATGTCCATTTGAACCCATTGAGGTCTCACTGATTATATAACACCCAGCAGACCTCCCTGCAGGAGAACACTATATTTATGTGAGCAATATATGTGACAATTGAGATCGTAAAATTAAATGACCACATAGAACTGTCATTTATATGATGAGCGCCTACATATGTGAAGGCTGGTTTATTTTGCAGCATCAGGTTGAGTTGAATGATCCACTCTCAGCGAACGTTTTTAATCACGCATTTCTTCACTCTTTCTGCAATATTACACTTGAAGGACTAGTAAGCAGTTTGCTATGAAATGCTAAATGGTTACTGGCACTGCTATTCTGACAGAAGAGCTCACTAAAATACAAGTACAGTACATATTGTATGCAATTGTTTTATGAGAGACATTATGGTTACTAGAATAACATTTCACCATTACCAACTGCTGAGAGAAAAGTCATTAAGATATTTGGCGAGCCAGCGCAATTTTTCAACAGAGCTATAGTACAAGACCTTAGAACAGCTTCCATAGAGAGAGCCTGCCTGTGTCACAAGAGAAAAAAAGAAATCAAGTCTCAAGTCTCTCTCTGCTGCTCGATTTATAGTACTTTATTTTCAGAGTCCAATGAGGAAGTTACAGGATATTGTCAAGAGTGTCAGAAAGATAGGGAATGCTTGTAGAAAACATATGTATATCCACATACAAGTATTTCTGGTATATGTGTGTGATCCTGTTGTGTGTAAAAGATTAACCTCTTGAGATAATTCTTATGACAATGTCAGTGTGCTAAAACTCACCTTTTCCCAGGGAACTACTTTGGAGATTAACTTGTGTATGTTCTTTATACAGTTAATTCTTTCTTTTTAATGAAAAGACATTTAAGAATGGGGGAGGGTTGAGAGTATGGATCTATCTGTAAACATTTCACCCAAATAAAGGAGAATAAAATAAGTAGTTCGCCGTAAACATTTAACATTTCCTGCCAGGACTATTGGTGGTAAAAAAGTGATGATAGTTTTACAAATGTTTTGTGTAGATATGTATATTTTATATATAAAATGTACATATATATATACATGTCTGTATATACTTGAATATATGTGTGTGTATATATATGTATATAATATATGTATAAGATAGACAGTTTTTGATTACTAAACTGACAAAGATTATCATCTATTCCTGCCAATGCTACTTCTGTCATTTCTCTTATTAAATCAGGAAAAAACATCAGCATTCATCAAAAATAAATATACCTTGGACTAGGCCTGTACAATAACAAGAATAGACAAAATTGGAATTATTTAGTCAAATATGTGAATGTGTAGGGATAACTCTGAAGGCAACACTAAGACACCTCATCCTCCCATGGCTGTGGTACCCTTAGTACATGGCATGCTACCTTACACAGAGCTCCCACTCAGCAACCATTACTTGAGCAAATATTTTTTTAAAAAACACTGGAAATCTTTTAATAAATAGTCAAATAGTTATTTTAAATAACCAGAAAACTGGATTCTAGTCCTGTATATTTACTACTTTTGACTCCAGTAAATAAGTCTTGGGCTTCTTACAAAAGTTATAAAGGGGAAAAAAGATAGTCAACTCAATTAAAAGAAATCAAATCAGCTGAATTTTTCATTCTTTGATGTTTTGGTGCATAAAGAAATGCCTGAAGGGTATGTAACTGGCAGAATTATCACATTCACGTTGCTCATCACAGCCAACTCATTTGTATTAGGCCCTCTGTGACTTATTTTTTTTCTTTAATCATTTAATTATTTAATTAATTAATTATTTATTTATTTTATTTTTGGCTGTGTTGGGTCTTCGTTTCTGTGCGAGGGCTTTCTCTAGTTGCGGCAAGCGGGGGCCACTCTTCATCGCGGTGCGCGGGCCTCTCATTATCGCGGCCTCTCTTGTTGCGGAGCACAGGCTCCAGACGCGCAGGCTCAGTAGTTGTGGCTCACGGGCCTAGTTGCTCCGCGGCATGTGGGATCTTCCCGGACCAGGGCTCGAACCCGTGTCCCCTGCATGGGCAGGCAGACTCTCAACCACTGCACCACCAGGGAAGCCCCTGTGACTTATTTTTTATAAGCCAGATTTTATCTCCCTGTCTGCTAATAATAAAACTCACAAATATCAATATCAATGTGGAGATCACCTTAGTTTTTAAAAAACAATTTAGGGCAGCACCAAGGTGACAGGGAAGATATTGTTCTTGATGGAGGTGATGTTTCCTAATAAGAAAATAAAGTAAACCCTTGACTGCTGATTTTCCAATAATCTCTTTTTGATCCATACACTTTGTTCCAAATAAACTATTACAGTATATTATACAGATGATATAAGTGTGGCCTATTTTATCTAGAATCACAAATTTCTCTCTTTACATACTCTTCTACATCCCATCATAATTATATTTCTTTCCAGTAGTAGCCAAGGGCGCCTTATCTAGTCACTGAATTTCTAGGCCTAGATATTTGGATTCTGGGGGGAATGAAAGAGTTGGAGACTCTTGTCCTTTCATTCTAATTCTCCCTATCTATTCCAGATCCAATCTAGATTCAGTAACGGATCAGTCACCTGTACACACAGTCATTCCATTACAGGAAATGTAGGAAGGAGTTAACTCCACTCTATAGAGAAAGATGTAGGAAACTTTCAACAACTTCTTCTTCCCCTTCCTCTTCCTCTTTCTCTCCCTCTTCCCCTTCCCCTTCCCCTTCTTCTCCTCCTCCTCCTTCTCCTCCTCCTCCTCCTTCTCCTCCTCCCCTCTTCCCACCTCTCCTCTTTCTTCTTTTTCTTTTTGGCTCTTTCTTTGTCTGTATCTCCTTGCCTCTCCTAAGTGGCACATGGCAGGTTGCATTTGAATGAATGAATATACAGATGAATGAATTAATCAATAATTGGAATAAATAAATGAGGGAAAGAATAGTTTGAATTATTTGAAAACGTATATTTGGATTATATATTTGAATTATAGTTCTGCAATACAGTTCCTATATTAAGCACATACATTTAGTTACCTTACAGTGGAAAATATTTACAAGAATATTATGTTTCCCATATATAGATATTGAAGACGTTATTCATATTTGATAAAAAATATCGGCACAGTGCAGAAAATTTCAGAGAAACATTTCTGCCCCAGAAGGCACTGTCTTTGCCAAACTAATAGGATTTTTTAATGGAGCAGCAGACACCTTAAAAGTGCTGAACAGCAGCCCTTGGAAAAAGATTTTAACAAAATCCATACTTCAGTTGAAAGAGGGCTGTGAAAACCTGCCTGGTAAACAAGATAGCTTGATTTTTTCAAAGTTTTCAAGGCTTGTGACCCTGGGGAAAGCTTAATTAAACTCAATGAAGAAAAAAATTAAATCATAAAAGTTGAATAAGTCAAAATATAAAATATTCAATTATGACTGCCTGTTGGGGTTTGTTTTGTAAATATTTTATTCACAGTTCACACTCGGCTTCCTCTCCTCCCCATCTCTTAAGGGTTATCTGGGGAATAAACCCACGCTTCTCCACTCAGTCGCTTGACTTCCTTTTAGCCCTCATAATTTATTAAATGATGTTTTTAGAAACATAAGTACTTCTTAAGTTTTCCTTCTTATCACTTTGTGTGTTGTTCTTTTCACCCACAGAATTGCTGCAATTGGAGATATAAAGAACACCCATTAGGACATCAGTCCATCCTTTGGGGATTTAGCCACAATTGTTTCTTTCATGGAGCTAGCTCCAGTCCTGCCTCAAATACACTATATTAAATGTCCCAATATGACATAACTCTCCCAAGATGGAAGGGAATTTGTTTCATTCAGTATACAGAAACCTTCAGTAGTGGTTCTCATTGATGTGACGATTTCTAAAGTAATATGTAGACATCAGATTCGTCTTGTTACTTTTCGACTATGTACTTGTTTACGAGCTGTGAGTTCAAGGTGAATATTGAACAAAGTTTAAAGTGCATTAAATGTTAATAAACGTCCAGGGACTAAATCTATGTTGAAATAAATGGCCTAAAGTTTAGATAAGAATTAATGTTATATCATTATTGTTTTTAATCAATATCTTGGTAGTCATTCACCATATCATCATGATATTTATCTTCCAACAAGACTACATAGTTTTTCCAGTAAACCCAAATTATTAGAAAGTGTTAGTATCAGATTCATCTTTTATGATAAACATAATATCTTTCATATTATGTTTCATACTATAATATCTTTATTATTTGGAGGTTGACTCAAAAATATGAGCATTATTTTATTTTATTAATCAAGCCATACTTTATAAGCCAATGAGAACATGTTATTCAAATGACAAGTTGCTTTCAAATTTAGATTTAATAACTTATGATTATCATATATTCAGTTTGATTAAATAGGAGGAGAATAAGTAATAGTTATAATTACACATTTTATTCTACAGCATCTCTTGGTATAAATTAAGCATTTTCATGACTGCCAATCACTCTGAAATAGTCTTTCTGTGTGTGGCGACATTCCCACATTGAGCGTCTCCTCCCTAATTTGGACACAGAACCCAAATTCTCTAGTCCCTTGCATTTACTGCTCAGAAATACGGCCTCGGCCACATCAATCAGACAAGGCCAGATGAGACTCTTTGGATACAATTAACACTACGTCAAGCACTGCACAGAGCTTCCATTTTGTTGGTGCAGTTGGAATAAAAGTGTCCAGCAAAGTAGAGCTCCTGAAAAAGCAGTGACTTCCATGTTGTGGCCATAGAAGTCTCAGATTATGAGACTGGAAGAAAAATAAAATAACACTCAATAAGTAAATCAACATTCACAGACGTTTTTGAAATGTAAGTTATGATCTAGTTTAATAAGCTATAAAATTGCTTGGTAGAATCAGTAAAAAGAAGCATGAAATGATTAAGAAATAATTTCCAAAATAATTATGTAATCAGAGAGAGCCACACGTGACCAAGAAAACTGCTTCAAAATTTCAAATTGTGGTTATTCAAGGGTACACTGAAAAACTTGTTCATCCTCACTGTCTGCAGTATAACTGCTAAGGGTCCCTTGCCTAAAGATGAATGAGTAAACTTGAGATGGGAGAAAAGAAGAAACAATCTTAAAATATCAACAAGGAGGAAGTCTTGAAAAGGCAAATAATACATAAAAATGACTTCAAGGAGTATGCTATAGTTTCCTCTTTGAAAAATCAATATTCAGTAAACATTTAAAGGAATAAAAGTGGTAAGCAAAAGTGGCAAATACAAGTGTTCTGAGGAGTGACTCTGAATTATGAAATACTATTTTATATGCCAGAGTAGTAAACGAGGAATTCTAATTTGGTGCAACCAACTCATCCATTTCTAATTTACACCCCTCACTGTGTCATTCATTGACTAATGCTTGAAATATATAGATGACTAACAAGATGGCTCTTGTTCATCAGGACAACTCTTGACACCAAAACAGTAATGCAATTATCCCCAAAGCAATAGACTATTACCAAATTGATTTATGTGCTATCTCTAGGACACTTTTAAATTCACAGCCAATCACATGAGTATAATATAAAATTCAACTGAGAATTCAGAATTTAGCTCTGAAAGAACGTCTCAGCTACACACGTAATTGCAAGTTAACATCTGAACAACTGAAAAATATTTAACAGAAAGAACCAGAGTTAATTGAATATTTAGCCTCCAAAAAAATAAAAATCAATATTCTTACATGGCTTTTGGGATATCATATAAAAGAGAGGGGAAAAAAAAGCTGTACTCTGAAGCTGAGCACTCACAAAAGCTAATATAGTATTCAAGTTAAATAAATCAAGATGTGACTATTTTTCTAAAATTTGTTAGTTGATTCAACACTGAATTTGAGACCTGTTGTTCAAATAGTGCAAGATGGAAAATTCACATGCATGTGGTTTCAATACAAGACTCTTAAAATTATAATATGAAAAAAATACATTTACCTGCTTGTTAAATAGAGACATCACATGTAATATGAGAGCTCATTCTCTATATGGTCTATTATGTTTAATGCAGATACCCATTTGTGGGAACATACTATGTAGAGATATTAACTGGTGTGCTTTCTCCCATTCTGCACTCTTAGATTCCTTCATTTCAACCCGAAAGCATCTTTTAAACACCTCCTTACCACCTGCCACCACCACTTAACAACAGCTAGACTTGAAGGACTCACCATGGTCTCCTATTAAGCTGTATTACTGAAAGGAGCACAGCCAAGTGATTATGAGTGCAGACTTTTGAGCCAGACACCTTGAGTTCAATTGCCATCTTTGAAAATTGAAAATCGAATAATTTCAGGCAAGTAATTTAACCTCTATGTACCTCAGTTTCCTCATATGCAAAATAGGGTTGCTGAACCAGTGAGATTATATGCATAAATTGCTTAGAGTAACACCTGCCACACAGCAACAAATGTTAGCCATTATTAGTTGTTATCATGTTCAAAATTCATCAGTCCAGACTAAATCAAAAGATGCCATGGTCAGCAGAAGAAGAGTAGAGTTAGGAATCATGCAGGGAGTGTGGGAATAAGAAAGTCAGAGTGAGGACTCCCTGCCCCCAGCTCCTGCGGAAAAGGCAGAAGTCAGGGCTATCTGAACACAGAAGTCAGCCTGTTGTTGACGATCATGCAATTTGGCCTGATGCTTATCTGTTCCTTGAGACTCCATCGAGGTTCCCATTCTATACTTCATCCCAATATCAACAAATTCATACCCAGTAGCCTAGGACTCTTACATAAGCCTCCGGGTAGAAGGTAATGACCTGGATGCCCTGTGGGAAGTGGGGGGCATTTGGGAAAGCCTTGCCCTCCACCAGGATGAATCGAAAGTAAATAGCTTGAAACATCCCACTGAACTGGTAAAGCAATGAAATGTGTAGCGCCTTCCACATATTTATTGAATTTCTACTATGTTCTAGATCTTTCTACATGCATTATCTCACCTCCTCTTGAACTCTGGAGTACAGTAATACTTACTCCAATTCTTCTTTCCTGAATATAGTGGTGAGATCTATCAAAGACGTTTTTAAAAGATGAGTATACAATGCCAAGATTTCTGTTTATGCTTCTTCTAATGAAGTAGGGCATCCAAGCAAATAAAAGAAGCCTTGCATTTAGAATCAGAAGACCCAAATTTGAATAGTCTCTACCTACTAGCTAGATGGTCTTGACAAGTCACATAGACCTCAATTTTCTCATCTGTTAAATGAGAAATACTGCATTTTGTGTCCTTGCAGAATTATTTTAAGAACACAATGACACAATAAATGTGAAAGAATAACTGTCAAGTGCTCCATAATTATCAGGCATAAATCTGTAACCATATGTGAGCTGCTCCCTTGTAAATATAATTCATAATTCACCTTAATATAAATTCATTCTCTCCTGAGAAATATACACCTATATGCAGGAAGATAGCTTTGAAGTTTGGCAGTAATAACAGTTCATTGACTTCAGCGGAATTTTTTATTACTTCCTACAGAAAACCCTGTTTATAATGTTTAGTGGTTAAAATGGTTCATTCCGAAGTTTCTTAATGAAATAATTGGAGAAGATAATGAAGAAAAAGAGTTGACATAGCTTAGTTTGCTATTTTTTTTAGTTCGAGAGAAACATTTTTTTAAATAAGTGGACTTCTAGGATTCTAAAGAGAAGATGTCAAACACATACAACATCTGTATTAGTGTAGTTATTGTGCCCTACAACAAGTGCCCAAATTAAAACCATGGAAACAAGTTCAGTATATGTTTGTTGTATAGAAAAGCTGAAAGATAGAAAAATAACAGCTATGTTCCTGTCCCAAGTTCTGTTAATGACAGTGGTGGGGATATCTGCCACTCAAAGAGGCCAAATTGATTCAAAAGAACAACCCTAGAGCAGTTTTACATACCTGATGTAATTTCATTGTGTGAACCGGTATTTATTAAAGTTAAATTCTGATTAGTTTTGAGTTGATTATCTAGTTTGTAAATTACCTAGGAATTTTTTGGGTCTCTCTTATTCCCTCGGGTTCTTGACTTTTGGTCATTTCAATATTAATTAGCCTCTCTGCTGATGGTGGGTAGAGGAATCAAAAAGAAACACAAAATGTGTTATGCCGTCTTGTTAGCAATTCTAACAAAATCTCATTAGAGAGAATCTGGAAGAATTAGCTTGAAATATTTGTAGATTTCTACCTTTCATCATATGCATGTTCTTCCTTAATTTGTCTCATTTAATTAATAAAATTTTATTTCCTTACTGATAAATGGTAAGTCTAAAGGGTCAGCTCATATTTATTTTAAATTCCACGAAGACATGCTTATCTAAAGGTGAATTAATGATCCTTTAAAAAAATCTAACTTTTACTCAATACATTTTATCTTGTAATACCCACACGTTTGTTTTTATCATGTACTACATTGAAGGATTATAAAATTTTCATAAGTAGTATATAACTCTTCACATTCTATTTATAATTCATTTTTAACTTGATTTGTAAAAAGATGTATTCATGTTGATACACACACACACACACACATACACTTTGCTTATTTATTTTAAAATCTGTATATTATTCTGTTAGATGAATACACAATGTATATTTGTTTTTCAATTGATGTACATTTTACTTGCTTCTATTCTTTGCCGTTATGAATTATACTGCAATGATCATTCTTGTACGTTTCATTAATTCATATGAGAGTTTCTCCATGGTGCACACCTAGAGGTGAAAATTCTGTGTTATAAGATACATCAAATTTACTATGTATTACTGAACTAATCTCTAAAGATTTTGAACTATTTAACATTCTTACGAGGAGTATCTGAAAATTTCTGTCTAACACTTATTATTGTCAGATTTTTTCATCTTTGCTGGTGACAGGTATAAAAATTTTCCTATGGTATAGCTATATATAGGTATATATACTAATATAATTAATTATATATATTATTGTTATATATAATTATATACATGATGCATATATTCATATTAATATCATTATAT
Organism: Balaenoptera physalus; assembly: GCF_965194825.1. NCBI lineage: Eukaryota > Metazoa > Chordata > Mammalia > Artiodactyla > Balaenopteridae > Balaenoptera > Balaenoptera physalus. Next base: position 30,355,300 of record NC_138891.1, read on the forward strand.
TATATATAACAATATGTATATTACTTTTTTAAAGCAGTTTTACATTCACAGCAAAATTGAGGGAGAAGGTACAGAGATTTCCCATATACCCCCTGCCCCTCCACATGCACAGTCTCCCCCATTAGCATCCCCTACCAGAGTGGTACATTTGTTATAATTGATGAATCTACACTGATACATTATTACCACCCAAAGTCCATACTCTACATCATTAAGGTTCACTCTTGGTGTTGCACATTCTATGGGTTTGTCAAATGCATAAGGGCACGTATCTGTCATTATGGTATCATACAGAGTATTTTCACTGCCCTAAAAATCCTCTGTGCTCTGCCTATTCTCCCTCTCCCAAACCCACCCACCAACCCCTGGCAATCACTAATCTTTATGCCATCTCAATAGTTTTGCCTTTCCCAGATGTCATATAGTTGGAATCATACAGTATGAAGGCTTTCCAGATTGGCTTCTTTCACTTAGTAATATGCATTCAAGGTTCCTCCATGTCTATTCATGGCATGATAGCTCATTTCTTTTTTAGTGCTGGATAATATTCTATTGTTTAGATATACAGTTTATTATCCATTTACCCACTGAAGGACGTTTTGGTTGTGTGAAGAAAAACTTGTCTTCCTCCTGTGTGTTTCTCCTTTATTCTCATGCTACTACCGCACTGACAACACTTCTGCCTTATCTGATCAGTAAATGTTTGGGGGGGTCTTCCCACACCAAACAATTCTCTGTGACACCAGCTGGGTGTCCTACAATTTAACTCAATTCTGACACTATCCACCTGGAGATAGAGTCAGATCCCATAGGTTAAGGGCTCAGTTCTATGAACCTGCTGCCCTACTTCAGATGCCAATCACAAGTAGTAGGTCTCCAGGTTACACATAACTTCTGCCCAACTTAGCTACAAATCAGAGGTTCCCATGACCTCCTCCTTCCTTGAATTTGATTATTTTCCAAAGTGGTTTACAGAACTCAGGGAAACATGTTTGCCAGTTTATTAAAGAATATGATAAAGGATACAGATGAACAGGCAGATGAAGAGATACTACATAAGGCAAGTTTGGGAGGGTTCTGAGCAAGGAGTTTCTGTTCCCAGGAAGTTGAGGTGCATCAACTTCCCAGTATAAGGGTGTGTTCAACTTGGAAGCTCTCTGAACCCTACACTATTGGAATTTTTATGGAGGCTTGACATGTAGGCTTGATCAATCATTAACTCCATTTCTAGCCCCCCTCCCCTCTCTGGAAAATGGGGAAGGAGGGGTGAAAATTCCAAGCTTGGTCTTTATCATTCTGGTGACCTGCTGCAATCCAGGAGCCTTTCAGGAGCCCACCCAGAGTTCTCTCATTAGAGCAAAAGATGATCCTAGTGTTCTTATCACTTAGGAGTATACAAGGGTTTCAGATGCTCTGTACCAGGAATGAAGACAAAGACCAAATAGGTACTTCTTACTATAATTTACATTATCAAAGATTACTTCCAAGTTTTGGTAATTATAAATGAAGCTGCTATAAACATCCATGTGCAGGTTTACGTGTGAACATAAGTTTTCAATTCCTTTGGGTAAATGCCAACAAGAGTGATTGCCGGATCACATGACAAGAGTATGTTTAGTTTTGTAAAACACTGTCAAATTGTCCTCCAAAGTGGCTGCATTATTTTTCATTCCCACCGGCAATGTATGAGAGTTCCTGTTGCCCTACATCCTTGCCAGCATTTGGTGTTTTTCGTGTTCTGGATTTTGGCCATTCTAATAGGTGTGTAGTGGTATCTTGCCGTTGTTTTAATTTGCATTTTCCTGATGACATATGATGTTGAGCATCTTTTCATATGCTTGTTTGCCATCTGTATATCTTCTTTGGTGATATTCTCTTATGGCTTTAATTTACATTTCCCTGATTACTAGTGAAGTTGAGCATGTTTTTATTCACTTATTGGCCATTTTAATTTTTTCTCCTGTGAATTACCTATTCATATGCTTTGCATATTTTCATTGGAAAGTTGGTATTTCTGATTGTCATTTGTGTCTGCAAGTATCTTCTCTCAGTCTGTGACTAGTTTTTCCACTGTGTTTACAGTTTCTTTTTTGTGCAAAAAAGTTTCCATTACAATGTAGTTAATACATGAGAATTTTCTTTTATGATTTGTATTTTTGTGTCTTGAGTAAACAAATGCTTCCTTACCTGAAAGTCAGAAAGATATGATTCTTTTTTTTTCTTGAAAAGTTTTAAAGAATCTAATTTAACATTTTGCATGTGGATAAAAAATTGTCCAGCACCATTTATCTAAAAGCCCATTGTAGAAGAGGGAAAAAAATCATTTTTTCTCTACTCATCTTAGATTCCCCAAATGGGATGCTTTAAATGACACTGACAGAAGACAGGTTAATGAGAGAAAAACAAACAGTTTATTAACGTGTATATTGAACATACATATGGAGTACTCAGAGATAAGTAACTCAAAGGAATGGTAGCATATTAGCAAAGAACAATAATTTTGTAGAGAAGTGACAAGACAGAAAAAGGCCTTTGAACTTCTAGGGGTGACAAATTGTGGGAAGGTTATAGAGAAACTAATGGTAGATAAGTGCAAATATCTTTTCCCATTCAGTAGGTTGCCTTTTTGTTTTGTTGATGGTTTCTTTTGCTGTGCAAAAGCTTTTAAGTGATCAGGTCCCATTTGTTTATTTTTGTTTTTGTTTTCCTTTCCTGAGAAGACATCCAAAAAAAAAAAAAAATGCTAAGACCTATGTTAATGAGTGCATTGCCTGTATTTTCTTCTAGGAGTTTTATGATTTCAGGTCTTATATTTAGATCTTTAATATATTTTGAGTTTATTTTTGTATATGGTGTGAGGAAATGTTCTTATATCGTTCTTTTACATGTAGTTGTTCAGTTTTCCCAGCACCATTTATTGAAGAGACTGTCTTTTCTCCATTGTATATTCTTACTTCTTTTGTCATAGATTATTTGACCATAAGTGCTTTGGTTTATTTCTGGTCTCTCTGTTCTTTTCCATTGATCTATGTGTTTGTTTTTGTGCCAGTACCATGTTGTTTTGATTACTGTAGATTTGTAGAATAGCCTGAAGTCAGGGAGCAAGATACCTACAGCTTTGTTCTTTTTTTTCTCAAGATTGTTTTGGCTATTTGGAGTATTTTGTGGTTCCACATAAATTTTAGGATTATTTGTTCTAGTTCAGTGAAAAAGTGTCATGGGTGTTTTTTTGAAGTATAGTTGATTTACAATATTATATTAGTTTCAGGTGTACAGCAAAGTGATTTAGTATCTCTACAGATTATGTTCCATTAAAAGTTACTACAAGATAATGACTGTCCTGTGCTATGCCTATGTATTTTATACTTAGTAGTTTGTATCTTTTAATTCCATACCCCTAACTTGCCCTTCCCCACTTCCCTATCCCCTATGTCAACCACTAGTTTGTTTTCTGTATCTGTGAATCTGTTTCTGTTTTGCTATATACATTTGTTTGTATTACTTTTTAGATTCCACATGTAAGTGATAACATACAGTATTTGTGTTTCTCTGTCTGACTTATTTGACTAAGCATAATATCTAGGTCAATCCATGTTGCTGCAAATGGCAGAATTTCATACATTTTTATGGCTGAGTATTTCATACTTTTTTATGGCTGAGTAGGTATGGCTTTTGCACATAGGTCCGTCCATGTTGCTGCAAATGGCAGAATTTCATACTTTTTTATGGCTGAGTATGTCATGGGTATTTTGATAGGGATTGGATTAAATCTGGAGATTGCTTTGGGTAGTATGGCCATTTTAGTAATATTAATTCTTCCAATCCATGAACATGGGATAGCTTATCATTTCTTTGTATCATCTTCAATTTCCTTCATCAATGTTTTACACATTTCAGAATATACATTTTTCACCTCCTAGGTTAAGTTTATTCTTAGGTATTTTATTCATTTTGATGCTAGTTTAAACAGGATTATTTTCTTGCTTTCTCTTTCTTATAGTTCATTATCAGTAATGAATCAGAAAAGCAACAGATCTATGTATATTATTTTGTATCCTGCAACTTTACTGAATTCATTTATTATTGTTAATAGTTTTTGGTGGCATCTTTAAGATTTTCTGTATAGTGCCATGTCATCTGCAAACAGTGACAGTTTTACTACTTCTTTTCCAATTTGAATGACTTTTATATCTTTTCTTCTCTGATTGCTGTCAATAAGACTTCCAATACTATGTTAAATAGAAGTGGCATGAGTGGGCATCCTTGTCTTGTTCCTGAGTTTAGAGTTAAAGCTTTCAGCTTTTCACCATTGAGTATGATGATAAGTCTTTATTATGTTGAGATATGTCCCTCTATACCAACTTTGATGAGAGTTTTTATTATGAGTGGTTGACGAATTTTGTCAAATGCTTTTTCTGCATCTATTGAGATGATCATGTGATTCTTATCCTTCATTTTGTTAATATGGTGCATCACACTGATTGATTTGTGGTTATTGAAACATCTTGTATCCCTGGAATAAATCCCAGTTGATTATGATGCATGATCATTTTTATATATTGTTGGATTCAGTTTGCTAAAATTTGTTGAAGATTTTTGCATCTATATTTATTAGCGATATTTCTTTTTTCTAGGGTCTTTGCCTCTTTTTATCTCAGGGTAATGGCGGCCTTGTAGAATGAATTTGAGAGTGTTCCCTCCTCTTCAATTTTTTGGAATATTTTGAGAAGGACAGATATTAGCTATTCTTTATATGTTTGATAGAATTTCCCTATAAGGCTGTCCAATACTGGACTTTTGTTTGCTGGAAGTTTTTTTGTATTACAAATTCAACTTAACTATAAGTGATCCATCTGTTCAGATTGTCTATTTCTTCCTGATTCATGTTCTGAAGATTGTATGTTTCTATAAAGTTTTCTATTTCTTCTGGTTGTTCAATTTTTTGGCACATAACTGTTTGTAGTATTCTTACGATTTTTTGTATCTCTGTGATATCATTTGTTACTTTTCCTTTCTTGTTTCTTATTTTGTTTATTTTGGTCCTCTTACTTCTCTTCCCTTCCTACCTGAGTCTGTGTGGATCTTTCTTACAGCCTTGGTTGTATATGAGTTTTTCTGTCAATCTCCAGTTTGTTTTCAGTGAGAAGTGCTCCACATGAAGATGTATTTTTGATGTGTTTGTGGAGAGAGGTGAGCTCTGCATTCTCCTACTTCATCTTCTTGATCTCCTCCCCATTTATGTCCTGCTTTTAAGCAAATGGGGGGAGGGCAGAAAGCTTTTCTTATATCTGCTTCTTAATAATCCTTATGCCAAAATGGCATATTTTGAGGTGGCATAGACTGCTACCCTTCACCGTCTTTTTCCCCATTCACTTTTAATGTCACATCTCTCATCTATTATTGTCATATATGAATGCGTCAACTTCTAGGATCTTTATATTCCATTATCCTATTTGTTTACCCTGTGCCAATATCTTTTCTATTCATTTATTAAAATTCTGATATCTAGTAGGCCAAGTCTACCTTCCCAGTTCTTTACATTGTCTTAGTTATTCTTAGCCATGGGCTTTTGAATTTGTAGTTTTCAAATTCCATGGAAACTCCTAAAAAGATTATTGAAATTGTATTAGATTTAGTGTTTAATTTGGGGTTTATCACTTAAGACTTCCTAAAAATGAACATATGAATATAACTTTCCATTCATTCAGGTCTTCTTTATGATCTTTAATAATTTTTTCTATCAGTCTTACACCAAATAACTTTCTCTACATTAAATAAGATCTTTTTATTGATTGATTTTTTGTTAATTATAATTAGTGTATTCATTATTAGGAATGATACTGACTTTTGCATGTTTGTCAGTTCTTGTAATTTGTCTACAGATTCCACTGAATCCTCAATTTAGATAATCATAAAACTGATAAATGAGGAGAATTTAATCTCTTACTTTGTAATTATTATTTTTTTCTCTAATTTCTTTTCTTTTTTTCTTGCTGTAATTATTTTTGAACACTGCATTTACCATTACTTACATTTTACGGTTAAATAGAAACCACAAAAGTAGGCATCCTTGTTTTGTTCCTGACTTTATGGAAATTCTCACCATTTCCTCATAGGTTTTTGACAGTTGATTTTCATCAGGTTAGGGAAATTCTTTTTTATGTATACTCTTCTTGTGAATTTTTATCAAGAGTGAGTTTGGAATTTGTTAAAGGAGTTTTTAGCATTTATCATTATATGGTTTATTTTCTTCTTGATTTGTTAATATAGTCTTTTGGAGTAATAGATTTTTTGAATTTGAACTATCTTTGTATTCCTGGAAAATACCACAATTAGTTATGATGCAATTATTTAAATTTAACAGTATTTTATTCAAGATTTTTGCATCTCATAAATATGGTTGGCCCTTTGAAATTCCAGTAAAATTCATCTTCTCAGCTTAGTGTCTTTTGAGGCTTTGCTCATCTTCTGGTCATGAGGCTGTTAGTGTATGTATCCTGTATCTCACCAGGAGCTGTAGCCAGCTGTAGACTTCAAGCAGGAAACCTCACTGTGGTTCCCCTTCTTGAAGGTGTACTTTAGGCCGGAAACTTTTGCTTACTCAGTATCTAAAGTCAGGAAGGCCATATCATTTGCCCTCCTCACAACTTTACGTTTCTTTTCTATTTCTGGCCTAAAAAGATGTTGCCTTTGTATTTAAGAAAGGCCACATCCTTCTGATTTTTTTACTTGATATTTTACCTATCTTTGATATGTTTGTAACAAAGGGCATTATCAAAGTGTGATGTTTCACACTTTTAAGCAAACAACTGTAAAAACTTAGTTTTCTTTTTCAGATATTTGATACGTAGGTGTATCAACTTCCTAGGACTCCTGTAACAAATTACCACAAATTGGGTGGTTTAAAACAATAGAAATTTATTGTCTCATAGTTCTGGAGGATAGAAGTCCAATATCAAGGTGTCTGTAGGGCCATACTTCTTCTGAAACCTGTGGGGAAGAATCCTTCCTGGCCTCTTTCTAGCTTCTGGTAATTTGCCTGCATCCTTGGCATGCCTTGGCTTGCAGCTACCACACTTCAATCCACTGTCACATGGTGTTCTCCTCTCTGTGTCTCTTTCCTCTTCATATAAGGACACCAGTCATACTGGATTATGGGCCCACCTTAGTGACTTCATTTTCACTTGATTATATCTAGGAAGACCCTATTTCTAAATAAGGCTACATTCACAAGTACTTGGGGTTAGAACATCAACATATCTTTTGGGGAGACACAATTCAACTTGCAGCACTAGGTATATGTAGCCATCAATAATGTATATTAAATTTAGTATTCAATGTTATATATAAATCATATATATGTTTGTGTCTTTGTATGTTTAAATATCTAACTATCTACCATCTATCTATCAATCTATCTATCTAACTATACATACCTACATAGAGAGAGAAAAAATAAAAGAGAGAGAAAGAGAGAGAGATGTTTACACATATTTCTCTAATTTTCTCTTTGCACCATCTCAAATTCTGATCTTCATTTATTCAACCCTGGCTTGTTTCCCTTAATACTACGTAGCAATTCTCTCCTTGAATTTTAATTATAATCTTGACTATATTACCTAGTAAAAGGTAGTGCCTTAGCTCAGGCTGCTATAGCAAAACACCATAGACTGGTTATCTTATAAAATACAGAAATTTATTTCTCACAGTTTTGGAGGCTGCAAATCTGAAATTATAGTGCCAGCAATTAGTGTCAGGTTACTATGAGAGCCCTCTTCTCAGGTGCAGACTGCTGACTTCTCATTGTATCCTCAGTTGGCAGAAAGAAGGCTAGAGAGCTCTCTGGGGTCTCTTTTGCTAATCCCAAGTTTCAGAGATCCACCATCATGACCTAATTATCTCCCAAAGGTCTCACCTCCAACATATGAAATTGCTGAATATGAATCCTCCACACTGGAGATTAGATTTCAACATATGAATTTGGGGGGACACAAATAATCAGTTCATAATAGGCAGTCAGCAGAAAGGGCCCAAGCTTCTAACCCTAATAGCAACAAAGTACCTTAACGAGAATAACATTTCAACACAATTTCTAAATAATAATAAACAAAAAGAGTATAAAGCTCTTTTTGACTGGGAAGATTACCTCCTTGAATTTGTGAAAACTGCTGGTTTAAAAAAAATCATATGGAGACTTCCCTGGTGGTCCAGTGGTAAAGAATCTGCCTTCCAATGCAGGGGAAGTGGGTTTGATCCCTGGTTGGGAAACTAAGATCCCACATACTGTGGGGCAACTAAGCCCGCATGCCACAATTACTGAGCCTGGACACCTCAACTAGAGAGCCCACGTGCCGCAAACTACAGGGCCCACGCACTCTGGAGCCTGTGCGCCACAACTAGAGAGAGAAAACCCGCATGCCACAACTAGAGAGAAGCCTGTGCACTGCAACGAAAGATCCCACATGCCTCAACAAATATCCCATGTGCCGCAACTAAGACCCGACGCAGCCAAAAAAATAAAAATAAAAATAAATAAATAAATAAATTTTAAGAAATAATAATATTAAAAATTTAAAAATCATATGATTGATACTGATTGGGTAAGGAATGAGGCATAAAAACTCACCTGCAGCAAAATGTCAAAATGTTGCAGTAAACTAACAAATCAGGGAATACAAATACTCTAGTATACCCAAGAGAAAAATGAAAAACACTGAAAAGCAGAACTCTTGAAATTCATGGCTAAAATGACCTAAAAATGCATTGTGGAATATAGCATACATATGTGTGTACCATACACAAAATATAACAAATTAGCTACTTATAAATTAAAGATTCTACATTATCAATAAATATGTATGGAGTATCTATTATCTGCAAGATCTATGAATCAAGTTCTTATGTAAAACATTATACTCATTTTAGGCATATAATCTGTATTAAGAGCTTGGGTATAGGTGTGGGGGGGATACAATTTCCTCAATGATTAGCAAATTAGTATATTTCCTCTATGTTGTCATTTATGTCTCAAGCATTCTTTTATTGATTTTACCAATAAGTGTTAAATTCATTAATGATAGATAAAATATCAAAATCAACAAGTATCAATCTATATTAGGGTTTCTTATTTGCTCCTAATGCTATTTCAGGGGTGTTTTTCAATATTTCTTTGTGCGGTAAAAGTACAAGTCCTCTCAGAACACAATACTCTCAGACATCATCTTATGAATACATGAGTCAACAGAGAAGCAGTAGCTTATTTCAAGTATCACTGATAGACATAGACATTCAATTTGCTTTAATTTTTTAAAAATTTATTTACTTATTTATTTATTTTTGGCTTTGTTGGGTTTTCTTTGTGCGTGGTGTGTGGGCTTCTCATTGTGGTGGCTTCTCTTGTGGAGCACGGGCTCTAGGCACATGGGCTTTGGTAGTTGTGGCACGTGGGCTCAGTAGCTGTGGCTTGCAGGCTCTAGAGTGCAGGCTCAGTAGTTGTGGCACAAAGGCTTAGCTGCTCCACGGCATGTGGGATCTGCCCAGACCAGGGCTAGAACCCGTGTCCCCTGCATTGGCAGATGGATTCTTAACCACTGCGCCACCAGGGAAGCCCTGCTTTCACTTTTACCATTACAAAAGTGCTATTTCTCTCCCTCACCTGCTGGACCATGCCAGCTGGTTAGATACCAAATTCCAAAAAGTACCAATTAAAATAAAAATAGCTAAATCTGGAATAAGTAACAAAGCACAGCTTTGGAACAGTGTGAAAATTTATAAGTGATCATTATCAACACCTGCAGTCTACTTTGCTTGGCTTATGATGACTCATTGACAATAGTCTAGTGGTAGCACAAAAGGCTGAAAAGTGAAAAGAGAAAACTCCAACTTTCTTAGTGATAATTAAATTCAATTTCTCACCAGTTATTTTTTTTAAACTAACTCAATATATATTGATATCAAACTGCATCAACATATCTATTCTTAAATTTTTCCATAATTCAACTATGATACTCTGTGATTATGTGTGGTGGAAGAAAGTTTTTGAAAAACTAACTACAAGGTACTTATTAAATCAGTTTTCTCATCTGTAAAATCAGGAAATATGTCTATCTCAGAACTGTACAGAAAGTGCCACTCTCAACGTCCACACTCAAGGAGGACATTGATGATGAAGTATTTTTCATGATCTGGGTTATATACAGTCTTCTCTATCAGGCTTTGACATAGAATGTCTTGTTCCTGGAACCTGTGACCTGAAAGGATAGAGTTAGCTGCCTCTCCCTCCATATACTCAATATATTGATACTATACGGTATGACAAGGACAGGATAATTGCAAAAGTTATCACTTAGTAAAGGAAACAATGGAATCAGTAGTCCATGGCAATGCAGGAATCCTACAGAATCAGCATTATGAAGGTTTCCCGTCCTAGGGTTGGGAATTTCCATGATTAGACCAGTGTCTGCTTTCTGGGTAGGAAACCTTTGTCCACTATTCATTATGACCCTTGTCTTTCCCTCCGCAAGGTTCTTCATTTTCAGCTATCTTGCTTGACTTATTTGAAATGGATGTTGGAAAATATGCCCTCTTAGGAGCTGTCCATTTTTTACTTATGCAAATGTGGCAAATGTAGTTTTGAGTCCAAAAATGTCAAAAGCCTTTTGGATCAAGGCTCATGACTGATATCCTCAGCAATACAATTTTTTCAAAAACTTAGTTCTATTTGCTTCCAGTCAGTTTCATATATCCGTAACCACTCAAAGTTGTTTTGAGCCTGATTCACTTTGTTTCCTAAACCCCAGGACTTCCATTCTTAATAGAATTATGGTGACCATGAGGCCATTTGGAAGGTAAAGTTGGAAAGACCTTATCTTAAACCAATCTGTGCTCCAAATTACTTTATATAATAAGAATTTTGATTAGGCTTTTTTGTTTCTTTTGGCATTTTAAAATCCAAACTCATATTCTTAATATTTAGAAACAGCTTTTCCAACCCTCTTGAACCTGAATTTCTGGACTTTTTAGGATACTTCTTATTTATATTGTCAAAACCTGCCAATTCTTTCTTAAGCTTATTAGTTATTGTAACACCTTAGCAAAACTACTGATAACAACCAACACACACTAAGGATTTTTTTAATCAGTAACATCCCCAAGGGCTTCTTTTTCATTAGTTATGAACTTTGCTTCTCAAATTATTCCAGGTAACAGTTTACCAAGTAGATTGTCACCAAACAAAAACGAATTTCCATCTTTCCAGCTTTTGATAATGGTCCTCACTTACTGTCAGTGCCTATATTAATCTGGGAAATTAATATTTGCTTTTTTATCAAACAATCCCCAAAATTTCAGAAGCATAACAGTTAAAAATGTACATTTTTATCATGTTATAGTCTGATGTGGGTTTGGCAAGAATCCTGAGAAGTTTCTTAGAAGTTTGACTCAGAGATTTAGTCCTTTGCTTCCAGTCATATAGAAGAAAAAGGGAGTTTGGAAGGTCCCATAAGACATGTTATGGCTAAGCCTAGAATTAGTACATCATTTGTGTCTTCTTCCTGTTGGTCATAATTCAGTCACCTGGTCCCACCTAGATGTCAGAGAAGCTGGGAACAATTATCTTTTTATTTGACTAGAAAGAAAACCAAAATAACATAGTGATCTCATAGCTTTTTTGCTGCTATACTTTTAATTTTTTATTGTGATCATTCATTTGAATGTGGTCATTATTCCACATTTACTCTTGAAGAATATTTTCACTGAGTATAGCATTCTAGTACAGCAGTTACCTCCTTTCACCAAATTGAAACTATCATCCATTGATATCTGCCTTCCATTGTGACAGTTGAGCAGTCAGGTGTCAATCTAACTATTCTCCTTTGAAATAATTTATCAACCCCCATTCCTTGCCTTCAAGATTGTATCCCTCTCTTTTATTTTATACATGTATGTATGTATGTATGATTTGCAGTTTTACTAGGTTGTAAAGTCAAGCATTCATACTGACTTTCTTATATCAACTGTATTTTATAGTAATTAAATAATCACACAAAGTTTCTCTTTATAGAAATATGACAATTAATAAATGAAGAAAGTATGATAGAATTATATTTATCTTGTAAATTCTAATCTATGAATGGATTTAAGCAATGATTAGTTCTTGTTACTATTGCTGTTTAACCAATTACCCCAATCTTTAGTGGATTAAACTAACTTTCTATTCTGCTCATAATTTTGTAAGTCAGGAATCCTGGAAGGACCTGGCTGAGCATTTCTCACTTGGCTGAGGCTACAGTGATCTGAAAACTCAACTGGACTAAATATCCAAGATAGTTTACTCATGTAGCTGAACGTTGATTTTGGCTCTCAATTGAGAGCTCTTATGGGACTTGACTGAGGTATCAACAAGTGGATTTTCCAGCATGGCAGTCTCAAAGTAATCAGACTTGTTACATGGCAGCTGGCTTCCCTTAGGGCAGGGTTTCTCAACCTTGACACTACTGACATTTTGGGCTGGATGATTCTTTGTTGTGAGGGCTGTCCAATGCATTGTAAGATGTTTAGCAGCATCTCTGTCCTCTACCCACTAGATGGCAGTAGTAGCACCCTCTCAGTTTTGACAACCTAAAATATCTCCAGCCACTACCAACTGTTCCCTAGAGAGGGAGGAGGGGAGTGAGATCACCTCTGGTAGGGAACCATCATCCTAGAGAGAGCATCCAAAACAAGCCAAGTGGAAGCTGTATGATTGTTTCCGACCTAGCTTCAAAAGTCTCATAGCATTATTTCCACTGTGTTCTATTTGTTACAAGAAAATCACTAGAGTAAGCTGAGATTCAAGGGGAAAATACAAATGCCTCACCTCTTAATGGTGGGAGTGTCAAAATTTTTAACATGTTTTTTAAAAGCCACAAATGGTCACCTACATTTAAAAAAAAAAACAGCCTCTTCAACCACTACTGGCCTAACCTGGCTCGTCAGGTAACCAACCCCGCCCCTCTAGATCGGGCCTGGCTGCTCTATTCTGTACCAAGTACTGGACGATAGTGTCAAGTTCTTAGTAGCCCCCGTAGCTCCTACTCTCCTACTTCCCATCCTCTCCCTGCAGAGGCCAGACCTACTCTCTGTCTGTAGCCACAACACGCATTTCCAGCGACACAGTGAGATGTGACTGAGGGGCTTTGAACCTGGCTGGCCTGGGAAAGCTGTAGGGGTGGATAGAGCTCTTTCCTTCTGGGCTGTCTCCATCTGTCCCTACCCCTTCCATGCCCCACCCTACTCCCACCAAAAAGTAAAAAAATCAGGATGTTTTTCACTGTCCATTGCTTTGTGTTTTAATAAACAATTTGCAGTGACCAAAAAAAAAAAAAAAAAAGCAAACCAATGTAAATCTGCTAAAGCCTCTAGATCTAACTAGAAATTTATAGAAAACACAGGTAATATATTAAATGACACACAAGAATTTAATGAGCAAAATCCAATAATCCAGATCATGAGAAAGTCTAAAAGTTAAAAGACCCAGTTTATCCAGCAAATAAAATTCAAGTCCAAAAAACTGAGAAGCCTATAGATTGACTGACAAAACATATCAAACACTGAAATGTATGTACCTTATTGCAATTCTGACTCAAAAAATTAAGAAAAAATAAGGAACAATTAGTGATTTGGATATTGACTGGATATTTGATGTTAAGAAATTATTGTCACATTTTCTGCTATGATAATGGTATTGTGATTTTGTTTCAGAAAAGATTTCTTATACTTTAGACATATATTCTGAAATAGTTGAGGTTGAAATGATATGATGCCTGTGATTTGCTTCAAAATAATGCATGACTAGGGTAAGGGGAGAGCAGTCATTTCTAATTCTTAAAAATTATATGAGTCTATGAATCATTACTCATAGCATTAGAAGATGGTCACTACTTTATTCACTTTTAGAGTAATCAATTTTTTCAAATTGTGAAATATACATACATTTCAGTAAAATCTAAGATATTATTTTTTAAAGATTTGAAAATCGTACTTAAATTATAAAATATGTATTCATGATAAAAATTTTTGAAAATGTAGAAATCTTTGAGGGAAAAATAGCAACAACTTAAAACTCAGAGAAAACCAGTGTAAATTTTTTACATTTTCTTTTAGTCATATTGCTATGCATGGACATAATGCAAACATAATTAGGATCACACTAGTCAGGTCTGACCAGTCATGTTTTTCTGTCAGATATTTGATAAATTGAATACTGAACAAAGTATCATGTTTACATTTTCTTTGTCTTATAGAGCACAGAAGCTAAAAGCAGAAATTATAAAAGATGTCACACCTACTCTGTCTCCATTAAGTATTAGAAAAATCGAATAGAAACAATTACATGTACTGTATCTTTTGGAAAAACTGTGTCTGGTTCTAGTCTGTACCAATGGATGAGTTCTCAGTCTCTCCACTTTATTTCTTTTATGTCATGTCCTACTAGCTAAAGCCAGCAAGAAAAAATAATTCTAGGGTAATTATAAAAGCTTTTATAATCAGTGAACTCTCAGTCACTGGAGGTGCCTAAATAGAACATGGATGATAATTATTGCAATTTTGTTTGAAGGGATTCAAACATCAGAAGGCTGATTGGATTTTATGACCTATTGTGTCACATCCAATGCTGAGTTTCTTTTATTCTGTTTCTTAAAATCATAAAGTAAACTTTCTTGACATTCTACCATGTTCCAGTTATCTCTTACAGAGTGATAAACCACTCCAAAGCTTACTGGTGTAAAATAACAATTTTATTATGCTCCTGGATCCTGTGGATCAGGGATTCAGATATGACATAGTGGGCTTGTTTTGCATTCTCCGCTCCACAATTTCTGAGGTCTCCATAAAATAGAAATAATATAAATAACATTCTCTGACTACAGTGCAATAAAATAGAAATTAAAACAAAACAAAATACCCCAAATCCGAAAAAGAAAGCCAAAAATTTTCCTACCTAGAATTTAAATAAAACTCTCCATTAAACATCTCATAGATAAAAAGGAAAAAAAACTAAAATTACAGATTTTTTTCCAGAACATACTGATAATAAAAATACTAATCATACTTATAATGAAATTAGTAATCAAAATCTATGATATAATAAAAGCAGTGATTTGAAGAAAATCTACCACCTTTCATAAGTATATCAATAAAAATGATATAATAATATTTTCAAATTCAGAAGTTTAAAAAAGAACACAAAATTAAGCAAAAAAAAAAGCACAAGAAGGGAAATTTTAAAGATAAAAATGAATTCATGAGGAGGAAATTAGAAAAATAGTAGAAATAATAATGATGGTTTTTGAAAATACTCAAGAAAATAAATTAGCCATTAGCTAACCTTATTTTCAAAAAGATGAGAGCAAGCATAAATACACAAAATAAGAAGTAATAAGTGGGAAATAATCATTGAAACAGAGCTAGTATATGTATATATACATACACATACATGTATACATACACATATACATGTGCAGTTACATGTGTATATATACCTATAAATATACATGCATACACACACACGTGTGTGTATGTGAGTATCTATGACTACTTTCTGTAATTCAATGCAAATAAATTTGAAATTCAAAATTAAATGGGTAATTTTCTATGAAATGCAATTTAACAAAATTGATCACAGTAGAAATAGAAAGCTTAAATAGATTAATTTCCATAGAAAAACTAGAAAAAGCTATTAAAGCACTATTTACATAAAGGCACCAGGCCCAAATATTTCACAGAGCAATTCTACAAAACCTTCATAGACTAGATAATACTAAAGTTCTAATCTTGAACTGTTTCAGAGCACAAAGCAAAGCTTCTGAATGTTTACAGACCAAATAGAACACTGATATCTAAATCTGATAAAGATTTCTCAAAAAAAGAAAGCTGTAGGTCAATTTCATGGAACATGAATGTAAAATGATCCGGTAGAGAGCTGGGCTTTGTATCTTACTGGTAGAGTTTGATAAAATTTTTGAAATACATTTATATTCATTCTATCCTTTAAAAATCATCCTCTAAGGGTTGGAGGTCATACACAGAGATGCCCAGTGGATTCACCTAACAGGGATAGACAAACTACATTACTAAAGAAATGAACTTCATGGGCTGCCTAAGTCAGAGAACATGGTTCTTCACTCAGAGTGAATCCCAAGCGACAACAGAAGTTTTAACTGTTTATTCTGTTTCTGTAGATTTTTTTTTTCTCCTGCCGTGAATTTGTCTTGATTTTGTTTCTGATTTGCACATAACCGGTAAGTTATTCCCCACTGGTGGAAACAATGGCTGGGCATTTATTCTATGGTCTTACACAAGGGTCAGCAAACAACTTTTGTAAAAGGCTAGATGGTAAATATTTTAGGTTTTGAGAGTCACATAGTCTCTGTTGCAACTACTCAACTCTGCCATTGCGGTGTAAAAGCAACCACAGACATTATGTAAATGAATAGACATGACTGGGTCCAAAAAACTTTACGTACGGGCATGAAAATTTTAACTTCTTACAATTTTCATGTGTCAGAAAATTTAAAAAAAAATTTTTCAACCATTTGAAAATGTAAAATCTGTTTTTTGTGAGTTATTAAAAAATATGCAGTGGGCCAATTTGGCCCACAGACTGTGGTTTGCCAACCTCTGATCTAGTCATATGGTGTTTACTGTTGAATGATGATAGACATCCATTCTGTTAGATGAGAGAAAAGAAAATCTAGTTTATTAGTCTTTTTGATTAATTGCCTATTTTGAGCTCAAATTGATTTAAAATTCTCTACTTGTTGGGAAGAACAGCTTTTGGATGTGCAAAACAATGTGTTTTTATGTTTGTGTTTATTTTGACCTGCACATGAAGTTGAATAACTGGTGCTATATGCTCTTTTTATGTCCGTTTGTCTATAAGTCTCTTTGTCTATACTTAAACAATTCCTTTACATCTCACTGTCTTCCTACTTCTGGAAGCTTTCAATGAATTACATTATTTGTCTCAAATTAAAAGAAGTCTATTGGGATTGGTTTATAGAGATAAATAAGCATTTTTATAAATAAAATATTTCTAAAATTCCCAGAAAATAAGAATTAAACTGCTAATATTTTAAATTACCTAGACTTTAAAAAAATCCTTCTTACAAAAATTGCTAGGACAGAAACATTTTAAATTAAAAAGTGTTTAATTTAAAAATAAATATTTATGCCTTTTCCCTGATTTATCAATGTTAAGTATCACACAAGTATACCTTTTGATTTACTTGGATTTTTATCACATGGAAAATGTTAGTCTGAAAATCCTAAACTCATACAGGTTTACAGATCAAATAAGCTGACAACACTCCTATACGACATTAAGATTATGAAAAATATATTTGTACTTAACCAAAGTAAGTCATTATGCTCATGAACTTTTTATATCACTTGTAATTTATAGTGTCGATTTAATTGTGATCTTTAAAACCTTGGATTAATGTTAAATTGTGCAAATTAATAGGTAATTCTTAGATATGTAGATATTTTCTAAATGAGATGAGTTACTAAAACATTGATCAAAGACTAATTTATTTTTATATACTTTTGCTTCTTATTTTTATATTCTACAGAAAGTTTATATCACTGAGGCATGAATTTATTTGTCTTGATTTATAATGCCTGAGTCTGAAAAGAAGCTCTGAAATGTGTTATAATTCACACTCTGCTTGGATGCGCTCACCTCCTTGGTTTTCTGATTAAAGCCTGCACCTAAAACAAGGGTCAGCAAATAATGTTCCATGGGCCATATCTGGCCCGTCACCTGTTTTCGTAAATAAAGTTTTATCAGAACACAGCCAAACCCATTCATATACATATTGTCTACAGCTGCTTTCATGCTACAACAACAGAGTTGAGCTGAGTAGTTGCAACAGAGATTGTATGGCCTGCAAATCCTAAAATATTTACTATCTTGCCATTTGTAGAAAAACGTTGAGAATCCTTACCTAAAATATGAAAAGTTATTCTTTCCCTTCTATGTAATCTACATAGAGGGCAGAGATTGTGTCTCACAAGAAGCATTTTCTGAATTTTATATTATCTTTACCATGCCCCTGAAAATTAACAAGAAAGAAACAGTTTCTTTCTTGGTGAAAGAGCTAAGATTCCTTACAATAATATTCCCTCCTTCTACGTTTATTTTTAGATGCTGTATTGTCACTTTGATTAAACTGATAACTAAGTGTTGTTTTTCAGGCACTCATGATCCTATCTATCTCAATCAAATGTTCATATTCCTTATGATAATGTTTACTTGCTTTCCAAGATTGAACCTATACTTAGGCCTTATTTCTTAATTAGATCCACAATGTAAGAGCTACATGAAAAGAGACACTCAGCCTTCCTTAGGTTAAGTTTGCATGCTTTTTAAGAAAGCCCAGGAGCTTTCTCAATGCTCTTTCTGAACATTACGTTTTTACCCTCAGGGGAAAGACTGATCAAAATCTTTACAAAGTAGACATTTATCATACTCAAAATTAGAGAATGTTATTCTCCTCCATTCTGTTACTATTTGCAGTTATAAATGAACCACAGTCATTGAGTGTTTGTCATCTACAGATAGTTTTTGATATTCTTAAATTCGTGCCTGAAAGTGCTGCTATAGGTTACAGACGTGGGTTTATATCTTCAAAAAGGGCAGCCTGAGAACCTCATGAAAAAAGACTGTTCAAGTTACTCTAGACAATTGACACTTCAAAGAATAGACTCTTGGGTACAAGTTTCTGAGCTGACGTTGTTTAGATAACTTTCAGTCTGTACCACTGGACTGAGTCAGTATTTACAGGATAATTTTTAGTCCAGAGGTAAAAGCCTTCATGAAATCAGTCTACTGACCCAAATCCAGCAGGTAAGAATTAATTAACTAGCATCCATTGAACTGATTAGAAAAATTCTGTCTTGGTTGTTTGTTTAGAATACTGTTGATGCTATTTTAGTGCTTTCTGAAATGACTGTGTGAAGAAATCCTTTCTCTTTTTAAACTATCTCTAACTCAGTTACATAGACTGCTTTTGTAAATTAAAATGCAACATTTGAAAGTGATATCTGCTTCTCAGTGAACTCCCAGAATTCAGAAACTCTTACTGGGCATCCTTTCTTTTTATGGCATAAGTTCAAGTAGAATCTGTCCGCCTTTTTATTAGCATATAATTGCACAAATTGATTATATAACCAAGACCTTACCTTCAGTGGCACATTTGAGACTGATTCTCATTCAGTCAGTTATGACAAGCCACTGACCTCCCAAGAATACTGGCAAGGTATCTGACTAATGGGTTTCCAGTCTTACAGGTAATAAGAAAGGACAACTCCCGTCAAGATAGGAAACTCAGCAAATTTTGGGAACCTCGGTAAAAAAGAAATTGCCCCAAATTTCTATATGCAGCAGGTGAAATTTAGTGGAGAAAGTTTTGGGGGGCTTAGTTTACTACCCTTGCGATACCAAAAATAGAGACTTTTAAAAGTCCAACCTGAGATGCCTTATGAAAACTTCCAGAAGTTAATTCTTTGGCTTCCGTGGTCGCTCAGTACTGGGTGTCCCTACATCTGCAAAGTATCTCAAGGACGCCTACATGGTTAATTACGACTCTTGCTGTACCTGTGTAAATAGCACCACAAACCCAAATGGGACAATCCTTTTTGTGAATAATAATCTTGAGAGAGAAATTATTTATGATGACAGGGTGGGGGTGAGTGCAACAAAGAATTGGGGATGACTTTTTAAATGCACAAAAGGGGCTACTAGGTGTCCTTGCAATCAGATGTTGAGCATTGTATAGTCAGTCCTCGGGGAACTGTCTAATTCCATGATGGTGTGAGTGTTTGATGAGGTTTAGATGGCTTATTTCTCTGTAGAGATTTAACTTATGTAGGGCTGATGAGTCTCAGGTATTTGCTGTCCATAGCAATGGAAATGGTTCCTGTTCACGACAATACAAACGCAATTTGACAGGTAAAGATAAGATTAAATTAATACGTTACACAAGCTAGCAAGTTGTTTTTAAATTTCGTATGATTAAGCAAAGAGATAGATTTAGTGAAAAAACTCTTGAAGAACTATATAGGGGGAGTTGCCCCAACAGATATCAAAAATTTACTATAAAATTATTATAGTAATAATTAATAGTATTCTTATATAAAATTACTATTATACTAATTAAAACTGTGTGGGGTGACACAGAAATAGGAAAATAAAGCAATGGAACAGAGGACCCCAAAACAAGCCTGTGCATGTATGAAAAAGAACAGATCTGGAATTGCAGATTAGTGGGGAAAGATGACATATTCAATAAATGGTGCTGAGATGGCAGTTTCCCAAATGGAAAACAATTAAAATGGTTCCTACCTCACATAATATATGAAAATCAACCTCAAGTGGATTAAAGAAGTTAAATATTAAAGGAAAATCTATACAGTATAGCTTTTATAAAAGAATATAGAAGAGGATCTGTATGACTTCAGGTTAGGAAAGAATTTCTTATTATTTCAAAAGATAAAAATACAAAAGGTAAAAAAGATATCATATATACCTTTACAAATAGTATATGTAATATAATAATATAACTTATTATAATCATATATAATATGTATAACATATGATAATATAATATGCATATTATATTATACACATATAATACCTATACTACATGTAATATATATATATATAAAATAGAGAAAAAGTCTTTCATCAGAGTCTTCCTTCAAAAGTCACGACATAAAAAGTGTTACAATTACAATTTTGGAGAAACTCAATGCAACACATAGAACTGACAATGATTATATTCAGAATATAGAAAGCAATCCTATGAAGCCATAAGAAAACAAGTCTTAGAAGTCACTGTGTTAATATCTATTTGCTGCATAACAATACTACCTTAAAACTCAGCAGCTATAAAACTACAAATATTTATTATCTCACAGTTTCTGTAGCTGTGACCCAGCATCTCCCACAAAGCAGCAGGTGTCAGGAGGTGCTGCAAGTCTTGTCTGAAGGCACTGCTAGGGTAGAAGCCACTTCCATGATCACTCACATGCTTTTTGACTGTTGGGAGGATTCAGTCCTTGGCATCTGTTGGACTGAGGGCCTCAATTCCTCGCAGCTGTTGGCTAGGGTCCTCTCTCAGTTCCTTAACACGGGGGCCCCTCCACAGGGTAACTCACAACAAGGTCTTTGGCTTTGTTCAGAGTGAGTGAGTGAAAGAATGGGAGCAAGCAAGAGGGAAGCCATAGCCTCCTTGGAACCCAACCTCAGAATTAACATCCCATCATTTTTGCCATGTTCTGTTCGTTACAAGCAGATCACTAGGTCTAGCCCTTACTCAAAGGGAGGAAATTAAACAAGGGAATGAAAACCAGGAGGCAAGGATGACCAGGTGCCCTCTTAGAGGCTGCCTACTTAACTCAAGAATAGAAATTTACAAAGAATAAATACAGTCAATAAACCTATTAAAGGATGGATGGCCTCATTGGTGAAAAGGAAATGCAAATTAAAACCACAATTCCACACTCACTAGATTAAAGAAAAAGTAGAAATCTGACAATAGTAAATGTCGTCAAGAATTTGTGGAAATGTGTCAGTGCCGAAAATGTAAACTGACAGAACTTTAGAAAATAATTTCTCATCAGTAAATAAAGTTCAATTGGCATATAATCTATAACTCAGTATTTCTATAATCTATAAACCAGTAATCTATGACTCTCAAGTATATATCCTAGAGAAATTGCATATGAACATCAGAAGACATTCTTAACTATTTTGTTCATTATAGCAAAAGAAAAAATAGAAACTGGGATGGATAAATGAATGATAGCAGATTCATACAGCAGAGTAAAGTACTCAGCAACTGTACATGTCAATAAATATTGTGTGAGGAAAGCAAGTCACAGAAAAGAAATACAGTATGAGCTAATATAAATGTTCAAAAAAGGAAAAGCTAAGCAATATCTACATTAGGAATACATATATATGTTTACTTTAAAAAAAAGCAAATGAATGATTCGTATAAAATGTTTGCAACTAGTTCCATGTAAGCAGAAGGGAGGGAGGCATGGTGAAAGGAGGCTCTTAGGAGCCTTCAATTCTTTCTTCTACTGGGTGGTATATACATGGATAGTCATTTACCTTGTGGTTATTATTTTTGAACACATATTTATATCATATAGACTTTCAATTACATATTTTAACTGAGATTGGTGGAATTTCTTTGACCTTATGATAAATACCATAAATATAACCACAGCCAGTAAGGACTGACCAAAGCGAGTCATGACTTCACAATATTAGTGGCAAATAACCTCTATAAGGACTTTGCTACAAGAACCTATAAATGACTGATTCAGTAACTGCTCATATTTCCATGAATGCATGCTCTGAACAAAATGAGAGTATTCATATATTCTAGTCATCCTTATTGCTTTTCTCCACCTAATGCTTTTTAATATATTAAATATTTCTTTTGTTAATGAGAGTGTATCTGATTTTATGTTTCCTCAAACTACTTTCTGGAAAGAAGAGAATGAAATAACTAATGAACTAATATAGTTATCTGAATTATGACTGCAAGAGTGAACTCCAGTTCCGTTCTCACAATAGTGTCCAGTATTTTCACATAATCAATTTATAAAATAAAAACAAAACAAAAAACCCAAGGAGTCAAATACATAAAAAATTAAAAGAAACCAACTCTCCCAAGATGTGTCATAGTGATACTATCAGCCCAAATAAGTTGGTTTGTATCATAAGCAAAATCTCTAATAATATAGTGTCAGAATGAATATTTTAAATGAGTTACATAGGCAGCACAGTGGTTAATGTAGCAAAATATTAGGTCTAAATTATTTAACTTAGCAAAATATTAGGTCTAAATTATTTGACTCCAGTGACCCCTGAAATGGGCTTGTTTTTTGTGGTTTGAATATAGAAAGCTCAGAAATGCTAATCATTCAATCTAGAAATTAAAATCATAAAGTGCTAGATTAATGAATGTTCCCAGTTAACTCTTACAAGGCAGAGTAGTAAAGACACTGTAAATTTGTTTTGACAAAAGTGATTAGAATTTTTTTAACATTTTCAGTACTGAGATTGAAGAAATCAAACATGATGCAGTATGTATAATTTAGTAATACACCAAGCTTTATTAAAACACAGAATGCAGCCTAGTTAATTAGATGATGTTACTAATTGTAGGAATATAAAATTTTTTCACAAGTTTGAAATCTTAAAAGTAAAGCAGCACTTCAATGCATTGACCTTGTTTTCCTTGAAAAAAACATATTTTTCAATGGCTAGCTTTTGTGTAGAGATTCTTTACATTTTTGTAAAATATGATAATCTACATTCTAGTATTAGGCAACCAAATGCTCGTTGAGGCTTCATGTAGAACTATCATAAACTTACTACGTGAGTGCAGTATAAAGCATTTGGCTTTTAAAACGTTTTTAAATTTTGATAATTACTTAGAACCCCAAGTGGAACTATCATTTCCCACCTTTACAATTATATAGGTATTGGGAAATATAAAGAAGAAATTTTATCCTGTTAATACTTTTTAAAAAAATTTCATACATGTAATAAGTTTGGGGCCTGAGGAGTGACAGGAATTACCTGGTCCCTCCCTTGAATGATCTCACAGTCTAGTAGAGAAAAAAA
The DNA here is from genome assembly GCF_965194825.1 of Balaenoptera physalus. Lineage (NCBI taxonomy): Eukaryota > Metazoa > Chordata > Mammalia > Artiodactyla > Balaenopteridae > Balaenoptera > Balaenoptera physalus. The sequence continues at coordinate 30,378,989 of NC_138891.1, forward strand.
AGATATTATTAGATAATTAATTATAATTGTGATGAGTGCAACTGAGCAGGAATAAGGGTGCCTTGTACCATACAATACTATAACTGATGAGGCCCAACTTGGTCTGGGAAATGAGCAGAAGAAAATGAAGGAAAGGGAAATAGCATGGAATGAGGGACTAAGGCAGGAGGTAGCATGACATTCCAGGAACTTGAAAGATAGCCCTCTACTGGGGACCCAGAGATCTGGGGGAGGAAAATTGAAGTGGAGTTTATTTCTTTTTTCCATTTTAGGTACTATCCCGGGTAAGACTCCGATCATCTTTCCCTGGAGTACTATACCCGCCTCCTCCAAAATATTTCTGCTTAATTCCAAAGTACATGCAGCAACCAGAATAATTTTTTTCAGGCTCACTGCCACTGTGCTAATATACAATAATATATTATACATTGTAACTGTACACATTGGAGAATATACAGTAAGTCCTTCTTCATCTACTTGATCCTGACATCTTGTCCTCCTGCCTGCCCTTACTCAGCTTTCTATGAACTCACCTACTCCAGGTCTCTCTGGCACCCACTCTACTCCAGCTACCCAGACTCCTTGTTGCCTTCACATTCAGGGTTCTCTCACTTGCTGTTGGCTCTGACCTAAATATTCTTCTCCTAGTCTTCATACAGTTCACTCCCTCCCTTCATTCATCTCTGCTCAAATGTCACCCAAACACTCTAAATAAGTGAGATCCTCCTCCAACCCTCCATCCCCTTACTTTCTTTTCCTTTCTGGCACTTAATACCACCCAAAATGTTGTATCTTGATTTATTTGTTTACTGCCAGTTATCTTTTACAATGTAATCTGTGAAAGCAGGAATTGGTTTTATTTAATGCCATATCTCCAGCACCCTGAACAATGTCTGACCCATAATAGGTGCTCAATAATATTGTGAATAGATAAATGAATGAATCACTAGAATACCCTCGATCTAGAATTCATCAACTGAGAGGCAGGATAGCATAGAGGTTGTGACTTCAGTCTCTGAAGTTAGACTGACTGGGTTCAAACTCTACCCTGCCACTTACGAACAATGACTTTGGGCAAAGTGTCTAAACATTTTCCCTGAGTTTTTTCACTGTTTTAAAAAAATTTTATTTATTTTTGGCTGCGCTGGGTCTTTGTTGCTTTCTCTAGTTGCAGTGAGTGGGGGCTACTCTTCGTTGCGGTGCGTAGGCTTCTCATTGCAGTGGCTTCTCTTGTTGAGGAGCACAGGCTCTAGGCACGTGGGCTTCAGGAGTTGTGGCTTGCGGGCTCTAGAGCACAGGCTCAGTAGTTGTGGCGCATGGGCTTAGTTACTCTGCGGCATGTGGGATCCTCCCGGACCAGGGATCGAACCCGTGTCCCCTGCACTGGCAGGTGGATTCTTAACCACTGTGCCACCAGAGAAGTCCCCGAGTTTTTTCGCTTGTAAATTAGGAATAATAATAATAATATTTACCTCAAGGTGTTTTGGTTTTTTGAGAGTTAAATGAGTTAAAATATGTAAAGTGCCTGGCACAGAAGAAGTACATTTGAATGCTTCCTATTATTTCTGTTCCTTCTCCAGCCACCCTCCCACACATGCATGACCCTCTAGCTTATCCCCTACTACCCTCTAACATGATTGCCACAAATCAGTCAAGGTGATATTCCTCACACAGAGGGTGACCACTAGCACACAGAGTGACTTTGAATTTAAAAAGGTAGCTGCTCTGGTGGATAAATTAATAAAATGTATCCCTTCTCCTAGGATGATGCAGCCTTAGCCTAGGATATAGGAAGGATTTTGGCCTCCATTCCCTCAAGCAGGTGTCCTTATGCAGGAAAAACATTACACAACTTCACCCTGACCTTGTAATTTACCCAGCCCTGCCAAGTTTAGCCCCCTCACTTCTCCAAAAGGTAGGCATCAGCGAATTCAACACAAGCCTCTGCAACTTGTTGTATCAGTCAGTATAGACAGCTTCCTAAATCTCAGTGGCTTAAAAAATAAATGTTGTATCTTTCTCCTACTATCTGTCCACCCCAGGTTAGCAGAGAGACTTTCCTTTATTTGGTTCCCAAGGGCCCAGACCAAGTAACCGGCAGCATGAAATCACCATGTCAGAGGGAACAGAGCACTCTCAAGGGTCTCGCATAGGCATTAAATGCTCTGGCGTGGACGTGACACATATCACATCCTCTCACGACTCATTGGCAGGAACTAGTAACATGATTCCATCCAATCACAAAGTAGTAAGAAATTACATTCCAACCATGAGCCCGGATTTTAGAGAATAAAAACAATTGGCAAACAGCACTAGTAACTGCTGTAGAGACTAAGTCTACATGAAAGCTTGCTCTTCCCTAGGATAACTCCATCTCTGTGCCGGGATATAACAGGAATATTAAGTCATTCCCTTGGGCATTATCTCCCATCAGTTTTCATGTAGCAAACTAGATTTTACATTTGCTGAAAACAGTAACTGAACATTTAGGAACACTCTCACAGATAATACATCATCTTATACATAGAAAGCACTTAGCAATAACAATTTAACTGTAGTTTGGTTATTTATACATATATATATATATATATATATATATATATATATATGGCAGTGACTTCATATTTCCAAAGGCCCAAGAATCAGGGCCATTGGTGTAAGGCCTCGTCTGAATCTGAAGGCCTGAGAACCAGGAACTCCAGTGCCCAAGGCAGGAGAAGATGGGTGTCCCAGCTCAAGCAAAAAGGTCAAGTTTGCCCTTCTTCCACCCTGCATGAACAATTACCACTTAAATACTGCTACTCCATAGTCAAGTTTTAGATCATCCCCATATCTCTGTTTCCCTTTAAAATAGGTTGTCCAGCTCCATTATCACCAATTTCTCCACCTTGTGGTCACTTCAAGCCACGTCAACCAGGATTTACTCCTGCTACTCTACCAAGATACCTCTGGTCAAAGTCACAAATGACCCCCGCATTGCTAAATCCAACGAACAACACTTGATTCTCACTTTAACTGATCTTTTGGTAGAAATTGATGCTGTTGATCACTTTCTACCTCTTGAAGGCTTTCTTCACTCCCAGAGCAAACTCAGTCATCTGCTGCTTTACATTGACATGACTTAGAATTACGAAACATAGAATTGTCATATGATTGAGCAATTCCATTTCTTGATATATATCCAAAAGAACTGAAAGCAGAGACTCAAATGCATATTTGCACACTTATGTTCATAGCAACGTTACTCACAATAAGCAAAAGGTTGGGGGCAACCTAAGTGTCCATTGAGGGCTGAATGTATAACAAAATGTGGTCTATACATCCAATGAAATATTATTTGACCTTTAAAAGGAAAAAACCACTCTGACGCATGCTATGACATGGGTGAACCATGAGGACATTACGCTAAGTGAAATTAGCCAGTCACAAAGGAAAATTACTGTATGATTCCACTTACAAGAGGTATCTAGAGTAGTAAAATTCACAGAGACAGAAAGTAGAATAGTAGTTGCCAGGGGTCGGGGAGGAAGAGGAAATGAGGAGTTGGTATTAACGGATTCAGAGTTTCTGCTGGGGAGGATGAAAATGTATCCTAGAGATGGATGGTGGTGGTTTCACAACAGCATGAATGTACCTAATGCCACAGAACACGTACTTAAAAATGGTTAAAATGGTGAATTTTATATTATGTATATTTTACCATCACCACCGCAACAAAAAACCATGTTGCATTCTGAATATATTTTGAAGGGAGAGCCCCAAATCTGAAGGATTTTGGGTGGGTATGAAAGAGAAGTTTGGGGTTTGGTTCAATAACATAAATGGGAGGACTACAGGAGCTGAAGATCTGGGGAGAAAAATCAGAACTTCGGTTAGGAAAATGTGAGATTGAAGTGAAATGGTACCTAACTAAATTGTTATTATTGACTGACTGCTGACTGGTTTTCCCACTTCTGCCTTTGCCTTAAAGTCTAATCTCAACACAGTGGAAGAGTCATCCTTAAACTTTACACCAGTGTCTATACCTCCACTGAAAAGCTCCACTAGATCCCCACCTCATTCAGAGTAAAATGCAACATTTTCCTTCAGCCTGCAGGGTTCCATGTGACCTGTCGCCCCGTGTTCTCTGCCTCTTCACATCCCTTGCTCACTCCAGCTTCACTTGACCTCCGCACTTTTTCCCCATCACCCCAGCTATACTCTCCCCTCACGTCCTTTACACTTGCTGTCCCCTCTACCTAAATGGCTCCACTCCCCCAGCTATTGGCATATTTATGTTTCCTTCAGCTCTTTCTCTTTAAATAGCATCTTATTAGTGAGGCCTTCCCTGACACAATATAAAATAATAGCTCTCCCCTTGAGTCACCTTGCCCGCTTCAGTTTTCTATCTACTACTCATTACCAATGGCGCATCATTTATTTGCATATTTATTTGACTTCTGTCCAGTTTTTCCCTCTTAGAGTGCAAACTGCATGAGGGCAAGGATATTTTTCTATTTAGTTCCCTGACATCTCCAGTGCCTAAGAGTATGATATCTGATATATGATGGAGCCTCTATATATTTGTTAAATGAATGAATGAGCCTTTTCTGATCACTCTAGAGATGTGTTCAGAGCTGATTGTTCCCTACTCCTCATTTGTAGTAAAATTAGAACTGGGACTGCCCTGCTTGCCTCTCCACTGTTTTCTTTAATTATTTACTCTATAGTCCTAAATAGATTGTATTACCAATATCACACCTAAAATAACATGATATATCCAGTCAGTATTTGCATTCCCAGTTGTCTTATAAATATAACTTTACAGTTTGTTTGTTTGAATCAGGATCCAAATAAGGCCCTTAGATTGACTTTGCTTGATGAGATTTTAAGTCTCCTTTCAACATTCCCCTGTATTTTTTTTTTTTTTTCCTTTTTGGCTTATAATTTTGGCTTGCAATTTTCTTTGTTGAAGAAACTGTTAGTTACCTACAGAGTTTTCCAAAGTTTGAATTTCACTGATTACACCCCTCTGGTAGGTTTGAAATGTTCCTCTGTCCTCTATATTTCCTATGAATTTGTTTTTGAGTCTCAAGGCTTAATCAGATTCATGTCTGATTTTTTGGTGGCAACACCACTTCAGAGGTGACAAAGTATTCTTTCATCAGCCAGCACTTCATGTGTTCTTTTAGCCCCTGCCTAATTCCTTACCCATTGTTCCTTTATCAGGAGTGTATTATTTCTATCCATGTTTTTGTGCTTTTATTATATGGTCAGGTAGCCATAAATAGCTCATTTTATATTAACATAATAGCACATTTATGTTACCATAAATACAATATTTTATATCTGATACTAAAACTTACTTTTCCCACTCAACTCTTTCTCCTCATCTATTAAAACTTTTATCTATTTTGTTCATTTTTAATAGGCATATAGTATCACACAAGAAGAAGATGCCATAATATATTTGTTTCCAGTGTAATGAATGCTGCAATATTTTGTATGCACATGTGTACACCTAAATATAGAACTGCTCAGTCCTACAGAAGTCACATTTTAAACTTTGCCAAATTGTTTCCCAAAGTCCTGATACAATTTTAAACTCCCACCAGAATTGTTCTGCCCAATTCTACACCAATACTTGGCCTTGTCAGACCTTAAATTTTTGCTGATCTGAGATTTATACGTCTTTTATGATTTTTGTCTTCCTTTGCATTTCTCTACTAAAGAGTTTGATCCTCTTGGTATGTTTGTTAGCAGTTCAGGTTCTTCCTCTGGGAGTGACCTGTTCATATTGTTTAGCCATTTTTGTCTATTGAGGTTTTTAAAAAAACCTTTTTCTTGTTAACTTAGAGGGGTGCTTTATTTATTCTGCCAAACAATCCTCAGTCAACTATTGCATTGAAAATATCTTCTCCTAGACTTAACTTGTGTTCTCACTGTATTTATTTTTAAATTTTTTTTGGTCAAACCCTGTATTGCTCCCCTAAAATTTGTACTTTCATAGCTTGTTTAAAGAATGCTGACCTCCATTAACGTAGTAAGAAGAGTCTCCTTTATTTTTCTTAAAGATTTTAGATTCCTTTATTCAAATTTCAGTGTTTAGTCAATCTTATTTTTTTCTTATGATGTGACATATGAATCTTTCTTTCCCCATATAGATAATCAGATTGTCCTCAAGCTGATCACTGAACAGTCTTTTCTTTCCCCACTGATTTATAATGCCACCTCTGTGGTTTACCAGTTTCCCAGATAATGGTGAGTCCATGTCTGGGATCTCTATTCTATCTCAGTCATGTAATCATCTATCATTATATGCAAGCATCATTTAGAATTTGGGATGAAGAGTTCATAAAGAAGAAATGTTTTTAACTAAGAAAAGACTCAGCCAAATGTTGATGGTCCTCTCATAGCTGATTTCTCTATTTCCAACCATCTACCAATAATCTATTCCAGTTTTAAGAGATTACTTCATCCATTTGTATATCCTAGTGTACTTGCCAAAATCCTAGAATTGCTGCAAGAAAACACATTGTATATTTCCTCTCTCTTGGACAAATCCCCCACCTAACATCCCCCCACTCCCACCCCGGTCTAACTGGTCCCCTTACATATTCATGGCTCACACGAGCACTACACGTGTCACAGTTCACCAGCTTCCCTGGATTATTCACTTGGTTTTCTTCCTCCATGAACATTTTTTCCCTGTTGCCTGTGAACTCTGAAATACGTGTCACGACTGAAGAAACGATGAACATATCACAAATCTGGCAGCGTTTATTGAAAGGCATATCTGATAAACATTGAACATTTGAGGTTCAAAAATTATACCTTAGGCAAAGAGTGAAGGCAAATTTACCTATATAATTTAAAGGCAATAAAATCTAGCAGAAATGAAAATTACTATAAATATTTCCTTTCTACTCCTGTTTGGATTTATCTATTTGACCTCCTTTCTAGTCTCTGACATTTTTTTGGCCAACTTAGTGCTAATATGTCATCAGTCAAGCCAGCAACAACAAGGAAATCCTATTGTAGGGGGAAAAAAAATTAAAGGCTTTAAAATATTGTTGATTGAGGAACATAGAAAACATCATTTAAAAGCCTTTTAAATTGCCATTCCCTTCGTTGCTGCTAAATTTCCCTTTGTCTCATTTCATGCAGCTGGTCTGAATGATGACAGAGTGGTTTGTGATTATGTGGGTGACATTAGGCGCCAGCTGAAATGGACACTAAAGGAAGAATCCAGTATCTTGCATTTGTAATTCCTGCTACATTTGGCACTGCACCAACTTTACAAATATGCAGCCCTCCTCCCCCTTCTTTTTTTTTTTTTTTCTGTAAATCCCATGGCCAACGAATGCTGCTATGGCAACGAAAGCCTGGAAAGCCAGGGGGGCCTTGGCTATAAAAAGAGTTTTTAGAGAATCATGGTAACTGGGAACCTAGTGGCAGACTCTCAGGCAACCACAGACTGTTTAACATCCTGTCTAGAAGCAAATGCTTCTACCAAATTTATTTACCTATGTTGTCGAATCACTTGCTACAGAATTCTAAGGGCTCTTATTGCTATGATGGTTTTCATTTTCAATTATTGTATGGTTCATTCAAATCGCACAGGTACATTTCCAACAGTTATAAGAAGCTTCCTAAAATAGACTTTTTGAAACTGAGCACAGCTGTCAAAATAATGTTATTGTCTTCAAGAATCTGTTTCTAACATAGTTATTCCAAAGAAATTTAAAAGTTATATTCCTATATTAGCACACTAAGTAGTCCATACCAGTTTAGTAAATCAAATATTCCATACTGCTAGCTTAATAAGATGGGGAGTCATGCATGAAATGACTGCCAGGTTAATGACATAGGGAGCCATGCATGGCATGTATTTGCATATAATAGCACAGAATGTTCTCCTAAATCCTTTAAATTACTCATCAATTCTTAAACAGGCATTTAACTAAATCCTCATTCAGAATCAGGAAGAAAGTTAAAAAAAAAAAAAACCTACATATTTGAAGTGATTATATCGGAGCTAAACAAAACCTAAAGGATTATTTGGTGTTGGAGATTCTAGCCTTGGGGAAAGAGCTACAGATCTGCATAAAGAAACAAATACTTCTCCTGGGCCAGCGTAGGGCACATGCCAGCATCCAGTCTGCTTTCCAGCACTGCCTCTAGCACATGCACAGGGAGCACAGATCAGAAGTTTCACGACTAGCTTCAGAAATAAAGACATATATCTAAACAGTGCAAAAAATGTAGCTTAAATCTAGAATTGTTCACTGTGTACAGTGTTCTGATGGGCCTAATTCTGAATAAAATGAACAGGTTTTCTTTCACTTGACAGCCTGTACATTCAAGGTATTGATGAGATTGTCTTTACTCTCAAGTCACCTTGTTTTTACTGGTTTTGTAAGCTTCTATACAAAATGAGCACACTGCTTACAGTCAGAACGGTTTTGAACCCCAGCTGTTACTCAGAGGAAATCAGAAAGCACCCGTGTCACACAAAGGCTATTTTCACTACTTGAGAATAACGGTCAACCAAGAGTTCATCAATCCTCACAAATACTCATTGTGAAATGAGATGTACACACAGCCTTAAAACCAAAGCCCATCCAATAAAGAAAAAAAAATTTTTAATCAAAGATTTAGGTAATTGTCTTCTCTTCCTACTGTGTCTAGTAATAAAAGCAACCATTGTTGTTGAGCGTGAATTCTATGTCTAGTGCATCAAGTGCATTATTCTGTAACCTCACAATCCCTTACCTCCATTTTTACAGATAGGGAAACTGAGCCTCATAAAGGGTAAGTAACTTGATCGAGTAGAAGCTAAAGCCAGGATTTAAAGTCTCTTCTGTCTCAATTTAAATCCCATTCCCTTCCCACTAACCACACGATAGCTCCAAGGTATATTTATTAGCAGAAAACAAATTATGTATTGAGAGAATAGGGAAAATAGGCTCGAGAACTTTTTAAAAGAGTGATCTAGACTTGTTAGGTTTCTTACACTGCCATCATTCATATTCTATGCCAATGCAGAAGAGAGATGAATTCCAACACCATTCACTTCTCATGGTATAGCTATTCCCTCTGGGTGTTTTGGTTGTTTTTAACTGATTATTAGCTAAAATAGCCACGGGGTGTATTTTGTTGCAAACTAATATCTTGAAGCAATTCTAAAGTATAGTTCTGGAAATACAAAGCAAAAGCCGACTCACTGACAACAGAGGCAGGAAGTGTGTATGTGAATATTTACATATGGTCAGTGGGTTGACATAAACTCCATGAAGCAATGTTTTCTTCCAAGTGCAGCACTTCCTTAAGTGTTCATTATGTTTGATTGGAAAATGAGATCCTTTCCAGTAACATGGGTAGCTTTGCTGTCAGATAAAATAGTAGCCATACCTATGGCACATGTGTCTCTGACTAAGGTGGGTTTGGCAGTCAGCTGCTGAAACATTAATAACATTTATCCAACAAACATAACTATGAATTTTTTTAAGTTGCAAAATATAGCTGTACAAAAGTATACTAAGCAAGAGTTTTTTTTTACTTGACTCATAAGTTGAACACAAAGAAATGCATATATAAATGAAGAAAACATAAATATCTGATACAGTGTCAAATAAGGAGATACAAAAATGAATAAAGCATAGATTTTTGCCTACCCAGAGCTCATAGTCTAATGGAGAAAAATTCTTGCAAACATTTAATCTTCTAGATTCTACAATATAGACATTGGAGCACATTGAGATAAATTTAGTCCAGGCAGAGGTAGGTGGTAAGGAGGTTGGGGAAGGTTTCCCAGGTGACATCTAAGTTGAAAATGACAGGATACAAAGGACTTAGTCAGGCAAGTGTAGGGGGAGGGAGCTTAGTGTGTCAGTCACAGATTTGGAGTGAGATCCAGCCAGGAAAGCTTGAGAATTACATGCAGCTCAGAGGTGCCTGGTGGGGCAATGGTCTTGTCAAGACCCAGGCAGTATTCACCTCTAGAAAACTCCGATGGCATAAATGTTGAAACAGTGCTAAACTAAGCTATTGTTAAATGTAGTTACAGCCGGCATATTTTCTGACCCAAAAAACAGCTGACGAGATCAACTGTGTGCCATCAGGTTAACTATTGAGGTCTGATTTTCTCAAAAAATCTGAATTACCTGATTGCTGTCAAAAGAAAGTAAATTTAAACTGAATTAGTTAATAAATTACACATAATCTCTGTTCTTTGTATAATCTAGAATACTAGATTTTTGTTGGTTTAACTTTAATCTTTTTTCTTAAACTGCAAATACACAAAATTGGATTACTCATGATCCTTGATTCATACTTACCTATAATTGGTCTATACATGTGCCACATTTTTTCTTTCATCCATTTATTCATATTTTGGTAACATAATAACTACTAGGAAACCCAACACCTCAAAACAAAAACTATGACCTCAATAATCTAAATCTAATTTTACAATACCATTTACCACCAATCTATCACCTCAAAGTGGGTAACAATCGTCCTCAATCCTATTATTTTTTTATCCTCATTATGTTTCTATATAATAAAATTGATAAAATAAATTGAGGCACTATTACTAATTAACTTGGGATGGGATTCTCCCCTAGAGCCTCCAAAAGGAAAGAAGCCCTGTCTACACCTTGATCTCCCTAGAAAATAATCAATGTATTTTAAAAAGCAAACAAAATTGTGGAAGAGAGTGGCCATGATGGCAGAGTAGAAGGACCCTAAGCTCACCTCCTCTCACAAGCACACCAAAATCACAACAATCTGGGACTTCTCTGGTGGTCCAGTCCAGTGGTTAAAAATTCACCTTCCAATGCAGGGGACACAGGTTTGATCCCTGGTCGGGGGACTAGGACCCCACATGCCACAGTACAACTAAGTCCATGCACCACAACTACTGAGCCCGTGCACCACAACTAGAGAGGCCATGCACCGCAACCACCGAGCTCAAGTGCTCTGGATCCCTCACACCACAACTAGAGAGAAGCCTGTGGGCCTCAACGAAGAGCCCACATGCCTCAGTCAAAGATCCTGTGTGCTGCAACTAAGACCTGATGGACCCATAAATAAATAAATATTTTTAAAAATATCACAACAATCTGCAGAGCAACCAGCATTGGAAAAGTCTGAAACCTACCAGAAGAGACTGTCTACAACTAAAGACATAAAGAAGGAACCACAATGAGGCTGGTAAGAGGGATGGACTCATGATATGATCAAATCCCATACCCCACGCCACCAGGGTTAATGACCCACAAACTGGAGAATAACTATATTAGAGAGGTTTTCCCACAGGAGTGAGAGCTCTGAGCCCCACATCAGGTCTCCCAGCCCAGGGGTCCGGCACCAGGAAGATGAGCCCTCAGAGCACTTCTATATGAAGGCCAGTGGGGCTTGATTGCGGGAGCTCCACAGGATTGGGGGAAATAGAGACTTCACTCTTAAAGGGTGCACACAAAATCTCACATGGACCAACACCAAGGGCAAAAGCAGTAATTTAATAGGAGCCTTGGCCAGACCTAACTTCTTCTGGTCTTGGAGGGTCTCCTGGGGAGGCAGGGGGTGGGCGACTGTGGGGCACTCTGGGGACATAGACACTGGTGGTGGACATATCTGGGAGTATTCAACTGCATGAACTCTCCTGGAGGCTGACACCTTGTTTGGGTCATTAGTACCAAAACCTGGCCCCACCCAGCAGCCTGTAGGTTCCACTGCCAGGATGCTTCAGGCCAAACAACAAACTGGACTGGGATGCAGCTACACCCATCAGCAGACAGACTGCCTAAAGACCTTCTGAGCCCACAGCTACCTCTAGACACGCCCCAGACATGGCCCTGCCCACCAGAGGACCAAGACCCAGCTCCACCTACCAGTAGACAGACACCAGTCCCTCCCACCAGGAAGCCCGCACAGGCCTCTAGACCAGCCTTACCCATGAGGGGGGCAGACAACAGAAGCAAGAAAACTACAGTCCCACAGCCTGCAGAGCGAATCCACAAACAAGCCAGACACTTCCCTGGGACTAGCTGGCCCCAGGCCCTTGGGTGACAAGAGGAAGTGCATTGTTGGGACACACAGGATGTCTCCTACCGAGGGCCACTTCTCCAAAGTCAAGAAACATAACTAACCTACCATAAATATAAAAATACAAATAGCAATTTAGACAAAATGAGGCAACAGAAGGCTATGTTTCAGACAAAGGAACAAGATAAAACCCCAGAAGAAGAACTAAGTGATGTGGAGATAGGCAATCTACCCTAGAAAGAGTTCAGAGTAATGATCATAAAGATGATCCAAGAACTCAGGATGAGAATGGATGCACAGAGTGAGAAATTATAAGTATTTTTAAAATAATTAGAAAATATAAAGAAAAACACAAACAGAATTGAAGAATACTATAACTGAAATGAAAAATACACTAGAAGGAATCAATAATAGAGTAAATGAGGCAGAAGAATGGATCAGTGAACTGAAAGACCAAGTAGTGGAAATCACTGCTGCTGAACAGAAAAAAAGAAAAAAAAAGAATGAGAAGAAATGAGGACAGTTTAAGAGACTTCTGGGAAAACATCAAGTGTGCTAATATTTGCATTATAGGGGTCCCAGAAGGAGAAGAGAACGAGAAAGGACTGAGAAAATATTTGAAGAGATAATTGCTGAAAACTTTCCTAACATGGGAAAGGAAACAGTCACCTAAGTCCAGGAAGTGCAGAGAGTCCCATACAAGATTAACCCACAGAGGAACACACCAAGACACATTGTAATCAAATGACAAAAATGAAAGATAAAGAGAGAACATTAAAAGCAACAAGGGAAAAGCAACAAATAATATGCAAGGGAACTCCTACAAGGCTATCAGCTGATTTTTCAGTAGAATCTCTGCAGGCCAGTAGGGTGTGGCACAATATATTTAAAATGATGAAAGAGAAAAACCTACAACCAAGAATACTCTACCCAGCAAGACTCTCATTCAGATTTTATGAAAAATCAAAAGCTTGACAGACAAGCAAAACCTAAAAGAATTCAACACCACCAAACCAGCTTTACAACAAACGTTAAAGAAACAAAACAAAAAACAAAAACAAAAACAAAAACAAAAAATACTTCTCTAGGCAGAAAAGTAAAGGCCATAATTAGAAATAAGAAAATTACAAAATGCAAAAGCTCACTGGTAAAGGCAAACATACAATAAAGGTAGGAAGTACCTACACACAAAGCAAGTAGGGAGGTTAAAAGACAAAAGTAGTGAAATTATTTGTATCCACAATAAGCAGTTAAGGGCTACACAAAACAATTAGATGTAAAATATAATACCAAATCAGTAATCATGAGGGGAAGAAAGTACAAATGCAGGGTACCTAAAATGCATTTGAAATTAAGAGATCAGCACTTAAAACAAGCATGTCTGTATATAGACTGCTATACAAAAGCCTCCTGGTAACCACTAAACAAAAAATCTATAATAGATATGCACACAAAAAAGAAAAAGGAATTCAAACATAACACTAAAGATAGTCATCAAATCACAAGAGAAGAGAAGAAGAAAGTGAAAAAAAAAGACCTACAAAAACAATTCCAAAACAATTAACAAAATGGTAATAGGAACATACATATTGATAACTACCTTAAATGTGAACAGAGTAAATGTGCCAATCAAAAGACATAGACTGGCTGAATGGATACAAAAACAAGACCTGTATATATGCTGCCTACAAGAGGCTCACTTCAGATCTAGAGACATATACAGACTGAAAGGGAGGGGATGGAAAAAGGTATTTCACACAAATGGAAATCAAAAGAAGGCTGGAGTAGCAACACTTATATCAGACAAAATAGGCTTTAAAATAAAGACTGTCACAGGAGACAAAGAAGGACACTACATATTGATCAAAGGATAAATCCAAGAAGAAGATATAACAATTGTAAATATATATGCACACAACATAGGAGCACCTCATTATATAAGGCAAATGTTAACAGACATAAAAGGAGAAATTGATAGTAACATAACAATAGTGGCGGGAGGGGGCTTTAACACACCACTTACATCAGTGGACAGATCATCCAGACAGAAAATCAAAAAGGAAACACAGACCTTAAATGACACATTAGACTAGATGGACTTAATTGATATTTATAGAGCATTCCATTCAAATGCAGCAGAATACACATTCTTTTCAAGTGCACATGGAACATTCTCCAGGGTAGATCTCATGCTGGGCCACAAATTAAGCCTTTAAGAAAACTGAAATTATATCAAGTATCTTTTCTGACCACAATGCTATGAGGCTAGAAATCGACAACAAGAAGAAAACTGCAGAAAGACAACAACATGGAGGCTAAACAATATGCTACTAAACAACCAATGGATCACTGAAGAAATCAAAGAGTAAATCAAAAAATACCTAGAGACAAGGGAAAATGAAAACATGATGATCCAAAACCTATGTGGCACAGCAAAAGCAGTTCTAAGAGGGAATTTTATAGTGATAGAAGTTTACCTCAGGAAACAAGAAAAATCTCAAATAAACAACCTTACCTTACACATAAAGGAACTAGAGGAAGAAGAACAAACAAAACCCAAAGTTAGTAGAAGGAAAGAAATCATAAAGATCAGAGGAGAAATAAATGAAATAGAGACTAAAAATACAACAGAAAAGATCAATGAAACTAAAAGTTGGTTCTTTGAAAAGATAAACAAGATTGAAAAACATTTAGCCAGACTCATCAGGAAAAAAAGGGAGAGGGTCCAAATCAATAACGTCAGAAAAAAAAAAAGAAGTTACAAACAACACTACAGAAATACTAAGGATCGTAAGAGACTACTACGAGCAACTATATGCCAATAAAATGGACAACCTAGAAGAAATGGAAAAATTCTTAGAAAGGTACAATCTCCCAAGACAGAACCAGGAAGAAAGAGAACATATGAACAGACCAATTACCAGTACTGAAGTTGAATCAGTAATTTTAAAACTCCCAATAAACAAAACTCCCAATAAACAAAAGTCCAGGACCAGATGGCTTCACAAGCAAATTCGATAGGAGTTAATACCTATCCTTCTGAAAGTAGTCCAAAAAATTTCAGAGGAAGGAACACTTCCAAATTCATTCTATAAGGTCACCATCAACCTAACACCAAAACCAGACAAAGAGATCACAAAAAAAGAAAATTACAGGCTAATATCATTGATGAACACAGATGCAAAAACCCTGAACAAAACACTAGCAAACTGAATGCAACAACACATTATAAGGATCATACACCATGATCAAGTGGGATTTATAACAGGTATTCAAGGATTTTTCAATATCTGCAAATCAATCAATGTGATACACCACATTAACAAACTGAAGAACAAAAATCATATGATCATCTCAATAGATGCAGAAAAAGGTTTTGACAAAATTCAACATCCATTATAATAAAAACTCTCCAGAAAGTGGGCAGAGGTGTAACCTAGCTCAACACAATAAAGTCCATATATGACAGACCCTCAGCTAACATCATACTTAAAGGTGAAAATCTGAAAGCATTTTCTCTAAGATCAGGAACAAGATAGGGGTGCTCACTCTTGCCACTTTTATTCAACATAGTTTTGGATGCCCTAGCTATGGCAATCAGAGAAGAAAAAGAAGTAAAAGGAATCCGTATTGGTAAAGAAGTAAAACTGTCACTGTCACAGATGACATGATGCTATACATACAGAATCCTAAAAATGCTACCGGAGAACTACTAGAACTCATCAATGAATTCGGTAAAGTTGCTGGATACAAAATTAACATATAGAAATCTGTTGTATTTCTATACAAGAACAATGAAAGATCAAAAACAGAAATTAAGGAAACAACCCCTTTTACCACTGTATCAAAAAGAATAAAATACCTAGGAATAAAGCTACCCAAGGAGGGGCTTCCCTGTGGCACAGTGGTTAAGAATCTGCCTGCCAATGCAGGAGACACAGGTTTGAGCCCTGGTCCGGGAAGATCCCACATGCCATGGAGCAACTAAGCCCATGTGCCACTACTACTGAGCCTGTGCTCTAGAGCCATGAGCCACAACTACTGAGCCCACGTGCCACAACTACTGAAGCCTGCGCAACCTAGAGCCTATGCCCCGCAACAAGAGAAGCCACTGCAATGAGAAACCCGCTCACCACAGGGAAGAGTAGCCCCCACTCGCCGCAACTAAAGAAAAGCCTGCCAATGCAGCCAAAAATAAAATAAATTAAATAAATAAATTTAAAGAAAAACAAACCATAAACCTACCCAAGGAGATAAAAGACCTGTACTTGGATAACTATAAGTTGCTGATGATAGAAACTGAAGATGACATGAACAGATGGAAAGATATACCATGTTCTTGGATTGGAAGAATCAATAGTGTTAAAATGACCATACTACCCAAGGCAATCTACAGATTCAGTGCAATCCCTATCAACTTACCAATGGTATTTTTCACAGAACTAGAACAAAAAATTTTTAAATTTGTATGGAAACACAAAAGACCCCGAATAGCCAAGACAATCCTGAGAAAGAAGAATGAAGTTGGAGGAATCAGGCTCCCAGACTTCAGACTATACTACAAAGCTACAGTAATCAAGACAGTATGGTACTGGCACAAAAACAGAAATATAGATCAATGGAACAGCATAGAGAGCTCAGAAATAAACCGATGCATTTATGGTCAATTAATCTATGACAAAGGAGGCAAGAATATACAATGGAGAAAAGACAGTCTCTTCAATAAGTGGTGCTGGGAAATCTGGGCACCTACATGTAAAAGAATGAAATTAGAACATTCTCTAACACCACATACAAAAATAAACTCCAAGTGGATCAAAGACCTAAATGTAAGACCAGATATTGTAAAACGACTAGAGGAAAACACAGGCAAAACACTCTTTTACATAAATCACAGCAAAATCTTTTTGGATCCGTCTCCTGGAGTAATGGAAATAAAAACAAAAATAAACAAATGGGACCTAATTAAACTTAAAAGCTTTGCACAACAAAGCAAACCATAAGCAAAACGAAAAGACAACCTACAGAATGGGAGAAAATATTTCCAAAAGATGTTATCAACAAGGGATTAATTTCCAAAATATACAAACAGCTCATACAGTTTAATATAAAAAAAAACCCAATCAAAAAATGGGCAGAACACCTAAATACATGTTTATCCAAAGAAGACATGCAGATGGCCAGCAGGCACATGAAAAGATGCTCAAAATTGCTAATTATTAGAGAAATGAAAATCAAAAATAAAATGAGGTATCTCACCTTACACCAGTAAGAATGGCCATCATTAAAAAGTCTGTAAATAATAAATGCTGGAGAGGGTGTGGAGAAAAAGAAACCCTCCTACACTGTTAGTGGGAATATAAATTGGTACAGCCACTATGGAGAACAGTATGGAGTTTCCTTAAAAAACTAAAAATAGAGTTACCATATGAGCCTGAAATTCCACTCCTGGGAATATATCCAGAGGAAACTATAATTCAAAAAGATACATGTGCCCCAATGTTCATTAGCAGCACTATTTATAATAGCCAAGACATGGAAACAACCTAAGTGTCCATTGACAGATGAATAGATAAAGAAGATGTGGTATATATACACAATGGAATATTACTCAGCCATAAAAAAGAATGAAATAATGCCATTTGCAGCAACATGGATGGATGTAGAGATTATCCTATTAAGTGAAGTAAGTCAGATAAAGACAAATATCATATGATATCACTTATATGTGGAATATAAAAAAAAAATACAAATGAACTTATTTACAAAACAGAAACAGACTCACAGACATAGAAAACAAACTTATGGTTACCAAAGGGGATAGCAGGGGGCTGGAGAGGATAAATTAGGGGGTAGGGATTAACATATACACACTACTATACATAAAATAGATAACCAAGAAGGACCTACTGATAGTACAGGGGAACTATACAATATCTTGTAATAACCTATAATGGAAAAGAATCTAAAAAAGAATATATATGTAACCGAATCAGTTTGCTGTACACCTGAAACTAATACAACATTTTAAATTAGTTATACTTCAATTAAAAAATGGTTAAAAAATTAATGGGACTATACACTAAAAATATACTTTACTGTATGATGCCTTAAAAATAAAATTATACATGTAATTTCAAAAAAAGTTGACATGACCATAAACAGGAACACATGGTAACTCTTTTTATATATAATTCATTAGAATGAGTTTCATTAAAATATGTATTATGACCCTTGTCAATTACTTTAAGCTTACAGGTAATCAGAAAGAAACCACCTCGACCATTCACCCCACACAATCTTGTCAGCTAGTTTCAATAGCTACTTTTGAGCTACAAAACTCAATATTTGTTTCATCAATGCCTTTTCTGCTCAGATCAGCTAGAGTTTGTTTCTGCTGTTTGTAAATAAGGACCCTGACTAGTGCAATTTCTGAAACTGTAAAATAGGCTACAAGGATACAACACTGTAGTCAATATTTTATAATAATTATAAAGGGTGTATAACTTTTAAAAATTGTGAATCACTATATTGTACACCTGTAGCATATAATATTTTAGAGCAAATACACTTGAATTAAAGAAAGAGAAAAAGTGTAAAAAATCTGAAAGAAGGTAAAAAAAAAAAAAGAAAAGAAACAAAGATGGAGAGCCCTAATCAGAAAACAGGAAATAATATAGCAGAAATGTGTCCAAATATACTAGAAAGCACAGTAAATGTGAATGGGTTAAATCTAACTATTAAAAGACTAAGACACACACATAACAAAAGTTCTAAGATTCACAGATTGGATTAAAAAAATTCAACTTTATGCTATTTCTAGTTACAAGATTCTCACCAAACAGAAAATAACATAAAGTTTGAAGATAATGAAATGGAAAAAATATATATTACAGGAAAATTGTAACTAAGAGCTCAGCATTTTTACTTGCTTTCCAAAATTACTAAACTTGTATTCTATTCCTTCTCACCTCTGCCCACATGTTTTGCACACTGCATCAAATTATCATACACATCATTTATATCAAATAATGGAGCTCCTTGCTTTGTTAGCTGGAATAGGAACATTTTCATGCTTAAATTTCTCTAATACCTCAATTAAATTAAATTGTTAATCCCTATCTATAAAAAAAAAAAAGAAAACCATACTCTATTAAGAAGGAGAAAACCTAAAAATGTAGAACTAAGCTGAGCTCAGAATCTTCTTTTCTAAGACCTTCCATTTTGGAGTACATGCAAAAGAGAGTTGACATTATTTTAATAGAGCTTAAGGAAAAGTACATGGACTCTGACACCAGATAGACTTGGATTTGAATCCAAACTCTGCCACTGACTATGTGACAATGAATAAAATCTTTTATTTTGCCAAGCCTAAGTTTTCTCTGTACAAAATGGAAATGAACATCTTTACTTTCAGGGGTTTTATAAAGATTTAATGAGATAATTAATCAAAGGAGTTGTTCTCAACCTAATTGGAATCACCCGGGGAGATTTAGAAAGTACTGGTGCCTGGATCCCTTCCCCAGAGATTCTGATGTAATTTGTCTGGAATAGAACCTGGGCACTTGGTTTTTTAAAAGCTATCCAAGTGATTCTAATGTGCAGCTAAGGTTGGGAAACACTGATCTAAACATAGAGTCTAGCCCACTGCATGGTATATAGAATTCATGCCAAAATTATAACTAGGATGATGAGGATGATGATGATAATGAAGATGATCATGATGGTGATAAAGGTGATAAATTTCAGCTACAAAATTCAGGCATTGAAATTGACCTAGTGCAATTATTCCTCCACAGAACTCAAGAGAAAAAGAAGCCACTTAACATGGAAATTATCAGTAACTTCCAAATAATACATATATATTATTTTCATAGCTCTTAACTTCTAATCCTCTATACAGCTTATGAGGTAAATATGGATTTTAGGAGTGAATATTACTCAGAAAGTTTAATTGTTTTGCAAAGGTGACAGGTTAGGGAATAACTAAGCCAGAATGCAAATTTAAATCTATTTAATCCAAGTTCAGTAATACTTCTATTATTCCACAATTGTCCACAGTGGGTAAAGGTATAGTTCTGCTTCTTCACAGACAGAATTTACAGGTAATTTTCTAAGTTTGGAAAGTAATCCTGAGATCACATGATGATTGAAGCAAAGGGTACAGTTGCTATAGTCACTAATGATCTCATTAATTTGTGAGTGGTTTGAAGCCAAAGACTGTGCTTTGTTCATCTACTTCCCTAGTAACTTGTACAGTGACTGGCACTTAATTGGTGCTCAATACATATTTGCTGAATGACTATTAGAATGATCTAAAACAATCACTTTTAAAAATTTAAAGAAAGTTTTTAAAAAGTGGTGTCAATAGCTGATAATAAAAACTCTAAATGTGTTATTTTCAATTAAAATTAATGATCATAAGGATTTATTCCAAGTGTATTAATCAAGGAAAATATTTGGAGCAGAAAACAGAAGTTATTGCTTCCTTTCTGTCTCTCACTCTCTCCCTCCCCCCAAACACACATATGAAAACTAAACTAATTCAAGGAGTATTATTTAATACATAAGGACATTATTTATATACTGATTTTTAAATTATCTTACAACTTCTGTATTTTATTAGTAGAACATATCCATAACACTTCAATTAAAGTTGATTGAAATTGGATATGTAACTTTTTTAACTTCAAGTGATGTAAGATTACCTGAGGTTTTACCTACACATAGGAAATAAAAATCCATATTACTGCTTATACATATAGGGTAAAAAATTATTAGATGGCTAAGATTAGAAGAACTTTTCATGGAAATGAAAAGTAAGAAGGAAACTTGTTATTCTAAAGAAATAGATATTTGCTACCTAAAATAAATTATTAATAAAGATGTAGGTGCTTTACCATAATATTGAGACATAATTTTACATATATAGTACATGAGCCTCCTGTGTAAATATTAAAAATGTACTACATATATCACAGTAATTACACATCATTTACCTGGTATTATTGATATGATGCATTTATGTCTTTAGTGAGATACTTTGAGATGGAAGAACGTGGACATCATTTCCTAGTGAATAGTGATACAAGGATTCAGATAATTCTGAAACTATACTTCAGAATATAGTAATACTGCTTTTTGAGGGCAAAGGGGAGGGCAAATCATAATGTTATATTCTCCGTTTAAGAGACAGGCATTCAGTGACATGGACAGTTCACATGATGTTACAGGACATCGAAAGGCCACATGACTTTGGGGGGGAAAGTTTCATGGAGAAGGCAGGATTAAGCCTAGCTTGAAGTCAGCAAATAATCTGAACAGGAAAGGAAAATGAGTTGGGAAGTCCAAGAAGTAGACTTTGTAATAAGTTATAGAAAGAAATAACAAGGAGACCAAATTAGCTACAGCTGGAGGTTCATCTAAGAAAAGAGTGGGAGACAGGCTTGGAAAGTTGGGTTAGGACCAAGTAGAGGAGGATTTTGAAGGAAAGTCTCAAGAAATTCAATTTATCCTTGTTGTCAGGTAGGAACCTGAATGACACAGAATAGATTAAATTATGCTGAGGTTTAAAACAAAAATCTCAGTGGCTTAAAACAAAAGAAAAAGTTTATCTCTGGTTCCTGCTACATGTTCACCTTGAGTTGGTGAGAAGTTTCCTCTGTGTTGGCCTCATCCAGGGATGCAGTGTTAACCGTCTGAAAGGCCTCCGTCTTGGAAGGGAGACAGGAAAAAGCTATGCACACACAGGCTCAACGGCTTCCACCTAGAAGAGACACCTATTCTACCAATATTTCATTGGCCAAAGCAAGTTCCATGGTCATATCTAATTTCATGAAAGTAGGGAAGGGCCATCCTATCATGTGCCTGGGGGCAAGGGAACGGGAAATATTGGTGAAGAGCACTAATGACCAGTCTGATGGCTTTGCTCCGGCACATTAAATTATACAATTAGAAATTTGTTTGTGAAGAATACTTGGCCGTAGAGTGCAAAATAGATGTAAAAGACAGAGCTGGAGAGAGGGAAGCTATCTCCACAATAATTACAATTATGTACATGTAGCAATAACAATCTGAACAGGGGGGAAAAAAGCATATCCGTGAGAGACATTGTGAAGGAACAAATGAGGAAAACTTGTTAACTAACAGGCATAAGGTGTGAAGGAAAGGAAAATCTTGCAGATGATTAAGAGATCTCAAGCCTATATAAATGATGTTTCTCTTAAAAGCAGAGGAAAGATGAAGGAGGGGGCAGTTTAGGGGAAAGAAAAATTTCATGTTAAATCAAGTTGTGAACTATGAAAACTGACATTTGGGGACATTCAGAAATATTATTATGAAGTTTAACTCTTCCAAACACTGGAAGAAATTTGGTGGAGTTTTAAGTATGTGGCTCATTTGATTTTAATTTATTCTAATACATTTAAAGATTTCACTACAATTCCTAATCCAGGGGGAAGGCGAGGGAGGAAGCAAGACGGAGAAGCTGGACGATTTGAGCTGCAAGGCAGTCTCACTGGAAGCTTCAGCTGACCCATGGGATGTTCTGAAGAACTGGCGCCCCTAGAGCTGTCTTGAGTCAGGGAAAGAGGGCTGGGCCTTTAAATCTCAGAGAGGTGTGACCACGGGCCAGGTGGATCTCTTGGCTGAGACAATTCCTGAAGAAGGCTGACTGCTGGCGTTACTGTCAGCAGCTGGGGTGACAAGTCTTCTTTTCCGAAGGGGCATCTGAGCAGCACATCACACCATCCTCACAATTACAGATGCCTAGATTTAGCATATGCGAAGATGGGAGAAGAGACTTGAGGAAAAAAAAATGTTTAGAATACCTAAACAAAATATAAATATTTTGTGAGGTAAATCATTTTCTTAGGGTTGGTATTCCCATAGGTTAACCTTTCACTGATCTGAGCTGAACCTATGTATAATTCACAAGCATGACGTTCCTCGGGGAAAAATCATAGACCATGGCCCCCACGTCAAGCAGCTTGAGAAGTATATGGGGATTCAAGCTATCAAACCTTCTTGTTGTCTTAATAGCTCACTCAGGTTTCACCTTGGAGATTTTCATCAAGCACCTATATAATCTGAAAAATAACAGGCTGGCTGTATTAAAATCTGAGGGAGATGGTTTCATTTCTTGGGTGATTTAATTACTATCTGGCATTTAATGTTAATTGGGAATGCAGGCAATGAAGCATTGGGTAAAGTGATGAAACACCTTTCATGACTGCTCAAATATTAGGTGTACCCATCATTCCCAAAAGGTAGGGACCAAAAAATCAGAGGCAGAATTAGTTTAAAGATCAAAAGAGAAGGATCTGTAAGGTTAATTGTCAAGGTAAGAGGCATATGCCTAAACAAAAAAGAAAAAAAGGTGCTATTCTAAAAAATATCAAACCAGCTTGTATTATTTATTCCCATTTGTACAAATGTGTTTATGTGTGTGTATCTAGGTAGAAAAAAATCACATATGAATATCTACTGATATATAGGGCTATCCATGAGATATTAAGTGAACAAAAGCAAAAGCACGTTGAAAGGAAATGCGTATATTATGCTACTATTCTGATAATAAAATAATCAGCCAACCAAAACTACATTTTTTTTTGCATTTATGTGCTTGTATTCATTTATGTGAGCAAGTAGAAAAGCAAAACTAGTAACCTTATGAGAATGGAAGGGAAAAGAATGTGTGATAATTGGCATTTTTATCACATCGTTGCTGTATATTGTTTCACCAGTTACAATAAGGAAGTATTCAATTTTGAATGAATTCATTTTTGAGTTGAAAAACATATGAAGAAATTCATACAAATGAAAAACAAAACATAACAACACATAGATCCTATTCTTAAAGTAGGAATTTTAGGGTTGCTTTTTAAAAGCAACTCTAGAAACCATTCAGAAGAGCCAAAACAACTTTCAAGGAGTTTGGTGTGCAAAAACAAGCACATATGATACAGGAATAAATAGGGGTTCTTTTGTCTACAGCAAGCAGTGCAATCTTGACCTCCGTAGCAATCTGAGCTAATCAGCCTGTCCTGTCCATATAGGGCCATTCAGAGCAGAACAAATTTTTACCAAAAATGGTACAATGACCTGAGGAAAATAATTAAAGAATGATTTTTATGAATTGCCAGGGTTAGTTTGGATAGAAGTTATTTGTTTTAGATTTTGCCTTATAAAGTACTTTGGTTCAGTTAAGTGTTGCTCTACAGGCCTAAAGACTTACAAAAGAATGTAATGTCATTAGAAAAATATGAAGAAGGAGCTTTTCCAGATGGGGGAATTCTAACAGGAGGAAAATTGTAATTGCCAGTGGATAAATGAGAGATACTGGATTAACTGATGATCTACAATGGACTAATTTAAAAGATGCTAGAAGATCACTGTGAAAATTCCTTAAAGGATTCATAGGTGGATTCTATTATGTAGAATAAACTGAACTTCAGAAAGATGTCTGGATTATGAATTACAGTAAAATCTTTAAATATATTAGAATAAATTAAAATCAAATGGGCCACACACTTAAAACTCCACAAAATTTCTTTCAGTGTTTGGAAGAGTTAAATTTCATAATAATATTTTTAAATGTCCCCAAATGTCAGTTTTCATAGTTCACAACTTGATTTAATGTGAAAGTTTTCTTTCAAAAGCGAATAGTGCATAATCATTTTCCATAGAGTTTTCTATATCAAAAATATCTACTAAATTCAGTGCTATCTTACTTATCTGGCTCCTACCTAGCCATACCTCCAGTTTGGATGGATTTAGTGTACAAGTAAACCTATTTTCTTAAAAATGAGGCCAATACATAAGAAGAAAATTCTATTAGGGAAGAGCACCTATAATCTTAGCTGAATGATCTAAAAAAATTACATCCACTTTTCATGAAATGAAAACCACAGGACTTCATAAATTCTTCCTTTGTGGAGGACAACTTTGTGTATCTGAAAGCATGATCCATCTGTACAACATATAAAAACAGCTCAGAGGAGGCGCACAAGCCAGCCAAGACAAGGCGAGTTCCCACTGTGCAAACCTGAATCCCATGCAGACAATTCCAAGATTATTTATTGCACCTTGGTGTTACAGGGAATGAAGGCGACTAATTGCGCATAATCATTTTCAAATGGCTTCCGCATCAAAAATATCCATTAAATTCAGCACAACTTGATTTTTTCTGGCTCCCAATCTATCCAAATCTGCAGTTGACGTTGATTTATTTTTCATGTAACCTACTGAGTCCTGCAATGTGCCCCGCACTTTGCCAAATAATTCAGTCTCTAGCACAGACCTTCCACATGGGTTTCCTTCTCCCCATTTTATAGATGAGTAAACCAAGGGCAAGAAACATTAAGCACCTTGTCAAAGGTCATACAAACAATTCATGACTAGGCTGGGTTTAGAACCTCAGTAAGTCTGACTTTAAAGCCTAGAGTATTTACACTGTAACATGCTGTCTCCAAGGAGTTTCTGTTCAAGGTACCTCTCCTTTTATACATTTTTTAAAAATCAGAATGATTAGGCTGAACTCTTAGCTTTCTTTTATTCTTGTTCAGGAGATGAATGGGCTAATGAGCCTGGAATGACCAATTAATGAAACCACTGGTGATTCAATGAAGACATTGCTGAGATATCTTAAATGACCAAATTCACTATATTTCATCACATTTTTAAAATTCTGCAAATATACGTGTACATAATTTTAGATAACTATGTAAATGAAACCCTCCTTCTTATCCAGACACCTATCTTCACCAGCAAACTCCTCCACATTCACTCTCCAACCCTTGGAAGTAGGTGCTTGACTTTTTAAGATACATTTCTTTTTTGTTTTTTTTGGCTGCTCAGTGAGGCTTTCGAGATCTTACTTCCCCATCCAGGGATTGAACCCGGGCCATGGTAGTGAAAGTGCCGAGTCCTAACCACTGGACCGTCTGAGAATTCCCACGGTACCTTTCTTATGATAGCTCCTCTTTCCCTCTTTGCCTTTTCATCTTCTCCCTAGGGAATAATATCCCATGTTTCCAACCTGGTAAATATCTTTCTATATTTTCCATGTTTATATAATTTTATGAAATACACACAAACATGAATATTCATATCTATCGTTATATATAACATCTGCAAATATAGAAAGGCATGTCCTTCTTTAATGAATATTGGATGGTGTCCTGCCTACTTTTTCTCCATCCTGCTTTTCTCACTAAACAATACTGAGGGAAAACCCCTCCAAGTTAACTAGTATACACTTTGATTCATTATATTTGTTGGTTTCACCATGTTTACCAATGTAGTAACAAACATCTATGTATGTGTGTTTTTATTTCTATAAAAGCATTCCAGGAGTTGAATTGTTAAAGATACAGTCTATGTAGTATTAATTTTAATAGATATTGTCAGATTGTTTTCCAAGAAGGCTGTAGCTGTTCACATTACCAGCTGCAATGCAAGTGCCCTTTTTTCTGCTTTTCTGGCAAGAATAGTTCTTTTTAAATTTGCCAGGTTGATGGGAATAAAGTGATGTATCACTTAATTTGCATATCCCTTGCTATTACTGTATTTGGACATCTTTTCACAAGTTTTTTGGCCACATGGATTTAGTTTGCTCATTTTTTATGGAATTGTTTATTTTCTTGCTCTCTAAGGATTTTTGTATATTCTAGATAGTAACCATATGTTCAATGAAGATATGTGTTTTGTTTTGTTTTGTTTTTTGACAAAATCCTATCATTTATCTACTATTTTTGAGGGATCTGGCAGAAATTTTGACTTTAATTTAGTTAAATAAGTCTGTCCTTCCTTTTTAAAATCTCTGTGTCTTTCTGTTTCGGTTAAAAAGTTTCCCCTGCTCCTATGTTGCTATATTGAAATTTTAACATTTGTTATATACTAAATTCATGAAAACACTGGCATCTTTTTCTGGAATCTTGTAATTTTGGATCCCATACTATCTCAGAAGCACAAGTGGCACCGATTTTCTGGCAGACTTTGTCACTTACCAAACATAAATTGAGTGTAACATGGAATAAGAGCTATGAAAATACAAAAGAGTGTGGTAACTCCTCCCATAGGGACTTACAGCTCTTAGGGGGTAATAGGGTGATATCATACACATACATAAAGTGTTAATCAACAATACCAGGTGTGATCTTTGATGGCCAGACCAAAATGTTGGAGAAACAGTTGGTGATATATGGCTTCAAATCAGAAGAAGTGAACACAGTATAGAGTGTAATGTGCAGAGTAAATTTGGAGCAAGGGGGACTGACGTAGCCCTTGAAATGAAATTAGATGACTAGTATCAGAATTCAGGAGTTCTGACTATCTGAGCACTCACACAGATTCCTCTCATTTTGTGGAGATAGGAACAATAAGAAAATATTTTTATGATGACAACATCATAGCTAATAACTGATAGCAATTATCAGTGAAAAATGCATAATTTAAAAATAACATTCAGGGCTTCCCTGGTGGCGCAGTGGTTGAGAGTCCGCCTGCCAGTGCAGGGCACACGGGTTCGAGCTCTGGTCTGGGAGGATCCCACGTGCTGCGGAGCGGCTGGGCCCGTGAGCCACGATTGCTGAGCCTGTGCGTCTGGAGCCTCTGCTCCACAACAAGAGAGGCCGTGACGGTGAGAGGCCTGCGCACCGCGATGAAGAGTGGCCCCCGCTTGCCACAACTAGAGAAAGCCCTCGCACAGAAACGAAGACCCAACACAGCCAAAAATAAATAAATAAATAAATTAAAAAAAAAAAAAAAATAACATTCAACAGTGATGGCTTAATTATTTACATTTTGGTCTTAAATATATTTGTTTATACTTTTTTGAATTGTGATGATATTGCTTTAAAAATTCTAGTTTTATAGCATTAAAAAAATCATCCAAAAATCACAGACATCTCCCTGAATGGTGAGATACAACTAGTCTGCCCTCATCCACTTATGTAAAGTTCTATAGCACATAGGCATAGGAGAGGACAGGACTCAAGTTTGGTTTTTGGTTTTGTTTCTTTTCACTTGTGATGTGTGAAGACTGCTGCCACTTGGTGGTAGAGGTATTCCATCATTACGCCATTAATAGATCTCACTAGAATAAGGTTTCATTACTCTGGATATTGGATAAGGCCCTGCCAGAAGGCCTTCAATACCCTAAGGATAAGATGTGCTAAGTCCCCAAATTAGGTACAGCCATCTTTGGGCAAAAATTTGAGGGTTTGTACTGGGTTTGAGGAGCCTTGATCAAGATATTTCCCGAGGGTGACAAACCCATAATTGCACTTATCAGCTTTTGGCTGCCTTGATTAATGCAACCTTCTGTGATTTATCACCCAGACTATTTTTAATCAGGGGCTCTCCTCATTGTAATAGACTAGAGATTTTCAGGAATGGCAACGCAGGCTTGTTTTATTTATTTGTTTGGTGAAATTTCCTGAGAACACATTACAGGCAAAAATACCCAGTCATTTTGTAGAGACCTGGGATTAGTTGAGATCAGACTGGGATGTTTTCCACCCAACCTCCTTAATGTTTTAAAGGAAGTTTCTGATTTTTCCTCCTGTTACCCTCCAACCACCCTGCACCTATCCTGACATTCAAAGCATTTGGTTAAGGCAGTGTCTGCTAGATCACTCCACTCTCCACTGTAAAGTTACTATTTTTCCATTTCCATCCTCTGCTCTTTAGAAATGAGTCGTTAAATCCAGTAAGGGGTTGGGTAGTTAGTTGTGTGTGGGGGGGTGATTGGCGGGGTGGGAGAGGAAGGGAGAATTAAGCTCTACCTCCTGGATGGAGGAATACCAGTGATGGGTTTTGATCAAAGCAATACTTCAAGAAAATTAAATTGATAAGAAGCACAAGAGGGGAAGAGACTGTCTGAGAGATCAGTTACAAAATTCAAAGCCTGAAGAGATGAGGACATGAACAAAAGCAGACATCTGGTGAAGCACACCTCGAAAATAATATCGTGTAAGTGAAAGAAACCAAGTGATTGGAAATGGGGGAAGAGTGAGAAAGGAAACCTCGAGCTATACTGAGGTTTTGATCCTGAGTAGCTGGGAAAAGGGAGATACAATAGAAAACAGAGAAGATGGACACTTTTGGTTGGGGAATAGAGACTCTGAGGTTCCTGTGGGCATCAAGGTGGACGCATTGAGTGAGCAGTTAAAAATGAAATCACAAAACCATTTACCTCCTTGGGAAATTTGCTACCTTCTAGGGCCCATTCTATGACACAAGACTGCTCTTTCCTGCTCTCCAATCGTATGTCTAAGAAAACTGTTCACTTTTGGAGGAAAGGCTCAGGATATGTTAGGGGTAGTGGCAGAGGTCAGAGGAACACTCCTCCAAGAATAGATCTGGATCATTCCATCTGCCCTATAGATGAGGCTTGGCTCAGTTATCACCACCTCACTGTAAATCTAACTTTGCTGTGAAAATGCGGGGCCTGTAATTACCTTAAGGATAGAACATCCAGTGTTTCTCATTACCTATGTGAAGAGATAATCTGCAGATATTTGAGATCTAGCATTTCTCGGTTTGGGAAATGGTAACAGACAAGGAAATCCTCATTAGCATTTCTATTTTGCATTTCAAATGGAACGGGGGTGTGTTCAAAACTGAGCCTGCTTAAGCTTTAAAGCATTCCTTAATTATATGTTTAGTAATGCCTGAAAGGCTGAGGAGTCCCTGAAAAAAAAAGAAGAGTGTTGACTAAATATCTACGCCTTTTGAGGCGTAGAGGAATGCAAGGAATCTTCAAATCTCAGGGTGGAAGGAGACTGCAAAGGTGATTTATTCTTTTCCATCCCTTCACCGTGGTGAGGATAGGAGAGAGGTGAGGGCAAGGGAGAGGGGGAAGGCTATGAAAATGGTCCCAGAGTGATGGGGCTCTGTCCTCTTTTAAATGGCCGTCTTACTAGGAGACCCATAGCCCTCCTGGCAGGCTGCTCCAGCATCTACTGACTGATGGCCGGAATTCATTTCTCTCATGTCACCTAAATAGCTCAGAGTTAATAACTCATTCTGTTTGTGCTGTTAACGATAAACCGCTTGTAAAGACTGGTTTAATTTCTAAAAGATACAGTGCAAACTATGAGATGGAAGTGTCAGGTACAGAGACTTTGTGAATGTTTTCTTATTTCTTTCTTACCCTTCTTTCTGTCTTACACAAATCTTTTTTTGCTTCTTCCTCCCTTTTCCTCGACACAAATCTTTTTTTGCTTCTTCCTCCCTTTTCCTCGTTTATCATCTTATTTATCACTTACAGTGTTACGTTCTGTTTGTGTTAATAGCCATCCACTTCTCCTAAAAAATGCAATAGTGATTAAAAAGAAGCAAAACAGTTGTAAGAGAGATTGCCTGTAGGATATATAGTTCTATCTGTCTAGACCTGTGCTTATTAATCCTTTCTCAGTCATGGAGCCCTCTGAGAATCTGCTGAAAACTAGGAACTTTAGAAGAGTACACACAATTGTATACATGTACAAATCAGGGTGTGTGGATCCCTGACACTAGGTTAGGCCCTTCTTTTCCAGGTGAGCTAAATTACCTCTTGGGCTAAGACTACCCATCTTAGCCCAAGACTGGTTGGCTTCTGTTCATGGTCCCTGAACAGCATCGTTTCTGGGGTTCTGGACCTAACCTCACTGAGCCGCTCCCTAATGTTAAGCCCACAAAACATGATGGAAAACAGCTTAAGAACACCACCCAAGAAACTTGTGATTGTATCAAAGAAGAATTATCGTGAGGAGTGTGGCCACTGACTCACACTTCCTTCAGTTTCAGAAACCCCTCTTTCTTTCACTACCAGGAAAGCATGCCAGGCACACTCCCACGTGTTAACTTTGCTCCTTCAGAGAGCTACAGGCTTGACACCTAAGGCTGACTTTCGCCTTCTGGGGGTCTTGCCTCAACTACCACTTTCTCGGTGAGGCTACCCTATTTTAGAATGAAAAGGACTCCCACTCCCCACACAACACCCTATTTCTCTTCCTTGCTTTACTTTCCCTTACAGCACTTTCCAAATCTAGAATACTCTGTAGTTTACTTCTTTTATTGCCTGTCTCCTTCCACTGAATGGGAGAATGTTCTGTTTTGTTCACTGGCCTATCCTCAGCCCCTAGAATAATGCTTGGAGTATAGGAGATACTCAGATATTTGTTGAATAAGTAAATGAACAAAGAGATGAATGTATCCCTCTTTTCATTGTCTACCAGGAAGCTCGGGATAAAATTTTCATTTGATTGATATAACGTGTATAGAATTTTGTGGTATGCGTTTTCTATATTCACCTTACTTCTGGCTTCATTTTATTTTTTCCATCCTTTTGTGCCCTTTCCCTCATTTTCTCAGTCACATATTTCGTACTTTTTGTGTATGTGTTATATATAATTTTGTCAGCTCCTTCAAATCTGTTTTAAAGGAGGCATGGAATTAATGCAGTTTTTTTTCTTTGTGCACTGTTATCTCTTCTCTTCACTTTTTTGTCTATTTGTATATTTTTAAATGTTTCTCCCACGATTTTCTACTCTTCACTATTTTGCTTTTTTTTAACCATGTTTTCTTTATATAGAACCATGTGTCCTAACATGTAAGTGAATGTGGTAGTCTGTAGATAGATAGATGATAGATAAATATATATATATATATATATATAGAGAGAGAGAGAGAGAGAGAGAGAGAGAGAGAGAGAGAGAGATAGATAGATAGATAGATGATAGATAGAGATAGAGATCCCTGAATCTGTGTTATTTTGCATACATGTGGTTTATGGAGGATAAATTTGTGAATGTTTGGCTTTCTGGAAAGCTTCTTCAGACATGAAGAGAAATATGTAAATCTGTAGTAACAGCTGCATGAGAAATATAGTAATAAGTTCTGCACAGTGAAATTTTTATTTCTAAGCTTAACCGAAAATAAAAATCTCCTTTTCTAATATTCTAGTGAGAATGATCATTCAAAGGGCTTCGTCTCCTCATGTGACTCAGTGAGGTGTGTTTTTAAAAATGTTTCCACCAAAGTGCCCATAATGGCAGAAGGAGAGAGCAAGTGTACGCCAGCAGGACTTTCATTTTAAGACTTGTATTTTCTCTTAAAAATACATATGAAGTTGGCTTTCTATTACATTTTATATAAGGATAATATTTTAAATTACTTATCATTGAGAGTAATGGGCTGTCCCTGAGCATGCATCAGGTAGGTCCTGGACTTGCAATACTGACCTGGCACATCGCTAGAGAGAAAGTCTATGGTTTAGGAATTCCATGGAGATCGAGAATATCAGCAACAGAAGATGCACTGCCTGTTATAATTCTTATTTTTAAGTCTCTGAATACTTCTACTATTTGAAAATAATTTTTGAAAATTTTCTTTAACTTGATAAAAATCCTTCTAGGTCCAACACCTATGTTGCCTCTTCCATAACCATGATCCTTTATCTAATGCCCACGATGGGAAGTAATGGCACCTTCTCCTGAAAAGTAAATGGACTGATAATATTCACCGAGATCCTAAAATGTAAAAGAACTGACTGTGGAATATGAAGGAGGGGTGCTAGCATATATTGAATTCCTATAATATACCAGCATGTTCATAAACGGTCTTACTTAATGTTTGCACTGATTCCATGAGATTTCTAATGCTATTCTCAAACAAGAAAGTATAGGCTAGAGGTTGAATAACTTGTCCTGACTCACACTGCTAGAAAGTGGCAAAGATATTTAGAAGTTTGAGTTTGTCTAGTTTCAAAATCCATAATTTTTCATGGCGTTGAGGTCACCTCTTTGGTCTCGATAGCATTTGCCTCTCTTAAGGAGAGAAAAACAAATGTACCTGTTAATTCTAAAAATAGAAATGTTAATCAGCATTGATACTGATTTTGTGTTTTAGTATGTTTTATCAACAAAGAAATCACTTTGTAAGCCAGTTGTATTTCTTTGCAACAATTTTTCTCTATGCTGTTTTCTGTTCACAAAGAAGTATCATGTCACGAAAGAATGAAAAGTTGGAATAGAAGAAACTGTTACTTCATGACAGCCTGAGTTACTACCAGACTCCTTACATCTATCTGGAATTGGCTGAAAGTTGAGTAATACGTATAACATATTATATACATTATTATATATATACATATGTTTTCTGTTGTTTTTCAAGTGTACGAAGAGACTATTCCCAGTTATAAATGCAACTTCAATTAAACATTTTACTGAATTCTGAGTAGCTTTTGGACCTTGAGTATTTTCCTCATTCAATGAATATTAAAGTATAACTGATAACACAGACACAACCAAAAATTTTATTTTATTTTAGAAAGAGGTTTTAGTGCTGATAAAGGTCATCAGGGACTCCTAGAATTTTTTTAAGGAGGAATTTTTTTCCATGTGGTTTTCAGAAGTACACTAAATTTACTTTTGTACTACACTGCATTTTATCTATCTCTGGAAACATTTTAAAGTACACGGTGGATTTAATCCCATTAATCTTTGGAAATACGATGAGTGGTTCAGTTTCTGATTTTCATAATCAGCTGTTCTAACTGTAAGATATTACTGCCTTATAGGGACATCTGCTGGTAGATAAATAAAGGTCTGGAACAATAAAATACTGCCTTCTCAGCGTTTGCCAGGGCATCACTCTGAGGCTGTAGCTTTCCTTGTATGCATCTGCTTCAGATAGTGCATGGCTGTTAAAATGCTAAATTTTCTATCATTTCACGGTCCAATGCTTCTCAAGTCACATAAAAATTGCCTTTATTACACATGTGCCTTGTTCCCACAACAGATTCACACATGTATTTAATTTTTCTTTTCCAGACTGACCGTATATTATCCTGAAAACCTCAGGCTTTCTGGAAGCTTATGCGCTCTGGGGCAGATGGCATGAAAATTGTAGCCCTTGGAGTACACGCTCTCCACTATAAGCCATCACCTGTTCTGCTACCTGCCTTGGATTTCCAGATCCGCATGAAACATGCAAGGAAAAAGAAAAGCCACCCTCTGTCAGTTCCCAAGTTGCAGAAACAAAAGTAAAATAAATTTGATAATGTTATAAATGTCTTAAACTTCCAGCCTCTAATTTTTTCACGAGATGGGGGAAAAGCATCTTAATAATTTTATCAGTAAGTTGAAACGCTCCTCTTCCACTCTGCCACACAATGTTTTCCAGCAATAATTAACTGCAGCTAATTAATTATCACCTTTCACTTGAAA
This sequence comes from Balaenoptera physalus, assembly GCF_965194825.1. Lineage (NCBI taxonomy): Eukaryota > Metazoa > Chordata > Mammalia > Artiodactyla > Balaenopteridae > Balaenoptera > Balaenoptera physalus. Next base: position 30,413,233 of record NC_138891.1, read on the forward strand.
AAGAATTACCTGATGAAAGTAAAGCAACTGGTAGTATTATTTCTACGAAACTTAACCATCACCAGAAGGATGAAATAATTTATTTTCTTGTGGTGTTTCACTGAACAAGGATCACCTTCATACTCCATCTCTGGAAAAGCAGAACTGTGTTAAATCCTATATTGTAGACTTAAAATTAAATTGCCCATAAAAGTCAATATTACCAAGAGTACACTGTAGCAGCTTATTCATGCCACTTCTTTAAACTCACTGCACCTTAATGTGCTAATGTGACGGAAAATAATCATCATGGGCCTTCCCAGTGCTTTCTTCTCTATTGTTTATATATGTATATTTTTAAAGCGAGTAGAAGATTGTTTCATCAGTTAAGGCACTCCCTGCCAAAAGAAACAACATAATCATTAACTAATTACAACTAAATAATAGCATTGCACATTTTGACAGGTTAAAGCACATTCAGTTAAGAGTTGAAAGCTCAAGAAAGAGAATAACAAAGCTACTACTCCCACAAAATCCTCAAATGCCAATATGGGAAATAAACTCCACGAGGGATTTCACCAACCATGCGTGTTTTTCACTCTTGCTTTTATTGTGTAAAAAGCATTTGGATTTATATTAACATTTTACAATAATTCACTAAGTGATCCACTTACTTTTACTGATTTTAACCAATCATAAATCATAGAATCTACTGACATTCACAGTTTCAACATGCTGAAATAATCATTTTGGCTGTTGCCCCCATTACTAATGAAGCAGCAAGATACACATGGCGACTCTCAGATGTGAAAAGAATAAGGAAAACCAAGGCAAGAGAGGAAAACCAGTGTTTCCAAATGTAATCTAGTTCATTCGAAAAGCCAAAAACAAAACACAAAGACATACCTGAAATGGCATGTTAGCAATATTGTTTCTGAAGAGCCTCATACCTTAACTGAAAAATAATTTTGATAAAATTAATGCAAAATTAAATTGTCTACTTTATGATTTCTTAACAATGACTCAAATATTTTTGACTATATCAGTGTCTGATTGTTCCCAATCTCCTCACACGTATTCCATCAAAATTCTGAAAAGAAAATGAAAAGAAAAAAATAGAGAATCTCTTTCTAAACCCTGTCCTTTAGCAAGCTCATAAAAGGATAATTAAAGAATAGGTTCTCCAGTGTTGTAGGTACTATAAACTGTTAAAGCTCAGAAAATGTGACTACAGAAGGAATCAGTACACGTTAAACAGCGTGAATGTAGGTACAGAATATCAAGTTACTGTTATTTTTAATTTAGTTATTGTAGCCATAGAACATTTCCCCCTTAACTCTACTATCATGAAACTTCACACTAGACTTATAAAGTTGGCCAGTTTACTGCTAGAGAAATGAGGAAAGAGAGGGCACACAGCAAAGACTATTAAGAGGTTTTGTACTAAACATTGGAAACCAATTGCAATATAATAGAAGTAGTAAGTCATTTAATATATTACTTTTTGCAACTTGGGTATGGAGCAATAAAATTTGTTCAACACATGACTACATTTTTCTTGTGAGAGACAAATGAATCATTATTTAGCAAACGTCAAAAGGGAATTCAAAAGGAAAAAACATTAACATCAGAAGGTGGAATGAGATTCATGCATTAAAGGTTGGTAGTAGTATTGCAAACCACAAAAAAATGTAGAAAAAATTTAAATTATTTACCTTTCTAGTTCAGCACAAATGTCCTACAGCTAATTATCATGAGATATTGCCTGGAAATTAACCAGTCATGTTGTGTTTCTATCTCCAGATTTACAATTAGTAATGCTATTAATGTGGTTCCTGTACTTAGCGTTACTAATTATATTGCTATGAACTAATGGTGTTAAAAATAGCAATAGCCATCAAACTACCAATTAATGCTTAATGAGAGCATATAAACCTTGGCATTGTAATGAATTTCAAAATTATTGTTGCTTGTGTTCCTCTTGTAATTGTGCAAAAATGGGTGTAACCAGTAACCACTGAAGTAGGGCATTGATTGAAAGCATAGCTACCACATCTTTGCAGGAAAATCAAGAAATAAATGGCTCCTTGAAGGAATATATATTCCATTTTACCGTTAGAATTCAACCCACCAGTTTCAGGGAAGAATTTTTCCTGGATACACAATATAAAAAACAACTGAAATACAATTTGCAGAGATGTTGTTTGAAATCCATGAATAAAAAAGGAAACATTTTTAAAAAATTTTTGAAGAGGAACTTTTATGGAGGAATCATTCAACAAATCATCTCTCCTAGAATTATATAAGGCAGAATATCCCAGAAGTTCAGTAGATACCAGAAGGTAGATTTAAGATTGGAATACCCTATATTAGCTAGGATAGGCTAGGTTATGCTGCAGTAACAAACCCTGTCAGTGGCTTAACATACAAAATTTTATTTCTTGCTCACATTTTATGTCTAGCACAGTCACTTAGGGACTACTGCCCACTACAGTTACTCAGGAAGCCAGACCTAAAGATATTCCTCTCTGTCATGCACTCCTATTATCTTCAGAGGAAACTTGGACAATGGTGCCCCCTCTATTACTTCTATACAGAAGTGACTTATATCACTTAAGATGTTATTTCATTGGAGAAAACAAATTATATGACTATGTCTAAGTTCAAAGTGATGAAGAATGTTACCCAGAAAAAGAATTAGTGAAATATTAGTGCACCACCTCATATGTTTTAGTTCTTTGGCACTATTTTAATGACTATAGAAAGACTATGTCTATGGAGAAATTCACTGGAGAACTGCCTAGTGGTGGGGGAACACTGGTAGAACACCAATATACCTCTTTTAGTTTCCAGAAATATGTTCTTTGACTTTGTCACTAAAAAGTCATTTCCAAAAATGGGTTAGTGAGATTACCCTATTAGTATACAGTGTTGCAGTATATTAAATGCAAATGTATCTTTTCCACTTCAGAAATGTACTTTGATATTTCATCTTGACATTAGCCTTTTTAACCCTTGGTCCTAGTCAAAACCATGCTGTATTTCAAGGATAGGAAAGAGCAGAACTTACCATAAAATGGAGTAAGAAAAGGAATTATTTAGCCAGATAAGAGGCTAATGATGTGCACATGTATGTGTGAGTGTGTTCTCAAACCAGCACAAAAGTATGCTTACATCATCCACACTAACAGTGGCAATGAGACACTGAAGAAAACTAAAGAAGACACTAAGAAAAATCACAGGGCTCAACTACAACGTTTACCGATCTACACTTTAACGCAGGAAAAGAATAAAAATATAGCATGCGTATTAAAGTAAGGATATGTATCAAAACCCAAGATTGCCTCACAGCAAGGGGTCCAAAGAGGCTCACTGTGGACTCCAATTGTCCTCCCTCTGCAGGGCCCTCCTGGATGCCCCTTCTTTATTAAATCAGGAACCTCTGACGTGGGTATAGAACACCTTGGAAACAGGACCCCGAAATGGAATCCCAGTTGGGGCTTCTAACACTCCACTGGTCAGGCAGGCACATCATTGCTGTATAACCAGCCCAGATAGCAAGCCCACAGGCACCAAAACCAGGTGCAAACTACAAATATTGTTGTTATCAATAAACTATACGTACTGACAAGCTGGTACAAACTGCCCCAAAACTTGTCTCGGAACCACGGTTATAAACCAATACTACTAATCAGGCCTGTTTCATGTACTGGCTAAGGATCAGTGTCATGAAGTGATATCGCCTATAAAACAGCTCAGGCCAATACCAGGCCTGATGGAAGTAGCCCTCACAGCACAACATCCAAATAGATTTCACAAAAAGCTAAGCATCTGAACTTATAAGGAGAACTACATTATTAATAGATCAATTTGCAATTGCAATTGGGGCTTAGGGATAAATATACCTCTGGGTCGGGGGCATATTTGGAATGCCTAAGGTTATTTTCAAAATTCATCCCACCCTAGCTAGCCCAGCCCTCTCTGAAACTTAACCACTGTCATTGCTGGGCTGTGACTTAGATACTGAGGAAGATATGTTTTAGGCACACTTTCTGTTTCAGTTACTTATCCCTGTGTGTAACATACTGCCCCACAATTTAGAAGCTTAAAACAACCATTTATTAGACTTGCTAAATTTATGCTTTAGGAATCTGCAAAAGGCACATGGTAGTGGAAGATCTACTCCACTATGCCTGGGGCCTTAGCTGGAATCATCTCCAAGGCTCCTTCACTCACAGGGCTGATGGTTGACGCTGGCTGTCAGCGGGGACCTCGGCTAGGCTCAGACAGAGCACGTACACCTCTCCTTGTGGTCATTTTTTTTCACAGCAGGCAGGCTCAGATTTCTTACATGGTACCTCAGGGTTCCAGAGGTGAGTGTCCGAAGAGATGGGAAGTAGAAGTACCAGTTTCCTAAACAAATACCGCATGCTAACACATATATATGGAATCTTAATAAATAAATAAATAAATAAATAAATAGTCATGAAGAACCTAGGGGCAAGACGGGAATAAAGACACAGACCTACTAGAGAATGGACTTGAGGATATGGGGAGGGGGAAGGGTAAGCTGGGACAAAGTGAGAGAGTGGCATGGACGTATATACACTACCAAATGTAAAATAGATAGTGGGAAGCAGCTGCATAGCACAGGGAGATCTGCTCAGTGCTTTGTGACCACCTAGAGGGGTGGGATAGGGAGGGTGGGAGGGAGGGAGACGCAAGAGAGAGGGGATATGGGGACTTATGTATATGTATAACTGATTCACTTTGTTATAAAGCAGAAACTAACACACCATTGTAAAGCAATTATACTCCAATAACGATGTTAAAAAAAAAAAAAAGAAGAAGTACCAGTTTCCTAAAGCCAGGGCTTGGACACTGGTCCAGCGTGACCCCCACTGTCCTCCACTGCTAAAGCAGTCTCGGAGCCCAGATTCAAGGGGACGGGACAGGACACAGAACTCCCCACAATTCAGTGCGAGGAGTGCCAAAGATTTCGAGGATTATATTTTAAAACTAGGACATCTGCCTACAATAAAATGTTTTCAATATTTAGCCTATAGTCCAATTTCTTTTCTATTTCCCGAGATATCTAGTATGAAACCAGCATAGTTGCTTTCTTTGGAAGTTTGTAATTAGAGTTCCCCAAGCAGCTTTTTTTTTTAAAGCTAGTGAATAGCAAGAGTGGGCAGATGACAGGGCGTGTGGCAAGTTCCACTATAAGTCCTTGAGAAAAGTTACTGAAAACTTCCGGGACAAGAATGGAAATCCAATTTTAGTATTAGTAGGAAGCCATAGCTAGTGAAAACTGTTCATTTATTTATGTAAAGTCTCTTTTAGAGAAAGAGCAGGAAAATTCAATGATCATGATTTGAATTTATTTATCTAGCAGAACACTCACAGACAAGTCTAAAATGGATAATATTCACGTTGTGACCATCGATTTTTTTAGAGGGAGCCAAAAACTGTCAGTGGTTGTTTTATTGTTATTACATATAAACTGGTTCAATCATAAAAGTTGTTCAAACAAACTGGTTCTATCATAAAAGTTGCTAAAATAATAAAGATAGAAATGTTTATTTAGCTACAACTAGCAGTTAAAGCCTTCAGATATATTTTCAAATTTTGATGACATTGAATTTTTCTACACTCAGGAAAGAAGATATTATAATTTGAAGGAGAATGATAGTGTATATATTGATTTCATCATTGTAAACTATAACCATATCTAAATTACTGTAAAAGTCCACTTCAACTAAAGAATGTAAAATAATAAATTCTATTGCCTTTATATTTAAAAGTACCTTACTCTAGTTTGAGTTTCATCACTCAAAAAATAAATCCAATATGATTCTACTGATTGATATCCTAATCAAACTCCATTTAAGACAAGCACAGGAAATGATAATTGAACTTCTATTAGCTCTTACACAGGAAATTTGGAAGATATTTGACTTATTTTTACCAACTAACTTTATTTATAGAAGGTTACTAAGTATACTGAATGGGATGACAGTTTTCTGAGGTTGACATTTGTCTTTTCATTGGCTGCTTCCAGGGTTTATTCCAATGAACTGATTGGCTAGAAGTTGCTGCTTATTTTTCTCCACACATTTTGTGTGTTATCTTCAACACTTGGCAGTTGCCTAATGGGTCATTCCTCCCAGATAAAGAGCAATACTCTTTAGGCAAGGCTATAGGTATAGCGGATCTAAAGTGTTTATTTTTATTTTTCCTTATATTTAAGTTTGAATCATTCCACACTTTTCAAGGCAGAAGAAAATGACATACTCCTACATAAGATATTGATAATTCCACAATGATATGCTAATGAGATGTGTCTCCAACTTAATATAAAACATTAAGCCTTGGAAATGAGAAGAAAAATCTATTTAGAAAAGCAAAAAAAAGTATCAAAAAACTTCAGAGAAGTTTCATAAACAAAACAAGGTATAGATAGTACCTATGAGAAAAAAAGCTGTAAACTTTTATTAAAGAATGTAACCATGTTTCTTTATTTTTTTTAAACTTTTGAATTTTATTTTATTTATTTACCTGTATACAGCAGGTTCTTATTAGTTATCTATTTTATACATGTTAGTGTATAAAGAATGTAGCCATGTTTCTTAATGAGAACATTTTATATTTTAAAATGTTATATATGTATATATATATTTTAAATATATATATGTATATATATGTTACAACTGGTATGCTACAATTCCAAAGAAAATTATATTGAAGCTGACAGAATTGTACTAAAATTCACATAGAAAAATAAAAATATAGACAAATAAAAATGTTTTGAAAAAGAAAAATGTGGGAGAGTAGGGATTTGACGCACCTTACCTGATACCAAAACATACCATAAAGCTATTGCAGTAAACAACAGTTATAAGCACCTAAATAACAAAATAAGCCACTGAAACCAAATGAAAAATCCCCAAATGGAAAATGATATTTAGGAAAACATGGCATTTTACTTCAGAAGTATTATAATCGTCTATCCTTATAGAGTAAAATAGTTAGAACCATTAAAAAAATACTCCAAATATAATAAAGTTCTAAACTGTAGATTAAAAGTTAGAAAAATACTAAGAAATATTTTTGCAACTTAGAATAAAGAAAATCTTAAAGCAAATAATGAAACTCAAAAACAATAATAGGAAAGAATTTTTATGACTAAATATGAACTTAAAACTGCATATCACAAAAACCATAAATAAAACATCTGAAACCATATGACAAAAAGTGAATATCTATAAGGTGACAAAAGTCCATACACATTGATAAGGAAAGGATTCACATAAGAAGAAATGCACATGAATAATGAGCATAAGATAAGATTCTCAACCTCACTAGCAATCAGGAAAATACAGATTTAAATAACACAATGTATAATTTTTTCACCCACTGAATTAATAAAAATTAAAAGAACAATAATATGCAGTAAGAGTGAGTATTTCTGGTAGGAGTGCAACTTCATAAAACCTCTTTATAAAATAATATAACATTATAAATAAAAACAAGACATAGACATTCATCGACCCCGAAGTTACTGAAAGGAACATAGGCTGGAGGGATCACAGTGATGTCACTGCACAGGGAGATGTGGAGGCCGGAGTTTGTTGCAGTTTTGCTTGAGTATTAACAAATACTGGAAAATAACTACAACAAAAGCCATTATGTCACTTACAGGAGAAAGGTTGAAGAACCTCCCGAAGATCGACATAATGGAATATCAGGTAGTTATTTGAAAGAAAGTCAGAGCTCTTTATATTGACTTGCAAGGGTGTCCATGATATATTGAATAAAAAGCAGTTTCACAGTGATTCCTCTAGCAGGATCCCATACCCGTGTAACAAAAGAAGAGGACAACGGAAATATATATATATATATGAATACATTTGTATAAGCTTAAAAAATGACATGTAAGTATCACATGAGAGTTAGTTACATTTGAAACATTTGAGGGGTGGGGTCTGGGGGCTGGGATGATTAGCAATTCTTCTTTATCTCTTATTTATTTCCCTAAGCATCCATTGTTTTGTAATTAAAAAAAAAACTCATAAGAAATAGAGTGCCTTGAATTCAGTTTTAAAAGTAAGTTTACTTAATACACTATAGTTATTCTAGTTTTTGCACAGAGTTTTCTCAACCCAGGTTAAAAAAAAAAAAAATCAAAGGATTTGTATTTTGCAGTGATAAACCTTTTCCTCCATGTGCCTGGTAAAGATGAATGCAGTTCAAAATAACCGCTTCTAATTGTATGTGCAAAGGACATTTGTGCTCTTGAGAATGTAGAGGAAGCAGATATTTTGGCATGTTGTGTTACTGTACGTTCTTAAATTGGATTACTGAATACCCTATGTATAAGGCACCTATTATACAGCCTGGGCTTATTTTGCATTTGTTCTGTGTTATTGCTCCGAGAAAAGTTACTGATGCTTTCTTATCTCTTCCCAACTTCAGGAGAAGCAGAAGGTAGACAGAAGTTAATGGTCATGTATAGAGCATGATGTTCTAAAGAAAATAAATAATCAGGAAAGAAGCCCTCACAACTAGAAGGTAATTTCAGTGGATGCTATTATAAACACCTGGAGGTGTGTGTGTGTGTCATGTATGTGTAACTTCTTGTGTGTTTTTTCAAGTTTGGTGAATATGATAAAAGTCACTCAATGTATTCCATCCTTTTATCCTGCAAGACTGTGGAACAATGTGTGATCTCTAGAGCTCTTGGGGCAAGAAGAATCTCTGTCTTCACTACATTTTATATCCCCAATAAAAAATAGTTCATTTAATACTAAATGGATAGCTATACAAAACTGAACCAAAGTGTCTGATACACACAGATGAACTTGTGCCTTCTATATGTAGAGAGAGAAACTATAGGCAGAGGGAGAGTAGATATCCATCATTGTCTTGGGTGTTTTAGTGAGGACTGGGTAGTTCCCATTGTCTGAAGCTGAGAAAAGCAGGTAGTTGAGTAAGAGGTGAATTATTTATTCCACTATTTACATATCAGAGTACGCGATCCAGGCCGACTAGTAAAAGTCACTACACTAGTCCAGGAGGATTCACACAGGCCTGAAGCCTGGGCCAGCTGAGGGCAGCTCCTGGAAAACAGACTTCGTTTCACACATGAATGTAGAGATGACTGAGGAATGTGCTAAGGTTGTTTTGCTCTTGAACCTGCGAGCAGGCAGGCATGCTGCCAGAGTCCCTGTGCATTTGGGCGGAGTTCTCAGGAGGATATAAAATCTCTGAAAAGGTGAAACAGGGAGGGCTCCTAGCACCTGAAGTCTTCCTCACCCCACATAGGTGGTTTACTGAGGACCTGACTGCCCCTCTGGGATCTGAGGGTCTGCAAAGCAGCTCCTGCCTGGGAGCACGCTGCATTAATGCCTGCTCTACTTAATCTCTGCAAAGGCATCTTCATCTTGTATTATTAAAGAAATTGTATGTCTTTAGGATGCATCTGTTGGTGTCCTTCTGTCAATCGCAATACTCCTTATTGTGACAGTAATGCATTTATGACATGAGCTTTTAAGAACATATAAAGAACGTGATTTATTTACTAAGTAAGCTGAACAAATAGTCATTAATTTTTAAAAATGGTTTGTTTTCTAAGCCTAGTAATCAGCTGGCAAAATTCCTGTTTTTATGTGCACGAGCCAGTACAATTATATTTACAACTAGGATGTTATTCAAAATATTTAACAGCTAGTATGGCATGGACCCTACAGAACAGATGCCATCCATAAACAACTAGTACTGGTGGGTAGCATTCGGATACCAGTCCTATTTACAACTATCTGTGAATAGTAAGCACAAAAATAAAAAATAAAAATGTGAATTAATCAGTGACTGGTTATATAAATGCTTCTCTGGCAGGTTCTTAAACAGCCAAGAGACATTGCTAAAATAAATAATGACTGTACTAAATTACTTGTCTCTTCCCTCAGAATTTCCAATACAAATAGAATTGATGATGATATGTTGGCAGCGCCTGGGAGAAATACAGCAGTATTGATGCACTTAAAATTAGGAATTTGAATATTACTAAACTTATTTGTTTATTTGTATGTTTATTTATTTATATCTCACCTTGCTTTGTAAACTTCGGAGAGATGGTAAAATCTGATTAATAAGAACTTCACTGACTGCACTTAATAATTCTTGAAAACACTGAGTAAAACATGGCATAACTTGAGATAAGTATATTTGTGTTATACTGAGAAATATGCTCTATTAAGTACTGCATTTATAAATGATATAATTTTATTTATTATTGCTCATTTAAAACTAGTGCAAATGATGTTCAGCAAAGTTAGTAAAACATCTTTACAAATATTTTATAATTTTCTCCATCCAGTCATGTCATACCCCTTATTTTCATCTATATTATTTTGCTGTACATGTAGCAAATATCTAGTAAAATTTCAAGCCCCAAACCATTTTGAGTTAAATTTTTCAAAAAAAGTAAATAATATCATCGACCATGTTCTTACTTCCATTTGTGTTTTCCCCAAAGGTAAAAGTGAAATATTCCAGTTTGATCTCTGTATCTACATAATCCTTGACCTCTTTATTAATCACACAAACACTGTGCTAATTAAAATAACATATTTTATGTAGCATATTCTAACTAATTCCAGAATCACAGAATAGTAGTTTGCATCATAAGAGGAAGATATTTCATCAGACAACTGGGTAAGTCTTCATAGTTGGGCATTTTTACTGCACCTCTTTAGAAAATGCAACTATTGGTAAATTTTAAGTCCCATGAGTCCTGTAGCAAATTATCTAAATTATTAAGTCTTTGTCTTTCACTGATGTCTCAACTTTATCTTAATAAATTTGAGTTTATAATTACAGTTTATTTTTTATGTTGTTCTTCATGTCAATTTATACTATCTAATCTTTCTATTTCTACATTATTTTGCAGTTTGTCACACAACTGGTATTTTCATTACCTGTATATGAGTTTGTGGTCAAACTAAGTCATTAATATATGATGTATGGATCTTCTTAAAATATAGAAAAATGGTACAGATGAACCTATTTGCAGGGCAGGAATAGAGACATAGACGTAGAGAACGGACATGTGGACACAGGTGGGAAAGGAGAGGGTGGAACGAATTGGGAGATTAGGATTGACATATATACACTACCATGCGTAAAATAGATAGCTAGTGGGAAGCTCAGCTCAGTGCTCTGCTTCCTTGTCCCAAAGCTGCAAACCTTAAGGATATGAATAGAGTTGATTTTTATATCAGCCCCAGTACCTGGCAGATTGCATGATGTATAATATAGATTTAATTAGTATTTGTTGAATAAATGCAAATAAAATTTGGACTTGAATGCAAAATATCAATATTAAGATATACCCATACACTTGCAGGGTTCCAGCCAAAAAAAAAAACTTTCAGGATGCCATATTATCCTAAGTACTTGTTCAGGATGGAGAGAGAGAAAGAATTAATGAGTTAAGGGGTTCTTACTATAACTTTATTTCGGACTTTTGGACACGATTGTACCAAATTTGAAGTCTACTCATAGAAATTTCAAGTCTACCTACATAGATGTGTAAAAACTCTCATATGTTATTCTAATGAAACAAATCATTAAATTTATTGGCTTCAGAATTCATCCAGGATGAAGAAAACAAAATGATTTTTAAACCATATGAGAATGAAGGACAGAAGTATAGGCAGCAAACAAAACTATCTCAATTATTTAGATTATAAAAAATTCTCACATGGATGAGTTATTGAGTTCTCAAGCTTTACTTGAGAAAAGACATATAATGTGAAGATTACAATTTTAATTATTTCCTACACTAAAAGAGTAGAAATCATTTAACACATCATGTTCAAATACCTTGCCATTTACTCATTCAACAGAGATTTTTCTGTTTAGGCATTTTTGTAGACCCACCCAGTCTGTACAGTAGGCACTAGCCACATACGTCTATTTAAATTTAAGTTTACATTAAATAAAATTAAATACAATTTAAAATTTCTTAGTCACACAAGCCACATTTCAATTGCTGCCTATTGGCTACCATATTGCACAGTGCAGAAAACATTTCTACCACTGCAGAATGTTCTATAGCATAAACACTCTTCTAGACAGTCGGGGGACACAAAAAGGTGTGACACCAGGTCCTTGTAGCCAAAGAACTACAGGAGGAGAAGACAAAGAAGACAGGAGGAGATGAGACATGAGCAAAAGTCACTTTAACACAAAACAGTTTTAATTTTACAAAACCAAGTGCCCTAGGAATACCGAGAATGGGGTGAGTTTAATTTTGAAGACTGAGAAAGAGTACATTTGTGTCAGTTGCAGCAGTTTAAATTTCCCATTTTAAATTAAAAATAAAATCCTTAGAGCCGTGATTCTACAAAAGTGAAGGTTTGTAATGTTGTTTGACTAAATGTCTTCTTACTTCATAAATGCTCTTATGGTTTTACTAGAAGCATTTAAGGTGAATTTATTTTCAGCTTAAGTTGATATTTGATGGTTTCTAAATAACTTATGTGTTGAATACTCGGGAAATAATGTCCTTCTAAGTTATTTCAAACTCAAAATTGCTTTGTTGATATTTAACCTGGCTCAAGTTAAAAAACAATGAGTATAATTTGTTAAACGCCAACTCGTTAGGATCAGAGCTATGAATTTAGCTTACAAAATTCTTTCCTGAGATAAAGTATTTATATTAAAAGTTACAAAACACATTTTTTGTTCGGTCTGACTAGCCATCTCTTCATATTGTTTTCTTTCCTTATCTTTCTTAGAATATAAACACAGGTAATATAAGGCTAAGAGTTTAAAATGACTGAGAAGCTCTTAACTTGCCTAATTTACTCAGTAGCATTACTGACAAGCTCTCATTTACTATGATGGCAAGGGCCTCCTCAGGTGTCCCAGGGAGGTGTAATAACTTACCAACACAAGGTGGTGCTCTGTTCTTATGAAACAGCCTGCCTTTGATTTGGTTCTAGGAAGTAGAGGTCAAACAACTTTATTGACCAGTTTTTTGGAAGGTTTTAAAAACGGCTGTTGTATAATTCTTACATGAAAACCACATTGTAGCCATTTAAAAATCATTCCTAGAGAGCTATCCTAATCATAATTCCAACCACTCTGGGAGGATCCAATTTGTCTCATTGTAGTCAACAGTACTCATTTTGATGACTGTAGGCATTGGATCTCTCTGATTGCTTCTTTTCATTTTCTCTGTTTGTGATTCTTTTTGATCAGATAGTTCTTCTGCTTCTCTTTGGGTTGTCTCAAGCCTATTGTTTCTGTGAATTGATAAGACATTTTTCCAGATGAAGTCTTCCAGGTTGGCCTCCAAATGGTAAGGATGACTTATTTTATTCTGCTTCTTACATAAGTATGAATATACGAAAGTGCCATATGATTATATACTTAAATATTTACCCAATGACAAATCTCCACCTCTACCTTCCTCTGAGGGAAACCCTGACAGCACACTTTGAAAATGTGATTTATTCAGAATTAACCACATTCAAAAATAATCCTCCTTGTTTCTGGAGAGGGAGCGGGCAAATGCCATATTCCATTTAGCAATTTTTTTCTACTGAAGAATAATTAGATATAGCTTCAAATCCCAGCATTTTCCTTTTTTCCTTTTCCTGCTTTCATAGTCATTAGACAATTATATAAGTTTAGAATATAGATATATTTCCCCAGAAAGAGCTGAAGAAATGATTATAACATTACATAATTTCACATACGCCAAACCAGCTACTGAAATAGAATCTGCAACCCTAGCCCACCAGGTAGGCATCTATTTATTTTTACTATTTCTCAAGGAAATTTTCCATAACTGCTTTACATTTCTGGGATTTGATCTCAAAATAATTTCAATCCATATTCCTCCATTCTGAGTCTTATGAAAATATTTATCCTGTTTACAAATGGTTAAAATTTTTCTCAAGAAATCAGATCAGGAGAAGTTGCTTATTTCTCAAACGTTTTAAATTGCAAAATAAATACATTCAAGAAAAAAGATGAGAAAAAGTTCTACCTGTTCGGAATTCTGTTCTATAATCACATCTTTAATGAAAGTTTGCTGACACCATGACAATGTCATAAGATCAGCTCTTCAAAGAACATACTGTCTGGTTACTATAGCATTTCTATACTTGGATTAATTGGAAACGGAAATGTGGATAGCATTAGCTTTGAAATTAAATGAGCCCCCTAACGGGAAAGCTAATTACTGAATTCATTTTGACATTCTGTTTTACCACTAAAAATTTAGGTTTTTGAATTGAACAATGTGTACTCAGGACTAGAAATGGAAATCAGGGCATCCATGGACAGAGCAGAGTGGAATGGAACCAGTAGCTCTTACCAAGTCAGACCTGATATTAGTTTGCTGTTAGAGAGGATTATTATTGTTAATATTGACACCTTTATGACAAAGATTCTAATATGAAGAGTACTTGGAATTCTTAAAAAAGCTTCCATTAGTCTATTCAATACCCTACTTCTGACTTCCATTAATGTATGTTTCCCACTGTGTGATTAGGCGGCTCCACCGGAAGCCATAATCTGGATGTGTTGGGGAAGAATTAGGGAGGAAGCCCATGAGCTTGAAAGATAAAATAGTAATTTATCTGGCTTTCAGTATAAAAATGTTTCCTCTCCTTTGGGTTTCATTTTCTGAACAGAAATTTGTAGTGAGCAAAGACTACATTCAGAGTATTGTACTTTTTCAAGCAACACACACACACACACCCGCCCCCAACATATACAACCACAATAAAGATAGCAGGTGATGGTTTGGGAAAATTCAGCTGCCTTTGTGATGTTATTTAAATAATGGAACATATAGCACTAATATCCATGACCCTTTAAAAATCAAGTAGTAGTAGCTGTTATTTTACTAAAGCACTCAGGTTCTTAGGAAGCAGAGAGAAGTTTTTTAGCATCACATCAGATAAGCAATCTTCTTAAAGAAGATTGATCTGATTATACAACTCTTTAGATTACTTTTGGTATGAAGGTCCAAGTCATGTCCCTAAATCCTGACTCAATAAAGCAGTGTGTGGAAAATGCTAGCCCAGAAGGGTCTTTATGATAGAAAACCAATATCTGATGTTCCTGACAGAGTTTTGTGCTAAAGACATGGAATTTTGCACCTACTCCAGAATTCATCCCAATACTTCCTTTCCCTTTCCCTCCAATGGCCTAAATTGGGATAATCTCTAGATTTCTTCCCAAAAGGAGGAAATAAAGCATCTGCTTAGTGTATTTTCTATCAATCTTTATTCTATGCTTCTCTTTCTGTGTTCCCCAGTATTCAGAGGGCTTCCAGTCATATATTTGCTGTGAGGGCCCAAGGACATCATGCATTCCTTCTAAGATCCTGAGTCATAATGAACTAATAAGGCTTTCAATATAGCACGTGTCTTCCACTGTTTAGATGAGTTAAATTTCTGTAAATTATGTGTCAAACACACTAGTAGAAACTATAAATTTTTCTGCTGTACTCTAAGCATCTTATATTGACATTCCATAACTGGAAAATTACCATATTAATATATAACAATTTAAAAATATAACTCCTTTATTTTACCAATAAGAACTAGGTCTAGAGGAGTGGAGTTATTTTTTTTAAGATCCCATAGCTGAGAACTCCAGAGGTTTCAGACTCAGGAAACAGGAAATTTATCAAGATATAGAATCTGGCATGGGGTAGGTTTAAAAAAAAAAGAAATAAAAGGCATCCAAATTGGAAGGAAAGAAGTAAAACTGTCACGGTTTGCAGATGACATGATACTATTTATAGAAAACCCTAAAGTCTCCACCAAAAACTATTAGCACTAATACATGAATTCAGTAAAGTTGCAGGATACAAGATTAATAAATAGAAATCTGTTGCATTTCTATATACTGACAATGAACTAACATAAGGAGAAATCAAAACAACAATCCCATTTACAGTTGAATCAAAAAAAATAAAATACTTAAGAATAAATTTAACAAAGGTGGTGAAACACCTATACTCTGAAAGCTGTAAGACATCAGTGTAGGAAATTGAAGACTATACAAATAAATGGAAAGATATCCTGTATTGATGGATTTAAAGAATTAATATTGTTAAAATGTTCATACTACCTTTGCAATCTGCAGATGTAATGCAATCCCTATCAAAATACCCATGACATTTTTCACAGAACTAGAACAAATAATCCAAAAATTTGTATGAAACCACAAAAGACCCCAAATAGCCAAAGCAATCTTGAGAAAAAAGAACAAAGTCAAAGGTATCATGTGCCATGACTTCAGACTGTACTATAAAGATACAGCAATTAAAAGAGTATGGTACTGGCACAAAAATAGACACATAGGTCCCTGGAATAGAATAGAGAGCCCAGAAATAAGCCCACACACATATGGCCAATTAATCTATGACAAAGGAAGCAAGAATATACAATGGGGACAAGACAGCCTCTTCAATGAGTGGCACTGGGAAAACTGAACTGCTAATACATGTAGAAGAATGAAACTAGAACATTTTCCCACACCCATATACAAAAATAAGATCAAAAAATATAAAGCCCTAAATGTAAGACCTGAAACCATAAAACTGCTAGAAGAAAACTTAGGCAGTGCACTCTTTGACATCAGTCTTAGCAATATTTTTTGGGGGGTGGGGAATCTGTCTCCTCAGGCAAGGCAAACAAAAGCAAAAATAAACAAATGAGACCTCATCACTAAAAATCTTTTGCACATATAAGAAACCATCAATAAAACAAAAAGACAATCTACTAAATGGGAGAAGATATTTGCAAACTATATTTTCAATAAGCGGTTAATATTTAAAATACATAAAGAACACAGACAACTCAATATCAAAAAAAAACAAACAACCCAATTTAAAAATGGGCAGAGGACCTGAATAGGCATTTCCAAAGAAGACATACAGGTAGCTAACAGGCACATGAAAAGATGCTCAACATCAGTAATTATCAAGAAAATGCAAATCAAAACCACAATGAGATATCACCTCATATCTGTCAGAATGGCTATCATCAAAAAGATAGGAAATTTTAAATGTTGGCAAGGAGGTGGAGAAAAGGGAACCCTCATGCACTGCTGGTAGGAGTGTAAATTGGTGTAGCCACTATGGAAAACAGTATGGAGGTTCCTCAAAAAGTTAAAAGTAGAGCCACCATACAATCCAGCAATTCCATTCCTGGTTATTTATCCAATGAAAATGAAACATGAATTCAAAAAGAGACGTGCATCCCAATGTTCATAGCAGCATTATTTATAATTGCAAAAATATGGAAACAACTGTCCATCAACAGATGAATGGATAAAGACTATTACTCAGTCATAAAAAAAAGAATGAAATTGTGTGATTTATGACAACATGTATGGACCTGGAGGGTATTATGTTTAGTGAAATAAGTCAGACAGAGGAAGACAAATATTGTATGTTTTCACTTATATGTGGAATCTAAAATATGAAAATGATTGAATAAAACAAAACAGAAACAGACTCACAGATACAGAGAACAAACTAGTGGTTGCCAGAGGGGAGAGTGGGGGGGGGGTGGCAAAATGGGTGAAGAGAATTAAGAGGTACAAACTGCTAGCTATAAAATAAATGTTATAATGGTGTAACGTACAGCACAACACAAGGAACATAGTCAATATTTTACAGTAACTTTATATGGTATATGTTCTATAAAAATATTTCATTACTATGTTGTAGACTTGAAACTAATATAACATTAGTTATATAATATTATAACTAATATAATATTGTTGTAGACTTGAAACTAATATCAACTATAGTCATTAAAAAAAAGGAAAGTTACATCAATTTATTTTCCCACTAACACTGTATCAAAGTGTCCATTACCTCACATCCTCACCAGCACTAGATATTTCTAAACTTTTCTAATTTTGGCTGGTCAGGTTTTTTTTGCATAGTTTGTTTCAATAATTTTCAGTTTTTGATTACTGAGAAGTAGACGTTGGGTATTGTATTTCTACCTCAACATTGCACTTTCATGTCATTTGCTCATTTTATTTTCTGTTGGAGTATCTGTCCTTTCCTTATTTGATTTTTTAAATGTTGTTAAATGTAAAGGATTTAACACTTTACCTTTAATTTAAAATAATTGGGCTGCCCAGCAAACAACTTCCATTTTTAATTTGGGAGGAAGCCGAATGGAAATAACATTTTCTCTTTCCATCCTCTCGCAAGCAGATCTGAGTCACATGATCTAAGGATGGCCAATCAGATGCTTTTGCAGGGGATGTTGAATCTAGAGGATGTGATGTCAGAGAGAGAGTTGGTAAGAGATAGTTTGAGCTGTGGTAGACTAAAAGGTCTAGAAGCTTCACAATGACCACCTGGTAAGAAAATGCAGGACGTTGGCTGTACCTGTTCTTCCTTGCTTCTGATTCAAACCTGCTTCTCAATCCCTCCTGTTGGTTTTATGAACAACTCCCAAAATTACTTTTCTGCTTATGTTAACCAGTCTTTTTCTCAGAATATTGCTAATATAGATATTTTACAAATACATATCTCTAACAGTGTTATTATAATTTTTCATAATGTATTTCTCATATACTATGTTTTAAATTTTTAAAATCAAAATATCAATATTTACTAAGCTATTATTGATGCATGTTTATAGGGCTTTTTAATACCAAAATTATTAAAATATTGATCTACTATTTCTTCTAGTACCAGTATTACTTTTTTTTTAACATCTTTATTGGAGTATAATTGCTTTACAATGGTGTGTTAGTTTCTGCTTTATAACAAAGTGAATCAGCTCTACATATACATATATCCCCATATCTCCTCCCTCTTGCGTCTCCCTCCCACCCTCCCTATCCCACCCCTCTAGGTGGTCACAAAGCACCACGCTGATCTCCCTGTGCCATGTGGCTGCTTCCCACTAGCTATCGGTTTTACATTTTGTAGTGTATATACATCCATGCCACTCTCTCACTTCGTCCCAGGTTACCCTTCCCCCTCCCCGTGTCCTTCATGATGCTATGAGGTATGACTTAGAGTTCTATTTGTTTTATTTCGGTTCTCAAATATCCAATTGCCTCTCACTTTTTTTTTAATAACCAAAACTTTGTTCAATGAATCAAAAAGTTACTTTTGTCAGATATTAATTCTGTTGTTGATTTATGGAGACCATTCTATTTCATTGATTAGTCTATTCTTGGAGTCTCACTACACTTTTAATTAATGTAGCTTAAATTACAGTTTTATATTTGATAAGGTTAGTGCCTTCACTGCATGTTTTTTTCCAGAATTTTACTGGATATTTTTATCTACTCATTTTTCTACATATATCTTACAAATTTTTCAAATTAAAAAAATCTTCGTAGTTTTGATTGCTATTGCATAAAATACACAGCTTAATTGAAGAAAATTCACAAATATTCCAAGACCAAATAATATTTTTATATTTACTCATCTTTTTATATTCCTCAGTAGAATTTTCTTTGCATGTGTGTTCTATACATGTCTTGGTAAGTATATGTGTTCTGAATTCGACCTTTATTTAATTTTAAAAGTGATTTTTGTTAGCTTTCAAGGGAGTTATCAGAGGCATTTAGTATATTTATTTTGTATCAGTTTATTTACTGAACTCACATTTTAATTCTAGTAGTTTGGTTTTCTTGGCATATAATCATGTCATATATAAATAATCATAATTTAATATTCTTTCATTTCATATCTTGTTTCTTTGACTGGATAGCTCTTTATCATTTAAAGATTATAATAGTGAGAAAAAGATATCTCATATCTTGTTCTACATAACCTAACAGGTCATGTCCAAGATTTGTTTGTTTGTTTGCTTGCTTATTTTTCTTTTGTTTTGTTTAGCATTAAATTTGCTGCTTTTTTGGGGTGGGGGAGACTACTAATTTTAAGCATGATGTAGATTCATATTATGAATAACATTAATTAAGGAATTTGTAGGAGGTCATTTGTGGTTATGGGAATTGAGGAATTTTTGTCTGTTTGTCTTTTCTCTGTATTTGTTGAAACTTTTACATTAGGCATCCACCCAGACTAAATGGAGAGAAAGGAGGATTTTGTGACCATTGGAAAGTACACTCCAGTTTTAGATCGCTCTCCTGTATTGCCATTTTGGGCAGTACTTTTTTTTTTAAATTATAAACTTATTTATTTATTTATTTTTTGGCTGTGTTGGGTCTTCGTTTCTATGTGAGGGCTTTCTCTAGTTGTGGCAAGCGGGGGCCACTCTTCATCGTGGTGCGCGGGCCTCTCACTATCGCGGCCTCTCTTGTTGCGGAGCACAGGCTCCAGACGCGCAGGCTCAGTAGTTGTGGCTCATGGGCCTAGCCGCTCTGTGGCATGTGGGATCTTCCCAGACCAGGGCTCAAACCCATGTCCCCTGCATTGGCAGGCAGATTCTTAACGACTGAGCCACCAGGGAAGCCCTGGGCAGTACTTTTGACAAAATACAAGGTTTGCAGTCTACGGCTTTTTGTTGATGATCCCCATTTTCTGTTACTGGTTCACTGTTGTAAAAAGTGGCTTCAAAATGATTGTTTTCATCTCTTCTACATTCTTCCCTGGTCAAAGCAAATTTGGCAGGATCTTGGAAAATCTCCTTTCTGAAAAACTACACCCAACATGCACATAGTACACGTAGCAAATGACCATTCTCTTTCACAAGGTTTGCACAAGACAGACAAAATACAGAATTTTTACCCAAACCGTGTCTTGAAAAACTGAGTTAGAGTATAAATAATTTTAATAAAAGTGGTGCAGCAAGACTAATAACTGCTGATTTCCGAAGAATATCTTGCTGAAGATGTATTTTACAATGTACATATATAAAGTCCTCAAACTATTCATTGGAATATGTAGATTGCTAGAAGACTCTCCAAAAGAGCTTTAGTTTGCCCCTCACTTTTGGGGGTAGGAGGAGGTATATGGTTTATGGAAACACACACACACACACACACACACACACACACACATATGGGAAAACACGTGTGTGTGTGTGTGTATGGAAAGTGGGCACAGACGTTTCCTCTAATAAGTAAAATTTGTTAGGACACTTGATCCCACTGTAAAGAATTACCCAAACTCAATCTTTTCTCTCTTCTGCTGTATAAAGTATAACTGAATACAAGAACAAAAGACAACTATCTGGGGATTATAGTTAGAAGCCTAACAGGCAGTAGGGTGGCCCAATTCCCCATCTCTGTTCACCCTCTGCACTCTTCTAAAGTGGCTCAGCCACTCCAGTAGCAGCTCTGAAAACAGTGACCCAAATGGCCTATGATTGTTGTGCACCATTTTCTATTTCTATGAACATCTTATGGGAAAACCCAAACGAATTTTTTGGCCAACGCAATACAAAGGTAGTTAACTTTGAGGGCTCTGGAGATAGTGTAGAAGGTACAGATACACATCTGACTTTAGTTTGCCTGTTTTTGTTGTTGCTGTTTTGTTTTGTTTTGTTTGTCTCTCTGTTTAAGACCCACAATAAATGTAAGGAACTTGATATATAGCAATCTACACTAAGTCAGTGACTGGCAAAAAGTGTTACTTAGTTGTTTGCTTCCACCAGGGACAGTGGATCAAAAAAATAATAACTTCCAAGAAACAATGAGACATGGTCAGATCTTCTCTCTTCCAGTCCTATCACCAAATATGGAATACTACTGATCTGCAGCAGAAGAAGCTTCCATCCTTCCTATGAGGTCCCCTGAACAGGGCATTTATTGGGACTGGATGGAATTTTCTCCACTTATTTCTCACAACAATGCACTGATATCTTGAGAAACGAAGTTAAGTATCAGTTCCCAAAGTAAGTCATCTTTGAATTTGTTATGAATATCTGGAAAAAAATGCTTTAAGGTTTAATAGAAATAGTTGCCAATTTCCTTATTTCATTGCTGGTGATATTTTATTCCCCCAATTTTTCTTTTTTCATTTGGAAGATTCTAGAGGTGAGGAAAGGTAGTTCTAAGGCAATTCCTTTGGCTCCATCTTTGTGAAAAGTTTAATTTAGTTTTTCATATCTGTTTTGTTCACCATTTTGGTTCTCTAACACAGTCAGTTTCTAAGAACTAAACTGTGGTCAGGAAAGCAAATATCAGATGAGCTCTCTCTTCTCTTGAAAAAGAAGAAAAATATCTAGGTATTTCATGGTAAATTATTGCAAGTAAGAGTAATGAGGTAATTGGAAGCCATATTATCATAAGCTAAAGATTTTTTAGAGATAATGGATATTGTACAAGGATGCAATCTGCCTCTTTTAATGAAAATCAGTTCTGCCTCTCTACTTCCAAAGATCATGTGGTAGGAGCCCTGGCAAATTAAGGATTGTTTTCAGTGAGGAAACCTGGTGAGGAAATTGTTCTGCTGTGAATGGCAACAAATTAAAACTATAGATTAACATGAATCCACAAGAAATACTGAATATGACTTTAACTTCGTCATTTAGCTAGAGGTACTCCAAATTACTCTGGATTTACAACAGTAGAAATAGGACTGTAATCACTGCCACACTTCTTGTTGTCTTTACTACTAGAAATAAAAATGGAGAATTTGGCTTTTGTAACGTTTCCACATAAGATGAGCTTCCTCATAAGTTCATTTGTAAAAGGAATTTTCATTTATTTAAACAAAACCTCATCTTTCAAAGAAATGGTTTTTCAAGGAATATCAAACTTACGAGAACATTACACAGCATTGTTTTGAATATTAGCATTTTACTTTTCTTAGCTTCCACATTCCATTCATCACACACACGCATACACACACACACACATGCTATTATTGCACTACATGAATGGTTGTCTATTTTTGCAATGATAGATATTAAAGTCTGTAAGACACACCTTGCATTTTTCCTAATATAGCTACAATTATGAACAAAAAATATTTTGGCACAAAATTTCCATGGGTTTAATAGCCATACATGCTATATTATAACATAAATTTTCTCTTAAACTAAGGCTTTTTGCTTTGTGTTCCAACCTAAAAGCAAATGAGCACCAACATATTTAATAGAAATGCTTCATTCATAGCCACATATCTTATATAATAGCAAGACTCAAATATAATTTGAATAATTTATTTCTCCAATGTAATTTATTTCTCCAATCAATCAAAATTGTACTTGCTATGCTTTCATACCTCTAAGTATATGTGTGTGAATGTGTGTATGTGTGTGTTGTATTCTCTCTCTCTCTCTCTGTCTATATATTGCTCTAATACTCGGTAAACACTCTTTTCTTAATTAATGTCTTCTGACCATTCTATTAGTTAGTTAAAGTCATATCAGTCTAGAATTCTTTAACTTTAGTCACTAACTGTTCTACTTATCCTGTGTACTCAGCCATTACTCTGCCTGTCTGCCACTGTACTTAATATATATATATATATATATATATATATATATATAAATAAATAAATATGTATGTATATCTCTCTATAATTATAGCTAATGATTTAACTTTTATTTGTTTTGACTATGCATGTAACTAAAGATTGTATCATTACTCATGTCCACAGCATTTCTTTTTACATGTCCATTATCAAAGTTAATTATTTATTTAAGAAAGAAGTCCTTTTCTACGTACAAGATTTGGATAAAGGCAAGTAGTTAGTATTTCACAAGTCTTACATTTCACACCAGGAAACCATGTTAACACCTTTGATCTAGGTAGAAGACCTTAATTAAAATAAATGTATTACAATAGAAGTGCTCACAAAGCACAATTAATGAATCTGTTAACTGGTTTTCACTTTGTTGTGGACACAGCAGCATTAGTTCTGTATTTGTAAAACAGAGTTCTTAAGGTCAGGAACCCTATCTTACTCTTTAAAAATCTTCCTCTTTAAAAATTTCTAGCACAGTGTCCGACATATAAGAGACACTCCTCAGGAGTGATGAAATGAAATTTTAATGAATCTATAATATAAATACAAAGATCTGTTTTCTTTCTTAGAATATGAGCTTCTTAAGAATAACGATCATGCTTCCTACTTCTTGTTGCCTCTACTACAGTGCTCATTTCCAAAAAGTAACTGAGTATTTTCAAATAAAATAAAATAAATTCTAATTATATTTAGGTACATTTTAAATTATGATCTTTAAAAGAAAAAAGTCAAATAGAAAAAAACAAAGGTATAAATCATCAAAAACTAAAATCTTGATATAATACAATTTAAGTAGCTCAGTTTGAGGAATAATATAAAACTGTACCTCATACTCTAAAGCTCTCACATAGTATATTATTTCTAGTTCATTTCATGTCTCAGAGTGAAGGAGTTAAAAACCAACCACCATTACTATTAAGGCAAAATAAAAATAAAGTTATAACATATAATCAGAGCATTTAGGAAAAGTTCAAACAAGTAATTTTGAGAATTCAAGACAAACCTGGACTTTTCCTTTTTTTAACTTAAGATTTCCAAACAGATCACTGAGGTTGCTCCATGTTTAGGATTTTTACAGAGAGGTTAATGTTATGCAATTAAAACTAGATATTTAAATTATTTACTAACATATCACTTATTTTGGATGTCGATGGGAAAAGGGAATTCTATTTACAAAAAAGCAATCCTTAAATTTGTTAAACTGCATCTGGAAAATGTGATTTTACCAAGATTAGAACCCATCTGACCTTTCTGAACTGGCTTTAAATCTTTGGGGAATTGCATTTGTTTATCCTTAGAAAAATGACTTCCTGTTTAAGAAGAAAGCTTCTAAAAAGCCAAGAGGTTTCTTGGAGATCAGGTAGTTAGCACTATAAGTAACTTTTTCAAGAGCTGTGCATGAATTAATTATAAACATGTGGATTTTATTTCCTCTAACAAGACAAATTGTTTTCTGATTTTTTCATAAGCGAAAATATTGGCAAAATGCCTTTCAAGTTTGCTACACATAACACTCTGAAAAAAACAGTTTTAGAAATAGAACACATATGTCGACTACACTTGAAAATAGAACGTATTTTACCTTCAGTAATTGTGGTGTGCTAAAACTACAATCATATACTAGGATTACCCAGTATTCTTATAGCACTACATTTATAGTGAATGCTCTAGGCTTGTGGCATTTGAAAGTTTAAAACTCTGAGTTTCTACTTTTTTCCACTAATCTGAAAGATCAGTGTCATGCTGTAATTATTAGTTTTGCTACGGCACAAATATAAGTCAGGAAACAAATCCCTGGTATCTACATCTCAATGAAATTCTGTGGTCTTTCTGTTCCTCTTGTGACAGTAGCACTCATTTACTCATGGAGTAAAATATTTTGTCCGTTAAGAAAAGTGTCCATGAAGAAAAACAGAAGTGTCAGGAAAAAATAATAATAATGAAAAAGTAGTTAAATTGTTATAGGAGAAAATGCACAGGCAACACATGACTCTTGACAAAAGGGGTTGAAAAATCTGGGAACCTCTACAGATATTCCCACTTTTGCAAATTTGGAAACAGCTGTTCTTAGGAAGAACTGCTCTTGAAAGCCCATGGACTTCTTCCACTCAAAACCTCCACTGCAAACAATTAAATGACATTGAAATTTCAAAATAGAAGAGATGAATTTAAAATACTGACATTTAAAATGGATCCATTTACCATGAGCTAAAAATTAACAGTAATTTTTGGCTGTTACTAAAAATAACACCTATTTACTATATACTGTGTGCCCACTGTGTTAGAACTTCATGTAACCCACACAATAACCTGTAATGTCTCTCATTATACACCTGGAATAAGGAGGTTCAAAAAGTTTACAGAGTCTCCTCAGAAAGGTTAAGATCATCCTAGCTCATCAGCCAAGTCTGTTGAACTTTAGTGTTCATGAGTTTTAGTATAAAAAATGTATTTCAGCTATGAGATACGTTGATTGTGTCTCACTGAGCTCATCTACTAGGCTCTATGTAAAATATAAGAGGGATGGAAGGCTTAATAATGTTACTGAGTAGATGGTAGGTTAAGTGAGTGGTCTTTGGAAACTTGGGTGTCTGAGCTCAAACCCTGGGTCGGCCTCATACTGACTGGGTCATTTTGGACATGTTCCTTATAATCTATAGCCTCAGTTTTCTCACTTGTGAGATATGGATAATGATGGTACATGCCCAGAGTATACGCACACGTAAAGCGCTTAAAATAGTGCATGCCAGATAGGGTTCCATTCTGTTAACTATTATTACATACAACATTTTCCATGGCCATAGTAACTTTCTGATATCGAATTCTTTGTTATTGTTTTCCTCACTCTCCCTAGAATTTAGTTAATATGGTTAGACATAATAACCAATTAATTAATAACTATCCTGTTGGGTTAAGGACTTTAATGGAGAAAGATGTATCTTTAAAAGTTTTAGATGTAATTCTGACTACCTCTTTGCTGCAGATGTTTTCACTGTTTATGGTAATATTTATTTTTCAAATTTGTCATGGGATTATATATGAAAATAAGCTTTAAATAAACATCATTAATGTTTGTGTGAATATAATATAATATAATATAATATTTCAGTCTGACAAGAACTGGAAATAAATCTTCAAGTTCCACAAAGGAAGAATCACTCCATTTGATACAATCTGAATTAAGCAATTTGAATTCTTTGTAAAATGGCATTTAACTAGCAGACAGAAAGACAAGGAAGCTGAGTCAACTTCGAAACTTCCTGTATTTTGCAGCGATGGTGTTGTGAGCCTTCAAGTAAAGGGAGATCAGTTTGATGCCATTTTGAGCTCATTGTGCATTGGAGCATAAAAGGAAGAGGTGGGTGGCAGCAAAGCTGAGCTAGGAGCCTTCTGGAATGAGACACGGCAGGAGGCGAATGGAGCAGTTAGACAGATGGGTGGATGAAAAGACCAGGGCACAGAGAAAGATGTTCAATGATGATGCAGATAAGAAGGGGGGAAAGGTTACGATATGACCCAATTACCACAAATAACCAAAGAAATAATAACTTGTGAGACTAGAATGCAAAAGGAAAGATGAGAGGCTCATTGGGATCTTTTCTGGAATTCCTTTTGCAGCCCTCCTCAGACTAAGTCACCCAACTATAATTATCTCAACTGATCTGACAATTCTTCACTTGTGTTCGTGTATCTCAGTACAGATAAATAAAGCTAAATAGGAATATGATTTTTGTTTCTTTTTCATTGGATTACAAGTTTATAAAGGGCTAAAACTGTATCTTCTACTTCAGTATTTCTCCACACTGACATGAGTTTTAAAATGCTATTACTTGTCAGTAAGAGAGAATACTTCAAATATTGATCAGAATTTTTTCATCATCGTGGGTTATTTAAGTTGGATTCAAAGATAAGGAGAAATTATTTGAAATTCAGATATTAATAAAAGCATCTGCATATTTTAGAGACTGCCTTTCATTGCTCATAATGGATAGTCATATTTTAATAACAATAATGCTAATGATTATTATTATATATAGAATACCAACTTGGTGTTAAAACTTCAGTCATGTTATAAAATTATTATTTGACTCGGAATCAAATATCTCTCACCTAAATATTTAAAAATGTATATATTTGCAAATTACCTAAGTGACATATAATTCTTAAACACTCTGCATATATGATAAATGCTCTGCCAAGGTACTTATGACTCCATGTCTAAGATTCAGCTTTTGTTTGAAAATTTTGTAATACAAAGAAAATACAAATAGATGAAGACACATTCCCAAAGACCCAGTACAATAACTGCATAACTAAACCTCCCTATCTAGTTCATATATTTATTTTTGCACTTATCATGCCATATAATTTATTACTTTTTTGTGTGTTTGTTTCCTACAGTAGACAATGAGATCCCTTAAGGGAAAAGTTGGTTTTCTTATTATACAATATACAGTACAGGGCCTGGCACACAATAGCATTCAAAAATAATTGGTGAAGAAAAGAAAGAAGGAAGGAGGGGAGGGGAGGGGGGAAGGGAAGGGAAGGAGGAAGAAAAAAGAGGGAAGTCAGATATACGTGACTAAGAGAAAATGAATGGTGTTATACAACCTGCTTCCATATTCTATTTAAGCAATAATTCTGTGGGACAGGGTTCCATTGGATTTAGTGTCGCCTGAGGGGTCAAACAAACACAAAAATAGTATCTTGCATGCATACAACACTTCATAATTTAGCCAGTTCTTTCATATGCCTTAGTTATTTGATCTTCACAGTAACTCCATGACACAAAAATCATTTCCTGCCCTCTTTTACAAAAGAAGAAGCTGAAGCTCAGAGAGTTTAAATGACTTTCCCAAGTGTACCCAGATAATAAACAGCAGAGTTAGAATCAAAGTAAAAAATCTTCTAAGTCCATCAACTTCTCAGGAACATAAAGTTTAATTCTATTAAATTAACTGTACACAATAGTATGAATTCCTTGAGAAGACACCTAAAGTTTGCCTTGTACATACAAAGGAATAATAATAGTAATAAGAAGAACAACAGTATAGCTAACATATATTGACTGCTCGCTTCTTGCAGACACTGCCCTGTGAGTTTATGTGTATTTGCCTGTTTAATCTTGACAACAACCCTATGAAAAAGGTATCATTATGCTTATGTTATATATGAGAAAAATGAGGTGCTGCAAGATGCAGTGACTTATCTAAGGTAAAACAGTAACAGTAAAGGTGAGATCTAGCTATTATCAATACTACCTTATATTAAAATGTCTCTGTCCTTGATATAGTCTAAATATGCACTTAAAATAAGAGAAATCACAGTTAACTCATAATCCAACCTGGAGACTTTACACCAGTACCTGAAGCCAGTTAGCTGTGTTTCTTGGCAAAACACTAAGCCTGTTCTGTATGTCCTTCTTTCCCATAAAATGAAGCTAAACAGAATGATGCCCAAGTTATCCCTGAGTTCTGAAAATCTAGGAGGAAAATCTGAACACAATCTTCATAGCACTTCAGCAGTAGACCATAAAAGAAGAAATCCGCCTGGCAAGTCAGCATATCAATGAAGAAAATGATGAGTCAAGAGGAGAATTAAGTATCAAAAATAAAATAGCTATGTATTCTACAATTAAAGTTCAATATTTATCCTGGAATAACTATCTACAGCCATCTAGGGTAAACCACTTTCAAGAACATATTTGGGGGCTTCCTTGGTGGCGCAGTGGTTAAGAATCCGCCTGCCAATGCAGGGGACACAGGTTCGAGCCCTGGTCTGGGAAGATCCCACATGCCGCGGAGCAACTAAGCCCGTGCGCCGCAACTGCTGGGCCTGCGCTCTGGAGTCCGCGTGCAACAAATTCTGAAGCCCGTGCGCCTGGAGCCCGTGCTCCGCAACAAGAGAAGCCACCGCAATGAGAAGCCCGCGCACCGCAACCAAGAATAGCCCCCGCTCGCCTCAACTAGAGAAAGCCCGTGCGCAGCAACGAAGACCCAACGCAGCCAAAAATAAAAATAAGTAAAATAAATAAATTTTAAAAAAAGAACATATTTGGGATCTTTTATTTCAACCCTGAATGACTCCAGAAGTTTGAAGTTGGGGCTCAGACCAGAGAGCAGGTCACAATTATCAAAGGGTCACAAAGAGGCAGAAGAGAGACATTATGGAGTCCAAGTGACTCTCAGATCCCCTGGGTGAACTGGCTCCATGGCAACCCACCCCACTGTCAGTATTTCAAGTTCATTTAAGGGTAGTCTCTCCGCGCCTGCTTTTCTGCACTGGCTTTTGAAGCACTGAATTACCTTGATTTTCACCTTCCCATTCCACACCTCTGCTTCTTGTTTTGATTTCTCTTTTCTGATCTCTCAGTTTTTTAATCTCATTTTTAAAGATGAGAATCCTCTAAAGTCTAGTTCTTGACCCTTTGTCCTTCTTTTGCTTAACTGTCCCTTGGGAAAGTTGTACAATCTGAATGACTAACTAGAATTTCTGAGAATATGAGCCAGATCTCTCCCTGCTTATTCATCCATTTCAACTGGATGTCCCAACATCACTCAAGTTAAATAGGTATAAACTCTGAAACAATAAAATTTTCCCAAACCAGTGTTGTATCTGGAATACCCTATATGGTTCTGCAACTCATCTTTAACTTCTTCTTTTTCTTCCACAACCTAATCCCTTAGTTTTTTGGGGTATTTTTAGAATAAAAATCTATGAATGAAACAGCAAATAAATTATTCTGTATGCTGTGTTCTATTCTTGATCTAAATAATTATTTACAAATCTTTTGAATGAAAAGCCTCAAAGAAAGAACTGATCTAATATCAGCCAAAATTTTTTTAAAAATAAAGATTTTTAAAATATTAAATAAGGAAAGAGAATAATTGGAAGAGCAGTTTGCACCATCTCTCCTGAGTTCTCTGTCTCTCCAATACTTACCTTGACAGTCAAATATAAAGGGGGAAACACATGTCCCATTAGTTAAAACAACAGTTTTGGAATATATATAAATATACATTTATATCATATCTATATATCATATCTATATATCTATAGACATATACATATATATCTTTATGTTGCTATTTCTCTCTCTCTCTCTTTCTCAGTCTGGCTAGACTATCCCAATTATTGCTTCATGTGTTTTTAAAATCACTATGACTATTGAATAACATTGAAGCTTAAGTGATGGACATAAACTTATTTTATAAAATATAGTTTGAATCGTGCTCTTTGCCTCAAGTCTTATCAAAGCGCTGACATCAGCTTGAGCTCTGAACCCTGAAACTCCTGAGAGCAATTTAAAGTGATGTCCCAACATCACTCAAGTTAAATAGGTATAAACTCTGAAACAATAAATTTTTCCCAAACCAGTGTTGCATATGGAATACCCTATATGGTTCTGCAACTCATCTTTAACTTCTTCCTCTTCTTCTACAACCTAATCCCTTAGTTTTTTTTGTTTTTTGTTTTTTTAGAATAAAAATCTATGAATGAAACAACAAATACACACTGGGAATTAGGTATTAGTTCTTGATAGGCCAAAATGCATTTGATGAGTTTTTTTCCAAAGAGTTCTAAATTCTATGAGTTTCATTGTCCTCATCTGCAAACTGGTGTGTTGGGTAGAACAAACTCCGCATGAATTCATGAATTCTAGGATGATGTGCTTCTCAATCTGGTTTTCAGACTGGTCTCACTCAAATTGAGCAGTGAATGAATACGCATAAAAGAAGTAAACAATGGACTTGAAAAGAACATTTTAAAAGCTTAAAACATGGGTTATAAATAGAAGGTATTTAGTGCCCCTCCAGAAGAGACTTTAGAAAGATCAGGTAAAATACATCGTTATCTGTAGACTTTGAGATTGGCCTCGGCTACTTTTAGAACTGTTCTTGAGTACTCAGTAGGGGAAAAGTACTTTTTTATATTTAAAAATTTGTCATCAACTTGAGGATATATTCAGTTAAGGTGTCATGTCTCATCTCAAGTGGAAAAACAAAGGTAAAAAAGCGTAGCAGTACAATAGCATTTAACAGCTGATAATAGTGTTTCTGCCTGATTTGGTGTAACTACCCAGACTGAACCGGTTCAGCTTCAGAATTACAGGCAACCGTTAATTATCTGCTCCCTATCCCAAAGTGTATATATTTTTCATAAGCTTTTAGGGTTAGGAGTCAAAAGGAAGTACAGCAGTTTGTTTTATTTAAACTTTAGTCTGTGGTATATTTTATAAGACTTTGGGGGGACAAGTAAATTGTAACAGATCACTACTAACTTTAGCTAATATTGGATAAAAAAGAAATATGCCAGCTTAACTCACCAACTCTATAGACTTCAATGATGTCTGCAAATGAGAATTTCTTTTCTTAAAAATCACACTGTTAGAACATTCCTCATCTTCATTTAACATGTAAATGAAGCCAATTCCTATAAAAATCTGATGACTCAAATCATTGGGACGGGAAGAAACATTTCCTCCACCTCTACCCACCCACCCATGGGTATGAGATATTGAATAAGACACACACACACACACACACACACACACACACACACAGTGTGTGTGAAGTTCTGTTGCATGCTTTCTGTTGCATGAATGAAATCCCTTATGGCACTTTCTGTAAACAGTACAGTAAAAGTTTAAATTGCTGTTCAATTATTGTAAATGCTAGATTCATATTTCACTGAATGCAACAATCAGCCAAGACATGGTCACTTGGCTTTATACAAATAATGCAAAATTTTGAGGTTTCACTAGTTAGTAGCACTGAATCTTCTGTGATAGCAGATCCAAAAGTAACATTATAACCTTTAATTCAGGGTCTTTAAGTACAGTGATGCAGGTTGTGCTGTACACAAAGGTACCTTGCTAAGGAAACGCGATTTCAGCCTGAGTTTAGCTCTCCAAGTCATGGGATGTGGCATGAAGCTTGCACTGCCCAGCATTCCACCCTACAAGGAACAGCTTTTTCTAATTTCTCTACCCAGAGGAGTCTTTTTCTAATGTGCACCAAGGAGCTGTCTGTGAAAGCAAAGGGACTTGCTTCTGTTTTTCTCTAGCATAATTCTCTATCTAAAATTTTTATTAAATTATATGCTATATTAGAAAAGGGATAGTGTCCTATTTGTTTTTGTTTTCCCATCATTTAGCATAGTATCAGTTTCTTTGTTTGTTATTAGTGGAATCTGGAGACCATGAAGTAATGGACTTGAGTTCAAAGCCAAGTCTTTGAACAACTAACTACAGGGCATGCCACTTACATGGACGGCTATGGAAATGACACTCCCTGGAGCTGTGCACGGTCGTGTAACTTTAGAGGGCCTCCTAATTTTATAACGATGTATGGTGGCATGTTTTTTAAGAATCAATATAGTAATTAACAGCAGATAATGCAATTTTCATGCACACTATCTTACAATATCTCATTTATACTTCACAGTTAGCAAGTAAAGACTTTTATCACTATTTTTTAGGTGAATTAACTGAGCCTCAGAGAATTAAAATTACTTCTTGCCTAAGATCACACTAGTATTTTTCAGAGCTGAAATTCAAACACAGGTTAGCGTGATGCCAAGGTATATGAGATTATAAATTATCCTCTTTTCTATAAATATCTGAAAGAATTTTATAGAACAACAGATTCCATATATGACTGAGTCCTCAGAGAACAGATATGTCATGACAATTACTCTAATAATACCAGTATGGCATTTAAGTAATCTTTCAGTTAGTAAAATACTGAGTCATACAAAATTATAAGAAATAAAAGTGCACACCAACATATCTTGACTATGACTTTTGGTAAAAAAATACAGTTTTGGAATATTCATTAAAGTGAGCTTTTAACATGAAGTCAAAGCAAGCAAAACAAATGACCACCTAAGGTCCATCTGATTTTACCTTGGTAGATACTCATTTAGGTGAGGATAACAAAAGTGGTGAAAAACACAAAAGATTCTGTTATTATTTTTATTATACTAATGTCTATAATATTTTTAAAATACCTCTTCACATTATTCCATTTGATCCCATTTTATAGAAGGTAGAAAGACGCAGAGAAGACCAGTTACTTCTAAAAGGTGATGGTGCTACAAAGAGGAAACTGATAACAAGACTTGAACACTGGTCTTCTGACTCTAAATGAAGAACAATGCCTATTTCACCAAGAATATTTTTGGCTGCTACTGACCATAGAGCCAACTGAACAAATGAAATATGCAGATTGCATATGCGATACAGATTGTTTTTTATTAGCAAAGATGCCTATCAAGAGTTAGGTAATTTCATCTCTTTAGATTTGGCTGGAAACCTTATGTTGATCAAAGCAAAGCAAATACTGTGAAGTTATCTTGCTGACTTCTCAAGTCCAATGAGGTAGTGGAAGTAACAAAAGTTATGGCTGCTCTAGACTTAATTATTATCAAAAATAATTTATTGATGAATTAAAGTGGCAAGAAGCTTAGAAGAAAAATACCTTGTCACTTTAGCCAAGGAAGAGAACCCTAGGCCTGGTCTCACATGCATCTTAGACTTAAGAAAAACTGATTTCCAGAAGTGTAGGGGATGAGAAGGATTATTGGTATTATCAAATATACTCAGAGACAAGACATTTCAGTTAAAGAGAAAAGGTATGACTGTGTATGATCCTAATAAGGATAAACCATAAGAGAAGAAGGCATTATTTTAAATTAATTTTCAAATAAAAATTATATATATTTAAGGTGTGCAAATGATTTGATATACATATACAGAGTGAAATGATCACTATAGTTTAGCTAATTAACATGTGATCTCCTCACATAATTACCATTTCTTGTGTGTGTGAGTAGAGCACCTGAAATCTACTCTCTTAGCAAATTTCCAGTATTTAGTATGGTACTATTAACTATAGTCATCATGCTGTACATTAGATCTTTAGACTTATTCTTCCTACGTAATTGCATCTTTGTAAGCTTTGATCAACATCTCTCCATTTCCGCACCTCCCCACCCCAGATAACCATCATTCTACTTTCTGTCTCAATGTATTTGACTTTTTAGATTCCATGTATTAGTGAGATCATGCAGTTTTTTCCTTTCTGTGCCTGCTTTATTTCACTTAGCATAATGTCATTTAAAATACAGCTACCCAGGGACGACTTTGATAATTTCAGATAAAGGACATGTGGAGAAGTGGAAGAAGGATCACATCAAAAAAGGGGGGAAGCCCATGAATTCATCATAAAGATGTTGAAATATAAAGAAAGGATCACTGTGAAGAGTCTTAGGACAAAAAAGCAACACAAAGGTTATTTACAAGTATGCTTAACACTAGAAAAAGGAGGAGAAAAGGAACATTCCCTAGGATTGGAAGAAGGCAATGTAATATCCTATTTCTATTAGTAGAGCACAGTCATATATGTCCTCTGATGAAATTAGGATACATCTGTGTGTGATAGAAAATAAGCATTACTTCTGAACACTATTTTGTCTCTGGCTCTTCTGTTAAGAAAAATGACCTTAAAACCAAAACTGGCACAGTCAGCTGGATTAATAAGAGACAGAATTTCAAACTAAGTAAGACGAATGAGCCAGAGTTGTAACCTGATGTGAATACAAACTTTAGATTTAAATACTGATACTTCTACATATGAATTGTGAGGTCTTCAATACTCCTCGTAGCTCTCTGTTCAGCACTCTTCTGTAAAATCAATGGCATCAACCCCGTGACACTATGAGGAAAAAAATGAGCATTTAAGAGGCAAACATCTGATATGTAGTCCTTGTACACATGCGACACTCAATTCCTTTAACTATTATTATTATTATGAGACAAAGTCTTAGCAAAATCCATATCTAGTTATTATAGCTCCATCCCCAAATCTGAACCCAAACACTTCAGGCTTACATAAATACCTGGTGAACAAACAAGCAAACAAAAAATCAAAATCTTACAAGAACATGAGCTGTTTCAAATGACTTCAAGATCCTGGGTTCTAATTAGTTGTACCCTAGGAAACAAAATCTATAGATATGATCATGGAACCACCTGTTAGTAATTATTGAATACTAGGACAAATAGGAAAATTCCAGAAATATAGAATAAAGAAATATTCCAATTTTTTAACATGAGAAAAAAGATTCTAGAAACTACTGAAGAGCAATTTAGAGGTTGACTCACAGAGTGAAGCATTGAAGATAAGGCTGTGAGCACTTCAGGAAATTGTGTTCTTAAAGAAAGCTAAACACTGGAGGCAACCAAAAGAAATATAATGTAATTGAATTTTAGTAAAAAAAAAAAGTGATAATGTCTCAAGATATCTTCATAAATACAAGAAAAACCTAGGCAGGACAACAGAAGTAATAAGGATTCGTGGGTGCTTGAATAACAATAAACACACAGGGTTCATTACTGTTCTTACGAGGAAAGAGCTCTCACATACTAGCACACTACTGATGCTCTGTCTTTATAAATGCTTTATTGATGATCAAAGCCATACAAAGATAGAAACCATGTACATACATGAAAGACATCCGTCACGTTTCCTATCAGGCCCAGCCCTCTTCTGATGGAATTTTCCATGTCAAACACACAATATCACTGTCTCTGGCCAAGAGGCACCTAAGAGACATTGAGTCTCCCCAGTTCCTGGCTTTCCTGTTTGCAAAACTTTTGTTTCTTATCATTTTTTTCAACTAGAAGGCATAACTAAGCTATTGATACAAAAAGGGTCCAGAAGGGAGGGAATATTCTTAAACCATGTCAGTCTAACATAGTGGTCACAGTCTGGGGACTCTTAGGCCACATAGAGTATGCAGATGTGTTGTGGTTGGTCTCTTAGTGTTAATTTGTTTTGTTTTTTATTGAAACCCATTTCTAAAACTGAGGATAAATTAACCTACGGGCAGGATAAAAGAGCAATTTCCTGGATTATACAGTTGGCTGGACCTGATAAAAATCACTTCCTTTAAAGAGGGTATGTGTTCTTCAATTTGTCAAATGAGCTGTCTTTACTAGCCTGGTCTTCTCCAAACTCAGCTAAGAACCAAAAGACAGAACTTAATGAGGAAACAAATCACAGTTTGTTCCAAAGAGGTCTTAACATTAAGAGAGATTCAAAATTTATAGGACTTCCAGGTTCAAGATGGGCTTTGAGTCTACGTGTTTACCTCTATCCTTCCAAAGTGCCACTGAAATAACCATATCAATGTAAAAATAAATATTAATGAATTATGTTATGAGGTAGTGAGCTCCTTGCTAAGCAGTTTTTAAAGAAAGGTTAGCAAACACTTGTCAGGATGCTACAGAAATTGTTTCAGAATTGGATACAAAAATGAATAGATGAACTTTTTCTTCAAAATAAAAATTATTTTAATATAAAAATTTATATTCCAATTGGTCAATCTATAAATATTTATTGTTTACGCTCTGTGCATGGCAATAGCTATTAGTGTGATATACTAATTTGTGACCTCCATCCCTCAAATCACAGCTGTTCCAGCTCCACAATCCATCTTATAGGGAGGAGGAAGGAGGAGAAGGGCGTGTCCCCTCCCTTGAAAGGTATTTGAGGAAGTTACACATGCTATTTCAGCTGATATCTCATTAATCAGAACTTAGACCCATGCCCGCCAATTGTAAAGGATTTGGGGAAATATCCTTACTCAAGATGACTATGACTCAGCTAAAAATTGGGCATTCTATTACTGCAGAAGAAAGGAGAATGAATAACAAGAGACAACCAGCAGCCTCTGGCCATGGACCCAAAACACAGACCAGAATATAAGTAGGGCTTGGGAGAATGACAAGCTTCCTTCTGCTGGTGAAAGCTGCGAGGAAGATGATTCTGTCAAGGAAGAGCCAGTGCTCACTTAAGAGGCATTGTCGGGAAGGATCAGTGAGGTGATTGAGGATGAATGGGAGTCTAATAATCAAAGAACAGAAGTTTCTCAGAGAGCACATTTGAAATTTTGGGAGTTGACCAGGGAGAGCCATAGTGGGTTGAGAAAACTAAAGAGAAAATGGATGATCTAAGGGACTTACATCTTTAATGATGGTCGGAGAAAATAGGGCCATAATTGGGTCAGCTTGCTGCAAGTGTGTCAAGATAAAAAGAACTGACTGATACCCTCAGCTCATCAGGACTCAGCTGCATCTTGGAAGGGCACTGAGAATGTGAGATATGAGAGTTCATGCATATTTGAGAGCAGCTCTGCACGACAGATCTACTAGAAGCACAGGAATGAAGAAAGTTGGGGCAGCTGAGACAGCCCAGTTTCTGGCACAGAGGTAAAGAGAAATGTTTCAAGAAAAGTTGACAAAATTGATAGTCTCCAACGGAATCTGCAAAATCTAGTTCCTAATTCTCAGATGTATGGGTAAAGAAAAGATTGAGTTTTCTTACTTCCTGTGAGCAGAAATATCCTCTAACAAGAAGGGAAACAAATAGCATTCGACGTGTATATAGCAACTATGAACGTGATGTATAAGCAGGTCTAGACTAAATCATGTGGGTGCCCCTAAGGAGGCTAACGATTTACTGCCTCTTTTAACAGATGTGTAAATATTTAAAATACTTACATAGAGAGGAGACTGAGGGTGTCAAGTCAGAAGGAACCAAGGAGGGCTACTGGTGGCAGAGCTCAAACTCCTCTTCATCTTGCTCTTGTTCTTCTGTCATTCTGCTCTTTGGCAGACTTGTACCTTCCACTGGGGAACACTAGAGCCCTACAATTTAAAAAATTGCTCCTAAAGGCAATGTGCTAATCTTCTATTAATGCTTGAGCATATTCATTGAGATCTAGTTGCCCAGTCCGAGGACATATCAAAGAATCCCTTCTAACAGAATGCAATGGTCTTCCAAGGAGGAAGTCAGTAAAATACATTCCTTTTCCCATCCCACTGCATTCCCAGTAATAACTGAGCACCCATACAGACCAGAACCTTAGCACTTGCTATGTAGACAGACTCTTGGTTTGTCTCTGTATTTACAGCTCAACTCGACTCCTGTAAACACAAAGAATAATATGTGGCCCATTCTCAGAAAATCCACAGCTTTCCCAAAATAGACTTTGAGTTCTTTTGTCTGTTTTGTAAATAATCTAAATTAACCTGCTTTTCAAAAATTATTGTTCTTTAAGCTAACGCTTTAAAGTAATTATTTATAGACAACATGCTAAATTCTATGAGGACAATTTTGCTATTCAACCCCATTATTTCTGATGGTTTGTTCAGATTGAGTATATTTTTCCTTCAGGTTGAGTGTATTTTTCTTTCTCCAAATTTCCATCCAACAGCCTTTGCTGCTTTTCTCCTCCAAAAGAAACGATTCTATTTTCCTTTTCAGAATATAATTTTCAGAGTTTTATATTTAGTTATATTTCAGAGTTATGATCAGCTATTCTAATTTTTTTACTTTCCCCTTCTCTCCTCATGGCATTTTGTCATATGAACCATCACTTATGAACCTTTGCAGACTCCAGAGAGAAATTTTCCTATTTGGAAAATAGAGCTTTTCAACATGAGTAAAAGTAACATTAGCAACAATCTTCCAGAAAATACTATATCTCTCTGAATGGTAGCATTGGTAGAGTTCAGATCCAGCAAAATCTCACTAAATACTCAACAGCAACTTTCCTAGAATTAATTCATTTATTTCTAAAAGTGTGAAACAAAAATAATGCCATCTCTAGGCTACTTGGTGAGAAAGAGGGGGAAAAAAAGTCTTGTTTATAGTTATAATGAGTTGGAACTAATTCTGTTTCTTTGTTTCTGGTTTGCCATACCCAGTCTAATTGTTAGGGTATGTGTACCCTTCTAAATACACTGTTTGCTTTGAATAAGATCTGAGTGGGAAAGAGTCTCAGTTCACAGCCTATGGAATCTATTTGCATCTCCAAGGAAATAGTTGTTTACTACTCTGTTGTCATTTGTTCAGAGCACAACACAGAAGTGAATTCCCATCAATATTCATAGCCCTTGTAGCCTCCAGAGGCTCCCTGTGTGATTGTGCTTCATTTAGCTCTAAATCTGTATTCCCATATAGATTTAAACAACAGAGCTAGGGAAAGTTTGAAGTCTTTTGTTCTCAGTCACAGTAATATTTAAATAGTCCACTGGGTATGCAAATATTGTGGATTCCTTTATTGCTTTGTTATAGTCTACCACGAAAAGATTCACCTTCGGGGAACACAACCTCTTTTTAGTTTTTTTTAAATGTTGGATTCTGAAAAATATTTACCTCTACCCTTACTAGCTTATTTATAAATCAGTTTGGTTTCTCAAATTCACACAAGGTCAGGCATCTATAATTCTTTTCAATGCTGAGGTTATATCCTATGCTTCTACTCTCACTCCAGGGTTCTTAGACTCACTCAACAGGTTAAACCTGAACTTGTCTACAGACTTCTTATTATTAAACACCTCAAAATATTTGGTATACCTGTAATTATTCAGTGAAAACATATACAATGAGTTATGATGACCATAAGATTAGAGAGAAAAGAATCTAGGATCTGTATCAAGTCAATGAAAAGTAAGAGTTTACTAAAAATCAGCATTCTGCATATGTATGTTATTTTGAAGCATATATTCAGCATACTCTATGGATTGTATACACATATACAACAGGTGGAGATTTAGACTGCTCCTATAATGGGAGGGAGACATTAAAACATTTTTCCTTTCATTGTGTCATTGTTCTTTTTCTTTTTTTGAATTTTATTTTATTTTATTTTTTTATATAGCAGGTTCTTATTAGTTACCTATTTTATACATATTAGTGTATATATGTCAATCCCAATCTCCCAGTTCATTCCCCCCGCCCCAGCTTTCCCCCCTTGGTGTCCATACGTTTGTTCTCTACATCTGTGTCTCTATTTTCTGCCTTGCAAACCGGTGTGTCATTGTTCTTAAATGTGTGTATATACCT
This sequence comes from Balaenoptera physalus, assembly GCF_965194825.1. Classification (NCBI taxonomy): domain Eukaryota; kingdom Metazoa; phylum Chordata; class Mammalia; order Artiodactyla; family Balaenopteridae; genus Balaenoptera; species Balaenoptera physalus. The sequence goes on from NC_138891.1 coordinate 30,453,586, forward strand.
ACAAGAATTTTTATTTAAGTAGATACATACAATTAAAATTCCAAATTCTTCTAAATGTTGATCTAACAACTTCTTATGTAGAAAATGATATGATATGCTACAGCAGAACTAGAGAAAATAAACTTAAAATTTGGTGGAATAAGATAAAGAAGTAATTCTTGGTGATAAGATAAAGAAAGCATGAGGCTAAATACTAACACAGGGTCAGGAATGTTGTTCTGTAAGAGATTTTTTTCAAAACGAATTTGTGCCATTTGTCTAGAATGGTTTAGAAAACAGAAACCTAAGAATATATGGAGGGAAAACAAGTAAATGAAATAGACTTAAATAAGAAATAATCTATTTTAAAATAACCTTTTCAATTTGCATTTAAGGTTCTGTTGCCAGTTCAGATAAAAGTAAATGTACTTCATCCTCTCTTCTACTGAATACAACTAAATATCTAGACAGATGCATTCAGCAGCTATCTGAAGACTCTGAAAAGTTAAATGGTAGCAGACAGAATAAGAAAGGAAACCAGAACTCAAAGTAAGACCAATATAAGTGTGAGTTTCTTGTATTTTTCCCTCTAATATCTCCCAGCCTGGACTGAAAAGCAACGAAAGCCAGAATTGCAATCTGGGTGTAAGCAGAAAATGCTCCAAGAGAAGGCCTTTATTTCTGGTCTGCACATCAGGGAAAGGAGCCCCCAGGGTCAGAGAGAGTGGGAAAGTTCACTGTTTTTTGTTTTTTCCACTCTAGTCCCAGGCAACCCCATGGCAGTGGTGGCAGGGCTGGGCAGCGGCAGCTGGGCAGGCAACTAGAACTCTGAGGGAAAGGAACCATTCCTTCTAACAAGAGAAACTGTAACCCTGAGAATGGGGGGGAATACCCCAATTCTTTTTCTCTCTCTCTATAGTCCTACTGCTTGAACTCAGAGGTGGACACAGTTGTGGGAAGTACACAGCCCAGTGGGAAAACTAAAGCCCTAGCTTTCTGGACAGAAGAGAAGGGTGGGAGCCTCTGAGAGCCAGAAAATGTCAAGGAGACTCAATGAGGAGAGAATTCAAGAAAGTGATCCTACAAAATTGTGTAACCTCAGCTACATATACATGAATGAGACCCTAAACAGCATACCAAAGGCTCTGAGAACTGAACTCTTGGTAGACCACCCTGAAGGTCTCAGACTCTGGATGGCATACACATGTGACAGAGCTAATTAGCACTGCAAACTCTTTGAAAAAATGAAGCAACTCAGAACCATAGCTCACAGAAGGTAGTTGGGAACTTTCAGCCTAAATCTGTCCAGGTCTATTAAGTGATAAAACACACACACACACTCAACAATCTTCACAGTAACTAAACAACTCAGAATCTCATAATACAATATACCAAATGTCCAGGGTACAATCCAATATTAGCCAGCAATCTACAGATCCAATGCAATTCCTATCAAAATTCCAATAGTCTTTTCTCCAGAAATAGGAAAATTGATCCTAAAATTCATATGGGATGCTAGTGGTCCAGACTACAAAGATACAGTAATCAAAAGAGTGTGGCACTGGCATACAGATAGACATATAGACCAATGGAATAGAATCAAGAGTGCAGAAATAATCCCATACTATGGATAATTGATTTTTTAAAAAATTTTATTGGAGTATAGTTGATTTATAATGTTGTGTTAGTTTCAGGTGTACAGAAAAGTGAATCAGTTATGCATATATTCTGTAATGGTCTATATGGGAAAAGAGTCTAAAAAAAGTATGGCTAATTAATTTTTGACAAGGGTATCAATTCTGTTCAATAGGGAAAGAATTATCTCTTCAACAGGTGGTACTAAAACAACTGGATTTCTACATGCAAAAGAATGAAGTCGGACCCCTACCTCAAACCATATACAAAAATTATCTCAAAATGGATCAATGACCTAAATAAAAAAACTAAAACCATAAAACTTTTAGAAGGAAACATAGGAGTAAATCTTCATAAACCTGGATTTGACAAAGGATTCTTAGATATGACACTAAAAGCACAAGCAACAAAAGAAAAAATAGATAAGTTCGACCTTATTAAAACTAAAAACTTTTGTTCATCAAAGGGCATTATTATGTAAGTGAAAGATACCTACAAAATGAAAGTTTTTTGCAAATCATATATCTGATAATGGTTTAATATCTGGAATATATAAAGAACTTCTAAAACTCAACAACAACAAAAAAACAAACAACCCAATCCAAAAATGAGCAAAGCACCTGAATAGACATTTCTCCAAAGAAGATATACAAATGGCCAACAAGTATATGATAAGATGCTCAACAATCATTAGTCATTAGGGAATGCAAATTAAAGCCACAAAGAGATATCTCTTCATACCCATTGGATGTCTACAATCAAAAATATAACAAGTGTTGGCGAGGGTATGCAGAAAATGGAACCCTCATGCATTGTCAGTGGGAATGTACAATTGTGTAGCATTTTTGAAAAGCAGTGACTGTTCCTCAAAATGTTAAACATAGAGTTACCATTTGATTCAATGATTTTACTCCCAGGTATATACCCAATAGAAATGAAAACATATATCCATATAAAAAGGTATACACCAGTGTTCATAGCAGCATTTCCTAACAGTCAAAAATTGATAACAACTCAAAGGTTATTCAACTGATGAATATATAACAAGTAAAATGTGGTATATCCACATAATGTATATCATTTAGAAATAAGAAGAAATGAAGCACTGACACATGTTACCACATTGCTGACCCTTGAAAGCATTTTGCTAAGTGAAAGAATCAAATCACAAAAGACACATATGATTCAATTTCTTTGAAATATCCAGAATAAGCAAATCCATAGAGACAAAAAGTAAACTAATGGTTGCTTAGGAGTAGAGGAAGGAGGGGACAGGGGAGATGCGGATTGACTGCTTAGGGCTGATGGTATTGGATTTCTTTTAGGAGGGGTGACAAATTGTGCTGATGATTGCACAATCAAGTAAATATATTTTAAAACATTGAATTGTACATTTTAAATAGGTGAATTTTTATGTTAATTATATCTCAATGTCTGTTATTTTAAAAACATGTTTTTTATTCTACTATAAAATATATATAATAAATAGATGAAATAATTTCTGTGTCTCCTTAAGTTTTAAAAGTATAGGCTTCTAAGTTATGCCCTTTACTTGGAACTTCTAATTCTAACAGAGCCTGTTTACTGTCAGAATCACCTGAAATTCTAACTTATACAAGTCAAGTTTTATATGTTGACAATAAAATGTATGTCTGTTAATTTTAAAATTAATATAGACTGTTTAATACTCAAGTCACAAAGAGAGAACATGGAAATGACATTTAATCAAAAATATTTCAAGGATGTTTTCATATAGTCATTTCTCTATTGTAACGGAGCAGCAAATATTTTACAGTTAAACTGCTCATGTGCAAATTACTTGTAATGCAAACTTTCAGGAAGAGGAAAAATATAAAGGATTCTAGAGAACAGAATAAAAGCCTAACATCATGAACCAGTCTTGCACAATACCGGAGAGTAGACACCCAATATATGTCAATGACTGGCTTTGGGGATGAATTTAATCTCATAAACAAAAGCCTTTGATTCTATAAGCATCAGTAGTATCATTATCACAGAATGTTAACGAATAAAAAAAAAAATTGACCATCCAGTGACAATGTTTACACATAAGAAAATAGTGACCGACCCACTAAAGATTAAGGAATCTACAAAATTCAGAGAGCTAGATTGTTAAAAGATTTAGAGGAGAATCAAGGGTACCTGATTACTTGTCTAATTTTCTTTTAACCTGTCTCTTTCTGCCTAACTTGTTAAGTCCACTGGGTGAAAAAGGAATGTAACCAAACCTTAGTATAACTTTAGAATTGACCCTGTCAGCTATTTTTTCATTGTCTGTAGCCGCTTAAATGTATTGTCTTTGGCAAAAGGCAATGTAAGTAATTGCACAGCATAAAAGTAAATGTTAAATTATAATTAAATTATTCTGCAAGCCTATCACACTAAGTTTATGGCCATTTCATCATATTGCAGCAGCACACAGAACAACAATTAGAGAGAAAGAAATGTTCTAAATTGAGATCTCAACTTTCTGAATACTCGTCTCCTTGAAGGCATCTCCTAACATTGTTTATGTCTTTGCTTTACATTTTCGTTTTTCAACTGTCAGCTTTTCTTCTATATATACATTTATCGTGATCCTTTTTCCTTCAGCAGATAGCCAAACACTGGGAGATTCCAAATTATATGACTCTCAGTTCGACTTAGTACAGAAAGGTCCTGATTTATTATTCAAGATTTATCCAGTGCTTTTCCTTCTCTCAGATTCTTACAATCATTTACTAGCTTTTCCTGAGGATTATGCTGTGAAGGTCATTTTTAGCATGCTTACTTGACAGATGAGAACACAGACTTCAATTGAGAAAATTATTCTGACTGAGGTGGCAGAATAAGGTTAGCTCAGAGCCCAGAATAATGTCCAAGGTCACATTAGCACACTTAGTTCCACATTTCTTTCTCATTTCTCCAATCTTCAACAGAGAAGCAGAATCTATTCATTTTGTGAACCCCTTTCCTCCCAGATGCTCTTCTCAGAGCCTAAACTTTCCACAGGAGGTAGCACTGCTCAGTGTCTTTTACTTAATCCAAATAAACCTCTGTAAGATGCACAAAACTGTGAGAGCCATATTACCTAGAAAGTATTTGTGTGTGTGCGTATGTGTATGTGTGTGTGTGTAAGTGGAGGGGTGATTTATTCAAAATGTATTCACTCAACAATAGTTTTAGGAAGCCACCAGGTGACTGGGACAATATGAGGTTCTGAGGTATGAGGCAAATAAGACACAGTTCCTGCCTTTAAGAAGCGAAAAACCTACTGGGGAAACAGAACAATATAGAGATAAGCAAACAATTATATATGTATTTTAAAAAAAACACACACACACAACAATGTGACGTCTTAGTGACATTAAAATGTCCAGGATGTTTATAGGAGTTCTAAGAAGAGGATAGGTCAGAAATCAGTGACAGTTTACTCATATTTTGTGAGTAAAAACTGTGGGAGAGGAGTGGCTCAGAGTCAACTTCTCCTCATGTATCTCCTCTCTACCTACTGTGCACAAGCAGCATGAAAAGGTGAGGGAATACAAAGGAAATAGCAGGCATACACTGTCTTGTCTTCCACTGTCACCACTGACTGCAAGAAAAGCAAGTGACTTCATCCTCTGTAACACTGAATATCATGAATAAAATGATAAAATTGTGCTAGGCATATAGTACATATAAACTACTTAACACCTTGCCAGACACAGAGTAATTTCTTAATAAATGTTAGCTATTTTTAGTTACTATTGATATTTTAACCAATTGTATAAACAGCTCTTTTCAAATTTATTCTGTGCTGCCATCTTGATAGAATGAACAGAAGGAGAAAAAAAGGAGGAAAACAATTGGAAAATATTAGTATTGGTGTTTTAAGTGGAAAAATAACACGAGACAGAATCTATCATTTATATTACCCTATTTTTGTGCCATCTGTGCTAGACACATATACATTGTTTTATTTACTTCTTACAACAATGAGGGAGGTAGGCTTAACTCTATTTTACAAGTAAGAAAAATAAGAATCAATGAGATTTAAATAACTTTAGAAGGTCATACAGATAGAAAAAGGTGGCAGCAGGACTGGATCATCTCTCCAAACTCCAGTCTTGCTGTTTTTATACACTCTCTTCTCAAATCAGAAAATAGCAGAACCGTGACTTAATTCAACTAGTTTTTTCTGAGTTCCTACTCTGTGTCAGGAACCGTGTTCAAGGTACTACAGAAAAAACAGTGACTTTTCAGATATGGTCTCTGACCTTATGAGGCTACAAATACAGAGGGAGATGGACAGAAAAAGAGACAATTGTAAAGCAGAAACACAGGGTGTTGTGGGAGCTTATGGCAGAGCATTTAACCCCTGGAAGGTTAAGGACGATTCTCAGGAGTGATATCTCAGCTGAGACATGAAGTATGAGTATAAATCAATATGATGGAAGTACAAGGAGGTGAATGATGTAGGTAAAGAGAAAAATAGCCTGTGTGAAGGCTCAGAGACAAAACTGGGTATGATGATTTGGAGAATAGGATTATCCACCAAGAGGACGGGACTGTGGAATGGACAAGCGATAATGTTGAGGGGTCCAGGTCATGCAGTCCCCTTGAGTACCACGATAAAAAAATAATGGCCTGACCCCAATTAGAATATGGACTCTATGACACATTTTAAGCAAGAGGATGAAGTAATTAGACATCACATTTTTCTTTTCCTAAACTTAGCTTTTATAAAAAGCTATTAGGCTTGTGTAAATAATGAGTAGGTGAACAGCCCTACAGTGAAATACAGTCAGGCCACTGAAAACTGCTATGACTTATACCATCTTCAAAGCTAAACAGGCTTGGCCTGACAAGATGTTCTAGTGAAGTTAACTGTGGAAGGCCATCTGTTTAGTGATCGTTGAGGAGGTTTTAAAGAAAAACATGCATTTAGCACTCAGTTGGAATTCTGTGACAGGTTGCTTGCCATGGCTTTCTACTTGTGAGGAAAGATTTACAGCAGGGAAGGCAGTTCAGGTGGTTGAGACATGGCTATTTACTGAGCATCCTGAACTGGGCCCATTCCAATAAAGAGGAGAAGGCCATTTTTTCAATTTCAGACTTTTATTTCTGTTCTTAAGCTCGTAACCTGACACCTTACCTTCAGCAGATGATTTTGCCTCCTAATTCACAGAGAAATAAAGGCAATTCCACCATATGAATTTCCTCAACTTCTCTCCCTGCTGCATACAAATGTTTACTCCCCTCCTTCCCCCAATTTATCCTTTTTATTACACTTGAAGTTGAAGATAATCCTGACTCTTGGTCAGGTCTAATCCTTGATCTTAATTCTCCTCCCATCCCCTCAGTCTTAGATTAGAGCCTCACTAAACCAGTTTTCTCCATTTCTCTCATCTTCAGCCTCTCCCTTTCAGCACGATTTCTTCTCAAAACCTGTTAATATAGTACTCGTCTTCCTCATCTAAACAAAATTGTTTTTAAAAGTTTCCTTACGTGAAGATGGAAATGTTGGCTGGAGTTCAATTTTACAGAACTCAAGTTTATACCAAATTTGGGGTAAGAGGGGGAAAGTGATGAAGAGGAAGGGAGAAAATTACTTTCTTGATCTCATACTTTCCTATTACTATTCACTCTCTTACCTTCTCTCTTTAAACATCTTGCCTATGGTCTAAACTTTGCTACTGTCATTGCCCCATCTTCCACCACTCCAATTCATCTCACTGAAATCTAGACTCTGTCCTTGTGATAGTTGCTTCTCTTGCAAAGATTATTGCAAATTGCTTATCAGGTGGACCTTTTTGAATCTTAGGGGGAAGAGGATGGTTAGAATGGGCTAGAATTGGTATTTCCCTTCCCTCAGGTCAGTTAGGCTCTAGGGAGCCACTGACTGAAACCATCCGCCTTGGCCAGGCATGAGAATAACCACTTACATGAGTCGTCTCACAACAGGAGGTCCCAATAAGGAACGTGGTGCTGCCGCCAAAAACCGGGAGAATTCGGGAGGGGCCAAAAGGAGGGAGGAGATGCCAGCCCATAATATGTCCTGCCAACCTCCCAGAAACCCTTGCTCTGGAATCCATCTTGGCTGAGAGATGCACGTGAGCCACGAAGGACCCGAGTCTGACCAAATATGGGCACAAGCAAGATGACTGGCCAGAGACAACCCAGAAAGCTAACCCCATTATCATAAAACCTGAGACTGTGAGCCACATGGCAGAGCCATTCTCCTGGGTTCCCTTACCCTGCTGATCTTAACCTCGGTGCCCCTTTCCAATAAAGTCTTTTGCTTTGTCAGCATGGGTGTCACCTCGGACAATTCATTTCCAAGTGTTAGACAAGAGCCCACTCTCGGGCCCTGGAAGAGGTCCCCCTTCCTGCAACAATACTTTTATTTTTTATACTTAATCCTTATATTTTTTATGCTTTTTTCTCTTATAACATTGTCCAAGATTTCTAGTAATATTAAATCAGTAGGTGTACAAATTGGCATCTTTTCTTATTCTTTGCCTTGATGAAGATGATTTGATAAGATCTGAAATAGAAAATTTTAGTTATATCCTTGAGAAAATAGATACTACTTCTATAACTATGTTATTGGAAGAAAAGTTCCATTAACTTACAATGATTGTAGATAAACAAAACTTATATCTTTTGTACACCGGTGATCTTCAAACTAAAGTCTAGCTAAATAGATAAATGTTCAGAGTTCCTAATACTATCTGTGGTAAAAAAATAGTCCTAAGGACATATATATATATTTTTAAATATACATTTATTTATTTATTTATTTTTGGTTGCGTTGGGTCTTCATTGCTGCGTGCGGGCTTTCTCTCTAGTTGTGGCGAGCGAGGGCTACTCTTCGTTGTGGTGTGCAGGCTTCTCATCGCGGTGGCTTCTCTTTGTTGCAGAGCCCGGGCTCTAGGGTGCATGGGTTTCAGTAGTTGTGGCACATGGGCTCAGTAGTTGTGGCTCGTGGGCTCTAGAGCACAGGCTCAGTAGCTGTGGCGCACGGGCTTAGTTGCTCCGTGGCATGTGGGATCTTCCCAGACCAGGGCTCAAACCCGTGTCCCCTGCATTGGCAGGCAGATTCTTAACCACTGTGCTACCAGGGAAGTCCTAAGGACATATATTTTAAGGCTGACACTATTCTCTGCAAACGCTTAAATGGTATTATAACTACGCTACATAATCTATCAGTAAGTTCCTGTCAGTTTACTAAGGAAGTGTCCATTGGAAATAGCTGCAGTAGAAATAAATTTCATTTAGCTGCATGCATCAGAGGATATTAAATATTATCTTAGTTTTTCCATATATCTCTTTGTCTACTGCTATTTTGTACAAATGAAAAAAAAAATCCCTGCACCAATATAAGTGATGGTTTAATAATGATAGTGAAATACCTGGCTTCCTTATTTTTTAAAAAATGCATTGAAATATGATGGATTGTCTAGAAATGCATCCACAAGTACTAAAAATAGGAAAACATCCTTCATGGAAGGATGCTCACCAAATTTAATATACTGGAAAAAAATTTGATTTGGTGTGGTCAAGCAAAGTACTTCCATGAGAAATGTAATGATCTATTATTTTGTAACCTGGATAACAGATATATGGTGTTTGTTTTTATTATTCTTTATATTTTTGTATGTCACAAATATTTAATAATAACAACAGATAGAATAAAATCTCATGTTCAAACTTTTCCTTCACAATTGTGACCTCATTCTTGCTTCCAGTGTCACTACAGAAAATTCTGACGTTAATTTAAGTCATTTTCCTTTGTGAAGCTCTGATCTGTCCATAAGCTTTTGGAATTTTCTCAATATTGCTGATGTTCTTAAATGTTGCCATAACATGTCTACATCTGAGTTTTTCTTTATTTATCCTACTTGGCACCCTAGGAATATTTTCAATATGATTTATATAACCTTGCTTTAGTTCTAGGAAATTGTGCATGATTATTTCCTCTCCATCCAATTTTTCCTCTCCTTTGTCTCTTCATAGTTAGATTTTGACATCTACTAAATTTCACATACCCTAACTTTTATCATTTCTCTCTATCTTCCTAATTCTTTCCATGAGAGTTTCATGACCTGATCTTTTAGTTTATTCATCTTCAGCTGTAATCATTCTGCTTTTTATCTTATTATTTAATTCTAATTATTGTCTTTTTATACTCAATCTTTCTCCTTTGTGTTTTTTATAAGGGCTTACTTTGTTTTCATTTTACCATTTCCCCTCCCCCATGTATTGGACAATATTATTTTTATTTTTAATTCTTATCTGCCTATTTCATTAAGTCTGGTTCATTGAGTTTTGCATGCTCATTCACTGTCCTTTATCAGGACTTCATCACTCAAATGTCTGGCTTCTTTTGGCAATGAATACATCTTCCCCAGGTTGTATCCAGTATCTAGGCTGGTAACATGGGTAAGGTAGAGCAGTGTGGGTTGCTCCTGGCTTGGTTAAGGTGGTAGGACTGTAGCTCAGGGCAGTGCCTGAGGAGTCACAGTCTAAGCTTGATCCTCTCTCCTCTGTCCCATTTGCTGTCGCCCCAACAGGTGGCACTGCCCCTCAGGGAACCTCTGCTCCAGCACTGTTCTCTTCCTAGAGCTCTTCTCTGTCGGTTTGGTTATCTAGAGCTCAGGGGAGGAGATGGAGGAGGAGAAGGGGACAGGGCTTCATAGAAGTCAGCAACTCAGCCTGCATTGTCTTGAACATCTCTGATGTCACCATGCTGACCCCAGTGGTCCTGGGCAAGTGCGGCTGCTCTTCCATCAGTAATTAGGGGGCAGGTGGGCATCTAGGCCAGCAGTGTGGCACTGCGAGAAAGGAATGCAACTCAAAAGCTCTTCCCCTCAGCCCCTCTCCATGCTTGCACATGCAAGCCTCTTCATCCCTGCCAGTTATTGCCCTCCATAATAGCACAGAGCCAATTTGCTGTGCCCAGCATTTTCTATGTCTTGACTTTAGTTCTTCAGACGCATACTTTTTGTTTTTTAACTTCTGCATTGCTTCCAGGGTTGAACTAGAGGAGAAAATCAGGTAAACAGGCCACAAAGTCTGATCAGGATTTCAACACTGACGAGCAAGACGACTTGGACTTGGCTTTATTTGTGTTCAGTTTGTTTTGCTGAAACTGAGAAGCAAGCAATACAAATAATTCATGCAAATGGGAAGGGGAATACAGTTCCCCAGGACCTCTCTCATCCCTTAAGACGGGTGCCTGAAGTCTACACAGTGGAGGAGCATGCCAATCCAGCCAGAGCAGCCCAGGGCCAGGACTCACTGTCTTTTGCATTTAGGCTGGAGGAGGGGCCACACCCCCAGACATGGGTCTACCTACATATAAGGCAATCCCTTGATACCTCTGTGCTATGTCTTCCGGCTTCATAGCGCCTACAGCAGTCATTTATCTACAGCATCTTATCTATTTCAACAGGGGCAGGAACCCTAATTCTTTTCTTCCCCATATTTGCATCCTTTACCAGTGACTCAGCCGCAGAAGCCCTATTTATGTTTGTATCTTCAACAGTTTGCACATTGTTAGTGCTCAATATACACCTGTATGTTATTATTGTTTTGTTGTTTATGAGCAAATAGAGGGAAGTAATGGGTCAACATAAGTGTTAAATAGTTGAAATCACAATTCACAAATGAGATGTTTATTTGTGGAACAATTCACATCTGGGATATCAGTCTTGGCATGAATTTTACTCTAGAGTTAGGAAGGGGGGATGCTGCACAAAACCAAGGAAGGAATCCAAAGGTCACAAGCAACTTACGAGCATGGCGGACGCCAGTAAGAGAAAATCTAGGCCAGTTGTCAGGATTCTGTGCAAAAGTGAAAGACGAAGACAGAGCTGAGTTTGTTCAAGTCAGTTTATAGAATCGTGGGACCTCAATAGATTGACTGATAATAGAAAACAAACATAACATAAGATAACCAAATCTGCCCCAGCAACATCTGAGGCGACCCCCTAACCTCTCTTTTTATCAGTGCTGGGCTGGGCAACCAATGAGTGGGCAGATCTCTCCCCTGAAAGAGATGAGAGCAGCACCTAAAGCGTCAAAGGAACTGCTGAGAAGAAGGTCCAGCTTGATGCACTACAAGCCTCCAGGGCTCTGGGATGATGAAGCAGTCATGCTCAGTAATGTCTGTGGGACAGGTTAGGACCATCTCTCCCCTAATTCCCAGGTAGATAAGAAAATATTTTCTATGCAGCGTTAGAAAGTTTTCCAATCTCTAAAATTAGGTATCTCCATTCATATTTAATGAGGCTATTAACTAAAGTTGCTTCATGTTTGAGGGTTGTTTTTAAAGCACACATAAAAAGTAAATTAAATGATGGGTGTAAACAATCAAGTAAAGGGTCATTACCCTCCTTTGAACAACCAATATTCAGCAATTAATGGGGATTTCTCTATTTAGAAATATTTTCAAAGAGCAAGACTAAATTACTAAAGGAAAAATGAAAAGTTAATTAGTTGCTTTTGACTTGTGCTGGCCTTGACTGTTACACAATCTTTCGAGGTCATCTTTAGAAAGAGAATACTTGTGTGTCCAAGGTGCTAAGCCCATCAGCTTGTTCTTGGGGTTCTAATTAACTTCCATGCTGGTTTGATTAACACTGGCATTTGTTTTTTCCTACTGGAAAGCAGCCACTGTATGCAAAAGCTTAAGTGAGTCACCTTTTGTTAGCAGGCTTAACAATCACAGGGTTTTTTTCTATGTGGTGTCAAACTTTTTTTGGTCTGGACTTTGAAATACATGACTTTTCTTAGTTGTAAGGGATTATATAAAATGCATATTTTCTTTTATTTCTTCACGAAAAGTCAAGAGGCACTATTACTATGTTTCTATGAACAAAGGCATAAGAAACAACATAAAATGGGTCATTTCATTTATACTCAGTTCATTACATTACAATATTAAAATAACTAGCATATTTTATACTTTTGATGTCCACCCGGATAGCCTGTGCAACACAGTGTTTTCTCGGTTTCTTAACCTATCTCTAGCGTCCTTCAGTCCCCATCGCTCCATCTCAGCCACCCGTTCTAGTGGCCCTGCCATGGACGCTACTGTCATCTAACTACTCTACAGCTAAAACTACCAGATCAAACACTCCACTTTATAACCACAGTGACCTTCTTCCCCTCCAGCTACAGTGTCATGATCAGTACTTCCAGTGGTTCTTAGGGTGAGCTAGAGAGGACAGAGACCACTAAAAGGCCATTTCAGTGACAGAAAAGAGAATACATGAGATTCTGGACCAAAGCGGTAATGAGGATAAGATGAAAGATGGGAACAAGAAACATTATATAGGCAGAAGAGACAGAACTTAGTTGAAAAGCAAATGTGGAAATTGAAGGAAAAGAAGTATATTAGTCCTGTATTGCTGGACAACAAATTGCCACAAACCTAGTGGCTTAAACAACACACACTTATTATCTCCAGTTTCTGTAGGTCAGAAATTTGGGCATGGCTTTGCTGAGTGCTCTGCTCAAGGTTTCATAAAGCTGAAATCAAAGTGGTAGCTGAGCTGCATTCTCATCTGGAGGCTTGACTAGGGAAGGATCCACGTCTCAGTTTCTTCAGGCTTTTGGCAGGACTCGTTTCCTTGCAGCTGTATAATTCATGGCAGCTTGTTTCTTCCAAGCCAGCAAGGGAGGGAGTGCCTGCTGTTGCCAGTATCATACTTCAGAGAAGGCCTAGATCCTCTTCTAAAGGGCTCACATGATTAAGTCGGCCTACGCAGGATAATCGCCCTTTGTATTAACTCAAAGTTAGTTGGGTAGGGACCTTAGCTACATTTAAGCAATCCTTTCACCTTTGCCATAGTCTACCGGTTAGAAGTGAATCAAAAGGACGAGATTACAAAAAGGTGTGTATTTCAAGGAGTAGGAATCACAGGAGCCATTTTAGAATCGTACCTATCAAAAAAAAAAAAAAAAAAAAAAAAGAAATAAGCACAAGTCTAAAGGCTTGATCCTGGGGACTGGAGAAATGGTGGTACTAGTAAAATGAAAACAAAAACGTCAATGTATAAAAAAGTTTGGGAGAGCAGGTAAGTTCAGTTTTGTTCATGCTTTTATTGAGATGCCAAAAATATAAGAAGAGTTGCCCAGAGCAACTGAAGATATAAGATGAAATAAAAGATAGAAGTCCAAATTAGAAATCTTGATTTATCAACAGAGGTTTACACGTTAAAGTCATGAGACTAGGTCACCTCATTAAAGAAAAGGATAAAGAAAAGAAGCATTGTGGGGAGACAAATAGAAGCCAATAAAGAAAAGAGGAAATTTGAATAAAAGTGAGTAGAAATATAGGAGAAAATGGAAGAAAGCAAATAATACATAGGATGCAAGTCAGTAGGCTTTAGACTTGACTGTACATATGGATGCCTGGTGGAGCACATCACACAGTTGTAGTCTAAATATTCCCTATAAGAGACATCAAAGGGGTTTTGAGAAATTCAGATTCTTGGACTCTACTTTTGATCTACTGACTCTGAATCTGCATTTTAACAAACTTCACAGAAAATTTTTATGCCCTGTAATTTTGAGACAAAAGAGTGGTCTGTGAGCTAATGCAGATCCCTCTGTTACTTGTCTGGAAAGAGATAAGTACAGAAATTGAAAATATGTTTACAAACATTTATAGCAATTCAACATTGCTGCGACATCCAAGTGCATGACTAGTGGTCTCATCTCATGGAGCAGCGTATGGACCACACTGAGGGTTATAATACTTATATGTTGAGTCATATGTGGCAGTGATATAATGCATGACATTTGAAGGTAAATTCATCAACTATAACTTGAAAGCACATCCAAATATGAGAAAAACAATAGTTTAAATTTTTATACTTTGTTATTTTCATAATAATTTAAAATTTTAAAATCTTTATTTATTTATCTATCTATCTATTTATTTATTTATTTAGGCTGCACCGGGTATTAGTTGCAGCATGCAGGATCATTTAGTTGCAGCATGCAGACTTCTCAGTTGCGGCATTCGGAGTTTTTTGATTTTTTTTTAAAATATTTTTATTGGAGTATAATTGCTTTACAGTGGTGTGTTAGTTTCCACTTTATAACAAAGTGAATCAGCTATACATATACATATATCCCCATATCTCCTCCCTCTTGCGTCTCCCTCCCACCCTCCCTACCCCAGCACTCTAGGTGGTCACAAATCACTGAGTTGCTCTCCCTGTGCTATGCGGCTGCTTCCCAATAGCTATCTATTTTACATTTGGTAGTGTATCTGTGTCCATGCCACTCTCTCACTTCATCCCAACTTACTCTTCACCCTCCTCATGTCCTCAAGTCCATTCTCTACATCTCCATCTTTATTCCTGTCCTGCCCCTAGGTTTTTCAGAACCTTTTTTTTTTTAAGATTCCATATATATGTGTTAGCATACGGTATTTGTTTTTCTCTTTCTGACTTACTTCACTCTGTATGACAGACTCTAGGTCCATCCACCTCACTACAAATAACTCAGTTTCATTTCTTTTTATGGCTGAGGAATATTCCGTTGTATATATATGGGCCACATCTTCTTTATCCATTCATCTGTCAAAGGACACGTAGGTTGCTTCCATGTCCTTGCTATTGTAAATAGAGCTGCAATGAACATTGTGGTACATGACTCTTTTTGAATTATGGATTTCTCAGGGTATATGCCCAGTAGTGGGATTGCTGGGTCGTATGGTAGTTCTATTTTTAGTTTTTTAAGGAACATCCACACTGTTCTCCATTGTAGCTGTATCAATTTACATTCCTACCAACAGTGTATGAGGGTTCCCTTTTCTCCACACCCTCTCCAGCATTTATTGTTTGTAGATATATTGATGATGGCCATTCTGAACAGTGTGAGGTGATATCTCACTGTAGTTTTGATTTGCATTTCTGTAATGATAGTGATGTTGAGCATCCTTTCATGTGTTTGTTGGCAATCTGTGTATCTTCTTTGAAGAAATGTCTATTTAGGTCTTCTGCCCATTTTTGGATTGGGTTGTTTGTTTTTTTGATATTGAGCTACATGAGTTGTTTGTAAATTTTGGAGATTAATGCTTTGTCAGTTGCTTCATTTGCAAACACTTTCTCCCATTCTGAGGGCTGTCTTTTCATCTTGTTTATGGTTTCCTTTGCTGTGCAAAAGCTTTGAAGTTTCATGAGGTCCCATTTGTTTATTTTTGTTTTTATTTCCATTTCTCTAGGAGGTGGGTCAAAAAGGATCTTGCTGTGATTTATGTCATAGAGTGTTCTGCCTATGTTTTCCTCTAAGAGTTTGATGGTGTCTGGCCTTACATTTAGGTCTTTAATCCATTTTGAGTTTATTTTTGTGTATGGTGTTAGGGAGTGTTCTAATTTCATTCTTTTCCATGTAGCTGTCCAGTTTTCCCAGCACCACTATTGAAGAGGCTGTCTTTTCTCCATTGTATATTCTTGCCTCATTTATCACAGATAAGGTGACTATATGCGCATCAGTTTAGCTCTGGGCTTTCTATCCTGTTCCATTGATGTATATTTCTGTTTTTGTGCCCGTACCATACTGTCTTGATTACTGTAGCTTCATAGTATAGTCTGAAGCCTGGGAGCCTGATTCCTCCAGCTCCATTTTTCTTTCTCAAGATTGTTTTAGCTATTCGTGGTCTTTTGTTTTTCCATACAAATTGTGCAATTTTTTGTTCTAGTTCTGTGAAAAATGCCATTGGTAGTTTGATAGGGATTGCATTGACTCTGTAGATTGCTTTGGGTAGTAGAGTCATTTTCACAATGTTGATTCTTTCAATCCAAGAACATGGTATATCTCTCCATCTGTTTGTATCATCTTTAATTTCCTTCATCAGTGTCTTATAGTTTTCTGCATACAGGTCTTTTGGCTCCTTAGGTAGGTTTATTACTAGGTATTTTATTCTTTTCGTTGCAATGGTAAATGGGAGTGTCTCCTTAATTTCTCCTTCACATTTTTCACCATTAGTGTATAGGAATGCAAGAGATTTCTGTGCATTAATTTTGTATCCTGCTACTTTACCAAATTCATTGATTAGCTCTAGTAGTTTTCTGGTTGCTTCTTTAGGACACTCTATGTATAGTATCATGTCATCTGCAAACAGTGACAGCTTTACTTCCTCTTTTCTGATTTGGATTCCTTTATTTCTTTTTCTTCTCTCATTGCTGTGGCTAAAACTTCCAAATCTATGTTGAATAATAGTGGTGAGAGTGGACAATCTTGTCTTGTTCCTGATCTTAGAGGAAATGGTTTCATTTTTTCACCATTGAGAGCGATGTTGGCTGTGGGTTTGTCATATATGGCCTCTATTATGTTGAGGAAAGTTCCCTCTATGCCTACTTTCTGGAGGTCTTCTATCATAAATAGGTGTTGAATTTTCTCGAAAGCTTTTTCTGCATCTATTGAGATGATCATATGGTTTTTCTCCTTCAATTGGTTAATATGGTTTATCACATTGATTGATTTGTGTATATTAAAGAATCCTTGCATTTCTGGGATAAACCCCACTTGATCATGGTGTATGATCCTTTTTATGTGCTTTTGGATTCTGTTTGCTAGTATTCTGTTGAGAATTTTTGCATCTATGTTCATCAGTGATATTGGCCTGTAGTTTTCTTTCTTTGTGACATCTTTGTCTGGTTTTGGTATCAGGGTGATGGTGGCCTCATAGAATGAGTTTCGGAGTGTTCCTCCCTCTGCTATATTTTGGAAGAGTTTGAGAAGGATAGGTGTTAGCTCTTCTCTAAATGTTTGATAGAATTTGCCTGTGAAGCCATCTGGTCATGGGCTTTTGTGTGTTGGAAGGTTTTTAATTACGGTTTCAATTTCAGTGCTTGTGATTGGTGTGTTTATATTTTCTATTTCTTCCTGGTTCAGTCTCGGAAAGTTGTGCTTTTGTAAGAATGTGTCCATTTCTTCCAGGTTGTCCATTTTATTGGCATATATTTGCTTGTAGTAATCTCTCATGATCCTTTGTATTTCTGCAGTGTCAGTTGTTACTTCTCCTTTTTCATTTCTAATTTTGTTGATTTGAGTCTTCTCCCTTTTTTTCTTGATGAGTCTGGCTAATGGTTTATCAATTTTGTTTATTTTCTCAAAGAACCAGCTTTTAGTTTTATTGATCTTTACTATCATTTTCCTCATTTCTTTTTCATTTATTTCTGATCTGATCTTTATGATTTCTTTCCTTCTGCTAACTTTGGGGTTTTTTTTTTGTTCTTCTGTCTCTAATTGCTTTAGGTGTAAGGTTAGGTTGTTGATTTGAGATGTTTCTTGTTTCTTGAGGTAGGATTATATTGCTATAAACTTCCCTCTTAAAACTGCTTTTGCTGCATCCCATAGGTTTTGGTCATCGTGTTTCCTTTGTCATTTGTTTCTAGGTATTTTTCGATTTCCTCTTTGATTTCTTCAGTGATCTCTTGGTTATTTAGTAGTGTATTGTTTAGCCTCCATGTGTTTGTATTTTTTACAGTTTTTTTCCTGTAATTGAAATCTAGTCTCATAGCATTGTGGTTGGCAAAGGTACTTGATACAATTTCAGTTTTCTTAGATTTACCAAGGCTTGATTTGTGACCCAAGATATGATCTATCCTGGAGAATGTTCCATGAGCACTTGAGAAGAAAGTGTATTCTGTTGTTTTTGGATGGAATGTCCTATAAATATCAATTTATATATCCATCTCTTTTAATATGTCATTTAAAGCTTGTGTTTTCTTATTTATTTTCATTTTGGATGATATGTCCATTGTTGAAAGTGGGGTGTTAAAGTCCCCTGCTATGATTGTGTTACTGTCGATTTCCCCTTTTATGGCTGTTAGCATTTGCCTTATGTACTGAGGTGCTCCTATGTTGGGTGCATAAATATTTACAATTGTTATATCTTCTTCTTGGAGTGATCCCTTGATCATTATGTAGTGTCCTTCTCTGTCTCTTGTAATAGTCTTTATTTTAAAGTCTATTTTGTCTGATATGAGAATTGCTACTCCAGCTTTCTTTTGATTTCCATTTTCATGGAATACCTTTTTCCATCCCCTCACTTTCAGTCAGTATGTGTCCCTAGGTCTGAAGTGGGTCTCTTGTAGACAGCATATATATGGGTCTTGTTTTTGTATCCATTCAGCCAGTCTATGTCTTTCGGTGGTAGCATTTAATCCATTTACTTTTAAGGTAATTACTGACATGTATGTTCCTATTACCATTTTCTTAATTGTTTTAGGTTTGTTATTGTAGGTCTTTTCTTTCTCTTGTGTTTCCTGCCTAGAGAAGTTCCTTTAGCATTTGTTGTAAAGCTGGTTTGGTGGTGCTGAATTCTCTTAGCTTTTGCTTGTCTGTAAAGGTTTTAATTTCTCCATTGAATCTGAATGAGATCCTTGCTGGGTACAGTAATCTTGGCTTTAGGTTTTCCCCTTTCATCACTTTAGATATGTCCTGCCACTCCCTTCTGGCTTGCAGAGTTTCTGCTGAAAGATCAGCTGTTAACCTTATGGGGATTCCCTTGCATGTTATTTGTTATTTTTCCCTTGCTGCTTTTAATATTTTTTCTTTGTATTTAATGTTTGATAGTTTGATTAATATGTGTCTTGGTGTGTTTCTCCTTGGATTTACCCTGTATGGGACTCTCTGTGCTTCCTGGACTTGATTGACTATTTCCTTTCCCATATTAGGGAAGGTTTCAACTATAATCTCTTCAAATATTTTCTCAGTCCCTTTCTTTTTCTCTTCTTCTTCTGGGACCCCTATAATTCGAAGGTTGTTCCATTTAATGTTGTCCCAGAGATCTCTGAGACTGTCCTCAATTCTTCTCATTCTTTTTTCTTTATTCTGCTCTGTGGTAGTTATTTCCACTATTTTATCTTCCAGGTCACTTATCCTTTCTTCTGCCTCAGTTATTCTGCTATTGATTCCTTCTAGAGAATTTTTAATTTCATTTATTGTGTTGTTCATCATTGTTTGTTTGCTCTTTAGTTCTTGTAGGTCCTTGTTAAACATTTCTGGTATTTTCTCCATTCTGTTTCCAAGAATTTGGATCATCTGTACTATGATTACTCTGAATTCTTTTTCAGGTAGACTGCCTATTTCCTCTTCAATTTTTTGGTCTGGTGGGTTTTTACCTTGCTCCTTCATCTGCTGTGTGTTTCTCTGTCTTCTCATTTTGCTTAACTTACTGTGTTTGTGGTCTCCTTTTCGCAAGCTGCAGGTTCGTAGTTCCCATTGTTTTTGGTGTCTGCCCCCAGTGGCTAAAGTTGGTTCAGTGGGTTGTGCAGGCTTCCTGGTGGAGGGTACTAGTGCCTGTGTTCTGGTGGATGAGGCTGGATCTTGTCTTTCTGGTGGGCTGGATCACATCCGATGGTGTGTTTTCGGTTGTCTGTGACCTTATTATGATTTTAGGCAGCCTCTCTGCTAATGGGTGGGGTTGTGTTACTGTCTTGTTAGTTTTTTTGGCATAGGGTGTCCAGCACTTTTGCTTGCTGGTTGTTGAGTGGAGTTGGGTCTTAGCGTTGAGGTGGAGATCTCTTGGAGAGCTTTCGCTGTTTGATATTACGTGGAACCAGGAGGTCTCTGGTGGACCAGTATTCTGAACTCAGCTCTCCCACCTCGAAGGCACAGGCCTGACACCCGGCCGGAGCACCAAGACCCTGTCAGCCACACGGCCAGGTACGTGTGGAGTTTCTTGCCTTTTGGGAAATCTGAGGTCTTCTGCCAGTGTTCAGTAGGTGTTCTGTAGGAGTTCCACATGTAGATGTATTTCTGATGTGTTTGTGGGGAGGAAGGTGATCTCCACATCTTACTCCTCCACCATCTTGAAGGTCTCCGGAATGTGAACTTTTTAATGAAGCCTGTTTTAAAATTTATAGTTCTACATTATTAAATGAATTAGGAAAACAAAATGTTTATTTATTTTTAACCCTAATTTACAGAAGGTGCAATAAGCTTCACTAGACTTTTTTGTCAAAAACAGACACAGCTTTTCTATATGCAGTTATGAGAGCAAACCAAATGATGACAGTGGAAGAAACTCCAAAAAATGAAGATCAATAGAGTTCATAATGGTTTTACCACAAAACATATATCCTTGTATATTGAATTTGGTTTTTTAGTCAGTATTGATGGTGAAGTGCTAAAATTAAAGTATATTACTTCAGAGATGTACTGGTTAGTGCAGGATTAAAACCATTAAAAAAATAAAGAACATATGCAAATTTAAATCAAAAGAATTCTTTGAAAGAGTGTTGAATTCAAAAGCTGACAGTGAGAGATATTCAATAACTCTTACTTAAACATTATAATTCTATGACTTCTTATAGAGAAGTACTTTGGTTTGCTATGAAAAATAATCTATATTAATTCCCAAGTTATAAGTAAAAGATTACAACAAAGATGTCTGTTTGAACATGTTGGGTGTATCTGTGGCAAAGAAAGTAGCTCAAGTACTGTTTTCCAATGATAACATAGCTCAAAACTGGGAACTGGCTAATGGTAAGAAGAACGGATAATGGTAAGAAGCCAGTGACACATTTTTAATTGCAATTTGTTGAATGCACAGATATTGCTAATACAGCAAATCTTTTAGTATAACTACAATTTGAAGATGATGCTAATATGAAGGAAGATTTTCTTTTTTTTTTTTCAGGCTCATTGCCAACAAACACAACTAGCTCTGAAATGTATAAACGTAGTCA
Source organism: Balaenoptera physalus (assembly GCF_965194825.1). Classification (NCBI taxonomy): domain Eukaryota; kingdom Metazoa; phylum Chordata; class Mammalia; order Artiodactyla; family Balaenopteridae; genus Balaenoptera; species Balaenoptera physalus. The sequence continues at coordinate 30,474,903 of NC_138891.1, forward strand.
GCAAATGTGGTTTGGAGTTCAAGCTTTATTTTATAATTATAAAGCTGACTATTTTAAAAATTGTTATTGTGTGGCAAGGCATGATATTTATTAAGGGGAAAAGTTCTCTTGAAACTGTGTAAACTAGAGAATAAACTCTTAGTGTATTTTCAGTTGGGCCCCAAACTTCTAAAGATGTGATTTTACAGCCATGCTTGCTCATTTGTCTGATATCTTTGGTACTTTTAATTATCTTAATACTCCCATGCATTGAAGGAATGGAACATATTTTTTGATGGCAGATGAATCAAAGGAAAAAAACTGAAATTTAGAGGCTTGAAAGAACAGAATTTCTACAGGTTGTTATATGTTCCATTATTTAACAATAATTATCACTGAAAATGGTGATTGTCTTGATATTGTTTACCTTTAAAAAGTTATTATCAAATGCCTCATGTGCTTGAATATTGTGAATTTCATCTTCCACAAAATAATGCATAGAAATTTCCACATATGGTAAATTCGTGGCTTTGGAAATTATTTTTCACCTAAGTATAATTTGAATTTAACTATAACTTTATAGGATAAATTATTAAAATCACCTATTGATGAAGAATTTAACATAAATTTTGAATATAGAGCATCACTTACTTCATTTTAAATTAAAGTTAAAAACAAATATCCTAAGCTTTCTGAAATTACTTTAAATCTACCTGCCAACATACCTTTGTGAGACTAGTTCTCTACTACAAGTGTTATGAAAGGATAATATAGAAACAATTTAGTTATGCATTATCTCCTACAAGTACAATAGTTATCAATATACTCTATATCAGATAAATTAACAGGCAAGAAGCAAGCTTATTTTTCACATTAAAGACAAACATTTTATGTTTATGTTGTTTATTCAGAGTGAACATATAGGGGGTTAATATAGGGAGTTGTTTTATCACTTAAAACTTTTTCTTCTTGCGTTGAGTTATGACTGCAGAATGCCACACAGCTCATATAGCTATACTCTATATCAGGGGTCCTCAACCCCCAACTGCAAACTGCTATGGGTCCACAGCCTGTTAGGAACCAGGCCACACAGCAGGAGGTGAGCAGCGGGTGAGCCATCTAAGCTTCATCTGCTACTCCCCAACACTCCCCAATCATTCACATTACCACCTGAGCTATTCCCTCCACCCGCCCCACCCCAGGGAAAAATTGTCTTCCAGGAAACCAGTCCCTGGTGCCAAAAAGGTTGGGGACCTCTGCATATTAATCATTTACAAGCACATTTTCAATGCATTATGTTTGATTTTTGTAATTCCTTTATTTCATCCTATTTTATTTGTTTTGCTTACATTTATTGAAATATAATTTTGTCTGTTGAATCTTACAGTAAAAAATTTGCTTTGTATTTAGTATTGTCTTGGTTTTTTATTTTTAATTCCAAAATAATTCATATTTATTGTATTTTACTAACGTATCAGTTGACAGCCCATTTGGAAATAAAAACTGGTCCTTCACCTCACAGATAGTTTGAGAAGCACTGCTCTAGAGTATTAATAAAGACACATAGAAGAGGCTAAAATATGGAGCGAATAGAGAAGGTGAGAGAGGGTCAGATGAAAGTGAAGAACAGGCTCGGAAAAGAAAAAAGGGGAGGGGAGACATTGAAAGGGATAACGGGTAGAGCACATAGTGGAAACTTGGAGTATATCACCTTCCATCTAGTCAGCTCCAAGGAATTTCCAGGTTACAGGTGCTGTCATACTTAAGGGAGGCTCTGGGGTCATGACAATGGAGGTCATTGGTGTCGAAGCTGAAACTACTTTGCCCAATGACAGCTATACGGACAATAAAGTCTCTGAGAGAAAAAATCCCTACAAGTCAGAAAAATAAAATGATAAAGAAAATGAAAAATATGAAGGTGTAGTCTTGGAAGCAAATAGATCATGTCAAAATGGGGAGAGGAGAGTAACCATCAGATGTCATCAACTTCAAGGGAAGAGAGATTTTTAAACAGTGATGGTGGAATAATGGTCTGGAAGAGGCATCAAGGAATAAGGAGGAGGCTGTCCCTCCTTGCACCTTGAGTAGGAGAAGTAGAAAAAAATTCACTTCCACTGTAAGGTCCTCTAATGGAAGAGGCACCTCCAGGAGAAAATTCACTTGAGTTTCAGGGAACTGAAGCAGCGCTAGAAAAAAAATATGAAGCTTGTGCTATAAGTAGAGTTTCTACCTCACACGGGGAGGGGGAAGGAGTAAAGACAGTCCCAAAGTGGAAAAGTAGGTGTGTTAGGAAGGTTGGGCAAGCCGTATCAGCATGAATTTCATGTATACCCAGGATGGCTACCTAAGGTAATAGGTGAACTGTATAAATTAAAAACACTGAAGTTCAGGAGAGTTAAGAAATAATGGGAAGTGTTGCTAAAAGGAGCTGTGAGTAATGAGAATTTTATTATTACAGAATTTTGTGCCACTAAGAGGCCTAGAGTAGGCAAAATGATAACCTGCCCCCCACCCCCGACACCCGCATCAAAGATGTCCAAGTCCTAATACCCACAATCTATGGATATATTACTTACATAGCAGAAGTGACTTTGTTGACGTGGTTAAATTAAGAATTCTGAGGTAGAGGTAAGGAGAGTATCCTGGATCATCCAGGTCAGACCAGTGTAATCACAAGGTCCTTATAAGAGGCAGGCAGTAGGAGTCAGAGTCAGAGGAAAGGAGAGGTGCTGATGGAAACAGACCAGAGAGATGCAGTTGCTGGCTTTGAAGATGGAGGAGGGGGCCAGGAGCCAAGGAATGCAAGCAGCCTCTAGTAAATGGAAAAGGCAAGAAAAAAGAAGAAGTTCTTCCTTAGAGCCTCCAGAAGAAAGGTGACCCTGCTGACACCCAGTTTTGACTGCTCCTCTCCCAAACTCTAAGACAATAAATGTGTATTATTTCAAGCCACTTTGTGGTAATTTGTTCCGGAAGCAACAGGAAACGAATACACTGCCACTATGTTTTAATTATAAAGTGTAATTGTAATGATAAAATACATTATATTTTATACACACACATACACACAAATACATGCACAACACACACATATAATCACAGAGGATTTGCAAAATCCTGCATTACACCCAAGATATAAGCAAGTGCAAAATTAAACTATTTTACTTACTGGTTTGCTCTGAATTTTCAAGTTTTGTATAAAGTTGATAGATTAAAAAATTGATTTCTATTAATTAATCTAATCATAATGACAAATAACACTGAAAGGATGGATACAAAACAAATATAATCAATCTCCTAATTATAAAAGGATTACTAAAGTCAAAGTGTAAATATACAAAATTATCATTTAAAGGAAAAACCTTCCAAAGGAGTTCAATATAATAACGTTAAAAAATTCAGAAGGAGATGCCTCTTAGAACTGAAAATGGAGAAACTCATTGCTGAGGACTTTGAAGTCTCTTAGAAATTTATTGATTTCAGAAAAAAAAGGTGCAGGAGTGTCACTACTAAGAGAGAAACCCGAGAGGCTTTGCACAAACATCTGTTTTTACTAGCCTTATTATACAGCAATAAAACCCTAAGTGGTCCTAAGGCACGGCCTTAGGACGTGCCCACCAACAGCTAAAACAGTCATTACACATGTACTGTGTTCTCACCCCTGCCCTAATGAAGTTTGACAGCCACCCAGTACTTTTTTATTTACATGCTTATTATAAAGTCTCACAGGTAAAACGTTTCTGAATGTTTTCAGAACACGTTTTATTTTAGTGCTTTCAAATGTTTTGAGGATAATTGTTAGAGGGATGGGGAAAAAGTATAGGAGCTCAGCCTGAGAATAAAAAATCTGTTTTGGCATTTTAATGTCTAAAGACTCGAGAACTGCCAAAAGTTTGCTAATCGAGAAGCAGTAGAAATTCACAATCAGTCCCCAAAATATAAAACAATTCTATTCACTGCAAAAATATGTTTACTGCATTTACTTACTGGCTGTTTAGCACAAATGTTTTTTGTCCCAAAGTGGAAAAGCTGGCAATTCTTTAATTTCCAAAGTGCTCATTGAGTGCAGCTGTAGATATACAAGGCTTTTGTTAATGGCCTATCCAGGTACCATTTGCTTCTCTTTTGTCAGATACTGCCTTTATTTGAAGTCAACAGAAGCCCTTCCCCTTTTCCCTCTGGCACCATTTGTAGTTATTGGGTTCACAAGAGAAAGCACAGGCATCAGGGCATGGACTGATTTTGCTTTGAACCCATTCAAATGCAGCGTTGACATTTTTGGGATAACTTTAAATTTTTTGCTTCCTAATGTACCATAGTCTTCAAAAATAGCCCAGAGTATGGCATCTGGGACTCATCGACATTAAAATATCTGCTACCCAGAGTAAAATTCCAACAATAACTACAGTTTTTTAACAGCTCAAGAAACACACCTTGTACTTGAAGGAATTTCACTGTCATTTTTAAAAGGCAATTTCTTTAGTTGAGCCATAGTCTCACCTCCCTTACTGGATCCCAAATTTCCTTTTCAAGTATGAATCGTAAGGGGTCAGCAGAGTAGCACTGGTTGATAGAATCTCAGCCTCCCGATGCATGCATAGTCGTCAGAGGAAAAGATTACCTTTAATGTATAGGAATAATGACTCCAAGAATCAGTAAAATAATTCTGTTGCCCATAAAACTAAATCAAGATTACAGCTGCCTTATCTCCTCTTTTAGAATAAGGAGGTTTAGTGTTGAAGAGAGAGAAAAAAATAGTAAAACGAGTAAATTTTTTAGGAGTCCCAATATTTAATAAGTTATCATTTGTGTGCACAACTATTTTAAAAGGAGGGGAAACAATGAGGAAAAGGACCCTAAAGAGTTAAGTCTATAAATGCACTCTTGGGTGGTATAAGGGGATAAGCTGGAGCATATAAATCACAGGGGCATCACCATGTCACCTGGGGCTCAGCCCATCAGCAAAGCAGGCACTAGCTAAAGAGACACTCAGGTTCCTTCAAATGAGAGGACCTTTCTTTGAAACCCAACCTTTTCAGCTTCCACCAATTCAGCCCCCTTTTTACTAGCATTTTGCTACCACCTCTTCTTAAAAGACTTAAAAGAAACCACTAAAATAACCACTATAGAAGTCTTAGAGATTGTTACCTAGAGTGAGTATCACATTTATCCAAAAGAGTTCATATATCTGTTTAGCAATATTCCTCTGAGTAAAATAGGAAGCTCAAAAAGATGTTTGATGGAACAGGTATTTTGGGTATTTGCTTCTAAGGCCACTTTAAACTTCACAGTAACCCTCTAAGGGAAATAAAACTCCTATTAAAGGCTTAATTAAGTTTAAAAGAACTCTAACAGGAAAACATTAAAGCCACACCGCCACTGCTGACTCCAGGCATTAATACCTATAAAGAATATCTAAGAAGCAGAGGTGGGCCTAGAACATTCAGAGATGTATGGATCTAAATTTCTGCTTCCACACTGCATTTTTAGCCATTATGTTGGTGCAAGACTGAAGACTCTAGAACATTCTGAAGCATTAATTCTTCAACAACCTCTGTGGATTTTATTTCCCATCACTTGTTTTCTTCTAGGCCTAGAAGCTTGATCATTATAGATCATATAAAAATCATTATCATTTTTAGCCATTATGTTGGTGCAAGACTGAAGACTCTAGAACATTCTGAAGCATTAATCCTTCAACAACCTCTGTGGATTTTATTTCCATCACTTGTTTTCTTCTAGGCCTAGAAGCTTGATCATTATAGAAGGTGACGATGGGAGGTTACGTATGGAAGGAGGTATATCAGGTCAGTGCCAACAGGTCAGGAAGGCAGAAGTTCTAAAACTAAATAAACTTCCAGTTATAAAATGAATAAGTTCTGGGGATCTAGTGTACAGCATGGTGATTATAGTTAATAATACTGTATTATTAACTTGAAAGTTGCTAAAAGAGTAGATCTTAAATGTTCTCACCAGAAAAAAAAAAAAAATGGTAACTATGTGAAGTGGTGGAAGTGTTAGCTAATGGTGGTAATCATTTTGCAATATGAGTGTATCAAATCCACACATTGTATACCTGAAACCTACACAATGTTATATGCAAATTATACCTCAATAAAGGAGGAAAAAATTAATTAAATGTATGTTAACATGGTCCAAGAAATATGTACTATTCAAAAACACTTATCTTCAACAATCCCTTAAGCTTCTGACCTTATTTCCCCCCCAACTTTCCTTAAAGATAATCAGCAAAACATATTTTGAAAAATGGATGGCAGAGAGAAGAACCAAATTTGAGCAGAACCCAAACTCAGCCTTCAGAGTGTGTGTTTCTGTATGTGAAGGAAGAAGAGGGGGAGGTGGGAGAAAAGAGGGGCGGGATGTGAGTTTGCGTCATTGTGATGAAAGCTAGACACCTCAGTTAGCCTGCCAACTGATGATCAAATGGGAAACTGTTGTGCTCTGTTTCAGAACTGATTGACATTTTAATTATTCTACAGCTGGAAGTGTTAATCACACCAGAGAATGAGGGCATAATTCCCAGCTGGTAAAATTTCACACAATAGCTTGGCAGGCACCAACGTGCAGATAGTTTAAATCATTTGTTAAAGAAAAAAAAAATCAATATTTAAAATCCCTTCACAAATTAAACCAGCAACAGTAGATTTATAGTTAAAAATCTCCTTAGCTATGGTCTGTACTTCTTATTTTTGACTGCCAGAGAGTCAAAACATTTTATGAATCTGAGGAAATTACAAATTTAAATATAACTAATTTGAATAATGTGAGATGATTAAAAGAAATTAAAATAATTAATTTAGTTTTGTTTATAAAATGAAAACTATTACTATTCAAACTGATGCATTATTCTTATTAACACAAGCCTCTCTCTCAGAAAGCCCATGTGGTCTTTAACTGATTAAATGTCTCAAAACACATGTTTAATTCAGAGAAACACTTGTTTAAGTTAGTTCTTTATATACTTATCTGATCATAAGAATCACCTAGACTGTTATTACAAACTCTCTTAGAACTTCCAATTTGATAGCTCTGGAATGAGCCCTAGGAATCTGAATTATCAAAACAGACTCTGGGTGATGCTTTTTTAAAATCAGACAAGTTTGGAAATATTGGAATGAGTATTTGCATTTTTAATTAAACTTTATTTAGTTCTATTTGCATATATAGAAAATATCTGTTTTTTCCCAAATTTATTCTGTTTTTTCTATCTTTTTCTCCACAAGAAAGAAACAACTACTAAACTTAATTAAAATACAAAATTTCTACCTATTAGTTTTGATGATAAAAAATAAACTTGAAAAAATTTTTCCATCAAATTATAATAAAAATTCTAGTTTTGACATGTAGTAAAACTTTCAACAGTCAAATATTTTTCAAATTTTAACTTAGTTGGAAACCCTGAGAATGTGAATGTGCTTTCCTTTTAACAGAATGAAGTTTTCAACAGAAAACGCGTTCTAAGAGGATACTATTAACTTATATATTAACATTTTGTCTTCAAAGCAAGTTTTTCTCTAGATTTTCCTTAATCTGTATGAAAGTGTCAAGCTTCAAAAATAATTACAAAGATGTTTTTAATACAAGTGAAATACACACCAACCAAGGTATGCCAGTGCCCCTGATTAATCGGAGAAAGTCTTCAAGGAAAGGGCTGAGCTGTCCAACATTTGTGCACCAGGTTTTATTCGAAGTAAAAAAGTAACCCTGAGATAGCTATTACTATTATCATTATTATAATCCCCATTTTACAGACAAAGAGATGGAAATATAGTGAAAATAATTTATCCAAGATTACACATTTATCAAGTTATTAACTAGCAGATATGAGAACTGAACCTATGAATTCTGGCTTTAAAAAAAAAAAAAAAAAACAGAAACCCAAACCTTGTATCTACCTCTATAATACACTGCTACTTCATTTTTTATCTTTCTCCTAAATATGTTGATGAAATGCAATCATTCTTAAGGCGGTATCCTCCATAATCCAATAGACTTTTTTTTTTTTTCCCAATTTCAGGATAAAAATCTAAAAATATTGACAGCTTTCGGTTTAACAGGCTGTGGAGCCCCCATGTGTCAGAGGTTGTCCAGGGCACTCAACAAGCTGCTACTGCTGCTGCTATAGCTGCTGGATTTAAACCTAGGAAGGTAAGGAAACAATGGTATGGCAATAAATAGAACTGACTTTCAGAACTAAAGGTTTAGGAAGACATTCTCAGAAAGTCTTCAAGTTGTGAAATAAATGGATCTGATTGGGTTATGTTTCAGAGATCCCTTAACTAAACTGAGGAAGTAGGGACTAGACTGGTGGTGATCTCCATATTTGAAAAGGATCACCTTCCCATTCCACACCCATTTCCTCTCCCCCATCCCTTTGCTTCAGCAAAGAAGTGGCTTCTTGTTCAGTCATCTAACTCTTTTTTTTTTTTAATTTACTTGGCCGTGCCAGCTCTTAGTTGTGGCATGTGGATCTTCATGTACGGGATTTTTAGTTGCAGCATGCGGGATCTAGTTCCCTGACCAGGGATCGATCCCAGGCCCCCTGCATTGGGAGTACAGAGTCTTAACCACTGGACCACCAGGGAAGTCCCTGTCATCTAACTTTTAATGGGAAAAATTATTTTTTAAAAAATAACATCATTCTAAGACCTATGTTGTTCTATTTCAACAAAGAAGTAAGCTCAGTCTGACTTTTAGAATAAGATTTACTTTTAAAATAAAAAAATAGTTGTCTATAAATGTTATACACTCTGAATTTGTTTCTTAAGAAAACTGAAGCAAACTGACTCTGCTCCATGTTGTGAAGCCTGGCCCTTGGGTTGCTGATTTACAAGCTTGACGTCTACATGCTGTATCTTTTTATGTTCCAGTTTATCATGCAGATATGCAGACCTCTTAAGCTATTAAGACATCATCATTGACGTTGCAATTTGTGTATATGTTTTATACCTCATTAAATTCTCATCTTTCTAGCTCACAGCAATAGGCTTCTGGCCTAGGCTACAACATAATCTCAAAACATAATGAAAAATGTAAAAGCGTCACAGAGGAAGTTGATGGTTGAAATCTTTACCCCAATCAATGATTTATTGGTGATAATAGCTTTATAGTCAAGTAGAAATTTGTCCATGGCACAATTCAGGTAATTTCTAAAAGCAGAAGTTTAGCATCCCGTCAGTAAATCTTTCTGTTTTGAAAAAGAGCTGTATAAATGGCACATAGAATAACAGTATGGACTGCTTCTCTACAAAATGATAAAGTTTTAGATTATCTAGTAAATGGATAATTTTTTGCAATCGATGGTATTTTCCCACTTCTGCAGTTAATAATTCAGCAAGGCAAGTCTTCCCTCTCAATCTTATGATGTTATCATGAAGAAATGTCTCATGCAATTCCAGACACTAGAGATTGTTTGAAATTTTCCCTGACCGGGTGATTAATCCCAGCCCCTGACTCAGTGCCTCAGACACAGCGGGAGACCAAGAAAGAGCTATTGGCTGAAAATAGACAATTCATTTAACTGAATAACTGTTACCTAAAATAAAAAATCACTGCCCACAGTTCACAGGAGGAAAGAATAATTAAGAAATTAAGAGATTCATTAATTATCCTTGCATACTTCTTTTTACAAAGCTATTCATCTGTTTGTTTAAACATATATATATATACAATTTTTTTTTAAAGAAAGGTAATTTTACAAAACATCTGTAGAGAGGAGCCTGGATTCTTTATATGAAGTGAAAAAAATTGAGTTTTCATAATTAAAATATTGAAATAAATTTATTTTCAAACATAAAAAATACTTGTATAGACATATAAGGAGAAATGCATTATAACCTCTTATAAGAGAATATTTTTCCAATCTGGCTATAAAGTGATAAATGTTTGTCCCAAGACTTTGACCTTCTAGTTCCTTCGGCCAACTACAACTATCACTATGAGTATATTCAGACTATGAAATATTTGTAAGATATTAGCTACAGCTTACATATAAATTGTTATATGTATCAGACTTGTGGTTGCCAAGGGGGACGAGGTTGGAAGAGGGATGGAGTCGGAGGGAGGTTGGTGTTAGCAGATGTAAGCTATTATATGTAGAATGGATAAACAACAAGGTCCTACTATATAGCACAGAGAACTATATTCAATATCCTATGACAAACCATAACAGAAAAAAATATTTTAAAAAGAATATATATGTGTGTGTGTGAATCACTTTGCTGTACAGCATAAATTAACACATTATAAATCAACTATACTTCAATAAAAAATAAATAAATAAAATTGTTATATGCAACAATCCTAAAAATCTAACAGGCCTGCAGAGATGGGTTTCTCTTTCAAGATACTGACTCAGTCCTAAGGGTAGTAGGCAGAGGAGATTGTAAAGACAGGCCCTGAGAGACTCAACCTCAAATCCATCTTGCTTCAGTGTATACACAGAGATTACAGTAAATAATATATGGGCTAAACAAATGATAGGGAATATCAACAAAATAGTAACATTTGACAAAGAATAAACCAATGGCAAAAGATAAACATTTGGCAAAGAATAAATGCCAACTTCAGATAAATAAGATTACGTTTAGGACAAAAAGAGAATAGGAAAAATAAGGCATTCTTTGCAGAATGGCTCTTCATGAAAAATACATTTTTCACTTTTTTTTTTCTCTTTTCTACTGCTCCTAACCCAGATTTTTCAGACAGGGTCCAGAGTTAAAGGAGAGCATCAGTTGGCTGCAAATAAAACGCCTGTGATTCCTTCACAGCCAGGATCAACCACTTGAGTGTCTAGTGTCAAGTGTCTAGTGCAACGTCAAGGAAATAGTAGCCAATCAATAAACATTTGCAAAATTAAAAGTGAAATATGTATCATGCTACTGCCAACAAAACTCAGCTTTTAGCAAGGTGATCAGAGATGCAAAACTACCAGCACTGAAGTATCTCTTACCCATAAATCCTGCGGAATTTATTTTAACACAGTCTCACCAGTGGGTTTTTGTTTGTTTTTGTGTAAGAGAAAATTTGGTTCATACATCTGATTTATTTCTTCTTTGATCAACGAGAATATTTTATGAAGGTCACAAAGGCCCAAGAGGGTTTTATAAAAGACTTGTTTATGAACTATTTAAAAAATTGTTTTCTTAGAAACTGGTATGATCTTTCTCTTAGCATAAACAATTTTCCTATACATATTACGTTTTTTTCTGAAAGGAATCTGAACTCTGAAGTTAACATTTGTTTGTCTTTTTCATTAGCTGGCCTACAAAGAGTGAATGTGACACAGAATGCAGACACCCACAGGCAGGAGCCAGACAATACTTGGCGTATGAATCTCACACGCAGTCATGATGGAAAGATAATACCATTCTTTTTGAACTCTTGATCATCCAAGCTGCTGCTATTTGTATATCTATGACATACCCCATCTCATAAGGCACGAGTTAACGTACTCTTAAAATATTGTATTACATAGGAATATTACATATGCAGCAATCATTGTAAATTGAATCAAATCTGAATTTTAGGGAAAAAAAATTAGGAGTCATATGACTGAAATGCCAGTATTTATGACCCTACTGCTTCTAGTTTTCTTCTTGGACCATGTGCAAATGAAACACAAGTTACGAGCAGGATGGGTGCGAGTACTTCATGTTCTGGATAGAGGGTAATGAGTCATCTGGAATTGATGTTGATAATAAAAGAACTGAGGAATTCCACAGTCAGCATCCGGAGAAAGTGACAAGAGAGAAAGAGCTACCCAGGGATACGTTTATTTTCAGAGTTTTGAGAAGTGGGTAGGGAGCATGTGCTCACATTGCTCAAGAGCTGGGTGTCTCTGTGTTTGTTTGGACATGAATAGGGATGGCCAGTTACCATCAGACCAGAAAGCCCTGGTTGGGTGGGGAAGAACTGCAGAGATGCCGCTCTGCACCCAGTTTCCACGAGTGCAGTGTAAGTGGAGGACTGACCTCATAACAGGGCAGGCACTACATTTTCTAAAAAATGAAACCAAAGGTCAGAGGAAAATGGTGAGCTTCCCTGAGAACTCAGTTACACCAGTATTTAAACTCCCCTGCATCGAAGTTAGAATTGGTCTCATATTCTAGAGCAGAACTGACCCCATAGATGGGGTGGGTATGAGGGGAAGAGTACCTGAGCCAGAGAGCGGAGTCCAGGGCAGAAGGCTACAATTAACTTCACCCTCAACTCCTTTCTTTTCTTCCTCTTTGAATTCTGGTCCAGTTTCTAGCACTTCATTTAGGTCATGTCTTAATTCTAAAGCTAACAGCATCTTTTAAAATGCCAAAGGGCAACTTGGTATAATAAGTATGCCCAACCTCTTTAAAATGAAAATTTGGGTTTCCCTGGTGGCGCAGTGGTTGAGAGTCCGCCTGCCAGTGCAGGGGACACGGGTTCGAGCCCTGGTCTGGGAGGATCCCACATGCCGCAGAGCGACTGGGCCCGTGAGCCACAGTTACTGAGCCTGCGCGTCTGGAGCCTGTGCTCCGCAACAAGAGAGGCCGCGATAGTGAGAGGCCCGCGCACCGCCATGAAGAGTGGTCCCCACTTGCCGCAACTAGAGGAAGCCCTCGCACAGAAACGAAGATCCAACACAGTCATAAATAAATAAATAAATAAAAATAAAATTTATTAAAAAAAAAAAGGAAAATTTTTCTTTTAGACCCCCAAGACTTCATTCACACCCCCTAATTTTAGTGGGGGAAAGACGATAGATGACTAAAGAAATGCTAATATTGGGATGCTATTACTTCTGAGTGATTTATCAGAATTCTAGCACCCTTAAGAAATAAAAAATAAAAGAATGGATCTTTCATTCAGTAAATATTTCTTGAGGCTGTAGCATTGTGCTGGGCACTGAAAGCGCAGTGAGCTACAGTCAAGCTTCCTGACCTTAGGGAGCTTACAATCCGTCAGGGAAGGTAAGCAGATAAAGAGATGGTTGCAACTATTCTGAGAGGGAAAGGCAAAGTTCTGCGGGAGCACACAGCCAGGCACCTTGTCTGCAGAAAGAGCCAAGGGCACGAAGGAGGCGTGGGGATGGGGAAAGGGGCAGCGAAGAGTATTTCAGGCAGAAAGGACATTTTGTGTGGAGGTGTAGAAGCAAGAGAGCAAATGATACCCTGGAAGAACTGAAAATTCAGCCTTCCTAGAACTCAGAGCACCAAATGGGTTGGGAGACTATTGGAGGAAAGGCTCCAGAATCAGGTGGGACCAAAAGTCAGATTCTGCTTTAGAATCTGTGATGGGGTCTAGGTGTCTGCATTTTCTAAAGCCTATTCTAACAGTCAAAAGAACTGAGAGTCTGTTCTTAACAAGCTCCTTTCGTGCCATGAAATTCTTTCTTTAAGGGTTTAAACCTATTCATTACTCAGTGACAGCTTGTAGTTAGCTGCCTTTTACCCTCACTACACAGCTGTCCGGGTCTTGGTGAGCAGACTCAACGAGCTGGTAAGAATGAGATTCTAGCTGGTGTTTCAATCACTGTGGTCCCTAAAATTCCTATGACAAGACACCTTGGGCCATAAATCCCCAAGTTCCACCCACCTTATTTTAACAAGAATCCCCAGCAGACTGTGATGCTGTTACTAGAGGACCATGGTGTGAAGCACTGACGCATACATTCTAAATAGGTTAATTTTACCCCTTTTAAAGGAATGTTTATTTTTTAGAAATCTAAATTGTTTTTTCCACATAGTCTATTTGAAATTTTAAAATGCTGATTGAAAAAAAAATAAAGCCAAATACAGGATTTTGGAATTTTCTTTCTCCATTCTAAAAACACTTTCTCCAAAAGAAAAGTGATTTTGGGGGGGTGGGGCTTTGAATTTAAGGGATTGCTTTAGGAATATCATTAAAATATTTAGTAAACATTTTCAGAAATAAGTTTTTAAAATATCTGTTTTTACTCTTTTCCTAATTTTTTTTTTTTTTTTCTCCACGATAGTGAAAACACTTAATCCACTCAGGGGATTAATTTCATGTAAAGTTTCATGTCTTAAAACTGAATTCATTTTTTCACTGGCATTGAACACAACAGCATCTGCAAGCCATTAAAAGGAAATTCCTTTGGAAAGCACTATAGTTTGACTCTACTGAATGATTTTTCACTTGGAATGAAGTCATTCATACATTTCATGATATTTTAAATGCAGCTATAACTTAAATTAATAAGAATAAATTTTATTTTAGTCAATATCTTATAAATCAGGTTTCACAAACTAGTTTTCTAATACTTGGTATATTCTTTTTTTTTTTTTTTTTCTTGGTATATTCTTGAAAGGCTTTGGATGTTAATTTTTATATTAAAATTATCTTTTAACCATTGTTATTAAAAGTTTCCTTATTTTAAAAAGACACTCTAAAATAGTAAAGGAATTCTTTGAAAAATATTACCCCCCATGTCACCAGCTAGAAAAAAATTCTGCATCATAACATCCAATGATTTTCCACAATAAAATATATTTTACATAGTTTAAAGGGCCTTAAAAAGGAGTACATGCAACAAATCCTGTTTTCTCACATTTCAAAACTAATTTCAGAGTTGAGTAGATTCATCCATACATTTATATACATATAATTATGCCCCCAGATTATGTTAAAAGTCACCTATATGAAAGTCTAATATTCATACAGCCTGGGAACACTTAATAATATTAAAAAATAGAAAACACTACATTTTAAAAATGTGGTCAACTTTTTTGAATCTTTTTTCTTTAACAAAAAATAGTACTAAAACAAATGAATTGTTTAAGGGAACCTTCCTTTTCTTTAAAAATCTCATTTTAAAATCCTTATATCCCTACAATCCTGCTTATACATGAATTTTGTGTCTCTCTGTATTTGTGTACTAACTGGAAACAGGCATGAAAAGAATAAAGAGATTTAAGGAGAAAATGAATTAACCCTCTTTCTTACAACAGCAGAAACATATCATTTCAAGAAATCATTTAATAGTTTCATAGAAAACTGCTTAACTTTAGAAACCATTAGTAAATGTCCTAAACCAAAAACTTGCTCCCTTGCACAGTACTCAGACATTCTTAAGTCTTTTTTGAAATGCTCTGCAATCCTTGACTGGTTCTCATTTCACTGCTCAGTCAAGAGATAATACACATTTTAATTTAGGACTAGGAAATATGAGGTCAGAATAAGGCAAGGGGGAAATGTGGTCTCACAATTTGATCTAAAGGTAGTATAGGCAAACATTGACACCCCACTCCCAGAAACATATTAATATTTAAAAAAATGGAGTCCTTTCAAATCAGATATTGGAGTGTTTACAACAAATAAACAATTATATAAATATATATAATATATATAAGTATATATAAATACATATATAAATATATATATGTCACCCATTATGAAAAAGTAAAAACCTTTACAACCCTTGTACCGTGGATCAACATTGACCAATTTTTTTTAAAAAAAATAAGTGTTTTAATTCTTACCTAAGTCTTATAGAGAAAAGAATTATTAGACATACTCTTTCTTCTTTATTTTTCCAAAGAGAGAGGAACAAAACAGTTTTTATGATAAGTGTGAAGTGTTTTATTTTACCTAACTAAGGATTCCAGCCTTTCATAACAACACTACCATCTGCTGGAATTTAAGAATATTATTGCTGAAAGCTTTGGAAGCCCTGGGTTGCATTTTTACAACTATTGGCCTAAAATGGTTTTTACTGTATATTTTTATAAAGCACTGTCTATTTCCAAAATGGAGGAGTTTACTAATAGTTGCAATCCCCCCACACCCAAGTCACACACACTGGGGAGAAAAATAAAAGAACAGCTTTAACTTCTCCCTCTCTCGATTTTCTGGACCTCCCCTTCCATTTATAAATATACAAAATAACCCATTCATTCAAGAAATAGCCAGTGACCATTGACTACGTGCTATAAATATGCCACACAACAAGAACATACAGTCGAATAAGATACTGTTCTCCAGGTCTTAGTCTACTTGTAGACCCAGACCTATAAGTAAACAATGGCATTACAACCTGGGAAGTGCCATCATCAGGGCACTGAGGCTAGAACAAGGAGCCTTACCTGTTGACAGACTAGGATAACACGTGGATGTAAATACTGGGAGAAGGGAGTTTTCCTGAGGAGCAAATACATATCTCAAGTCTTGAAATCTGAGCTGGAATCAGACAGACAAGGCAAGGACGTGTAAATTTGGAAGACACTGACAGGTCAGACTTGAAAGCAAACTTTTCACACAATGGTCACCTGTGTATATTTACACCTTACTTATTCTTCCATTCATTTAATGGATGATTTTGATTGAGCATCATCAGAGGTGAGGCTAGGAAAAAGACTTTACAATACATAACTGCAAAACATACGGTAAGTGTGATAAGAATGTGCACAGTCAGAACATTCATTCATTTACTCAGCTATGGCCCACGAATGTCGAGATACTAGAGATAAATGATATCATCCATGCCTTCAAGGAACAGGAGAAACATTTCTAAATAATCACATAAAATACAATGTGATAATTTCATCAAACTCTATACAGAGGGGAAAAAAAATGAAATGTCTCTAATCTCAGGGGATGCTATGCTCCATGGAGAAATAGCCTTAAAGAATCTGAAAAATTACTTTGCATCCACTAATTAGATAAGACAGGATGGTAAAGGTTATACGCTTGAGATGTGCAGTTAAATGGACAAGGACTGAATCAATTTCCACTCTAGTTGAAAGTTCATTAATCTCTCAGAGCCTTAGTTTCCTATATGGGAATAATAATAGTAGCTGCCTTGGAGGGTAATTACAAGGTTAAATGAACTTAATGAATGTAAAGTGCTTAGCACAATGCCTGGCTCAGCTGATTCTTGAAAAATATTGGCTCTTTCTCCTTCCTTTCCTCCTCCTCTTCTTCTAACTTTATTCAGCTTGTGAAAGCACCGGCCAGTCAGAAAGAATACATAAGCAAAAGCACGGGAAGTATGAATTAACCCAGCATGCTGGCCTGGTGAGGGAACTGCTAGCGATCAGATATCCATCCAGACACCCATACCTGTCCTTCAGTCAGCAAATACCGGATGCCTATTTTGTCTCAAGCCCAACCTCACATGTTCTAGTGTTCTAGGGGCTGCGATTGAAAAATGTGCAGAATACAGAGAACCAAATAAGTGAGTGGCCAATTTGCCTGGTTAGGAGTTTGCTAAGAAAGGCTTCATAGAAAAGCTCACATTCGAGCCCCCTTCACAGAGGAATTGAGAGCTCAGCCAGTTGTCTGTGCTGGGGATTGGAAGGCATTCCAGGCCCCTTAGTTCAAATGTAGCCTGGGCGCATGGGTCTTAAAGAACCTTTGAATTAATGTAGAGAGAAAACTCTATCTCTTGACTTAGCACGTGAAGAACAATATAAGAAGTCAGTAGCAGATGGTGTAAAGACACGGTCTGGAAGCCTGGAAGCCACTTAAGAGGGCATCCTGCCAACAGAAGCCTTTCCCTGTTACAAGAAGTAAAGGCCAGCATTAGATGGATTTTCATTCACCAAGGGTCAAACTGGATCTTCTGAAATAGAACAGCTACGTATAAAAATTTTATTAAAAGATTTAATACTGCTAATGTATCAGGTTATCTTCACTAACCCCAGGGTCCTTTCACAGGCATGCTACATAAAGTATGCAGGAATGTTGAATCAAATTATAAACTTTATTTCTAAATATATCCCCCTTAGGCATCCTCTCAAAAAATGAAAAAAGTTATGCATACAGGCCTAAATTTGCCATCACGTGTATCTCTATGAATACTGTTCTTTTATGAGACTCTTATTCTAGCCAGCAGTCATGTCCCTAGAAAACGGTGGGGAGAGTTAAACACGGGTTCTGATTTGTATTGTACATGTAAAACAATAACTCTTCATGATAAATTTACATAACCCAGGATCAAGAAGCTAAGAAAGATTACATACTAAGAAAGATTACTCAAGCCGTGCCTTAGAAGAAAGGTTCAAAACAACTGAGACAAAAACCAAAAAGGCATTTAAAATGGAAACACGGGGTGTTTTTTTTTTTTTTTTCCAACAGTTTTGCTTTAAGTTTGTGCCTGCCCTTCATGCCTTGAAGGAGCTTACATAGCTCCTTCCATCTCACCAGCCATTCTTGGCCCCTTTTTCTTTTCTGACCCTCTGCTGAGTTAAAATTTTCTGTCAGTTTGCAACTAAGTGTGGAGTTGCCATTGTCAGGGTTAGGAGCCAGGAAGTGGGAAGGTGGAGGCCTCATGGTGATGCTGGCTGACTTGACCTCTGGGGAAGAGGAAGGCTTGAATCACCCCTGGTTTTGAAATCACCCCCCTCAACTTTATCATTCCAGCAAGAGCAGTTAAAGGAAGTTTGCCATTTTCTACCCCTTTTCTTCACTGTGGAGCAGCAAATTTTAGAAGCATCTGAGGCAAAGTTCAGACCAGTAATAGATTAACTAGGCTCTCACTACAAAGAAATGTAAGACAATAAATAGGAAATAAATGGCTGAAAGGGTTTTCTCAAGCAGCAGAAATCCAAGAAGGCAGAATGCATAAAAGAAGAACATAAAGAAGAGAGATACAAAGAAAATATGTGAGGCACCATGGAGAGGCCTGTGAAATAAAGTCTTAAAAAAAATACAAAGACAACCAAAGAAAGAATAGTGTTGTGAAGGACTCTGGAAAAGGAAAAAAAAAAAAAAAAAAGAGCCAAATCAGAAAGAAAAGGAAAAGTATAAAAATTCAAAGAGAGAAAGGGAACATTAAAAGACGCTGAGCTCTCACGTGAGGCCACTGCACCAGAAAGCCCTGTCTTTTTGCCAAGACTTTGAAAACATAAAAAAGCTTAAAATGTGTTGTCATTAGCCATCGGATTAAAGTTCCAGAAGCCTTTCAGATGCACATGCTTTTAAATATCATGATAAATTATGCATCTATGACACAGATTGGGATGGCTTGGCCTTCAAGTAATCAATAATTCAAAAACTATGTGCATGAACCTAATCTAAATGGGAGTTTCAAAGTTGGATTCTGAAAGGATCCCTACCATCAACAAGAAAGATGTGCCCAGCAAACTATTTAGCTTCTCTCATAAGAAAAAGGAGTAGCTTTACCACACACTTGTATATAGAATGCTGGGGTATTTCAGCTGAATATTTTGTGCTAAATTGTCAGATGAATTATTCATGGATTTTCAAAACTTTCTCTTTTTTTTTCTAATTGTAAATTTTCCATCAAGGCTCTGGAACCACCAGCTACATGACATCTTACAGATGATTTCCATTTCTTGGAACCATGCCAGTGTGAATGTTGAGCAAGCCCGTTGAAGAAAGGAGCAGGAGTTTTTAAGCCTAGCGACATCCAAGATATGACCAGACATTTTTTCTAATATGCTGCTGTGTCAACATAAAGAAAATATGGTGACACTAGTAGTTATTTAGCAGTTTCTATTTCTACTCAAAATATTTTCCTCTAGACTTAAACAGAGTTAAGCTATTGCCAAGTGATATACAAGGCAATTGCCACAGTTATGTGAGATGTTGTATAGACTTTAAATCTGACATTTGAAATTGCTTCTAGTTGAAGAGCTGCAAGTTGTAGTTTAAATAATACATGCACAGTCAAACTCCTTTCTTGGAAAGCTAGAAAACTGAAGATACTTTTTTCCCCCAAAATTAATCTCTGCTATCTTCTGGGATAACAGCATTCAAACTTAATTTTAGGCTCTATTTTTTAGCCAATAAGTGTGAGTCTTAATTTAAGGAATTTCTTCAACTCTCTAAATCAAGTCACAGTCAGAGCCTTATTTCAAAACCATAGGCATAGACTAAGAAGGACATTGTAAATTGGTCTTACGACATATTTGTTAAATATGCAAATTAAACCAGTCTCTCTACCCTCACTTTCCCAAACATAAATCTCTCAGCTTAACTGCCTGAGTGCAGGTATGGTGATTTTCTCTGTGTTTCAATTTCCAACAGTTAAAATTCCATTTAACTAGGGCATTTTAGCTGCTCGATATTATACTGATGCAATTGCATTACAGAAATTATGTACTAAGGATGCAGTGATTAAAATTGATATTTGACTTAATTACAGGGTACAGTACATGGATATTTGAATGTAACTTAATGGAAAACAAGATGCTTTATTTGTAGCATTTATCCTTGCAGGAAACTTGCTTGTTAGTAGCTGTTGGGCCAAGTCTCAAGCTACTGACTCTTCAGGAGGAATACAGAAGAATGTGCATAAATATGAAGTTAATGATGTAGTTATCCAGCTAACGACATGAAAATTTAATATATTCCCTTCTAAATAGTGTCTCTCACAATGTATCATCTTAATTCTATTACACCTAACTAAAGTAAACAGTCAGCTGACAAATTTTCATGGCACTATACATCAAAGAGCAAATATATTATGTGAAATATGTCAGCATTTTGACTAGTAAAGAAAGAAGTAGAAAAGCGATGACTACAAGAAGGAAAGGCATAGTCCCATAATTACATGGAATTCAACTGACAAGTAACACCTAGAAGTCATTCTTTCTTCAATGAAAAAAGACCTGGTTCTAGGGATGCAATCATTTATCTTTTTTTCTTTGCTTTCTTTCCTTCTTTTTTTTTGTTTTTACAAAGCCACATTCAAAGTAGTGTTTTATATTTAAAAAATAATACCTCGTTTAAAATTCTGGTTAATTGCTTCAAATAAATACCTCTAAAACATTCACTGTGGTTAATAAATAAGCCACCATAAACTGTAATTTGGTTTAGTTTCAAGTTCTGCTTTTTCACTAAATATGTATATACACACATACACACACTCACACACACATTCCAGTTACCCTAATTTTGGGAGTGCAGAGCAATAATAAATTTTAAATAAATTTAAAGACAGATTTATCTACATATACCATAAGCATTTGATTCAAATTGATAATATAACTCTTTCAAATTTGAAAGAATTGAACTAGCTTTAACATGGGGAAAAACATGAAAACAGAAACAGGAAGAGGCATCTTCATTCAATAGGGGTTGTGATTCAAATGTAGCTTTACTCTGGAAACATATTCAGTGTCTCTCTTCTATGAGTCACTCATCCAGCAACCTCAACTATCAATACATCTGGGAAAGAGTCTGAAGAACCCAACAGACGTTACAAAGTTAGTGACCACTTGTTGACCACATATTTACTCTTATTTTATACAGAAATAAGCTTAGTCACCCAGTCTATCAGACTCAGTACATTAGAAGAAGTAAATATAAAGGAGTGAAAAAAGGGGAGATGAGAGGTATGATCATGGGTTCAGCATCAAGAAATGGCAGCAATAGCCTTGACATTGAGGGAAGAAACAGAAACTGGAAAAAAGAATTTTAAAAGTTTTGCCACTTCGAACTCCGGGACTTTGGCCATGCACTAATATCTCTGGGCCTCAATATCCTCATTTTACCCCATAGATACCTCATATTACCTCACAGGGTTGCTAAAGATTAAATTAACTTATATATGTAAAGCACTTGGAACAGTGCCCAGAGCATACTGAAAACTCAATAAGTGTTAGTTATAAAATGCCTAAGAGTCTAAGACTACTAGAAATAGAGGCAAGTAGCCCTGTCTGGCCCGGTAGTCAAAAGGAATGGAATGCTGATCTTTCCATTGCTTCGTGTGATCACCCCATGCCATTGTGGCTTTTGGAAATTGCAAAACTCCTGCAAAAGAAGGAATGAGAAGAGAGTGTGTGATTGTGATTTATAATAAGAAATATATATTTGGTCTTTTTCTGACATAGAGCTCCTAAAACCCTTAGGATTTCCTAAGTGTTGAGAGTGATAAAGGTATCTTTTGTTATGTTAATGAGATGACTTTGGAAGTCAACTAAGGATGGGGGCTGGTTGCCAGGAGAGCCAGTCACTGATTAGAGGGTTGGAACTTTAAGTTCCACCCCTCTGACCTCTGGGGAAGGCAGAGGGGCTGGAGGTTGAATTAATTGCCAATGGCCAATGATTTAATCAATCATGCCTACGTAATGAAACCAAAGCCTCCCAAAACAGGATTCAGAGGGCTTCTGGGTTGACAAACACGTTGGAGATGTGGAGAGTGAAGATGACTTGGAAGCTCCTTTCCCCATGCCTTGCCCTGTGTATCTCTCCCATCTGGCTGTTCCTGAGTTGTATCCTTTTATAATAAACCAGTAATCTAGTAAGTAAAATGTTTCTCTGAGTTCTGTGAGCTGCTCTAGCATATTAATCAAACACGAGGAGTGGTCATAGGAACCTCTGGTTAATGGACAGTGGATCAGAAGTCCAGGTTGTTACAACCTGGTAACAACCTGGACTTCTGATTGGTATCTGAAGTGTATGTGTGTTGTGGGGAAAGGACAGTCTTGTAG
Source organism: Balaenoptera physalus (assembly GCF_965194825.1). Taxonomy (NCBI): domain Eukaryota; kingdom Metazoa; phylum Chordata; class Mammalia; order Artiodactyla; family Balaenopteridae; genus Balaenoptera; species Balaenoptera physalus. Next base: position 30,497,294 of record NC_138891.1, read on the forward strand.
GACTGAGCACTTAACCTGTGGAATCTGACACTACTTCAGAGTAGATGGTGTCAGAATTGAGATAAATTGTAGGACACCCAGCTGGAATGTGAGAATTGCTTGGTGGTATGGGAAAAAAAATAACAACCAAAAAAAAAAAAAAAAATGCACATAGGAAATTGGTCCCAGAACCTTTAGACTGCCTGATCTGATTGCTAATTGTGTTTATACTGCTGAAGTAAAGCTCAAAGCCAAGAGGGGAAATACATGATATATATATATATATATATTTTTTTTTTTTTTCCAAGTAAAGTGATTTATTTTCATTTTTTTAAAATTGAGGTATAGTTGATTTACAAGATTACATTAGTTTCAGGTGTACAACATAGCGATTCAAAATTCTTATAGATTATACTCCATTTAAAGTTATTATAAAATATTGACTATATTCCCTGTGCTGTGCAATATATCTTTGTCACTTATTTATTTTATACAGAGTAGTTTGTACTTCTTGTGTTTCCCAGAAGGAGACTCTTGAGTTGAGGATTCCAGTAGAAGTTTATGTATTAGGGAGATGAGCTAAGGAAATGCCAGTAGGGTTATGGGGAACTGAGATAGGGAAGGGAGAAGAGCCAATGAAGGGAATGTTATAAAGCCAGTTTACCCCTACAGGTAACCGGAGCTTGATCTTGCTGGGGATGAGTATAGAACAAGTGCCTCAGAATCAACCCACCTGAGAGGAGAAGGAGCTGAGATGTTTATGCATCAACTCCCATCACCTTTAGTTGAGGGATTCCTCAGGGGACTTTAATTCTCCAGCATTTCAGCCTGGTGAGCAGAGCAGATTCTGGTGTAGGAGAAAGTCCTCACGCAACTGGAAGTCACAAGAGCTGTTTTACACTGAATAAAACAGTGAATCCTTGAGAGGATGTGGGAGGGCACAGACATCACCTGTTACAGTCAACTCTTTGTTCAGATTTACTTACATCCCATGTCAAGTTCATTCCATCCTGGTAGAGTTTCTAAAAAATGGTAACCATATACAATTTTAGAAAAAAAATAGACTTATAATAGGGGAGTTTAGTGGAATAGGCTCTAGGATCAGCTGCTGTAGTTGGTCGAAAGACCACAATTAATATCTATCATATCCCTCCTTTATTATCCATTCTAGCTCCCTATCACTCTCAACCAACATTTCTACCAGTCTAAGTTGCTTGTCAATTAGGATAGTCCAGACAGAGGGGTCTGAGATGCAGGTACCCTGTGTCAGGTCATGGCGGTGGCTATAATTGCTCATTCACAGTTATCAGTGAGCACGGAAGCACTAAAATGTGACCAAGTGCATTTCTAGGTTCTAGAAATACTCTTCCCTGCCCAAATTATGTAGAATGTCAGCACAGTATCTCCTCATGATATTCATGGTATGCATGTGCTAATTATTATATGATTACATAGTATAGCAACTTTTTCTTTGCTACTTGTTGGTATGACAACCCTAAGCTTTAGGTTTAGAGAAACATTAGAAGCATCATCCCCTTGGAAAACAAGGCCTTTAGTCCAACACAAATTCACCAAGGTGGGTCATAGGCAGTGATGATAAAGAAGATACTCCTACTTCACCGTTTGGTTCCCAGATTCATGTTTTACCTGTCCGGGAAAGAGCACCATAAAATGCCCATTGGTTCTAAGCCATGTTCTCTTAGGCTGGAAGCCTTTAGGTTATGTGGTAGATTGGTAGGACCAATGGATCTCTTGAACATATGCCATTGTTACCTCATTTGCTCATCAAGTGGTTCATTTGATCGAAGATGATATGTACGATCCTGTGATAATAAATCAGATATACTATGAGACCTCACATATCGGTGCTAGACAAGGCACCGTGGCATGGAAGGCAAGTCTACTCAGAATATCAATCACAGTGAGAACAACTGCTGACCCTGCTAGAATGGAAGGAGTCTAATACTATCAAAGTGAGGTCAAGTAGCTAGCTGGTCTCCTCAGAGCAGACTAACTGAGTGCATAGTACTGACAGGTGGGACTCTCAGGGGTGACAATATTTAAATCAGCCTTGGTGAGAGGCAGCCCATGCTGTCGAGCTCATGCATAGTCTCCATCTCTGCTACTCCATTCATGGGTCTATTTTTCTAGCATTTGGGTAACAGAGGACCAGATATGGCTGACATCTACTGGTCAAACCATTTTATTCATGTGGTTACTCTGTGGCTGATACCCTACAGGCATTGATCAGACACACTCATACAGGTTCATCCACATGCTGCTTCTCCAGATTGTTCCCTATCTTTCAATATATTGCTTCTTCCAGACCTTTGACCACCAGCCCAGCTATTCATCAATGCCCATGAGTCCCATGTATATCGTTAACTACTTCTCCTTAGGTATGAAATTGATTACCAAGCGCTGCTTCAAGCTCTACCCACTTGGGGAATGTCTCCTGTACTGTCTTCAAGGGCCACTTCTGAGTGGGCTAGAGTGTGGTGGCAGAAGTCCACATTTGGCTTTCATCAATGTACTCGACCTGTCTGAGAACCAGCACTGGGTTTCTTTTATTCCTGTTCTATCATTTAGTCTCAGGTATCCCCTTACAAGGTCATCGTGCTGAGTGAAGGGAAAAGTGTTAAAGTGTTGTATCAATAGAAACAGGTATATGGAGAACTGGTCCCCTGTTTGTGTCAATTATTTATGCCCTTCAGGCCTTTTTGAGCCCCATTCTGGATGTGCCACTTCCATCATACAATGGATTGCTGCTGTTGCTGCCTGATTGTGTGACTTGGTAGATAAAAATATTTTTATCTTGTGATGGGAATCTCTGGTTGCATAGTTACTTGATGTCCCATGGTCAGGAGCTTCCTGTCCTATGGTCAGGGGACAGTGACATTCTAGAAGCTATTTTTCAGCTGTAAATATTACCCTGCTGCAGATGGCAGAGTCTTGCCCTAGAACCCAAGGAGTGAATGCTATGACTCTCCTACTGAAGCTGGGAGAAACTCCACATAGCATCATTGTATACTGTGGATACCCGCAGTACACCAGTTAATTGTGCAGAGAGAAGTGGCTGAGTTAAGTATATCCATGGACTCCTGGCACTGATGAATGGCTAGGAATGCAGTCAAAAGTCTGGAAGAGGAATGCTATGACTCTTGCATTGGGGTTTAGCATCCACATAGTGTCCTCATCTACTACACAGCTCAGCATATGCCAGGTCATATGATCCAAGCAGCAAGGCAGCCTAAACCTTCCTCAAAACCCTCCCTTGGCTTTGGGCCTCACTCAAAACTAGCAATCTTCTTAGTCACTCAATAAATAGTTGGAGCAATATAACCAAAGTGGTATGTGTTATCTTCAAAATCTAAAGGGACCTGCCAAATACTATATTTCTTTCCCAGTGATAGGATGTGCAAAGTGTAACTTATCCCTTTCCTTTTCCTTCAAGGATATATATATCTCAGCATGACCCAGATCACTTGATCCCTCAAACTTTACCCAAAGGGCAGGCCCTTGAATCTTTACTGGATTTTCTCCCATATTCTGACACACATCCAGGTAACTTACAACCTCCTGGTCTCCAGATCTGATTAATCTGATGTCAGCAATATATTGGACCAGTATGATATTCTGTGGAATGTCCAGATGATCAAGATCCCTTCAGACTATATTGCGTTGAAGAGCAGGAGAATTAACACAGCCCAGAGGCAGGATTGTAAATATGTGCTGCTGTCCATTGAATACGAATGTGAACTGCTTCTGAAACAGGAGTTTCTTATGGGGACTGAAAACATGTGTGTAGAGGACGAATAGATACAAGCCCAGTGACAGAGTTTGTGTTGATTTGTCTAGTAAAGAACTGTACCCAACTCAGCAGCTACAACTGGGGCTACCACTAGGTTAAGTTTACAATAGTCTACTATCGTCTGCCATAAGCTAACTGAATCGAGTTTTTTCAGGGACTATACAGGTTCATTAAATGGAGATACATATGATTAGGATCACCATCACTGCAGCCTTGAAGTCACTGAGGTTGGTACTAATCTCGGCCATTCTACTCAGCATGAATTTAGGCTTGCTTTCGGTATACTTCCTTGGTTTGGGGTGGGACACTTTTACGGGGCTTCCAGTTGGCCTTTCCTATAATTATGGTTCTTACTCCACAGGTCACAAAAACAATGCAAGAGTTGTTTTCCAGCTGCTAAGCATATCTATCTCAATTAGGCACTCAGATAACGAGGAAATGACCATAGCATAAGGTTATATACCCATATTGGGTGCATTATGAAACAGACTTGGGTCTTTATCACTAGTCCTTCCTACTTCCTCATTCTAACAAGGTTGCCAGGATAGCATTTTGGATCCACTGGTGTCCGTTCAGACCTTGTATCCAACAGCTCTTTAAAAATCTAGGTATTTCCCTTTACCCAATGTACAGTTGCTTTGGTAAATGTCCATAAATATCTTTACAGAACAACTGAGAAGCCTTGCTGTGTCTTACGTGGAGAACTGACCCTCCCTTCAAATGATGGGCCCTGGGTCAGAGAACTGGCTCAGGTCTGGAAATTAGGCAATGGATCATGACACTTCCATTGCAGCATTTTGCTCATCCACGTTAGTTATCTATTGCTGTGTAACAAATTGCCCACAAACTGGTGGCTTAAAACAACAAACATTTATTTATCTCACAGTTACTATGGGTTAGGAATCTGGGAGCAACTTAGATGGGTAGTTCTGACTCAGTATGTCTCATGATGTTTCAGATAAGACATTGGCCAGAGATTCAGAAATGTGGGAGCTCAACTGGGACCAAAGGATCCACTCCTAATTTCACTCACATGGTTGTTGGCAGCCCTCAGTTCCTCATTGGCTGTTTACAGCATCACTTTGCAGCACATCTACCTCAGGGTCCATCTCAAGCTCATTCAGCAATGACCTGATCTCAGGTCACAGGGCCCCAGTCCTAGTTACATGCTTTCTGATTTTACATAGGCAGATGGTGGGACTGGAATTCACCTTAGTTTGAAACCTTGTTACGGTCACAATCACTAACCTTAAGCACAGTCTGATCATCAGCTATAGGAGATGCCATGCTCTGAGTTAACTGACTGACCTGAGCTTGTCAATTTCTTCCTTCAAGACACTGATGGCACTTAACAACAATTAATCAACTCCACAATCCCTAGTCACATTGCCCAATATGACTCAAATGCTAAAGATACTGCACAAACCAACATACCTTCTTTCTCCTGTACCCCATGTTAATTCACTATAGGTGAGATATTTAGTAACTGTCGCAATTATTTAATACTTGTGATGCTTTAATATGCCAGGGTTTAATACTATCCTTTCTTACCAACAATGGGTTCTTTTACGCCATGTGGCTGGTAAATATTTAATTCCAAATTCCCATTCTAAGAATCTGCTTCCTTGAACCACTTCTGTAACAAAATATCTTAGTTTGAATTTTGCCATAAGCAGATTCTGTAACAAGGTAGTGTGAGTAGTTTATTTTAGAGTTGACGCTAAGAAACCACAAGTAGGGACAGGGGAAATAAGGGAAGAGAGGGCAATAAGTAGTGTTGGTTACCAAGTCAGTTACCACCAAGGGAACCACTAGAGCTTCATCACACTGGCAAACTCTGATATCCAGGGGGGAGCAAGGGACTCTGACTTATCCCATTCAGTGGGGAAGAAAACTGGGGTATTTATACAACAAGTCCCATCCATCATCAGTTAAGGGGTGTTTCTGGGAGTCATTAAATCCAAGGACTATTGGTCTGATTGACAAGTGAGCATAGGAGTCTCCAGAAGCCAGTGAAAGCCATCAGGCACTTGGAAGTTAGGCTGTAATGTACTACAGTGGTAAGACTGGAAGGGGATAAGGGCAGGGTTCCAACAGCACGTGCTACTCGTTTTGTACTTAATAAGAAAACACTGCGTACACCAGAGGTATACCTTCCAAATAGGCTAAAAAACATGTTTAAAGATGCAGATGTGGATGTAATTAGATATTGATCTGTTTATTCCTGGTCAGGTGTGTTTTGCTTTGTTTTTCAAATATAAGTATTTCAAATCTCTGTACTGCTGAATGAAGAAGGTTTATAAATCAACCATGTTAGAGGAAACATTGTTACCTTTATATTATTTCAATGGAAAATGATGTTACAAAACTGTGGTCACAGCAACAAGGATATATTGTACAGCATAGGAAAATATAGCCATTGTTCTGTATTAATAATTACCTTAAATAGGGTATAATCTATAAAAATATTGAACCGCTATGCTGCACACCTGAAACTAATTTAATATTGTAAATAAACTATACTTCAAAAAAAAAACCATACAAAATCATTGTCATAAAGAGGGAACAGAAAGTCAGTAGGAACATATGTTTTAACAACATGCTTATCAAACCTGGAAAATGCACATTCATTTCAATGCACACAGAGTAGTCACTAAAGTAAATAATTTTCTGGGCCATAAAGCAAATTTTGTTGAAACTTTCAAAAAATTTCAAAGGACTGAAATTGTATACGGCATATTCTCTGGATACAGTAGAATTAAACTAGAAATTAACAAGAAAAAGACAACTAAAATTTCTCAAAATGAAAATTAAGCAACACACATTTAATCTTGAATCAAAAAATAAATTGCATTGGGAACTTTGAAATGAATAATGAAAATACAACAAATTAATATGTGTGGAAAAGCCAAAGCAGGGATTTCCCTGGCAGTCCAGTGGTTAATACTCTGCACTTCCAATACAGGGGGCACAGGTTTGATTGCTGGTCCAGGAACTAAGATCCCACATGCTGCACATTGTGGCCAAAAAAAAAAAAAAAAGAAGAAGAAGAAAGAAAGAAAGCAGCCAAAGCTGTACTTAGAGGGAAATATATAGCTGTAAAAATGATGTACCTATTCACTTTGAAAAACATCATCAAGCTGTACATTTAATATCTCTGCACTTTACTGTATGCTTATTAAATTTCAATTTTAAAAGTTTAAAAAACTGGTTATTATCTGATTTAATGAATTTACACTAAAATACAAATGAATGATAGCACTCAACTACTGTTGACCCCTGAATAGTAAGGGGGTTGGGGCACCAACTCCCCAGGCAGTTGAAAATCTGCATATAACTTATAGTCAGTCCTCCATATTTGCAGTTCCACATCTGTGGATTTAACCAACCTCAGATCATGCAGCACTGTAGTATGCATTTACTGAAAAAATTCTCATATAAGTAGACCCATGCAATTCAAACCCTTGTTTTTGTCAACTGTATATCTAATTTTTAAGAAAGACTTATCAAACTAAAATGATTTTTGTTACACTTTCAAGCAAAATGCCATTATAAACTATGAAAATTTCTGGTAGTCAATGTAGGAGAGTTTAGAAGCCTTTCAAATGGACCTCAAGCCAACCCATCCAGCAAAAGGTTATATGAAAAATGCATTTTAGGGACACATTTGGGTAAAACAGAGCTTAGAAAGTAAGATGTTGATGAATGATAAAAGGAAAAAAACACTAAGAAAAATAATGTCCCAACATATTTTCTTGGTTCAGACTTAAACATGGTGAGGTAGAAACCAAGGGAGCACTTTACTCACATCAACTGCACTATTTCTAGGATAACCCTTGAAAAAGACCCCCTTCAACTCTTAGGTGCCCTCCAATTTATAATCCCAAGTTTATTTCCCCTTAATTCTACAAAGAATAGAATTCTTACCCTGCCTCCTTCCACCACTGGTTATTTGATAGATTCTCATGATTTTGAAGTTCATCTTAATACTATGTATGTGACATCACAACTACAAATAGTAACAGTGTTACATTATTACTATTTGTAGTTGTGATGTCACACACATAGTTAACTCACGAAACTATTTGTTTGTTAAAAACAATGTATACTTCTTAGTCCATTGCAGAGTCAAATCTAATTTGGTTCAAATGAATCTTGTTGGTCCTTTTTAAATACTTTGACATTTGAGCTGTAACTTAATCTGAAATTTAATTTACCTGCCCTCCCTTCAACCAAGCCAAGAAGAAATGTCTCCAAATTACATATAATTTGAATGTGATCCTTTAATTTTATCTTTTACTGCAATGTACTAACCAATATAATTTCTTCTTCCTCCCTCCTCCATTAACACTTATTTCTTGTTCTTCCTGTTTCTCCATCAAAAAGTTCAAAGACAATTTATCAATCTAGTGGTGGTACTTGCCTGAGTACACAGGAAATATCAGAACAAGAACAAGGAAGCATAGCGTTCAAGAACCATCGATACAAGTAGATCACCATGTTCATTCAGAGTGAGGTTTAGCATCATTTGGAACATAAAAGAGAACAATTTCTTAACTTGGCCACTCATAGCTGTAAGGGAAATCTAATATCTGAAATCTACCCCAGAACATTTTGTGAACATGAAAGCATTTTGTGTTATAAAACACAAACACAGCTTAAAAGACTAGTCATTAGTAAACTGACAGACAAGTTTTCCCATCACGGGGCTCTGGAGTTTCTAGTGGACTCTGCATCACCTGGATGGTTTATACACAGGACCACCATTAATCACTTCTGCATTTCTGGCAAATGCATACTAATGATGTCAGAAAAAAAATAGTTCACCATCCAATAGGGAAAAAAAATCATCTAAATATAGAAAATAAACATTTTCCCTTGAATATACTCATACCCCCAAATCTGGAAATTTTCTATGCTGTTTTAACATATTGTTGATTTGGATTTTTTCTTTCTAAAAAGTTTAATAGGTTGTTCTGTTATACAAGTCACACATTACTATTATAAACAACCTAGACAACACAGAAAAGCTGAAAAACCAATCATACATACTTCCATCCTCTAGCGACAACTACTATTATGTTAATTTTTATTCATATTCCTTCCTGTTCATTATTAGTGGGGGGGCATGGGGTTTTTACTGCATAGTTATGATTGCATTGTTTAAATTTTTTATGTGACCTTTATCACTTAGATTTTTCCATGTTAGTATACAGTTTTTCATAAACTTCATTTATATGGCTTTATATTTCATCACAAATAGCTATGCAACAATCTGCTTAAGCATTTCTCTATGTTTAAATTCTTAATTGGTTTCTATGCTCTCTTTATGACTTAAAGCTTTTCTTATATTTCTAGTTTTTCCTTTTGAATATCCTCTCTGCCCCCATATTTTTAATAATTGCCAATTTGGTATTGAAATACAGTTAGGTGTCAGTGTTTTGTTTATGTATTTCACTAATAGATGATGGTTTCATTAGAAAATTGTCGTTTAAAAAAAAAAAAGAAAATTGTCTTTAAACAATTTAAAGTTTATACTTAATATTTGCTAATTTGGTAATGACATACAGCTAGATATCAGTGCTATTCCTCATACAGCTTGAGAAACTACCTCATATTAAACTAAAGCATTGATAAAAAGCCTAATCATTTGATAACAAACTTCTTCCGTAAGACACACACAGGTTCCATGCCCTTTCTAGAATTTACCCGAAGTTCAATGACTGCCCTCAGTTAGACATCCTAAAGAATCCAGATCCTTAAACTTCCTTTGCTTTTCAGCTCTTCAAATAAACTCAGTGAAAAATTTACACAGTTTAAAGGAAAATGCTCATGGTCTAGGTTTCCAACTGCAAAAGCCAACAGAAATTATATCAGAAACAACTATTCTACTCTAGCAGTGTTGAAATTGAAACACCATTATTTATAAGCTTATTTTTAACAATTTTTTATTCATTTTGGTTATACCCAACTATTATTAAAAAAACGTTTTTCAACGCACTATTTAAAACCACGTAAAGTTTCCATTGTCCCTAACTGGCATCCTATAGAGAAGATATCTTACTCTGTGGCAAAACAGCACATTATGCAGTTGGCAAAATAACTCACATCTCAGAAGTACTCTTTGAAATATTTCACATAGAATCTGTTTGTTTCTATGTAGGACACCCACACCTGTCTTCATTTGCTTAGTTTACAAAATAAAATACTACTCAAATGATAGCATACTTCCAAATGAGACAGAAATGGTTAACTCTTCCTTTTGTAATTGAAACTTGCCATCCTTAAGTGCCTAAATGTAATTATAGAAGAAAAGAAATTTCCTCTGCTTACGTACAGAATAATATTTTATTGTAATAATTAATCATCTTGAATTGAAATGCATATGTGTGTGCTGTGTGGATGACAAGCATGCATTTTAATCCTATTTCCTATATAAACAGCGATTCAGAATCTATGACAAGGAGGCAATGTTTCTATAGGGTTACCCAAGTACAAAGCATGTTGTTCACAAAATATCCTCTGTCACTTGCCCTTCTTGCAGAGATTACAGCTCTTCCTTGCTTCATGAAAACTTAGGGAATATGCCAATATAATTTTCAGTCACTGGCTAGATCTTACTATTTTTAATTGAATTAGAGTATTTGGACTTATCAATAACATTTTTAAGATTTACTTTCTGCTTTTCCGGGCTTATCTGTCTTAGTTTTTTGTGTATTTTCTATCTGCTCCATTTTTTAAGAACCATTTTGGCTTTGCACTTAAAATAAGTATCACTTTTCATGACTGAACTTATGCACGGAGGAAAAGGAAAGATGAGAAAAGAAGAACTGTGAATACAAATTGCTTCATTCTTGAACTTCTTTTTTATATGCTTCCTAACCACGTGAATACCTCAGGGAAAGTGGTCCACTGTTTTTCTCCATAGTCTCTTTCTGTTCATATGCTTTATTTCTATTACTAGTATTGTACTTTTTATTATTGTTACCAAATATTGAGCAATTAAAAACAAGTACTAATAAAGTACATGTAGGGTATAAAGCACCATATACAATGAATACCGACATCTCACCCAGTTTAGGAAATGAAATTTTACCAACATTTTGAAGACTCCTGAGAGCTCCTCTCTGCTCCTATCCATTTTTCAGCTCCTTCATAGATAACCACTTCCCTGAATTTTCTGTTTATTACTCCCTTATTTCTTCCATAGCATTTTACCACTTTTGCCACTTATATTTATTTCCTTCAATAAGGTGCTCTTTAGTTTTAGTAATATGTGCAATTATTATATTTTCACTTATAATTTTCTGCCTTATTCTTGACTAAATATTATATTTCTGAGATTTATGCATGTTGCATTTAGCTATAGTTCATTCATTTCACTGTTATATAGTATTCATCATTTATGTCCTCTATTATTAATAGAAACCACAATTATTTTCAGTATTTTGCTATTATAAACAAAGATGCTATAAACCATGCATTTGTACATGTGTCCTGGTACATGTGTACAAATCTTTCTCTGGGGTAATGGTTCTCACATTTTAGCTGTATCGATCACCTAGAGGGCTTGTGATTGTTGGGCCTCAATTTCAGTGTTTCTAATTCAGTAGGTCTGGGATGGGGCCTGTATTATGGTTCTCCATCAAGAAAGAATATATATATGGAATTATTATAGGAATTGGCTCACACAGTTATGGCGGCCAAGAAGTCCCATGATCTGCCCTCTGCAAGCTGGAGAACGAGGAAAGCTGGTGGTATAATTGACTCCAAAGCAGAAGGCCTGAGCAGGGGAAGAAGGAGATGAAGGAGCATTCCTGGAAAGTCCTGAACTGGACTTGGAAGGCCCAAGAACCAGAAGCCCCCATGTCCAAGAACAGGAGAAGATGAATATACCAGTTCAAGAAGAGAGAGAGAGAGAGAATTTGCTCTTCCTCTGCCTTTCTGGTCTATTCAGGCCCTTAACAGATTGGATGATGCCTGCCCATTTCTTTATTTCGTCTACTGATTCAAATACTAATCTCTTCTGAAACACCCTCAGAAATAATGTCTTATCAGCTATCTGGGTATCCCTTAGACCAGTCAAGTTGACACATAAAATTAACCATCTCAGAGCACAAGATTTTGCATTTCTAACAAGTTCCCAGGTGATGTGGATGATGTACATCCAGGGACCAACTTTAAGAACAACTGCTGTAGAGTATATGGCTAGGAATAGAATTGCTAGTCATGGGGAAACAGCAATTTCCAACTTATTATATAATGCCATATTGTTTTACAATGTTTCTACCAATATAGACTTCCACCAGCAGTATGCATAAATGTTTTGATTTCTTCATATCTTTGCCAGTACCTGTTAGTGCTAAACTTTTAAATTTCTGCCAAACAGGAGGGTGTGATATTATTTCTTTGTAATTTTAACTTTAATTTCCCTGATTTAACAATAGATTTGATTATATTTTCATATGTTTATTACCCATACATTCTTCCTCTTAGTTCCTTTTCTCCATTTTTCCATTGGGTTTTTCTTTTTCTTGCCAATTTATAGACGTTCTTCTATGGTGTCTCTATGAAGACTCTTACACCGCTTGTTTTAATACCTTCTAATTTTGTCTTATAAGGTCTAGGAGAAAATTGTTTCTACTTTTTATCCTTTTTGGTCATGACTGAACATATGGTTGCTTAATACAGACTTGATGATAATAGAATTATTTATTAAAAACTTGTCCCTACCAAGTACTCCGTTATCTGATGAGGGCTTATTCACTCCATCACTACTCTCAAGGTAAAGACACAGGCACCCCTATGTTAGCCTCTCCCTCACTCCCACCCCACCTTCTCCCTCCCCTGCTTCTACTCTGTCTCCTCACTCAACAGCCAGACTAATCTTTCCAAAGTACAAGTCAATTCATCTCCTCCCCTGGGTAAATTTCTCCAACGTTTTCCCTTTATTACACTTAAAGAAAAATCTCAGCTCCTTGCCATGGCAACAAGGCCTAAGGGATCCTACTCCATTCTCAGCTCTGCCACTCTCTTCCTAAATCATCAAAGCGTGGCCACTCTTGACTTGTTGCTGTTTCTCAAATGCTCTATATAATCTCCTCCTTTAGCAATGCCCTTCTCCCAGACGTTTCTCTAAAAGGCCACCCAGACTATCCTATCTAAAATAGATCCTTCACTTCCTCTTCAAACTCTTATATTCCCTATCCCCAATCCTGCTTTATTTGTCTTCAGAGAATTCATCAATACCTGACATTATCTTTGACATTATAATTTTTAATCATCTGTCTTTGTCCGCTACTAAAATGTAATCACCATAGGGTAATACGATTGTTTTGTTCATCTCAATAGCTCAGTGCCTGGAAGAGTTCCTAATAAAAATTATCCTCTCTACAAATATTTGTTAAATAAATGGGAATCAGAGTTCTTGCTTAAAGAGCCAAGAATCTGTCCATCTCCAAAGCTATTCCACTGTGCCAAGTTCTTTCTCAGCTTGACATCACAGCACACCAATGAGACACTACAATCCAGATGAAGAGATGGATTAGTTCACACCAATAATACAGACTATAACACCAGTGACACCAAAGAGCCCTGGAGAGCAATTAGAAATTAGATTCCTCAGTTCCCCCAATTTCTGAAGGAAGGTCTTTTCCCCATCTTCTACCACTTGGAAATCCCTTAGGGAGAGAAGAGTTCGACATTTGCTCAAATAGCCATGCCCTCTTACAGTATTTGGAGAGAATGGTATGACTAATAATGTTTAAATTTTATTGACACACTTGTTGTTTGGAACAGTGATTTGAAGGCAGATATTTAACCACTTTCTCTTCCAAGTTCCCTCTAAAATGACAACCACAAAAATATCTAGAAAAAGTCTATATAAATGGAGTCATACACATCACAGAAATTTCAGGGACTTTCTGTTAAAAATACTTCACACAAGTCCAGATTAAAGTCAGCATTAATTCATCGATGGTTAAGAACATGCCAGTGAATAGGATATTTAATATAGGTATAAAAGGAATCAAGATCAAGGAGAAGCAATAATCAAAGAAGAAAAATATCCCTAAACTAAAGACAGAATTGAAGCCTCAGATCAAAAAACTTCTTCAAGTGATAAGCTAAAGTTTTCATTTTGTTTGTTTGTTTTTAATTTCAATACCAAATTTGAAAATAAAATCTTCACACTCCCAAGCAGAAAAGGTAGCCCTTAAAAGGAAAGAGTCTATTTCTCATTGGAATTCTCTTCTTTAAGTAAAAACAAAAACAAAAATATGCTAAGAAAGAAAAGAGAATGTGCCACCTACCTGAGGGATCATTTGTGAGAAAAGAAAAAAATAAGAACTGTAATAAAAAGTGTTTGAGAATGGCAAAGAAGTGGTATAAAAAATTGTGGTGAGTAATAAAATTAATGAAAGTCTACATGAGGTTAAGATTTCTCTTGGAACTGTTACAAAACAAAAATTCTATAAAGAAATAAGACTCTAATAAAATAACAAATCTAATTCTGGAGATCACCTGAAAAAATCTTGGAGATGATGAGAGAAAAAATGAAAAAAGCTGGCAAATTTATCATCTGACCCAAAGGGAAGGTAACACCAGTCCTAAGCCAGTTTGCTTTCAGAGCCATTGCTTCATATTGCAGGAGGAATTTCTACTGCATTTCTGCTTGGGGTTACCATGTTAAAGATTTTAAAGGAGGTTGGAAGGAGAGATGAAAGGAAAAACCTAGGAAATTTCTCCCCTACCTCTCTGTCCTGATTGACATCTCCCACAGCAGCTGCAACCCCTTCAGGGCTCCAGCTCCTGCCAGACAGGTCCATCATGGTACCAGCTTTGACTAGGTAACCTGGACAAAGATAAAAACATATTCCCTTTAAATAAAAAAGAAGGCAAGTTACGCTATCTCCCAAAATATAACTGTGTAGATGAAAATGTTATGGCTTGGGCTTCCCTGGTGGTGCAGTGGTTAAGTGGTTAATCCGTCTGCCAATGCAGGCGACACGGGTTTGAGCCCTGGTCCGGAAAGATCCCACATGTCACGGAGCAACTAAGCCTGTGTGCCGCAACTACTGAGCCTGCACTCTAGAGCCTGCGAACCACAACTACTGAGCCCACGTGCCACAACTACTGAAGCCTGCACACCTAGAGCCCGTGCTCCACAACAAGAGAAGCCACCACAAGGAGAAGCCCACGCACCGCAATGAAGAGTAGCCCCCGCTCACCGCAACTAGAGAAAGCCCACGCGTAGCAATGAAGACCCAATGCAGCCAAAACTAAATGAATAAATAAATAAAATTTAAAAAAAAATTTTATGGTTCAAAATTAAATATTACATCTGAAAGTTATTTCTATAAATACAAGAAAATCAATAATGTTAGATACAAAAAAATCAATATTATTGTAGATTGCTGGCATTTTATAAAAGCCCTCATTTCTCATTCTAAATGAGTCTTTACTTTGCCACAACAATAAAAAAGAATTTCACGTCTTAAAAAAAAGAATAAATTAAATTTTAAATGTCTTTTCTTAGATATATTGATACAACTGTTACAAAATGGCTTATCATATTTCAGGTTAATTTTACACTGAACAAAGAATTTCTCTATTAATAACACTTGTTTATCTGTTCATATTGGTTCCTAATTTTTACTTTGAAAAATAATATGTAATAGTACAATAAGTATTAAGTATGTGTATGTATGAGTGTACAAATCAATGCAGGTGGTTTTATGTTATGGAATATATTTCCAAGCATGGAACTGTTATTTCAAAACAAGTGTATATTTTAAAGCTTAAGAGACATTGCCAGATCATTTTTCCAAAAGTACTGACATTTTTTACCTAATCACCAGCAATGAATGAGAATATTCTCTTTGTCTCCTTACCTGCAATGGACTTCACTGTACTTTTTAATTTTTGCCAGCCTTATGGGTATAAACAGATATCTAGCTTTTAATTCAATTTGCATTTTCATGGTTACTAAAGAAATACAAAATTTTTTACATTGGCAATTTGGATATACAATTTTGTGAATTGTCTTTATATGTATTTTTCTATTGGGCTGTTTGACATTTTCATGATATGCAAGACCTCTTTGTATATTATAGATCAGGGCTTTCCAGTGCTTTTCACTTCATGACACTCAGGAAATTATAATTTTATGTCATCATGGTATAAATGGACTAAGAAGCTGCCAATGACTGGGCTGGACCAGCCTGAGGATTCTAGCTCCCTCCCTACTGAAAGGTAGCCTGAAAGAGATGTAACCCATATGTGGGTCTGCTTGGAACAGATACAATAACTCCTGTTGATAACATCAACTTTGATATAGTGTATATTTTCCAAATTTATCATTTAATTATTGAGTTTGATCTTTACCTACACATTCTTTATATTGTCTAAAGTGTTTATGTTTTGTGTTGTGGCTTCTAGATTGCATGTCTTTAAGAAATCCCCTGAATTTTATCATAGTTTTTAAAGTTTTTCATCCAAGACTTTTGCAAATCATGTGTGATGAAATTTTAACACTATCTTTATTGCATATAAATATTTTAGAAGATACCAAAGTAAAAAACAAAAATACAAGATGCTTCTAACTTCTGACCGATTATGGATTATGTACTGGCTGAAATAAAACAAACATGAAAAAATTTCTCTGAAACACTTTGAATGAAGCAATATTTTAATGATAGTTTTCAAGGAAAGGAACATGAGGTCATCTAAAAATCCTTCCCCTGGGAGTTAAGAAGTCTTTTTCTAGGTGCTGCTCAGTCCCTGCCCTGGCAGACTCACAGATTCTCTTGATCTCAGTGTTGGCATTGTTAAAGAGGTATATTGGATTAAAACAACATCAGAGATATTTCTTTCTGCTCTAACATTCTACAATTCTACTGTATTTCTCAGTTACATGTTAAACAGTCAGAAGAAACCAAAAGAAATATATTTTTCAGGATAACGGTGCCATTTCCTTTGGGAAAGCCAGATGAAGATAATTCCCAGTATTAGAAACTTAAATTTCTTTTTTCCTCTTTCTTTTTGTAAAAAAATCTTGATGAAAGGCTCTTAAGGACTACTTGAATTCACTGTTGAAGTGAGCAAGGTTATGGTCTTACCCAAGGGATTTCACAGTTTATAAAAATTACTATCTCAGGGATATGCGTTAAAAAAAGGGGGGGTTCAGAATAAATTAATTATGGAAAACTAGGCAGCTTTTAAGGTCATTTTGTCAATTCTTTCCATGTTATGCAATAGAGTTTCATGAGCCAAGACCAGGGTTTAGAATAAAATGAGACATCAAAGCCACACAAGTGGATTGAAAGTTGCATATATTCTTAAGGGTTAGTGGAACTTCTTAGGGTGATTATTTTTTCAAAAAAAACTAAGATAGTCTTCAACACTCAGCAGAATCCAGCCTTACTTGATTCTGATAATATTCCATTAATCCTCCATCAGCTTAAAAGTCTCACTGAGTTTGTTAAAAGCCAGAATTTATCATTTTCATTACATGACTTAGAGAAAAAATGGTAAACGGGACATTATTCCTATAAAAATATATGTCCATAGGTATTAGCATCTGAGCAAAATCTTTTTATAATCATAGATGAGTTGCCTATCTTCCCCTTTCCTGTTCGGGACATGTCTTATCTGCCTCCGAAGGATCTTTCTTAGACGTCTCTCCAAAGGAACTTCATTTAAACAAGGTGTCATGGATAACCCCAAGAGAAAAACTCAACATATCTACTTTTCAAGGTCTAATTCTAGTCTTGATCCTTTCCCTCTAGGGACTGTTTTCAGATCACCCAAACCCCAGTGTTGTTTATTTATCTGAATTTTAAAACTGGTTATACATATTGTGCATTTGGAAATTAATCACAGATTCTCTTGTTTTCATATTTACTTTCATCACAGACTTGATTTCATGTTTTGTTTTCAGGTTTAGTTTGCTATTTAACTTTCCAAACCTTTGTGTGGATATATATAAAGGTTTCTAAATATATATATATATATATATATTTAGAGTAATCTCTAAGGTAGTGAAGACAGAACTTTTGTTCCAAGTATCAAACCCAACTCTAATCAGTTTAAATAATATTAGAACAACAGGAACGATAAGGGGCCCCTGGCCCAATGGACGTTGGAAGTTGGAATTTGGAAGACGGAAAGTTTCCTCTGTTTTAACTGTTGTCTCCTTTTTAAGTGGCTCTAATTATTTCCTGCTGCAAATAGCTGGGAGGTGAAGGGAACCATGGGAAGGAAAAATAGTCACTGATAGTAGTAGATTTCCTTTTTTTTTTTTTAGCAATTCATCAAGGACAAAAGAGATCTTAGTAAAACGGAGTCCCCCTAAAACAGAGCTCCTCTGCTGAGTTTATGATTAACCTCTCTCCAAAACGTTATTCCCTTTCTTGTCCTGTACCTGTTCCCCCTAAAGACTGAGGAGTATCAAAGAATATCGGGGATTGTAACTGAGCGGGACCCTATGGGGCCTTCCCGGGACAGGTCCCCTCACTCACGTCCTCCACCGGCCTCATGTTTGTAGAAAAACTTTCTCCTAGGCCTTCCCCAAGTTCCAAAGAACAAATTTAATCAGAGAGGTGAGAAAATGCAGAAACAAAGGAAAGCAGTCAAGCACGACAAAATAATAATAGTTTAGCCATTAAACAAAGTCAAGAAACTTTAGTTCCTCCAGGGCTATAGATAATATTCTGAGCCATATCTTTGAGCTGTTTTGCAGATACTGAAACCGCCACCAGGTGGAAGAAGTTAACTGTATGCTGACCATAAGCATGTAAACCCCAGACCAGTTGAAACCAGAAGGCTGATGATGGTGACTCCCGATTACCTCACCACCACCCAATCAGAAGAATGTCCACGAGCTGATCACCCACTCCACAACCTACCTCCTTCACCCTGGCTTTAAAAACCTTTGCCTGAAAGCCATCAGGGAGTTCAGGTCTTTTAAGCACTAGTTGCCTAGACTGCTCGCTTGGCTCCCTGCAATAAAAGCTGCACTTTCCTTCACCACAACGCAGTGCCAATAGATTGGCTTTATAGCACATAGGCAAATGGATCCAAGTTTAGTTTAGGGGCATTACTTCTTGCTCAATCAGAAAAATCCTTGGATAGAAGATTGATTGGTCCATCTCGGAGCTCATTCTCATCTGTAGATGGAGCACTATGGACCAGACCATTAGGTGGCTCAGCTGCAATGTCCAACCTGTGGGTAGGGGAAAGGAGTTGACCTGACATGGTTGTAAAGGAAGATTTTCCAAGAGAGTGTTCTGCTCTGGGCCGACAAAGCAATAATTTGATAATTAACACTATGCTTTTCACACATGAGATGCTTAAAAATTATTTACTGTTATTCCACTATCACACTACTAGGTTTGTAAACAACTTTTTTTGAGATATAATCTGTATACCATAACATTTACCTTTTCAAAATGTTTTTTAGTATATTCACAAAGTTATGCATAATCTAATGTGGATATAATAATCTAATTTTAGAATATTTTCATCATCCAAAAGCACACTACTAGATTTTGAGAAAAAAAAAATCTGCCACCTCTCTGTTGTTTGACTTTAAGGAAGTGATGCTGTGGTGGGCAGAAAAATGTCCCTCCCCAGAGATGTCCATGCTCTAATCTTCAAAACCTGTGAATATAGTACCTTACATGGCAAAAAGAACTTTGCTGGTGTGATTAAGTTAAGCATCTTGAGATGCGAAGATTTTCCTGGGTTTTCTGGGTGAGTCTAGTATAATCGCAAGGGTATTATTAAAGGGAGCCAGGAGTGTCGAAGTCAAAGAAAGAGGTTTGAAGGTGCTACATGGCTGCTTTGAAGATAGAGGAAGGGGTTATAAGCAAGCAAATGCAGGTGGACTCTGGAAGGTAAGAAAGGCAAGGAAACAGATTATCTCCTAGAGCTTCCAGAAGGAATGCAGCTCTGCTGAATATATGACACCTTGATTTTAGCCCAGTGAGACTTCCAACCTACAGAAATATAAGCCACTAAATTTGTGGTGATTTATTACTGGTTTATAACAACAGGAAACCAAAACAGATTTAATCTCTCTGAGATTCTATTTTCTTATCTTTAAATTGTACATAATAATTCCTATCTCAATGGATTTTATGATGATTAAGCACGATAATGTTTGTGGTAGAAATGTCTAAGCTAAAACTAAGCTAACTTCGGTACTAATGAAATTACAGTTCAGATTTTGATTTTAATACATAATAGTCAAAATATTTTACAGTTCATATATTTGAAGAAATATCCTATGAAAGGATTGTACAAAATATAACATTTGTCAAAAATTGTGCACAACTGAGCTTTCTACTACCCTCAAATAATGGATCCTTTAAGATAACTTGGTTTTCTGATAACTGGGAATTAAGCACCAACAGTTGTTTTTAATTGTAAATGTTTTATAAGGAATCACTGTGAATTGTATCATATACATTTCAGTTTTCTTAGAGTACACCAAATGTAAATTAAATATTTTTAGTGATCTAGGGTTGTCATAATGCATACCTAGTATTACACACTCAGCTTTAATACTGTTTACTGTCAGAGTCTAGAAGCTCCTACACAAAATAAGCCCAAGATTTCTGTGCTTTTTAAATTTTTCATGTCTGCTTTTTTAGTAGATTTTCTGACCCCCACCTGCCTGTGAGATTATTTTTGTCAAATGTTAACTGCTGTAGGGTGTCTACCTTTAACAATAATAACTAACAGTTATTGAGTGCTTACTCTTTGCCAAGCATTACCTAAGCACTTTATAATATTACTTCACATAGTGTTCACAACCAATCCATTACATAGGCACCATTTCACAGGCTGGAGTAACTGAAGGACAGAGGAATGGGAGCTCTTGATCACTACACCACATGGCTACCTCCTTTCCAATTGACTTTTTTTTTTTTTTTTTTTTGGCTGTGCGCGGGCTTTCTCTAGTTGTGGTGAGCGGGGGCTTCTCTTCATTGTGGTGCACAGGCTTCTCATTGTGGTGGCTTCTCTTGTTGCAGAGCATGGGCTCTAGGCGCACGGGCTTCAGTAGTTGTGGCACGTGGGCTCAGTAGTTGTGGCGCATGGGCTTATTTGCTCTGTGGCATGTGGGATCTTCGTGGACCCAGCATCGAACCCCTTGTCCCCTGCACCCAACTGACTTTTTAAAGTTTCTGTGGGTTTAAAAATCAAATGAGAAAATTACATGCCAAATATGCACTAAGTGAGGGATGAGATCTGAGGATGTTTTCTGTGAATGACGTGTACAAATTGTCTGGAATGTACTCTGTAAGACCTCTATTCAGATGAATGAAATATATGAAGTGAGAGAAGAGAGTATGAAGCATGAAGAGAGCTAAGTTCTGAACAGCTAAAGTACTAGACACAGATGGTCAGGTGTCTTTTGTGAAAAGTGCTTCACTCAGATGACTTTGAAAAATAATTGATTAACATTATATTATTAATCAGAAATAGCACTCTGCAAAGTCTTTTTAAATTTTAATTTATTCAGAAAGAATGACTAGCCCACTGTACCTGTAGGAAGAATTTTATGTGTATAAAATGTTCTCTCTAGATGGAACAAGCAGGAAGAGAAACTCTGGCTCGACAGTCAGAAGACATTACCACCATGATTTTTCCAGGAAGTAAAGACACAGAGTATCACACATTAGAATTATCTCAAGCTCATAGGATGATAGTAATAATAGCTGGGTACTCCATTCAACTTGCTGCTGCCAGATAAATGGCCCAACATGTTTTTAATGCTCACTAGAGAAGTCTGTGCACACATTTTTCTGTTAATTCAATAAGGCCAGATTTCTTTAAAATGTTTGAAGATAGAGTGAATAACCAGTCTAATTCCAGAGAGAGATTTGGGCAGGCAGTGTGACTCAACATGGTTCACATATCACCGTTACAAAGAGTAGCTGTAACAAATTTCTATATAACTGACATTTTTCCTGTGTTCATATAAATACATATATGCACATGTATATACAAATTTGCATACTTTTGAATATACACAAATATCTTCACACAGATATAGATATACATACATATTTGTCCTCATTTTTGTACAGAATTTTGCTTCTTGCTTTGTTCTGGGAATTGACTTCAATTTTTCAAAATCTTTCCAGATTTTGCCCCTATTAACAATGCTGAAGTACCCATCTTTGAGAATATACTATATTCTTACATTTTGCTTTTTCTGTTGCTACAGAGGATAGAGTACCAGAATTAAGACTGCTTGATCAAAGAGCTATGTGTATTTCTAATTGTTTTTTTGTTTTTTGTTTTTTGGTCACGTTGCGTGTCTTGTGGGATCTTATTTCCCTGACCAGGGATGGAACCTGGGTCCACGGTAGTGAAAGCGCCAGGTCGTAACCACTGGACCACCAGGGAATTCCCCTCATTTTTTTGTATATGCTGCCAAATTGCTTTTTGACTTTTTTCAGCATTATTGTGGGCAATAGGTATTATGGCCTTATGTTTTCCAGTCTGATAAACATTCAAAAAATCTCATTATTAATTTAATTTGCATTTCCTTAACTAGTAGTGAAGCTAACTGGCTTTTTATGTTTGTTGGCCATTTAGGTTTGCTCTTCTCTGAATTTCCACTTCATATTCTTTGACAATTTACTATTGGTTTTTATCATTTTTTAGAGAATTCTTAAAGTCATGTTGTATACATTTTAGTCCTTTGACTTTCATCTGTTTTGCAAACTTTTCCCCCCAAATCTATTTATTTATCTATTGATTTTGCTAACGTTTCATATTACAAGTGTTTTTTTTTTTAAATATTGTCAACCATTTCTATATCTTTTAAATAGCTCTAGTCTTGGTTAAGATCTCCTTAACTTCAAGCCTCTAAGATTTTTTTCTATGATATACATTGTTTAATTTTTATATTTAAATATTAATCCATCTGGAATGTGTTCTTGGCAATGATATGAAATGGGCACAGTTTTATATATTTTTTTCTTAGGGAAGCCACTTTTGCCACATCATTTGTGCCTGTGCAATCCCACTCAGTGGAAAGTCTACCTCTGTTATATTTGAATTCTCGTTTATGCCTGGATCTATTTCCAAATTCTCTACTTCATTCCACTGATCTTTTTGCTTAGTCCTATGGACTACCATTGATTTGATTATAATGGCTTAACAGTATGTTCTGGATCTATAAGGAAAGTCTGCCCTTATTCTTCATCTTTTTTACAAGCTTCTTGGTTATTGATAACTTTATTATGCTTTTTGAAATTCAAGATCATTTTATTCACTTATGAAAAAGTCCTATTGGTATTCCTATAGGATTTATGAAGAGCATTTTTATTACATATATTTTTCACAAAGGTAATTTTGACCTTAGCTTTAGTTTTCTTTCTCTTATGCTCACTGGAAAAACTCATACATACTGGTCTAGAGGGAGATGTCTTTATTTGAAGTATAAAGTATAATACAAATCCTTGGAATAATTCTGGCATTGTGACATTTATTCCTCTGTGTACACATAGAAAACAGAAGGTTAAATTTCCATAGAAAACAAAAGGGAAAACATTTAGTTTTATTACTCCCTTTATGTCTCAAGACAACAATCTTTCACAATGTTTGGGGTTAATAATGGGGATATAGAGGAAGAAAGTGTTATATTTTCCTTATTTTCATAATTGACATGTATATTATCTTATATCTTTTCTTGCTGAGGTCTGGCTTAGGTACCGGTAGGTCACGGTAATACACATTTCGGATATATTTTAGGCTGAGACACTTGGCCAAATACCTGCACAAAGGAGATCCTAACACTCAATACATCTGATCTGAAGGCAAGTAAGAATATCTCCATTTTCTAATTTTCCCTAAGATGACATATATTTGTTTTTCAAACAGCTTTCAAATTTTGTGACATTTTGCATCTTTGAAAAAACTAAATTTAACTGCAATGAAGAATATCATTTTGTGGCTTAATGGAAAGGCCAAACATTTGGCACTTTACAGACTTGGATTCAAATTTAGGGATTTATAAAGTGATAGAGGATCTCCGAGAAGAGACCTTGAAAATGTACTCTCTTCAACAAATAAGCATCTACCATATTCTTACTTACACTTGTAGATTTTTAATAAAAACTTTGCTCATCGTGAGATAGTATTATCTGCATTGCCCTTAACTTCCAAATCATTGAATCCTTGGAGTAGGACTTAACGAAATTGAGCAACATGTCTTCTCTTTTAATGTCTTTATATGTCTTTTCAAACATCACTGTCACTTTTATTTCTTTCCTCACAGTAATCAAGTGAAGAAATTTACATGAAAATGACCTCTTGGAAGAGGCCCTGACTTCAGAGCACATTCCCTTTCACTTGGGAAGATGATAAGAAGTTGTCTTCATCATGTCCAAAGAAAAACTCATTGCCTGATCAAAATCTGCTCCTTGGGACTTTCCGGCAGTCCAGTGGTTAAGACTCTGCACGTCCACTGCAGGGGGCACGGGTTCCATCCTTGGTCAGGGAACTAAGATCCCACATGCCACGAGGCACGGACGAAAAAAAAAAAATTACAAAAAAAAAATCTGCTCCTCCTCACATATTCTCTATTTTAATCAAGAAATCGCCACTCACTCATTTACCCAAACCAAATGCCATACTTGAGTTTCCTCCTCTACTGCTACTGCCCACATACCCATGGTTCACCAGCAGCTCCTGGGTTCCATGGCCTGAGCATTCTCATAGCAGCTGCCTTAGATTACATCCTTATCACCCTTATCTAGGATTATAGCAATGTGTACAATTACTCTCTCACATCATCAATCAACACTTTACAGTCTACTAGAGCTAATTCTTTTAATGGCAAAATGTGACAGTATTACCCTACCTATTATCCATGAAAAAAAAAAAAAATCCAGGGCTTTCCTGGTGGCACAGTGGTTAAGAATTCATCTGCTAATGCAGGGGACACAGGTTCAAGCCCTGGTCCAGGAAGATCTCACATGCCACAGAGCAACTAAGCCTGTGTGCCACAACTACTGAGCCTACGCTCTAGAGCCTGCATGCCACAACTAAGAAGCCCGCGTGCCTAGAGCCAGTGCTCCGCAATAAGAGAAGCCAACAAAATGAGAAGGCGGTGCACCACAACGAAGAGCAGCCCCCTCTCGCCGCAATTAGAGAAAGACCACGCACAGCAACGAAGACCCAACACAGTCAAAAATAAAATAAATACAGTAAATAAATAAATTTATAAAGAGCTAAACCCTTTAAAAAAAAAATCCGAACTCTGGTCGTGCCTTATTTCTGGCCGTGACAGAAAATTAAAAATAATTTCTGGTCCCTTCTGCTCTATGATCCCAATACAAGCTACTTCCCATTATTTCCGAATACCCAAGACTCTTGTTTTTGCATGGAATGTTCTTGACTCCCTCAACCACCTCAAAAATTCAGACCTCAAGATAGTTTAAATATCACCTCCTTTGGGATGCCCTCCTCCAGTCCCAATCAGGGGTTGCTTCCTCTGTGCTCACATTGTAGCACATTGATTTAGCAGTACTATTTCTCTGGTTCAACATCTAGACATTGAGTTCTTCATGGGTGGGAACTGTGCCTTAGTCAATTCCCTGAGTATCTGGGTATCTAGCACAGTACTAGTTAGAAAGAAAACTTTCCTGACTCCTCACCCAACTTGAAAGTCCATTCCAATATGAAAATAAACACACAGACAACTCATACCTTGACCTTTGGAGCCAGTTACCAGTTACCAAGAAGGAGAAAATGGTTCTCAGCAGGTCTTGCTGTTGACTATGAACCATGAAGACTAACTTTTGCCATCACTAGAAACTATGGAATTAGGGAAGCAAGCCTTCTGCATTTGGGACTATACCTGCAAAATGAAGATGCAGCCACTAGACAGTAAATGCACAAAGTAAGATAATAATGAACTTTTCTAATAAACTACAATTTCCTAAACGGGGTTTCAATTTAAAAATATGTTTAAAGATCAATCTCTTTAACCATATAACAAACCATTTTTAAATATTATAACAATAACATCATAGTGACTTTACATATGAGGTCACAGTGCATATCTTTTCATTCCCATTGAGATAACGGGTAGCCAAGAACATAAATGGACACATTTTTGCAAGGTCTTAGATGGAAAATCACTCATGGTGACGCATGCATTGTTTTATTATTAAATACCAAGGAATCGCTTCACTGGTCCATATTCAAAGGCCAGGGAATCTATGTTTTATGCTCTTTTCATCCCATTAGTCGTAGGGGAAAATGGAAAAACATAGAAGTTCTCATAAGTCTACACCTCAGGTCCTTCATAAATAGTATTATAATAGAATGAGGATTTTCTCAGGGAAAAAGTTAGGAAACATTCCAGAATGCAAATATAATGAATAAGCACATTTTAAGACGCCTATTATTTCCCAGAACTTGAATGGTTTTATCCAGGAACAACCCAATTTTGTTCCAATTTTGAACAACCCATAATTGCTTGTTATGTGAGCAATTCACTTTCAAATGGAGAAAGAAAAAAATGTTAAATGCTGAGCAATTTCCCCTCTCTATTTTATTTTAATAAAATCTTATTCTTTCATTATATATTTCATTTTAAACATTAATTCCTTCCTGCATCTAAACATTTCACTGTATTACAACCTTTTCTCTTCATCTCTCTTATCTATCCAGGACCTGACAGGACCTTATTTAGAATATCTACTTGTGTTTTTCTATTTTTAATCAAAAAACTTTCCTCATAAAATGGAAAAACAAAAGAACCTCAAACCTTCCAATAATTCTAACAAATCCACTTATGGTGGATTTGGAAAACCTGTGCATCGATCTTTTCCTTTTTTAATCAAAAGGAGGGAGGGGGGAACAAAAAAAATTAATAAATAAAACGACTTTGATAATAAATTGCTCTTTTAAAAATACCAAGACACACACTGACACAAGCACTGTCTGCTTCCCAAACCTCTATTCAAATTGTAAATAAGGGCCTCATTAACCCACCTTAGTGAACACACTGAAACTGCCCCCACCCGCACTAGGCATTATATTCAGAATGAGCATGGTTACAATAGACACACCTAAGATTAAATATTTCATTTCATTTTCTTTCAGATATTTATTATTATAAAAAAACTTGCCAACTCAGTGTGCATTATCAACAAAATGTGTTTAAGAATAAAAGTCTATTTAATTGGACCAGGGTGGGGCTATGGAATTAGTATTTTTAAGTTCCTCAGGTAATTTTAATAAGGAATCGGAGAGAGAATCTCTACTTTATAGGGAAGAGCTTTCCAGGTGGCAAAGTGTGTGTGAAGTACTTTAATGTGGTTAGGTTTGTCTAAAAAACTCCTGGTTTAATATCATATCAAAGGCTCTTGGTAAACAAGCAAATGATGTAAAAAATACTGAGGTTATGCTTCACTATTGCAATTGACAAGGACTGTCCACTTTAGTTACTAGAAGGAATTTTTTAAGAGGAACAGGAATTGGAGGCTTTGAAATATATTTCACATTGGAATTTTTATTTAAATTGCATTTACTTCAATCACACTTGACATATATACCCTGTTACTACATTTGCTTCTTGTTCCATTTTAAATTAATAAATTTCAGAAGCTTTTGTTTTACAAATAACTTATTAAGTAATAATTTTTTAAATGAACATTGCTGTAGAAAAAAACTGCATTTGATTTTCCAAAATATGTGCATTTAATATTAAGCATCAGAAGGGCAAGACCTTCAAGATGGTGGAGGAGTAAGACGTGGAGATCACCTTCCTCCCCACAAACACATCAGAAATACATCTACATGTGGAACAACTCCTACAGAACACCTACTGAATGCTGGCAGAAGACCTCAGACCTCCCAAAGGCAAGAAACTCCCCACGTACGTGGTTAGGGCAAACGAAAAAAGAAAAAACAGAGACAAAAGAATAGGGATGGGACCTGCACCTCAGGGAAGGAGCTGTGAAGGAGGAAAGGTTTCCACACACTAGGAAGCCCCTTTACTGGCAGAGATGGGGGTGGACGGGGGAGAAGCTTCAGAGCCACGGAGGAGAGCGCAGCAACAGGGGTGCAGAGGGCAAAGCGGAGAGATTCCCGCACAGAGGATCAGTGCCGACCAGCACTCACCGCCCGAGAGGCTTGTCTGCTCACCCGCTGGGGCGGGTGGGGCTGGGAGCTGAGACTCGGGCTTCGGAGGTCAGATCGCAGGGAGAGGACTGGGGTTGGCTGCGTGAACACAGCCTGAAGGGGGCTAGTGCACCACAGCTAGCCAGGAGGGAGTCCGGGAAAAGGTCTGGATCTGCCTAAGAGGCAAGAGACCATTGTTTCAAGGTGAGCGAAGAGAGGGGATTCAGAGCACCTCCTAAACGAGCTCCAGAGACGGGCACGAGCCGTGGCTATCAGCGCGGACCCCAGAGATGGGCATGAAACGCTAAGGCTGCTGCTGCAGCCACCAAGAAGCCTGTGTGCAAGCACAGGTCACTAGCCACACTTCCCCTCCTGGAAGCCTGTGCAGCCCACCACTGCCAGGGTCCTGTGATCCAGGACAACTTCCCCGGGAGAACACACGCGCACCTCAGGCTGGTGCAAAGTCATGCCGGCCTCTGCAGCTGCAGGCTCGCCCCACATCCTGTACCCCTCCCTCCCCCTGGCCTGAGTGAGCCAGAACCCCCTAATCAGCTGCTACTTTAACCCCGTCCTGTCTGGGTGGGAAAAGACGCACTCAGAAGACCTACATGCAGAGGCAGGACCAATCCAAAGCTGAACCCCAGGAGCTGTGTGAACAAAGAAGAGAAAGGGAAATCTCTCCCAGCAGCCTCAGGAGCAGCAGATTAAATCTCCACAATCAGCTTGATGTACGCTGCATCTGTGGAACACCTGAATAGACAATGAATCATCCCAAAATTGAGGCAGTGGACTTTGGGAGCAACTGTAGACTTGGGGTTTGCTGTATGCGACTGACTGGTTTCTGGTTTTATGTTTATCTTAGTTTAGTATTAAGAGTTCATTATCACTGGTAGATTTCTTTATTGATTTGGTTGCTCTCTTCCTTTTTTTGTTAATATATAGATACATATATTTTTTTCCTTTTTCTCTTTTTGTGAGTGTGTATGTGTATGCTTCTTTGTGTGATTTTGTCTGTATGGCTTTGCTTTTACCATTTGTCCTAGGGTTCTGTCTGTCCATTTTTATTTTGGTTCTTTTTTTTTTTTTTTAGTAGAGTTTTTAATGCCTGTTATCATTGGTGGATTTTTTTGGTTTGGTTGCTCTCTTCTTTCTTTCTTTCTTTCTTTTTTCTTATTTTTATTACTTTTTGATTTTTTAAATTTTTAATAATTTTTTTATTTTTTATTTTAATAACTTTATTTCTTTTTATTTTATTTATTTTTTTCTTTCTTTCTTTCTTTTTTTCTCCCTTTTCTTCTGAGCAATGTGGCTGACAGGGTCTCGGTGCTCCAGCCAGTGTCAGGCCTTTGCCTCTGAGGTGGGAGAGCCGAGTTCAGGACATTGGTCCACCAGAGACCTCCCGGCTCCATGTAATATCAAATGGTGAAAGCTCTCCCAGAGATCTATACTTCAATGCTAAGACCCAGCTCCACTCAACAATCAGCAAGCTACAGTGCTGGATACCCTATGCCAAACAACTAGCAAGACAGGAACACAACCCCACCCATTAGTACAGAGGCTGCCTAAAATCATAATAAGGTCACAGACACCCCAAAACACACCACTGGATGTGGCCCTGCCCACCAGAAAGACAACATCCAGCCTCATCCACCAGAACACAGGCACTAGTCCCCTCCACCAAGAAGCCTACACAACCCACTGAACCAACCTTAGCCACTGGGGGCAGACACCAAAAACAACGGGAACTAAGAACCTGCAGCCTGCAAAAAGGAGACCCCAAACAGTAAGTTAAGCAAAATGAGAAGACAGAGAAACATACAGCAGATGAAGGAGCAAGGTAAAAACCCACCAGACCAAACAAATGAAGAGGAAATAAGCAGTCTACCTGAAAAAGAATTCAGAGTAATGATAGTAAAGGTGATCCAAAATCTTGGAAATAGAATGGAGAAAATACAAGAAATGTTAAACAAGGACCTACAAGAACTAAAGAGCAAACAAACAATGATGAACAACACAATAAATGAAATTAAAAATTCTCTAGAAGGAATCAATAGCAGAATAACTGAGGCAGAAGAAAGGATAAGTGACCTGGAAGATAAAATAGTGGAAATAACTACTGCAGAGCAGAATAAAGAAAAATAGAATGAAAAGAATTGAGGACAGTCTTAGAGACCTCTAGGACAACATTAAACGAACCAACATTCGAATTATAGGGTTCCAGAAGAAGAAGAGAAAAAGAAGGGACTGAGAAAATATTTGAAGAGATTATAGTTGAAAACTTCACTAATATGGGAAAGGTAATAGTCAATCAAGTCCAGGAAGAACAGAGAGTCCCATACAGGATAAATCCAAGGAGAAACACGCCAAGACACATATTAATCAAACTATCAAAAATTAAATACAAAGAAAAAATATTAAAAGCAGCAAGGGAAAAACAACAAATAACATACAAAGGAATCCCTATAAAGTTAACAGCTGATCTTTCAGCAGAAATTCTGCAAGCTAGAAGGGAGTGGCAAGACATATTTAAAGTGATGAAAGGGAAAAACCTACAACCAAGATTAGCCTACCAGCAAGGATCTCATTCAGATTTGACGGAGAAATTAAAACCTTTACAGACAAGCAAAAGCTAAGAGAATTCAGCACCACAAAAGCAGCTTTACAACAAATGCTAAAGGAACTTCTCTAGGCAGGAAACATAAGAGAAGGAAAAGATCTACAATAACAAAACCTAAAACAATTAAGAAAATGGTAATAGGAACATACATATGGTTTATTATGTATGTATACATATACATAATAAACCATATTAACAAAATGAAGGAGAAAAAACATATGATCATCTCAATAGATGCAGAAAAAGCTTTCAACAAAATTCAACACCCATTTATGATAAAAACCCTCCAGAAAGTAGGCATAGAGGGAACTTACCTCAACACAATAAAGGCGATGTATGACAAACCCACAGCCAACATCGTTCTCAATGGTGAATAACTGAAACCATTTCCTCTAAGATCAGGAAGAAGACAAGGTTGTCCACTCTCACCACTATTATTCAACATAGTTTTGGAAGTTTTCGCCACAGCAATCAGAGAAGAAAAAGAAATAAAAGGAATCCGAATCAGAAATGAAGAAGTAAAGTTGTCAGTGTTTGCAGATGACATTATACTATACATAGAGTATCCTAAAGATGCTACCAGAAAACTACTAGAGCTAATCAATGAATCTGGTAAAGTAGAAGGATACAAAATTAAGGCAGAGAAATCTCTTGCATTCCTATACACCAATTCTGAAAAATCTGAAAGAGAAATTAAAGAAACACTCCCACTTACCATTTCAACAAAAAGAATAAAACACCTAGGAATAAACCTACCTACAGAGACAAAAGACCTGTAGGCAGAAAACTACAAGACACTGATGAAAGAAATTAAAGATGAAACAAACAGATGGAGAGATATACCATGTTCTTGGATTGGAAGAATCAACATTGTGAAAATGACTATACTCCCCAAAGCAATCTACAGATTCAGTGCAATCCCTATCAAACTACCAATGGCATTTTTCACAGGACAAAAAATTTCACAATTTGTATGGAAACACAAAAGACCCTGAATAGCCAAAGCAATATTGAGAATGAAAAACAGAGCTGGAGGAATCAGGCTCCTGGACTCCAGATTATACTACAAAGCTACAGTAATCAAGACAACAGTATGGTACTGGCACAAAAACAGAAATATAGATCAATGGAACAGGATAGAAAGCCCAGAGATAAACCCATGCCCATATGGTCACCTTATTTTTGATAAACAAGGCAAGAATACACAATGGAGAAAAGACAGCTTCTTCAATAAGGGGTGCTGGGAAAACTGGACAGCTACCTGGAAAAGAATGAAATTAGAACACTCCCTAACACCATACACAAAAATAAACTCAAAATGGATTAAAGACCTAAATGTAAGGTCAGACACTATAAAACTCTTAGAGGAAAACACAGGCAGAACACTCTATGACATAAATCACAGCAAGATCCTTTTTGACCCACCTCCTAGAGAAATGGATATAAAAACAAAAATAAACAAATAGGACCTAATGAAACTTCAAAGTTTTTGCACAGCAAAGGAAACCATAAACAAGATGAAAAGACAACCCTCAGAATGGGAGAAAATATTTGCAAAGGAAGCAACTGACAAAGGATTAACCTTCAAAATTTACAAGCAGCTCATGCAGCTCAATATCAAAAAAACAAACAACCCAATCCAAAAATGGTCAGAAGACCTAAATACACATTTCTCCAAAGAAGATATACAGATTGCCAACAAACACATGAAAGGATGCTCAACATCACTAATCTTTAGAGAAATGCAAATCAAAACTATATGAGGTATCACCTCACACCAGTCAGAATGGCCATCATCAAAAAATCTACAAACAATAAATGCTGGAGAGGGTGTGGAGAAAAGCAAATCCTCTTGCACTGTTTGTGGGAATGTAAATTGATACAGCCACTATGGGGAACAGTATGGAGGTTCCTTAAAAACCTAAAAATAGAACCACCATACGACCCAGCAATGCCATTACTAGGCATATACCCTGAGAAAACCATAATTCGAAAAGAGTTGTGTACCACAATGTTCATTGCAGCTCTATTTACAATAGCCGGGAGATGGAAGCAACCTAAGTGTCCATCGACAGATGAATGAATAAAGAAGATGTGGCACATATATACAATGGAATATTACTCAGCCATAAAAAGAAATGAAATTGAGTTATTTGTAGTGAGGTGGATGGACCTAGAGTCTGTCATACAGAGTGAAGTAAGTCAGAAAGAGAAAAACAAATACCGTATGCTAACACATATATATGGAATCTAAAAAAAAAATTAAAAATGGTTCTGATGAACCTAGGGGCAGGACTGGAATAAAGATGCAGACGTAGAGAATGGACTTGAGGACACTGGGAGGGGAAAGGTTAAACTGGGACGAAGTGAGAGAGTAACATTCATATATACACTACCAAATGTAAAATAGATAGCTAGTGGGAATCAGCTGCATAGCACAAGGATATCAGATCAGTGCTTTGTGACCACCTACAGCGTGGGATAGGGAGGGTGGGAGGGAGATGCCAAGGGAGGAGATATGGGGATATATGTATATGTATAGCTGATTCACTTTGTTATAAAGCAGAAACTAACACAACATTGTAAAGCAATTATATTCCAATAAAGATGTTAAAAAAAAAAAAGCATCAGGAGTAGGAATGAAATTTAAATGTTCTTAAAATGCTCCCTTTGAGAATTTTCAGGTTTAACTTTAGCGTAGTTTCTCTAAAATGTGTTTTTACAACATACATCCCTCTTTGGTTATAATCATAATAATTATTTTGTCACACTTCTGTCTTTGAATGATCAGACTCAGCAAACATTCCTTGATTACCTATCTGTCCAAGGGAGTTTCTGATATATTTTTTAATGATTTTAATTATAATATTCTGTTAAAGAATGTTAGTTAAAAAGTGAATCAGTCCACACAAACTATTGCATTTAGAATGGATAAATAACAAGGTCCTACTGTGTAGCACAGGGAACTATATCCAGCCTCTAGGATAAACCATAATGGAAAAGAATATAAAAAAATGTATATATTTATATAACTGAGTCACTTTGCCATACAGCAGAAATTAACACAATGTTGTAAATCAACTATACTTCAATTTTAAAAAAAGTAAATCAGTCCAGCTCATGAGTTATTTCTACTTCACGTTTTTAATCAGAGCTACGTTAGTGAAAATTAGTATGTGGGTCTGAAGTTTAAAAATAGGTTAATAAAAAGAATAAAATTCTGTGATATTTCATACCTGAGATTTGATTCACGTTGAATGCAATGTTCTATGTATTATTATATTAGAGCTACAACTTGAGTGATTTAGAATGATTTGTTTATAAAATTTACCACTTCAATATTGAGTTAGAAAACTAAGCAGAAACCCCATCCCCTCACTTCCTACTTCTTTAGTATGGTGTATGTGAGTTTATGTCATTATATTGGGTGTGTATTTATTCATTCATGCACTACTTCTGCAAAATTTGCACCAATTACCAGAAACGGTGCTAGGAAAAGAAGCAATGGGAAAAACAGGCAAAAACAAATTTGAAGTGCATTATCATTGCACACTTCAAATCACAGAGCTTCAGTGAATATAGTGAGCTAGTGGCACATATCTTTTCAGTCAAGGACAATTTCATAATAATTGTAAAGTCATCTGCCTCTGTTAATTCCTTTGACTAAACAGCAAATCAAAAGCCCAGGTTTATACATACTTGCCAAATACTTCTGCATCTTCAAATCACCACGAGCCTATTTAGAGGACCAAGTTGTGGGTATAAAGAAGAAAATAGAGAGGAAGGAGAAGAGAAAGAAGAAAGAAGAGGAGAAGAAGAAGAAGAAAGATTATAATTTCTGTTTGTGGCAATATGGTAGACTAAATAACATGAAAATCCTCAAACAATAAAACATCTAGAAATCCTGGAAAAATAATGTTTAAACTCTTACTGTTAACCATCTCGTTTAAGGAATGGTTGATCAATAAGAATGTAAGGGGAATCCTCAGAAACTGAGATCAAGGAATAAAGTAAGCTCCAGAGAGATGAATACAAACTGATTCTGGGACTATCCTGGGGAGAAGGACTGATCTCAGCAAGAAAGGGCTTAGAGAGGGTATGAAGCCTCAGTCCAAGCAAGCAGGGAACTGGAACAAAACTCCCTCAAAAGCTAGGACCTTCCAAGAATTACAGACTCAATGAAAACTGTAATGAATAAGCAAACAAACAAACAAATAAGAAGTCTACTTGCACAGAAAATGAGAAGGAAGGTTGTCTCCCTCAGCCTAGGCTCCAGGGTCTTGGAAAAGGCTCTGTTAAGAATTCACAAGCATAGGCCAGTCAAATTCAGGTTTATATAAAGAAACTGACAAATTTATGGAGAAAGCTAAACAAGCACTGACTGATAAAACAACGATAATAAACTCTAATTTGAGGATTAAGAACAAAGTTGAGATAAAATGTTGGAAAACAATAACATATGATAAAAGAGAAAGACAGAGTTCAGGATTTCTGAAAACTTTAATTTTTTTTTTAGAAGAGGTAGTGATACTAACTTTGGATTTTAACCATTTAGGTTAAATTCTAAGTGTATAACTTTAAAGTGGAAAAGGAAATAAAGAAAAATTTCCAATAAAAGGCAGAAAATGAAGAGAAAAAAGCGTAGAAAAAGCAAGTTAAATAGAAAACTCCTAAAAGATGGTAGAAATAAATCCATATATAAATAATCACAATGAATATTACAGACAAACTAATTAAAAGATTATTGGTAAGATTAAATTTACTAAGTTATATGTAACTTATAAAATATATATAGGGCTTCCCTGGTGGCGTGGTGGTGGGGGGTCTGCCTGCCGGTGCAGGGGGCACAGGTTCCAGCCCTGGTCTGGGAGGATCCCATGTGCCGCGGAGCGGCTGGGCCCGTGAGCCACAGTTGCTGGGCCTGCGCGTCTGGAGCCTGTGCTCCGCAGCAGGGGGGGGCTGTGATAGTGGGAGTCCTGCGCACCGCGATGGGGAGTGGCCCCCACTTGTCGCAGCTGGGGGAAGCTCTCGCGCAGAAATGAAGACCCAACATACAGCCATAAATAAATAAATAAATAAATAAATAAAACAAAAAAAAACGAACCCTTCTATCCTTTAAAAAAAAAAAATATATATATATATATAAATAAAAAAGTGTTTAAATATAAAGCTATAAAGATATTAAAAAGTTATAAACAAAGAAATGGAAAAGAAAATGCATCAGGCATCAGTAAGTATCAAAGAATACAGACCACATTCTCTGGACAAATTTAATTAAGATATAAATATGTAATAAAAATATAACAAATAAAAAATACATTTTGGAATTTTTTAATGTAATTCTAGATAATAGAAGGGTCAAGAATAAATCATAACAAATTAGAAAAATTATGAGTGAACAGTAATGAAAACATTGTTTCCAATATACTACTACAATGGTACCTAGTGAAGCATTTATAGATTTAACATTTATTTTAGAAAAGATGAAAAGCTTGAAAGGTGTTATTTTCAAGAGTTAGACAATATAATATGATGAGTCAAAGAAAGTAGGAGGAAAGGGATAAAAATGTAAAACATAAAAACATTTCTGTTTCTGGTTATATGGCGGGCCCAACACTCTTGTTGCAAATAACTAAGACAGAAGGTCATAGATAGAGAGATAATTTTCTTTCTTAAGATCATCAAATTCTAACAATGAATCACCAGGCTAAGACCTGCAGAGGAAAGTAAGCCTAACTCACTTTTTCCCTGAGGGCTTTTGCTCACGCAGGTATAATCAAGCCACATGTTGGTGGCTTCATGGGGTAGGAGACATAACACAAAACCCAGGGCCTGCCTAGTAATAATAAATATAAATAATATTAAACACATAGCCCTTCCTAAATATGAGTTACTATTCTGAGCACATTACATATATTAATTTTTATAATCTTCACCAAAACCCAATGAGTTTTGTGCTATTAATATTATCTCCACTTTACAGATGAGGAAACTATTGCATAGCCTCAGACAACACTCAATGAATATTAATTATTATAAGTATTAATTATCCAGAATAAACCCCTACCTACAGGCGACATCAAAGAAAGTAGCTTTGGCACTGAGGAAACAAGGTAAAGGGGGAAAATATCCTTGGGAGTCTAAAACCACAAACGAACCAGTGCTAACAAGGACATCTTGTCCCTAGGTCTTAAGAACTCTCACAATAAAATGTCCAAGAAAAATGACTGGGGAGGAGAGAAGATGGCGGAAGAGTAAGATGCGGAGATCACCTTCCTTCCCACAGATACAGTAGAAATACATCTACACGTGGAACTGCTCCTACAGAACACCCACTGAACGCTGACAGAAAACGTCCGACCTCTAAACAGGCAAGAAACTCCCCCCGTACTTGGGTAGGGCAAAAGAAAAAAGAAATAACAGAGACAAAAGAATAGGGACGGCACCTGCACCAGTGGGAGGGAGCTGTGAAGGAGGAAAGATTTCCACGCACTAGGAAGCCCCTTCGCGGGCAGAGACTGCGGGTGGCAGAGGGGGGAGCTTCGGAGCCACGGAGGAGAGCGCAGCCACAGGGGTGCGGAGGGCAAAGCGGAGAGATTCCCGCACAGAGGCTCGGCAACGAGCAGCACTCTCCAGCCCGAGAGGCTTGTCTGCTCCCCCGCCGGGGCGGGCGGGGCTGGGAGCTGAGGCTCAGCTTCGGTAGGATCGCAGGGAGAGGACTGGGGTTGGCGGCGTGAACACAGCCTGAAGGGGTTAGTGCACCACAGCTAGCCGAGAGGGAGTCCGGGAAAAAGTCTGCAGCTGCCGAAGAGGCAAGAGACTTTTTCTTGCCTCTTTGTTTCCTGGTGCGCGAGGAGAGGGGATTCAGAGCGCCGCCTAAACGAGCTCCAGAGACGGGCGCGAGCCGCAGCTACCAGCGCGGATCCCACAGCAACAGGGGCGCAGAGGAAAAAACGGAGAGACTCCCGCACAGAGGCTCGGCGCCGAGCAGCACTCACCAGCCCGAGAGGCTTGTCTGCTCGGCGGGCGGGGCTGGGAGCTGAGGCTCGGGTTTCAGTTTCGGTTGGATCGCAGGGAGAGGACTGGGGCTGGCGGCGTGAACACAGCCTGAAGGGGTTAGCGCACCACAGCTGGCTGGTAGGGAGTCCGGGAAAAAGTCTGCAGCTGCCGAAGAGGCAAGAGACTTTTTCTTGCCTCTTTGTTTCACGGCGCGCAGGGAGAGGGGATTCAGAGCGCCGCCTAAACAAGCTCCACAGACTGGCGCGAGCCGCGGCGATCAGCGCGGGCCCCAGAGACGGGCGTGAGACGCTAGGGCTGCTGCTGCCGCCTCCAAGAAGCCTGTGTGTGAGCACAGGTCACTCTCCACACCGCCCCTCCCGGGAGTCGGTACAGTCCGCCACCGCCAGGCTCCCGTGATCCAGGGACAAGTTCCCCGGGAGAACACACGGCGCACCTCAGGCTGCTGCAACGTCACACCGGCCTCTGACGCCGCAGGCTCGCCCCGCCTCCTCTGTATCGCTCCCTCCCCGCGGCCTGGGTGAGCCAGAGCCCCCGAAGCAGCTGCTCCTTTAACCCCGTCCTGTCTGGGCGGGGAACAGACGCCCTCAGGTGACCTACACGCAGAGGCGGGTCCAAATCCAAACCTGATCCCCAGGAGCTGTGCGAACAGAGAAGAGAAGGGGAAATCTCTCCCAGCAGCCTCAGAAGCAGCGGATTAAAACTCCACAAACAACTTGATGTGCCTGCATCTGTTGAATACCTGAATAGACAACGAATCATCCCAAATTCAGGAGGTGGACTTTCAGAGGAGGATATATTAATTTTTCCCCTTTTCCTTTTTTTTTGTGAGTGTATATGTATATGCTTCTGGGTGAGATTTTGTCTGTATAGCTCTGTTTTATAATAGCTTTATTTTACTTCACTATATTATAGCCTCCTTCTTTCTTTCTTTCTATTTTTTCTCCTTTTTACTCTGAGCCGTGTGGACGAAAGGCTCTTGGTGCTCCAGCCAGGCATCAGGGCCATGCCTCTGAGGTGGGAGAGCCAACTTCAGGACACTGGTCCACAAGAGACCTCCCAGCTCCACGTAATACCAAACGGCGAAAATCTCTCAGAGATCTCCATCTCAACATCAAGACCCAGCTTCACTCAACGACCAGCAAGCTACAGTGCTGGACACCCTATGCCAAACAACTAGCAAGACAGGAACACAGCCCCATCCATTAGCAGAGAGGCTGCCTAAAATCATAATAAGGCCACAGACACCCCAAAATACACCACCAGACGTGGACGTGCCCACCAGAAAGACAAGATCCAGCCTCATCCACCAGAACTCAGGCACTAGTTCCCTCCACCAGGAAGCCTACACAACCCACTGAACCAACCTTAGCCACTGGGGACAGATACCAAAAACAACGGGAACTACGAACCGGCAGCCTGTGAAAAGGAGACCCCAAACATAGTAAGATAAGCAAAATGAGACGACAGAAAAACACACAGCAGGTGAAGGAGCAGGGTCAAAGCACTCCAGATTTAACAAATGAAGAGGAAATAGGTAGTCTACCTGAAAAAGAATTCAGAATAATGATAGTAAGGATGATCCACAATCTTGGAAATAGAATAGACAAAATGCAAGAAACATTTAACAAGGACGCAGAAGAACTAAAGAGGAACCAAGCAATGATGAAAAACACAATAAATGAAATTAAAAATACTCTAGATGGGATCAATAGCAGAATAACTGAGGCAGAAGAAAGGATAAGTGACCTGGAAGATAAAATGGTGGAAATAACTACTGCAGAGCAGGATAAAGAAAAAAGAATGAAAAGGACTGAGGACAGTCTCAGAGACCTCTGGGACAACATTAAATGCACCAACATTCGAATTATAGGGGTCCCAGAAGAAGAAGAGAAAAAGAAAGGGACTGAGAAAATATTTGAAGAGATTATAGTTGAAAACTTCCCTAATATGGGAAAGGAAATAGTTAATCAAGTCCTGGAAGCACAGAGAGTCCCTTACAGGATAAACCCAAGGAGAAACACGCCAAGACACATATTAATCAAACTGTCAAAAATTAAATATAAGGAAAACATATTAAAGGCAGCAAGGGAAAAACAGCAAATAACACACAAGGGAATCCCCATAAGGTTAACATCTGATCTTTCAGCAGAAACTCTGCAAGCCAGAAGGGAGTGGCAGGATATACTTAAAGTGATGAAGGAGAAAAACCTACAACCAAGATTACTCTACCCAGCAAGGATCTGATTCAGATGTGATGGAGAAATTAAAACCTTTACAGACAAGCAAAAGCTGAGAGAGTTCAGCGCCACCAAACCAGCTTTACAACAAATGCTAAGGGAACTTCTCTAGGCAAGAAACACAAGAGAAGGAAAACACCTACAATAACAAACCCAAAACATTTAAGAAAATGGGAATAGGAACATACATATCGATAATTACCTTGAATGTAAATGGATTAAATGCTCCCACCAAAAGACACAGGCTGGCTGAATGGATACAAAAACAAGACCCATATATATGCTGTCTACAAGAGACCCACTTCAGACCTAGAGACACATATAGACTGAAAGTGAGGGGATGGAAAAAGATATTCCATGCAAATGAAAATCAAAAGAAAGCTGGAGTAGCAATTCTCATATCAGACAAAATAGACTTTAAAATAAAGACTATTACAAGAGACAAAGAAGGACACTATATAATGATCAAGGGATCGATCCAAGAGGAAGGTATAACAATTGTAAATATTTATGCACCCAACATAGGAGCACCTCAATACATAAGGCAAATACTAACAGCCATAAAAGGGGAAATC
This sequence comes from Balaenoptera physalus, assembly GCF_965194825.1. Classification (NCBI taxonomy): domain Eukaryota; kingdom Metazoa; phylum Chordata; class Mammalia; order Artiodactyla; family Balaenopteridae; genus Balaenoptera; species Balaenoptera physalus. The sequence goes on from NC_138891.1 coordinate 30,537,686, forward strand.
GACAGCAACACAATCATAGTAGAGGACTTTAACACCCCACTTTCACCAATGGACAGATCATCCAAAATGAAAATAAATAAGGAAACACAAGCTTTAAATGATACATTAAACAAGATGGACTTAATTGATATTTATAGGACATTCCACCCAAAAACAACAGAATACACATTTTTCTCAAGTGCTCATGGAACATTCTCCAAGATAGATCATATCTTGGGTCACAAATCAAGCCTTGGTAAATTTAAGAAAATTGAAATCGTATCAAGTATCTTTTCCGACCACAACGCTATGAAACTAGATATCAATTACAGGAAAAGATCTGTAAAAAATACAAACACATGGAGGCTACACAATACACTGCTTAATAACGAAGTGATCACTGAAGAAATCAAAGGGGAAATCAAAAGATACCTAGAAAGAAATGACAATGGAGATACGACGACCCAAAACCTATGGGACGCAGCAAAAGCAGTGCTAAGAGGGAAGTTTATAGCAATACAAGCCTACCTCAAGAAACAGGAAACATCTCGAATAAACAACCTAACCTTGCACCTAAAGCAATTAGAGAAAGAAGAACAAAAAAACCCCAAAGCCAGCAGAAGGAAAGAAATTATAAAGATCAGGTCAGAAATAAATGAAAAAGAAATGAAGGAAACAATAGCAAAAATCAATGAAACTAAAAGCTGGTTCTTTGAGAAGATAAACAAAATTGATAAACCATTAGCCAGACTCATCAAGAGAAAAAGGGAGAAGACTCAAATCAATAGAATTAGAAATGAAAAAGGAGAAGTAACCACTGACACTGCAGAAATACAAAAGATCATGAGAGATTACTACAAGCAACTATATGCCAATAAAATGGACAACCTGGAAGAAATGGACAGATTCTTAGAAATGCACAAACTGCCAAGACTGAACCAGGAAGAAATAGAAAATATGAACAGACCAATCACAAGCACTGAAATTGAAACTGTGATTAAAAACCTTCCAACAAACAAGAGCCCAGGACCAGATGGCTTCACAGGTGAATTCTATCAAACATTTAGAGAAGAGCTAACACCTATCCTTCTCAAACTCTTCCAAAATATTGCAGAGGGAGGAACACTCCCAAACTCATTCTACGAGGCCACCATCACCCTGATACCAAAACCAGACAAAGATGTCACAAAGAAAGAAAACTACAGGCCAATATCACTGATGAACATAGATGCAAAAATCCTCAACAAAATACTAGCAAACAGAATCCAACAGCACATTAAAAGGATCATACACCATGATCAACTGGGGTTTATCCCAGGAATGCAAGGATTCTTCAATATACGCAAATCAATCAATGTGATACATCATATTAACAAAATGAAGGAGAAAAACCATATGATCATCTCAATAGATGCAGAGAAAGCTTTTGACAAAATTCAACACCCATTTATGATAAAAGCCCGGCAGAAAGTAGGCACAGAGGGAACTTTCCTCAACATAATAAAGGCCATATATGACAAACCCACAGCCAACATTGTCCTCAATGGTGAAAAACTGAAACCATTTCCACTAAGATCAGGAACAAGACAAGGTTGCCCACTCTCACCACTATTATTCAACATAGTTTTGGAAGTGTTAGCCACAGCAATCAGAGAAGACAAAGAAATAAAAGGAATCCAAATCGGAAAAGAAGAAGTAAAGCTGTCACTATTTGCAGATGACATGATACTATACATAGAGAATCCTAAAGATGCTACCAGAAAACTCCTAGAGCTAATCAATGAATTTGGTAAAGTAGCAGGATACAAAATTAATGCACAGAAATCTCTTGCATTTCTATACACTAATGACGAAAAATCTGAAAGTGAAATTAAGAAAACACTCCCGTTTACCATTGCAACAAAAAGAATAAAATATCTAGGAATAAACCTACCTAAGGAGACAAAAGACCTGTATGCAGAAAATTATAAGACACTGATGAAAGAAATTAAAGATGATACAAATAGATGGAGAGATATACCATGTTCCTGGATTGGAAGAATCAACATTGTGAAAATGACTCTACTACCCAAAGCAATCTACAGATTCAATGCAATCCCTATCAAACTACCACTGGCATTTTTCACAGAACTAGAACAAAAAATGTCACAATTTGTATGGAAACACAAAAGACCCCGAATAGCCAAAGCAATCTTGAGAACGAAAAATGGAGCTGGGGGAATCAGGCTCCCTGACTTCAGACTATATTACAAAGCTTCAGTAATCAAGACAGTTTGGTACGGGCACAAAAACAGAAATATAGATCAATGGAACAGGATAGAAAGCCCAGAGATAAACCCACACACATATGGTCACCTTATCTTTGATAAAGGAGGCAAGAATATACAGTGGAGAAAAGACAGCCTCTTCAATAAGTGGTGCTGGGAAAATTGGACAGATACATGTAAAAGTATGAAATTAGAACACTCCCTGACACCATGCACAAAAATAAACTCAAAATGGATTAAAGACCTAAATGTAAGGCCAGACACTATCAAACTCTTAGAGGAAAACATAGGCAGAACACTCTATGACATACATCACAGCAAGATTCTTTTTGACCCAGCTCCCAGAGAAATGGAAATAAAAACACAAATAAACAAATGGGACCTAATGAAACTTAAAAGCTTTTGCACAGCAAAGGAAACCATAAACAAGACCAAAAGACAACCCTCAGAATGGGAGAAAATATTTGCAAATGAAGCAACTGACAAAGGATTAATCTCCAAGATTTACAAGCAGCTCATGCAGCTCCATAACAAAAAAACGAACAACCCAATCCAAAAATGGGCAGAAGACCTAAATAGACATTTCTCCAAAGAAGATATACAGATTGCCAACAGACACATGAAAGAATGCTCAACATCATTAATCATTAGAGAAATGCAAATCAAAACTACAATGAGATATCATCTCACACCGGTCAGAATGGCCACCATCAAAAAATCTAGAAACAATAAATGCTGGAGAGGGTGTGGAGGAAAGGGAACACTCTTGCACTGTTGGTGGGAATGTAAATTGATACAGCCAGTATGGAGAACAGTATGGAGGTTCCTTAAAAAACTACAAATAGAACTACCATACGACCCAGCAATCCCACTACTGGGCATATACCCTGAGAAAACCATAATTCAAAAAGAGTCATGTACCAAAATGTTCATTGCAGCTCTATTTACAATAGCCAGGACATGGAAGCAACCTAAATGTCCATAGACAGATGAATGGATAAAGAAGATGTGGCACATATATACAATGGAATATTACTCAGCCATAAAAAGAAATGAAATGGAGGTATTTGTAATGAGGTGGATGGAGTTAGAGTCTGTCATACAGAGTGAAGTAAGTCAGAAACAGAAAAACAAATACAGTATGCTAACACATATATACGGAATCTAAGGAAAAAAAAAAAAAAAGCCATGAAGAACCTAGTGGCAAGACGGGAATAAAGACACAGACCTACTAGAGAATGGACTTGAGGATATGGGGAGGGGGTGGGGTGAGATGTGACAGGGTAAGAGAGTGTCATGGACATATATACACTACCAAATGTAAAATAGCTAGTGGGAAGCAGCCACATAGCACAGGGAGATCAGCTCGGTGCTTTGTGACCACCTAGAGGGGTGGGATGGAGAGGGTGGGAGGGAGGGAGATGCAAGAGGGAAGAGATATGGGAACATATTGTATGTGTATAACTGATTCACTTTGTTATAAAGCAGAAGCTAACACACCATTATAAGGCAATTATACTTCAATAAAGATGTTAAAAAAAAAAAAAAGAAAAATGATTAGCTCTGAGCCACAGACAACAAAGGCAGAGGAAACAAAGCACAATAAGTGAGAAAAAGCAGAAACAGCAGGCAACAGAAACTTAAGATGTTGGAATCAACAGATAAAAATTGTAAATTAACTATGCTTACTAATTTTAACAGAAAACACCAAGTTAGAAAATATTTGCATCAGATAAGAAACGTACATCTGAAAATTAAAATAATAACATGTTTAGAAAAATAGCATAGAATGGTGTTGGTATGAACACTGGATGGGGATGCAGAAGTACAAACCATGGAGAAAATAATGGATACATTTAATTGTACTAAAACTAAGAATTTAAGCTATTCAAAAGACACCATAAAGAGGGAATGGACAGTTTTTAGAGACAGTACAAGTAAGCATCTGTGGGACTTGGAGATCAACTGGATACGGAGAGTGATACAGAGTTATGAACCAAAAATGCTAAGTATTCCAGCTTGGGTGACTGGTAGTACCATAACTGAGAAAGGAAATAAAGTAGGAGAATCCAATTTGCGGCATAAAAGACTGGTTCCACTTTTGACAGGCTGAGTTTGGAGTACTTGTGGGATATCCAGGGGAAGGACTCCCAGGCAAGTTGGAAATATGCCTCTGGAGTAAAGGAAAGAAGTCTGGGCTAACGATACGTATCTCTAAAATGTTCAGTAATTGCTTCAAGGTCCCAGATCAGTAATTCTGGATGTTAAAGAAGAGGAAATTCTCTGGTGTAAAGTAAAAATGTCTGCCTTTCTCGTTCAGGGAAAATGTTCCACATTGTTCACAGGAAAATGTCAGTACTTAGGGGTTTTATTCCTTTGGAAAGTTTTGTCTCTCTTTGCCTGGTTTAGGTTTTAGCAGACTCGACCATCACCTACCCATCCATCTCCCACAGGCAAACACACTGATATCGAATATTTTAATGAAAAATGCTTGCCTGAAGCTACTTTACAACCTTATTAAAATTTGACTGCTGCTTTATCCAAAGTGATGGGAACCAGAAATAGCACTAGAATATAGCTGAGCCATTGGCATGTTGTATCTGTGCTCTGAAAACAAAATACAACCAATAATAACCCAACCGGTTTTAAATTTCCCAACGTCCCTGCCAAATATTTTGATAACTTTCCCCCAAAGATCTTGTAACCCACAAAATCATTTGTAATCGAAGCACCTTTGTCAAATCTCTCACTTTAGAACAGTTGTTTCGAATTGGAAAATCAAAAATGAGAGTAAGCGTCCCTCCAGTGGAAGAAAGATATGCTGTATCTGAAACAAGATTTTCTCAAGGAACTATGGTATAAAAAAGCAAGGAAACAAGTGTCTCTATTTGGAAATGCAGATGAACTGAGTACATCTTGACCACCGTGAGTGAGCGGTTCTACGTTACACTGTTCATTCCTCTGTCTATTTTTAATCCTGTATCTCCCTCACCAAATGCCATGTACCTAATTGGGTTCTTACAGGATTCCCTGTGTAATCAAGGAGACCATTCCATGATGGCATTTTGCTTTACTTCAGTTGCTGTAATTGCTAATCAGTATTGTAGGTGTCTAAAACCAGCCCCATTTTATACAGCTATTTGAGAGACTGCTGTCTGTGTTAATAGAAGACAAAATGAACAAAATGTTCTGGGCATCCCTCTTGCGTTCTGCTTAGACATTTAACCCAACCCCAGCTAGCTTTCGTAAATATCTGTCCCCAGAATTAGCCATCTGTGAACTCTCAATCTCACTTCATAAAATTAGGTTAACTCATGCTGACATTTTTTTTCCATTTTTAATCTTTATCTTCATATTACTTTTCCCAGAGGCTTTATAACAATAACTTTACATCTCTTTTCCCTTTTTTTCTTCTATTCATCAGCTCAGGTTTTTAAAAAAAAAATGAATATTTTAGCATAACTATATACACATGGGTGGGAAAATAAATATTTCTCACGATTGAACTAGAATTCACAGTCCAAATAAACAATGATGTACAAAGTTCATTGAGAGTTATTTGTCTCTGATCATCGGAAAGGTCAACGCTTCAGCAGAGTAACCATCATTGAATATTTGTTGTTACTGAGCAATTTGCGCTGAAGAGGACACAAATATTGTGAATATTTATGTGGGGTTTTTCAAAAAATTATCTTGACACTTGACATTTAAGCTAGTTTTAGGAAATAAAAAAGTAACATTTGAATATAAAGAATGATAACAGGGCAATGTGGAAAACTCATTGAAGGAAAATTCATTGAAGAAAAATTGAAATAGTCATCAATAAGGCACTTTTGGGGGTGGAGGACAGTTGAGATGGGGGAGGGAGAGAAAAGGAGAGAAAAGAGGGTGAGGCAAGTGGTAAGAGAGTGTGTGAATGAAAAAGATAAATAAAAGATATTAAAAGGTGGTAGCTTTGTTGTAGAAGAAGAATTGAGTTACCTTATCAAAAGAAACATAAAATGGAAAAGATAAAAGGGCATAAATGATATAAAAACATGTTTCTATTCCAACCTAAATTTATAGTAAAATCTAGTTACCCTAAGTCATTTGCAATAGTCCTGGTATTTGATGACTGAATGCAGAGGTAAGTGCAAAGAGAGTGGGATGATATGATGATTGACAACTGTCAACAGAATTTGGTTTCTTGTTTAAATTTCATGCAGAATGTCAGAGTAAAAAAATCCAAAAATGTGGGGCTTCCCTGGTGGCGCAGTGGTTGAGAATCTGCCTGCCAATGCGGGGGACACGGGTTCGAGCCCTGGTCTGGGGGGATCCCACATGCCGTGGAGCAACTGGGCCCGTGAGCCACGGCTGTTGAGCCTGCGTGTCTGGGGCCTGTGCTCCGCAACAAGAGAGGCCACGATGGTGAGAGGCCCGCGCACCGCGATGAAGAGTGGCCCCCACTTGCCGCAACTAGAGAAAGCCCTCGCGCAGAAACGAAGACCCAACACAGCCATAAATAAATAAATAAATAAATAAATAAATAAACCCAAAAGTTAAAAAAAAAAAAAATTTCAAAAATGTGAAAGTAAGACCACTAAACAAGTCTTAATCATTAAGACTAGAAATAAAATGAATGAGAATTTTAATAACTGAATTTGCCTCTGATGTATTATCTCAAGAGAGAAAATAGTGAAAAACTGTTAACAAACACTAACAAATGCATACACAATGCCTGTTCCTTAGGCATTCTTTGTTTTAGATCAGCACACAGTAATTATGAGCACCAGAGTCTGAATTACTGCAATAGCCTCATACCTAGTCTTCCTGCTCCAGTAGCCACCCGTCCTTAAATTTGTTGCAAGCCTTTTAAATTTAAGAGATCACATCACTCCTCTTCTCAAAAACAACCAGAAGACAGCATAAAAGGCAAAGTCTTGCACTCCCTTTAGGATCCAGCCTCTGGTCCCTCTGTGATCTAATCCCTTATCACTCCCTTCCTGGTCACGCTGTCCCAGCCACACTGGCCATAGTCATTCCTCAAGTACTCCACCATCTTCTTGCCTGGGGTCTGTGCACTTGCTGTTCCCCCACCTAGAACAATCTTTCCTTACCTATACTTGCCATTTTCAATAGAGGCTTTCCCTGACCACCCTGTTTAAAATACCAATTCCTCCCTTCCTCTCTCCATTCCCTGCTCTAATTTTCTCCATAGCATGTCATATTTTTATTTATTTATTGGTTTTACATAGACAATGTTTATCACATAGAAGACACTTGATAAATATTTTTCTTAATGAATACTCCACATCTTCAATTGCCTATTCTTATATAGTACTTGTTATGTGCCAGGCCTGTTTATGCATTTAATTTAATAGTTAGGAAATATTTAATATTTAATGGTTAGGAAATACCTAGCACATAACTGGTGCCAAGCCAGTCCCTGAAGGAAAAGAAGTAAGAGTTCATGGAACAGAGTTCTAGCCTCAATATGCTTATATTCTATTGGGTAAAATAGAAAATTTGACACATAAATTAATAGATATTGGGATGATTGCTCTAACAGAAGCTTATACAATATTCTATGGCACATTTATAACTAGTCCTGTCTTAGGTAAGTGAAGAAGACTTTATAACGGGGTAGGGGGGCAGCTTTAGAATAGAGGATGAACAGACATTTGTTCTGTAGAGAAGAGAGAAAAAAGACATTCCAGGTGAAGAGCTTATCCTGAGAGAGCATGAAAGAAAGAGTGTGGTGTAAGTGGGTGAAGCAGACAGTTCTCTATGGGGAAATTGTTGAGTGGGTATGAAAGAGTGGTAAGAAAGAACACTACAATGTAGACTGGATCCAGGTTATGAAGGAGATAGAACTTTCTCGTGTATGTATTAGGAAGCTATCTAAACAAGAACAAATTTACTCTTTAGGATTGTAGAGGATTGATGTGAGGCAAGATCCAAGGAAGAACCTAAAAATCCTTGGACTTTCTGGAATATACTGGGTTAAATCCTGATGTGAATATCATTAAGGAAGCCCAGGGCTTCCAGAACTACCAGAAGTTCCTTAGCTTTTGTACGGAGTTGGCTTCAAGCCAACTTAGAAAAACAAAACAGGCCCCAGAGTCCAGTGTGTCCCCTCTTGGGGAGCACCAAGGGAAGAAAGGGAAATACAGAGGGAGTTACGAGCCAATTATAATGATAGAGGCCAAAGTAAACTATTTGACCCCAGTGGGTGTGAGGGTCTTGAAGGAAACTCAGTCACTTTTGTAAATGCTCCAAAAGAAGCGACTGACTTTTTCCTTAAGCATTAAGTTTTGTTCTTTGCTTTTTCGCCTTCTCATACACCTACTAGCAACGAGTATGAAAACTAAACTCTTTAGTAGTTCTCTGGGGAAAGGACTGCTAAATTAGATGGCTAGGAATCATATTAGATAATCAAACAATTACTGTACATTTTGACTTAAAGTCCATTTTAAGTCAAATGCTCAAAATCATTGAATAATTTGTTAGCATCATGCATTAAGATATGTTATTATTCTCATAGAGCTCTCCAAACTAGAAAAGAGGGCAGCATTGCAGATGATTGATAAATCTCTGTTGGTTTGATACTGTTCCCAGAATAGAATCCTTATTTTCAGAATAGGGTTGGTTCTTTTTTCTGAATGTCTTTAGAAAAACAAAATTAGAGAATCATAATATTATCCTATAGTTTGTGTAACAAATTTCCTCTTAAAATTCTTTCATTCACTTCATCTCATTTAATCCTCACAAAAACTCCATGAGGTGGGTATTACTGGTTCTGTTTTGCAGATGAGAAAACTTTAATTTAGAGGTCTTCCAACTTGAACCTGAAAATCATTTTCTAATGGCCAAAGTTATTTTATTTTACTATAAATTTTTAAAAATGCATTTCCCTATCTTAAAATGTGATTGAGATTCATTATTAACTCAAACTAATTTACAGAGGTTTAAATGGTTTCTACAACCACAGAGGGGTAGCGAGTAGCATGAGAATACAAATTCATGTCTTTTGAGTCTAAGCCTGTTATTTTTCTCCAGTATCGTGCCTCAGAGAAAGCTATCAAATTCACTAGTAATTCAAGTCGCCACCATAATCAATAATTGATGACACTTAACATTGATATTTTAACCATTCGTATTATGTAGAGTGTATGTGTGTGTGCGTGATTATTTTAAAAGTTAAAAATTTTTAAATCTCATTCATTCAGGTGGCTTCAATTAAATCATCTAGTATCGAGATGCTAGTCTGAACCAACCTTTTTATAACTGGAAAAAAGTTCTTCTTAATCAAACTATTACAATATAGAAGGCAGATTAAGTAATACTTTCATGTCTTATTGTCCAAATAGAGTTCCATGTCCTCGTAAATTTGAATAATTTCTGCTCTTCTACTGTAGCCAAGGCAATGTCGTCCAAGAAACCTTTAGCAATTCCTTGGATCTGACTTCTCTCAGAATTCTTATAGCATAAAGTAGAATCATAAACCATTTAGTATTCTTAGCTGTTTCTTATAAATAATGTCCTCATCAGAATTTAAGCTCCTGGAGATCAAGACTGCTATCTTTGTTTTTGCTAGAATTCTCCACACCCACTAGGCTAGTACCTATGCAGGAGGGTTGACATTTGCTGCATGTTTGAGTTCTTAGCAAAGGCAAGTTCTCAGCAAATATGGGGGTCATTTGATCAATGATGCAAGTTGTAAATAATCCATTTAGTAAAAAAAATAGTCATGCAGAACTTGTACTTATATATAGCTTTCTAACTGCAGAAGTTATTTTATTTCATTTTAAAGTAATAAAACCACATTTCCTTATCATACTGTGTGAGTCAGACTTATTAGTAATTCAGATTGTCCTTGGATCTAATTAGTAGATTTTATTATGTTTTCATTTTTTTTAACATACGTACAGCCAAGTTCCAAAGATGTGTCTTTTTTTTAACATTTAAACTATATTTTGCACATCACTGAACTCAGCATCTTGTAATTCTTATAACTATTATGGAGCATGCAATTGGCTTTTTTTATGAAGAACTGAAAATAGGGAGTTATCCTGTTGAAATAAAGACTTGAAACTCTAGAGAGAGTTCTGTCATTGCTTTCAATTTCACTTTATATCTTTACATTGTGGTGATTAGTTTATTTGAAAACTTCCAAATCCTCGTAAAGAAACCAGAACACTCTGTGTTCTGTCAGAGACACTTATAATGTCTCTCTGATTTAAACTGTATACCCTGAGGGCAGAAATAGAGGTTTTCTATCCTGGATAAAATGTAACTCAGGCACCAAATAATATATAATAAAAGTAATGACAGCACTTCCTCACCTCCTGTTAGCATTTGAAACGACATCAAGGAGACGGTGTCTTGGGAAATTTTTTTAATGTTCATTTGTCTTGAAACATATTGTACTCCTTCCTTTAGAACATTTTATATATATTTTTGTTCCATTTGAGAAAATACTGTTATAGTATTTTTAAAATTAGAAGCCACTTGGGGAATATGACCTTTACATAGCCTGGTTTACTTATCCTCCAAGGTCTTTTTGTTTCACCTTTATAAAAAAGTGTTAGATAAAGCTACAGGGGAAGAATGTACATCTGTATGCAGACCCCGACAGTATTCCCTTGCCTCACACGACTGCAGTCTTATCTTGGCAGAATGATGTTTCTGTTACTATTGCTGCATAGCAAATCAACCCCAAATTTAATGGTATAAAGTAACAAACATTTTCTTATGCTCATGGGTCCTGTGGGAATGGGGCAAGGGACCTCTGAGATGGCATATCTCTGCTCCTTGTCTGGGGCTATGAAGAATCCAAGGCTAGGGAGTCAGGATGGCTGAGGACTGAAACCATCTTGAACGCCCCTATCTCAACCTTGCTGGCACCTGAGCTGGGATGACTTATAACTGTCAACAAGAGACGCTACATGAGGTCTCGGCACATGGCTTGACTTCCTTGTCACATGGCCATCTTACTTAGGGTTGCTGGATCTCTTAACTGGTGGCTCAAGACTCCAAGAGAGTATCCAGCAAACTAAGGAAAAGCCACTTAGCCTTTAACACCTCAGCTTAGTCACACAGCATCACTTCTGCTGTATTCTATCAGGCAAAGCAGATTCAAAGCCCACCCAGATTCAAGCAAGGGGATTAAGACTCCCTTTTGATGGAGGAGTGGCAAGCTTGCATGGCAGAAGAGCATGTGCAACAGCTCATATGGTGTGGCCATCTTTGGGAAATGAAATCTGCCACAAATAGACTCAGTGCTTCATGTCTGTCCCCACTGGCTCCACTTGCTTGATGAAGGGGTCTTGCTTGGCTGGGTTGCCTTTTTATCTCCCGTTTCAATTAGCACTTGCTACATATAGCACTCAGCAAATGTTTACTGAACCTGAATTTGAATTAATTCCTTTAGTCTTTTCAATGAGGACCCAGGAAAACTTTCACTTATGTCACAAGAGAAAATTTTTGTGCCATTAAGAAAATGATAGTGAATATTAATGTGCCACTTATCTCAGTTGTAGGCATAAAATTGCATTAAATTCATGTATCAGCTTCCTAAAAGGCAGTGTTGCCTAGCGCAGATTCTGATGTGAGGCATGCTTGTTGTCAGTCCCTAGGACACCATCTACAAAGGTGTGTCCTTGAGCAAGTTATTCATTAGGTTCAGTTTCCTCATTAGCATAATGAAGCAAATGCCGCTGATTCAAAGGATCGGAAGTGAGCACATCAGCAAAGCCAGCTTGGAAAAGCTGTGTTCAAGATGAGAGATGAGTTGGGTATGATAAATGCCAACCAGGGATGCAGATAAAGATCTATTTATCTATCTGTTTATCTATAAATCTTCATATATATATTTATAATTTGCTCACCCAGAAGGGATGTCTTTTCTAGTTTTCACAAAAGCACCATATGTGCTAGTGGAGGCCCCTGTGGTATCTGTAAAAACAAACAAAAACAAGAACCAAGCAAGCACCACTATGAATATGACTGTTAAGTGCACCAGTATCTACCCATTTTGCTTCCATTTTGCCAGTCCAAAGAGCCAATGTGGCCCGTACATAGTAAAAAACTCATACATATTTAGTACCAAATTTGGGTTACGTTACATGGAGGCTCCTGAACTATATTATCAATAGTCACTATACATTTATATTACATATGCCTTCCACTATGCTAGAATATGTTGATTTTTAGAAATGCATTGGTGTTCTCTTAGGTGTGAAAACATGACATCCATCTTGGAATTTGTTTTCTCAAAATCTTGAGATAAATGTAAGGAAAGATCCAACTACACTCTCAAAAAATGAGTTAGGATATGTGATTCTTCACAGTGAATTTACCTTTTTAGGCCATGGTAACATTTTTCATAGATGTTTAAATTTTGTAGATGAGAACTTGAGACACTCATAATTGATGCAAGAACAAGTGGCCCTGTAACCTACCCCAGTTCGCGTGGAGGCAGCTGGCTTCAGTGATTCTATTTGCACCAATATTAAAAACCAAAGTCTATCAGAATTCAAAATGGGTCGTTTTGGTAGAGAGCACCAGTGCAGCTTGAAATCATCACCTAATAGAACAAAAAGCATTCTGAATCTTAGGCTTGTTACTGAACTGTTTCAAGTGTATCTTAAAAGAGCTAAGAGTTTGCTCAAAGGGAATTAAAAGTGGCCATTTTCCAAAGGAGAGTTCACACAAAGACACACACAAACTGGAATCTGCTTTTGCTACAAATAAGGAACTTGGTGCAACTTGCTACACAGTATTTCCTCCCCATGCTATGGCAAACACCTCTGCCTAACGTTCATCTTTCTAAAACATCTAACAAATTAACATTAAATTATCAAGTTAGCTTGAGCCAGCAAGAATAGAATCTTTTATTTCCTGTGCATGAAATAAAAATATCTCCAATAAGATCGACATAAACTCTGTCTTCTCACATAGGAGTTGCAATTAAGAAGGCAAATCTCCACCCACCTCCACTTTAAGCCCTCTACCAAACTCTTTACCTTGAAATTGTATTTACATTTTAGTATCTGGCCTTTGTCCTTGGGATTCTGGAAGCTTTGCCTATGTCACATGCATAGCACATTTATAAAGACAGGAATTTTTTGTTTTTGTTAAATATACTTTAGCTCCCTCGTCTCTTCCCTCTCTCAAAATTAACTTTTTGATCACCTGATCATCTGCTCAATAATTAATAGTTGTCAGGGCTGGGGGGGTGGGGAAAATGGGGAGAGGCCACAAACTTTGAATTATACAATGAATTAAGGTCTGAGGATCTAAAATATAGCATGGTGGTTATAATTGATAATACTGTATTGTACAACTGAAACTTGCTAAGAGAGTAGATCTTAAGCATTCTCACCAAAAAAAAAAAAAAAGAAAGGTAAATATGTGAAGCAATGGGTATGTTAATTAACTCAATTGTGGGACTCCTTTGAAAACATATACATATATCAAATCATCATGTATGCTTTAAATATATTACAATTTTATTTGTCAATTACAGCTTAATAAAGCTGGAAAAAATAATAATTAATAGTTGTCAATTCATCTCTGTCTCTCACAGGTCATCAGGGAAATAAAGGCAGAGAGACTTTTCTGATGTCACAATGCCTAACCCAGGTTTATACCTGGCCTCTGTTCCTTTCTTCTGTGATCTAAAGGACCAGAACTTGCCCTGCCCCAATCCTTTCCCTACCTGTCTTGGAGGAGGGGCAAATCAGGACAAAGTTCCCTTTCTCTGTCCCAAATTTTGCTTTACCTCTCCTTATCTAGATCATAACACCCTGGACCCCAAGGGAGATTTTAGATATTATTTTAGCTATTTTAGCTAAACATTTTACAGCTTAAATAGTTTTTTTCTTCTAGTCACAAAGAAATGGCTCAATATTTGAGTAAGCTTGGTGCTTATTTATTTGAGAAATTTAGAATCCCTGATATATGGATTAATGATAATATTTATATGCACATCTTTTTTAAAGCAAATTAATACTGAATCCATAAACCTAATATTGAGGATGATGAAATTAAAAGCTAATGCGTGAAGGTGGAAATAACCTTTATATTATATACGAAGCATTACATAAAACTTGAGCAGACTTCTGAAGATGTCACTAAGTTCCATAAAAATACATGTGCACAAATATTGGTCACTGGGCCCTGAATGTGATACTAGAACTAGAAGAAAAATAAATATTAATATATAATACATTACAAAGATAAATTGTTTATAAAATATATTAAGATACCCAGGATGTAAATGTAAAGAAATAAATGGATTGTTTCTCATCTATATGAAAAGGTAACATTTATTTTTTGCTATCTAAATAAAAAGCCTTTATTAGATGACAATCTGACATCAATTTTCTTGTCTTTTTTAGAAACATTTAAAGCACTGTATTCATATTATATATGGTAGCTATTAGCTGTTCAAAACTGATATACTTTGTGAGGAATCATGTGTTCATTGTCTTATGTGCATTGGACCATCATTGGACTATCATAGTATGCAAGTCAATTCCCAAGGCAGCATCATGAAATGACAAGTAGTGCCTGGGGGGCCAACATGTGATAGATCAAACAACAGGGCATTTAGGGCATATGGTAGCAATCTAGGAAGAGTTCAATGATGTTAGCATTAGCAGGGTGACAACAGTCATGAGGAAAGTATTGGATATTTGAACAATACATATAACTTTTTCACGATGCACAATTTCAACTATTTATAATGGTAAACAGAAAAGATGCTGCATTTCCTTGTTTAGGGAAGGAAGTATTCATGGGTTGACAATGATTAATAAACAAATGCATATCACACTGCTTGATATTTATGCCCTTTTCCCTCCCAATCAACATAAAGTCATTTAGTCAGCCAAGTAACATTGGTTGAAGCAAAGTACAATAAATATATTTACTCTTCAGCAGTCATTTCTGTGACTGACATATGCTACACTCAGATGGTGAAATCATTTAGGAATCCTCTCAATGCTATGTTACGCTTTCCAGGCTAGAGCTCCCGAAGTAGGACACTACAGTGAGCTGTATGCCAAATGTGGGATCGTGGTGTGCCAATATTATATCCTCAGCTTTCAGGGCAGTCAAATGGGGCTGGAGCTAGGTTATCTCAGAATTACCATTTTCTACCATACCACAACTTGATAAAGGTGGAGAAGGCTTGCTTTAGAACCATGTCTCTGACATTCAAGATAGCCAACACTAAAGGCTAGTGTTTGGCTAAGTCATATCAGCCTCTCAAGTTGTCAATGGAGTAAGGAGTCCCTTATACTTTTTTTAAAATTATACTTTTTATTTTGAGATAATTGTATACTCATATGCCGTTGTAAGAAATAATTTAGAGATCCCACATATCCTTCACCTAGTTTCCCCCACTGGTAACATCTTGCAAAACTATAGTATAAGGAGACACCCAGAATATTGACATTGAACATTGATACAGTTAGTCAAGATGCAGAACAATTCCATCACTACAAGGAACCTTCATACTGACCCGTTGTAGCCATACCACCCCAGCCCACCACTATCCCTAACACCTGGGAACCGCTGATCTATTCTCATTTCTAAAATTTTGTAAGTTCAAGAATGTCATGTAAATGGAAGCAAACAGTATTTAATTCTTTGAGGTTGGATCTTTTCACTCTGCATAATTCTCTGAAACTTCATCCAGGTTGTTGCATATATCCATAGTCCATTCTTTTTTATTGCTGAGTAGTAAGCCATAGTTTGCATGTACGAAGTTTATATAACCATTATCCATTGAAGGGCGTCTGGGTCGTTTCCATTTGGGGGGCATTACAGATAAATTGCTATGAAAATTTGTGTACAGGTTTTTGTATGAACATAAAATTCCACTTTTGTGAGATAAATCTCCAGGAGTGAAATTGCTGGGTTGTATGGTAGTTGCATGTTTAGTTTTATAAGAAACTGCCAAACTGTTTCCCAGAATGGCTTGTACCATTTCCATTCCCACCAGCAATGTATGAATGTTCCAGCTTTTCCACATCCTTTCCAGCATTTGCTGTTGTCACTATTTTTATTTTAGCCATTCTGATAGCCAAGTAGTGATATCTCATTGGAACTTAAATTTGCATTTCCCTAATCGCTAATAATGTCTTTTCATGTGCTTGTTTGCTATTTGTATACCCTCTTGAGTGAAATGTCTGTTTAAGCCTTTTGCCCATTTTCTAATTGGATTTTTGGGGGAGATTTTACTTTTGAGTTTTAAGAGTTCTTTGTATGTATTCTAGATTGAGTCCTTTGAAAGATAATGTGTTTTGCAAATATTTTCTCCTGGTATGTACCTTCTCTGTCCATCCTTTTAACAGGGTATATATCAGCCAGGGGTCTCCAAAGAAGCAAAATAGATAGACAGATAAGACAGAGAAAGAGAGAGAGAGAGAGAGAGAGAGAGAGAGAGAGACTTTTTTTTTTTAAACATCTTTATTGGAGTAAAATTGCTTTACAATGGTGTGTTAGTTTCTACTTTATAACAAAGTGAATCAGCTATACATATACATATATCCTCATATCTCCTCCCTCTTGCATCTCCCTCCCACCCTCCCTATACCACCCCTCCAGGTGGTCACAAAGCACCGAGCTGGTCTCCCTGTACTATGCAGCTGCTTCCCACTATCTATCTATTTTACATTTGGTAGTATATATTAGTCCATGCCACTCTCTCACTTCGTCCCAGCTTACCCTTCCCCCGCCCCATGTCCTCAAGTCCATTCTCTACCTCTGCGTCTTTATTCCTGTCCTGCCCCTAGGTTCTTCAGAATCATTTTTTTTTTGTAGATTCCATATATATGTGTTAGCATATGGTATTTGTTTTTCTCTTTCTGACCTACTTTACTCTGTATGACAGACTCTAGGTCCATCCACCTCACTACAAATAACTCAATTTCGTTTCTTTTTATGGCTGAGTAATATTCCATTGTATATATGTGCCACATCTTCTTCATCCATTCATCTGTTGATGGACACTTAGGTTGCTTCCATGTCCTGGCTATTGCATATAGTGCTGCAGTGAACATTGTGGTACATGACTCTTTTTGAATTATGGTTTTCTCAGGGTATACGCCCAGTAGTGGGATTGCCGGGTCATATGGTAGTTCTATTTTTAGTTTTTTTAAGGAACCTCCATACTGTTCTCCATAGTGGCTGTATCAATTTACATTCCTACCAACAGTGCAAGAGGTTACATTCCTACCAACAGTGCAAGAGGTTACATTCCTACCAACAGTGCAAGAGGTCCCTTTTCTCCACACCCTCTCCAGCATTTATTGTTTGTAGATTTTTTGATGATGGCAATTCTGACTAGTGTGAGGTGATATCTCATTGTAGTTTTGATTTGCATTGAGAGAGACTTCTTATAAGAAATTGGCTTATGTGAATCTGGAGGCTGAAAAGTCCCAAGATCTACAGTTGGCAAGCTGAAAACACAGGAGGGTTGTTAGTGTAGTTCCAGTATGAACCTAAAGGCTGAGAACCAATGGTGTAAGTTCTAGTCTGAAAGCTGGCAGGCTCAAGACCCAAGAAGAGCCAATGTTTTAGATCAAGTCCAAAGGCAGAAAAAAACCAGTGCCCCAGTTTCAAGGCAGTAAGACAGAGGGAGTTCCCTCTTACTCGGCCTTTTTGACCTATTCAGGTCATCAATTGGTTGAATGGTGGTCACCCACATTAGGAAGGGCAATCTGCTTTACTAGGTCTACCAATTCAAATGTTAATTGAATCCAGAAACACCCTTACAGACACACCCAGAATTATGTTTGATCAAATGTCTGAATATCCATGGCCAGTCAAGTTGATACATAAATTTAAATATCTCACAGTATGTTTCACAGAGCAAAAGTTTTTAATTTTGATAAGACTCAATTTATTTATTATTCTTTTTATTGTTAGTGCTTTTGGTGTCAACTCTAAGAATCTTTGCCTCTCCCTAGAGCCTAAAGATTTTCTCCTATGTTTTTTTCTAAACATTTTATTGTTTTTTGTTTTGCATTAAGTGTAAATAACACTTCTATGAACATGGGGGTGCAAATATTTTTTCGAGTTCGTGTTTTTGTTTCTATTGGAGATATTCCCAGAAGTGGAATTGCTGGATCATATAGTAGTTTTATTTTTAAGCTTTTGAGGAAGCTCCATACTGTTTTCCACAGTGGCTGTGACTAATTCCACCAACAGTGCATAACTTTTCCCTTTTCTCCACATCCATGCCAACATTTCTCGTCTTTTTTTGTTTTTTGAATTTTTGAATTTTATTTTGTTTATTTTTTTTACACAGCAGGTTCTTATTAGTCATCAATTTTATCCACATCAGTGTATTCATGTCAATCCCAATCGCCCAATTCATCACACCACCACCACCACCTATCTCTTGTCTTTTTGATGATGGCCATTCTAGTAGTTGTTAGGTGATATCTCACTGTGGTTTTAATTTGCACTTCCCTAATATCTTGTGGTGTTGAGCATCATTTCATTTACTTGCTGGCCATCAGTATATCTTTTTTGGAAAAATGTCTGCGAAGGTCCTTTTGCCCTTTTTTTTAATTGGATTATTTGGTTTTTTGCTATTGAGTTGTGTGAGTTCTTTATATATTTAACCCCTTCTCAGCAATAAGGTTTGCAAATATTTTCTCCCATTCCGTAGGTTGTCTTTTCACTTTGCTGATGGTTTCTTTTGCTGTGAAAAAGCTTCTTAGTTTGATGTACTCCCACTTGTTTGGTTTTTATTTCGTTGCTTGTGCTTCAGGTGTGATTTCCAAAAAATTACAAGATCCATGTCAAGGAGTTTTTGCCTATGTTTTCTTCTATGTGTTTCATAGTTTCAGGTTTTAAACTTAAGTCTTTAATCCATTTCTAGTTAATTTTTGTGAGTGGTATAAGATAGGGGTCAAGTTTCATTCTTTTACATGTGAATAGCCCATTTCCCAAGCACCATTTATTGCCTTTTCTCCATTGAGTATTCCTGCCTCCCCTGTCAAATATGAGAAGACTGTATACATTCAAATTTATTTCTGGGCTCTCAATTCTGTCCCACTGGTCTATCTGTCTGTTTTAATGCCAGTACCATACTGTTTTAATTACTACAAGTTTATGGTATAGCTTGAATTCAGGAAGTGTGATGCCTCCTGCTTTGTTCTTCTTTTTCAGGAATTCTTTGGCTATTCTTCGTCTTTTGTGGTACCATATAATTTTTAGGAGTGCTTTTTTTTTTTTCTGTAAAAAACACCACTGGAATCTTGATAGGGATTGCATTGAATCTATAGGTGGCTTTAGGTAGTGATGCCATTTTAACAATATTAATTCTTCCAATCCATGAACATGGGATACCTTTCCATTTATTTGTTCAGTTTCTTTCATCACTGTCTTACAGGTTTGAGAGTATAGATCTTTCACCTACTTGGTTAAATTTATTCCTAAGTATTCTATTATTTTTGATGCTGTTTTAAATGGGATTGATTTTTTTAAATTCTTTCTCAGGAAATTCATTGTTAGTGTGTAGAAACACTACCAATTTTTGTATGTTAGTTTATATCCGGCAACCTTACCGAATTCATTGATTAGTTCTAACAGGTTTTTTTTTTTGAGCATTTAGGATTGTCTGTGTACAAAATCATGTCATCTGCAAATAATGACTATTTTACTTCTTCCTTTCCAATTCTGATGTATTTTATTTATTTATTTTTTTCTTGCCTGATTGCTCTAGCCAGGACTTCTGGTACTATGATGAATAGGAGTGGTGAGAGTGGGATATGTGTAGATAACACTCACTGCTGGGAAGCTGTAGGAGCACATAGTGCCCTCAAGAGAAGGAGGGAGAGGTCTCTTGTTTCACAGAGACCTCTCATTCCTTCCTGGCAGCTGGAAAACCTAAAAGCTTGGCCTGACTCTAAACAGACTCATAAGTAAGCAAGAAAGAAAAATACAGCTGAGGAGAACCAGCAACCAGAGGACAATCAAGAAGAACATCCAGAGATAGTTCTCAGGGAAATGGAACTTTTAGAGGAGACAAATGACAACTTTAACAAAATAGGAGCAAAAATTCAAGGAGATCTTACTATACCATAGATAAGATTTGTCTAGTACCCCATTCCCCCAAAAGTTAATACATCAGCTAAAAGTGAGAATAATCACTTGCTGAGAACCAAATAAGTAGCATAGGATAGCAAACAGAAGAAAAATATTAAAACACAAAGCAGAAATGTAGAGTAATTAAAATGAAAATTGTGGAACTTCTCTCAAGAAAAATATATGTGAAAACAAAATTTTGTGTGAACTTGCCCTGATTTGCAGATGCCCCTAATGCACATCTGTGGACCCTATGGCATATAGAAATGCAAATAAAAGATACAAATCCAATTTAAAGCATAATTTTAATTTAGAAAATTTTTAAAAATCTAAGCATCAAGATGTCTCTCATATCCAAAAGCTTTCTCCTGGCTATTTGTCTGCTCTTACTCAGACCCTCATACCTATTTTTTTCTGGTGATGACCAAGAATGGTGGGGATTGCACTTACTACTGGATTCATTATAATTAAGAAGTCTTTCCCACCGGGGAGAGGATGTCTTTTCTGATAGGCCTCTGGAGAACACTGATCCCCTGCCTTTTGGCTGCTTTCCTACTGCTGACTCTACTGTACTGCTGTCATTTCATCTGACATGGCACTATTCATTGCTGTCCTGACCACTAGAGAAGTCTTGGATGGAAAGGTCTGAGTCACCCTCCCCTCCAATCTACATCTGAGTCTCCAAAATTCTCCAAAAATGTTCATCATCTATATTTTCACCTGCCATCACGGCTCTCCTACAAAATCAGGTCAGCTTTATCTCGGCAGTGGCTTTTAAATATCTCACATATCACCTAAGCAACTATCTTTAAAAAGAAACAAAACAAAGCCAAAATATAATAGCATTTTAATAGATAAACCTTTAAAAAGCAGCTAGTTTTTACATAAGGACAGTAGACAATTTGGGTTCACACATTTCCCATTAACTCTTTTGACTATTGCAAGTGATCTTTTAAGGGTCATGACAAGTGGGTTTTTGTTTTTTTTTGTTTGTTTGTTTTGCTGAGCCATAAATTTAATCACCAACCCAGGGAGGCTAGTGTGTGGGGGCTGAACATCTTAACTCACCTTAACTTGGTGATTCCCAGACTTCAGAATTTCACAAGACAGCTTTTTTTTTTTCTTTTAATTGGGAGGCTAGATAGGCCAAAGACGGCTCTTTTTTTGTCAAATAACCACCTTAAAAAAAAAGATAACTGCTACCTACCATCTCCATAATTTTCAAGCTAAATGGCCATAAACTGAATTTGAACGAGCATAATCTCTAAAAAAGACTGTTATTTCTTCCTATTTTCCACTCATGATTGGAAAAATCTACATTTTAGCCTCACACCAATTACCAGAGCTGTGATGTGACCACTGACCTGCCATCTAATCGAGGCTCCTGGCCCCAGCCTCTGTACTGCAATGCACTCTGTTCTCTACGAGTTGTCATGACACCAGAATCCTCGGGAAATATCACACCTACATTCATTTGAGGGAAAGGGCCACTGAGCAAAACAAAGCTTTTAGGAACATTGAAAAAACTTAAAAAGAGATGTGATATATGAGAAATAAGTGGAAGTAACTATTTATGGAAATGTTTTAAGCATCACTACCAAATGTGAAGGGTCTTCTGATGAGTGCCCTACCTGGCATTTTCCATTTTAATTAATAATGTGAATCCCATGATTGTCAGTTATTCTTGATAATTACTCAAGTGGTCATAAATATATGTGATTAGTATTTTCAATACATATAATAAAGATTTTAAAGTAAAATGACAAAAAAAGAATTTCATTAATATCAGATCATTTGACATTCTCTAAATCTTTATTCCATATGTGTAGTTATATAGGAAAGGCTGCTTTCCATTCTTTTCTCTTAGCGTAGGCTCCTACTTAGAAGCATTTTAGGTGCAACGCTGTTTTTGTTTTTGTTTTCTAAATAGTCATCTATTTACTAAATGTGGTCTCCTGAGTCCAAGAAATAAATTTATGCTCTTCATACCAGTATCCAAAAATGGAAACTAATTAATGTCAAATATATTATACTTAAAAGACTCCTTTTTTGCAATTTTTAGTTACAACTTCCAGAAAGAGGCCAAAGTTCAAACACTGAGTAAGAAAATAAACTTCTATTTATACTGAAAATTATCAAAATACATGATCCAATAAAAGATAATTTCCCACACACATTCATCTCATTTATGAATTAAGTGAGAAAGAACAACCTGAATGAGCTTTGAAGAATGAGGTGTATCATGTTAGTCATACCCTTTCATACACGTTTTTGAATGGGAAAAGTATTTTTAAAATCCTATCCAAATAGCAGCAGCATGAATGACATTACAACATTTCAATCAATAGGTCTTACATTTTACGAAGTTTTCTGGCACTATCTTGTCCCCAGATTCATCTAGAACATAGAACTACTGAACATACAACAAACTTACAACATAGATTATGAACATATATTTTTAGAAAAGATGATAATATAAATGAGAAATGTTATAATTTACTTTGAAACTATAGAATGTTTTTAAACATAGGTATATTCAGATAAAATGTAGAAGGTCAAATGAGTCACCTGCCTTTCTGACAGGATTCAGCCACCAGTTGTATTATTATAATCAGTACGATACACAGGTTCAAGTGGTGGGTACTTTTTGCTTTATCCTCTATCCAACCCTGTGCTATAAGTATAATCAGTTCCATTTTCATGGGAAAACTGTGTTACCAAACGGTTAAGTAATGTTTCAAATTCATACACATTTTTCTGTGTCTCATTTGTCCTTTCTTATTTATTGTGTGTATTTGTATTTTACTGAAGAATTCTATACAGATTTGTAATTAAAGTCACATCCATGTGGCACAGCTGAAATGCGAACTCTGACTTCAAATCCAGGTACTTTTCACCATACGCCTCAGCCTCCAAGTACAGCTTCATATTTATGGAATAAACCGAAAGGACACCTCATTTTCTAAGTTTAACTACCAACAAAGTCAACAAATATTAACTTCATCCAAGCTAGGTTAAAGTGAAAAATGGCATGCAGTGGAAAAATTCGAAGTATTTAAAGTTAGAAAATCTGTGTTCCAATCTTTTGCTCAATACCTATTAGGTAAAAAATTTAAGAAAAATCACTGCCTTTCTCTTTGGTAAAGTGGAGTTAATGATAATAATAATACACCTAATGTTTCAACTTCACAGTATTGTTTGAAGAAACAAAAGATATATAGTAAATTTCTGTGCAAGTTGTAAAAAATTATAATGCACCAAATTAATTTATTTGCATAATTTATTCAGAGAATCTCTCTCTCTCTGTGTATATGGAAACAGTCAAAATTTTAGTAGCATTAATCTCAAAAGAACCAGTTCAAAAAAGCCCTATAATCTGAAATGTTAGTTATATTATAGGATTTATTTTATACTAAAGTGAATAATTTAAATCCACTTAGTATGTGTTTATCATGGGATACAACTAAAGGGCAGTATTCATATAACATGTACACAGAGTATTTGAAGTGTCAACTATTTTTTTCTGAGCATCTGTTATGTGTTATGCACCAGCTTGATAATGATGCTAGATTACACAGGTAACATTTTGATTTTGCAAAGATAAATAAAATTCAGCCTCTAACATTGATAAGATAGTAATCTAGTGGATAAATCAAAGAAACGCCTAACTCTAATACAAGGTGAATAGTGCTAAAATCAATATGTGAAATGGAAAGTTCATTGACTTGACCCAATTTTGAATCTATTTTCATTTCATATTCTTATGTAATTCTTTCTGATCCTTCAGAGACCATTATCTCTGTAACTGCTAGTTATTTGTTCCTAAATAAACCCAGTGTATGCAAATTAATTCGACATTCTTTGCAATAAACATCTCCAAACAGAAGCTAACATTATTTGTCATGATCAACAACAATTGACAAGAAAAGCAAGTTTCCTAGCAGCAAGGCGATTTAGAATGGTTCTAGGTCATCAGACTTTTGCTCTATTTCCTTCTGCCTTTCCCACATTGTAAATCCTGTAGGCCACAACTGTAGTATCTCAGAGTCAACAATTCTCTGAAGAATTTATGTATCCGGGGCTGCAAAATGACCTGTAAACTAGATGGACATTTTCAACAGAACTAGATGTTTCCTGCAGTTAAAAAATAAATAAATAAATAAAACTTCAGACAGTAACCACCACCTTAAGGGCACACCACAAAGGCTAGGATGTTCTTCAGTATAAACATCCATTCAAACTGGGAGATTTCTAGAGCAGATTTGCAATAGTCTTCCATCATATACAAAGGTCAGAAAAATAAAGACTTAAAATTGGAATGTTTTATTCAATTTAGGTGCCATTTGACCACAAAGCATTTGACCACAAATGCTCTGTCTGAGAAAATTGAAGAAATAAATCAGGATTCTTTCTCTTAATGGTTGTTTTCACTGGCCAGTGCTTGGCAATATGACTCAAGGCCCAGATTGAATTTCACTTTGGGGAAACTTCATTTGTCTTGATTCCACAGGCAGGTACCGCTGCCATTTGGTTTTGGCACACACACACAAAAAAATCACTAGTTCGATGGGACTTGTTTTATTTTGGTGTGTGGAGGGGGGAAAATCACAATAGTATACTTTTCTACAGAAGGTGCTTCTATAAAGATCTTTCAATTAGTAGTAAAATATTTGGCCAGATATAGCTGATAGTAAAATGGGGTGTTCCAAAAGTACAGTAATTAATTTAGTACCAATATTTGTTATGCATCATACTGGTCACTAAAAACCAAATCCATCATGCTCATAAAGGAAAAAAATTCAGCTAAAACATTGGAGTGAAAAAGTCACTGTTTTTATTCTGCTTTGCAAGCTTATAGTCAGAAGTACTCATTCATTAATATATATTGAATGCTTACTCTATTCAATGCATTGTGTTAGGTGTAAGAAATAATAAATTGAATAAGGCAAAATGCCAGCTCTCATAGTCTGGACTGAACAGAATATTGAGAAGAGAGACATGAATAGTTAGCACATAAAATAATCAATAATATGGGTGGCTAATGGGAATGAAATGGATAAAGTATTAAACAGAATCATTTTTTCTGTGTCTTTGGTACTTTATGTGGCTCAGGTTGAGAGTCTCCAGGTTGGTGCTTATCTCTCATAAGCAATAATAGATTCTAGTGAGGAGTAGGGACTGAATTCTCGCATTCGGGTTCCAGAATCTCCACTCAGTGGGTGATTTGAGGCAATAACTTCAACCTTCAGGACTCAATTTACATATTTTTTAAACATATTTATTGGAGTATAATTGCTTTACAATGGTGTGTTAGTTTCTGCTGTATAACAAAGTGAATCAGCTATACGTACACATATATCCCCATATCCCCTCCCTCTTGTGTCTCCCTCCCACCCCTCAATTTACACCTTAAAATCAGGAAAGAATAGTACCTATCTCTACTGGGAAGTCATGAATATAAAATGAGACAATGCATAAGAAAATGCATTGCAAGAAAACAGGGTAGACTGCCAACTGATATATCTATACAAATGCTATTTGTTGTGGCTGTTGTTATTAATGAATCCTCTGGGCCAAATAAACCCTTTATAAAAAAGTAAGCCATCTTAAAGGGAAAAAAGCCATAAATCATGTAAAATAGAACTTCCTGCATGCCTTCCCATGAGAAAACTATATCTGAGCAGTTTTAATTTATTCCTAACAATGTAAAAGCAAATAGACCTGATCCAATTCAAAATTATGAAATTGGAGAAACCTCTGTCCCAGGCCTTGTCTTCTTGATTTGGGGCAAGTTTTTTAATCTTTCTGAATATCAATCTCTGTGCCTGGAAAATGGGAATAAGAACACTGTACAGAGAACTACCGAGTTATAGAGACACCAAATGAAATGGAGTATGTAAAAGCATGAGGCCCTGTGCCAGGTTCATAGTAGGTCCTCTATAAATGTTAATCAGTTCCATCACCAAAACAATGAGTTCCAAAATTATCATTAACTCTAATTTAATTAACCAATTACCCTTTACTGTTGATGAGTTTTGCATATCACCCCAATCAGCCTTTACATTTTGACACTTTTATTTCTAATTATGTATAATTTGCTCCCTGTTAAAGGAATTTCAGGCATCAGCAAGCAGATCAGGAGACACCGTGCCGACACAGAACGTCTACTAGAAAGCTGCTTCTGAAGTCATACTTCTTTGTTTCTTTTAATGCAGCTTCCAAGAGACCAAACGGTGATAGAGATCTTCAGATGGGACCCATGTACTTGTTGGAGGTTCATTTGTAGAATGCAATCATAGCATAAGGGTGACTCAATCATTACTGATTTCTTCTAGGACTTGGAATCATGTTCCATTCCACAGCATTTTTCCTTTCCCTAAAGCAGGCCCCATCACCTAAAAGCCCAAACCCCACTTTCCTTTCTTAGCTCAAGACTCTCTAGTTTCTATTTCTGCATTTTAGTATATTTTACAGTTTCTTTTTGTTTGATTTTCATCCTGTAACCCTGTGTTGGTTAGGGTTCAGTTGAACATAACAGAAACCACTCTAATGAGGTTGAACAGAAAGGGATTTATCACCAGGTACCAGTGGGAGAGCAGGCTCTAGGGTAAACTTCCAGGCTACTTCCAGCCCTCAGAATCACACTCATCTTCCGTGAATAGGAAAGAGGCCCCAGAGCAGCAGAAAGCTACAACTGCAAAAGCCAGCTGCCTCTACCATGACCATGCCATGAAATGGATGCCTTGTCCCTTGCTTTCCTCCCTTCATAACTCAGACCTGAATCCAAGTCTTGCCAGAATGCACGTGATTGGCAGAAACTGAACACATCCAGAAATCTACCCAGAAGGGAATCTTGGAAATACAATGTTTTTTCTTACCAGTCTCTGCAAAATAGGAAGAATACTAGTCAGGACCTAGAATATACTAAGACCATTCTAAATGTCTGCTGCAAACAATATAGAATATTTACATGAGCTATATTTTTCTACCATTTGTGGGTGAGGAAGGACCAAAAAAAGACAATTTGCCACTAGAATATATCTTGTTTGTGAATAAAGTAGCATAATTAACAACCATAAACTTGAAGTCAAAGACCTAGATTCTAGGGCTTGCTCAGCCGCTAATTAGTTTTTGGACCTGGGAAATCCATTCACTTTACAAAACCTTAGTTTCCCGCACATATAAAATGAGGAGATTAGACTCAGTATTTGCTGAAGAAGCATTATCTTTATAATGTGCTAATGTATATTATTGTTGCTGGCATAAATAAGTAACTTTTTATATTTGATTAAAAGTGATACACAGGCTCTTAGTATTTTTATGAAAACAATGCCATTCCAATTAATTCTAATTGGCCCATCTGCAGAAGCAGATAAGAACAAGCAGCATGTTTCCCCATGCTGGGGAAACATGGGACGGAAAAATATAGATTTTTCAAAGGGTCCCAATCTCTCCAAGGTACTTTGTGAAACAATCAGTCCTTTTCCAACTACCTTCCTAATTCCCACAGCGGATACTGAGATGCTAAAGGGAATCATTTTACTGAATGTCATGCCATTTGGGGAGCCAAGGCAGTAGGCAGGCCCCTCTCAGCCTGGTGTGTTCTTGCTGTAAGGCCACATGCCAACAGGCCCTGGCCTCTGCAAGATGGGTTTCCATGGTAACTCCAGTTTTTCACCCTTTTATGTAGTCACACTTATGATTCTTAAAGTACTATAATAACATCTGTTTTAGTCATCTTGGGCTACTGTAACAAAATACCATAGACTGGATGGCTTGAACAACAAACTTCTATTCTTCATAGTTCTGAAAACTGGAAAATCCAAGGTCAAGGTGTCAAGAGATTTAGTGTCTGGTGAGAAAAGTCTTCCAGGTTTGCAGACAGCCGTCTTCTCATTATAACCTCACATGGCGGAGAGCAGAGGTCACCTCTTTCATTTCTCTTCTTATAAGGGGACTAGTGCCATTCATGAGGGCTCCATCCTCCCAAAGGCCCCATCATCTAATACCATCACATTGGGTGTTAGAATTTCAATATATGAATGGGGGGGCACAAATATTTAGTCCTTAACAACACTCATTCTGCTCTTTAATACTGTATAAAAGATTCTACGCCAATATAATTTAAATAGGTTACATCAATATAAACAAATTGGACTTCCCTGGTGGCACAGTGGTTAAGAATCCGCCTGCCAGTGCAGGGGACATGGGTTTGAGCCCTGGTCCGGGAATATGCCACATGCCGCGGAACAACTAAGCCCGTGTGCCACAACTACTGAGCCTGCGCTCTAGAGCCCGCATGCCACAACTACTGAGCCTGTGTGCCACAACTACTGAAGCCTGTGCGCTAGAGCCCATGCTCTGCAACAAGAGAAGCCACCACAATGAGAAGCCCACGCACCGCAACGAAGAGTAGCCCTCGCTCGCCACAACTAGAGAAAGCCCGCATGCAGCAATGAAGACCTAATGCAGCCAAATATAAATAAAATTAAAAAATAAAAATAAAAAAATAAACAAATCGATTTATCCCCAAGATGGTTTTTAAAAACCAATACACCAAAACTCTCTTGATGCTGACCCCACTTAAAGTATAAAACTCTGATCACTTGAAAAATTTTTTGTTTGTTTGTTTTACTGTTGAGCTTTGAGAGTTCTTCATATATTCTGGATGAAGTCTTTTGCCAGATGCTTCATTTCCAAATATTTTCTCCAAGTGTGTAACTTGTCTACATCCTCTTAACAGGGTCTTTCATAGAACAAAAGTTTTTAATTTTGATGAGATTAAGTTTATCAATTTTTCCTTTTATTGATTGTGTTTTGAGGTCAAGTCTAAGTTAGAACTATTGGCCTAGCCCTAAAACTCAAAGATTATCTCATTCTTTTTTTCTAAAAATTTTATAAGTTTACATTTAAATTGATGATCCATTTTAACTTAATTTATGTATAGGGTATGAAGTTTAGATGGAGATGCAATTTTTTGCCTATGGATGTCCAATTGCTCTAGAACCACTTGTTGAAAAAGCTGTCCTTCCTTCACTGAACTGCATTTGCACCTCTGTCAAATATCACTTGAGCATATTTGTGTGGGTCTATTCCTAGGTACTCTATTCTGTTCCAGTTATCTATCCCTTTGCCAATGCCACAAAATCATAATTACTGAACCTATGTAGGAAGATTCCGCCCACTTTTTTCTTCTGTTTCAAATGTTTTAGCTATTATAAGTCCTTTTCAAGTCCATATAAATTTTAGAATATTTTTGTCTATATATATTAAAAAATAAACCTTGCTGCTGTTTTGATGGGAGTTGTATTATATCTGCAGTCAAATGCTCTATCACTGAGCTGTGCCCTCAGATTGTGTTATATCTGTATCTCAGTTTGAGAATTGACATTTTTACTATGTTGTCTTCCAATCCATGAACATTTACTTAGATTATTTCTATTTCATTATATTATAGTTTTAAGCTTATAAGTTCTATACTATATGTTATGTTAGATTTACACCTGTTTCATTTTTTGAGTGATTGTAAATCATACTGTGTTTTTAACTTCTGTGTCCACAGTTTTATTGCAAGCATGTAGAAGTAAAAACAAATTTTTAACATTGATCTTGTTTCCTATGACCTTGCTGAACTCACTAATTAGTTTCTAGCATGGTTTTTTTTGGGGGGGGGTTGTTTTTGTTTGTTAGATTCCATGGGACATTTTATGTAGACAATTATGTCATCAGCAAATAGGGACAGTTCTCTTTCTTGCTTTCAAATCTATGTATCTTTTATTACTTCTTCTTTCCCTATTGTGCTGTTTAACAAACACTTCCAGTAATATGTTGAATAAGAGAGGTGACAGTAGACATGTTTGACTTATTCCTGATCTTAGGGGAAAAGTATTCACTCTTTAACCATTAAGTATAATGTTAGCTGTGGTATTTTGTGGATGATCTTATTTGAACAAAAGACTGTCTTTTTCAACCTCATATGAGATACTGCAATACATTGAAATGTAGGAGCAGATAGGAGAATCTAGCTGCCTTCTACAATATTAAGTTAGACATTAAAGAGGTCAGCAAAATTGTGAAACAATGCTACTCTTTCTTTCACTTTTTGTTTTGGAAACTATAGTAACTGTCTATAAAAACATGCTATTTTATTTTTAGAGAATTAATAAATAAATGTTTTAAATTTTAACAGGTTTAATGTTTGATATGGTAAATATCTATAGCTATATCCCAAATAAACACAAAGTCTTTGGAGCCCTCAAAAATTTTTAAAGTGTAAAGTGGTCCTGAGACAAAAGTGTTTGAAATCATTTCTATAGGCTGACAGAAATCTTTAACTTTTACTAGAGTTGATGTTTAACTTCTGATATTTGTCCTGCATGTAGGAATGTTACTGGAGACATAATTTCTACAAATACGTATATGAGTCACAATTACAGGGACTTTTTTTCATGATTCTTATTAACTTTTCCTTGAAAGTCTGTGTTGTCCTTCCCTTTCAGCTAATAAAGGGCTACACAACCAAAACCAAAAACTCACTATTAGAAACTGTATATAGGTAAAATCAACAAATACTGAATTCTTGTTTTGTGCACTGGGTTTATAGTGGTAAAGAAAACAGGTAGAAATCTTTTGCTTTCATGAACTGTGTCTTCTAATTGCAGGGAAAGGAAAATAATAAGCAAATAATAATACACCAGGTACACTGTATGGCAAGTAGGCATGGAAATCCGAGCCAGTTATGGTTTCTCTTGCTCGGGGGCTAAGAAGTTCTGCCTCTTCTGGAATTACAGCCCGGAGTAAAGGATATTTCTACTGGTTGGGTACAAATATTAATGAGAATATGCAGTTCATCACTGGACTAAAGTGCTTTCCTTCACTTTTCCTCAATCCTTCTTCCTTTGCTTTGCCTTGCATTGAACTCTTATCAAGCTTGCAGCATTATTGTCAAGGTTTCTTCTTATAAGTAGTAAAATCTGTATTACTGCCCTAGAGCATGTTACTGACCTCTACTCCTAGGGGAGTTAAAAAAAAAAGACATTCATTTACATCAGGAAGTTATCCATCAATTTTTCCTTATCCACTGACTGTTTTAATGATGATACAACAAACAGGCCAACATTTTTTTTACAAATAAAAATAGAAATCTTATAAAGAATGTGTTTCCTGCTGACTGTGAGAAACAGGGTCCTAGGTGGCATAGTGGCCTTAGTTTGTTTGCATTTAGCCTTGTCTTGAGATAAGGAGAGCTACTGGAAATCACTCCTGTCACAGCCAACCAAAGCCAATGTCACAGCACATGGAACCCCATAAGAACTAGCAATGTGGCAAGCCAGAGTGTACGGAAGGCCTCCTAGCTTAATAAGCAACTGCCTTAACTATCTCATCAAGTTCTTTTTTTTTTTTTTTAATTTTTGCACATCCATTAATACAATCATCTTTTTCTTTTTCATTTCTGGAATAGCCTCAGCAAAAGCACATGTCGTTTCTTTCAATGACGTTCTAGTCTGATGGATGGGTCTTATGTTTATAACACTTCGCTACTCTGCAAACATCATCACTAAGCACTTCGATGTGCTTAACTGCATGAGTGAGAAAATTTAAAGTAATAATAATTTGGCAGAATTCATACAATAAGGAGAATGTTGTTAAAAATTGCTCTTGACTGGTCATTTTCCTTACCTTCTACAATTAAAGCAGCTTTCCTCTTACCGTTCATATAGTCCCTTTCTTTCCTAGAAATACAGCATCAACAGTGACTTCTTGCCTAAGTTTTCTCATATATTCATTTATCAATTATGTATAACTCAGATATTTGTCTGATTATACTTAGATGTGAAATGCATTAAGTGGTTATGGCCCCATGGAAATAAAGCTTGTTTTTTGTTTTTTTTTTTCTATTGATGAAGTTTCACTTCAATGACTACTATTTCTTTCCTTCTTTTCTTTTTTTTTTTTTTCTGGCCCTTTACAAGGAAAGTTTGAGACTCCGTGATTAGAGGAAGCAGAAAACAAACAAAAAGATAATTATTCTGGCCACTTCAGATAAGGGGATCTGTGAAAGCCTTTCTGAGAAGATGACATGAAACTTGAAAGCTAAAAAGGGCCAGCCAGGCAGAATAAAACAGTAGGTGCAAAGGCCCTGAGGTACTGAGGTAGGATGAGCTTGGTTTGTTAAAGAAACAGCAAGGAGGGAAGTGTGGCTGGAGCTGAGTGGTCTAGGGGAGAGAGGAGGAGTCTGGGGGGGAAGGTTTTTTTTTGGCCATGGTGAGAGGCTGGATTTGATCTTAAAAGTGATGGGACTCCTAGAGAAATGGAAATAAAAACAAAAATAAACAAATGGGACCTAATGAAACTTAAAAGCTTTTGCATAGCAAAGGAAACCATAAACAAGACCAAAAGACAACCTTCAGAATGGGAAAAAATATTTGCAAACAAAGCAACTGACGAAGGATTAATCTCCAAAATATACAAGCAGCTCATGCAGCTCAATATCAAAAAAACAAACAATCCAATCCAAAAATGGACAGAAGACTTAAATAGACATTTCTCCAAAGAAGACATACAGATTGTCAACAAACACATGAAAAGATGCTCAACATCACTAATCATTAGAGAAACGCAAATCAAAACTACAGTGAGGTATCACCTCATATCACCTCGGTCAGAATGGCCATCATCAAAAAATCTACAAACAATAAATGCTGGAGAGGGTGTGAAGAAAAGGGAACCCTCTTGCACTGTTGGTGGGAATGTAAGTTGATACAGCCACTATGGAGAGCAGTATGGAGGTTCCTTAAAAAACTAAAAATAGAACTACCATATGACCCAGCAATCCCACTACTGGGCATATACCCTGAGAAAACCATAATTCAAAAAGAGTCATGTACCACAGTGTTCATTGCAGCTCTATTTACAATAGCCAGGACATGGAAGCAACCTGAGTGTCCACTGACAGATGAATGGATAAAGAAGATGTGGCACATATATATAATGGAATATTACTCAGCCATAAAAAGAAACAAAATTGAGTTATTTGTAGTGAGGTGGATGGACCTAGAATCTGTCATACATAGTGAAGTAAGTCAGAAAGAGAAAAACAAATACCGTATGCTAATGCATATATATAGAATTAAAAAGAAACAATGGTTCTGATGAACCTAGGGGCAGGACAGTAATAAAGACGCAGATGTACAGAATGGACTTGAGGACATGGGGAGAGGGAAGGGTAAGCTAGGACGAAGTGACAGAGTGACACTGACATATATACACTACCAAATGTAAAATAGATAGCTAGTGGGAAGCAGCTGCATAGCACAGGGAGATCAGCTCAGTGCTTTGTGACCACCTAGAGGGGTGGGATAGGGAGGGCTGGAGGGAGACGCAAGAGGGGAGGGGATATGGGGATATATGTATACATATAGTTGATTCACTTTGTTATATAGCAGAAACTAACACAACATGTAAAGCAATTATACTCCAATAAAGATGTTAAAAAAATAAAAAATAAAAATAAAAGTGATGGGAAGCCACCTGAAGGAATTAGATCCATCACTTATTCATTCAACAAACACCTGTGGAATCTTCCTTCAAAATACAGAGATATATCCTAAAGGATCCCTACCCTCAGCCTAAGGAGATGCAATAGCAGGACTTAAGGAGCCTCCAAGGACAGCCTCATCTAACCCGCCTTGTTTTACAGAAGTTCAAGGAGGACCATGGCCAACCCCCGGCCACAGAGCAGATGGGGAACAGGGACCCCCGGGGCTGTTCTGGGCTCCTAGTCTGGAGGGGACTGTCTGGCTCTTCTTGTTCCATTTCTGGACTTCTTATTGCAACCACCCCAGCAACATCCTCCACTTTCATCTCATTACCAACCCCTACCTTCCTGCTCCCATCTCACCCCTCCCCCTGCTTGCACCCAGTCCTGTTACCTCCCCCTTTTGTTCCCCATCCTCAGATCTGGATGGCCCCCATGGAACTGAGGGGCAGGAGGAGGGGGAGGATTTGGGAGTGTGGGTGAGGGAGGAGTGGGAGGGGGTGGTGAAGATCTCTGCTTCTCTTGCCTCTGATGCCAAAATCCATTCATTGAATTCAAATAATGGCTGGAGCAGATGGGGCTGCCTGAATTACCTACCCCAAGGTCCTGGATCCTTCCCCCTTCCACACGCCTCCCTTCCTCTCTATCCTCTTCCCCCATGACCCACCCTCCATTATTCCCCCTGCCCACCTTCTTCCAAGACCCTTCCCCCTGACCTGTCCCCACACTCCCCATGACCCCTCCCTTCTCCGACTTCCCTCATCAACCACCTGAGTCCAGCATAGACCCCTGTTCCCCCTTCCTCCCCAGCCCTCCCTGTCCTCTCTTCCTTCATCCTCCTCCTCCCCCCAGCCACACCAGAAGCTCCTTCCATATTTGATGTCTCTGGCCACCCACATTTCACTGCTCCCCTCCCTCAGAAAATACCAGAGAGGAGGAAGAGATCCTGGCATTTCTCCATCTCCACCCTGCCCAACAGTGAGGCTGTGTTGGGCAGTTCCTGCTGACCACCACCTGCCACCATGACTGTGTGTATTTCTGTCCCCAGCTCTTGTCAATAACTACTGTTTCAAAAATGATCTGAAGTTATAGCCACATCCCCGTAGTCAGTCACTCCTGTGACACATTTATTGATCCCTAGTCTGTGTCAGCCACTAAGCATAATTCTGGATTTAAGGGTCCAGTGCTGATAACACATAGCAACCGTGCCTTGTTTACACAGTTATGCAATTAATTCTCTACAATCCTTATTTTCATATTACATTCAAAGGACCCCTGGAATGTGTTCTACTGTGGCCCCTATGGTGTGAGGACAGAGCCCTACCCCTGCTGTTGTTCTCATTTTTAAATATTGGACTTTCATGTAAGATTTCAATTAAAGAAATAGTTGTAAAGCTGACAGAACCCTTTTCTCTGTCATAAACAAACTAGCAAGATAAAGATATTTTCCTAAAATCAACCTATATTTACACCAGATGATGTGCTAGATGATAAATTAGTGACCCAGAGAATTCATTTAAATAGGATTGAACCAAATTAGAGATTCTCAAACTTTTTCATTTTAGAACCTCAAATTCTTAAAAATTATTAAAGACATCAAAGAGTTTTTCTTATGAGTTATATCTACCAATATTTTTACATTAGAAATTATTTTAGTTTCTGAGGAAATTTACACATATTTATGTAATAATTCATTTTTTAAATAAATGCATTCATGTTAACATAAATTTATGTTAACATACATAAATCTGCAAAAAATAACTATATTTTTCAAAACAAAAAAATTAGTGAGTGGTATTATTTTGCACTTTTGCAAGTCTCTTCAATGTGTTAACATAATGGAAGACTGCTGGATTCCTAAATCTTGTGCAATATTACATGTCATGTAGCCTCTGGAATATTCCACTGCAGGTTCATGAAATAGCAAAAATGGCAAATAACATCCTAGTATAATTTTGATCAAAATTTTGACCCTGTGGACCCACTAAAAATATCTCAAAGGACTCCTGGGAGTGCCCAACTACACTTTAAGAACCATTGACCTAAGAGCTATTTTAAAAAATCATTGATCCACTCAAGGTTATAGAAAACAACATATAATGAACAATAATTTCAAAAGGAACAAATATTTGCCATAAATGTAAAAGCACAGGTATGTAAGCTTCAAAACTAAAACTATGCTATTTTCAGATGACATGATTTTCTGCATAGACAATCTCAAGGAACCTATAAAAAACTCCTAGACCTATGAAATTAGTTTAGCAATGCTGCAAGATACGAGATCAACAAAAAATCACTCACATTTCTATATACTAACAACAAGCATATGGAAACTAAAGTTTAAAACACATATCATTTTTACATTTGCTTCAAAGAAAATTAAATACTTTGCCATGAAACTAACAAAACATATACAGGATCTGTATGCTGAATACAAAATGCTGATGAAAGAAATCAAAGACCTACATAAATAGAGACACATATTCTGTTAATGGATTTGAAGATGCAGCAGTAGTGAAGGTGTTAATTCTCCTGAAACTGATCTATAGGCTTAATGTAATTCCCTTAAAAATTCTAACAAAGATTTTTATAGATATAGACACTCTTATTCTACAAAGTATATGAAAAAGCAAAGGGGCTATAATTGCTAAAACAAGTTTTAAAAGGAAGAAAAAAATAGGATTCACTCTATCCAGTGTTAAGTCAGACCCTAGAGCTCCAGTACTCAGGCCCACGTGTTGCTGGCAGAAGGACAGACAACAGAACAGAAGAGAGAACCTAGAAAGAGTCCCACACAAGTATGTCAAAGTGATGTTGACAAAGATGAAAAATCAATTCAATGAAAGAAGTACAGCCTTTTCAACAAATGGTGCTGGAGAAATTAGACATCCATAAACAGGAAAACAATACAAGAACCTTGACCTAAACCTCACACTTTGTACATGGAATAATGGACTTAAATGTAAAACATAAAACTACAAAATTTTTACAAAATGACGAAGGAGAAAAATCTTTGGAACTTAGAGGTAGATAAAGAATTCTTAGACTTGACACCAAAAGGACAATCAAAAAAGGAAAAATTGATATATTGGGATTCAAAATTAAAAACTGTGCTCTGCAAAAGGCCCTGTTAATAGGGTACATAAAGAAGCCACAAACTGGGAGAAAATGTATCAAACAAAGGACTTGTATCTAGAATATATAAAGAACTCTCAAAAATCAACAGTAAAAGAATCAGTTAGAAAATGGGCAAAAGACATGAAGAGACATTTCACCAAAAAGGATATATAGGTGGCAAATAATCACATGAAAATATATTTGACATCATTGGGCATTAGACAAATAAAATTTAAGCCACAATGGGCTATCACTACACTGCTATTAGAACAGCTAAAATAAAAAATAAGGATAACATCAAATGCTGGTGAGGATGCAGAGAAAACTAGGCTACTTATACATTGCTGGTAGGAATGTAAATTAGTATAGCTACTCTGAAAAAATAGTTTGGAAGTTTCTTCTCAAAGTAAACATGCACTTACTGTTCAATCTAACAATTGTGGCTCTTGGACATTTATGCCATAAAAATGGAAGTTATGTTCACACAAAAACCTGTACATGAATGTTGAAAGCAGCTTTATTTGTAACAGCCAAAAATTAGAAACAACCCAGATACCCTGCAATGGGTAATTGGCTAAACAAACTGTGGTACCTCCACACCATGGACTGCCACCCAACAACAAAAAAGAACCCATCATTGAAACTCTTAACAACCTGGCTTGATATCAAGGGTATTACACTGAATGAAAAAGCCAATATCACCAAGTTACACAATGTATGATTCCGTTTATATCTTTCTTGAAATAACATAGTTATAAACACGTAGAATGGATTAGTGGTTGCCAAGTGTTAGGGGTGGGGAGAAGGGGGATAGATGTGCCTATAAATGGCCGCA
This sequence comes from Balaenoptera physalus, assembly GCF_965194825.1. Lineage (NCBI taxonomy): Eukaryota > Metazoa > Chordata > Mammalia > Artiodactyla > Balaenopteridae > Balaenoptera > Balaenoptera physalus. The sequence continues at coordinate 30,575,511 of NC_138891.1, forward strand.
TGAGCAAGCTTTGTGATGATGGAACAGTTTTATATCCTGGTTGTCATGGCGCTTACACAAATCTAAATGAGTGATAATATTGCATAGAACTACACACGTGCACACACACACACACGCACAAATGTATATCAAACTAATGAAATCTGAATAAGCTCTATGGATTGTGCCAATGTTAATTTCCTAGTTTTGATATTATGTAAGATGTTATCATCGGAGGAAATTCGGTGAAAAGTACATGGGATCTCTCTGTACATTTTTGCCACTTCCTGTGAATCTATAACTATTTCAAAATAGGAAGTAAGGGCTTCCCTGGTGGCGCAGTGGTTGAGAATTTGCCTGCCAATGCAGGGGACACGGGGTCGAGCCCTGGTCTGGGAAGATCCCACATGCCGCGGAGCAACTAGGCCCGTGAGCCACAACTACTGAGCCTGTGCGTCTGGAGCCTGTGCTCCGCAACAAGAGAAGCCGTGATAGTGAGAGGCCCACGCACCGCGATGAAGAGTGGCCCCCGCTTGCCCCAACTAGAGAAAGCCCTCGCACAGAAACGAAGACCCAACACAGCCAAAAATAAAAAATAAATAACTTAATTAATTAATTTAAAAAAAAATAGGAAGTAAAAAAAAAGTAACTAAGCCCAATACATGCCCTCAAAGTACAGACCACATAAAGCACATCTGAAGAAAGGAAACTCAGAGTTTGTGAGTAGCTCAGTAAATGGGGCATGTTTCTATTACGCAGTCTATACGGTTTAGAGCGCAGTGGGCCAAGGCAAAGAAACACCATTAACAGAGGAAGCATCAGTATGGAGGGACTGAATGAGCTCATAACAAGAACATGAGCATGTGACCGGTTACTTTGGTTCAGTTCCTTTGTCATCCATCATCCTAGCCTACTGGAAGAAATTTTCTCTAATTTCAAAAGAGCTTTGGCCAATTTTACACTGACTCAATCACACAATTATACATTCAATTTCCAGGTCAAACTCTGATGTCACCACTTAATCAGAGTAGCATACATTTTTATATCAAAAGATCCGGTATCTTTTAAAGTTCATATCCAAGTGGGCCATTACTATGATAATTACAATTATTAAAAACTAATTACATAGACAACGAAGGCACTTACCAGGCACTGGTGGGGGACCACAGACACCTAAGGAGATGGGAGGAACCCCCAGCTCTGGTTGTTTCAATTATAGTTTTATTTTACAATTTTTTTACAAAAAATTGCACAATTTGTATGAAAACACAAAGACCCCGAATAGCCAAAACCAGCTTCAGAAGAAAAATGGAGCTGGAGGAATCAGCCTCCTGGACTTCAGACTATACTACAAAGCTACAGTAATCAAGACAGTATGGTACTGGCACAAAAACAGAAATATAGATCGATGGAACAGGTTAGAAAGCCCAGAGATAAACCCACACACATATGGTCACTTTATCTTTGATAAAGGAGGCAAGAATATACAATGCAGGAAAGACAGCCTCTTCAATAAATGGTGCTGGGAAAATGGAACAGCTACATGGAAAAGAATGAAATTAGAACACTCCCTAACATCATACACAAAAATCAACTCAAAATGGATTAAAGTCGAAATGTAAGGCCAGACACTATAAAACTCTTAGAGGAAAACATAGGCAGAACACTCTTGACATAAATCACAGCAAGATTCTTTTTGACCCACTTCCTAGAGAAATGGAAATAAAAACAAAAATAAACAAATGGGACCTAATGAAACTTAAAAGCTTTTGCACAGAAAAGGAAACCATAAACAAGACCAAAAGACAATCCTCAGAATGGGAGAAAACATTTGCAAATGAAGCAACTGACAAAGGATTAATCTCCAAAATATGCAATCAGCTCATGCAGCTCAATATCAAAAAATCTAGCAACCCAATCCAAAAATGGGCAGAAGACCTAAATAGACATTTCTCCAAAGAAGATATACAGACAGCCAACAAACACATGAAAAGTTGCTCAACATCACTAATTATTAGAGAAATGCAAATCAAAACGACAATGAGGTATCACCTCATACCGGTCAGAATGGCCATCGTCAAAAAATCTACAAACAATAAATGCTGGAGAGGGTGTGGAGAAAAGGGAAACCTCTTGCACTGTTGGTGGGAATGTAAATTGATACATTCTTTACGGAGAAGAGTACGGAGGTTCCATAAAAAACTAAAAATAGAACTACCATACGACCCAGCAATCCCACTACTGGGCATATACCCTGAGAAAACCATAATTCAGAAAGAATCATGTACCAAAATGTCCATTGCAGCACTATTTACAATAGCCAGGACATGGAAGCAACCAAAGTGTCCATCGACATGTGAATGGATAAAGAAGATGTAGCACATATATACAATGGAATATTCCTCAGCCATAAAAAGAAATGAAATTGAGTTATTTGTAGTGAGGTGGATGGATCTAGAGTCTGTCATACAGAGTGAAGTAAGTCAGAAAGTGAAAAACAAATACTATATGCTAACACATATATATGGATTCTAAAAAAAAAAAAAAAGGTTCTGAAGAACCTATGGGCAAGACAGGAATAAAGACGCAGAGGTAGAGAATGGACTTGAGGACACAGGGAGGGGGAAAAGTAAGCTGGGATGGAGTGAGAGTGTAATATTGACTTATATATACCACCAAATGTAAAATAGATAGCTATTGGGAAGCAGCTGCATAGCACAGGGAGATCAGCTTGGTGCTTTACGACCACCTAGAGGGGTGGGATAGGGAGGGTTAGAGGGAGACACAAGAGGGAGGGGGTATAGGGATATATGCGTATAGCTGACTCACTTTGTTATACAGCAGAAACTAACACAACACTGTAAAGCAATTATACGCCAATAAAGTTGTTAAAAAAAACTAATTACATAAAAATGATAAAATGTTGATAACCAAATTTGAATTAATTTCAATAAAACAAATATTATTTTAGAAACTACTGCCAGGCCAGTCAGCTTACATTAATATAAGCCTGGATTCTCAGATTTGTAAACTACTGATTTCAGCATTGTTTCCAGAGATGTAGTGTGTGCTTTTACTCCTCAGAAGTAACTGGTTGTGACATACATTTGGAAAAGTAAATGCATTAAAGATCTGTTTTTTCTAAAAGAGTTGACATCTAGGAACTAATATATTAGTTATTTCATTTTCTTTCTACCAAAGGAGTGTAGAAATGCCAGAATGTCAGGAACTGTTCAACAAAATGATGGTGTTAACCTCAAGAGGACAAAATTAAGTTCACCAGTTGTGTCTTCTTATTCTTTGATTGGTGTTGTGAAAATCAGAAGTCTCTTCCATAATTTTAATAAAGCTTTCTTTCAGAAAGAACTAACTGCTAATTTTAATCCACATCAGTTTACAAAAAGTTTCTTTGAAATGTTTTAATTCAGTGCCCTTTGAAGCTTGTGTGTTGATGTTTACATATCAGTAGACATTTCTGCATTCATACGCTAGCATACTGGTACAGAAAATATGCCACCTTTAGACATAAATATTAGTTATGAGTCTGAGAAAGGGCACACCCTGACTAATATTAATTGATATATTAATAAAAATTCACTTGTTACACAATGCCGTGGTCTCAGTCCTCCACCAGGAGCCAGAGGGTGAAGGTGCATTTGGAATCAGAAGTTTCTTCCATCAGTTTTAGGAAGTGTTTGGATTTTTGACCCTTTATGTTCTGACTTGGAATACAATACGTGTCAATTAACTCATCCCAACGTTCTGATCGTGCCAACACTATAATAGAGCAATAAAGCATACTTCTCTCTAAATCAATTCAGTTCAGCCAAAAGCTGGTTGGTATAAACAGCTAACAACATACTAGATATTGGAGTAGAGACAACGAAATAAAAGACCAGGGCCCTATCTTGAAATGTTTACAGTTTTTGAATTGACAATATAAAATAAGAAGCTCCTAGGTAGTGGAGTACAGATACTTTGCTGCTTTGCCAAAGGGCTTGGATTAAATTTCACTTCAAGTTCAGTGTCATGGCTATCCCTAAAAAACAAATGTCCAGATAGCCAAACAGATAAATATTAGAAAAAAATGATTTGTTTTTATTTTACCAAAACTAGGAGTAAGTTTGCATTCAGAGTAAAATGCACAAGGTTTATAAAATTAAATCAAGATTATATCTCAGGAACTTCATGCATTTTATTATCACGTGCCAACAAAGTTCATCTATAAGTACCAGGTGACAAAAGCTTTACATGGTGAATTGCTGTGTGCCCAATGCTGGTTATTTTTCTTTGTCACTTCTAATGCAAAATCTCTTTCACCGTAAATGAAATGTGATTAGACAAAGTCTCCCCTCAGTACTTGGAGGTGAGAGTAAATGCACAATGAGAGAAATAAATGTAGCAGAACATGGGCTTCGAATTCCTAATGGTTGCTTGGCAGTAAAATATGTGTATGCAGTAATAATGACACTGTATTACCCTCAAGAGCAATGAGATTCCTATCCACGGGAGAAGAAGTGCATTAAAGTGCCTGGAAACCCATCCTAGCAGCATGGATGAGGCTCCCTCCTCCCGTTCCATCAATCAACCAGGCAGGGTAGGAAGCACTGGGCCTGGTCCCTGCACCTGACCCTGAGGTCCCAGAGCAGAGCCTGGGGGGCAGTGCTGGCCCCACCAGTGGCAGCACAGCGATGCTTTCTTTTAGAATTATGACATAATCCAATGTGAAGGATTTGGGTTACCATGGCATACAACAGCCTGGAAATGTTTGGTTTGGTAACATCATCATATATTTATTTATAAGATACATGATTCTTGTATTTTATAACTTGAATTCCACAAGAAATTGTATAATGTTTTATTAAAATGCACTATTTTCCTCCTTTTCAGCTAAGGTTTCTTTTCCTTACAAAGATGTAAAGAGAAAAAGATAGGGAGAAAAACCTGACTATTTAAACATAATGAGGCATGTATAATTTTACTCTGAATTTAACCAGGAAAAGGTTCAATGGGCTTGATTCCCGGTGTTGACAATGGGAATTTGGAAGTCATCAGACCAATGTATGAACTCATACTACCTTTTAATTAAGTATAATGGAATTAATTTCACTTTGATATTTTCAGGGTTTCCAAATATCTCCAGAGAAAGGAAATTAATCAATAAAGCTGCCCAAATTAAGTCATTTTTGCTGATATTCCCTGAGCACTAAAGAATAGACTTTTTTTGAAAATCTTGTAGAATGAACATAAATTCAAATAATAAAAGGAAAAAAAAAGCTTTTACAAAAACCAGAATGCATGTTTCCATAAAATTTCAATGTAACCATCAGTTCACAGTAGTTTTTAGATGACTGGTTTGCTACATAAGAAAATAAAAATGAACATGTCACATAATATGCCAGTTTTGCTAGCAAATATAGCCCATTATGTACCCTCTGTGAAAAAGATCACCTCTACACTTATTCCAAACTTCTTCTTTAGGGGAACCTCCGCCCTCACAGATAAAGGTAAATTAAGAAAAATGCCTTCTTAGAAAAAACTAAGGATTCTCTCACCATACATTTCAATGAATTAGTATAAGTCATGGGTAAAACTTAAATTTACTTTTCACTAAGCATAGTAGGCAATTAATGAATTGACAACTAGATATTTGTGCTGATTTGAATATTCAAAAACATGATATAGGGCTTCCCTGGTGGTGCAGACATTAAGAATCTGCCTGCCAATGCAGGGGACACGGGTTCGAGCCCTGGTCTGGGAAGATCCCACATGTCGTGAAGCAACTAAGCCTGTGCGCCACAACTACTGAGCTTGCACTCTAGAGCCTGCGAGTTGCAACTACTGAGCCCATGTGCCACAACTACTGAGCCCGCGTGCCTAGAACCCATGCTCCACAACAAGAGAAAGCCACCGCAATGAGAAGCCCGTGCACCGCAACGAAGAGTAGCCCCCGCTTGCTGCAGCTAGAGAAAGCCTGCGCACAGCAAGGAAGCCAAAAATAAATTAAAATAAATAAATAAATTAATTAATTAATTTAAAAAACATGATATAGACATCTCAAAATGTAGACATTTTTTTAAAGAAATCAAAACTAGTTTGAAACAATAATAAACAAATGGGGAAATATCTTTAGCAGTAAGAAATATGAGAAATAGGGCTAAAAGAGTATTGGAAATGTAGAAAATAAATTATTTGACCAAGTGTCTGGACTTACATTACAGCTGTAGTAGATGCCATTAATTCCCTTCCCCGACCCCCTGACCTGCCAGTGTAGCCCCAGCTCCACACCTGCTGTAAGTTTTGGCTACAATGGCACACAGCTGCTCCCTTCTCTAGATATTAATTGTGCTGGACCAGGTGGAGACACCTCTCCCAGAGATGTCTTTGTGGTTATGGAAGCTCCCACCCAACCTGGGAAGGAGCTTAGCCCACTGCCAATAATTGATACACGCGAACAAGATCCAATTTGTCTCAATGGAACAACTCTGGGATGCCATTCATACTCTACAGCTCCACATAGGATCAGGCTGAGCATAGACTGCTGCTAAAAGTACATCTTTTCTTAGCTTCTTCATGTACTCTATTCTGTTCGGCTTTCGTCACTTCCTTAGTTTTTTTCTGAGAGGATGGCCTCAAAAAAGAAAAAAACACTTCATTTGCATAGTAATCTCCAACTTAGATTCTGATCTAGGGAAATTGACCTCAGGATAATCAGACAACTTGATATTTTAGCATAAGGAAACATGAACTATAAAATGACTCAAGTAATTCCTAAATTTTTTACACTTTTACTTTTGCTTCACTGAAATCCTATCTTATGTACATTTGATATCAAATTAGTCAGATAGTATTCATTAAGGTCATCCCCAGTCTTTCAAAAAAAAAAAAACTTTATAGTTAAAATGAAAATATGTCTTCTTTAAATCCCCTTAGAGCCAACAAAGTCACTACAGTATTTTGAACTGATATCTTGGAATTTCCATTCTTGCTTGATGCTCACACTTTTTTGTAAGGTAATACAAATATACACAGAAGGGGAAATACATATGGCTATATATGAAACTGTTCAACGTTTGAACAGTTCTCTAAATGCGTTTCAATATTGTCAGTGTACTGAAATGTCTCTCGGAATCATAATTTTGAAAACACTAGGACATCTCCTTTTGTAATTAGTTGATCTGCATCAGAATTTTTTCAAATTATTTCTACATTTCAGGGTAACTAAACAGATTCTTAAGGAAATGACATCTATTAGTGTCAGTGGCTCAAAATTAATTCCCTTTAATATTCACACTGGAGAGTACATGAGGATAGATATGAGGGCTGAAAATGCTAGAAGGCTGATTTGTTTGTTTTGGTTTTGCTTTCTTTTCCATAATGGACATATAATCCAATGAGATTGTCTACACAATACAATCAAAATCACTTAAGAAACAAGTACTGATTTGTTTTGCCATATTTACCTACATTAAAAGCTTATCACTGTTACAATTTAACGTTTACCAACTCACTTTATTGCATATTAAATGCAAAAATCTATGTTACCGTAATGTTGAGATTGCATATTTGGAATTAAAGAGAGGAAAAAAAGAAAATGCAAGGTTAGATTCTCTTAGCAAAGGTCAATTTTCTTTATTGGTAGAAGGATTCATATAAAATAATTTAAGTAGCGAAAGTGGCAATGTTATTGAAAGCAAAAAACTATAAAGTCAGTTTAACATTTTAATTGTCTACTTATATAAATATGTATGTGTTTTGTGTTTGTGTGTATAGATCTTTTTATATCAATTCAATTTCGGTTATAAAGGAAATTACTTGAATAATTTTAAAGCAATTTATCAATTTATCAATTTCTGTTCAAAAAGATACAAAAATGAGGCAGGAAGAATCAAGAGCTCCAAAGAGAATCTTTCAGAAACTATTAAAATATAATACTACTGGTTTAAAATAAACAAATTTAAAAGTTTGATAGAAGGAGGTGACAATTTTGCTGAAAATTCACCAGAGTGTAGAGTAGGATGATCAAGGCAGGATAAGACATAAGATTTCAAGAAGCCGACTCCTTGACCTCAAGGTCCCTCTGTCTATTTAGAAAGTCAATAAACGCATGTGTGAAAAAATGAAATAATTCAGTTAAGCTTTGTTCATTCAATGGGAATATCAGTTACCTATCGCCACAATAATGCTACAAAGCAAGCCACAAGAAAACTTCAGTGACATAAAACAAGTACTTACTGCTCACAGATCTGAGGTGGCCATTAGGTGGCTCTGCTGACCTAAATAGCTCACTTATTCCTCTGGGGTTGGCTGACTAGGTGGCCAGCTGCTTTAGGTGGGCCTTAACTAGGCTCATTCACATCTATAGTTTGACCGGCTTACTTACCTATCTATGAGTGGGGTTATTCCATGTCTTATCCCCCAAAAGGCTAGTCCAGAACGTTCTGACAGCAATGGCCAGAGTGGAAATAAGGATATTCTATTCCACCCTCTGCTGTATCAAATCTTCTAACCTCCATTAGCCAAAGAAAATCACATTGCTGAGCCCAGAGTCCAAGTGGGAGGATATCAAAAAGCTATATGACAAATGCCATGGGCTCAAAAAGAGGAGAGAATTTGGGCCAGTAATGTTTTCTACCACAATGGGTATTTATTGATTACACTATTCTCAAAACTTATTGGGGTTAAAATATTTTTTTTATCATCTTTACTGGTATACCAACCAAAAAGCAACAGGTAGATTGTGTCACCATAGAATGGAAGACCAACTGTATAGTTTTAGATTCATGCCATTAAGTCCCATTTTTTTTTTTTTAACCATTTGTAAGGTCAGATATGTAACCATTTACAACATTAGGGTCATTTTGATGTTTAATTTTGATAATAATGTAAAAAAACGAATTTCTGAGTAACCATAACCTACTTAAGTAGGCAAAATACTTTCATAATTTTTGTAGTACCTACTTACAAATGAGTAGTTGAATTATTTTTACCTCCTCCTTAAATAGTTCCCTCAAAGACTGCAATTTGTAATCCATTGTTTGTTACTATTGAGATTACTATATGTGTACTTAATAATAAAATTATATTTGGATTTTTTTCCTGCAAAACTTAAATTTTCATTTATTAATATTTTTGTCTTTTACCTGTTTGTAACAGAATTAGTGACTTTTCGAATAAGAAATAAGAAAATAATATTTCAAAAAGTAAATGAGCTGAGTTGTGAATGTAAAATCAAACCCAAACCAATGTAAATATTTACAACACTGTAATAGTAATTAAATTGTTCTAGATCCAAGATATTTGAAGTTTATTGAGAACATCAAAAACTACTGGAGAATTCAGGTAGGAGGCTACCTGAAGGTACAGTATATACCAGGAAGATTCCTTGGGTCCAGCTGATCCTGGAGAAGAGTTGCCCAATCATAAAGCTAAAAAGGTCTTTGGGGAGTTAAAAGCACCATATAAATGAAAAGAGAGTACATTTTATTCTAAGGCATTTTATTCATATGAAAGGGAAGATGAGCAAACAAGAGGCTGGTGAGTTTCTGTAAGGGTAGATTTAAGACAAAAAAATAAATTGAACGAAATAGTAAAAATTGTTTAAAGTCCTTTAACAGGTTCTGAACTCCCAACTGAAGTCCCCAAAAGGGATCTGGATGTTATTATAAATTGTTCTCTGAAAAATATCTATATCAATAGATAAAAATATCAATAAGCTATGCATTACAACAGAAAAGAAGAAGGAGTGTCTTGCAAAGATTGCAATTAGGAATATTTGGATGAAAAGAAATGAAGCCTTTTTTTTGGATGGAGAAGGGGTGCCTGAGGATGAGACACAAAGTATCATTATCAAATATTTATTAAGTTAGCTGGAAACTTAAAGGTAGTTTTAAGAAAACAAAAGAAGTACCAGTTTAGTTAGTAGATTGTATATATTCAGAATTCATGTCCAAAGTATCTGACACTAAGTAGATATATAAACACATGAAAAGACATGGATTATGCAATATCATCACTATTATTTAATATTAGTAGAAGTGTTATCTAATGAGGGGCAACCCAAACAGATACTAGTCATTTCACTTAGTTGGAGAGACAGAAATGAGAGTTTGGGGAGACTGAGACACCTGCAATTTTCGAAAGGTACAAACTTCCAGATATAAGATAAGTAAGTACTGGGGATGTAATGAACAACATGATGACTATAGTTAACACTGCTGTATAATATATGTGAAACTTGCTAAGAGAGCAAATCTTAGGAGTTCTCATCACAAGAAAAAACAATTTAACTCTTCTTATTGTATCTATATGAGATGATGGATGCTAACTAAATTTATTGCGGTAATCATTTCACAACATATGTAAGTCAAATCATTATTCTGTACACCTTAAACTTATACAGTAATGTATGTCAATTATATCTCAATAAAACTGGAAAAAATCAGAATATCAAAGAAGTGGGATCTACGCAAAGAAAGAACACTGGAGATTTACAAAAATTCCCTCAAGTCTATAGCTAATTATTACTCTGCATATGCATGAAAGAAAACTATCTGGGACTGAAGACAGAATCCAAGGAAAACAGTAGGCAGAACAACAGCTGATGGGACTTCCCTGGTGGCGCAGTTGTTGGGAGTCTGCCTGCCAATGCGGGGGGACTCGGGTTCGAGCCCTAGTCTGGGAGGATCCCACATGCCGTCGAGCAACTAAGCCCATGTGCCACATCTACTGAGCCTGTGCTCTAGAGCCCGCGAGCCACAACTACTGAAGTCCGTGAGTCTAGAGCCCGTGCTCTGCAACAAGAGAAGCCACTGCAATGAGAGGCCCGTGCACCGCAACGAAGACCCAATGCAGCCAAAAATATAAATAAATAAATTTAAAAAAAAAAAGAACAATTGCTGGAGAGGATACGGGACTAGGAATAAGGTCACCAGCTATAGTGAGACCTTTTAATACATGAGGCATCCACAGAGTAGTAAGAAAGATACAGACCTAGTAGTAGGATTAAATTAGTCCTAGATTAAGGCTGATTTGGAACCACCTTAACAAAACTTAAAAAGCAAGCCTTGAAAAGATACAACTGATTTAACTAATTTAACTGCCCCACTGAGTAAAATCCAATATGTTTTAAAGGAGTATGAGAAAAATCTACCTCAACAATGGAATATTCACAATACTCAGCATCTGATCCAAAATTACCAAGCATTCAATGAAGCTGGAAAATATGAACCATACCCCAGATAAAAATTCAACCAATAAAAACAGAACAAGAAATTATAGAAAGAATTAGCAGCATTATTGATATGCTCCATATTTTCAAGAAGATAATGAAAAACAGACCATGATGATGAGAGAAATAGAAAATATAAAAAGACCCAAATAGATTTCTAGAGATGAAAATGCTGTATCTGAAATGAAATACACTGAACAGGAATAAATACCACATTCTACAAGACAGGGAGAAAAAGAGCTCGAAGGCATATGGATAAAACATGTGGAAGCACAAGAGAAAAACAAATGAAAAAAAAAAAAAAAATGACCAGTAACCTGTGGGAAGATATCAAACAGTGTAATTGGAATCCCAGAAGGAGAAGGAGAGAAATGGTAAAGGGAACATAAAAAATATTTAAAGAAGAATTCATGCCAGATGAATGATACCAGATGGAAATCTTGTCTACAAAAAGTCATGAAGGGTACTAGAAATCACAAATATATGGCAAATACGTGACCACGTTTAAAAGTCTTCCTCATTTTTAAATCTCTTTAAAAGATAGTTGACTATGGGCTTCCCTGGTGGCGCAGTGGTTGAGAATCTGCCTGCTAATGCAGGGGACACGGGTTCGAGCCCTGGTCTGGGAAGATCCCACATGCCGCGGAGCAACTAGGCCCGTGAGCCACAACTACTGAGCCTGCGCGTCTGGAGCCTGTGCCCCGCAACGGGAGGGGCCGCGATAGCGAAAGGCCCGCGCACCGCGATGAAGAGCAGCCCCCGCACCGCGATGAAGAGTGGCCCCCACTTGCCGCAACTAGAGAAAGCCCTCACACGAAAACTAAGAGACCCAACACAGTCATAAATAAATAAATAAAATAAATAAATAAAGTATTAAAAACAAAACAAAACAAAACAAAACAAAACTAATCTTTAAAAAAAAAAAAAAAGATAGTTGACTATTTCAAGCAAAAACAACATCACGTGTTGTGGAATTTATAGGATTTGAGATGAAAAATTTTTCACAACAGAAGCATGAAGGACAGGAGGGGTACGAAAGTATATTGTTTTAAGGTTCTTACACTATATGTGAAGCAGTATAATTTTATTTGAAGGTAAACAGTGATAAGTTAAAGATTTATATTCTAACCCCTAGTGCAACCACAAAAAAATTTAAGCAGTATAAATAATAATAAAATGATGATTATAAAATTAATTGAAAAAAGAAATAAAACTTAATTCTTCATAGAATACTAGAAAATAAGGGAGAAAAAGAAGGAAAATGGAAGAGAGAGATTGTGGGACAAACAGACAATAGCGAAATGGATTTGAAACCAATGATCGCAAAATTGCATTAAATGTGGATAGCTTAAACATGCCCAATTAAAAGACAGATTTTCAAGTCTTTTTTTTTTTTAAAGAGCCAAATATACACTGTCTACAATAAATCACTATAAATATAAAGTCAAAGAATAAAATTTAAAGGCTAAAAAAAGATATACCATAAAATACTAATCAAAAGAAAGGGGATATAGTAATATCAAATAAAGTAGATCAGATAAAGTAGACAGCAGAAAGGTAGATTTAAATAGAATAATATTGATAGTGATTTTAAATGCAAATGGTAAAAACATTCCAATTAAAAGAGAAAGATTATCAGACTGTAGACAGAAAACCAATAAGGACATAGAAAACCTGAACATTACTATCAACCAACTTAACTGACATTAACAGAACACTCAACTCAACACCTGCAGATTACACATACTTTCCAAGTGCATATGAAACATTCACAAGTAAGAATTAAGATTGTATTCTAGGTAATAATAACAATTCATAAATAATAAACAATTATCTTAATTTAAGAATATGGAAATCATGCAAAATAAATTCTTTGTCCACAATGGAATTAAACTAAAATGATGATTAACAGAAAGGTATTTGGAAAATCCCCCTAATATTGGGATATTAAACAAGACACTTCTAAATAACCCAAAAGTCAAAGAATTTCACAAGGAAATTTAAGAAAATTTGACACTGAATGAAAACAAAAACATAACGTATCAAAATATGTGGAGTTAAAGCAGTGGTTTGAGAAATTTTATATCATTTAACACTGTATTTAAAAGAAGAAAGGATTGAAATAAATGACCTATACAATTCTACCTTATGAAATCAGTGGAAGAAGAATAAATTAAACCTAGTCAAAGTATAAGGAAGGAAATAATGAAATAAGAGAATAAGTCAATAAAATAAAAAACAGAAAAAAAAGCAATGAAACCAAAAACTGGATCTTTAAAAAGATCAATAACGTTCATAATCTTGCAGCCAGACTGATTAAATAAGAGAAAAGACACAAATTTCTAACATCAGAAATTAAACATAGACATCATTACAGAGATCCTACAAACAATAAAATAACATAATTATGAAAAACTCTATGCTAATAAAATTGATCATTTAAAATGGCTTGAAAGACAAAAACTGCCAAAGCTCATTCAAGAGGAAATTGATAACCTGGATATATACCCCTGTATCTATCAAAAAATTTTAATTCAAAATTAAAAAATCCCCCACAATGATAAATCTAGATCCAGATGGTTTAACTGATGAATTCTCCCAAACATTTAAAGAAGAATAATGCCAAGGAAACATTAAATCTTCCAGAAAATAGAAGAAGAACAAACATACCTTACTCATTTTATGAGGCCAACATTACCGTAATACCAAAGGCAGGTAGACATTACAAGTAAACTATGGACAAATAACCCTCATGAACATAAACACAAAAATTCCTTAAAAAATTGAAGCAACTAGAATCCAGAAATATATACAAAGGATAATATATTATGTTGAATTGTGTTTTATCTTGGGAATGTACCGTTGACTTAACATTCAAAAGTCAATCAATGTAATTCACCATTTAACAGACAAAAAAAGAAAAAGTATATGATCATCTTGATAGATGAAGGAAAAACATTTAACAAAATTCAATATCCAGTCATGATAAAACTAGTGATTGAAACTCAACCTCATAAGAGACATCTGCCAAGAATCCACAGCTAACATCTTATATCACTGTGATAAACTGAATGTTTTCTACCTAGATCAGAAACAATGACAGGATGTCCATTCTTACCACATCTACTCACCATTGTACTCTAGATCCAGCCAAGTGCAATAGGCAAAATAAAAAAATTAAAGACATACATATTGGAATGGACGAGGTGAAACTAGTCATAGATGACATGATCTTCCATGTAGAAAATCCTAAGGAATCTACCAAAAAAAGGTACTAGAACAAAAACATGAGTTTAGCAGGGTTGCATGACACAAGCACAATTTACAAATATCAGTAGTGGTTCTTTATACCAGCAACAAGCAATCTTAAATTGAAATTTTAATTCCATTTTTAATAGCATCCAAAAATATAAAATATTTAAGGATAAATTTAATAAAATGTGCACGAATTGCATGCTATAAAACAACGCTAAGAGAAATTACAGAAGACCTAAAAATATAGAGCTATGACAGGTTTAAAAATAAAAGCACCAACATTTTAAGATATTAATTCTCCCCAAATTGATCTCCCAGTGCATTCCTGATCAAAATGATCTATAGATATATCCCCAGTAAAAGTACAGATAGACTTTTCTCATAACATTAATAAGCTGATTCTAAAATTTATATGAAAAGCAGAGGAACTAGAGTGGCCAAAATAATTTCAAAAAATAAATTTGGAGAACACACACTAATTTCAAGACTTATTATGAAGCTACAATAATCAAAATAGTTTTGTTCTGGGATAAGGATAGAAACAGATCAATAAGATATAATTAAGAGTCCAGAAATAGACTCACACATATATAGTTAATTGATTTTTCACAAAAGTGCCAAGTAATTCAATGAGGAAGGGAACAGAGTTTTCAAAATTAGTGCTGGAAAAACTGGATGTCCATATATCCAAAACACACCACCCAGAAATTTGACCCTAACCTACCATCATACATAAATAATAAACTCAAAAAGAAGTAGCCTAAACATAAAAGCTAAAACAGTAAAATTTCTAGAAGGAAACTTAAGAAAATCTCATTGTTAGGCAAATATTTCTTGGTTTGAGATTAATAAAAATGATAAACTTTTGCTCTTCAAAAGACACTGTTAAGAAAATGAAAAGGCAAGGCAGAGACTGGGGAGAAAATTATCTGATAAAGAACTATATCCAGAATATATAAACTCTTATAACTCAATAATAAATCCACTCAAGAAGTGAACAGATAAACACATGAAATATGCTCAACATCAGTAGTCATTAGGGAAATACAAATTAGAACCACAATGAAATACCACTACATACTCACTAGACTAGCTAAAATTTAAAAGACTGACAATACCAATGTTTGATGAAGATGTAGGAAAACTGGAACACTCATATATTGCTGGTAGAAATGAAAAATAATGCAGCCATATTTGGAAAACATTTTAACAATATTTTTCAAACTTAAATATATATTTATTGTACAACCCAACAACCTGAATTCTAAGATTTTATCCAAGAAAAATAAAATCTTAGGTCCAAACAAAGAATTGTACTTGACTGTTCATAGCAGAGTAGCTTAATTCATAATAGTATAAAACTGGAAGCAACCCAATTAACCATCAACTGGTGAATGAATAAGCAAAATGTGGTATATTCATCCAAAAAATGGAGCACTGCTGAGCAATAAAAAGTAAATAACTACTGTACAACAGCATGGATGAATCTTAAAAACAATATGCTGAATGAAAGAAATCAGACATAAAAGATTATGTATTATGTAATTCCATTTACAGTAAATTCTAGAAAAAGCAAAACTGTAAAGACAGAAAGCAGTAAGTGGTTGCCTAAGGTAAGGGCTTGAGGGAAGAAACCTGACTGTAAAAGGATACATGGGAACTTTTAGGGGTAAGAGAAATATTATAATTTTGGTGGTTGTTACACAACAATATACATTTGTTATAATGCATCAAATGTATATTTTAAATTAGTGCAAAAAGATAATTGTATGTGCTATATATCTCAATGAAAAATTAACAAAAAAAATTCCGTTTACAACACCACAGAAAGGAAAAACAAATGACCAGGAATAAGTATAAAAAGAAGTGAGTGAGATCTGCATGAAAAAAAAAAAGATACATATGAATAAAAGAGCTTAAAATGTTAGAAGAGATGCAAAATGAGATTTTAATACATAAAAAGTCATCTCATTTTCTTGGATAGGAAGATTCAATATTAATGGTAAAATTTATACTACAGTGAGTATGATATGCTGTTCTAAGCCTTTTATGTGTATTAATTCTTAATCTTCACAAGTGCCCTATGATGTTAGTACTATTACTGTTCTTTTTTTTTAATCATCCAGGCAGAGACAGAGAAAGTTTTATTTACCTAAGGTCACAAAGCTAATAAGTGGTACAGTTTGAACTTAAGAACAGGTAGTCTGGCAGTCTGGTGTTATATACCCATCAGATGTCATTCTGCCTCTGAACATCATAAAGATGTCAATTTTCCCTCTATTAACCTATAGGTTTAATGATCTCAATAAATATATTATCAATTCTAATTTTAGAATGAGAAATTTATTTCTACATTCATACGGAAAAATAAACAAAAGTTAAAAATCTGAAACATAAATGAAATGAAAGAAGACTAAGTCAATGGAACAGAATTGAGATGTCAAGAATAAACCTAAATTCCAAATGAATTTATTTGTATATATGCAAATATATATAAAAGAGCATTATGTATCAAAGAGGAAATTACAGATTTGTCAAAAATGATGTTGGAACACTGGTAGCCATCCAGAATAACATAGTATTTGATCCCTACTTCTTACATCAACATTAAAGTTCAGGTAGATTAAGATTTTAAATGTGAAAACTGTAACCATGAAAGGTATAAAACATGAGAAAATTTATTTATAAACTTAAGAATACTAAAGGCCTTTCTAAGTGTAATATAAAACACAGAAGCCATAAAAGAAATGATTGATAATTTCAACTATTTAAAAGTTAGAAATATCTGCACGGCAAACACACCATTATCAATAGTGAAAGCCATATGAAAAAATGGGGAAAATCTTTGCAACACACATCACAGAAAAGAAGTAATTTACTAAACTAGAAACTCCTACAAATAAATCAACAACCCAATAGTGAAAGCAGCAATGGACAAACTCTTCAGATAACAGAACTTTAAACAGCTCTTAAACATGAAAATATGCTCAATTTCATTTGCAAAAATAGAGGTATGCACATTAAAACTAAAAAGAGATAACTTGGGGGAGACCTTCAAGATGGCGGAGCATTTAGACATGGAGATCACCTTCCTCCCCATAAATACATCAAAAATACATCTACATGTGGAACAACTCCTAACAGAACACCTACTGAACGCTGGCAGAAGACCTCAGACTTCCCAAAAGGCAAGAAAATCCCCAGGTACCTGGGTAGGGCAAAAGAAAAAAGAAAAAACAGAGATGAAAGAATAGGGACTGGACCCATACCTCTGCGAGGGAGCCGTGAAGGAGGAAAAGTTTCCACACACTAGGAAGCCCCTTCACTGGCGGAGACTGGGGGTGGGCGGAGGGGAAGCTTCGGAGCCACGGAGGAGAGCGCAGCAACAGGGGTGCAGAGGGCAAAGCGGAGAGATTCCCGCACGGAGGATCGGTGCCGAGCAGCACTCACCAGCCCGAGAGGCTTGTCTGCTCATCCGCCGGGGCGGGCGGGGCTGGGAGCTGAGGCTCGGGCTTCGGAGGTTGGATCCCAGGGAGAGGACCGGGGGTGGCTGCGTGAACACAGCCTGAAGGGGGCTAGTGTACCACGGCTAGCAGGGAAGGAGTCCGGGAAAAGTCTGGACCTGCAGGAGAGGCAAGAGACCTTTGTTTCAGGGTGTGTGAGCAGAGGGGATTCCTTCCCAGTGTGCCCACAGAAGGCAGAGCACTGCCTAAACAAGCTCCAAAGACGGGCACAAGATGTAGCTATCAGCTCGGACCTCTGAGATGGGAATGAACTGCTAATGCTGCTGCCGCTACCACCAAGAATCCCGTGTGCAAGCGCAGGCCACTATCCACACCCCCGCCAGGAGCCTGTGCAGCCCGCCACTGCCAGGGGCCCGAAATCCAGGGACAACTTCCCCGGGAGAACACACAGTGTACCTCAGGCTGGTGCAACGTCATGCTGGCCTCTGCGGCCTCAGGCTCGCCCCACATTCCAATTATGACTACCGTACCCCTCCTTTCCCCCGAGCCTGAGTGAGCAAGAGAGCCCTAATCAGCTGCTGCTTTATCCCCCTCCTGTCTGTGTGGGGAACAGACTCCTGAGGATGGCCTACGTACGTGCAGAGGCGGGGCCAAAACCAAAGTGGAACACCAGGAGCTGTGCAAACAAAGAAGAGAAAGGGAAATCTCTCCCAGCAGCCTCAGGAGCAGTGGATTAAATCCCCACAATCAACTTGATAAACGCTGCACCTGAATACTACCTGCACAGACAACGAATGTTCCCAAAATTGAAGCAGTGGACTTTGGGAGCAACAGTAGACTTGGCGTTTGCTTTCTGCATCTAATTTGTTTATGGTTTTATGTTTATCTTAGTATAGTATTTAGTGCTTATTATCATTGGTGGATCTGTTTATTGGTTTGGTTGCTCTCTTCCTTTTTTTTTTTAATATATACATTTTTTTTTCCTTTTTCTCTTTTTGTGAATGTGTATGTGTATGCTTCTTTGTGTATTTTGTCTGTATAGGTTTGCTTTAACCATTTGTCGTAGGGATCTGTCAGTTCGTTTCGGTTTTTTTGGTTTTTTTGTTTTTTTCCTCTCCTCCTTTTCTTCTGAGCCGTGTGGCTGGCAGGGTCTTGGTGCTCCAGCCGGGTGTTGGGCCTGAGCCTCTGAGGTGGGAGGGCCGAGTCCAGGACACTGGACCACCACAAACCTCCCTCCCTGCCCCATGTAATATCAATCAGCAAGAGCTCTCCCAGAGATCTCCATCTCAACACTAAGACCCAGCTCCACTCAACGACCAGCAAGCTACAGTGCTGGACGCCATATGCCAAACAACTAGCAAGACAGGAACACAACCCCACCCATTAGCAGAGAGGCTGCCTAAAGTCATGCTAAGTTCACAGACACCCCAAAACACACCACCGGACACAGCACTGCCCACCAGAGGACAAGATCCAGCCCCACCCACCAGAACACAGGCACTAGTCCCCTCCACCAGGAAGCCTACACAGGCCACTGAACCAACCTCACCCACTGGGGGCAGACACCAAAAATAATGGGAACTATGAACCTGAAGCCTGCAAAAAGGAGACCCCAAACACAGTAAGTTAAACAAACTGAGAAAACAGAGAAATATGCAGCTGATGAAGGAGCAAGGTAAAGACCCACCAGACCAAACAAATGAAGAGGAAATAGGGAGTGTACTTGAAAAAAAATTCAGAGTAATGATAGTAAAGATGATCCAAAATCTCAGAAATAGAATGGAGAAAATACAAGAAACATTTAACAAGGACCTAGAAGAACTAAAGAGCAAACAAACAATGATGAACAACACAATAAATTAAATTAAAAATACTCTAAAAGAAATCAGCAGAATAAAACTCAAAATGGAATAAAGACCTAAATGTAAGGCCAGACACTATAAAACTCTTAGAGGAAAACATAGGCAGAACACTCTATGACATAAATCACAGCAAGATCCTTTTTGACCCACCTCTTAGAGAAACGGAAATAAAAACAAAAATAAACAAATGGGACCTAATGAAACTTAAAAGATTTTGCACAGTGAAGAATAACATAAACAAGACGAAAGGACAACCCTCAGAATGGGAAAAAATATTTGCAAACGAAGCAACTGACAAAGGATTAATCTCCAAAATATACAAGCAGCTCATGCAGCTCAATATCAAAAAAACAAACCCAATCCAAAAATGGATGGAAGACCTAAATAGACATTTCTCCAAAGACGATATACAGATTGCCAGCAAACACATGAAAGGATGCTCAACATCACTAATCATTAGAGAAACGCAAATCAAAACCACAATGTGGTATCACCTCATACTGGTCAGAATGGCCATCATCAAAAAATCTACAAACAATAAATCTGGTGACGGTTTGGAGAAAAGGGAACCCTTTTGTACTGTTGGTGGGAATGTAAATTGATCCAACCACTATGGAGAACAGTACGGAGGTTCCTTAAAAAACTAAAAATAAAACTACCATAGGACCCAGCAATCCCACTACTGGGCATATACCCTAAGAAAACCATAATTCAAAAAGAGACATGTACCATAATGTTCATTGCAGCACTATTTACAATAGCCAGGACCATGGAAGCAACCTAAGTGTCCACTGACAGATGAATGGATAAAGAAGATGTGGCACCTATATACAATGGAATATTAGTCATAAAAAGAAACGAAATTGAGTTATTTGTAGTGAGGTGGATGGACCTAGAGTCTGTCATACAGAGTGAAATGTCAGAAAGAGAAAAACAAATGCCATATGCTAACACATATATATGGAATCAAAAAAAAAAAAGGTTCTAATGAACCCAGGGACAGGACAGGAATAAAGACGCAGAGGTAGAGAATGGACTTGAGGACACGTGGAGGGGGAAGGGTAAACTGGGACGAAGTGAGAGTGTAACATTGACATATATACACTACCAAATGTAAAATAGATAGCTAGTGGGAATCAGCTGCATAGCACAAAGAGATCAGATCCGTGCTTTGTGACCACCTAGCAGCATGGGATAGGGAGGGTGGGAGGGAGCCGCAAGAGGAAGGGATATGGTGATATATGTATACGTATAGGTGATTCACTTTATTCAACAGCAGAAACTAACACAACATTGAAAGCAATTATACTCCAATTAAGATGTTAAAAAAAAAAGTGAATGACTGGAAAAATTAAAAATTTAGATTCAACAGACATAAGATTATTCCTTCAAATTGCTTTAAAACTTTCTAAATGTGTTTTAACTATGGCTCGCCTCATAATAAAATACCTAAGAACTCCAAAAAAAAAGAGGGGTAACTCATTTTTTACCTACCCGATTGCCAAATATCAAAAAGAATGTACACTGTGTTACAAGGGTGTGAGGAAACAAGCACTCTCATACATTTTTGACGGGCATGTAAACTGATGCTATATCTATGCCTGGCAACTTGCCATATCAATCATAACTGAAAATGCATATACCATTTGAAACAATAATCACACACTTTTAGAAACTTGTTTTATATATACACACACATTTCAAAACTGATTTTTGTATATGAGTACTTATTTCACCAATATTTACAATAGCTAAAGAGTTGACATAAACTAAAGCTCATAAATTATGGACTAGCTAAATCAATTAAGATATATCCATGTAACAGAATACTATGCAGATGCCATGAACGTGTGTGTTTGTTAAAACAATTATATTAATATATTTTGAGAAAAGCATTGTGTAAAAAAGTAGCATTCATATGTACATATTATTCATTTTTTCATAAATGATTATATATAGGTATATGTGTGTGAAGATTTGTATTTATGATTTCTGGAAAATTACACAACCAAAGTAAGTAACAGTGATTGCCTCCAGGGAAGAGAACTGAGTGGCTATGGGAGAGAAGCATATTATCTTATACCTTTTGGATTTTATGTCATATATAATTTATTCAAAATTACGTGAAATTATTTAAAAGCAAAATTAATGTGTTGATTAATTACAAAATAAATCTAAGAAAGGCTTACTAATTTAGTGTTGATAGTCCATGACAAGTTATTCAAGTACTATGTTTGGAAATTTACCTTATACATTTTAATGTTAACCTGTCAGAAAGCAAACTGGATTGTCTCTATCAGAGAAGAAATACTAAACAGGATGAACTTTTGAACTATAAGCTTCCTTATATTCTAGTTTTTACTTGTACAGGGGTAGATATGAAGAGAGTGCATTGACAGTGGGAAAAACAGATTTATGTTATCTCCTACTGTTTCAATTTATTAAAGGTTTATGCATACGTGTGTGTATGTGTGTGTGTGTGTGTGTGTGTGACAGAGAGAGAAACAGGCAACAGGCCTGGGTAGAGAAAGGGGAGCCCCAAAATAAGCAGGGTCACAAGAGATACATTTTCTACTCATTGCTACTACTTTGGATCTGTAAACTGTTACTGGGTCTTTCTCTCTTTCCCAGAAATGGCTGCCTTTCAGCACATTTTGGAGTGAGTGCTCCTACAGGATTTATTTATGTGTGGAACAAAGGGTACATTAAGAACCTTTTGTATTGAAAGGCATGATGTTATTTTAAGACATGTTTATTACTGCTTGACATCACGAATGCAAAACAGACTTGGGGATGAGGATGGCACTGGCAATGGAAAAGTGTTTTCAGGAACAGACATCTGCCCCTGTGTTTCAGACTTGACTCAATGGCCCAAATAGACAAAGGGAAGGGTGTGCTTGATCTCCAAGCCTATTAGAATGGTGGCTTGTGGAAACAATAAGAATGTCCTTTCCACTAATCTATAAATCCCTCTACTGTTGCCCCAATTTACTCTTATCATTACCTGTTTTCCTACAAGACCGCTATACTCCAGCCAAACTGAAGTACATGTGAGTGCACACACACGCACACGATGTTGGCTTTCTTATTTTTAAAGCTTTTTACTCAAATTTATCTCTTTGAGCTCTTCACATCTCTCCTCTGTGGACCCTGCCTAGACCACTCCAGAGTTGTTACCATCCCTTCTGAACTGAGCCCATATTGCCTTGATGACAATCTTGGTGTTGCCTTGTAATTTTTGAGGCACAGAAAATTTGCTGAGGTTGTTTTGGGATTTTATTTTTGTTGGATTTTATTTTTTATTTTTTGCCTTTAAAAAATCAAATCAATTGCACTATAGTGAGGAAAGTGATATTCCAAGGGTCAAAAAGGACTTCTGCTTTTGTCTATGACAGTGATGGGCTCCAGACTTGCCCTCCCACAGTAAACAACTGGACAACTAGACAAAATACTTGGCATTTGACAACAACAGTTCAGGACTGTGTTTCCTCAGAGAAGAAAAGCAAATGAAGTGAGCCCTCCAATTGCCTGGGTTTCTGCCTGGAGGCACTTCAAGACTGTGGCCCAGAGAAGGGCTCCCAAGCAAAGCACAGCAGTCTTGCTGAATTAAGGAATGAAGTTTCTGCAGAGGGGGGAGCTATGCAGAGAAAGAGCACTAGAAATCCACATGAGAGTCTTCTTGAATCTTTGTCTGCATACTAAGCTGTGCAGGCATAGGGTAAATCTCCACAAGGACAGGCAAGGATGACTGGAGAGTTAGAGGTGAACATTTTCCATAGCTTGCATAGGAATGGGGTAGGAGACGTTCCAGTTCTGACCAGTCAGAGTGGGGAGACCTCCTTGAACATCCAGTGCATTCAGTAGGAACCCAAAAAGGGGCCACACTTTGGTAGTAGGACTAAACTAGCTCTAGAATAAAGGCTATTCTATACCTTCCCTGAAAAAAACTTAAAACTAAGCTTGGAAAGAATGAAGCTGACCCACAAGCACTCTTTAAAGGAAGACAATAAAATCCAGACACTCAACAATGTAATTTATCCATACACATAAATTATTTCTTTTGTGTTTCTTCCCACCAAAATGTAAGATTCATAAAGGTAGAGATTTTTATCTATTTAATTCATGGATATATAGCAAATACTTAAAAGAGAATTTGTACAAAGTAGGCATGCAATAAATACTTATTGAATGAATAAATACTATTTAATCTTTATCCTATATTAAATATTTACATTATACCAACTCATAGTATCACACAATGTTTACTCTATATTAAATGTTTACATTACACAGATTCAAGCCTCATTAATTTGTGGCTGAGTGAAGAAAATATTTAAATGAAAAGAAAATTCTTATTTTTCAAAATGTCTACTGACAAGTAGAAATGAAGATCAACAATCACAATTTTTATTTTACTTGAAAATAAAGGAAAGTGAGATTTCCAGAAAGAAGCAATTAGTAATTCTTGATCAGCCTAATTAAGGAGTAGCCGAACTTTCTAAAATGTGTATTTTTTACCTTTCCCACAACATATCTGCATAAAATAGCAAATCCACACTATATTGCAATGAAAGCCCTATATGGAAGTAGTCTTGACGGGGCATTCAATATGAGGGTCTGCCTCAGCAACATAGTCCCTAATGAAAAATGGGTGTGTAAAGTAAACAAGCAAGAAAACAAAACATAACGTAGAGGTGTCATTGTGATATTAAAAATATATATATATGTTATACTTTATAAAAATGTTGACATATTTTATTGTCAAAAGATTAAAATAAAATTATCCTTCTAAGGTTTTTTTATGGTAATTTTTTGTTTTGTTACAAAGTAAAAACGTGCATATGAACACCAAGTTTTCATACACTGCAGCAATTAATTTACCAGAAAAATCATAAATCGCTTTCTACATTCTCCTCAGCATGTATCATAAATGATGAACTCCTATGTATATTCTATTGATGCATTATCATTATGAAAGTTTTCTGTGGGCTAATAAGTTTGATAAATGCCACTTTAAAGGTTGATGTTCCCTGGATATTATAATTATCTCTCTTTACTTATCACCTCACTGATCATAAGGATCTCAAATCCCAGTTGCTGCTTCCAGTTGACCTGACTTCAAAAAGTCACACCCAAACTTCTAGTTGCTTTAGCTGTCTACACACCTCCAAGTTATAATTCCAGTTGAACATGCTAACTTTCTCTCTAGATACCCCACCCTCCCTGCACAACTAGTTCCTTCCCCTCACGCTTTCCTCACTTTGGTGTATGGCATGTTTACCCAAACAAAACCCTGAGAATTGTTTTAGCTATCTCCTTGCCTCTTACTACCCACATCTAACTTTTTCTCCTTGTTATATCTATAATCCAACCCTTCCTATCAAGTCCTACCACTCTTCAGGCTTTTATTATCCCTGGTTTATTAAATCACAGTCGATCCAAGTGCCCACCCTGTCTCTATCTTTCCCAGCAACTGCCAAGTCTGTTCCCCAGGGCTCTCAGCATGGTATCTCTCACTGCAGATCTCTCCACACTTTGTCCTTTGTAAGATTCTTCAGTGGTAGCTTACACCAGTTCATATGGCCCACAGCTCGTGTTTGTTTTGTTAGCCCTTTTGGTATTTAATAGTAAATGAGCTGCTGTTTAAAATTAGAGACTTCACATAAAATTCCAGATTTTCAGGTGAGGGGTGGCCAAGATGTTGAAGTAGGAAGACGCTGAGCTCACCTCCTCCCACAGTACACAAAATTACACCTACTTACAGAGAAACTACCTATGAGAATGACTACCAGAAAAGATCTTCTACAACTAAAGATATAAAGAAGGAGCCACAACAAGATGAGTAGGAGGGGTGGAGACGCAGTATAGTCAAGGCCCAAACGCCTGGGTAGACAACCCACAAACAGGAGGACAGTCACAATTGCAGAGGTTTTCCCCAAGGAGCACATCAGGCTCCCCAGCTAGAGGGTTCTGCACTGGGAAGATGAGTCCCCAGAATATCTGGCTTTGAAATGGACAAAGTTCTAGAAACCTACAATCTGCCAAGACTGATTCAAGAAGAAACAGACAATCTGAAGAGACCATTCACTAGTAGTATAATTGAATTTGTAATTTAAAAATTCCCAGCAAACAAAAGTCCAGGACCAGATGGCTTCATAGGGGAATTCTACAAAGCATATAAAGAAAAACTAATATCTATCATTCTCAAACTATTCTAAAAAATTGAAGAGGACAGAACACTCCCAAATTCATTCTATGAGGCCACCATTACCCTGATTCCAAGACCAAACAAAGACAGTACAAAAAAGGAAAATTACAGGCCATTATCTTTTATAAATATAGGTGCAAAAATCCTCCAGAAAATATTAGCAAACTGAATCCAACAATATATAAAAAGGATCATACACCATGATCAAGTTGGATTTATTCCAGGGACATAAAAGTGGTTCAGCATTCACAAATCAATCAATGTGATACACCACATTAAGAAAAGGAAGGATAAAAATCACATTATCATCTCAATAGATGCAGAAAATGCATCTGACAAAATTCAACATCCGTTCATAATCAGATAAAGACAAATATGGTATGATATCACTTATATGTGGAATCTAAAATTAATAAAAACTGATGTATATGCAAAACAGAAACAGACTCAAAGATATAGAAAACAAACTAGTGGCTACCAAAGGGGTGAGGGAAAGGGGAAGGGAAAAGCTAGGGGTATGGGATTAAGATATATAAACTACTATATATAAAATAGATAAACAACAAGTATATATTATGTAGCACAGAGAATTATAGCCATTATCTTGTAATAACTTTTAATGGAGTATAATCTATAAAAATATTGAATCACAATGCTGTACACCTAAAACTAATATAATATTGTAAATGAACCATACATTTTTTAAAAAACCTAACAAAACAGAAACAGACACAAAGATACAGAGAACAAATGAGTGACAGCCAGAGGGGAAGGCACTGGGCGGATGAGTGAAATAGATGAGGTAGATTAAAAGGTACAAACTACTAGTTATAAATAAGTCCCAGAGATGTAACATACATCATAGGGAATATAGCCAATAATATGTGATAACTTTGTATGGTGACAGATGGCAACTAGACTTAACATGGTGATCATTTTGTAGTGTATAAAAATACTGAACCTCTTTGTTCTACATCTGAAACTAATATAATATTGTAAGTCAATTATACTTCAATTTTTAAAAAAACCCAGATTTTCAGCTTCTCTCAAAACCTCAATGTGGCAGCAGTGGCCCCTTCATTCTCAACTTTGTGGCAATTGACTAATGCTAAGTGGAAGGTGCTGCATTTGGACAAAGGATAATGCCCTCTACAGAGCCCAATATTAAAGTGATAAAAGTGATACTCATGCTTCTACTTACCAAGCCACCTTCCCCCACCTGTTTGACATTTGATGGCATGGGATGTCATTTGAGTTTCCAACGTCTGGCCTAACTCAGACTCTACCTGAGGTTTAGTCTAATAAAATCTTTTAAAATTGTTCCTCTGGGTAAATCATGTCACCTCTCAGTTCAAGTTTCTTAAATATAAGATGAGGAACAAAGACCAAGTGGTCCCTAATCTGCTAACTACAAGGAGGGGCCCTGGGACAATAAACACCCTGACCTCACACTTCTTCCTCCCTCTTCTCTCCCACTAGGGCTCTTCATTGCCTCAACCCCACCAGAAATCCAAGGACAGATGAATGGTTTAGAAGAATTTAGAACCCAAAATGGCCAGGCAGCATCTAATTTATCAAAACTATGATTTTGTCTTCTGATAGAAGCAGTCCTCTCTAGAACTTTAGAATTCAGAGAACCCAGGGTCACGGGAAGAATAGGAAAAAATTCAACCAGTGGGTCATTAGTCGAAATAGTGATAAAGGTCAATCTCATCTTTATCCTTGGTTCCTGGATATATTCTAACTATGTAGATGGAACCAAGTATTAGCCGCTGGATTAAGGGATATTAGCTGCATTCTGTAGAATAGTACTGAACTGCCCAGGGTATTTTTTTTCTACCTGGCACTGCAATTGAGCTTTCCTCAAACCATTACACTTCTTTGTCAAGATAGTTGTTTGGGGAGGATGGGGCACAAAGTAAGACCAGGGTGAATTCCATGGGCATGAATCCAATGCCACACTTCCTTCACTATATAAGGAGCCCCCTGGACAGAGGTGATGTTTTATGGAGTGCCATGGATACAGCAATCTGTAATTCGTGAACCAACATGCTGACAGAAGTCCTGAAGGCAGGGGAGGAAAATGTGTTACTGACTAAGTCTGTCCCTCTGTGGACAAGTGCGACCTCTTCCCTGATGAGCAGGCAGCAGCCAGCTGTTCCCTTCATAAGTCATGTGGAAACCCACTGTTGTCCTTTGCTGCAGTCAGGTTGGACACTCAGTTGAAGCCAGATCAGCCTTGCTGAGAGCAGCTCCATGTCGAGCCCATGAAGAACTTCCATTCTTGATGCCATGGCCACTTTGTAATGGACCAATGAAACAGGGTGCCTGGAATAAGAAGCTGACTGACATCCAAGCTGACTGACATCTATGATGGATCAAGTTGTCTACCTAATTATTAAGAGCCCGCTTCACAGATCTGAAGCCCTATAGTAAGCATTTATGTGGATCACAAATATTTTGCACTCACTGCCCACTATAAGAGGTCCATCTAAATACCTTATCTCTAGACCTCTTGTCACCAATCTTCCAAATGTGTTCATTTCAAATCCATGACCAACCCATCAATCCATTAGCCACAGTTCATGAATCAAACACATCCACACTCAGGCCAGAATAGATGCACAACCACATGGACCACCTAAAGTCCTGCCCATTCTGGGGATTCCCTTTCACCACTGTTTTTCAGGGGCAACTCTGAGAGGAGCTGTATTTCAGTAGCTACCCCTTTCTGGCTCATGTCAATTCTAACAGTATGAAGCAGAAGAAGGCAGAATCCTGTTCTGATATTTAAGCCCTCTACCTATCCAGATAACTTCTAATATTTTTCTCAGTTGTATAAAAAGTGAAGCAAACACACAGCGCCATTCTCACACATAAACCCACATCAGCTTTGTCCCTGAACTAGATCCTCTTGTTTCAGAAACATTTCCTATCAGGCATCAAGGCTTATACGCATTAAGAGTCAACTAGAAATTAACCTTTCTACAGCAGTAGAAAAAGGCAGCAATAACATTGTTTAGAAGTACACATTTTCTTAAAAATTAAGCATTGCTTTAGAGCTATGTTGGTTTCCCTCCCCCATTTCCATCACAAGCAAACTTACTCTTACTGGAAAGGATAAAACTGATGGCAGGAAAAGCAAACAGTACTCACTCATGTAAACAACCTCATCTGTAATTCATTAACCCCACTACTCTCAGCCTCTTATTTTTTAGCTTCCAATCCCAAGTTCATGTTTGTCTTCCAGTTCTGGGGCGTTATTGG
Organism: Balaenoptera physalus; assembly: GCF_965194825.1. Lineage (NCBI taxonomy): Eukaryota > Metazoa > Chordata > Mammalia > Artiodactyla > Balaenopteridae > Balaenoptera > Balaenoptera physalus. The sequence goes on from NC_138891.1 coordinate 30,604,776, forward strand.
GCAGTAAAGAAAAGAGATGCTCTGTTACTGGTGACATCCCGTACATGGAGTTACCTATCTTACCAATGATGCAGGTTGTTTAATAAACTCTTTTCATCTCTGCCTGATTAGCTATCCCACTACTCCCATTATTTATATGTCCTGCCCACGGAAGAAAGTAGAAAAACACGTTTACTGAGGCACCCCACTCCTCTTTCTCCCATCTAAAACAGGGGAAATAGAGACTGAAATAGCAATAGCTACTGAGGAACAGCAATGTTTCTCAAGCGAGGGACGCTATTGGTATTTGAGATGACTCTAGTTGGTAAGCGAGACTATCGATGTCAGGTGGTACTCTAACCCAGAAAATAATGATATTAAAAATTATAATAAGAAAGTTATTTCCTTTTATATTTTCCTTCAATCCTTTAATTCCATCAGGGAAAAAAAAAGTCTCAGTTTGGCGATAGCCTTTAATACCTAACGTTTTAACTCAGAGAGAGCAAGCCTCATCCTCAGAACACTTGGTGAGCAACATCTAGCTAGAACTTATTGTCATTATTCTGTTTTTGTTGTCTATTTATGGAAAGTGGTACTGATTGTTTAGTAGTGATAGTGAGATTTCTCTTTTGATAACTTATGTTTTAAAAGTAAGTTATTTTAAGCAAAAGTATTAAGCAAGTAATAGTACAGGTGATACATGAATACAATGGAAATTTCAAAATGGGACTATAAAAGAAAGAAATGTTGAAAACACTGCAAGAGAGAAAAAAAGATATCATAACTCTTTATGATAGGATGTCATCCTGAAGGTAGGATTCACTCAAGATGGTGGGTGTTTGTGTCTGGGCTGTGTGTGTGTGTGTGTGCGCATAGGAGAGGAACTGAGGTTCTGAACCTTCTACTTCCCATTTCCACATGATGAAAATATCATATTATTGTCATACTTCCATTGTGTTAAATATATGTGTATATTGTATTAAATATAAATATATATGTGGTAGCATTGACTCTCATATTACTATAATAATATTTTTCAAAACTTGATACATGTGTGCATATATACACATATTTTTATTTTTTACAATTGTCTTTAATCCTGAAATCTCCTTCTGAAATATCAGTTATTTCCTTCAATTAAATATATGATACGCTGTTTCATAAACATTATATCCTTGAGTATTTCTGTTTATTCACTCTCTGGATTGTCTTCTATTTAGAACCTAGGCTTAATAAACTAATTTTATTGAAGTAAATGTGTCTGGAGATCTTGTTCTTCAGAAAGAAAAGATGTAATTGGCATTTTGTGTATAGGAATAGAAGAGTCTTTGTTAAACTTCATTAGTCTTATTCAGCTGAGATTAATGGCTAAAAATTATATTTTGCTGCAATTATTTATATTTCTCTCTTATGCAGTCATATGCAAATTATTTTATTTGTTAATTTCACATAAACAACTGACTATGTAGACAGATCAAGAAGAAGAGCTTATACCTATTTAGAATAATTTATTTTTCATTTCACTACTGTCAAACATTTGTTTTACAGCATTGACAACTGTAATAGGAGGATGTGGTTGTTTAAGGATCATCACTTTGCCAATTTTTCAGTTTCTGGCATTCCACTGTGTCTCTCAGCAATCATTAGGACCCATAGGTCACTAAACTTCTGAAGTCTCCCAGATACGTCCTAAAGCACAGTGTGTTCATTTCCTTCCTTGGATTCTTGAATTGGAGCTAAAATTGCTGTGGCTTTTGAACACAAATAAATAGACAACTTCTAGAGTTGTTTTTGGATTACTGAGATTACATTTTCACTCATTCTCATGAAAAAAGACAGTGTTGCCACATGTGCATAAACCCAAAGGGATGCTGAAAACTCTAAGAAACAGATTAGTAATCACTGTAGAATAAACAGATGTACACTTTGGCAAGTATTGAATTTTTTAAAGAGAGAAAAACGACAAAAAAAAGGTCGGTCAAGTTTATTCCCATGTTCAAATCTTTCACTCTTTAGTACAAAGTGCATTCTGTAAAGTACTTTTTAAAGCATGATAAATGTGTTTTGATATGTTTAGTGTCCTACAGCTGTAAAACCATGGGACCAGGAATCACTTGTTCCTCATCATATAGATATTTTTAAACAAACACTCAGCAACAAAAACAACAAAAAAGCATGACATTCACACAGACTTTTTTCCATGTTGTCTCTAGATTGTACACTTTTCTTCATACACTTTTTTCACTTAAAGGACAATTGACATATGGCAAAAGTACATCATTTAGAGAATGCTTCATGTGTAAAATATAACTATTTAAAAAATTATATTTAAAATGTAACTTTTTAAAATAGTCACTACTAAAGAACAAATTTCTTTAAGTCTTTTTTTTCTTTTACAACATCCGATGTGAACTTTGCATTTATTCTAAAATACAATATTTCCTTATACATTTATTATAACTTACTTTTGGTTTTCAAATAATTTTGCAACTTAAGATTCACAAATATTACAAGGAACAAAGAAATGTAGCTTTTGTAGTAGCTGATGAACTGCTTAGCAAGAAAGTACTTTTTACATAAAAGAGAAATTTCATAATAAAGTCAGAATCATACAGACATCAAACATATGTCATCAGTGCTATCAAAATCTGTCACCTTCTTGCCAAGATGATTCTTGCCATCAAGATAAAGATGGAGAGAAATTAAATAAACACTCAAGACTGTGTATCAGCCAAGAGTTTGAGCCCTTTGTATAAGGAAAGACAAGCTTTCTAGGAAGAAATGTAATATAATCAACCTGGTATCCAGACAGCTTCCAAGAAACTTTTGCTCTTAAATCTTGCAATTAAATTAAAACCAGGGCTTCCCTGGTGGCACAGTGGTTGAGAATCTGCCTGCCAATGCAGGGGACACGGGTTCGGGCCCTGGTCTGGGAGGGTCCCACATGCCGCGGAGCAACTAGGCCCGTGAGCCACAACTACTGAGCCTGCGCATCTGTAGCCTGTGCTCCGCAACAAGAGAGGCCGCGATAGTGAGAGGCCCGCACACCGCGATGAAGAGTGGCCCCTGCTCGCCGCAACTAGAGAAAGCCCTCGCACAGAAACGAAGACCCAACACAGCCAAAAATAAATTAAAAAAAAAAACAAAATTAAAACCAATTGCAAGTTGAATATTGATCAAAATGAAAGAAATCCCAAAGGATTGAAATTGGTTCAACCTATGTTACTATTGAGTTTTACAATGCGATTTTTTACAAATATGAGAAAAAGAATTTTCAGGGCTTATGGGAAACAGAACATTTTATTTTATGTTATTTATCTCCTGTTGAAAAGAAGACTTATTTTGGCAGATTACAATAACAATTATAAAGAATTATTATTCCAATATGAATTATTATTCCAGGCACTTAAAACTGCATTTGGGAAAGAAACCCTTACTTCATCCTAGAAAAGAAAGCTGCATTACAGAAATATAGCTGGAAAATAAGCAGGGGTGGAAGAAAAGCAAGTCTTAGAGACCAGGCCACTCTGAGAAGACACTTGACATCGCACCCTCGTGTGAATGTTAACTGTTAGGCTGCTCTTCGTAATCACTGCCTGTCTTCTTGTCCTTCTCAAAAGCAAGCTTATCCATTCTCCTTTTCACTTTTCCCTCTGTATGTGCTGTTTCATCATATGCTAAGTCATGTTCTAATAGTTCAAAATCAGGCTGTGTGCTTCCAGTTCAAACTGTGGACTGAGCTCAGGCATTTATCAACCTTCCCTCTCAAAATCTGATTAAAATGTTAAAAATAGTAATAACAGCAGCTAAAATAATAGTAGCTAATTGCTATTGAACAACTATTATGTTTCAGGCACTCTTCTGCAGGTATATCACTTAATCGTCAGCAACTCCCACTTTCCAGGTGAACAACTGAAGGCACAAAAAAGGAACCTGTGCCAAGTCACAAAACCAGTATTTAGTGGAGATGGGGTTTGAATCCAGAACCCATGAAGGGAGCCCCTATGAGATCTGCCAGTAAAAAGCAGAAGATGAAGAAAAGGAAGGAGGAAGAAGAGGAAGAGGGGAAGAGGGAGAAGGAGAGGGGAAGGAGATGGGGAAGGAGAAAGAGAAGAAGAGGAGGGGGAGGGGGAGGATGAAGAGAAAGAGGAAGAAATCAGTAAAAGTGATGAAAATAAGAAATGGTCCTTTCAGTAGACTAAAATTTTTGAAGGATTTCTACAAGAAAGTAGATTGATGGAGGGAGTACAATTGTAAGAGTAGTAGCAGGCTATGAGGCAATCACCATCAAGACATTAAATTTAAAAAATGTCTACAGTACATCTAGATTCATTAACCATTGTCACTGCCCCAAAACACAGTGCAGCTGCAGAATTTGTCCTCATCCTAAAGCAGGCTACTGTATCAGTCAGGGTCCAACCAGGGAGACAGAAAAAAATGTATTTACACTAGAGGGAATTTAATGCAGGTAAGCAATTACACAGAGGGTAGTGTTGCTGAGAAGCCACACGGGAATGGAGGGCAAAAGCAGGAAGCAGGGCGGACACGGTGTTCCTGATGGCAAAGGGTCAGGCTGCTCAGTAAAAGCTTGCAGGAGGCGTGCCCAGGGAAAGCTGAAGCTAATTCTGGAGACACTGCCTGAGGCAGACAGGCAGACGGAGAGGGAGAACGGCTTTTTCATCCCCCTCGTCCAAGTCCGATCTGATCTGCCCGCCTCTGTGTCCCACTGGTCAAACCCAGCCAGGGCCATTTTTGATGAGACCCAGGAAGCACAGCCCGCGAGTCAATTTTCCTGTGATAAGGAGCAGAGGAAGGGCAAAGAATGATTCTGAGCACACAGGCTCCAGAACAGCCCACATGTTTCTAAATAAAGTGAATGACCATCCTGGCAAGCTGTCCCAGTATGGGTATTAGACCCAGAGATAAACAAAACAGAGCCTGACATAACGCTGGACTCCTAACTTCATCATTCCTGAGGGCCTGCACTCACCTATCTATTTATGTCTCACACACTCTAAAGCGAAGCCCTTATTTAGCCTCTGCCAGTCTAGGGAGAGACCATCTGCGTAAACTGGCCTATTCAACTGCAGAAGAAGCACAGTATTAGTTACACAGAATTATCAAACTACTTCTTCCTTCATAAATTTGAAAAGACAACCCATAGTCAGCAAGAATCTGAGGAAAATGAACATCATGAAAGAAAAGGACCATGATAAATAAGCAGAATGCCTAGCCCTGGAGGAAACAGTGATTCTGAAGAAGAGAAATTTGAAATAATTCTAAATTAATGTCAGAGAATTAGACAACACCTGCATCCATAAAACTAAAACCTACTGCTATAAAAAAGAAGCAACCAAAGAAAAAGAAAATGTTCTTGGAAAGTAGGCCATAAAGTTATTAATAAAAATTCAAAAATGCTGAATCACAGAATAAACATTCCTGAAGACAAATTTGTGACAGAGAAGGTAAGATTGAATAAATCTCCCAAGATGAAAACAAAGACACAGAAATTTAAAATATAAGAGAAAAGGTAACTGCAGATAGACAAAATAAGGTTCAAGGAGGTAAGAAAATAATAATTAAAGTAATAGTCACAGAAGAAAACTTTCCACACTCAAGAAAGGTACAAGTTTTAGATTGAAAGGGCCCATCCAGTTCTAAGCAAGAAAAAAAGAGAAAAAGATACACATTTAGATTTTTACTGAATTCAGTGGATAGAGAAAGAATTCTGAAAGCTTCCAGAAGCAGCAAAGAAATGAGACTCAGACTCACATCAGACTTTTAATCAACTGTACTGAGTACCTAAACAAAATGGAAAAATGGCTTCAAAGTTTTGAAGGGGAATGACAGATATAGATATTGTTATAGATGTAGATATAAATACAGATAAAGTTAAAACCAGTAAGTAGTATATACACTATAATAATAAGAGCAACTTCTATAAGTAACAACAGCTAATCTGTGTGTTTGTACTTCACTGCATCTAGCACAGTCCCTGGCACAAACAAGTTGCTCAGCCAATACTCTTGGCTCTGTGAATGAAGCATGGTTGAATGGAATACACAGGGACTGAATAAGGCCACAAAGTCTTAATTGGAAGCTGTATACATAGTGACTACCTCACCTGTATGAACCATTAAATCTCCGTCAGTCTTTTATGCTCTTGAGGCATTCTTGCTTTCCGAGAGAATCATGTTTCTTCCTTCACATTTGATTAACAATTTGATTAAGGAGTTAGAGCACTCGGTGAAAGCAAGCACAGAGCTGGCTTGTGCCTCCAAGGGCATCTGGCCTGAACACTGCCAAACGGCACTGTACCTCACATCACAATACAGCAAGCCTCATCGGTTATAACCTCTCTTTGGTAATATAAATCTCAAGGGAACAGAGGGGACACTGGTACCTCAAGCTTGGCTAGTGTCTTTAAATTGACTGACCTTTTGAAGCTTCCTTTCCACCTTGGTTGTGGAGGACATGGGACCCAGTGAGACGGCTGCTCGGCTTTCCCGGTTCTCTTATGGCCCCGCGTGTAACTGCGGTTAATTTCTATCAACTCAGGTAACTCCTCTCTTACTTCAAGAACCTGAAGAGTACATATTAACAAGTATTTTGTTATATATTAAATATGTATTCTTTGTATAAAACACAGAAAGTAGAAAGCAGCGATCAAAATTGCCCCTAATTCAATTATCTAGGAAAAAAATCGCTGCTACAATTTTTATGTATCCTCCCCATGTTTTACTTATAGAAATACAATCATATTTCTTTTCACTGAATGAAATTTCACTAATATCCTTCCATGTCAATGAACATGCTTTTATGTCATCAGTTTTCAGTACTGCATAGTTCTTCTCTATTATATGGATATATCGAAATGAATAGAAACAAGAGCCTATGGTTGGCTATTTTGGTATCTCCAACAGAAGGAAGGCATTTTGTGAAAGCAATATCTTAATAATTGACTACTAAGACTCTAAATATCTTTCTGATTGCATCGTTAAACCTTTTCCAAATAAAAACTTTTTGTCTCCATTGTAAAGCAACAGTTATATATCATTAAATTATATAATTTTTTATCTTCTAATAATCAAAATAATGCCTGTTTGTCATAGAAAAGTTAGAAAATGTAGAGAAGTATCTTGAAGCATATAAAAACATCCTAATCTCACCACAAAAAAGTGACCACTGTTAATATATTATTAAGTATTCAATTCTATCTGAAGAACTAAATTTCACCCTAATTTTCATATTAAGGGAAGTTATTAACAAATACTTTGCTGTTTTTTGTGTTGTCCTATTTCTTGTATTCCTTTTTTGTTTCACTAAATTACACCTTCAAGCAATAATTTTAGGGAGTGTGCAGATAATTTTTCTTTTTTGTTTGTGTTTTTTTCTTTCAGTTTTATTGAGATATAATTGACATAGAGCACTGTATAAGTTTAAGGTATACAGCATAATGATTTGACTTACATACATCATGAAATGATTATGTAGATAAATTTTCTGAGTCCTTGTTTTCCAAAAACAAGGACTTGTTTTTTTATTTTTCCCTCACACCTAATACTTTGAGTGCAAAAGCCTAGGTTTAAAATAATTTTCCTCAGAATGGATGAGACTTTAAGCTATATTTGGCACACTTAAAAGAAGTTAGTCAAGAAGAACAAGAATAAAAGTGTTCTAAAAGTAAAGGTAATGAATGGTTGATTCCTAAGAATACTTGGGGACCAAGAAGGATCAACTTACAGCAGAAAAATATCCTAAAATAGAGTGGCAGAAGATAAGGTCAAAAGGTAGGTAGATTGTGAAGATCTTAAAGACAGATTAAGAATGTTGCCAATTTATTAGAAATTCTTGGGAGGCATGAAAGACATGACATGACAAGGACTTCCAGATCCTAGCAGCATAATGCCTGGCATATAGTGGGAAGTTAATATTTGTTGAATGAATGGAGAAAGTTTGACATTAACTAAATCATGAGGTCAAAAGGGTCTGCACCAGAGAAAGTGGTAATGAAAACAATAGGAGATTCATCAATCACGTGGAAGTTTCAGACATGATGTACTGAAAGGCAACAGATACTATTTGCTAAAATATCTGAATTTTCCTGTAGCAATGATGGATTTGAAATAGTTTGCCCATTCTATCACCCAGTTTCCCTTCTAGAACAGTATCAGAGAATTGTAAAATAGCTTGTTTTTAGCTGAGGCTCTTCTAAGACATTTGTCTTATGAGTAGCATATCCCAACTTTAAATGTCCATTTTATCAGAAGTGAAAAGGTACTATCAGGGTACTAAAAGAACTATAGCTGTATTAAAAAAATCAAGATTCCTGTTCTTTCGTCTATCTCTGCTGCAGTCTCCCTGTGTGGCCTCGAGGAAGTCAGTTAATTGGAATGCGTCCTAAAGTTAACCTCCTAATATGGTGCCCAGCACATCTCAACCTCTCAATAAATATTTATAGGACAAATACATTTATATAAGCACACTAATTTCTGAGAAGTAGCTCCATCAAACGATTTAGCCCTTGAATTTCTATAACACTTTTTACTTCCTAAGGGCACTTTCACGTGTATTTTCTGATGAGATACCATGTGTTATATACGGATATTACAACTGTCATTAACAGAAAACAACTCAAACTGACTAAACAAGAATAAAACACAAAGTTTCTAAAAATGTTAAGATTTTCCAGTGTTGACTAATCTGGCAGCTTAATGATATCATTAACGATCCCAATTCTCAGCCCTGCTTTCCACAGTGTCAATCTCATCATAGCTGTTTTCCTCAGAGGACAGCTGCCAAAAATAGAATGAGAGTTACATCCTTCCTCTTACATGTCCAGTTACAAAGAGTCTCTCGCTTAAAGTTCTTTCAGATGATGAATGAAAAAGTTTCCCAGAAATCCCTCATTGAGACACCTCATTGCCCCAAACTGTATTTCATGTCTATTCTTGAACCAATCACTGGCGGAGGTGTGGGAATGCTCTGATTTGCATTAACTAATCAGAGCTCACTTCTGGACCTGTTGTGGGTGTGTGTGTGTTGGTGTGTGGGTGTGTGTGTGTGTGAAAGAGAGAGAGAGAGAAGGGAGAGGAGAGGATACAAAAACAAAATCAAAATACTTTCGGCTAGAGAAAGGGATGGATGGATGCCGACGAGACATTCAACAACATCCACTCCAGTCATTTTCTTGCTTGCTAATATGAGAACACTGAGGCTGGAATTCCATGCTAGAAATAGTGTAGCGCAGACTCATAGAACTTTAGAACAGGCAGGACCAGAGAAATGTTGGGCTTAATCCTCTTTTTCACAAGTTAGAGGAAACTAAGGTTTCAAGGTCTTGAAAAGTTGAATGGCTTATTCTAGCTCACACAGGCAGTTAAAATAGAACTAGTAATAAGACTCAAATTATTTAATGGTCAATTATATGTCCTGTCTGTGACATTCCTCTTCAAAAATAAGAATGGTGACACTCTAGATAAGACAGGAACACTCAGTTGCTGACATCACGTCAGTAAATTAATGACAAAAATATCTGTAGTGGTTAATGGGTGATATTATGCATAAGATAAATGATTAGAATAGTAATTATTTTTAAACTAAGTAATTATAAAATGATAAATTCTTTTTTTTGATAAATTCTTTTGTTATTTGATTGTTATCAGTGTACTATTACATTAAGTTTTAGGAAAAATCCCTAGAACTCCCTCTTTACTGCAAAGAACTAAGCATATTTCCTAAGAAATGCCATATCATTAGATCCCATCCAAGTCAAGAATAAGAAGAATGGGCAGAATTTATGACAACCAGAACTTGAACATGCATAAAGGGGAAAAGTATTATGAATTTTTGTTTTACAATGATCCAAAACATTCTGTTTGTGATTATTTATATTGTTTTCCTATTTTCAAGGCCATTCTAAATTTTTCTGTATTGTAAGAGCCATTAAAACTAACGCAAAGTAAATATGAATCATGAAATTATGTCAAAGAGGCTTTGACTTTTTAAATGTGTATATTTTCCTAGTCACAAACAGCAGAAGTACAGATATTATTTCCATGTATAAAATAAAAAAGTTTATTATATAGGAAAACTCATCCTTGCCTTACTGTTTTATTTTTTTTTTTTTGATTTCTGATATAAAGGATCATCTGTTGCTTTCCAGACTGTAATACCTCTGTCACCAATAACGACTGAAATTTCCTTAATGAAGCAATAACAAAATTCTAGGAAATAATCATTAAATATTCCAGAAATAAATATGTGAGATGAATAAAATTAGCCATTTCCAAAGAAGAAAGGACTAAGAACACTAACTATTGTTCTTAAGCCATTAAAACTTATACTAAATTACATTTATCATTATGATTTCCACACAGTGAATGTTTTAATGCACAACTTTGAACTGGGAAATATTTACAGAAAATATTTTATGTGACATGAAACCAGGCATAAAAATTAGTTAACTGTGAAAGAGAGCACCAGTTTCCATTACTTTGGACTTAGCTATCAAATAATAACTTACATCCTGAGCCAGAAGACATTAACATCAATTTTCCCATTATTCATCTTCTGTTTGATATTGCTGTGATAATGAGATACAAAACATTTAAAAGTACACATTAACCCTCTGGTAAAATACTAATAATGAAAAATCAAAGGTCAGATGTTTAATGGTACAAGTTAATCTCTACTGTATTTTTTGGAGGAGAAACAAAGAAACATCAACTATAAATTAAAAATGTTTCAAGACAAATCAGCTGGTATTATATAATTATATAATATGTAATATAATTTTAATTATAAAATTATAATTTCAAGTTATTTCTGTATTCCAAGATAACCCTAAATATGTTTATGCTATTTTGAAATCATTTCCAAAAAATTCCTTGCTTTTGAATTTAGTAGTTATTATAATGTTGATATTTCAACTTATTACACGTTAATGATTATTTAGCAGTTATTACCTCTTGATGTTTCAAGCCCACAGCAGAATTCAGCAAGAGAAAGACCCATTTACAAGAATAATTCTTAAGATATATACAAAATTATGTATATATTTCCAGCTATTATACACCTTGCTTTTGAAAGCATTTGTGAACAATTTTTATTATAATTAGCTTTAACATTTGTTCAGCTTTTGCCAACGAAGGTGTTGTGTTTGGAAACCCAAATATACTGAGAAAGTAATGTCTCTGAGCCACTTTTCTCAAAGCTTAGCAATCACTTTATGACTCTCAGTTACATAACTAGCAGATCAGTTGTTTTCAGGGTCCCATTCTACAAATTGGGAGCTGAGAACAAAAATAAACCAGCCTTTATTAGTCAGAATTCAGACCTGAAATATCGAAGGATCAACAGTAGCAGCACAGAACCACAATATAAACTTTAGAAAGGTAATGGGGATAATATTTTTGAAATGCCTCCTGGTACAGTTTTGCCTTTTGATTTGCTAGTTTCTATCCCATAGCCACTCTGCCATTTCTGGCTCAACACAAGGGAGAGCACTTACCCCAGCATTGAGAAGCAGCAGCATGTAATGCAATGGAAATAATGTTCACCAAACCATTGCACTTTCCCCCTCTACAACTACCTTTCCCAGCTCCCACACACTTGCATCTAAGTCTTAGCAGGCCAAAAATACCCAAGGCTTAGAGAAGGTAGAGTTTCTCTTACTTTTCTTAGATTTACCGTCCAAGTTCTCATTTCATACTACAGGATTAACAAAAGACGGTATTGACTCCCTTCACGGGAACATCTTGCCAATCATGGTAACACATACATCAAGGTTTTGCTCTTGTCCTTGATCTTGTTCACAGTCCTGCCTTTTGCCTTCCAATCCCAACCAACACTTTATAGCACTGTAGTCCAACATCACTGTATTTCTCAAAGCTGGGGTTATTGCATCTTAAGTAACAAGCCAAAGTCCAGGACAAGGCTAGCCTTCCTAGAACGTTCACACAGCTGCCCATCTCCTATAGTCAACTGCTCAAAGGAAAACAAGCAGAACTCTGCAGAAAGATGTGCTTATAAGTTTTTCCTAAATATTTGTTCTATAAGAACCAAAATTCAAAAACATAGATGTGATAAAAAATAATTCCAATTTAGAGTACTGAATAGAATACAACTCTCTCATGTGAATATCTGTGGTTGACCATTTCCATATAGGACTTTCTTAAGTTCATGGCTGGACACTTGATTCAAATATACACAAATTTAAAAACTGAATTAAATGTTTCATTGTTTGCTTCAGAAAAAATTGTCTGGAACTTCCCTGGTGGTGCAGTGGCTAAGAATCCACCTGCCAGTGCAGGGGACATGAGTTCGAGCCCTGGTCCAGGAAGATCCCACATGCCGCGGAGCAACTAAGCCCATGTGCCACAACTACTGAAGCCTGCATGCCTAGAGCCCGTGCTCCACAACAAGAGAAGCCACTGCAATGAGAAGCCCGTGCACCGCAATGAAGAGCAGCCCCTGCTCGCCGCAACTAGAGAAAGCCCGCACGCAGCAAGGAAGACCCAACGCAGCCTAAATAAAAAAATAAATAAATAAATAAATAAAAAGAAATTGTCCCAAAGGTAAATTAAAATTTCTGCCTCAAAACAATATATTTGACAAGTAGAGACACTGAAAAAAAAATGCAGAATACACACTATTTTCAAGTGCATACAAAATATTAGTGCATAAATAAAGCATCGACAAATTTTTAAAACTGAAATCATACAGAAGATGTTTTCTGAACATAAAGGAATTAAGTTAGAAATCAATAATTAAAAAAATTAGAAAATCCTCCAGTGTTTAGAATTAAGCAATGTACTTCTAAATAACCCTTGGGTCAAAATCAAGATCACAATGAAAATTAGAAAAGATTTTAAATCTAATGTGTGAGAGGCAGCAAAATTGTGCTTAAACAGAAATTTACAGGCTTAAATGCATATATTAGAAAAGAAAATAGGGTAAAATTAATGATCTAAGCTCCATGTCAAAGAGCTAGAAAAAGAAAGCAATTGAATCTGAAATAGGATAAAGGAAACAAGATAGATGAGACCAGAAATAAGTGAAATAAAAAAGCTTACAATAGATCACATCAGAAAAGCCAAATGTTGGATCTTTTAAAGATGAATAAAATTGATAAAAAGAAAAGAGAGAAAGCACAAATGGCCAGCATTAGGAATGAAAAAAAGTAAACTACTTCAGAGCACATAGACATCATAAAGGTCATAATAGGAGATATTATGAAAGCTTTATATCAATAAATGTTAAAAAAATACATAATAGACAAAATCCTAAAAACAAACAACAACAACAAAAAACTAAACAAAACATAAAACCTATTTACCAAAACTGATATAATAAGAAATTGAAAATCTGGGTATTTCCATTCCTAATAAAGAATTTTAAATGATTATTAAAACTTTTTACACAAAGACAACGCTAAGACCAGAAATGTTCCACCTGTGAATTCTACTAAACTTTTAAGAAAGAAATTACACCAATTTTATGCAGACCCTTCCAGAAAATAATAAAGAACATGATTGCCTTAATTGTCTATACAGATAATTAAAAAGAATATAAAAGTAAAGTTTATGCAAATCAAAACTACAATGAGATATCATCTCACACCGGTCAGAATGGCCATCATCAAAAAATCTAGAAACAATAAATGCTGGAGAGGGTGTGGAGAGAAGGGAACACTCTTGCGCTGTTGGTGGGAATGTAAATTGATACAGCCACTATGGAGAACAGTATGGAGGTTCCTTAAAAAACTGAAAATAGAACTACCATACGACCCAGCAATCCCACTACTGGGCATATACCCTGAGAAAACCATAATTCAAAAAGAGTCATGTACCAAAATGTTCATTGCAGCTCTATTTACAATAGCCGGGACATGGAAGCAACCTAAGTGTCCATCATCGGATGAATGGATAAAGAAGATGTGGCACATATATACAATGGAATATTACTCAGCCATAAAAAGAAACGAAATTGAGCTATTTGTAGTGAGGTGGATGGAATTAGAGTCTGTCATACAGAGTGAAGTAAGTCAGAAAGAGAAAAACAAATACAGTATGCTAACACATATATATGGAATCTAAGAAAAAAAAAAAGGCATGAAGAATCTAGTGGCAAGACGGGAATAAAGACACAGACCTACTAGAGAATGGACTTGAGGATATGGGGAGGGGGAAGGGTAAGCTGTGACAAGGTGAGAGAGTGGCATGGACATATATACACTACCAAACGTAAAATAGATAGCTAGTGGGAAGCAACCACATAGCACAGGGAGATCAGCTAGGTGTTTTGTGACCACCTAGAGGGGTGGGATAGGGAGGGTGGGAGGGAGGGAGATGCAAGAGGGAAGAGATATGGGAACATATGTATATGTATAACTGATTCACTTTGTTATAAAGCAGAAACTAACACACCATTGTAAAGCAATTATACTCCAATAAAGATGTTAAAAAAAAAAAAAAGTAAAGTTTAGAATTAATAAGTGAATTTAGCAAGGGTACTGGATACAAAACCAGTATGAAAATCAATTTATTTCTATAAATCAACAGCTATAATTAGAAAATAAAAATTTTTAAATAATAATTTACAATAGAATCAAAAGGCTTCTAAACCTAAGAAATGAATAAAACAAAGGTCTCCCCCACAAAAATATAACAGATTTCTCCACCAAAAACAACCCCAAAGTGTAAAACATTGTTTAAAGAAAATAAAGAATACTCAAATAAATTTTAAATATATTAACACTAAATTATTGGTCTGAAAGACCCAAGATTGTAAAAAATGTGAATCCTTCCCAAATTAATCTTTAGATTCAATGCAATACAAATAAAAATTCCAGCAGGATTTTTGTTTATCTGATTCTCAAATGTATATAAATTTAAATGGCCAAGAATAGCTACAAACAATCTTGAAGAAACAAGTTGGAGAACTACTCTTACTTATTTTACTGGACATCAGGACTTATTAATAAGGTATAGTAATTAAGACAGTTTGTATTGGTGTACAAATAGACAAATATAGACCAATGGAACAGAAAGAATTTCAGAAGCAGACCCACACATTTGGGTTAAATTTGCTTTATGACAAAGGTGGCACTGCCGAGCAGTGGATAAAGACTTCTTAAATGGTGCTGGAAGAATTAGCTATCCATATGGAAAACAATGAAACTAGGACCCTTCCTCCTACTGCAAGGAAAAATCAGCTCCAGGTGGACTGCAGATCTAAAGATGAAAGGTCATGTGGTCATGATCTTAGCGCACCAAAGACTACTTAAGAAGCACACCAACAGCACTAACCATAAAAGAAAAGTTAATTAGTTATATTACATGAAAATTTAAAACTTATTTTCAACAAAATATTTTATTAAGTGTGTGAACAAGTAAGCCACCAGGGTAGAGAAAGGAACTGTAGCACATACAGTCGACAAAGGGCTTATACTTCAAATATATAAAGAATTTATACAAGTCATGTGAAAAAGGCAAGAAAATAGAAAAAGGCAAAAGACCGGAAGTGACACTTCACAAGGGAATATTCAAATGCATAACTAATATACTAAAGGGTACTCAACTTCATCAATCATCAAGGAAATGCAAACTAAATCCAAAATATGATGTCATTCTACACACATCAGAATGGGTAAAATTTTTTAAAAGACTAACAATACCAAGTAATATTGAGAATGTAGAACAGCTGGAACTCTAGTAATCTGCTGGCAGAAATGTAAACTGGTACCATTTTGAAACACTGTCTGACAATATCTAGTGAAGGTGAATGAACACGTGCACACCCCTTGATACAATTCCACCCCAGGTATATAGGCAACACAAAAAGGTGCCTATGTTTGCAAGAAAACGTGTACAAGAATGTTCATAGTATTCATAGTAGAATATCCACAGTAGCATTAACTGGAATAGCTAAAAACTGGAAACAATTCAAAGTCCCATCATTAGTAAAAATGATAAAAAATTAAATAATTCACTGTCAAGCCGTATAATGAAATACAATACAAAATGCAAATAAACAACTTCTACAAAGAACATGAATGATTCCACAAGCATATGTTGAGTGGAAACAGCCAGATCTAAACATTATTATGCTGGTGGGTAAGTTTTTAAAACATTCAAGACTATTCTGGTGTCAAAAGGCAGAATAGTGTCACAGTTGAAAGGAGGGAGGGAGTATTATTAGTTGTTGACTAGGCTGTATCTCTTGAATAGGGTGGTGTTTATGTGGCTCTGTTCATTTTGTGATTGAGACATACACTTATGATATGAGCATTTTTCTATATGCAGGAGTATATACCTTTTTTGAAGGTTTCTTTTAAAAATATATTTGCAACCTTTAAATAATTTTTTTTAACTATCTCTTCAACAATTGTTCCAAAACAATCATACAGTCAATACTATCTCAAAGCCATCATAATTAAAAGAAAAAAATAGTTACATGTTAAATGTTAATTTGGAATGATTATAACAGGTCAACAGTGGAAACGAAATAAAATCCCAAGTATATTAAGGTATTGGTAAATGAAACAGCAAACTTACATAATAGACCCCATCCCTGGTTGATTTTGTCCAAAATTCTTTTCTGTATTAACTTGCTGAAAAAAAATGAATGTGACACTCTCTACACAGGCAGAGAAACTCATGTATTAGAAAAAAAAAAAAAACCTCTTTTGATTGACTTGGATCATTTCAATGCATTCTTCTTTCACTAAGGGAAGCAGTCGTGAAGGAAAATGTGTGTAAGTAAAAAAATAATGAAGAACAGTTGTACATTTAGATAAGGGATTAAACCAATGCAAAATGAAAATGATGTGTTTTTATAATTCTGATATTATATAAAATGTTGTCTCCACTAATTAAAAAAGAATGTGAAAAAAAATGACAAAATATGGGAATTATTGAAAACAAAGTAATTCAAAGATGAGGATTTTTAAGCATTTGCTTTTAAACAGAACTAATTCATTCTTGGTATACAATAACATAGGAGATAAGATTTAATTACCCCCTCGGCAAAAATAAACAAGTTCAGACACAACCCTCCTTATCTGCAGACCCATTCGAAGCATTTGGTCTAGGTCCAGAGTTTACTACTTCCAATTCTCTTCATAGTCGGGGTGTACACACCACACGCTTACTCTATTTTCAGGATATTGGTCCTAAGTTGGGCAAGGCACGGATCCTTGGAGTGGGCAACGTAAGTGGTGAAAATCAAAACAGAACTTGAATTCCTTCAAGCTGACTCATCCCACAGAAATATTTAGGGTAGAAGGAAGAAATATTTTACATGGTGTATCACTTTGGTTTATTTTTGGCATTTGAGGTTTTTTGTTTGGCCGTGTTTTTATTTTTTTTTCTTTCTACTTCCCTTCCTCCCTCCCTCCCTCCTCCCTCCCTCCCTCCTTTCCTCCCTTCCTTCCTTCCTTCCTTTGTTGTATATATAAGGTTTAGAAAGAAAGTTCAGCCTGCTAAGAACG
This sequence comes from Balaenoptera physalus, assembly GCF_965194825.1. NCBI lineage: Eukaryota > Metazoa > Chordata > Mammalia > Artiodactyla > Balaenopteridae > Balaenoptera > Balaenoptera physalus. The sequence goes on from NC_138891.1 coordinate 30,622,249, forward strand.
GGTGTCCACTTCCACTTTTTTGGTTGATTTTTCCTGGTGTTTATGTGTATGGACAAAATATAATCAAGTAATAAGTTTCTTTCTGGTTACCATATTTATAAGAAAGAGGATGAATCCATGTGATTTAGAATAGACTGAGTTTAGGGTTAATTCCGTAAATGATTCTGGCATTTTCAATCTGCTGAATCTATCTTCAAGCCACACTGCATTTCTGAAACTGCGTTTTATTACACTAAGACTTTACTTTAAAAGTCTTATTGATATCTTTTGGTTGATTGTGGCATAAAATGTACCAATGTCCATATGGTGCTTAACACTGAATTAGTTTTCCCTTTAAATCTCTTAAACCTTAAATTTGTGTTCAGTGTTCACACTCAGCCACTCCCAGGAAGCCTAGTGAATGTAACACTAAATTTTCACTGCCTCTTTGTTTTTCTTTCCTTGTTTTATGTCATATAGAACTTGTTTTACTAGAACATCTTGAGCAGAAAGTGTACTGTCAGGACACCATTAAAAAGGTGGTGGTGCTGATGGGATATAAACAGGGAGCTGAGAAGAAAGAAACAAGTAGCCTAGGAAATGAGAGGGAAATGTCCAATGACAGTTAAAATTTAGGTGACAACATGAGAGGACTCAGCTAGAACTGCTCTATCCCTGACACTCTAAGCCTAGTGCCTGGTACATAGTAGGTGTTCAGTAGTATAATTTGAACTATTATCATAATTAATGATTCTCAGAGCAAAACATGGTGGGAAGACCAAGACCAAAAGCTAGCTTGACTCTGGGCCTCTTCCTTGATCTTCCGAGCCCCTGTTTTTCATCAATAAAAGGATGAAAGTAACACCTACCAAAAACTTTCACTGTAAAAATCAGAAGAAAAAATTATGTAAAGCATCCAACAAGTATTAAGAAGTAGTAGGCAATCAACAAATTGTTAACTGTTATTGTTTTCTCAAACTGATTGTTTATATACACACATAGGTACCTACAATTAGATGTGTGAAAAACGTTGAGGCCAAAATAAACTTTCAAAGAAGAAAAAAGGCATTGAAAGTTGTGTTCATTTTACTATCAGTTGTTAAATGTCCACTGCTGAACAGGTTTCATATAAATATTTCCTGATTTAAAAATGGCTTTCCAATGGCATGGGAGAAAAAGTAATGAGTATGGCTGCCAATTTTCACATCCGGACACTATGGAATGTAATATGGTCCTTATATTCATAATCATTTTCTCTATGGCTCAGTAAAATTCCCTTAGCAGTTATCATTTATTTGAAATAAGGGAAATGATATAGTCAATAATAGTGTTATTTATGCTGTTTAAAAACATGGTGGCTTATATGTCTTAAAAGACTGTTATATAACTTGGCATCCTTCGTAAACTTAAAACTGGTATAACTAGCCCCTTTTTAGCACCTGAGTCACATACTTTTTTTCTAAATCAAAATGGCTGTACCCACCAGGTTTGGCAGGGTTGGTCCAGTTCTGGTCATTACTGAGGCCGTCACCTTCAAGATTACGCATGGACCCTGGGAATTTATGTGGCTCCAGGACACCAGGGAATGGACCTGATCCTTGGTGGTCACTACAATCCCATTTACTAGTCAATAACATTGTTACTGTCTGGTCCTTCACTGTATCTCCAGACAGGTCACAGTGTGCTCTTGACAGCCATCCACGGGCACACAGTACTCTCACCCACTGTGGGACTCTCCTCCACAGGAAACCGATCCGCAGAATCCTCCCAACAAATACACACAACCATTCCCTCCATTTAGAGAACAAATCTTCAATATCTCATAGAAACTCACCAACTCCAAGTCCTCCATTCTCCCAATCCCTTTCCCTTTACCCATCCTTTCCCCAAATGGCTTACATGTGGTTTGTTTATTGCCTTTAAAACACAAAGTAGTTTTAATTTCCCTTGGGACAAGAAATCCAGGAGCAAATTGACAAGACTATCTTGTAAAGGTGGTGTGTTAGGCAATGTGAGGGGCAGAATGAAAGAAGTTACTTACTGTTCATTCCGTTTCCCATAGAAGCAAGAACAAAGTTGAAGTTAAAATCTCAGTAGCATATTTAATTATTGGCATATGTTGATTTATAAATTAATGGGAGCTATATTTCAATGCATTTGTATTTTTATAGGGATGTACTCTTACAGAAAATACAAAACAGTAACAAGGTACAACTTCTACACATTTCCTGAATGTGTCAATAGTTCTAGAAAAAGTCTTGGAATTGTCTTTTATTGGATCAGCTTGGTCACATGTCCATCACTGAACCAATCACACTGCCCTAAGGGATGGCTTATGTCATTAGTCAGGTCTGAGTTATTTGACCATCCTAGAGCCAACCGATGAGGTCACTTCACTAGGACCACATAGACTGAGATAATAACAAAGGCATTTTTTCCAAAGTAATATCAGAAAAGAAAATGGTTGCCAAGCAAGTAAGAACAAAAGACACCAAATACAACTTTGAAAAAAAAATGCCTTTATTTATCTTGCAAGAGATGACTTTATCAGGCAATAGGCCCATATAATTGGCTTGGTTGTGACTACAGTTGTCCTTAACGTGTAAATTTGCGATCCATCTATATCTCTGCTCCTTGCTATAAAATTCTTATCATTTAGTATATAAAGGAATAATATTCACAAACTGGAAAACCTCAAGTTCATGTGTTCCAAATCCTATGCCTTATAAATAAAAAAGCTAAAGCACAGAGTGACTGATTCATCAAAGTCATATACATCATGGCATGATAGAAACTAAATCCAGCTTCCTCCATGCCTCCAAGTGAGTTAAATGGCATTTAACATGAATTCAAATGACTGTAATACAATGATGAAAACAACAAGCCCCATTAGAAAGGCACAAATAGAGTGCTCTGAGAATTCAAATACAGTAATCATCTTTGGAAAGGAGGCAGGCCACACATTTCATCTAGATAGCTCAAACTTACCCCTTTGGATGCTCAAACCTATTTTTTATATCATTTTATGTAAATTTCTGAAAACTTTATTAAATTCTTCCCTGCCTTTTTAAAATAGCAACTGCTGAACATGATTTGGCCTTTTTGATAACTGTGCCATCATAATGAAACACTATCACTGCATAATTCTGTAAAACACACACAGTTCTGTGTCTATGTTCTTAATTTTCTGCTTCCCCCTTCCTTATTTAACAACTGTCACCTCATTACTGCCAGTTTGCTTGCCTCTAACATTCCCTCACCCCTTTCTAATTTGTTACTTATAATCTACTTTGAGCTGGGAAACCAGAAAACCCACAATTATTACGACTTCGGTTAAGCAAGAATAAACAATCTCTGAGTGAAAGCACATAAGCCTTTAAGAAGGGAAGTCCATGGTTTTAGTCTGGGGATGTGGAAGCTATTTTGGGTACTCAAGGATCTTTTTTGCTTATTTCTGAGTTTGCATTCCAGAAAACAGAGGGTGCCGGGAGTCTGACCTCTGGTCAAGGAGAACTCTACTGTGGATAAACTTTGTAGAGATCTACTAACAAGGGGTTTCACAAGGATGCCAGATTACTGTGCTGCCAGGTGAGTATGGCTGGTGTGGCAACCGGCTCATGCAGAAACACCTTCCAGAACACTCCGGGAAAGCTCCTAGAATATTGGCCATGGTTTAAGCTTTTTAAACTCTGAGCCTAGAGTTGTTTTACATCCCAGTTTCTATTGGCAAGAATATAACTCTCAGTCTAGATCCCCCAAAGTGCTAAATCATTCTGACAGTTTCTGAGATTAAAACCAGGAGTCTCTTCCCCACCACGAGGGTCATCCAAAATGCCTGCAAGCCAATTTCATTGTTGTAAGCCCACAAAAACTACAAGCCAGGCCAAAATTTCCATCTCATCTTACCACAAGATATAGATTTCTGCTTAAACTCCGTATTCCTGGGCTTCATGAAAGAATAGAATCACAGTAAATATTGTAACTCACATTTCACTGGCTCTGGCCTTCGAACCTTCAAAACCTTCAGTACCCTACAAAATCCCCATCAAATATTCGTGGGGGTCCCCAAGAGTTGCCTCAAAAACAAGAATACAAAAAAAAAAAAAAACCAAAACAAGAATACTCCTACAGCGCACCCCAGTCTCTAACAAGCTGTGATACTGTTCTTCCATCTTTCACCAGGAACCAAATGCCAACTGATGTCCCCAGTTTCAAATAAGCATCATCCCGAAGCACTTGAGGGCTCACAAGGTACTTGTCCCCCTTCCTGCTTCACTAAATTAGAGGCATCTCTAATGCTGTAAAAGCTGTGCTATTTGTGTTCCAACAACTTACAAAGCTTTCAGGTCACTAGGTCTCTAATCTGTATAGGACTCACCCAACAGTCACGGTTAGGGATGCTTGAACCAGAAGATAAAGCTGAGTGGCAATTACAGTGTTCTACTCAAAAAGACTTTCTCTCTCATTCAATGTCTTGATACAGGTGCCTTTTTCTTCAGGGCAAAGGCTTCCCAAAGGAGAATCCTCAGCCACCATGAACAAAGGCTTCTGGTGAGTTTGTCCAATTTGTAACATGTTCCCAAAAAAGTCTCAGAATTTAGCTCTGGAGGTTGGAAGGAAAGAATGTACGTGCACTGAAATTCTGGTAATCAATATTTTTTTTCCTTCACCACCATTATTGTAATTGATCTTCATCCACTTGTGGTCCCTAAATTTTAACTTCAAAAGTCATCTTTTCCCTCGTGTGTCAAGTAAATCAATGATCATTGCAGGCAATCACCTTGACTTTTAAAAGAATTCCTTGCTGAACTGATTTATAAAAAGAAAAACTAATTTATTGTAGTACAATTCACCCCTTACTTTGTTTCCCGCTCAACTATTCCCATGATCCATTTTCTAAAAGTGGCAGCCCCATGCACATGATCTCTACTGCTGCTTTGAATCCCAAGTGGCAAAAATAGGTACATAGTAAATGACTAAAAGACGTTATTTTTACTCTGGGGAAATGTGTAAAAGTTGCATGCTGTAAATAGTTCATATTTTCTAGAAGAGTACATTCCTATCAACAAGATAAGTTCATTCAGATATAGCTCCCATTAATTTTCATGTTTTTGAAGCAGATACTATCGTTTTCCCTGTTCCAGCTAAGAGATAAAGCATTCTTCCAGGAAGAGGCAGGGACTAGGTAAATAAAACCGCTGTGTCAAATGGTTGGATACCAAGATATCTCAGGTACTGACATTTCCTTTATAACAAAGTTGGAAATATGTTATAGGCATCCTCAGAATTTTGGAGATTGGATAGCCAAATAGCAGAGGCGTTTGGGGGAGTGAGAAAAGACATTTTCTCAGCCTGAATACGTGGCAAAGCCCCACAGGCCTGACAGACCTGTCCACAGTCTTCTCAGAGAATACAGAACCCAATCTGTTGTGCCATTGAGGTCTGCCACCCTGAGGTCAGGTGCCCACTCAGCATTCTGGGAGAGGAAGCTGAGGGCTAGAATGACTCAGCAAAGATTGCACAGGCACTTTCATGGGGCCTCAGTGTACCCTCATGTACACAGAGGTGCTCGCACACATAGTATTTGACCATTGCACGCATCTGATTCTAGGACAGCATGCTTCACTTGAAAAGACAGAGACATCAGTCTTCTCCCACTGTTTCTCCTTTTATTCCTCCATCTCACTTCCCCTTTCTCCTTCTACTCCTTCTACTTCCTCCTTGCCTGCTTTCCCTTCAGGCATGCCTCCCCCTCCCCTTTCTTCCATAGCCCCTATCACATTTTCCCTCTTTAGCTTCTGACGGGGTTGTAGAGACAACGTCCTGAGTATGTGGGAACTCTTCTCTGGGCTTCCTACATTCATTTCACAGCTAATAAAGTTTCTCGAAACCAAGGATGCTGTTGGAATACAGTCCCCTCATGAATAGCACATTTACTGCCTTGAGTCAAAGGCAGAGCGTAGAGGAGAAATTAGGTGTCCCCGGTCATCCATGGTTCCTTACAGACACAAAGTCACCCTGCCTCCCTCGGGCTCTCATCTCATGCTTTCCCCAGGTCTCGGACCATTCCCTGTGGATGGCACCAAGCCTCAGGAAGTCTCCTCAGATCTTACAATCTAACCTTGTCCCAGAGCCACACTATGATTTCACACATTTCCATTATTGCTTTATCCCTGTGTCAACACAACATATTTTTCATCAGCCTCTTACTGTTTTAATCGGCATTTCAAGGAAGAGAAAGATGTATAGAGGGTTCCGTTTGGAGAACAGGTAATTTAGTTCAATATTGCCAGGGGTAAGGTGAGCCTCAAATGTTCATTTGTCACTCGCATAAACTACTAAAATTATTCTACTGAAATAGCTATTCAAATGTTTGAAAAATATGTTAAAAATGAATCTATGAACACCTGAACCCTGCACCTCTTCTCACATATATAAAAGGAATGCAAGATTTTTTAAATGCCTCTTTTTGCTTTAGTTTTTTTAGGCATTGAACTGCATGTTCTTTTATAGAACATTCTTATTTCTCTTCTGAGAATAGGAAAATGGGAGACACTTTAAGGGATTTTTTTCAATTAAAATGAGTTGCAGAAAACTAAGAAATGTAACACTTCATTAGCAAGCATTTAATTTCCTAGCTTTTTATTTTTAAGGAAATTAAAAAAACCGTATGCTCTCTGGTACCATTTGTGTTTTTCAATTGCAGTATACATTATAACCTAGAATAGGGAACTTTTGATAAATATGATGTATTAACAAAAGACTTCAACCAGAATTATTAACTGTGATTTCTACCATTTAATGCTGATGAGTATAAGTTGTTTTTGCTTGAAGAAGCAAGAAGAATGATTAAAAAGCATATATTAGAAACTGCACACACTATTGATGTAATGTTTTAGTGTGCTGCCTTAAAATGGTGGATGTCTTACTACAGTTACTTATTTAAGGTACCTCTAGTAAGTAAAAATAAAATGTTTATTTTTAATATATTTTTAAAAGTAATATTTATAACAATGCCTTCTATATTATAAAAGCTTACCCAATCACAAAACATTTTGCTTTTAGATAGCAGTTTCAGAGATCATAATATGATGCAGTCAGTTCTAATGCATTCAGAATGGCTGAAGATAGTTAACAATTTTTTGATAAGCTGAGAGATTTCATGTTATATACATGTCATGTTATATATTGCATGTTATATATTCAAAATTCTTACAGGATTCAAGTCCAGTCAAAATATAAAGCCACTCAGGAACAAAATTTAATTTTTTCATGATGATGGTTCAAAAATCATTTGAAGATCTGGTAGTTTGTGGGTTATTGCTGTGTACAGCCATTCTCATTGTACAATACATGCATTTCAAGCCTATCTGCTGGGCATTTTACAGAGTACAATCTGTTTGAATTCTGCATAAAGGGAAGTTTAACATAAATTCAAATTCTGCAACATGCTATCTCCTGGCTTTTGGATGTCAAGCCATTGTCCCAACATTAAGCATCTAAGAAACAGCCCCGCAAGAAAAATAAAAACTAATAATAAATGTCAAAGATTGTAATGCAGTATCCTGGAACTAAATTAATACCTCTGCATTCTCTCCTAAAGAGAACAATATAAACTCTATCCTTTTTTCCTCACTTCCTTTTCTTTCTTCTGGTCTTCAGACCAGAAGATTCTAGTATATTCTAGTATATTCTATCTGCATTTTGATCTTTGAATGTGACATCTAAGTATTAACAACTTTTTGTACATGGCATTATATTCACTTATAATTGCACATATAATCACCACACGTTAACCAGCATAACTCCTGATCGAAGTAAGCCACTTACACATGATTTCAAAAGCTTCGTGAACTACTTCATCGAGGCCCCTTTCAGATGAGGCTTTCAAAATTACTTTTAATTAAAAAAAAAAAATCTAGAGCTCCTCTCCAGGTCGTGTTAGTCACAGTTCAGCAATTTTTCTCTTTTTTTCTTTTTTCTTTTTAATTGCCAGGAGAATGCCTATCTTCTATCAACTCATTCATAGTCTATTACCAATGCTAAAGATTTTTAAATACACATTCCTGAAAAATTCACAGGTCTTTTACTCAATGTTTCCTGCCTTTATTTCCTTTAAATAAAATATTTTCCATTTCACAAGTCTAAGCAAATATAATGAGCAATTTGTGACAAAGGGTGACAATTTAGAGACAGAGTATATGCATTTTACATGCTGACTACAAAAAAGATGGAAATTTCAGCTGAGCTCTTTATCTGCCACTTACCATTCTTAGAATAATGGCTGATAATGACAGAAATCACACTGGCTAATAGCACTATTAACATCTTCCATGTTAGCTTACACTCTTGCTATATATGAGTTCCTTTTGTAAATTTTTAAAGTTCTATCTGGATTTTCTATGGAAAAAAAAAAAAGAAACATGACAATTTGGGGAATTTAATTCATAAGCCACAAACATTCACCAGCTTGCAAGATGCCCTCCATCTTTAGTGTTCCATTGTTAAAACCAGAAGATTTGACTTTGTATTCAAACCATAATTTTGTTTTTCACAATTCTTTGAACCTGATCTATAAAAATCTCTTATGGATCTAGTGGGTCATTAAGTGGTACAATAATCATTAGATGTATTTATCTTTCTGAACCAATGTGAGGCCAAGACACAGGGTGACAGTGATGCATATGTCTTTCCAGAGGCTGCAATTTCACAGACTCTCCGGGCATTATTTTCTAGTATTGACGTGAATACACATGCTTTTTTTTTTTTTTTGGCCACATGGCTTGTGGGATCCTAGTTCCCCAACCAGGGACTGAACCCAGGGCCCTGGCAGTGAAAGCGCGGAGTCCCAATCACCAGACCGCCAGGGAATTCCCCAGAGGATCCTTTTATTTATTTATTATTTTGTTAATAGATTTTTATTGGCGTATAATTGCTTCACAATACTGTGCTAGTTTCTGTTGTACAACAAAGTGAAATCAGCCATATGCAGAGGGAGGGGATACACATGCATTTTTATGAAAGACACAAAACCATCATGAACAAAATGTCCTAAGTAAAATGTTGTAGTTTTTGTTTACTTGTTTGTTGTGTTTTGTTTTTGTGACTTTCAAAGAACACAATTAACTTATAGAAAGAACACCAACCGGAAAATCCACAATTAGTTATGTAGCTCTTTTCCCTGAGGAATCTTTGCACAATTTATTTAGGTTTGTTTCTGTTTCTTATGATGAATCAAAGGGCCTTTGCAGAGAGAATAAAACGAAACACCTAGGTCTTCTGAGCTACGATGATTACAACTGAAAAGAGTGGATTCATTTCTTGAAGATGGGGTAAGTTAAGAACACAGTTGCCATAGCTTGACTAGAAAGGGATTTTGCCGCCTAAAAGATACGACATGTTTGCTTTCTGTAATTGTGGACACAAATAATCCATTTGCAGCAACATTTCTCAATTTATTGTTTATAAACCAGCTTCAATTTAAATCAACAGAATAAGTTTCAACAGCGCATTTGTTACTTAGTGATTGGGAGCTCAGACTGTATTTTACCATACATGAAATGTTAGGAATATTGTGTAGGCAGCTAGGCAAGACCACAAAACTTCTTTCATATTTTCCATCATTTTGATGTGTTTATCAAGCACCAATCAGTCACAACGTAAGAAACTGGGGATGCTAATATAATAGATAAGGCCCACCTCCCCAAGATGCTCTGGATTTATACCAGGGAGACATCTCCAGGTTTTTCAACAATGATCTATATGAACTGTCCCCCCCCACACACAAAAAAAAAGATTTAGGCAAATAACTCAACCTAAAGGAAATATCTCTTTAAAAGTACACAGTCAAGTATATCGACTTATCTTCTATTACTGTAGAAATTGAACTAAGTTCATTTGCATGCTTCATGCAGCAGTGAAACAAGTGGAGCTGCGGGCAGATTTTCCAGTGCTGCTGGTTTTCGGTTTGTGTTGTCTGGGTTATTCGAGCAAGCTGAGGCTACAGGCTGCGGGGCTGCCCCCGGCCTGCACGGGAGTCAGGGCACAGTGAGACAGGAAGGGCTATAGTTAGAGTTACCTCCCCTGGCAATCCTAGGGTTACAGGGTGGTTGAGTTTATGCAATGAAGGTATGCATTCCTGAAGGTCCCCCCATAACTGCCTTATTCAAGATTAATTTCCCCTTGGGCTTCCCTGGTGGCGCAGTGGTTGAGAATCCGCCTGCCAGTGCAGGGGCACAGGTTCGATACCTGGTCTGGGAAGATCCCACATGCCGTGGAGCAACTAAGCCTGTGAGCCACAACTACTGAGCCCACGTGCTGCAAGTACTGAAGCCCACGTGCCTAGAGCCCATGCACCGCAACGAAGAGTAGCCCCTGCTCACCACAACTAGAGAAAGCCCGTGAGCAGCAACGAAGGCCCAAAACAGCCAAAAATAAATAAAATAACTAAATTAAAAAACAAAAGATTAATTTTCCCAATGAAATAAATAGAAAGTGTAGGGGACACATCCTGGCCTGAATAAATCTATAATCTTTAGAATATATTTTTGCTTAATGCTGCTTTTTAAATTTTCTCAACATTATCGCAGATATTTTACAAAGTGCTCCCTCCTAAATAAGCGTGGCAGTAGTTTTCTGCCATCTAACTTTGGTTCCAGAGTTACTGGCACTCAGGTGAGTTGTCTGGCACTAGCTCTATCTCCACCTCAAAGTATAATAACCAGGAAGGTTAAAAGAAGAGTAAAATAGCAAACGAACCCCTTCCTCCAAGAAGTGCCAGTCTCTGTAAGACTGTGACGTGGTTAGCTGTCATATCTGTTTACTAGCTATAGAAATAGCCTAGTTTGCCATTTACTGGGCCTGTCAGCACTGAAATTATACAAGTCTTGATTTTGTTGGTTCTGTTTTTGTTTTTAATTTGGAGCATAGGTGGAAACTCTCTGGATCTAGATTTTCAGCATAAATGCAGAACATTCAAGCAGGACCGCAGGTTCCTCTTAAACTTTTGGGTTGTGAGAAAGAGGTGTGAATTGGGAGATTGGGATTGACATATATACACTAATGTGTATAAAATGGATAACTAATAAGAACCTGCTATATAAAAAAATAAATTAAATTAAATTAAAAGAAAAAAGAAAAAAAGAAAGAGGTGTGAGAAAAGTTACCGCAGTGATGTCACTCGATTTTCCAATTTGATGTAACGGTAATATTTCATTAATATTTTGTCATATTTCAAATTATCATAATTCATAGTTGTATAAAATACAGTCAGTTCCAGGTGTCCTCACAGAACAAGTACCCTGTTTTTACTCTGCATGGTACGGTCTGTGATATGGGGGTTACACCTTGGACTTCACATGAGGGAAGGAGTTGGTTTTGAAAGAGGAGGAAGAGGAAGTGATAGCAAGGGTCGGAGGGAAGGAAAGGTTTGGGCCCTGAAGCCTGACTGGCTTGATTCGGCAAGCGTTCTCACCTAGGCCTCTGCCCAGTGAGCTGAAACTAAGGCCAGGCCCTCATTCTGGAGAGTCCAACATGCCTGGGAGACCTGGGCCTGATGAAAGTGACGGGAAAACATGCAACAGGGTGATAAACTTGTAAGTTCAGCACCACTTACATGCTTAAGAGCCTCTTTATTCAGTCAATTTAGTTTTGTTTGGATAGAGTCCAATGTTCAAATCAGTATAATAAAACATTGAAGAAAGGGTATTTATAAAAATAAGAGAAATTTGAAAATGTGATTTTTAAAGAGATATCCCTAGAAAAGTACTGATTTGTGCCCTAAACCTTTTCTTCAAGCCTTGATTGTGACTGGTACTCTTGTGTGTATCTCCTTTTCTCTTTTCAGTAAATCTTAGATTTTCATCATTTTGGTATGGCATTCTGTTTTTCAAAGCTTTATCATTTCTCTACTTAGTAAAAGAACGTGTATGTGGCTTTCTCTACATAATCCCAGTGACATTTTAAAAAATCCTTTTATAATTCCCTCTACTTAAACCTGATGCTTTTATCAGTGCCTCTCGGAATTGTTCGGGGGGGGTTATTGCTATGAAAACCTATGCAGAAACGTTTCTGTACTTGTCTACCAGTACCCAGAGATCCTTTTTCTCCTAAACGTTTTGCAGCATATGGCTACTGACAGCACATTCCTTTTGAATTTAGTGTCTGGGAGATTTACCTTACATTTCTATATATTGAACTACAGATACCACTTCTTTACATATTCTCTTTCTAGTCAGCCAATTCCCTCAGTTTTATGGCATCCTTTACACCTAGCGTCCCCCACCATCATTTTATGTCATTTGCACACTTCATCATGTCAATTCACGTTTCATTTTGCAAGTGATTGCTCCATTTATATATTTTAATTGTCTTTAATGCTTCACGTGAGGTTCTACAAGATGCTTTTACAAAGCAGAAGTTAAAATTTTAACCAGGTGAAACTTTCATTTTTTAAATCTCTTCAGTATTTTTCATTACAGTAAAAATATACACCAAGTCTCCTGAAAGTGTTAGTTTTGGGGTCTGTGACTCTTTTAACACCTTTTAATGATGAGGTACATTTTTGGCGTATAAACTTTAGATTTTTGTCCAAGACAAAGCTGCTTTAGGGAGTAACCATTGTATTTGGCACATGGCATTTACCTAATTGTATTTGGAATCCCAAGAAAACAAATTACATAAATCACTGTAACTTTTCTGTGCAGAATTTTCTGATAAAATTATTAGTATTCAATTTCCCCTGTATTTTAAAATAGTTCTAAATTATGACATTTTCCTGGTTAAAATCAAGTATAATTCTATAGTGATATGGATTTCTTAGACTTTTATCATCTGGACATTCTAAACCACGGCACGAAAATGTTTAAATTGCAGTTTTTCCAATTTCTAAATTCCTTTGTTCTTATGTCCTTATTTTATTCTGTGATTACATTTCTAAGTTACACAATTAAAAGGTAACACTAGGAGATCCTCATTAGACTGTGGACTCCTAGTGGGAAGAGATTCCATCTTATTTATCTTTGTAACTCTGGTACCCTTTTGGAAAATAGCCCTGCTAGCACTATAAAACAGATCTATCAAACTGATTTTTTAATGCATTAATTTTTTTCCCAAACAGTTTTAGTGCATTCTTAATTTCCTATTAAATTCACTGCCATCCTCGGGAGGTTTTTCTCATTCTGTTCTCCTATTGCATTTTGTATCACATTGTCCGTTGTAGAATCAAACATATTATACTATTTTAAATTAAATTTTATTGTACAATATATACTCAAAGTAGAAAAATTAGGAAATTCAAAACTAAAATGTCTCTGAATTCCTCACCCAGAGACACACATGCTGATTTAAGTGAATATAATGCAAGCCTTTTCCCTCTGCATACAAATACAACAAATATATGTTGCATGCATGTGCAAAAATAGGGATCATATTACCTATGCTACTTTGCGACATCTGGAGCATTTCTATAGGTCAATAAAGATACAATTATAGCATCATTTTTAGTAATGGCATTTTGTTCCACTACAGATTTTCAGATAAGTTATTTGCTAAAATGTTGTATACTGGCAGCCCATAACTCAGGGCCTACAACTACTTTGATTTTTCCTGCAGATAATTTTAAAAATTGGAAAATAGCTTACAAAAATATGGATTTCCAGTTTATTTTGATAAATCAAAAACTCTGGTAAGCCTGAGCCAACACCCCTACAAGAGCAACCATCTGCTAGAGCTGCCTGCTTGGTTTACCACACTCCCAATTCACCACCAATCCCTATTGTCCTACACCCAGCCTACTTCACTAATTTCAGTTACCTTTCACTGGCTAATTTCCTCTGAGTAAATAATTCCCTATCTGGGGGGATTTTTCACTATTACAAAAGCCTTATGATGAAGAACCATTTTTATACATTCATCTTTGCACATTCTTCTGATTTTTTCCCTTAGGATGAGTTCCTAGTTGTGGACCTGCTGAGCTAAAGAATATTTTTAAGTCTTGATTCCTCTCATCAAATTAGCCTCCAAGAAGTTTTTACAGTTGTACACTCCTACCATCAGATCCTGTGAACACGTTTCAACCTGCTAGCCCTCCTCTCCTCTGTTCACATGGGCCACAGTATTCTACTTATGCTTTATTGATCTGGAAAGGATAAACAAAATGATAATACTGTCAGCAAGGGTGAGGCAAAGGGGGGCCATCCCATACTTGCATAAATCAGTATGTCTCTGGCAGATTGCCTGCATTATAAGTATTCACATATTTCTCCCCTATTAGAGGATAGTTGCTAAAACATTGTTAGACATGGAATTTTCAGTCTATTCATTTTCATTAATCATAATACAAAACTACACATTTGCACAGATTCCCTGGCTGCACTTCTATTCTGTTAATCTTCTTATGTAACTGAGGAAACTTAAAGAAGAAGGCTAAGCTAAGGATATTTTGCCTTTTAATCCCTTAGCTGAAACCATATGGTGAGTTTACTTTATGTGAGAAATTCAGTTTGCATGTTATTGCCCTTTGAGGGAAGACCTCCTAATTCCATGGGTCTGGTTGATTTCTACACATCCTAGGCTATTAAAATAGTTCTGACAGTGAGAGAGAAAACAATGAGGAAAAAACACTGCAATGTGTTAGATTCTGGTTTACTTTCATACAGATTATGGAAGCCCCATAATTAAGCCCAGTCCTAAATTGTCACTTTCTGAGGGACCGGGAACCCGCAGATTTCTTCGGCATTTCACTACACACACCCCTCTCCCATACTCACCTTCTACACTTATAGATGATGTTCAATACATATTTGTTAAATCCAATGAATTTCACAATTAAACAAATCAGTTCTCTTAAAAGAAAAAACTTTCCTGGTGTTTTACCCAAGTTTCCCCTTAATGACGATTAGGTCCATAATTGCTCATGTGTTCAATCAATTCTGAATCTCATCACAAGAGGAAAGATTTCAGTTTTGAAATAATAGAAGGAAGGGTGTGTGAGAGATAATGTTCTTTAGTTTTAAAAAAGACTAATAATTCAAATAATTTCCAATAATTGTTCAAATAATTTCATCAGCTATATCTATAGCTATACACACATATATATTTTATATACATTTACACACAACCACATATATATATATATAATCACTTAAGTCATAGATAGAACTATAGTATACTCCCTGCTTTTGCAGACAATACTATTTGTAAAAGATTGTCCTAATTAACAAATAAATAGCTCAAAATATCACACATCCATGAAAATTCCTAAAAAGAATAAACTTTCCATGCGCAAAATATATCTTAGGGGGTGATTATATTTCTCCTTCCCCAGTAAATCCTGGAAGCCATGGCAACTTCCCAACATCAAGAGAGACACCGAGGAGACTAGTTTTTTTGTACCATAAGAAGATATTGATGAAAGATGCTCACATCAGCATACACTGCAGCGTTATCACCAATGAAAGTTTTTTTCCCAAGAAATAACAGAAATAGAGATGAGCTAGGGTTACTTTATAAATCATATTTTGAATTGTGAATTTTTTCAGGTGACTAAACTGAAGGGTAGAAGATGGGAAGCCATTTGCCATTTAATCCATTTCATTTAAAGGATCACTAGCTATATTTAATGACATCCAAAAGTAAACTCTTCAGAAGCTGAAATACTAGGCTAGGAAGGAAGGCAGTAGAATCAGGAAGGTTATTCTAGTTTTATTTCATTTTGTTGAAGGGCAAAGGAGCTTTTCATTCATAATAAGAAACTGACCCCAAAGTGACAGAAGGTAAAAAACTATTCCAGGCTCAAGGAACCTGAGTTGACAATTGATATCTATCCACAATAGCAGCAAATTGTTTCCTTCTATAAACATTCAAGACAGAGCCTCTGCCTCTTATGAAGATAGAAACTGTAGAGGTTATTAATTCATCTAAATAATGTGAGAGAGTTTTATGTAGCAAAATATTAGCAGACCAGGTACTTAATTTTGTGCAAACAGTTCTTAGAGATTATATAATGCACACTTTTCAAAGGACCTGGGACTCACCAGGGACCTATTTCATTGAACATTTCCAACACCCACTGTAATTGGGCCTTTTTATTCAAGAGTAGCTCAATTGCATCAGCATTGTCAAACTGCATAAGAACATCAAGTTCTAAAACTTTTTCCTTGTATTTTTGTATCTTAAATTTGCATACTAGTATATTTTTTTCCTTTAATTTCAGGTGAAAAAATACACGCAGATAATATCTGTCAAAAAGCTGTGTTTGGTAATTAGGTAGCTATTGCACAGTTGGGTGGTTTAGCTAGCATCAGTATGTAATATTTTTAAAACAATTCTTTATTGGGCTATAGCTGTCTCTGTTACAACACTGTATTTCCTATTGCCTTTGAGCCCTTCTTCCTAACTACTAAGATCTCTGGCTTACTCATGTGGAACACCTTCAGTCTTACTGAGGTAGTAGCTGAATCTGAGAATCAGTCATTATCAGTGGGACACAAGACAGGGGCATGACCTGCCAAAGACCACCCATAGTTCTTTGTCAAGATGCATGAAGAGGTATCCATCACTGGAGGTTTGGCATTGTTTCCCCTAGCAGGTGGGAATGGGAGAGAACTGCATATCCTTCAGGTTGAAAACCAGCGCCACACAGAGCCACTGTTGTTGACCATGAATATGTGGTATCCCTCATGTACACTTGCAGAGAAAAAGTTGAGAACTACTCTGCTAAATTCCACCCACCCAGAGGTATACTTACAGCTCTATTCCTCTTCAAGCACCATGTGCAGTTATGTAATGTGTTCAAGAAATACTGTTGAATAAATGAGTGAATCAGTGCACAAATGAATGCAAGCTTTTCACATCCACTTGAAACTTAAACATTTGATTGAGCCTAAAATTCATGAAATCATTGTGGGACAGGTGATTTCACAATAAACACTGCTCCTAAATAAAACAATCTGAGATCTCCATAAGTGAACTAGTAAAATGAACATTAATTCTTTGACGTCTCAATTAAATCAGGACTCAAATTAATAACAGGTTATAACCTTGTTGGGAGAACAAGATAGCTGTCCTTTCCACCCTTCCTGAAGCCCCTAATTTTTCCAGAGCAAGTGTGGATCCACGGAAGGGAAAATCAATTCAGAAGATGCATAAAAATGCCCCTTCAATGGATCACCACTTGCTCTAGAAAAATTAGGGGTTTCAGGAAGGGTGGAAAGGACAACTATCCTTCTACCATCCATGATCCCTCTACCAGCTACCATACTTCTTCAGCTCTAGTTTCAGCCTTTAATTAAGCTGATCGGTGAGAAGTCAACATGGCTAAAGGCAAAAGTGGTTCCTCGTGGCTGAGACAGCTAGCTGTCACCACACTGGATGTTCCTTCCTTCCATAATATAAGTTGTCGTTAAGAAGTGGCTGCCCAGCCAGCGACTACATGTTCTGGTTCTCCGTGCATCTAGGTGGGGGCAATGCAACTAGTTCTTGCTAATGGGCTGTCAACAGAAGTAAGCTGTGTCACTTCAGAGCTAAAATATTTGAAAAAGTAAATGTGCCTTCTCCTCCCTCCCTCTTTCCTCTTTTGCCAGCTGGACACAAGAGTGACAAAAGTCTTAGGGGATGGCAGAACCACAAGATGAAAAGAGTCTGGATCCTTGAATCATTGTATGGGCACAGAAGAAAGGCACTTCCAATCAGAAATACACTTACTGGCCCCTTAAATGAATAAGAAATAAACCTGTGTTCTGTTAAGTCACTGAAACCTGGAGAACTACTTATTACAGCAGCAAGGATTATACTAATAAATACAGTCCCCTACCAACTGTACTTTATGCATCAGCAATAACAACCTATGTGCAGTCTCCCAGATGGACCATGCAGGTTCATGCGTCCCTGTGTGTATAACGCTGAACCTTGTGCTTATAATACCTCATTTTCTCCACCTACTCTTTCTCCTTTCTGGCCCTTTGTCCCCGATCAAGTTATATTAATCCTTAGAAACCCAGCTCCTATGGTTCAGTGAAGCATTATTCTGTCAATGGGCCTGCCATGTGCTTCCTTAGTTTGTACATAATCCCACTTTTGCACATGTCACAATATTTTAGAATTCTCTGTTTAAAGTATATCAACCATACAATATACACATTTGTCATGTTTCTACACTCTAAAGGTCCTAGTAGGGTCATGCTACAGAAGAGCACTATATGCTAGGTTCCTATCTAATTAGGACTTTGTTTATTTTAAGTTAGTCTGATCCACGGAGGATCAGAAACAATCTGTTAGCCTGGAAAGTACTGGAAGATGGGGACAGCCATGAAGGGAAGGAATCCTGGTGTGTACCGCTGTTACTGAATGAGTAACACAAGCTTGCAAATAAGAAAACAAGAGAAAATCACGTGCACTTCTATAAATTTCTAAATTTGGCAGAAGTTCAAGGGAAACAGGATCCTGATATAGGGGCAAGGTCTGATTCCCTAGGTTAATAACAATAGTTCAACATAAGGCCTTTATGGCATGCAGTATTTGTATCTTAATATATGTAAATTGTTAATTTAAAAGATGTAATCTTGGCTTTTGCTGGAATTTTTGTAAGGATTAAATGAGGTAATACATGTGAAAGCATCTAGAATAGGACCTGAAAGATAGTGAGTATCCAGTAAATGTTGGGTAAATGTACCTACAGAATGATGTCAATGACTAAAACAATCGCTATTTTTTAAGCCAAATCCATGTGGTTTTATAACCTAAGTGTTGACCTGACTTTTCCTCCTCCTTATCCTTTTCTGAGGCAGGGTTAGAGGATGATACATGAGAGGAGAATAAGAAACACTGTGGATAGTCATAAGACATTACGAGGTGAGGGAGCCTATTTACAAACTTTTCGGCATCCTTCATTTGGTGCAAATTTGAGACAAATTTTTTTCAATTTAGAAACAGAATCTCTCGTTGAATGTTTCTTTTTAAATTATATTTTATTCTAGTGACTAGTTTTACACTGGTCCCCATAAAATGTACATTATTAAAAAAAATACAAAACCTCATTTGATAAGCCTATTACCTTATGCTCACGGCTGCCAGCTTTATTCTATTGAATTCAAATTTGCCTGTGGCAGTGCTTCGTATCTAATTTGTGACTTTTACAAGGTGAACCTTGCATCATTTTCCTTTGCCTCTGCTTTCATTTATCTAAATGAAAACAGTTTCTCTTAATGCATAGGTTTGCTTGATAAGCCATTAATACCACAGATGGGCCCTGAAATGCTCATAAAAAAAGCATCACAATAAATATTTATTGTTGTTTCACCCAGACGCACAAATCCCACATATCTTTAATATGGCTGGCTACTTGATTTCTCTTTTAATAGAGCTTATTTACTTGATTTCATTTTCTCAAATAATTGTTCCTCCTCTGAGGGTTATTTGAGGGGAAGGGGTGGGAGAAGGGGTGGAACGAATATTGAAACATGTGGGAGTTAGGCTAGTGGTACATTCAATTGATTAGAAGAATGAAATGAAATGAAGGTCAAGTGTTTTGTGCTTACATGGATGAACTTGTATGGAATTTATCTAACTCAGGAAAATATCTGTGTTAAACACAGCATTTCACAAACACAGCTTAGGGAAAAACAAACAGACTTCTTAGCTTACTAAATTTCACAGAGAAAAATTCTCAATGGGAAAAATAAATCATGGGAAAGCTAGTGGTGTTTTCTGTAGCTTCTATATCATTTATGGTTGGTGCCCAGTGTATTTTTAAATCATATTTACATTCCAAATAACTTCTACTGTGTCACGAGCAACATTTGCACAACTTTGAAAAAAATCCTTAGGACTTATTTAAAACAATAAATTTCATTAAACAACATGAAACGAATTCAAAAATGCCATATTTGTTGGCAGAACCCTGTGAAGGGTACCTCACTAGACACATAGTCCCTGAGGGTCCAGAGCCCATGGTTTCACAGAAAGAGCCACACGTCAAAGCACCAAGAACACAGAGGGGGAAGTCGGTCCAGTGTGGGTATCAGAGGGGCTTTCTTGGATGAGATGGCAATTAAACTGCGCTTAAAGAATGTGAAAGTAGTGGGCAAAAAGGAACCTGGAGAAAAAGAGCTATATAAGAGGGTAAAACACGAGCCAAGTTTGCCAGGTACGACAGAGCAACATGTACAAGGGAGATTACAACTAATTCTATATTTCTAGAACATGTTTTAACTTGCTTTCCTTGATGGCATTTAAGGACATTATTTCCTGAAATTATATTTCTTTTACTACTAGTTCTTAGGCTGTAAGTTACTCCGTTAAATCATGATTTTTTTTAAGTACATGTAATTTCGAGGATGAAAATATGGAAAACTCTTTCTAATGCCCCTTGTTACAGAAGGAAGCCTAATATATATATATATATAATTATATACACATATATAACTTTAAAATATTAAATATTTGATGTTAAAATATTTACTACATATACGTACATATATATATGACTGAGGCATCTGATCAATTGTGAAAGTTGTAAAAAGAAAAAGGAGCATACTGAAAAAACTAAGGTTTACTTTTAAAAAAATTAATCATCAAAACTAAGAAAACTTTTTTTTATTTGGAAGCATTTTACTGAGCTTTTTGTAATTAAGGGAGAACTTGGGGTGAGTGAAGAATCTTTATTTAAAAGAATGATGACTTTAAAGAAAGTTATTTGAAGAGACTGTAAATAAAGGTAAATTTAATCTATTTAAGCTTAGATTTAAGAAATCCCTGGTGCATCATTTGAGCCAAATGAAAATTACCTCCTATAGATTCCTCTAGATATTTCCCTGGAAATAGCATCTCTTGGGAACCAAAAGAGATATGACTAATATTGGGAAAGCATACCCCTACTACAGAGAAAATTTAATTTGTATTTCCGTGGGGTTTTCCATGCTGATTGTATAATATTTACTTGTTAACAGAAGAGGTTCATTTCTTATTTCCTCATTTTTAATCCACTCAATTTCAGGAGTTATATGCATTTTGCATTTATTCCAATTCTTAGCAAGTGATTTTATGTGGCTCTTCTAATTAAAGCTGCCTAAACTGCAGAAGAAAATAACTTACATTTTGTCAGAGGAGTTGAGTCTGCAAAGGATTCTAGCTTTATACATGGAACATAGTGCTAGGACCAGCATTAATCTTGCAAAAGCAGATTTCGAAAATCTCATTTCTCTGACCACAGTAATGTTGGGCGAGCTCAAAAGTACTCAGAAAATTCTTTTATGATGAACTGTAGCAGGCAATCTACTTAACAGACTTCAGTAACCTTTCCTTATATATAGATATTGATTTCATAATTGGATTGTGAACTCCTTGAAGGTAGGAATTAGTGTGGTATCTACCCCTCAGAAACTGACTTTTCCTCTGAAATCCATATTTCCAATTTTTGTATTTGTCAACAAATGCTGGCTACTGTCCAGTTTTTTTTTATTAAGACTACCTTTTTAGAGCAGTTTAAGGTTCACAGCAAAATTGAGAAGGTACAGAGATTCTCACATACCCCCTGCTCCCACGCATGTGCCGACTCCCTCATTATCAACATCACCCACCAGAGGGGTATATTTCATACAATGATGAACCTACCTTGACACATCATAGTCACCCGAAGTCCACAGTTTACACCAGGGTTCACTCTTGGTGTTGTAGATTCTCTGGGTTTGGACAAATTTATAATAACATGTATCCATCATTATGGTATTATACAGAGTACTTTCACTGTCCTAGAAATCCTCCGTGCTCCACCTAATTTGTCTCTTCCCTTCCCATCCCCAAACACTGGCAATCACTGATCTTTTTACCATCTCCATAATTTTGCCTGAAAAAAATGTTATATAGTTGGAATCATATAGCATGCAGATGTTTCACACCGGCTTCTTTCATTTACTAATATGCCTTGAAAGTTCTTCCATGTCTTTTCATGGCTTGATAGCTCATTTCTTTTTCAGCCCTGAAAAATATTCCAGTGTCTTGATGTACCACAGTTTATTTATCCATTCACCTCTGGAAGAATATCTTGGTTGCTTCCAACTCTGGGCAATTATGAATAAAGCTGCTATAAACATCCGTATGCAGGTTTTTGTGTGGACATAAGTTTTCGAATTCTTCAGGAAAATCCAAGCAGCATCATTGCTGAATCTTATGGTAAGAGCATGTTTAGTTTGGTAAGAAACTACCAAACTGCCTCCCAAAGTGGCTGCACCACTTTGCATTCCCGCCAGCAGTGAATGAGTTCCTGCTGCTCCACAACCTCACCAGCATTCGGTGTTGTCAGTGTCTGGATTTTGGCCATTCTAAAAGGTATGTAGTGGTATCACAGTGTTGTCTTAATTTGCCTTTCCCTGATGACATATGATGTGGAGCATTTTTTCATATGCTTATCCGCCACCTGTATTTCTTTTTGGGTGAGGTATCCATTACGGTCTTTGGCCCATTTTCGATACACATTTGTTTTCTTATTGTTGAGTTTTAAGAGTTTCCAATTTTTTCGTTTAAAAAATAAATCTTTAGAGTATTAGTATGAATTAGATAACTAATTCTCAAACACAGAAACTATCAACTGAAGTAAAAGCAATATCCCATAAGAAAGGAATATGCAACACTAAGCAAATATGTATAGCAGTGATTCCTCAGATTCTCCCCTGAAAGGACTTACAGCCGCTTACTCAGGTATCCATACACTGAGGAAAGGGAATACAGATCTTCCTCGACTTATTGTTTGGATTATGTCTTGATAAACCCATCACAGGTTGAAAATATCATAAGTCAAAAATGCATTTAATACATCAAATCTATCAACGTTATAGCTTAGCCTAGCCTACCTTAAACATGCTCAGAACACTTATATCAGTCTACAGTGGTGCAAAATCATTTAACACAAGCCTATTTTATAATAAAGTATTGAATACCTCATGTAATTTACTGAATATTGTACTGACAGTGAAAAGACAGAATGGTTATATGGGTACAGAATGGTTGTAAGTGTACTGGTTATTCATCCTGTGATTATGCAGGCTGATGGAGCTGAGGCTTGCTGCCTCTACGCAGCATCATGAGAGAGTACTGTACAGCAAT
Organism: Balaenoptera physalus; assembly: GCF_965194825.1. Classification (NCBI taxonomy): domain Eukaryota; kingdom Metazoa; phylum Chordata; class Mammalia; order Artiodactyla; family Balaenopteridae; genus Balaenoptera; species Balaenoptera physalus. Next base: position 30,645,325 of record NC_138891.1, read on the forward strand.
CACTAGGCTTGGAAGAGATCAAAATTCAAAATTTGAAGTTTTCTACTGTATGTGTATCACATTCACACCATTGTAACGTGGAAAAATCATTAAGTCAAACCACCCTAAGTTGGGAACCATCTGTACTTGCTGATGGCAGGGTCCAAGTTAATGCTGACTTAGGCATCTAATGTACCATTATGCTTCCTCTGTTAAAGCAGGGACACAGGGGTGTCAAGTGATCACTACAGTCCTGATCTACATCTGCCTCACAGAGAGGATCCATTTTGTGGTCATTTTACCACTTCTCAAATAAATAACTGGAATGGATATGCTAAGCATGGGTAGGATCTTTACATTGATTCTTTGACCTATAGAATCAAGAGTTATTATAGTAAGAAATCCCAAGTAGAAGCCCCCGAGACTACTCTTCTACTCCACCAAGATAGTAAAACAAAACAAAACAAAAAAATGTTGCAACCCAGGGGAATAGCAGAGATTAGTGCCATCTTCAAGAACCTAGAAGGTGTAGAGGTTGCCATCTCCATATTATCACTACTTAGTTCACCAGTCTGGCCTTTGCAGAAACTAGATATATCACAATGGATGACAGTGGACTACCACAGACTTAACCAAGTTATAGCTCCAGTTGCAACTACTGTGCTAAGTATGGATGGTATCTTTATTGGAGGAGATTAACACAGCCTCAGGTACATGATATGCAGTTACTGAAATGGCAAAAAGCATGTTTCCATAACTACTGGAAAGGAGGATGAGAGGCAGTTTGAGTGCATTTGAAATGGAGAGCAGTGCATATTCACGGTTTTGCCCTAGATCTATGTTAATTATCATAATAGTCCACAGGGAACTGTATGATTTGATCATGATATAGAATATCACTTTGGTCCACTATATTGAGGAATCATGTTCATCCAGACCTAATAAGCAAGAAATAGCAAGCACTCTGGTTGCCTTGGTAAGACACACAAGCTTTAGAGGGTAAAAGAAAAATCCTATGATGATCAAGTACCTTCAATATAAGTGAGGTTTTTAGGCATCCAGTGGTCTGAAGCATGCTGGAATATACTCTTTAAAGTAATAAATAACTCCTACCACTAAGGAAAAAGGCACAATACTTGGTGAGTCTCTTTGATTTTAGGAATAGCACATTCCACACTTGGAAATACTACAATGACTCTTACTGGATTATACAGAAAGCTGGTTACTTTGAATGGGGACCAGAGCAAAATAGAGCTTTGCAACAGATCTAGGCAATGGCAAAGGAAACATGGTAGGAAGTCTTTGGCATTCTGGCAGAGCTGCAGTGAAGACCTCTAGGTTTCTGCAGCAATGCCAGGTCACTCCATAGCAGAGAAAAATATATCATTCAAAAATATATCACTGTTCCTGCCTCCTACTGGGCCCTGATAGAAACTGAGCATATAACCATGGGACCTCAAGTGACCACGGAGACAGAACTGTCTATCATGAGCTCCTTTCTATCAAAACACTAAAGTCGTAAAGCGGGGAGAGCAGTAGCAGTCCATTATTAAATGGAAGTGCTAGGGTCTGGTGCTAGGGTCTGATTGTGTCCCCAAAAATTCATATGTTGAAATCGTAACCCCCAAAAAAGATGGTATTAAGAAGTGGGGCCTTTGGTCATGAGAGTAGAGTCTTCATGAATGGGATCAGTGTTCTTATAAAAGAGACCCCATACAGATCCCTTGCCCCTCCAACACTGAGCACATGGAGAGAAGGCTCTCCCTATGATCCAGAAATCAGGCCCTTATCAAACACCGAATCTGTTGGAGCCATGACCCTGGACTTCCCAGCCTCCATACTGTGAGAAAGAAATTTCTGTTGTTTATAAGTCACCCAGTCTATGGTATTTTGTTATAGTGGCCCAAACGGACTGGTTTTGGAATTAAGTTCAGAGGGCAAAAGACAGCTGAAATAACAGGTGTCCCACATCTCATGTCACCTACCGTTGTTACACCGACATCACTTCTTTAGCTCACTCCTGTGACCAGCAGATGAAGAAGGAAAAAGCCTGAGCTTAGTTTATGAATGGATTGGCTTGGTAAATAATGCAGGACAAAAGTGGGCTGGTGCTGCACTACAGCCCCATTCAGGGGTGGTCCTGAAAGACAGTGGTGAGGGGAAGTCCTCCCAATGGACAGCACATCTGATCTTTCACTTTGTATGGAGAGGGAAGGAGCCCAAAGTAAGAATCCACACAGATTCATGGCCAGTGTAGAATGGCTTGGGTGGTTGGTCAGAGGCCTGGAAGAAATGAGACTGAACATCTGAAACGGACCTATGAGAGTGACCACAAAGTGTGAAGATATTCTTATTGCAATTAATGCCCACCAAAGAGCATCCACTATAAAAGAGGTGCTAAACAACCAAGTGGACTCAGTCCATAGATGTCAGCCAGCCTCTGTCCATGGCTATCCCAGTGTTTGCACATTTATCTCAAGAAAAGAGTAGCCATGGTGGCAGAGTTGGAGGTGCTGCCTGGTCCGAAGAGCTTAGTCTCGCTATCACCAAAGTTGATCTAGCTCCTGCCACAAATGACCTCAGCAACAGACACCAACCCTGAGCTCCCTATCTGGGTACCATCCCTCACTGGAAACATCCAGACACTTGGTGGCAAGTTGATTACATTGAGCCCCTTGTACCCTGGTTTCATGTTGACAAAGAATAATATGTATTTTAGGTATGGGTGCCTTCCTGCCCGCAGTGCCTCAGCCAGCACCACCATCTAAGGCATCATAAAGTAAAGTATCTGCTCTACCTTCATGGAATCTCACATAACAATATTTTCAACCAAGAGACTCATTTTAAAGCAAAGGAAAGGCTGTGATGAGTAAATGAGAATGTGATTCAATAATCCTATCACGTACCACACAGTCCAGAAGCTTCCAGTCGGATCAGCAAGGATACGGCCTCTTGAAGGCACAGCTGAGTACCAGCTTGAATATGACTTCCTGTAAGGATGAGGTACCACCTTTCAGGATGTGACATGCACATTACCCGAAGCCATTATATGGTGCTGTGTCCTCGACTGTTAAATACATGGGTCCAGAAACCAAGAGGTCAAAGTGGGAGTGGACTACTCACCCTTATTCCCAATGACCTACTTGAGGAGTATGTGCTTCCTGTCCTGTGACTTTCACTGTGGGGCTAGAGGTCTTGATTCCCAGGAGGGAAGGCTTCCACTAGAAGGATATCCTTAAGCTTAAATCCAGCCCAGTAGAAGCGCTAACCAAAGGGAAGGGGTTCTAGAATGAGTGATAGAGGAGGGAAATGAGAAGGATTAGTTACAGCCTGAGGATCTACTACAGCATCAGGGCTGCTGTCCCAGTAATGCTCCTCTTGTAAGTTTTCAGGTTGTAACCAAACAGAATCCTGGAGAAGCTGGGCCTGAAGAGAATAAAGTTAAGGTGAAAGCAAGGGTTTCTGAGGGAGGTAAGAGGAAGTCTGTAGTGGACACTATTGATGACTAGCCTCGATTCCCCTTCTGTCTGGTGCACCCCTCTCCCAGCTGTTGTGGGCGTTGGCTGCTAATGGCTCACAGCTGCCCCCTTCTGGGAGCCTCCTGGTCCTGGAAACCAGTACACTCCCCAACATACCCAGAGTGGAAGACCTCAGCCAGTGACTGACTGGCAGGTATGCAAAAGATCACCACCCCCCTCACTTCAAGGTGAACCATCTCTGTAGTACAACTTGTACTTGAGAGCTTCCTTGTGGAATCAGACTGAAGCTAGTCTCTAAGGCCACATTCTTGCTTAGCTCTTCCCCTGACCCATCCCACTTCCCTCACTACCCTTCTGAAAATGTTCCCCCAGTAAATCACATGAACAAGAATTACTGTCTCTGGCTCTGCTTCCAGAGAGCCCAGTCTAAGACACCAGCTATATAAATTAAATATACATGTACATCAACAAGTCCACACAATTACAAGAACACACATAAATAAAAGGAAGCATATCAAACACAGTAGAGTCACTGCCTTGGGGGGGGGGGAATAGGTTTAAAAGGAAATGAATAATTAAACAAAAAAAAAAAAGAGAGAGGGCTTGCAGGGACCAATGTAGATACTATGACATGAATTGAGGGCTGTGATTAACTCTGCTCTATACGCCTGAAATCCAAAAATAAATAAACAAATAAACAGACGGGTAGTTAGAAGGTCCTTTTTAGCAAATTCTATCTCAAACTATGTACATGCATTCTGATAAGGTCTCAAATTGTTCTTTCCTCAACATTTATTATTTGAGTGTTCTTGTACTTCCCAAGAGGTCAACCTAAAAAGATTAAGTAAAATCCCAGATGGTTTTTATGTGTCTGGGCCAACCTTATTTCTAGTATTCTAAACAGGAAATTTGTTAAGAGTGCTTAATTTATTACTTTAACTGGATCCTACTTTTCCTTCTCCCTGCTTGGCCCCCATCTCCCCCTGCCCATTCCCCACTTCTACCCTTTACCATGAATAATCTGAAAATCGTACCATCAATATCAAAGCTACCAGAAGCATTTCAGCCTGAGTTCTTCTGTTTTGGCAAGCCCTAAAGAGTATGTTACAACATTGCAAACACATAAGAACAGAGAAACACAATTTTAGCATAGGAACTGAGTAACAGCTTTCCTTCTGAATGTCTTATGTGTTTTTGATAACTCCATAATTCTAGACACAACAATATGTGGCCTGCTTTATCTAATTGAATTTGCCACTACACTTTTCTCTAATTAAATTAGGTTCAATTAATAAATATTGATTAATGATCACTGCTCTTAGTTGCTACAAAAGTCATTTAAGACACAGTCCATCTATTCCAGAAGTTTCTAATCAGTGTTGTAGGAGAATCCTTAAATATATTGGGTCTTTCTTCAAATTTTCAAGGGGAAGTTTTCACACTCTCAATTTCCAAAAGTATTCTCATTTCCACAGTTTTAAAATTATCTCCATGCTTTGCCTGGGAAAAAGTTGAAATTATTTTCTGATACAACCTTTCCTTTCAAATCTGCTTTATAAAAGTTTTATATTATCCATAATTTCTTCCTTGCTCTGAGACAGCAATCTTTTATTTACTCATTGACTTGCTAAACTACCCAGCAAAGACCTTGACAGATTCTCAACTGTCCATAAGAACACTGCTCTTTCTCTTAATAGCAGAAGTGGGTTGAGAACGTTTGGGATGGCCAAGGATTTCATCAGAAGAAGTCATTAGCATAAGAAGCCCTTTGGGCTTTTTGGAGACAAAAGTTACTAAATCACTGCTTGGGAATATTGGGAAGGTGTTCTGTGCTCTGCTTCTTTTTCTAGAAATCCAGAGTCCTGCCAGCTCCATAGGTATATAAGCAACCACACTGTGATGACACCTGGTATCTTCTTTATAAAGCAGAGGCATGAAGTTCAGAGATGAAGACAGACCCCAGGACTAGACTCACAGTTGGGCTGCCAACCATCTTACTTGACTTATATTCCCAGTGTGACTTTTGCTCTTCCCAATATTCCCAGGCGTCCCATGGTATTTCACCCCTGAATGGTACTATACATACCAGTCTTCTGATGCAATGCCCTTGCCCCTTATTCTACCTGGTGAACCAAGAAAATGACTGAATGTCCACTTCCCACATCTCTTATGGTCTCAGAGCTACAAAAGTATTTGTGGGTAAGATGCTGGTGTTCCAGAAAAGGTTTTATTCCCACTTAGTCTACATCTGATCAACAGGACTGGCTGCACAGCCCCTCACCAAGACATTCTCAGCCCAGACAACTCAGGAAGAAATGCCCAGTGAATAAGAAACACTTTCACTTATCCCCCTCACAGCCAGGGGTACTTGCTCCTCCTCTAAATTTCAACACCAACCCCGCACTCTTACCCCTCTCTCACATCATCTTTCACTTACACATGCTTACGTCCTCCACCCTGTGGATAGAAGTGCCCACACAGGGGAATTACTGCCCTCTCAATGTTCATGTGTCATTTTCCATTCATAAGACTTATCTCTAGTCCAAGATTAACCTGCAAAGTCAATTCGCCTTTCTAAGAAATACAGCACATGGTTGAAATTCAGTCTTACAAATCAAGGGGCCTGGAATTAGCTACTTTGTCTTGCGTTCACTTTGCTTTATCTCCACAACACCCTAAAGTAAAATGCGTAAATCAAGACACTTTAACTACTAGATATAAGAGCAGTGAAGATCCTGGGATCAGCTTGATCTATACCAAGAGTTCCCAGGACAAGTGGTTCACCTCAGAAGCAGCTGACCCCTCCTGAGAGGCCTGGTCCTTCTCTCCTCTCATCAGACACCAGGAGACAGCTGGGAACACTTTGTGGAAGCAGCGAAATCCTTCATGTCTCACGTCTTTCCTTTGCTAAACCCCATCGTGCGCTGGGCTCCCACCCCCACAGATCCACGCTTCCCCTCAGATCTTCCCGCTATGCCCTATGGAACAGCTCTGGAATTATAAACAGAATGTCATCTGTCCTCAGATTCTTGACTGAACATCACATCTCCCGCCTCCCTGTATAGAAACTGACTTTTCTCATGAGACACCATGCTCTCTGTGGCTTCACAAGGGAAGACAGTGTCACCTCTAGACCTCTACACCTCTAACTTGTGTAGCAAACGTCTGCTTCTTTGAGGCTCTCCCCTGCTGGCAATATCCTCCACACCACCATCACTCTGTGAAGACATTATAGTATCCCTCTTGTTGCATTTCTTCACCCCTAGATCTGATGTCGTCCTGGGTGACATCAACATCCACACAAACTACTCAATACTATGTCCTTTTTCCTTGGTCTTCTCATTGTCGGGAACCCAGATATCCAGTTCACTCACAGCCACCTTGGACTCTGAATACGCACCCCCAAAACTAAATGAAAACATCCTGCTTTGGCACCACAAACTTCACTCCCACCAGCTATCTGCTACAGTTACTCCTTCTCCTGTTCCTTAAACTTCTGGGTTCTCCAGTCCCACAGCCCTTCCACTTTATTCCAAGCTACCAGCCCCTCCATGCCTCATCATTGTCCTCTGAAGATTAGCCTCAATATTTTGGTTCTTCAACTATCACTTGCCAATATTCTCAACACCCTTGAACATTATCTCTCCACAGCACCCATGTGGCAAAAAATCAACTGTATTTTTACTATTTTATTCCATTTTTTTAACTTGGGATACAACATGGTATATTTATCTTACATTTGTTTAATCTGCTAGGTTTTTTACATTTTATTTTTAGATTATTTTTCCATATATTAATTATTAGAAGCTTCTTATCCTTGTTCAGTATAAAATACCATGTACTTGAAAATGCTGTGCAGAGCGAAAGTCATGCTGGACATATACAAGTAAGATAGTTCAGAGCCAGACTGCAAGTCTAACCAAAGATTCTGAACTATGCACTTCCCTTGCTTCCAGCATGGAGAAAATTAGCTTTTAACCATACATTTATAATACTGTACTTTTTAGCTTCTACAAATGAAGCAGAGGAGTTGGGGGAGAGTGCAAGGTTTGGGCGAGAGTCAGCGGCAAGGGAAGTCTTCTGCTTTGTGTCCCTACACTCACCCAGTCAGCCCTCCAGGTACCTACTTCCCCCACAGGTGGTTGTGCAGGTAGAATCTCCAGTCACTGTGCCTTTACTTTCATTCACGTATCTGAAACTTTACACATAAATTCACAGACCTTATGCATTTTTGACATAAGGACACCTGGCAGGAGGTGAGTAGGGGCTAGAACTGAGTGTGCATGCTCTGTTCTCTGACCTGTGTGCTCTGGCTTGGAGGAAGAGCGCCTTTTTCTAATTCATACAAAAAAATAATATAAACTACCCTTTTCCCATCCCTTCCAATGCTGAACCTCCAATACAAAAACATTTAAGAAAAGTTGATCCAGTCAAACTACTGCTCACTTCTCAATTCTCCCTCACTTCTCCCCTTCCCCCACTCCTTTCATTCCAGAGAAAAATTAGCAAAAGAGCCAACTATGTGTAGTGTCTGGAGTCAGACATACTTGAATTTGATCCCAGCTCAAGGACTTACAGACTAGGACCTTGGACACATTACTTGACCACTTTGAGCCTCGGTTTCCTCATTTGTTAAATGAATGGGTATTAAGTTTTTATAAAGATTAAATGAAATAAAGGTAGTGAAGCCCCTAGTACAGTGTATGGCATATGGCAGATACCCAGTAAATATTTGCAGTTAGCCAACAAACAAGCAAGATGGATTGGTGGATGGATGGATAGATGGATGGATAGATGGACAGATAAGACAAAACATAGTCTTTGGATATCTCCAGTCACTCTGCCTTTAAGAAGTGACATATGATCTACATGACTAGAGTGATAACATTGCAGGAGAGAATCCTAAGAAACCAACAAGGAAGAAATTTTCGATAAATAGCTTTTATTTCTGGAATTTCCTGCATTTATTTTGCCTGGCCAAGGCAGGTTTTTATTACTGCAGGACAAGAAATGATCTGGGAAACTGTCCATCATTCAAGTATCTGAAACTTTACACATAAATTCAAAGACCTTATGCATTTTTTGAATAAATTAAGTAAATTACTAGCATTGTAGGTGGCTCAGTTTTACTGATAACTTGTTTACAGTGACATGCTAGTTCTAAGAAAACACTACTTATCCAATTTATAGACACATATAAATATAGACACATGTGGAAAGTATTGATAAAATATATGAATTAACTTCAAACAGAACATATGAAAAACAAAAAAATAAATGAGTTAGTTTTTTTTTAATGAGAGAAACTCTCCATGTTTTATACTTGTTTCTGTGAAGGGCTTTTATAATTGCTTATTCCTTGAATTTTAAGTGCTGACTAGGTTTATATGATTAAGTTCCTAAAATCAAATACAGCAAAGGCAAGGTAACAAAATGACTTAGCAGAAATTTGTGTTAACTATGAAATAATTATGGCTGCAGTCTCTCCTTCTCTGGTGCACATACATATACACATACACACACATATATACAAACATACATACACAGATGTGTATATACTCAGATATACACCCACACATGGGGAACTAAAGAGAAAATGATTGAAGAAAAGGACTCCACTTTCTAAACTAACATAATACAATGTTATTAGGATTTAAAATACCTCATCAATGAAAAGAGAGTCTACTTCAATCAACAGTCCACAAAATGGCATGTTGATGCAAATATTTATCCCTATTTAATAAAATATGCAAATGTAAATCCGTATTTAATAAAAGCAGTCAAAGACAATGTAATGTCTTAAAAGCCCTCAAAAGTTATTAAACAGAAAAAAATTAGACTAAGTCTTTAAGAACCTTAAAATACTACAAAAACAATCAAATTTCTCTTTTTTAAAAAATTTTTGACAAGTGTGTCTCACTAAGATAGTCAAAGCAGTCTCATGAACAAAGTTATTCCACAAATACCTACTGAGTGCACACTGTGTGCCAGGTACAGTCCTATGTCCTGGGCAAACATCAATGAACCAACAAGTAAAATCCCTGCTCCCATATGGCTTATATTCTTATATTCTAGTGGGAGGAAAATGGGCACTCTTTGTTTGGCTGAATCCTAAGCATTATAAAGAAAACACTGTATAACTCTGTTAGAAAACTTTTGTTTTAATATTTTAAATGTTTTTAAAAGTTTTAGAAGAGAGAAAACCATTTTTTTTAAGAAATAGGAATAAGTAAAGGCCCTTGGAGACTTACAGAAAATTGGAAGGGTTTATATAATAGTTTTATCTCATAGAAGAGAAAAAAGAGACAATCTGGAAGATAGTTCCCAAGGAAGACTTTCTGATTCCTCAGCCAAAACAAGTTATGCTCTATTTCCCATCTATTTATGTACCTTGAAACAAAAATTACTTATTGAAGTCATACTATATTGGAGAAATATCAGTTGCCAAAAAATCTAGCGTCTGGTGTGAGAGACACAGAAGTAACTGAAAATCAAAATACGATAGGAAATGTCCATAAAAAGTACGTAAAGATCCTGGCCAATCTTAAGTGATCAAAGAAAATCAACAGAGGATTCCTGAGCTGAGTCTTAAAATTTGTAAGGAGGTGAGAACATGTGATGAATTGCTAATAATTTTAGGAACATCTGGGCCTTAGGATGTTTGCATGATAGTGAAGAGGGTTACAAATGGAGAGGCTTGCAGAAGACTAGATTATGAAGGTCTTTTCATGCCATGCTAAGGATGCTATAGTTCACTCTGATGTCTCCAAGGAAATACTGAAGTAGAGGAGTCTTATGAAAAAACTTGTTTCGGAAAGTTCCATTTTAGGCAATGCAAAGGATGGAATCTCATCTACTCTAGGGGTGAAATTGGAGGCAAAGAGAGTGGTTTGCGAGCTGTGCTAGCTTCCAAGTGCTGTCAAAACAAATTACCACAAATTAGGCTTAAAAAACAGAAATTTATTCTCTAACTGTCCTGAAGACTGAAGTCCAAAATCAAGATGTCAGAGCTACACTCTCTCTGAAGGCTCTAAGAAAGGATCCTTTCCTTGTTTCTTCCTAGCTTCTGGAGGTTGCCAGCAATCCTGGATGTCCCACGGCTTGTAAGTGCATCACTCCATTCTCTGCCTAATCTTCACACGGCGTTCCTTCTGTGTCTCTCTACCCTCACTTGGCATTCTCCTATCTATGTCTGTGTTCAGATTTCCCTCTTCTCGTAAAGACACCAGTCCTTGGATTAGGGTCTACGCTAATCTAGTATGAATTAACTTGGTTACATCCATAAAGGACCTTACTTCCAAATAAGGTTATATTCTGAGGTTCTGGGAGAGCATACATTTGGAGGGAATATTATACATCCCAGTGCAGGAGCTATTGAAGCATAAATTTGGGGTGGGGGGACTTCCCTGGTGGCACAGTGGTTAAGAATCCGCCTGCCAATGCAGGGGACACGGGTTCAAGCCCTGGTCCGGGAAGATCCCACATGCTGTGGAGCAACAAAGCCCGTGCGCCGTAGCTACTGAGCCTGTGCTCTAGAGCCCACGAGCCACAACTACTGAGCCCCTGTGCCCCAACTATTGAAGCCCACATGCCTAGAGCCCGTGCTCCGCAATAAGAGAAGCCACCGCAATGAGAAGCCTGCGGACTGCAACAGAGTAGCCCCCGCTCACCGCAACTAGAGAAAGCCCGCGCGCAGCAACGAAGACCCAATGCAGCCAAAAATACATAAATAAACAAATTTATAAAAAAAAAAAAATTGGGAGGGAATATTATTCATCCCAGTACAGGAGCTATTGCAATATCCCAGGCAAAAGATGAGGATAGGCTAAAACTAAGGTAGTGACAGGGAACCAAAAAGGAGGAAATAGGTTCAAGAGCATTTGAGGAGGTTTAATCAACTGAGTTTAATGGCTTATTAGATATGTAGGGTGATTGATTGCATTGATGGCTCCAATTATTGGCCTTCCTGTAACTATTCTCTTTGACTTGGGCTTTTTTTTAGTCCCCTCCTACTCTGAGCTTGACTATTTTGTTACTTTTGACAGAGAAAGAGGAATCAAAGATAACGCCCATTGGTTTTGGTGACTAGATACATAGTAGAAAATGTTAGAGAAAAATAGTAACTAGTCTGTGGCTTTACTAATGATATTCCCTCTGTTAGAATGTTATACCCCCTTGATTTTACTTCTAACTGAATGCTCAGGTACAGCTTAAATATTGCCCTTTCCGAGAAGTATTGTCCGGTGCCCACCCAAACTTATGTCTCACTCTCCTTAGCATTCTTAATAAATTATTTGTGCCACACCTCACCCTCCCTGCCATCAAAGCACTTCTCTGCCTCCTTTATGGAACAGAATTCTTCCAAAGAATACCATACTGTAGGTACCAAATTGTGTATTAATAAGAGTTCAATAAGAGAAGCAGAAGCACTAGAATATATATTATATATGTGAGTTATTTTAGAATTTCACCTTATGTAATTGTAGGAGTTGGTATAAAATTTTCTGTAAAGCTGTTGTCTTCACATCTGATGTTGGAGCTTAAAGTCTACAGGGCAAGCAATTAAGAAGAAGACACACATAAAATGGGGGAGAGAGAGCTATCCTCTCTTGTGGGTTACAGGGAGAGCTGTTACCCACAAGCTCAAACTGGAGCCCACAAGATAGGCTGCAACCCAATCAGACTCTCACTGTCTCTGACTTTGATGACATGCGTGTCTTACCAAAAAGGCTGGTGCTCTTCATCGTGGAACTAAACACACACCTCACCTCACCCACAACTTGAGGCGGCTGAGAGAGGAAGATGAAGCAGCTGTAGGCCTGGCTGCTGTCCCACACCAGCAAGTGACAACACGAGCGAGCTGTCATAGCACCTGCGTTGACCTTCTGAGCGTAAAAGCAATATAGAGGCTGTTTCTTTTCCATCCTCCAAATCTTGCAAAAAATACCGCTTGTGGCCTATCCCAATTGGAAACATATAGTGAAGGAAATTCAGAGAAATGGAGTCTAGCAAGTTGATGTATTACAAAACACCATAGTCTACCCCTTGTCAACACGGCACCCATATGCCTTTAAATCATATTTAACATCCAAAAAACAAAACAATAACAAAGTCAAGCTTCTAGCTAACGTGATACAACTATCCCATGTACAACTAAAAAGAGGACATGAAGTCCTCTCATCATCTCTGGGGGATATTCATTCAGCTCCTGATCATGGCAGGGTAAGGGTTAGTCTTCCCTAATCGTTCAGCTTAAAAGTCCCCAGCCCGACGAAAAGACAACCCTCAGAATGGGAGAAAATATTTGCAAACGAATCAACGGACAAAGGATTAATCTCCAAAATATATAAACAGCTCATTCAGCTCAATATTAAAGAAACAAACACCCCAATCCAAAAATGGGCAGAAGACCTAAATAGACATTTCTCCAAAGAAGACATACAGACGGCCATGAAGCACATGAAAAGATGCTCAACATCACTAATTTTTAGAGAAATGCAAATCAAAACTACAATGAGGTATCACCTCACTCCTGTTAGAATGGGCATCATCAGAAAATCTACAAACAATAAATGCTGGAGAGGGTGTGAACAAAAGGGAACCCTCTTGCACTGTTGGTGGGAATGTAAATTGATACAGCCACTATGGAGAACAATATGGAGGTTCCTTAAAAAACTAAAAATAGAATTACCATATGACCCAGCAATCCCACTACTGGGCATATACCCAGAGAAAACCGTAATTCAAAAAGACACGTGCACCCGAATGTTCATTGCAGCACTATTTACAATAGCCAGGTCATGGAAGCAACCTAAATGCCCATCAGTAGACGAATGGATAAAGAAGTTGTGGTACATACATACAAGGGAATATTACTCAGCCATAAAAAGGAACGAAATTGAGACATTTGTTGAGAAGTGGATGGATCTAGAGACTGTCATACAAAGTGAAGTAAGTCAAAAAGAGAAAAACAAATATCGTATGTTAACGCATGTATGTGGAACCTAGAAAAATGGTACAGATGAGCCGGTTTGCAGGGCAGAAGTTGAGACACAGATGTAGAGAATGGACATATGGACACCAAGGGGGGAAAACTGCGGTGGGGTGGGGATGGTGGTGTGCTGAATTGGGCGATTGGGATTGACATGTATACACTGATGTGTATAAAATTGATGTCTAATAAGAACCTGCAGTATAAAAAAACAAACAAAACAACTAATACTAAACTTTCATTGGGTTATTTGTATAGAAATATGTTAATATAAATGTTTCAGACATTACATGAAATTTCTAAAAATCTTATATTTGTATTTGTATGGAAATATGTATGGAAATATGTTAATATAAATGTTTCAGACATTAAAAAAAAAAAAAAAAAGTCCCCAGCCCAAGGTTTCCCTCTCTTAGCATCTGGCAATGGCATATGATACTGCTAGGTCTCTGTGTGCTTCCTCAGAGTGCTGGGCAACACCTCTGCAAGGGTCCCATTGCTATGAATTTCCTATAATAAATGCACCTCACCAGGGCCTGAGGTAAGCTCAGAGGGTCATCTCCCCTTGTCTGCTCAACAATGAGTTCTTTCAAAATCAACAAATGATAACGAGGCAATTAAAAATTAAAATTTCCCTAAAATTATACTGTGGATAATATTTTCATGAATGTTCACTATAAAGATCTCAAGCAATTATGAAATTTCCCCCAAACTGAAGAATCTATACCTCTATCAACTCAAAAACTTTGCAATCTGAGTTCCTGATATTATCTTTCTGCAAACTGAATTTCTTTCTCCCTTTTCAAAATATCTTTTATATGGGAAAAAAGTTTAACTAAATAAGTTACAGTGTTAAACTTTGGAGAGGAATTTACTCAGTGATCAAAAATCTTACCAGTCTATTTAAAATCCTATTTACCTGTTACTTATTGATTCTCATTTCCTTCTTTTTCACAAGCAAAGTACAAACTACTTTACTAATCTTCACATGTTTAATTGCTCTCTCTGAAGACTAGACTCAGGCCAAAATCTGTCAGTTTTTTTCCTCTATGATTCTGGGACATGGTGCACAGCTGAGAATAAAATGAGGAATTATCATTAAGATAAATAAGGTTATAACGGTCAGTTGAGCCAAGAAATGAGAAGAATTCTAAGTAAGGATAGTTATTAGACTGATTTTTAAATAGCCATGTTCATCCCTGAGTCACCACATGTGAATGTGTTCAAGGAACTTCCTCTTTGCTTAGTTTTGACCAGTATTTCATACATTTTAATGGATGAGCTATTTTAGAATAATATTTTCCTTTCTTAATAATTACTGTTATTGTATCATTCTATTAATTATGCAATGTAACAAATATCAATTTTATAACATAAAACCATTTTGATGTCATTACCAATAGTGTTGAAAATATATTGGTACTATGGTAGTTTCATGTAATTAACCAATTTAATCTTCACAAAATCTTTGAGGTAAGTGCTATTATTATATCTCTTCTACAGATGAGGAAAGTGGGGCCTGGAGAGGTAACTTCCCAATAAGTGGCAGAAACAGACACTGTAGTTCAAGTCATTCTCAACTGTTGATACTATGTTCTACCATGTAATGATAACACCTTGCATTATGTAATGCTTTGCAGTTTACAAAATGCTATCACATGATCGTCTCACCAAAACCAAGAGAAAATATATCCATTTTCAAGCCGAAACTGCTGAAACTCAGAAAAGTTCATCTTTCCAAAGTCAAATGGCTGAGATATGATAAATCAAGTCTTCTCCCATTCTGTATTCTTTCTTCTCTACTCTACTTTCTATAAAATGGTTTAATATTATCAACCTGTGAAATGCATGGCAATAGTAAAAATTCTTATTTTCTCATCAAATCACACTGTTTCCTTTAAAATATCTAGAATTTATTTGTTACATTTAGTGCTCATTTTTGTGTGTGTGTGAAAGACATTTGTACTCTAATAATGCATAGGAGTATCAATTGGGGAGTTAAAACTCCTAAGAATAGTGTTTTTTTTCCTGATCTATCATAATTCTTTTAAATTTAATTCATCATTTGATGTGTGCTAAATAATAGAGCACTGGAGAGGGAGTTAGGAAATTTGACTTTTGGTCCTAGTTTTATTAGTAAAAAGTGAATTTAAATGAGTTGCTTCCATGCTCTAGGCTTCAACTTCCTCATCTATACAAGGACAGGGCACTCTGAGTTCTTTATAGCTCTCTACAGCTCTAAAAATTTGATAAATCAGTATGTCTTTACAGAAGGACACTTCCTATGTGTTTTTCTGAGTCTGTAGTAGGGAAAGAGAGAAATCTATACAAATTTCATTCAACAGGGAAGCTTTAAAGAATGTATGGGTGAATTACAACATATCACATAGATGGGATATTATCCCACTAAGAGAGGGGAGATGGATGTTGCGAATAATGCATTGAGATCTCTCTATGTCCCAGACTGTGATAAATGTTTTTATATGCATACTTTCTTGTTACACAGTTCTAAAGCACCCAAGAACTTTAATTAGTTGATTGGGTACTGCTAAACCTGCTCCTTCTATTGTTTATGTTATTTATACTCTATTTCCACTTTGGCATCCTACCTTAGCACTGGTTTTTTTTTCCATGATATGAATTGGCTTCATCTTGTATTTTTCCAAGTCTTGACCACACTCAATTAAAGTATAGCCAAGGGTCAGAAGCCAGAATCAGTAATGATGTAACTTTTAAAAAGTATATATATATACACACACACACATATGTATAATATGTATATATGTGTGTGTGCACACAAAACAACAGATTCATTCCAAATCCTCAGAAATTTAACTTATTTAAGAACCTTAAGTAATTAAAAGTTAATAGAATAGGAAAAATAATTAATTTTGAAAACTATAAAGACACTGCAGTGTCAAAGCAATGCTGAGCGTCTACCTGCATTGCAGGTAAAACCCATTACACTCTTTTTCTTTTCCCTAGGTACAAATGTTACTGTAATGTGTTGATGCAAATTATATTTAAACTTGTTCTCTTTATTTAAAAGCCTTATGTTTTATGTTAGGAGGGGACAGTTGTAAAATTATTAACTGTACGTTAGTCTCATACTGATTTCAGAGTCTATTAAGCAATATAAACAGCATCTTCATGGTTGGGAATTAGCCTCAAACACAGCATATTCCATAGGAGTTCATCTCTACAATCTGTTTCATACTGCATGCAAAACACTAAAGCTATAAGCAATAGAAGTGTTAGAATATCAAATGAGGCTTATATGATAATAAATATGTGGCAGGTATGAGGAATCAGAATGGATCTCTTCAGTAAATGGATGACATTTGGCTTTCTCAACAATAACATATGATCTTTATTGAGCATCTACATTGTGTCAGGCATTGTTCTGAGCTATAGGAATATCATTGGCAATTTTATACCCTCCTTTTCCTTAGAAATAAAATACCAAGACCAAGATTTCTTGTATTATTTTAGATACATACTAAAGTTTATGTATTCAAAAGTAGCTAACTAAAATATTTCAACAAATAAAAAAATCTTCACCACTTCTACCTATCCAAGAGTACCATAGCATATCTGGGGCCAACTGAATAGGTAGATTGTTATTTTTTATTTTTCTTCCCTCTGTAGGTGTGGAGACTTTGGGTGTTTGGGTATTTGTGCTTAAACAGTCCATGCTTTTACATTCAGAAATAACATAAATGGTGCTAGAGAAAGACTTTTTATATTATGTTCAAATTAAACTATAACTTTTCTTTAAAATAACTCCTTTAGTCATTAAGGCTGGAGTTTGATAAAATCAAAATACCCAAGACAAAAATAGGTTACCAAACATAGGTGTTTGCTCAGTGTAGTTCAGGAATCTGTGCAAACCTTAGAGACAGCAGTAGCCACAATGCCTATAAAAGCTAAGCTAGGATTATGCACTGTACTGAGCTCAACAGAGCAGGAATTCTGGAAAGGTTGTGCCTCTTTTCTTCTTCTAAGGTTCGGTGTTGGAAAATGGAGGTATAACCTGTAGCCAGTTGAAATGTTGAAATTCCCTATTCTTTCAAAGATCCAGCCTTGTTACCACACTTGTATGATGTTCTCTCTGCAGAGACCAGAACAAAAGGAAGTCAGATATAATGCAGGAGAATAGCTTAGTTGATCTTAAAGAAGAGCCTCTTAAACATACTTATAAAAGTGGGGTAAATTAGAAATCCTTGAGTATTAGAGATTTAGAAAACCAGGAATAATTTGACTAATCACCAACTTGCAGACAAGGCATATGGGCTCCAATTTGTGATCCTGGGTTAGTTCACATGCTGGATATTTCAATTCACTTTGAGGCATACCACCTGTTATTCAATTACACTAGTCAGTCTCTGGTATCTTTTTGTATTTGGACTGTGGTTTTCATTTTTAGCAATACTTTTCTTCTTAAACCTGAATAAAATGTGACAAATATTCAGAAAATTTGAACAGACGCTGTACCTGAAGAGACACTTGCAATTTCTACTTAATAGAAATTCAAAATTCAGGTATCAGACAGGGTCCCAGTATGAAACAGAATTCACCCCGGGAGGATCAGTAAAGACTTTCAAAAGCCTTATAGAAGGCTGGGTAGGGCTAGGGAACCAAATACAGTAGAGTAAGGTGTTCAGACACAAGCAATAGTGAGAGGCCATTACCAACCCTAGGACTAAGAAGACCGGGGGAGGAAATGGTGGTCCTGGAACTCAGCGAAAACAGGAGCCAAGAAGAATGAGCCTCCCAGAAGGAACTAGACGCAAGAAGGAGTGGAAATACTGCTAGAGACT
Organism: Balaenoptera physalus; assembly: GCF_965194825.1. Classification (NCBI taxonomy): domain Eukaryota; kingdom Metazoa; phylum Chordata; class Mammalia; order Artiodactyla; family Balaenopteridae; genus Balaenoptera; species Balaenoptera physalus. The sequence continues at coordinate 30,663,594 of NC_138891.1, forward strand.
CAATGTCAAAGCTGGGAAGGAGCCAGGAAGAAATATCCCAACCTTTCACCCCTCAGATCTCTTGCCTTTGCTTTCTGTTAGCCAAACCCAACAAGATGCCCAAACCAGAATCCAAACCCAGTCTCCTATACTTCAAACCCAACCAGAAGCCAACCAGCAAGAAGACCAGGTAAAGCCCTCAGTAGGAGTCAATCCACCAAGGAATAGAGCAGGATAGAGAAGGAGAGGGAATGGGTTTAGGAAATACAGGGGTGCAGATTAATCAACATACCAGAATAGCTAAGTGCCCTTTAGATTTAAGATAGGATTTGGAAAAGTAAATAGGATACTCTTTGGGTTCACCAAGTGAAAACAGCATGAAAAGAAAAAAAAACTTAAATTTATTTCCTAAGAGAGTGGTTGTTTCAAAGCTATCACAAGATGGCCAATTGAAAGCTTATGCTCCTACTACTGGGACTTCTTCTCTGCAACGAGGCATGATCCTGTCTTTTGGAGTGAAGAATAGAAGCACAAAGTTACATTTCTAAAACAATTTATACTTGAAAATTATTATTTTAACAGAGTCTGTAACGTAGTTATTCTACTCCAGGTATATACCCTTGAGAAATGTGTATGTAAGTGGAGCCATGTACAAGGATGTTCATTCCAACAATACCCATGATAGCCAAAATGTCAACCCAAATGTCTACCCACAATAGAATTCACGTGGTAGGTATATTCATACAATGAAATACTCTATCATAATGAAAGTGAACAGACTAGAGCTATGCATAGCAACACGGAAACTTCTTACCAACATGTTGAGCAAAAGTAGCAAGATAGAGACAAATACATTAACAGTATGGGTCTATCTATATGAAGCTTAACATCTATATTGTTTAGAAATACATTCATATGTGGAAAAGGTATAAAGATAAACAAGGAAATGACTACCATAAAGGTCAGCATAGTGGTGACCTCTAAAAGGAATGTGACAGAAAAGAGACACACGGGGCCTTCTGACATTCTGGCCATGTTCTATTTTTTGCTTTGGATGGTATATTAGTCTACTAGGGCTGCTATAACAAAATACCACAGTCTCAGTGGCTTAAACAACAGACATCTATTTCCTCACAGTTCTGGAGGCTGGAAGTACAAGATCAAGGTGCCATCATTGATTGAGGCCTTGCTTCCTGGCTTTTAGAGGGCTGGCTTCTCAATGTGTCCTCATATGACCTTTCTTCTGTGTGCTTGTGGAGTAGGAGAGAGTTCTCTTGTGTCTCTTCCTTTTCTCATAAGGATACCAGTCCAATAAGATTCAGGTCCACTCTCATGATCTCATTTAACCTTTATCACCTCCTTATAGGCCCTATCTCCAAATACAATCACATTGGGTTTAAGCTTTCAACATAGGAAGTTTGGAAGGACACAATTCAGTCATAACAGATGGTGTTTACATGGATGTTTGCTTTATAATGATTTGCCACAGTGTATGTTTATTCTGTATATTCTTCTGTATAACGTTTCACAATAAAAATGTTTTTAAAATTATTACCTGAGTTTCTTTTACTTGAAAATTTTGAATTTTGCAATGAGGAGCTTCTTAGTAATTAGATAATTCCTTTCCAGGAATTTTGAGCTTTGAAATATTTTCCTTTGGTTCCTAATCTTTAATTATAGCACTCACCAAATATAATAAATTAGAAGGAAAAATCCAAAACTTTTTGATTCTGAAACCTCTTTGGAAAAGACATCTTAGGTGTTTCTCTATTGATGAAGACAATTTGTCCCAGAACATGTGTCAAGCGTCTGCCTTTAGCAGGAAATACAGCATAGAAAATATAACTGCAGGATTTGAGCTCAAAAGAGAAAAATTAGTGTATGGAAACATCATTAAGTAATAATTAAAATAATATTAGTGTGCCAAAAATATATATAAAGTTGGATTCTGGGTGACCTTGGACTCAGGGATTTATCATGGTAAGGGTCAAGGTTAGTGATTAGAAAGTGATGTCCTCAGGGATGCAGCCAGCGAAGTAGAAAGAAAGCAAGTCTAGGGCAGGAGGGAACAGGCCTAATGAAATTAAATGTAACTTAAAATAGAATCCTAATTAGAACTGAGAAATAATTTAGTCAAAGGATAATCCAATCTTAATATAACATATTTGATTTCTATTACTTGGAATTTAGAAAAGTTCCATTATACCTTGGCATTATTTTTCTTTCATATGCAAGCATGTCGGAGATGTCACTTATCTTAAGTAATGAGAAATATTTAAAGCTTAGTGGGTTTGAGTATTATCCTTTTCGGCCAATTTTCTTTAACTTTTTTCTATTTTTAAATGAAAATGTGTTCTGAAGCTATAGGAAGACTTCTTTTCTCTGTCAAACTCCTTTTCCCAACATATTTTTCTCATGACCTAAAATGTTTCCACATGCATTAGTTGTTTTTATGCTTGTTCATTTTTCCTTTTAAATGACTTTCCCTGGAGCCTCCTTGCCCTTCCTGGTTAGCACACATTAAGGACTCATAGAGTTGAAGGGTTTAGGAATTGTTCCATTGGTGGGGAAGAGGGGGAGGGACTAGCCAAAGGAAACAGTTACTTCTTTGTCAGGTGAGGTAGTATTGTGTATTGTGTATCCAAAATGCTGTGGATCTACGGAGGCCCTAGCAAAATTCAAACTGCAGGTAGAATTTAGTTTTTAAACATCCCTGCTTGTGCTCCCTCACTATTTTTAGATTATATCTCCACCACATTCCTCAATTATTTTGAAAGTAGAGGAAAAAAGGATGGAAAAAAGAATGTGGTGAATAATAAAATTATTTCAGCATAGGTTAAATAAACTGTCTCCATTATTTTTCAACTATTTACAAACATCCCTAAGTTTTTGGCAAATTTTTTTCACCCTCAGGAATTATCCATTTGCCTGCTATCTGTCTCATGGCTAGAAAGAACTGAGGGATGGCCATGCCGAGATAACTGTCCTCCGAATGATGTCAGCAGAGCAGGTTCCTATGCATATATATAGGAATTACCTAATTACAGTTATGTAGCTATGAGTTATAATTCAAGTTTCCTAAAAGATCTTAACAACTAGAATCCAAAACTAAAACTCTAATTTTAAAAGAAATCAATATTCATTTACTTCAGACTTCCAGAATAGAAAACTACAGGTATATGACTCCATTTTAACATAAGCCCTTAAATCAAAAGATCTCTAAATACCGGCAAATAGATGAATGTTTCATTCAAATCTTATTTAAAATACCACCACTAAACTCTCTTGTACGTTGCAAATTCGCTTAGAAGTAGGAAAGGAAGCAGAATACAATGGAAAGAGAATTGGAGGAAGAATTAGCATGTCTAGGTTCTAATCAGCCATCTGTTAGCTAGATGTCTCTGGATACATTTACCTCTTGATCCTTGGGTTCTTCATTTGTAAAATGTAGAATCTAACGCCAGACTTATATGTCAGACAGGATTATTTTAAGGATCAAACAGAATTCCTCTTAGCCTTCATAGAAACTGTTTTAAAAACACCATTCAGAACAGGGATCACAGAAACAGATATGACGGCTCAGTCCAACTTCAACTGAAGGTAATCTTCCACCTGTGCACAGAACCCTATGTCCTCCTGTCTTCCACAGGATGTTATTCTGCCAATGATCTCTTCTCTCCTAAACCAATAATCTCTCTTCTTTTTCACCTGGCTCCTTTACATTCAAAAAATGATCAAAGTGCCTAAATCCTAAAATAAGGAAACAAAACAAAAAAAACCTCTCTAGACATTGCCTTTCCCTTAAAAAAATCACCTTAATTCTATCTTTTCTTCCTTGCCAAATTTGTTTCTAAAAAGTCTCTATACTTACTCTATCAACCTCCTAATTATTCCCCAACCTATTACAATAGGGTTTTTGCCCCTCCACCCTACTAAAGCCATTTCTGCTGGGTCATTAACTTCCCCCTCTTTGCAAGATTCAGTGATATTTTTAGGGCTCATATGTCTACATCTGACACTTAACACCCTCTTTTTCTTTAAACCAAGGGATGGCAAACCACAGCCCACTCCTGTTTTTAATATAGCCCATGAGCTTAGGTTAGTTTTCCAACTTTTAAATGGTTAAAAAAGTCAAAAAAGAATATTTTTGACACACAAAAAATTATATGAAATTCAAATGTCAGTGTCCATAAATAAAGGTTTGTTAGAACATAGCCACACCTATTTGCTTGTCTATGGCTGCTTTTTGGCCTCAGAGGCAGAGTTGAGTAGTTACCACAGAGACAGTATAGCCCTAAAAGCCTAAAATATTTACTACCTGGCCCTTTACAGAAAAACTTCACACATACCTACTTAAACTCCCTCCAGCCAAGGTTTTAGGATGCCTTCCCTGGAAAAGCTCCTTCTTCTCCAATAAGGCCCCCCAAGAGTTGTTGTGAAGATCACACAAGACAACATACTCAGAGTACCTAACACAGCATCTCTCTCACAGTTTGTGTTCAAATCAGTGTGAACTGTCTTGTCTGCTGACTCCTTCCCCCTCTATCTATAACTTAGATGTGTGTTCCTCAAGATTCATCTTAATTTTTTGCCTCTCTTTTCTCTTCACACACTTTCTCATAAACCACATTTCCTTCCATGGCCTCAGGCATCATCTCCATACTCATGACTCCCAAAACTACAAATCCCAGCCCAGCTCTTGCTTTACTTGGATGCCCTTCAAGAAAGCGAGCTGAGTACATCCAAAATTAAATTCATCCTTCCTCTGAAAATATGTTCCCTTTTTGTATTCCTGACCTCAGTTAACAGCACTGCCATCTACCCAGTCTCCCAACCCAGAAATCTCATCCTTTCCTTTCTATTTCTCTCTCAGCCTTCATTTCCAACTAGTCAATGAATCCTTTCCATTGCATTTCAGAAGCTTGTCCCACCATTCACAGATCCATCACTTTAGCTTAAGTCCTCTTTCTTCATTTCTTGTCTGGAATTTCTAACTCAAATCAGCTTGCAGTCTGGTCCCATTTGGATTTATCCCGTACATTTCCACTAGAATCACTTTTCATCTTCTTACATAACAAATGGGATCCCTGCTCAATGACGCCTGTAGCTCTTATTACTCACAGGATGAATCCAAACACTTGAACTTGGCCTTTCACAATCTTGCCCTTACCTCCATTCATTCCTTCTACAAATATTCATTGAGCATATACTATGTCTCAAGTGTTATGCCAGACTATGGACACAGCAGTGAATAAGATCAGCATGGTCTCTGCTTGCTGGGGGATTCCAATCCAGCAAAAGAAATCAAAATTAAACAAAGTACCACTGCATGTCTCTTATACCAATATTGGAAAAGGCACACTGTCATAGTGTCATGACCTCTGTTTAGAATACCCTAACTTTCCAGGCAAGGCTCAAATACCTTCTCTGAGATGGGAACTTTTGGCAACTTGTGGCTCTCAGAATTAATTCTGTCCTTCTTTTTATTATCTGAGCATATCTCTCTTTTTTAAACACAATATTACACATCCCTGCTACTCTTACCTCATTGGATTGCGGACATCTTACATTCAGGGGCTGTGTCTTATTGATGTCCCCATGCCTAATTCAGTAGTTATTATCGGTGATTTGATTAGTTAGTTGTCTCTCTTCTGTGACTCAAGGCCAAAAACTGGCTTATATCTACACTATAATAATAAGCAATATTTGAAAAAATTAAATAGTAAAAAATATTTAAAGAGACAACATATGTTGCTCATGTATAAATAATATGAATAAAATAGTACTTTATTTGCATATTTGAGTTATAAATTTTAAAAAGTTGACTGTTATGCTTTGTTCATTCAGGAAAAGCCAATTTGCCAACAAAGCCATACTTAGTTGTTAATGCTTACTTTATCTTCTAAATTGTTTCTTATTTTAGTGTGTTCAAAGTATATTTTAGTGAAATATAAATCTCTTTGCTAAGAAATATTTGAGAATATTATCCTCACAATAAGATATTTGCTTAATATGAATAATATATCTACATCCTGTAAACCTTCAAGTCATAATGCAGAAAATAGAAAATGATGGATGGGCTGCAAAAGATTCAAGAAAACAATTATAATAATAACTATTCTAATCTTTAAGATGTGCCAAAGGGGAGATCCAGGAAATTAGCAAGCAGTTAACATCAATACTGGGAAAGAAAAGAACAAATAATAATAAAATTGATCAGGAAGTACTTAGGCAAGAACAATTTAATGAGCAACTGGCAGCATGAGTTCATGTAGAAAGATCGTGGAATACAAACCAAACAGAAAGTGTGACTACAAGCAGTCAGCCAAAGAAACCTGAATTTGTCTATTTAGAATTATACCAATAGCCATGTGAAAAACTGTTTTCAATTAAAATAACCCTATAAGAATTAGTATAAAATTAACTTTTGACTGATATATTAGAAAAGACAGCACTTAATTTAAAAAACTTGCTGTTCAGAAGATCGTTTCAACTCAACCACGCCTTCACCACTGAACTCCAAATGATGCACAGGATTACCAGTGGCATTACTTCAATATTCACACTTCATCTCCCAAAAAACAATTGATCAAACCTTGCTAATAAGTGGTTTTCAAGCCAGCCAAATATGGACTACTTCGTGAATGCCTCCAGCATGAAAACTAGTGTAGATGAAATCCTGACAAGATGACAGCTGTTAGCAATCAAGGGGCTGCGTGTGAGCGTATCCAGTTTTACTTTTTTAAACATAATTTGCTTATGTGTAAGGAAGTATTTGGACTGCAGGGTCAACCTGAAGATTCTAAATGGACCAGGAGAAGCTTTATACATTAGCTGTCTCTAACCAAAGGAGCTCAGATCAGCTATAAACATCTCCCCTCTGTCAAAGACATGCCTTTCACTGATCAGGGAGGAGCCTTCTCCTTGGACCAGGAATCACGCAGCTCAATCAGCAGGGCAGGAGTCTGCCCTCAGCCAGCAGGGGTGTTCTCAAGGTGGCCGGGTGCCAGAGAAGCGTCAGCCAAAGTAGACAGCTTGTTATCATGACCTCTGTAGTGAGTAAAGGACTGCCAGCATGATTGTGTGAATGAACTATTTGACAGTAAAGAAGGGACCACTCACCAAAATTGAACCAAAATAAGAAATATGGTGGAAAATATTTGGATTGTATTCTGAAGACAATGGGAATTTAAATAAAACTGGGACACCTTCATCTCCTTATCTCTCCTCAGCCAGTTAAATTCAAACACAATTTTGCAAATGTCACTCATTTTTCTAGAATTTTTAATCTGAAAGTCCGCTGAGTTCTTTATATGGGTCAAAATATACCCCCTTTGCCATCCTAAATACCTACCTTGTTCTTCCCAGATACTTTATTTCTCAGCACCTCCATTTTTTAGCATTTACCATATAAAACTTCCTTCTCTTAAAGTTAAATGTTTATGAAATTGATCAACTCTTATTATATCAGTTCCTATATAGAGCATGATGTATTTATTCAATGTTTATTAACAATGATGTTCACAGGTTTGAAACACTCACATATTACAACTTTCCAGTTGGGAATTATATTTGTGTGGTAAATAAAATGTTTCATTCCTTCCTATTATCTATCAACGTTTTATTGGTGAATACAGTAACCTTGCTTTTTTTAGAAAGTGAAATTAATTCTATATGAAATTGATCCCTCTTCATTTACTACATCTGACTTCATTTCTATCGTTAACAATAGCTTTATTCCTACTAGTTTTCTCCTCTTTCCTCATAAGCATTGAAATAATTTTAAAATATATAACTCATAGTTAAAGCAAAATATAACTTGAATAAATATGTTTTATTCTTTTAGAGTCTTCCAAGCCTCTACAAATTTTATCACATTCACCAGCTTATTGGACAATATCTATTGAATAATATCCTTATGCTCTGGTGAGTTACAGAACCTTGCAAATATTCATTCTTCATCTTTATAAATGGGGTGATAAGAAATAGTAGAAATCCTGTCTGATTAATGATCTATGAAGTTTAGAACTGTTTTTTTTAAATCAGTTAGGTTTGTAAAACAGAAAATAAGAGGGGTAAAGCAGCTGTTTATTCACTCTACATATTAGTTTCTGCAGTATACTATATGGACAACTGAAATAAATCACCTGAGATATAGACCCTCATTATAATACATGGCATTGTAAAACTCAGTTACACTTAATGAGGCGATGTACATGCCCCAGTCAAGAATGCTCAACAATTGTTGTTTGGTTGTCATATTCATCCCTTATATTCCTGTAAAACTATTTAAAGCAGGGATATCAATTTTGGTAAAGTATATTGAGTAAGATAAATCCCTGTCTTATTAAAAGCATTTCTTAGAATAGTGACTGTATTTGAATATTTGGACATCATACATATGTAGAATTATTAGGGTTAATTTTTTTTTTTAAAAAGATAACATGTATTGAGTACTAACTACAGACCAGGCACTGTTCTATTTGCTTTACATTAATTAATTTGTTTAACCCTCATCTACACTGAATTAAGTGTTATTCATACCCACATTCTGCTGATAAGTAAGTTAAATGATAGGAGATTAAATAACTTGCCCAAGTTCACACAGCTAGTAAACAGGATATTGGAAAACCCTTATTTTAAGGCAAGATCTAGATGTCAGCTGTCTTGGCCAAGCTCCACTGATGTCTCCAGAGATAATGGAAAATGGGCTCCAGGTCTCTGAATTCCTAGTTAATATATCTTCCCATAAAATCATGCTACTTTATATATTCAAAAACAGTACAGGTATAGGTGCACTCACAGTGTTGAAGCCATGGGGACTTCAAGTTTAGTGTCAGCAAAAACTGTCCACAAAAGGTGACCCCCGATGTTCCTTGATCTCCAAACAGTTCCTGTGCTAAGTTCCCTGCCTTCTTGTTTATTCTGCTAACTTTTTAATGGTGATTTAATTGTTATGTAAAATTTGGATAATATAGACAAATATAAAAATAAAATATAATTTAAAAGTATCCATAATCACTACATTCTTCATTCAGAAAAAACCACTGTATACATTTTGGTGAATATACATCTAATTTTTTTCTACGCATATGCATGTGAATGTGTGTGTATACATGTGTGTGTATGTGTGTGTGTATGTTTTAGTTAATTTGGATAATAGTGTACATATTGTTCAATAAGCTGATTTTCACTAATTTACATATCATGAATATTTTCCATACCACTAAATATCCTTCTGCATTACTTTCAATGGCTAAGTTCTATTCTAGATGTGCCATAATTTATTTAACTAACCCTTTATTTAGGGGACATTAAGATTTTTTCCAATTATGTACTATCATGCTTAACAATGTAAATAACATCCTTGTACACAAAGCTTTGCATATATCCATGATTATTACTTAGAATAAATTCCTGGTTGATGAGGGTATGCAACAATCCTACAGTATCAAATATATTTTTTTTTCTGCTTCTGAGAGTACCAACTTACCTACCACCTTGCAAAAATTGAATTCCGGTGTTATCTTTTTTCTTTAATCTCTGGTGATTTTATAGGTGAAAAATTGCACCTTGTTGCTTTAAATTTCATTTTTACTACTTTGAAGACTAAACATTTGTTTCATATTTATTGGGCACTGCACTTCTTTTGCATGTCCTGTCGAATTTTTATTCCAGACTGATATTCAGAGTTGAGTCTTTCTTAGATGATCTAGAATCCAACATGAGCCAAGCCCTGGCCTCAGCAGCAGTGAGGCTCTGCATTCCGCCTTTGCTCACCTAGCGTTTCAACAGCCCACTGGCCTTTCCTTCTGTGTTCCCACTTCCAGCTTCATGGTGACGGCTCACTCTGATTCTGCCTCACATGACGCATACAGAGAGAAAAGAGAAAAAAAGCCTACACCTCAGTCCACTGTATCAGAAGACTTCATTTGTATCAAAATTTCAAATTTTAAATACCAGAGACAAATTTAAGCCTTAGAAAGATATCAAGAAGTTTATCTCTTTTTTCAAAGCATCAAAAAGCCAATACATCCCTGACCATTATGGAAAACTGCCAGTTCCTCACTAAAAATCACTGCCAATTATTAAGCACTTTACTATGTACCAGGCACAGTACCTGAAGCTTTTATATATATATATATACTCTTTCCCTTAATCCTGACAAGAGTTTAGAGAACATTATTACCCTATGTATTAAAAAATCCATATCAGAGGGTAAATTTGTGTATGAGGCTAACAAGCAGCAAAGCTGGATTCAGCTTAAGTGTTGGGCGTTTAAACCATACTATTACTCAGCTGATTCAGCACAATAATAATGATGCCATTAATTTCTTGGAAACTTGTCCTTCTCATCTGATTGTGTCTGATGATGTAACGTCCCAGGGAGTGAACCCCACCCTTTTGAGAAATTTCACCCAAAACAGCTGACTTTGTAACAAACTTCCTGTTCTCAAAAATACTATCATTTCTAAAATGAAGGTGGAATTTAGTACAGATGTGACTATGGTTAATGACTTCTAGCACTAAATAGGTTTAAAAATATAAAACTCTCCTGATTCTTAAATAATAATCACAGGAGCATTTCCTAATATCACTCACAGACTCTGGAATTTGTCACCTACTTTTGGCTTTTCTACAAAAAGTCTTGTGATAATTGATTCCAAATATCTGTGATACTATGAGGCAAGTCCTCCAACTTTGTTCTTTTTCAAGATTGTTTTGGCTATTCTGGGTCCCTTGCACTTCCGCATGAATTTTAGAATCACCTTGTTAATTTCTTCAACAACAGCTTGTTGGGATTTTGATATGGATTGTGTTTGCTCTGTATATTACGTGGAGATTATTGCTATTTTAACAATACTAAATCTTCCAATCAATGAACATGGAATGTCATTCCGTTCGTTTAGGTCTTATTTAATTTCTTTCAACAATGTTTTCTGTTGTCAGAGTACAAGTTTTGCACCCTTTTGTTAAATTTATTCCCAAATATTTTAATATTTTTGATCTATGGTAAATGCAGTTTTTTCTTTATTTCATTTTTGGATTGCTCATTGCTGATGTATAGAAATACAACTGATTTTGTATACTGTTCTTGTATCATGAAGACTTTCTGAACTCATTTATTAGCACTAATAGCTTTTTATTGATTTCTCAGGATTTTCTAAATACAAGATCATGTCATCTGCACATAAAAATAGTTTCACTTCCTTTCTAATCTGGATGCTTTTCATTTCTTTTTCTTGCCCAATTGCCCCAGCTAGAACCTCTAGTACAATGTTTGATAGATGTGTGGAAAGCAAATAACTTTGTCTTTTTCCTGATCTTAGATGCAAAAACATTATCTTTCAACATTAAGTATGATGTTAGCGAGTTTTCATAGATAGACTTTACAGTTTGAAGAAGTTCCTTTCTATTCCTAGTTTGCTGAATGATTTTATCATGAAAAAGTGTCCGATTTTGTCAAATCCTTTTCTGATTTATTAAGATGATCCTGTGGTTTCTGTCCTTTATGAATATGGTGTATTACATCAATTGATTTTTGGTAAACTAATCTTGCATTACTTGGATAAATCTCACTTGGTCATATTGTATTATCCTTTTAATATGTTACTGGATTTGACTTGTTAATATTTTGCTGAGGATTTTTATCTACACTCATATGGAAGATCTATAGTTTTCTTTTCTCCTGACATCTCATCTGGTTTTGGAATAAGGGTGATACTGGCTTCATAGTGTGAGTTGGAAAGTGATACTTCCTCCTTTGTTTTCTTGGAGGAATTTATAAAGAATTTATATTAATTCTTCCTTAAATATTTGGTCATACTTTGTTTTTTAACTTTTTCTATTTTTACATTTAAAAAAAAAATGTAACTCCAATAGCATGTCCGATAGGAGGAAATGAATGTCCACCCATTCACTCTGTAACAACCCTGAGATTAATCTATGGATCTATGATCCACAATGGTATTGTCAAAGTTTGAGTTACTCGCAGGGAAGAGAAAGTCCCCTAATTTGTCCTTAGAAGTTTCCCAAGTTTAAAAAAAAAAAAAAAAAAAAAGTAGAGGAATGATCTCGGTGTGAATAGCTGCTCCTGCAACCGCAGCTCTCTTCCATCTCTCCACTCCCTCCCCCGATGCCGGGTTCTGGGCCTGGTACTCTCAGATCTAATAAGTGACACTGGGGTGACTGTGGCATCATCCCGCTTCCGTCAGCATCTGGAGAGGAAAGGGGGTTGGGCCGAGAGGGTCTCCCGGGCGGGGCGGAGGAGGAGGGAATTCAAAACACAGCCTCGCCCCTGGAACCCTCGAAGCAGCAACGCCCCTCGCTATAAATTTGTAGCTGCCTTCGTAGAGAATGATTCCAGCGCCTGTCAGCCAAGGGCGCCAGGCAGTGGGCGACTGAGCGCCTGGGCGGACGCAAGTCTAGCAGCTCTGCCGGCCCGAGGCGGCGATCCATGGGGAGGAACCCGAGCGGACCCCGGGAGTGAGGGCGCACCCCGCACCAGCGCCACCAGCTCGGCCGGACGTGGGCGCAGCGTCCCGAGTGGCGGTGAGTGGCGCGGACTGCCCCGCCAGGCTTGGGGGCTGGGGGCGAGGGTAGTCAGTTTCCTGCCAAGGTGTGAACTGCGGGTGCTGTGCCGGGAGGCTCCCGGGGACGAAGGCGAGAGCGAGCTTAGTTCCAACCGGCGCCCACCCCGAGCTGGAGGCCCTTCCCCAAATCAGAGGAGGGGCGTCTGAGTTGGGAAGAAACAATTTGAGCTTGTTTGCCGCACGCCCCAGAAATTTCATTCCGATTTGACACAACTCTATCGAGTACAAGGCAAGGAATCTGCAGAAATGGGATGCAGACAAGTAAACTTTCTTCCCGACGCTTTTAGCTAACTCTTGTCTTTTAAATGTGACCTGAGTGTATGACTCCGCGGGGCGTCCATTTAAAAGTTGTGCCACTTCTAAAAGTGAAGTTGAGTGTCCCCTGCCTTCCCAGGCCTCGCACCAACAGGGCTCACCTCCCCCATACCCCTCTCTGCAAACCATATCGGTGGGTCCTTGGCACGGGATGCCGTCCGTGCATGCCCACATCGAATTAATTGGAGAGGGGAAAAACCGGGGCTTCTCCACACCCCAATCCCCACAGCCTTGGCCAGGGCACGTTTGTAACTGAGGGGGATTCTAGGAGAAGCTCTTCTGCTTCCAAGACTGAACAGAACCTCTTGCTGGCCCCTTCCCTTCATCCACCCCTCTACCTAGCACCCCATTCTCCAATTCTCTTAAATATCCAGCCCAATCTCTCCAAAGTGCCAGATGCTTCGTCTCCAGAAGCATCTCCTTCCCTGACTTTGGGCCCCCATTAGAGACCTGGCTATTGAACCCATCTGGGGCCTCTTTACCTAATCTTTGTTTTGCTGATGGCTTCATTAAGAATCAAACACCCACTAGTGGCCCTCTGGAGCCCTCTCTTCTTTGTGAACGTTTGGGTGCCCACTTTCCCCTGGGATCACATTTTCGACCTGCTACATTTACTTCTAGTGTCATTCCTGGAAGAGAAAGTAACAATGAGGCAGGGAGGAAATCTGGCACCCTGCTGCTCTGTTTTATAACTTTTTTGAGCAACTTATATCTCCTCTTAAAGGTGCCTCATCCCCAACATGATTCTCTTGGTAGTTACCACCCAAGGATCCTGGGTCTCCAAGGTTTATTCTCCTTAGCATAAGCAGTAACACCTTTATAAGTCTTCTCAAAAAAGGAAACTGTCTGTTTCCCTTGTCCCCTGCAGTGTTTCCCTAGCTCTAAAGGCCCCACCACGTGGATAATCTTTCCTCAGGCTGTGGTGGAGTCCACCACCCTTTTGGAAGACAGTGCAGGAGCAGGGAAGCACAGAGAGCTGGGAATGGAGACTCCCACTTAACTGGCCATGTGCTGTTAGAGTTATTTCACAACTCTGAACGTCAAGGCCCCGCTTGTAAGTTTCCCTCCAGTGATAAAATTCCTTGATTCCTTTTGTTTCCTAGTTATTGCTTAAAAAAATAAAAGCCTAAAATAATTACCCTTTTAGCCCATGTCTGTGGTCCTCAAAACTGTCTAAATAGCTCTCCTGGTAAATTATCTGCTCTGGAAAATCATTAGGTCCAAGTGCCCATCCCCCCAAATTAGAGTTGGCAGTTCCTACAACCTGGCTTAAGGCTCAGGGAGTGGCCCCAAGTTGCTAGATCTCAACATCTGTTAAAGTTTCATGATTGGTAGTGTCAAGTCTGTTATCTACTCTTTTTACCCCTTTTTTTTCCCTGACTTCATTGTTCTTTGTGCCCATCATGAGGCCTTGATTTCTAGCTCGGTTCTTCTTTGATCTTAAACTGAATCAACTGCTCCATCATCCAGCTCGGAAGAAAACTGGTTTTCTTCCACTGATGCCAAAGGAACACTTGTCTTCCTTGAGTTTTATAAAGTGTCTTTCAGTCACCGTTGCTTTGGCAATGCTCTGCATCCCAAGAGCTCTGAGCTTCCATCTCTCCTATCACTCTCTTGCCCTGCTTCAGGGTTCAAATTGTGACTTTGTGAATTGTTCAGGTTTCTTACTTCTTCGTTTTTCCTTGTCCTACTTTGGGTAAGAATTGTGTGTGTATACCTGTATATAATTTGGGGTGATTTTGCTGCTGCTGCTGCTTATTACTGTTGTTGTTGTTACTCTGACTAATTGCTTGCCCTATGCTAGAGGGAAAATAATGAAAGAAAATTTAATCTGCTCCTTACCCAAAGCCCAGGTAAAATACTTAGCTGAGAAGGAGTGTGAAACGCACGGTTAAAATGCATGATGCACGTCTCCCATAGTTTTATCTGTGTTGTCACACTGTCCTTTTTATGCAGCTGATAGTTGCTGTATTTTGCTCTCAAATTTGTTACAGGGACCAAGATCAAGTCCCATCACACTTAGATGTTTTGGCTGTCTGACACAGGCTCCTGGTCTTTAGCCCCAAGCTCGCTAGTTTACTTGGTCCTTTTCCTGCTCAGTCATGACTGAGCAATGCCAGAGATTCTCCCAAGTGAGCTAGCAAATTAAGAAATTTATTTAGAAGTTTGATGTAAATCCAAGTGTTGTAAAAATTAAAAAGCTGTCTTGAAGACAGACTGTGGCAATAAACAAATAAAGAGCCAGAGCAACAAAATATGACAAAGTATCCAAGGCTGGGTTAGGAACACTTTTCTCCCATGTTATCTAGCAAATTGGAAAAATCAGCTTTCCAACTCATCACCACTGGAAAGTACTATTATTTTCTTCAAAATGCTTATAAGCTTTCTCTTTCAAAATTGCCTGAAGTCATTGGATTACATGTGTTTCTTTTCACATAAGTGTTTATTAAAACATTATACTAAAGCTCCCATAAGCAAAAGTAAATTTTGTTCCATTTCCAGCCTTAATTTAGCTACCACTTTACATTTTCTATTCTTCATCATGATATGAATTTTAGCTACTAAAAATCAACTTTTCAGTGGCTTAATACACAAAGCCATCTTAAATCTAGGAGTATCTATAGGGATTTAAGGTACTATTCAAATGATTTGGCAAATGACTACCATTATCCTATTAAAGCTCTAAAATACATCTAAAATAAGTCACAGCAAAAAAAATATCTAAAGAGCTATAAATTTGCCAGATGTTTTGTTAATTGGTAGTTAATAACAAATTTGACAATTAGAAAATGAAATATATATCTATAAGAATCATAAAAATGATAAGTGAATCTTAACTGTGGTTGTATTAACATTAAAAGTTTTTCTATCTGATTTTGATTCTTTCTCTTGATAGCAGATGATCACAGAGGGAAAGAAATTCCCTTGACTATGAAAACCAAAATTTCTTTCAAAATATTTTACTAACAAAGAATGCACTATATACTATAAATGCTGTACAACTGCTTTATACTATTGATACATTATTTTTATAGCTCAATTTAGAAGAGTTCATTTTTGTTTGTCTGGTTCCTAAATAGGTGCATCAGCTAAATGTCTTAAGTAGAAATAAGTGTCTAGAATCTGCCCGTTACGGTTTGATTTTTCTTCCCATACTCAAAAATATTTTAAATTGTGTTGCCAATCTCATATTTAATTACTTTTCTAACACAAGTTGGAAAAATGGGTAAGAAATAGATATGCTTCATTTTTCATAATCTCATTGTGCCTTCACATTCCAAGTTTGGAAAAATGGGTAAGAAATAGATATGCTTCATTTTTCATAATCTCATTGTGCCTTCACATTCCAAGTCCCAATTCTAGATGTCCTTAAAACTTAAAATCATAGAATTAATAATCATTCAGTTTGGGTCAACTTTTATGGGATTTCTTGTTCATTTTATATACATATAAGCTGCTTTGTTCTTCAAATGATGTTAAAATCTCATTTAGATCAATGAATTAAAGTACTTTGACTAGTGAACTTCAGACTAAGAATACTAGAGAATACACATTTGGTTCTGCACTTTTAAAGAGAGTTAATGATTGCTAATTTCCCCTCTAAGTTTTCTTTGGCTATTTCCCATTTTATATTAGTCAAAGCTCCTCTTATCTACCTTGGAAAATGAAGAATTATATCTATGAAATATATCAACAGTAGTAGAAGATAGAGGGAATACAATGGATCTGAGTGATATTAGGCCCTGAGGACACACCGAAGTATAAAAATGGTCTTTGCCCTAGAGAGATGTTGGTCAAGCTAAGTACATATTTAGATATGGGTCTCTCTAATCATCTCAATGCCACTGGGGTGGGAAGCCATTTAAAAACAACCCTCCTCCCTCCTACCTTTCAGACTAGGGGGAATGTCTAATGTGGTTACATTGTTTGATTCTAGCCACTTCCATAATAACCACTACAACTTTCGTTTCCCCATGGGGTTATAACTCCTTTGATTGTATGCACCACACCCAACTGCATCCTCCTATTCTGTTACTAAATGCTCCACAAGTCACTTTCTTGCCTGTTTGTTTTTGGCTAAAGCTATGGAAAACATTAAATACATTTTCAGATCCCTATATTGTAGAAGAGAAATGTTAAGAGAGAAACCACTTCCTATTACATACAATAAAATGACTTAAAATTGATGCTTTAGTCTAATTGAGGAACTAAGTATTAATACCATTTTTTTAGTCTAAAGCTGTAATGTCAAGGGCAAGGTAGAGAAAAGAGTAAGAAAAGCAGAAATGAAAAAGAATAAAAGGTTGAAATATCAAATCAGTGGTTCTTCAGGCTTTAGAGAGCAAGTAAGGCAAGCACATGACAATCTCCTGGGGAGCATTTTAAATCTGTACATATTGTCTACACTTCCCTTTTTCCTCCTTTCCCCATTTCCGCCTATTGAGAACCACCACATCTATTACAAATTAGAACCAATCTTCCATAATTACCTCAAGTGTCCAGGTCCAGAGACTAGCATCATGGGCATCACCTGGAAGCCTATTAGAAATGCAGACTTTCAGACCCCACCCAGACTCACTGAATTAAAATCTGCATTTTAACAAGATCCCCACATGATTCAAATGCACATTAAAGCTAAAGAAGCACAAGTGGAGAGTACCTCTGGCTTGTTCAGAATGATTACCTAGAGGTTCTTTCCTTGGCTTTTTAATAAACTAACATTTTTAATAAAGCTAACATTTATTGAGCACATACAATGTGCCAAACAATATTCAGCCTTTAAATACTGTGTTTTATTTAATCCTCACAACATCCCTATATAATAGTCACTGCCTTACCCCCATCTTATAGATTGGAATACTGAGTAATAATGAGATAAGTAGCTTACCCAGATGTGGTAACTGGTAGTCAAGATTTAAACACAAATGTTGATTCCTGTGCTCTGAGCCGCCACCCACACTGTCTGCTCTACACTAGGCTGCCTGCTTTTGAAGGCCAATTAATTATTTGATAATTTATTTAAAGTTATAACTGGAAATCAAGTTCTGTTTCCCTCATAGAAAAAAACAAGAGGTCCTCCATTTTGGTTAACATTTGCCTGTCATCTTACCTTTAACTGCAATAATGAAGAATTCTAGAAATTCCTTCTTTAGTTGGGAAATAAATATGAAAACTATGACAGCCCATTATTTAAAACTTAAGGTCTGATATCTCTATTTTCCCATAACTTACCTGAAATTTACTTTTTTTTTTCTACTGTTTTGTGTTCTGATGAACTTTTTTTTTAAAAGTTCTTGAATTGAACAAGACATTTCCTACATATATAAACTGTTCATCTTTCCAACTCAAATTATATATCACTCTTTCAGCTTTTAATATAAACACTTATTTACCTATAGGTAGAGTTTACAAAACTTTAGTTGAATATAGTTACTCATCAGTCACTCTGCAAACAAGGGTGACTTATTTTAAGCCAGCGACTCCCCAAATGATTTAGTCTCTGAAAGATTTCTCCCAATGCGTACAGATTGAGAGCTGTCAGTTGGATCTGGTCAAATGTCTGTTGCTTTGACAGGGCCTCATTGATGTTGGTCAAAAGACTGAGGTGAGTCTGGGCTCCTTGTGATCATGTTTGAGAGGAGAGGTGTGTCAACGGGACTGAGCAGCCATGATTTTCTCCGTGATAAAGGGGCATCCTTAGGAGACAGAATTTCACCAGCTGCTTAGATCTAGAACTTTCGGCAGTGCTAACAGTACAGCGTCTACCTTGTAAGTTATGGCTGAGGGCGAAATCAACCCAGCGATGCCATAAAGCCAAGCAGCAAGGGAACTCGTGCCCAGGAGACATCCTGCATATTAGCAGGCAGAGTTTCTTAGGGCTAATAAATGATAAAGTACTAGTGATTCTCTCATGACCCTTTACAGTCCTGCTTGTCTCACTAACCCCAAATATCTGTGACTGTGGCTGAATTTAATCTGCACCAGGTTTTTTCCTATATAAATTGAAAAAACATCTCACAGCATTTCTTCTAGTAAACTTCATACGTTTACAATTTTATTATCACACACAATTTTCTTCACTTTTTGACCCAAACTCTTATTGTTACACAATTCAAATGCATCTTACATGCTTCTAAATTATGTGGGATGCCGC
This sequence comes from Balaenoptera physalus, assembly GCF_965194825.1. Lineage (NCBI taxonomy): Eukaryota > Metazoa > Chordata > Mammalia > Artiodactyla > Balaenopteridae > Balaenoptera > Balaenoptera physalus. The sequence continues at coordinate 30,682,635 of NC_138891.1, forward strand.
TAGAACAAGAATGTTCCATTAACCCAGCTTTAATAATCTAATTCTCTTTCCATTCAAGTGATGTCACTTCACATAAAACACACTGTACCATGATGTCTTCCAGCACTTAACCTTCACACAGTTAATTACTGCCACTTTATCAGGAATGGAAAAGAATCTGATGTGATTCCTACGTAATGATTTCCTGAATGTGTCCTAGTGTTTGATCTACTGGGTTAACAGAATGGATTTTTGAGAGAAATACAAATCTACTCTTTTAAATTCCCATTACATTAAGCCACATGATGAAATATTATATAGTCATTATATATTTTTATATAAATATATTTTAAAACATTTAGTGACAAGGAAAGATAATCACAAGTAAATATAGCAACATATAAAACATAGATCGAGCGAGAGACTGTGTGTGTGTATGTGTTTGATAGATTCTTGTCAAGCTGCCATTAAGGTCTTACTTGGGTCACTGGTATTCTAATGAAAATAGTTTAGTTATATTAGCACTGATTTGTGAGTAAAATCACCGATATATTTTTTAAATGCCTGCATATTTGCGGAACAGATAAAAAACACCAGGAAAAATATATAACAAATCTTAAACGCTTTTGAGGATTATTAAGATCAAGGCTAAGATCAAAGGTGACTTTTTTCTTTCCCCCTTTTTTTTTTTGCATGTGCTTTCAAAATTTCCTATAATGAACCTCTATTATACTTCATACTTTCTGTTTATCTTGGAATTTCTTTTCCTTTCCTTCCAACTCACTCTAGATTTCAGATCGTAGATGCTACTGTTAACCCTCTGGAGAATGATACTGGCAAGTCAGCCCTGTCTCTATTTTTTTTGTCCCTAAGGTACACTAGAGCCTTACAAGAACCCACAGATTTTACACCAGAGTGGTATTTTATAGGAAGAATCATCTAATGGGAAAATCTTTGCTATAACAACAAAACCACCAAAAAATTGGGATAAAAATAGATCCTTCTAATACCAAAATTCTCCTACATCTCCTGTATCACAATGTGATAGTAATAGCTGGTGTACATTGTTGTTTAAAAAAAAAAAAAAAAAGCAACCTCTACACAGTCTTCTTGAATAACTCTTTAACTTTAAAAAATTTCCTACTTAAAAAAATCCCCAAATCTATAATGAAAAATATTGATGAATTTGGCTACATTAAAAAAAAAAATTGAAATGGTTGTATATTAAAAAGCACCATAAACAAAGTCAAAAGATAAACAGGAACTTGGGAAAGCTATTTGCCACACATTACATGTAAAATGCCAATTTTCAACATGAGCTCTTTAAAATGAGAAACAATGAACAACCCAATGGAAAAATGAGCAAAGGCCATGACTGGGCAAATTAGTAGATAAATGACTACAAAAAATAAGAAAACAAAAAGAAGCTCAACCTCATTCATAACTAAAGAAATGCAAACCAAAACAGATATATACTTTTCACTTATCAGACAGAAAAAAATTTAAGATTTGATACAAGCCAGATTTTTGGTATCATAAATTCATGTAACCTTTATAGAGGACATTTTGTAAGTACCTTTCAAAAACTTAAAGTGTATAAACAATTTGCATCAACAATTATATTTGGAACTTATTCTACCTATATAATCATATAAGTACAAAAATGCAAATGTATAAATATGATCATTGGGCTTTTTTTTAAGCATCCAAAAAGGGAAATTGGAAAAACAAAACAAAACAATGACCTTACAGCCCATAATAGGGGCTGGTTAAATAAATTATCATATTTCAGTGCAATGAATGGAATACTATATAGCTATTAAAATGAATGAGTTAGATTTATGTATACTGATATAGAAAGTTCTGCTAGCATATTATTAAGTTTTAAAAAAAAGAAAGCAAGGCACAGAACATATAATGTATAAAATGAAAAAACATGGATATACACATTTATATGCATGTATATACATTTTTTAAAGTCCTAGAAGGGTACATAAGAAACTATTACTAGTAAGTATCTCTGGGAAGTGGATCTGGAGAGACAGAGTTAAGAGACGTGTACTTTTGTTTTATATGTTTCTGTAAGTTGACACTTATATCACATGCATCTATTACTTCAATGAAAGATTAAAACTGAAAACATCTTTTTAAAAGATTCTTTTTCAAAATTATGGTACAATAACACTTGTATAAGCTCTAGAATCATATCAAAGCTTAACTGTAAATTCCCAAGTAAAAATCTAATCTATTAGGATATTTCTTATATTTAGTAGTTATGTCTACAGAAATGCCTTAGAAGATGGCACTGTTTTTGACCCAGAAACATTCTTTTACTCCTTCTCTAGTGTTCATGTACAAGGGCGTGAGGGAAGGTGTTGACTATAAGGAGGAACAGGACCAGGTCCTGTGACAGACAGCCACTCAGTAGAGCCCAAGTCTATATAAGGAAGAATATGTTCTTGATATCAACCAGGTGACTTCATTACCTTCAAAAACTTTCTTAAGATGTAGTGTTAATGCTTATTTTATAAATTAGAAAATTAAAATCTGACCATATTCAGTGAGTCACATTAATCTTTTTTTTCTTTCCAGATTTGATACATGATAAATTGGTCTAAAATGGCTGAGGTTGTATCTGAATAAGTCACTGAAGCCACCCCAGAAGGTCTGCATCCAGGTAAATGTCTTACACCTATAACGTTGTATCTGTCAGTAGTTTTCTCTAACGTGTCAACAGTGAAGGTAGCACAAAAAGCCACATATGCCATTGTCAGGTGACAGGAACAGAGGAAGCAGAAAAGAATGAAGTTCCAGTCTTACCCCATCCCTTCCAATATACAGCTTAAAAACATATATATTAATATGATTTTCAATATAAACAGTGTCAGAATTACCAAGATATTCATGTATTGATGATAAACCACGTGACAGATTTGCAAACCCTTGGCGAGGATCTCCTCATGGTCATAGGCGATTGCTCTGAGCATTGCGTTCCATGCTACCTAGGGCTTTAGCAGGGCCAGGAGGGAAATGACTGTGCTGTCTCATCAGCCGCCAAACGGGGAATTGGGGCTCTGTGATGCCCCAGCACTCACTTCTAGAGGCGGGCATATGTCTAAACACCATAAACCTTGAAACTACCTGCTCACCTTCAGAAAACCCGAATGTCTCAGAGTCTCATTCTTACAAAAGTCTCTCTTACTCCAATAAGATATAGGAAAAGGGGCTCTGAAATTGGATATAGAGGTACCCTTTAATTCCCATGCAGTTTAACCCCCTGGTAGATGTGAGTCCTGTGGAGTCACACAGCGGGGCATTACACTCAGAACCTCAGAGGGCAGCTAGAGACTGCTCTGTTGGTCCAACTCCTATCACATAGGCCTGTATGATACTTTTCGTAAAAAGACTCCTGGATTTACCTGGCTAGCAGGATTTTTTTCTTCTGACATAAATTCAGCTCAAAAAACAAGCCCTCAGCTTCCCAAATTAACAGGGGAGACACTCCCTAGTTCCTCTAAGGAGAATGAAAAGAGTAGCTTGTCCCCTTCTGAATATGTTGTGATTGCACTTTATCAAAGTAGAAGGTAGATAAGATAGGTGGTGGGTTACATATGTTAGAGGCGACTAGTCTTTTTGATTGACAAGTAGGAAACACTTGCTGGAAGGCACTCCACAGTGGTGTTAGGCAACTATTTAGGACCGCTTTAATCTTGGAGACAAAAATAGTAACATTCTACAGAGTTCTGCCACTGGAAATCTGTAGGGGTTTTTTTGTGAGGTGTAGTTAAACCTAGGAAGCTGAGCTGTGCATGTTTCCAGCAAAAATCCAGCTCTGGAAAACGTACATTAAAATCTATTAAATTGGGCTTCCCTGGTGGCGCAGTGGTTGAGAATCCGCCTGCCAATACAGGGGACACGGGTTTGAGCCCTGGTCTGGGAAGATCCCACATGCCGCGGAGCAACTAGGCCCGTGCGCCACAACTACTGAGCCTGCGCATCTGGAGCCTGTGCTCCCAACAAGAGAGGCCGCGATAGTGAGAGGCCCGCGCACCACGATGAAGAGTGGCCCCCGTTTGCCACAACTAGAGAAAGCCCTCGCACAGAAACGAAGACCCAACACAGCTAAAAATAAATAAATTAATTTTAAAAAAATCTATTAAATCAGTTAGGAAGACACCAAGACTGGAAGCTTTCTTTTGCATCCTAAGCGTACTGAACAGAAGGAGCTCTTTGTCTGTAATACCCCGTCAGCCTTAGAGCAGAAGAATTGGGACAGTAATACGGGGGGTTCCTACTGGAAATGATTCTTAGACCATCCTCTCTTCTCCTGTATTTTGGAAGCCCCTCGGTTTCTGATTAACATTCCCATATTTGTAGCAAAATTTTCCAAATAACTGTGACATTTTGCTTACAAATAAGAAAACACTGAACAAAAACATTGTGTAAAATTTTAAACTTTTTCAAACCTTTAAGGTTTAAATGAATGAGCAAAACATACTTAATTCTAAGAAGTTTTTTTTTGTTAAAGAACTAATGCCATACCAATTCTGCCACTAACTAGCAACTTTGCCTTTGGTTTCCTGTGAAAGAATCTTCAAGGCCCCATCCCAATCCATGGTCACTATACTGAAATACAAAAAGTGTTTTCTAAGGGCCTTCTGAACTTTGTATTGTCACTTTAAAGCTTTCACCAACTTACAACTACAGAACTTTGATCTCTTATTGATTTAAACCAGTAATGTGTAAACAGCATTTCAGAGCTTGTTTTATTGAACCAAAAATATTTAGATTGAAATCTACTTATGAAAAATGGGAAAACCTGGTTCGGACATAGACTAAAGAACATGTTCAGTGGCTTAAAATCTTTGGTAACCATTTGCCCCATGTGGCTATTTAAATTAATTATAACAAATGAAATTAAAAACCGAGTTCTTCAGTTGTACTAGCCACATTTCAAGTTCTCAATAGACACATGTAGTTAGTGGCTACTGTATTGAATAGCAAAGATATAGAACATTTCTATCACTATGGAAAGTTATATTAGACAATACTATCATAAACAAATTATTAATAATGCAGTGGACGTCCACTGCTACTTGGCAAGAAAGTTTTGTGCTCTTTTATACTTATTTGGAAATTTTTAAATATTTTTTAAATTCCAGTTTTCTCAGTTGTAGGTTATCTGGTGTATAGTTAGTTCTCACAAGCCCCTTTTTCTTTTTCCTATTTGCCTGTTAAAATATGTGGAATTAAATGTTTTACTTAAATATTTACTTAAATATTTTATGTACTCTTCTAAAGTTAGAGGTTTTCGTTTCCTTAAAAATTGTGAAAAGTGGTATACACAATTATGTTGAGCTAATACATGGCTGTTGGCTTTTTTACCTGAATCATTGACATCTTCAAGTAAGAAAAACTAGAAAAGATGTAGGATCATTTTTAAGGCCAATATTTTTTCTTTATTGTTGATATTCTGTTAAGATTTTACTTTTCCTACAATGATAGATGTGTCTCAATTATACTGACTTAACTAAAGTTGATTTATGTTTTTTAAGCAATTGGAAAGCCAAGCAAAATAACTATTAGATCATTTATTTCTTTTTCTCTTTTTTTATGGAAATGTGTAATATTTTGATTTCAAAATTGTATGTATCACAGATAACAATATTTTGTTTATCATTTTAAATAATATAATCACCCCCTTTTACAGTGTATTCTTAAACTTCTTAGTCACGATTTTTCCACTAATACAATCCTGTTATTTAACATCAGTCTCAATTACTTTCCAGTCACTTATACCTAGTAGTTCAATTAAATTTGGTTCCTGGACTAATGGTTGTACGTTACACAAGGCAAGAAATTAAAAACAAACTTATCTTTGAGTTATTGAAGTATCAAGGATTTGAAATAGCTATATAACTAGCTGAGAAAAAGGCATATAAATATCCAGCCAATATTCCCTTTACAGATTTAATAGTATCATTTTTCAGTGAAAGCATAAATAATAGAAGTTTGGACCCAGTTTGGAACTGTTAAATATGAATCCGAGTCTCACCAATGAAAAAAAGGCAAAGTAAAGGTTAGCCACTTGTGGAGCTGTTTTTTTTTTTTTTTCCAATAAACCAAAAAAATAGCTTTCTTTATAAAATAACAGGTTTACTCCAAATAACCTACTATTCACACAGTTTATCTACAGTAACATTGTTCCTAGGTTTAAATAATATAGCTAGATATGCTCAACATACAACTATGTAGGAGATTCTAATTTAAATTGGATTACTATTAATACTTTTAACAATTAAAAGAGCTCAGAGAATTAGCCTCTAAATTTAGAGGTTCTGTTTTGCTGGCAGGAAGAACTTTTCACTAGTACCAAAAGTGCTGTCATCCTCTCCCTTCAACTAGCTAGTCACTCCTTTTAAGACTCTTGAGATGATTTGGATGTAGAGGAGTCATTTTTTTTTAATTCCAGGAAGATCTAAGATATCTCAGAAATGGAATAGTACAGTGCAGACCTGGCAGAAGGTAACCAGTTATCTGGAACTAGGTCTTTGGCATCTTTCCAGATTTGGAACAAAATACTGGACTCTCCCTGGGCATCCCTGAGACAGCAGGAGCAATGTCATACTGCAAGTCCAAAATCCAATCAGGAGCAGCCTTCCTTCTCCTCTTATCCAGGCGAAGCCAAAATACTTCTGCACACAGCATGGGTCACCATAAAAAGCAAACAAAGCCACTGTAGATAAAACCAGGCAGTGGGTAAGGCTGTCTTTTGACCTAGAGTCTGAACCTTGGCTCCTCAGCGATGCTCCAGGCCAAAGAGCAAGAACAAGACGGGCATTTTGCTGCCTCTTGGTCCCTCCAGTGCGGTCAGTGTACACAGCAGGAGGATAAAACAACTCAGTATCTTCCTTAACAATGCAAAGAAGGAAATCCAACCTGCTTTGGCAGTGTGAAAGCAATGCAAATTTGAGTCATTGATGACGATAGCTTCTTATGTGATATAGAAGTTTATTCTGTAACACTAATGGCCCAGCCATATTTTATTCAACTCTAAACCATTAATGAACACTCATCTTCATTTTACATAGAACATATTTATCTATACACAACTGAACAAATAGGGAATGTTGGAAATGGCCCTGTGAGAAGTACTGGCCCACAGTGCATCTGCTTGGTTTGGGGCAACTGAAGTAGTTAGTACAGGCTCCCTCTGGATTTCTGCTAGAATTTTGATTTAATTAGATCGATGAATTAGACACATAGCATCTGAATTAAAGAGTGAGAAACACAATATGAACCAATTAAGTGAAGGAAAAATTTACTATGAATAAAATAATAAATGTCAATAAATTTAAAAATTGACTTTAGTTTCCTTTATATGACAAATGTAACAGACCTAATTTGACATCTTAAAATGAAGAGATCTATTTGTAATCTATTTTGTGATTTTTATCTTCTTAGGAGTATGTTTTGATATCTTTAACCTTCATATTTAATTTTTTTTTCTTTTATCAGTTTCTATGGTGTAAACATCCATCAATCCATATTGGTTGACATATATATATATATATACATATATATATATATATATATATATATATATATATATATATATATACACATATATATATATGTATATATATATATATCTCAAGAGAAAGTAATGCTGCAATCCTTCTCGGCAATTTATTCTGACAATTAAGAACCCTTAAGCTAAATAGAATAATTCATTTCACAGGAAACTCTTATTCAATATGTATAATTAGTTTTAGTTAACTTTATTAATGAAATGTTGCAAATCAATTAGGCTTGCAATAATCAGATCCTGAGGACCCAAGAGGGGCCATTTCCCTCACAAGAGGGGAAGGTGATATACAATTTAGTTGGGAAGCAAATGTAATTAGATTTGATCAGTTGAGTATTCCTGTCCTGATGTGGAATTAGGCACATACCCAAGCCTGAGTTTATAGTTGGAAAGAGGTAGAAAAAACAGCATGACTTAGAAAAATGTCGTCATGGTCCTATTGACCACAAACTAACAGCCAAAGTGGGCCTTTGAAACCACAGGTAGACAGGTTTTCTTCCGACAGGGCTATGTTTACATTTGTTTTTCAAATCTGAATGCCTTTAAGTAGAAGAGTACATGAACTCAACTATTTGTCACTCCTTAATGGTGCTTCACGCATTTATCTAACTGCCTAAATCCTGATGGCATTTCAGTTTGCAACTATTGTAACCTAGAAGTTTATTATTGAACAGGTGTGGGGTAACCCTAAAGTTTCTTTCTTCTGACTCTAAAATAAGAATATCAAAGAAATGTCATGACAGTAAAAAAGTCTTCTGAATGAAAATTATATTAAACACAAGGTATTCCTATTTAGGGCTGCAGTTTGCAACAGATTCTGCTGTTATTCACTCAATAAGTATTTTTATTGGACACCTACATGCCAGTCACTGTTTTCAGCATTAAGGACAAAGTGTGAGCAAAGCAGACAAAAATCCCTACCCTCATAGAACTTACATTCTAGTGCATGTAGACAGAAAAACAAGTAAAGTATATATGTTGGATGGCATGAATAATGGAAATAGAATGTGGAAGCAGCGAGGGAGAAGGGTGCAGTTTTTAAGGGGAGTTTAGGGAAAGCCTGCTTAGTAAGAAGGAAGGCACTATGTGGACATCTGGAGAAAGATGACTGTATGGAGAGAGCAGAGCAAATGCAAAGGCCCTGAGGCAGCACTATACTGGCATATTCGAGGCACAGCAAATAGGCCAGTATCCAAAAAGCCAGTATTGAAGGGTATAAACTGACAGGTAGACTAGAGACATATTTAGAATGGATGCTAGAAGAGGGGAACAAATGAAATTTTTAAACTGAAATGGTTTAAAGATTGAAAATGCTTTGAAATATAGTGAAATATTTTCACACAAGAGATTTTAAGAAGAAGTCAGGTCCATGATTCAATCCCCAGTGACTGGTTCAGTAGCCATCATAGTCAGGGGCTACGTCTAGAACTCTAATCACTAAAAACCTGCATTTGATGTCAGTTCCTCCTGGACAACCAAATGACTTGTTTGGCACCTTTGGTATACCCCAAAAACATTTTGCCTATCACTGACCTATAATCCCATGTCTCTGGGCCTGAAAATAAAACTCCCTGTAACAGAGTCCGTGGTGCACGACATTGCCATTAGATTATTTTTAGTGAAAGCTTTGCCTCCTGACACACATACACTGATGAACTTAATAATTCCTGGGGCTACCACTGAATGCAAAATGACTTCATATACTGGTTATTCCATTTAAATTATTTTATCTTCAAGTCCAACAAAAAGAAAATTCTAAATAAAAAGATACATTTGGGATTGTATATGTGGCATCCATCCACATATAACTGAAATAAAATTATTTAATGGAAAATTTCAAATTCAGCCACCTCTAAATATGTAAGATAGTCTGAATGAGAAGGAACAATTCTGACTTTGTATTATTTTTTAGTGGTAGTGTTTTCTCATAATCCCATGCCTTTTTCCTGTCCTGCTATTCTTCAAGGTTTCCTAATGAGAATTAGAGAACAGGCATATTTAACAATCTGTATTTGCAGGTTGTAAACAAGAAAATGAAGACTAATAGTTTCTCTCCTGCTAATTTGATTTTCTACAGCTCCTCTCCTACCAGCTTAGGCAAAGGACTTAGTTACTATTTCCAGCAGATGGGGCCAAGGAAAAGACAATCATCTGTGATGTCATGCTTCCCCCAAATAGGCCAGCTGCCTTTCAGGCCTCGGTTAGAGACTTCCCCAAAGTAAGAAATGAGAAGTGATCATGAACCGAATGAGGAAAAAATGCAATTTCCTTTATTCTAGAAAAACAGTACTCAGTGGCTGGTTCACAATGCTACAGTAAAACATTTTCATACATTTCTCCTGCACATGTGGAGAGTTATAAGGTATGCACTTAGAAGTAGAAATGCTGATTTGATTTCCAAAGTGGTGGTGATAGAAGGAGGCTTCTGGAAACGGGGTTGTGCTGAGTTGACAGAAAGATAAAGGATTCAGTCCTTAACTGGTTATATGTGACTGGCTCTCTAAGCTGAAATATAACCCAAAAAGAACTTCTTCTGGTACAATTCCAGGTCCCAGGGCTAGTTAATGGTACAAATAGTTATTTATATACAACTATACAGGAACGTATTTCCCAGGACCCCTCTTATCATTGACATCTCATGAAATCAGCCCTGCAAAAGAACTAACATTCTGAGAACATACAACACATAACTTTAAATGAGGAAATTTCCTTTTCTCATGCAAAAGCATGAAAGTTGGTTTGAATTGACATGGACTTCTGTAAAGGCGAGGGCCTGTGATTTCAGGAAGCATGTATCTCTTTTGAAACTCTAGTGTGTCCTTGGAAATTGCTGCATAAAGGCCAAACTGCCAAAGTCTAGTCCTTCTCCTCTGAGTAAAATCTTTTGGTTGTAGGTCAGTAGCTGGTCTTTGTTCTCCTCAGTGCCTGTTGCAAAACACCGCAATTTTCATTCTAAACCCCAACAGTATTAAGAAGACAAGTTGAGTTAAAATAATGCCTGTAATTTAACAAGTATTCTGTCCCTAATAAAAAGCTAGTTAGTCACAGCTTCCTTCAAATTCCTCTCCCCCAGATTTTTCTCCTGAAAGGAGATACTAGACAGCATTTTAGGGAAAACAAACTTTTGTCAATTGCTAAGGATAAGGTAATAAATAAAAGGGTTAAAAATAGATGTCAATCGCTAAGGATAAGGTAATAAAAGGGTTGAAAATAGATGTCAATCGCTAAGGATAAGGTAATAAAAGGGTTGAAAATAGCATTTTAAGCATCATGTTTTTTCTTTAAATTCCCTGAGGTTGAACAGATTCTTAACTTCATTTTTTTAACTGCCCTGAAAATAGTTTGTCTCTAGTTGACTCTTGTTCAGGGCAATGTTATATCTTCTTAATCTAGTAGAGTCACAAATTTAAGTCATCATCCTGAGCAAGTAATTGAAATGGTACAATCTTCTCACTCAAAAAATATAAAAAATAAAAAATAAAAAATCCAGGAATGAATCATCCTTAAAACTCTCCCAACTTGCAGTCTAGTTTCATGGGTGAAAACTTTGGGAGACCAGTTTGGGAAGCAACCAGAGCCTGGTAGTTTCATACACTTGATCTTATCACCTTCTCACAACAACACTTAAAAGTAACTAGGATTAAAAAAATAAACTTGTTATTTAATATGGTAATAAAGTGTTTTTATGTGGAAAAATAAATAAATAAAATAAAGTATACCTCAGTAAACCTGAAAACAAAAAAGTAACTAGGATTATTGCCATTGTATTATATTGCTATTTTTTTAAATGCAGACACAAAGAGAATGTAATAGTTAACATCTATTAATTGGACACTTAGTTGGGTCAGGCACTGGGTTAGTGACTTTATCTCCATTTTCTTACTTAATTCACAAAAACAAAACAAAACAAAACAAAACTACAAGCTAGGTTTTCTTATTGGCTTCATTTTTTCACAGACAGTGAGTCTAAGGGGCCCATCTTGCTAACCAATACCAGGACAAGAACTGGAATTTTGGGCTGACTCCAAAGCCCTCGTTCTCATTTCTCTCCCAGATGTAACCCATCAAATTCTTCAAAGCCTGAGATCTTCCTTTTTTTCGATTAACTGCTACACTAGCAGCATTTTTTTTACATATATCTATACAGGCGAACACTGTGCTAATATTTAATTATAGGTTTATACTGATGTTGGATGCAAGTATAAGCTAGCATCATTTTGAATAATAGTAGAAGAGTCAGGAGCTCTGAAAGTAATGTTCAGGATTGGGTAAAGCAGATATTTTTGTCACATTTCAGTGAGAAAATTAATTCATATGCCACCAGCCATTTGCAGAAATGCAACAGGAAATGAAAAACTTAACTACTTTAAATAATGTGGTCTGTAATACAAATTATTGCACTGTGAATTAGTTTCCTTCTGCTGTAGAACTGATCATTTGGATTATATAGACAAGCGGTGTAAGACATTACTAAAATTATCCTTGAATCCTAGCTTTGAGATCTATATAAAACACTAGGCAGTTTGCCTGAGAATACATAGAAAACACTTTTTTAAAGGATTGGGATGGGTTATTTTCCCTTCTGTAAAATATTAGCCTTTGAAATGAACTCAGCTGATCTGCTAAATAACATTTGCAAATTGTTGTGTTTTAATAAAGTGACAGACTGAGAGAGAAGCCACACTAGACCTGCTTATGATTCTGGAGGTGTTACAGACCAGGAACATTATGCAATAATGCCTTTTAAAAGAAGGGAGCCACTTAGCTTTACACCTTGCCTGGCAACAAATGTAGCCACTTACTCCAAACTCGGGGGTAATTAGCATCTATGAAAATCCAGCATCTAAATCCCAAACCCCTGGCGCAATACATACTCAGTAAATTACAGTCTTTTACCTCTAGTATTTTCAACAATTCCATTTAAGTATGTGAATATATGAGTGTGTGGTGTTTTAGGAGACCTGCTCTATAATGCTATGGAAAGATTTCATCACTATTAATCAGGTATGCAGTAAATGGGACACCTCATTTTTTCGATTTCTGGAAGGCTCAGAGCCTTTGCTGCTGCTGGCAGAAGGCAGACCCAAATGCGCTATGCTAGTGAAAAATCCCCGGCAAACATGGAACCCAGTGAAAATTTGGGAGACGCAACTTGCTGTCGCTACCACTGGCAATCATCACCACTATTACAGCTTTAATCAGGCAAGCCCAGGCTCATGCATTTGTTTATAAAGCTGCAGCAAAGCCTTATAAATTAAGCCTGAAAGAACATTAAGTTTTAGTCTAATCTTGGATCAACAAGAAATTCTTATTTAAAAACCTTCATAAAAGTAGTCAAATTGGTGTTTTAAGAACTAAACAGAATTACATTGCTTTAACTTTTCTTTTGTTGCAATAGGAAAATAAATGCTTTAAAAATTAAAGTTAAAACACAGAGATCTTAAAATATGTTGGGGGAAAAACTATTTTACAGAAAATAAATTTGTCCCCTGGATTTGTAACTGGCTGTTGATTTCCGTGTTTCTGAGTGTGAAGGTGTACTGTCTCCTAGACAGAGCAGGGAAGACTTGGTACCCTTCTGAATGAAAGGGTTCCTATTAGCTTTTCTCCTTCATTTCCTAAAGTGTTGTGATTTTTATTCCCTGGTGTTATGTTTTTAAAAGATTTTAAATCCTAAAACATAGAAATAGGTGTTGAAATTGAGAGCTGAAAGTCTCAACCAGTTGGGTATGATTTTTTAAAATAGGTAATACAGACCTCTAGTGGTTGAACAGTTTGAAAGCCTCTGCAAGAAGAGGAAATTGTGCATCAGGTGCTTGCATTTTAAAGAGGAAAAACTGTTGCTAGTTACAATTACAATGCAAAATTCACATAGTTCATACAAATCAAAAAAAGGTAATACTGTGCAGCAAGGGAAGATGGAGCACTTCCCATCCTTTTAGGTGCTCTCAATTCTCCCAAAACAAGCAAGGACCCCCCCATCAAAGTCCCAGCAAGAAGTCTGGATCTGTATTGGTTTTCCTCTGAAAGATTAACGTCCAATTCACTTGTTATATGAATGGAGCTGGCAGATATTTGCGTTATGTAAAAATAGATTTTATTTTCCTTGGCACACAGTTTTGCCTCAATGAGACTCTTCTTCCTCTAAACTCCAAGGGCTCCGCGTGAAAATGCAAGAGCCTCTCACACAGCCACTGCTTGCCTGTCCTCTCCCAGGTTCTCTCCATGGGGACAGCCACACTCCACTGGACTGGGGCTCAGTGACTGGGGTGGTTCTCCATCTCTATGAGGGGCAAACTATTGGATCCATGTACAAGCTTCGGTGATTATTAAATGTCTCTCTAGACCAGCGCTTCTCAAACATGAATAGATACACAAACCACCTGGAGAATCTTGTTGACATTCAGATTCTGACTCAGTAGGTGTGGAATGGGGCCTGAGATTGCTTTACTAGAAAGCTCCCAGGTGATGCTAATGCTGGCATCCAGGACCACAGCCGGGAGCGGCGAGGAGACGCTGTAACATCTCTAATTTTTTATTACACTTTGTGTTTCACTCATTTCTTAATCTTTCTCTTCTTTTTTACTTCAATGGCATCTCAAAATTTAATTTTTGACTTTATATAACTTTTAAAGTTCTCTTTCACTTGACTATGTACAAAAATCTGTGGGAACCTGTTATTCAAGTATTGTAAAGTTGATCTTACATTTTAAGAATGGATTCAGTGTCATCTGTTTAGTTTGGTGAGTTCATGGTGGTTGTGAGCACCTCTCTAGCACTTGAAGTAATTAGGCATTTGTAACCACAATTAAATACCTGATTAGCCATACTGGGAGAGTGGGTGAGATCAGGTTTTGTGCGTGCTGAAAAACTACTAAGGGCCCAAGGTAATATCCACATCGTAAAATCAGGCAGAATAAAAAGCACAAGCTGAAACCCTTAAGAGTCAACAGATCAGAGTAAAATATGGGAAGAACATGTCTCAGACAAAATCCATCATCTAAATAAGTTCCTATCATGGCATGTTATCAAGCTTAATTTTGAAATCCATAATTTTAGAACTTATGTCATGGGCTAGTCTTGAAAAGCCTCTTGCAAACTTTTAACATCCAGTTTCAAATCAAAAATAGTATATTAACAGGCTGTAGCATGGAGGGAGTACATAAATTATCATCATTGCCCTGCATGAACAGTAATTCACAGATTTGGCTCAGACACGACTTAGATGAAATAATTAACTATGTATAGTACTTAACAGTATAAAAGTAATTAATCTAGCTGCCTCATACTGGTTTGGCCTAAATAAACATGTAATAAAAAAAAGCCATACGATTTTATTATTTTTTTCACTCACGTTACTACTTTAGTAAGTTGGAATTTTAATATGGCAGAAGAAAGATATCTTTCCCATAAAAAAATAACACTTTCTTTTCAAATGTTAAAGTACAACTATAATCTGAATGAGTTCTGTTTATAATTGTGCACAGATGTTCTCAATTAATAGTATTATGCATTCTGCTTCACAGGAATTTGGCGAACATGATTATTTTAAATTATGGTGTACATAAGAAAAAAATCGATTTTTTTAACCACAAGTCACATAGACTCTGTTGAGGTACTACAGTTGTGTGGCGGTGTAGCTTCGGCAAAATGTTTCAGATAAACTTGTTTTTTGCCCCATGGGTTCTGAGAGGAGACAAGTGGCCTTTGGCTTATAGACCCTTCATCAGCAGGTCCACAAGGTAAAGGGCAGGGTCATTAGTTGGTATGTGGGCAAAAAAATAAGGCAAGTATTCCTGTTTGGGCAAGAGAAAAGAGCTCGGGTGATTTCTGCGGGGGAGAAAGAGGTGCACCCCATGCAGGTCTTTTTTTAAAGTCCACTCTCAACGTATGGCTGCTCCTTTGCCTAATCTTTTTTTTTTTTTTTTTTTTAATATTTATCTATTTATTTGGCTGCTCTGGGTCTTAGTTGCAGCACATGGGATCTTCATTGTGGCACATGGGATCTTTAGTTGCCGCATGTGAACTCTTAGCTGCAGCATGTGGGATCTAGTTCCCTGACCAGGGATACAGCCCAGGTCCCCTGCATTGGGAGTGCAGAGTCTTAGCCACTGGACCACCAAGAAAGTCCCTCCTTTGACTAATCTTATAGACTATAACATGTTCTATATGACTCCATTGCCTAATCATTATATTATTATCCCTATTTCATAAATAGACAAAGAAGAGGAGGAAGCTAAGTAATTCTTCCAAAATTAAATAGCACACAAGATGTAGATCAAACTCAAACCCAGAGACTTCTACTTCCAGCCAAGATGGAGTGAGAGAGATTTACTGTCTTACCAAAAACAACTACTAAAATATTATATATATATATGAATATATACATAATATATATATGAATATATATATATGAATATATATATGAATATATATATATATATATATATATGAAACAATGATTTTCAAGACAGTGGACACCAGGCAGCAAAGGACAGTAGTCTCTGAGGGATAGGAGACAAATGAAGTGAGCCCCAGATCACTGCCTGGAGAAAGTTCCAAGCCATGGCTCAGAAAGGATAATCCAGAAGGAGCTCCCAGGTCTCCCTGAGCTGAGGAGATGGAGCTGGGGGTCCAGAGAGGCAAGGAGCTAGAGTTCACAGAGCAGAGTACCAGACACTAGAGAGCTTAACAAAGAAAGAGCATGGAAATCTGAAAGGTGCCCCCTGTGTTTCAGTGCATGTGAGTGAGTAATCACCCAAAAGGATTAGAGGGCACACTCCGCAGAGATCATCCAGAGCCAGAAAACAGTTGTTGTTCCCACGAGCCAGAGAGGTAAAACTCATAATTCATGGAACATCAGGTAGCATATTCAGAAGGGTTTTGCCTCAAGAATAGGAAAAAATTAGACTAAATGCTTCTCTGGTCCCACCTAACAAAGCTTAAAAGCCAGATCTGAAGGAATCAAACTGTTTGCAAGTAACTTAACTGCTTCCCAGAACAAAGCTGGAGAATTTATATAGGAATACAAAAACATCCAGTATCCAACAAGGTAAAGTTCACAGTGTTTAGCCTCCATTCAAAAATTACCAGGCATGCAAAGAAGCAGGAAAATAAAATCCATAAAAAGAAAAAAATCAATTAATAGAAACAGACCTAGTAACGACACAGATGATAGAATTCGTTTACAAGGCCATTAGAGGACTATAACTGTATTCCATATGTTCAAGAAGCTAGCGGAAAGTCTGAACATATTGAAGAGACATGGACACTATTCAGAAGTCTGAAATAGAATTTCTGGAGCTGAAAACTCAAAGCAAGACTTCAGACACTATGACCATGTTCCTTCCACTGCCCCCACCATATTCTTCCCTGGATCATGAGTTTGATCCCAGTGGCCTCATGCTTACTACTTGCTTAATACTGAAATTCCCAGATGAATACTTCCTTTTAAGAGGGGTTTAGCATCTGAAGACAACAGACTTCCTGAAGGGCTGAAGTCCTTGGGCCCTTTCCCGCCCCACTTTGACTCCCCCGCCCCCGAGGCCCTCCTCTGGCTCGTGGGGCAGATGGCACCACTGTCCGTGGGCTGACACTCCACTCTGGCATGGACTCCTCAGTAGAGTAGCTGCCAGCAGTCCTCAACGTGGCACCTTCTGAATTATAAGAAAGTTTACATTATCAGACCGCCATGTTCCACCTCGATTTTCCATCTCACTTGAAAATGCTATAGTTTGAAACGGCATGAAATTTGTTCTCTTCACCCAAAGTACAATTCAAATGGAAGTTAGTATTGATACTTTTGAAGCTCCCCACCCTTCCCATCCAAGGCACTATGTATAAAATCACGAACTGTGTTCTTCCAGCCAATGAAGCAATTAACCAAAATGTACATGTTGTTCTTTTACAAGATTCAAAATATGCTCATGAGAATTAAACTATTTTTCCAACCAAGCTAAAAAAAATCAATTTACTTGTCTAGGAAGTTTTACTAGGGCTAGAATTCCAAGAAATGGATATGCCAGCCAAATATTACTGTTCATCAGAAATGCTCCATATTCATCCAGTATTAATCCTGTGTAATTCCCTCAGTCAATGTACCCACTTAACAGCAGATATATTCTCTCTATGTATTTTGTGTGTGTGTGTTCCTAAACCTGCAGTGAATGAATTTAGAAAAAAAGTATCAAAAACACAAACGTAGCCTTGCAACACAAATGTGTGGATAATTTCATGCTTGGAACATCACAGTTCACTTTAGAAACACTTTACTTGACAGTGAAGCTTTCAAGAATAAGTATTTTTCAGCACTTACTGAAAATATTTTAAAATCTCACCTCATCACCAGTTATATAACCAGGGCCATGCGGTCATTGTGGCTCTATGAAATGGCATCAGGCCCTTTCACTACTGATCATCTTTTGGGCACTGGATGATACTTTTTGAATAAATGTTAAAATAAAATAATGTGCAAGAACCAAATATCACAGATTGTGTGCTGTATTCACCCACATGGAGACATCACTTTAGTGAAATGCAACAACAGCTCTAGAAAACATAACAGTATCTTTACCAAAATATAAAAAGGAAAAAGGAAAGATAAGTTGCTGGCAAGATCAAAGAAGCGGGGAGGTGCGGTCCCGGCTGCCGTTCTGAGACAGTTCTCAGACTCTGCACCAGGCTAGTCTCATGAGAGCAGGGGTGGGTAAGACCTCATCCCATCACATCTCTTTGTTTTCCCACTACCTGCTACTCCTTGGTCATGGATTATTGTTGAATGTGGAAATGGAATGGGGGATGTCTAACAACAACACACTTCAAGTATTTAGTGTATTATATAAAAACACTGGAACGGGGGTCTGCAGCATCTTGCTGGGGCTTGAAGTCTGTTTTCTTAATTGTAAAATTAGGTGGTTGGCCTGGATCCTGAGTTGTAAATTGGGAGCCCTTGGACCAAATTTGATCTGCAAAAGAATTCTGTTTACTTCCACGCAGTGTTGCTTTTTTTCATTTGCTTTAGTTGAAAACATTTCAAAATAGGATATTCCACGTAAAATTTGAAATTTCCAGCTTATCTTAAAAAGGCCTGTATCTTCCCCTGATCACCACTGGCACAATTGAGAATCCCCATCCCCACCTCCTCTGAGAAAGGGTAAGTGTCCACCACCATGCCCGCTTCACCCATCTCTGTTACTCCCAGCCCCTATAAGTATTTAAATATGTGAACCCTGAAGCATGTAATTTCTAGGGCGCATTCCAGCAGTAAAATGTTATGAATCTCTGACTCAAGCTGCCTCAATAACAGCAAAAGACTGTAGAGAATAATATTTCAACTACATTCTAGGCTAAAATAGACTTTGTTTGGGTAGCCTGACAACCAAGACCCCATTTAGAATATCGTAATTGTGTATGTTTACAGGGACAAAGGGCATACATATAGTTTGTAGGTCACCCACCCCATCCGGCGGGTATGGAATTTGATTGTATCGTGAATGTGCCCTTCCTGCAGTCTCGTTGTGGCTTCTTATTTGTCTTTGGATGTAGAATATCTTTTTTGGTAGGTTCCAGTCTTTTTTGTCAATGGTTGTTCAGCAGTTTGTTGTGATCTTGGTGTTTTCATGAGAAGAGGTGGGCTCAAGTCCTTCCTCTCCACCATCTTGTCTCCGCCTCCCCTGGTGTCTCTAAGGGCGTACATATATATTCCTGTATTTCTCTCAAGAAGAAAAGCAATAAATATGACCCCTAAATTTCCTTCTATAGCAGAAATTTCTGTGACTTCCTGATCTACACTGAGATAAAGCTACACTCCAAACCTAAATCGAAAGTCCATAGTTACAGAGTGACTTTTTCTGTAAAGAGAACATCTTAATTTGTTGGTGTAACATGAACCATGTTATTTATCTAGAGAATGGCTTTTAAGCGGATCATTGGCATGCATATAACAATGCCTACTGAAACAGACTGATTCCTAAACATATTTTCTCTGGATTAGAACCTCTTCATATCCAAAATTATTAGCATATTATGTTATTCTCACAAAGTTCTAATGAACTTCACAAATCTGCCTGCTCTATTCTGAGTACAAAAATATTTAGCCTAATTTGTTTTTCCATTATTTTATATAGTAATAAAGTAATATCAAAAATGTTACCAGAAATAATAGTGTTTTATAATTATTAGAAAGTAAATCTCATGAAGTCATATTAAAAAACAACAATTACCACTTGTTAAGTCAGATAATTCAAGGAAGAGACTTATATGAATACTAGGGGGGCTGTTGGCAAAGATATTTTTTTCTCTGAATCCTACGCTTTGAAGGAAATTTTTGCCATTTAATTAGTTTAGGTATGCTTCATCAACCAAAGGTCTATAGTATGGTATTTTTCCCCCTCCAGCTTAAAGTACTCTTAAAATCGTCTGCACTTTAGGTGTTCATACTTTCACTTCTTTTAAAAATGGATCCTTCCTGGATCCTTTACATTGCTTTATGGGATTAACAACAAATTGTATCACCATACTGTATTGTATTGACAGAGCTCTAACATCATTCCAATCTGTTTCTTGGCCACGTGTAATAATGTGACAACTTATACATATATATAAATTTATGGGGTAATTCACTTAGTATTTGGTGGGGACATATGAATATATATTGAAAATATATAAAATGATAGTAAAAATAGATAATATTTATTTAGTGTTTAATACATGGCAATCTTTTTTCCCCCATGTCGTATTTAACCCTCATGTTAACAGCAAGTTTTTATCCTGTTTTAAAAGATAAGGACACTAAGGCTCAATGAGGATAAGTAAATTAGCCAGTTACAAGATTAGTCAGAGGTCGAGCCAGGATCTTACCTTTGTGACCGCAAAGCTTACGGTTTGTTTCCCATGATGCCTGCCAGCCACCAGACTCTGCTAACGTTAATTAAATGAATGTTCCCTTTTAAAATTCTAAGTACTGAATATATACCTCTTGATAAATAGATTAGCTTTCCACTTCAGCCATATATTAAACTTGTTTTTATGGTATATAGTCTGTTCACACTGAATGAGTATAATAACTTATCTTTTGAGGAAATTATTTTAAACATAGAATCTTACAACATTCTTACAAGGACGAGGTAGAGGCTTTAGCATCTTGTTCCTGTTGGTCAGAGCAAGGTCCAATGAAGGTTTAATGATTTGCCTAAGGTCTCAATTTCTAGAATGGCAAAGAAAAAGCCGCCAAGTCCTCCACCCCCAGTTCCAGACTACTGTTCGTTCTCAGTCTTTTTTTTTCCCTCTGTTAAACCCTGCAATCAACTGATTTCTACTCTTCAACTTCTTAAATTATGTTGCTTTTTCACTCACCACTATTGGTTTTATATATTAAGATTCAGCATCAGCATTTACCATATCTTTTACTTCCTAATTCTGAGTGTTTCTATCTGATTGCTTATTTTTGAATCTTATGGGCTTTTTCTTTATTTCAGTTTTATCCCAATTATCCAGGAAAGGCTGCCTGAGTCTTTTGAAAGCTCTGATGTTCTCAATGAAAAGACCTTCTGAATGACCTTGTTTGTCTCCCATGGAGTTGCATATCACAACTTCAAATGCCCCACTAAAATGTTACCCATTTGGCATCAGTATACAGAAAAGGCTGTATCTGTGATAAGAAGTACAGCGGTGTTTTTCTAGTGAGAGAATAGAGTTCTCAATGGGGAAAAGGGGAAGTATAATTTCCTCAGATTTAGCTGGTATTTCAAACACAATGGTGCTTTTCTTCTAGAACTAGTCAGTAAGAAATTTGTAGGGAAAATACCACAGGAACCAATAAACAATTAAAATTTTGGTCATAGCACTCTATTAATATTGGTCCTTTAGAAACCCTTTTTTTTTTTTTGTTTTCAGAAATGTTCTTCGGCTACAAAAACAACTACTCATTGCCCTTATGGATCAGTAAAGCAGTTGGGCAGAGGAGACAAGTAACAGAGACTCAAACTAAGTAACTGAAACTCTTTGGTTGACAAACTTGGAGAGATTATCAAACATTAAACTAGGTATGTTTATCCCTCTCTTACTTTTCTCTACTTGGTTTAGTTCTCATTAGAGCCTTGATGACAGGCTACATTCAATGTGTTGATCCACAGAGAAAAAAAGCCTAATGTGAATGCAAAGATGAACTTACATTCAAATATTGTACAGTCAGTTCAGACATTAATGACTCAGATTGACACAGCAGTTGCCTATGGCAGTGATGCCACCAGAGGGCAGGGTTTGACTTCCGGACCTGGTGGCTGCCTTCCTCCAGAGGCAACCTTGGAGTTACTATAAGAGCCATCAGATCCTTAGAAGCCCTTATAATGAGTCTAAGCTCAAATTCTCTCTTCCATTGTTCTTGTACAGAATCCTAGAATTCTGGAAAATACTTAGAGAGGATAATTTCTAGAATGATCTGACAAAACAGATATTTAGTCAACTCACAATTTTAGAGCCCCTACTAAGTATTCAGCATGACCTTGAACATTTAAAGGCTACCTGACAGAATTTTATCTTTTGAGGGATCTATAGTTTCCCTGGGAAGATATGAATATAATACCACCAACAAAACAGAGTGTATAGTTAACTTATTCCACAAAAGATAAGAACTACAGGTTATCAAGAATTGAAAGGGGAAAAATCAAAGTCCAGACCAGAAAGATTTCTCAACAACAGTACCACTGACATCTTAGACTAGATAATTCTTTGCTGCAGGGGTCTATCCTGTGCCTTGTAAGATGATTAGCAGTATCTTCGGTCTCTACCCACTAGATGCTAGTAAAACTCCCTCCTCCCTTTCCCCTTGTTATAGGAACCAAAAATGTCTCCAGACATTGCAAAATGTCCCTGAAGGGCAAAATTACCCAATTGAGAAGCGCCTAACCAGAGTATAAAGAGATGACCTTACCAAAGAAAAAAAAAAAAAAAGAACTGAACCTTGAAACTTTAGAATGTCAGAAATGTAAGGACCTGCTCTCTAAGCCTCAGTTTCCTCATCTGAAGAGTGGGAATAATGGTGCCTTCCCTCATAGGTCTTGTATTAGTTTGCTAGGACTGCCATAACAAAATAACAATAGAAATTTATTTTCTCACAGTTCTGGAGGCTAGAAGTTCAAGATCAAGTTGCCAGCAGGGTTGGTTTCTGGTGAGACCTTTCTTTTTCACTCGAAGACAGCCACCTTCTCACTGTCTTCACATGGTTTTTCCTCTGTGCAAGCACATTCCTGGTGTGTCGTCCCCTAATAAGGCCACCAATCATACTGGATTAGGGCCCCAACCCTGTGACCTCATTTAACCTTAATTACCTCTTTAAAGGCCCTATCTCCAAATATAGCCACATTGAGGATTTAGGCTTCAATGTATGAATTTGGGGTTGGGGGGGGGACACAATTCAGTTCATAACAGGGCTCTTACAGAGATGAAAGCAATTAGCACAATACTTGGCATATAGTAAGCATTCAATTAATCACAAATGTTCCTTTTGTTAATATTAAGCCACTATTATTATAAGTCCTCCATGTGAATCAGATACCAGCTGAAGCACAGAAGAGTATAAAACAATAAGTTTACAAGTGTGTCACTTGTGTGTCACTTTGTGCTGAAGTTATGCAGCTAAAAAGTTTAAATTGACATTTTCCCCATTGACGTAGCTAATTATTTCAAAGATGTTCTGGCTTCCTTTATGTGAAGGTCAAAGGGCAGTAGATCCTGCATCCCCAGCACCTGATGAGTAGTAAATGACCCAGAAATAAGCTTTTAAGTGCTTTGGGGAATTTCTTTGTGTAAAGAAATTCTGTGTAAATATTTTTTGAGAGTGAGGGTGATTAAGTTCACCCTCTTAATTTGATTTATAAGTTTCACCTATCTCACAAGAGATAAGAACAAAAATAAACTAGGGAGGAAAAGAAATAAACAGTTTTGAACAGTCGTGGTCTTTAGTTGGAACCAAAAAACCGTGGAGATTTTGAAATTGCAAAGGAACATGGGCCTTCCTCTGCCAAAAAACTTGTTTATAAAAACTAGAGAGTGTTAGATATTTCTACCACACTGGCTTATCATTTGAAATTTCTGCTGGCTCAAGTGAAAGCGTGCTGTCCGATATCCTACTGTGGGATTTCCTCCTTAACCACAGATGCTTTCCGATCAGAGGCTCGTGACTTTGAGGACCAGAACACAGTCGGCTTAGCCAGCCAGAAGAACAAGAGGAGAGGTTTCATATCTCATGAAAAAAAGGAAGCACTAATGGGGGAAAAATGGAGTCAACGTTGACAGTTGCTTAGTTGAACTGTTTTATTGTTGGTAATAAAAGCAGGAATTGCTTGTTGAAAGTGAAGGTGAGAAAAGACAGAAATTGCTATGGCAAAGTTAAAAACAAGAGGAGATGGTGGTCTTGGTGTGGCACAGAATGTTTGAAAACATTCACCTTGTCCTTAAAGAGCTGCTGCTGTATGAGTAATGTGCCGCTTCACTGCATAACCCTTGTATGCAGAAATGCTATATTTCCCCTGTACAAACCAAGGGATGCATTTATTCTACATTTAGAGGAGAAACACAATCGAAGGCAAAGAGGTGCATTATCTTATGCAGCTCTCTTGGAAAGAGTTCATTTTTTTTGTCCTGCTCAGACTACACACAAATACTGGGAATATATTTTAATTTCAAATCTGATAGGTGACATCTGGTAACTCATTTATTGCTAATGAAGTTTTCACAGGAAGCAGCAGTCACTGGTGTCTCATCGTATTTTTCAGTTGGCAAAGTGTTGTTTACCTTTTATTGGCCCAGCATCCGTGCCTCTTATCACAGGATGATTAATTAGAGAACACAAGTAGCCCCACATAGAAATGAATGGAGAGGTAAATAATGGGAGATAGAATGGTCTAAACTTTTTTTTATTAAAATCAGTGGTGTAGTATCATTATAATTTATATTTTAAAATTATATAGGTATTCAAGAGCGTGATGAGAGCTGGAAAAACTCTCTGGTCAAGAAGCTCATTAGCAGTGCCTTCAGGCCCCTCTCTGAGCCTTTCCACCTCTTTCTGGTCCTTTAGCTTCTTCTCCTTCCAGAATCACATGGAGTTTTCCAATCCTTCTTACCCATATTTGCTTGCAAGGGAAAAATTGGTCATTTACACCACAGTGGATTTTAATAACACTAACAAAAGTCTTAAAGCTACAGGATCTCATAGCATCTCCACATACATGATCTCATTTGATGTTCACAATGGTATTGTGAGCCAGACTGGACAGATATTTTTTTTTACTTCATCATTATCATGAACTTCGTTATCATTATTTTCCAGACGAATAAGATGAGTCATAGGTTTGGTGAAAAGCTAAAAACTTCATAGCTCATAAGAGGTAAATCGTGTACTTGATTCAGGTCTTTGGTTCCCAGCACCATGCTCTTCCACGACCTTAACTCTGGCTCTCACCTGAGTCAGTGTGTCTTCTCCTGCAGGTAGATCTTGGTTCTAATGGGGGTATAGATGTGAGTATCGTCCACACCACCCCAGTTAAAGAAATTCCAGACATCTAGGAGTAGGTGCAAGGGTTATTTGACTAGATGACTCCTGTTCGGCTCCCCTTGGCTACTCCAGTCCTGAATGTTTAAAAGAAATACACAGTTTAATGTGTAATTCTCAAGCTGCATTTAGGAATTTGTCCTATTTCTTCAGGTTTTAATGCCTCAAAGGGGCCAAATGAAAACATTTTAGCTGATGGCACTTTGGTTGTTTGTTGTATTTGGTTTTGCCTATGAATCATGACGGGCACAGAGCACATAAGCAAGGGTTACCAACGAAGATGCCAGTAGGGCAGTGGTTTTTAAATGTTAGCGTGCATCAGAATCACCTGGAGGGCTCATTACAATTTTGTTGGACCTCACCCACAGGGCTTCTAATTCAGTAGGTCTGCAGTGAGGCCTAAGATGTGCATTCCCAGGGAATCCCCAGGCGATGGCGATGCTGCAGTTCCAGGGACCACACTTTCAGCACCATTGCTAGAAGGGCTAGGTGGGTGACTTACGTGAGGGAAGCACATACGCTGTGCTGTCCAGTTCAGCGGGCTGCCCCGAGAGGTGACTGAGCACTTGAAGTGTGGCTAGTTTCAACCAAGAGGTGCTGGAAACAAACTATACTCTGGCTTTTGAAGACTTGGTACAAAAAAAAAGAGTAAAATATCTCAATAATTGTTATATTGATTACATGTTGAAATGACAATATTTTGGGTATATTGGGTTAAATAAAATATATTACCAAAATTAATGTCACCTGTTCCTTTTTATTTTTTAATGTGGCTGCTAGAAAATGTTTAATTACATATGTGGCTCACATTATATTTCTTTTGAACAGCACTGACCTAAAGAATCAGAAAATAGAGAGTGGTGGGGATTAGTGAACCACAGAGTATTCAAATCCCAAAAGCTATGAACACTTTGGGGGCCAAAGAAAATATATCTGTCAATCAGATTTAGCCTGAGGGTCCCATGTTGTACACAAACATTTGCTGCTACAGTGTAAATGTAGAAGCTATACAATATCGTATCATTTTACCTTTCAACATTAATCAAGTACCCTGTTATAATTCTTGAAGTAAAAGCATTAGATTACAATAATCAAAAATATTTCTGCTGAATTTCTGAATGAAAAAATTCCATTAATCTTTTGAAGTTCTGAGTTTTCTTTCATGAAGTTCATTTCATTTATCCTTGCATTATAGAAAGCTTATGTTTTCAAAGTGCCTCCAGACCTTCCAAAGACCTCACTTTTTAACTTTAACAATCTATGAAATAGAGGTGAGAACAGGTATTGGTATTCCCATTCTAAATACTTTGTAATATTTAAGGGATAAGAGATTAAATTACCTATGTATGATTTTAGTGACAAAACAAGCCATTGGACAGGACTCTATTCCAGTGCTTTCTCTGTCAAACCATTCTACCATCTCTCCATTTTTATGACATTTTAATGTAAAAAATAAAATGAAAAGTAGCATACAAAACTGTATTTGAAAAAAAATGTAACTCTGTGATAAAAATCAAATGGACATTACCCTTACAGAATTCATTTTCTTGGCACAAAAGTCCATTTAGCTCATCAAAACACTGACAGTATAATACTCTGAAGTATTATTCTAAATAGTATATTACTGTGAGGTTCCTCTGCCCTCACCTCTATGTTTTATCTGGGCAACTGAACCACTTTGAGTATATGCTAAACTTTAAAAAGTTGTATTTTCCCCACAGAGAATCTGAGAATAGGTTCGTTTTGAATAAGTTATTTTAACAATAACATATTGTGCCACCTTTTTCATAGGATGATATAATCTTGACTCCCTCACTGCAGGGCATACTTTTAATTTTGACTTGCAGCCATGAATCAATCTGTCTTTACCCTTTCACCTGGAATTGCCAGTGAATAACACAAGGGATGCCTGAGAGGCTCATAGTCTTTGACCATAAATGGAGTGAAAACAGCTAGCCTAGATCGGGTCCAAACCTATAATCTTGACCTCATCAACCTGGAGTCACAACCAGCTATCCAAATGCTCTGCTGGGGTAATATGTCTTTGGGTTAATAGATAGTTAATCTAAAAAATGGGGCGGGGGGAACTCACTGTCACTATAACATAATGATCTTAAGTAGAGTTTCTTTATTCATCTTCAGTAAAAGGTAAAATTCTTTTCATTTCATTTTTAATAAAAGAGAGTTTTTATATTTAATTACAGAATGTTATTAAATCATTGTGACACTAATAATATCTGTATCAATAGATAAACAAATAGCTGGCTGACTTAATGATTTATTGGGTAATTTCTACTTGTCGAGCCATTATTGTATACCTTTTGTATATCTACCTAATATATATCTTTTGTATATTGTATACAAAAGATGTATACCTATTCGGAAGAGAGATTATGAAATTTCAGTGTTTCAGGAGATTTTCTGAAGCATGTACCAGCTCCCTGACGATAGAGAAACCTAGAGAAGCTAAGTGACTGGTTCAAGGTCACCTTGCTAGTGAGTGGGAAAGCCAAAATTAGAACCCAAGTCTCCTTACACATTGTGCAGGACCAATTTGTAGACTATCTAGAACCCAAGTCTCCTTACACATTGTGCAGGACCAATTTGTAGACTATCATCCAAAGAATATTTCTGCTTCAGTTAGGACACTGGGTAATTTGGGGAAACATGTACAATATACTGAATATTTAATCCTTCTAGCTTCATTTAAAATTTATGGTTATCTTATTTGCATAACATTAAAAACCTTAATCTGAAATGAATTGCCATGTCATATGCCATATATGGTTATATACCATAACCTCTAACATAAAACTCATAATACATATAAATTCTATAATATTATCATCATTTCTTAAGGGTATAAATTAATTAGTACATCCTTTCCTTCCCAATAACTTTCCTCATACCCCTTAAAGTGGAATTTGAAATGAAATAAGCAGTGTCTGCTCCCGATTTAAAGTCTCAAAGAAGCAAATGAGGAGTGGCTTCACAGATGAAATCTGGGCTTTTATTCACAAGTTGGATAAAGCAGCTGTTGTTGACTGAGATGCCCACCTAGGAGCTGCCTTTTTCATCTTTAGAAAAAGAAAAGCTTGTAAACAGTCTCCGAAAGCCATATATTAAAAATGAGGTTTCCTCCACCTTGATGGCCAAGATACTGATCTTTCGAAATGTGGTTATGATTCCCTCGGGGAGATTCTATGAGTCCATAAGTTTGAGGAAGTTGGAAGTAATAAAGGACAGGGGTTCATGTATATACAAGCTTTCTTCCAAGTTAGATGTTATTTTCCTTTTCTCCTAGTCTCTGGAACACTACTCTTTCTAAGCTCACTGGAAAACCTTCCATTGCCTTCCATATTTAACATAAGAAGAATATTTTCTTCTAACACCAGTGTGTCAAAGGAAGATTATTAAGCACCTGATTAGACTTAATCACATATCTTTCATCCCTATCTTTCCTTTCTGAAATTAAAAAAAAAAAAAATCATACTACAGAAATAGCCAAGAGTTTAGGATAGACAAGAGTGGGAGGAAATACCATAGGAATGAAGAGAGTTGTTTGGGGAGCTTGGGATATTCATCACAACCGACTTGTTTAAACTATAATTTATGATAAATTGGAGCTTCTCGAGTGGAGAGAAATTTAATTGTAGTTTAATGTTATATTATTAGATATTAAAGTATTGAATAATTTCCAAGAAGCAAAAATTTAGGATTAACATTTTACTTTCCTTGAAATTTATACCCTAACTTGGAAGGAACTTCTGAATTTCCTTTCTTAAAGCTGAGTTCTTTAGGTTCTTGGGCTGTTTTGGACAAAGCAAAGGGGAGGACTGGTTGAGGATGACAGGATATTTAACCACCATCACCACAGTTGGTTACATATGGTATGAGCAGAAATAAAAAAGTAGCTTGCACTGTTTTCATTTCTTGTGAGGGCAGGCCATGGTGGATGATATTGACTTAGGAAGAGGGCCAGACACCACTACTTACCACTTAGACATACCACACTTGCATTCATTAAGTTTGAAGAGATTGAATCTTAAGTATGTAATTAGTATGGCATTAATAATTTTAATAAAATATCTTTTGTATTAAGAGAAAGATTCATCTGGGAATTGCAGAGGCAAACAAAATCAACAAAAGTATTTAACATAGAGAAGTTAGGCTGGGATTGCTGACCAAAAGCACTGCATTCTCCCGTGGATCTGACTTGAGAGTAATTCTGGTCACTTGCCTTATGATGCAGGCTCTTTGCCACGCTCCCTTCTTCATGGCTGCCAGGATTATCAGCCTGGAGGAGAGTGTCACCCAGAAAGGCCTGGATGCTTCATCAAAGGGCAGGATGGGGCAGGGAGAGCAAGAAGAGGGACAAGACTATATTTCAAAGCTTATTGGATCCAAGCAACTTAACTATTATCACCAAATAATGTGTAGGGCAACTTCCAGTCAAGATGAAGATAATGGATTAAGCAATCATGGATATTACCTTTTTTCTCTAAATACATAAAATATCACATTACAGCTCCGAATAAGAATTGAGACCACAGGGGCCAGAGAAGAACCAACACCAGATACACAGCTGAGATAAAGTTCTAATGACTTTATCAGAATGGAAGTAAAGACCATTAAGCTCATGTACTGAAGGCAACAGAAACTGGGTTTCCTGGTTAAAGCCAGGACTGGAAAATTACTGCCCATTGTGACCAAAGACTAAGATAACTTCTGTAGACCAGCAAAAATTTGAGAATGGGTAGAGGGCCTAATCTGCAGTATCTGCAAAGTAAGGGGTTGGAAACTAGGCTAAGAATTGGCATTAAAAGCTTTTCCAGATCAAGTGAGTGTTTTATGCCCAAGCAGAAATTTTACCACCACTGCCATCCACTCAGGCCTCCTAAAGAAGTTAATTCCCACTAGAGATTAACTTGCAAAGATTATGAAACCTAAGATGAAAGCAAATGCCAAGAAAGAGCGTCTATAGATGAAGCAAATAGAATTTAGACCTGAAGAACTACAAATAGTAAAGCAATTGGATAGGGGCTCTTCACATACAGATGTTCAAAATGGTTAAGGAGATAAGGGTAGAAATAGACCCCATAAAATAAGAACAGAAGGTTAAGAAATAAGAACAAGTGGATTTGAAAAAGAAACAAGTAGAAACCCTAAAAATTTGAATGCCAACTTCTATGATTCAATGAATTCACAAATGGATACTAACAGTTGTTCCCTGTAGAATGCCTCATTCATTACTGGGGGAAAAACACAGGAGCAGAAACAGTTGCTTTCTAATGTCTGAATTATAAGATAGGAGCAATAAAGAGAATGCCTTTTGAACAGGATGGTGTATTGAGCTGTCCAGCACTACAGGCAAATAACAAACACTGGCCTACTCTTTTTGATATTTAAGAAAGATACTTTGGGGCACAGTGATTAAGACTCCGTGCTCCCAATGCAGGGGGCCTGGGTTCGATCCCTGGGCAGGGAACTAGATCCCACGTGCATGCCGCAACTGAGAGTTCACATGCCACAACTAAGGAGCCCCGGAGCACAACTAAGGAGTCCGCCTGCTGCAACTAAGACCCGGTGCAACCAAATAAATAAATATTTTAAAAAATAAATAAAAGGAGATAATAAAATTAAATAGAAATTTTTAAAAAAGAAAGATACTTTGATAGATTATCCTAAAATATAATTATTTGGTCGTTTAGTTCTCTCTTTATTATCATAGGAAACTTCGGGGTATTTTTTTTTTTCTTCAGATTGCAAACTCATTAAAAAAGGAGCTTGTAATGAACAATTTAATTAGATTGGTTTTGGCTTGCCTAAAAGCTTAAGGAGGTATTAATATGCTAATCAAAAGTCTTGGGGAAATATTCTTAGAATTAAAAAAAAAAGAAAAAAGAAAATCTTCTTTCTTAGGTTTGTTTTTAAGAACCAGGGAAGGTGTCAAGGAATGAAAGGTAACTCCTACTAAAGCAAGCAGTAGATAAATGTGGTGTGGCCACCATGAACCAACCTTGTGTTTGTAGCAGACTGAAAGTTCCCACCTGACTCAGGGCAAATTTATTCATCTGCTTAAGATTATTTTTTACTCATACTTTGAAAGAAAAACAGCTTGGTATTTTTAGCCTTTTAATGGCAAGAGAAAGAGCTTACCAATGATAAACCTTTTTTTTAAATCTCTCATGCTTTTTTGATCCATGGCTGAGTCAGCACTTGCCTTGCATTCAAAAAAATAATAGTAAAGATTCAAATAAAACACATTTATTAAACACGTACTATTTGAAAGATAGGCCCAGCGCTTTCAAGTTATTGCATTTAATTACTACAATAATTAAGTGCAGTAAGAATCATTGCTCCCATTTCTTACAGATGAGGAAACTGAGGCTTATGTTCAGAGAAAAACTGGGT
Source organism: Balaenoptera physalus (assembly GCF_965194825.1). Taxonomy (NCBI): domain Eukaryota; kingdom Metazoa; phylum Chordata; class Mammalia; order Artiodactyla; family Balaenopteridae; genus Balaenoptera; species Balaenoptera physalus. The sequence goes on from NC_138891.1 coordinate 30,714,164, forward strand.
GACTTATCCAGAGCCACACAGATTTGTAAGTGGTAAAGGAAGATTCCATTACAAGCATTTTGACTCCAAATTCCATCTTCTTTACCCCAAGAGGAAATGATGTTGTGGAATTCATGTAAGCCACAGAGCCTGAGTAAAAGCTACGGTGAGACCCAGAAATAGAGAGAGGTGGATCCTCCTGTGTTTTTTAATCAGTATCCTACCTGCCTATAACCCTACTGGAAGAAGAAGCAAGATGAAACAGAAAAGTAGCTGCTTTCTGGGACTCAAAAGTTTGGTGTCCTGGGAGATCACATCTCTCTCTCCTTCAGCTGCTCACCAAAACAGCACACTTCCAAGCTTCAAAGAGAAAAACAGCCTACTCTTTACCACTTATTTGTCATCAATCTAAGGTGACTCCAATCATAAGAGTTCCATTTTCTCTCTTTCTCAAGAACCAAGTTTCTCTAGGGAAGCCTATGAGTGGCAACAGTGCAGACTAAGAGAACAATATTTCTTACCTACCAGTGTGGCCTGTGTCACCCTCCCATCCAGTACACATTCAGACCCCACACCCCTGCCTGGAAGGCTGTACACTATCTGTAAATTTACAAAAGCAGTTTCCCACAGATGAAGCTGCAGACATTTATAAGGAGGGAAAAGTTCAAGCGATAACGAAATCTCTATTCCACCTTAGCTGGCCAGATGGTTGCCTTTAACTTCTAACCACTCTGTTTCCCATACATCCTCCAAAGTCCAACTGCCATCTCTGGGAAATGTGCCTGATTAACTCCTGGACATTCCCACCATCAAGCTGGGTCAGTGAAAAATACAGAACTTTCCACATGCCTCTGGTGTGGTATAGTATTCAACACACTGGAGATAATTTTGGCTTTACGGCTCCTGTTCCCCCAGCTAGACTCAAATCATCCAAAGCAGGAGAAGGACTGTGGCTTTATTCACTTTGCACCCCTGACCCCAGCACATAGTAGGTGTTTAGTGAATATGGGACGAATGGATGACTGCCTGCTGAATGCACTATTTGCGTTTCTGCTTTCTTGTACTTGCTCCTGCTATTTTCATCCCCTGAAATTCCTCTCCCCGACGCCTTACTAGATAGGAAGTTTCGGTCATTACTTATATAAACATTTATATAAAATGTCCTTCCAGTTAGTATATTCAATGCTATGCCCAGAGTTTCTCAAATAATATACTCATTAAAATAATACATACCTCATTCAAACTTCCAGGGATGTTTCCCTAGTTGTTCAGAGCAACCTTTTTACATTTTAAATATTAGTCAATATGAATTGATGGAAACTTAAGAAAAGACTGACCTCAGAATGTGAAGGAATTGGAGTCCAAAACCGTGTTTATAAATGAGACCTTTCAAATGCAAATTTTTCCACTGAAATTCTTTTATAAATGATGGTTATAGTTCCAGCCTAGTCAATAAAGTTCTACCCCCTCTAGACAAAAAATGGGACCAGCAAGAGTTGTGTGCCCTCAAAGTGAGGTCAAGAGAGGAAAGAGAGTTCCCCCCCTACTCTGGTGCACCCAAGCTCAGGGCACCCAAGGAATCCTAATGAATCCAGTTTATTCCTTCCTAACGTTTAGTGCTCTTATGCCCAAACTGAAACAAATATTTAACTCTGCCCTATTTTCAGTTCAACCCAGGCCACTTTTAATCTTTGAGATTCTTTAACCTTGACATTTCCAATTTTTTCCTAGGCAAAATCCAACTTATCACAACTAGATGTCAGAAGGAGAGCAAATAAGTAAATGAATCCACTTTAAGGTATAAATGACTGCTAGCTCATAAGCTTTTTAAGAAGCATTTAATTTTTAATAGAGAATATTTGTTTACCTAAATGAATTTCTACTTTTAAATTGGCATAATTTCAGTAATTATGACTTTTTTAAAAACTGAAAAAATCAGGAAAGTGTAGAGAAATCCTTCTGGGTGAGGAAGAAGTAGGTCAAACCTTCCTGAGAGCCTAGCCCTAGTTTCTACTAAGTTATTCCTTATTTTTATCTTCTTCTGTTTTGTAAACTACAGATTTCTAAAAGTGCCAAGGGTTTTTTTTGTCAGTTTGGTTTGGTTTAGGATTAGATCTGGGTTTGGGTTTTGGCTTGTTATCCAAGGTGAAGCCCAGGTTGACACTGAGTTGACACTGTCAGATTCTTTGGGAGCAGAATGTAAATTGATTTCATTGGCCCCTAGAAATTAGTCTCATACTCTCTACTTGTAGCTTTCAGTTATATAATATTCACTCATTCATTTGTCCACTTGCTCTCTTATTTATCAGACACTTATCATCTGCTTCCAGGAAAATGTCAGGGCCTATACTAATGAACAAGATGCTTCGAAACAGGCCTTACCCTCAAACCCTCAAGCCACTGACAGACCAGTGGAAAAGACAGATATGTCAACATACCATTATAATATATAGGTCAAAACCTACATCGAGAGTGCCAAAGCAGCACAAAAAATGGAACAGCCAATTGCCCAGACAAGTCAGGAAGGCTCCGCAGAGGCTGTGACATTTGCCTGTGGGTGGATGCTGATACCCCCATGAATGAAAAGGGAAGAAAGGGATTTAGATTATATAGTCTTGAGTACAAAAGGAGAAGATAACGAGGGCATAGAGCCAAAAACATGGGTAGGGAGAATAACTGCCTCCTTGGGGGAGGCAAAGAGGCCACTTAAGAACCTCTCTTTCCCAGTGTTACCTCTTAAAATCTGGCTACTTGAGACTCATCCTTTTCATAGCACCACTTTGCACCAAGATGGACACCGCCTTAAGTGCACGAGTTCATCCAGCGCTCCTGGATGCCAAGCACAGCTATCCTGGGCAGACTATTAATGTCTTATTCCTGTTCCTCTTCTTACCCAGGATGATTTGCTACAAGTGGAATGCACACGCATGCTCATCTAGGGACCCACTCCTGGTGGAGCAATAGGGTCTTTACCCAACACCACTACCCTGCCTGGCCGGCCTCGCCTGTGCCTAGGGCTGGCCTTCACCTCAGAGCCTGCCTGTGCCACACCCTGCCACGTTATCCTCACAGCATCTTCAGCTTCCCTTCCAAGGGCTTTATGATAGACTCCTGTCTAGGGCAGAATATGATGCTTTTCTAAATCACATAAATGAATGGCTTGATTGTTGATTATGTAAAATATTGGAGCAAATATTTGCAGAAGTCTCTATGGAGCTCATTCCTGAGCATCTGATTCTTCCTAAAATCCTAAAGAACCGCTGCTATCTTGAGCCCCCCCAAAACACACGTTTTATTGATAATCCTGACCTAATCTATTTATTTTACATCCTTGTTAGACAAATGGTTAACCTCAGAGTTAACTCCAGAAATGGCATGTGGGCACAAAAGTTAGGAGATTCAGGCCCTTTTGCTAGACTGGGGTGGAAGTTAAAGAATAAGTGGTAACTGCCTGTAGTGACCTGGAAAACCATGGGAAGAATGCTGTTCCCCAAAGCCTTGAGCCCTCCCTTTTATCCCCTCTTAAATCAATTCCTGAGAACCTAGAGGCAGCTATTCAGACCACTTAAGGGAGGATGCTAATAATTTTTATACCTAAGATTGTGATATGAAAGAAATGGTGCAAAGAATAAGATACGGATGTGTCACATTTCTGAGGTTAAAGACAAATTAATTAGCCTCAGGAAAAACTCAAGTCTTTCTGAATAACTAATTTAATTCAGTAGTATTTTCTGAGATTTAGATTATGTTTTTCTAATCAATTTGGAAGCTAGGATTTACTCCTAGAAAAAAGGCAAAGGACATAGATGAGTATTCACATAGGAGCCCACGTCTACTTGTCTGAAGGATCTTTATCATTTCCTAGAAAAGCAATATGTTCTAAAACTTAATTTAAATGTGCAGTCTTAGGTTTTATCAGTTCACAGCTTTTCTCCAGAAAATACGATCTAATTTTTTTCCTAAAAACTAAAGTTGAGTTACTGTATTAATGACTGAGAAATAAAACTATTCATTTATAACTGGAAGTTAAAAATTTTTTACCTTTTCATTTTTATTTTTTCTAGGTGCATTTGGCATAGTGTCTGAGACCAACTAACCCAGGAGATCAAAATGATCCTCAACTCTTCCACCGAAGATGGTATTAAAAGAATCCAAGAGGACTGTCCCAAAGCTGGAAGGCACAATTACATATTTGTCATGATCCCCACTTTATACAGTATTATCTTTGTGGTGGGAATATTTGGAAACAGCTTGGTGGTGATTGTCATTTACTTTTACATGAAACTGAAGACTGTGGCCAGTGTTTTTCTTTTGAATTTAGCACTGGCTGACTTATGCTTTTTACTGACTTTGCCACTATGGGCTGTCTACACTGCTATGGAATACCACTGGCCCTTCGGCAATTACCTATGTAAGATGGCTTCAGCCAGCGTCAGTTTCAACCTCTATGCCAGTGTGTTTCTACTCACATGTCTAAGCATTGATCGCTACCTGGCTATTGTGCACCCAATGAAGTCCCGCCTTCGGCGCACAATGCTTGTGGCCAAAGTCACCTGCATCATTATTTGGCTGCTGGCTGGCTTGGCCAGTTTGCCAACTATAATCCACCGCAATGTATTTTTCATTGAGAATATCAATATCACAGTTTGTGCTTTCCATTACGAATCCCAAAATTCAACCCTCCCCGTAGGGCTGGGCCTAACCAAGAATATACTGGGTTTCTTGTTTCCTTTTCTAATTATTCTTACAAGTTATACTCTTATTTGGAAGACCCTAAAGAAGGCTTATGAAATTCAGAAGAACAAACCAAGAAAAGACGATATTTTCAAGATAATTATGGCAATTGTGCTTTTCTTTTTCTTTTCCTGGGTTCCCCACCAAATATTCACTTTTCTGGATGTATTGATTCAGTTGGGCATCATACATGACTGTAAAATTTCAGATATTGTCGACACCGCCATGCCCATCACTATTTGCTTAGCTTATTTTAACAATTGCCTGAATCCTCTCTTTTATGGCTTTCTGGGGAAAAAATTTAAAAAACATTTTCTCCAGCTTCTGAAATACATTCCCCCAAGGGCCAAATCCCACTCAACCCTGTCAACAAAAATGAGCACGCTTTCCTACCGCCCCTCAGAAAATGGAAGCTCATCTACCAAGAAGCCTGTCCCATGTATTGAGGTTGAGTGACACACTTGAAACCTGTCTGTGAAGTCATCTTGTTGAAGAAGGAGCAAGAGAAACATTCCTCTACAACACTTCACTACCAAATGAGCGTGAGCTACTTTTCAGAATTAAAGAAGAAAATGGATTATGTGTACTGAACTGACTTTTCTAAAGCTCTGAACAAAAGCTTTCCTCTCCCTTTGCAACTAAACAAAGCAAAGCCACATTTTGCATCAGATAGATGACGTCCACTCAAAGAGTGATGTCAGAAACTGGACGAGTGTGTTGATTTGGAAAATTTTACTGGTAGAAACGCCATCTCCCCAGTCTGCTCTTGTTCCGTTATTTTTGATTTCCACATAAAGGTACTTAGAATATATTAAAACTTGAGAGGAGCAACAGGAGATCAGAGCTCAAGATTGCTCTGCCCAACTTCCAAAGGGCAGCAAAGGTTTTGTGCCTATTTACCTATTAGCAACTGTGGCCCAGTTGTACCTGCTACTGCACATTTTATACAAAGACTTGCTAAGCAGTAGTTGTCAGGTTGCAGAAGTTTATGTGAAATTCAGCCAGTGTCTTATAGATTCACACTGCCAAAACATGCCTGCTAAATGGCTTATTTGTATAATGATGTTACTAAAGTCACGTATAAAAATTAAACTACTTGTAAAGGTGTTATTCTGGTCCCAGGTAGTAGTGTCTTCCTAGTCATATTAGTTTTATTTCGTATCTGAGAAGTATATATATTTTGTGGTAAAAAGATTATATATCATAAAATATGCCTTACTATTTTAAAAAGTATATATTCTACCTATATATGTATATCTCTAAACTGTTGTTATTTTATTAAAATCTGGCAAAGTTATATTCACATTAAAATAATGTTATTGTAATGTATTTAATCTTCATTACTTAAAATAGATGCTGATTTATTTTTAAAACAACTGTGAATAAGTATAAACATATTTCTATTTAAATTTTGATACAACTGATAGTTTAATACTGTTGGTTTTAGATTTTATATCCTGCCATGAAAAGATAAAGAACACACTTTATTCCACTGTACAACATGGAGTAAATACACCATTTTGAATTTTCCAAAGTTTTTCATGCAACAAAGAAAAAACTCATTCCTTTTAATACTAAAATAATATATTATTTTACACAGAATTTTTTAATAATAGGATTTTTCTATTCACATATATGATTATTGTAAGAAATATAGGAAAGCAGTAAAAAAAAAAGTCATATTTAGTTCTCCTGCTCAAAAATTACCATTTTTAACATTTAGGTGCAATGTTCTACTTTTCTTTTATTCATTATACACACGTACATGTATAAATCATGATATTGGAGTCATAAAGTATATAGTATTTTGTATACAAATTTTTCACTTAATGTCATAGCATAGTAGTTCGCTACACCACTAAATGTTTTTCTAAACATTTTAATAATTGTATAACATTACAAAATACAGACACATCATGATACAGTTAGCTAGTATTCAAATTGGAACATTTAGCTTTTTTCTGATTTTTCAGTATCATAAATTGCATTGTACCTGAACATTCAAGTACATGAATCTGATAAATCCCTCATGATACACTCCTAGAAGTGGTACAACTGAGTATACAGATATGAATGTTTTTAATATTCTTAATACGTATTGCCAAATATTTTCCAGAAAACATAACAATTTACAGTACTACCAACTACGTATGACATCTCACCACAGCCTCAGCAGCGTGGAATATATACCAGATTTAAGCAGAAAAGGAAAATTTACTGCAAGAATTCAGGGGCCACATGCAAGAGCAAGGATGCAACTGCACTGAAGAAAGTGCTGTTGTGTTCCTGCTCCCCTTGGAGTATCCTAGAGGCCTCTGCTGCTTTGCCCTGCACAGAGCAGGCAGAGGTACTCATCTGACTCCAGAAACAGTGGCCAAGGATTGGGCTGATGTATAAAGGAGCGGATGGGAGGTGTGGCTGGGGGGGAGCATTCAGAGAGGCCTCGGTAGGCTGGACAGAATCTCCACAAAGCAGCCTATTATCGTTCACATTCCCAAGGATAGAGTTATTCTGTGAATAAATGTGGTTACTTGTGCCTCATTTTCCTTTTATATTATTTTTAATTTCACTGATATAAAATGCCAGCCACTAACTCCAAAGGTCCTTTACTATTTTCACAATCACCTCCAAAAAATAAATTCTAGCTTGTCTCAAATTATAGTGTAGACTTACCCTATTTGAAATCCCTCTGAGTCGGCTGTATAACAATTCATTTTTTATTCAATAATCATCTTAAGCCAAGTGATTACAAGTACTTCAAACTTACTGAAACACTTAATAAGTTATAGCTGATAAGATTTCTGGTAGACAATTGTACTTAGATACCCTCTATCTCATGTATTTATTAACTGGTGTGAATAACAAGCTCCAAGCCTTGTTTTCATTTTAATTTCATCAAATTATACTGTGATTTTTCCCCATCCCATCTAGTGAAATAGATACTGATAACTTCATGATTAATCTTGCTTTATCAGTGAGACCAACTTAATACTGAAGTTGAGACTCTACTTACCAAAATGTTAGGATGGTATGCCATGATTTATTCTTCATGAACGTATTTAGAGGTTAAGTGGATTCCTTATTTTTTGGAATATTTTTAAAATTAATCAGAAAGGAATATTTACCATGAGGATCTATGTGCCCAACAGAACTCAAGGTCTATATATATATATATATATATATATATATATATATATATATATATATATATATATATATATATATATATATATTTTTTTTTTTTTTTTTTACATTCCAATCCTTGTTTCCCCCATGAAAGATTCATCTTTTCAGTCAATAATTCATTAATTCATGGATTCAATAAATTTTGTATTGCTTACCTATTCTGTGCTGGAGAACTAGAGTTATGTAACATACAGCTTAAAATGCACAGTAAACTTTTCAACCAGCTGCTGTGGGGAGTATGAAAGCAAGCCAAGTGAGAAGTAGCTTGACTGCCAATCCAAGGAAAAGCTCACAAAGGTTTGACGCCACAGTTTCTCAGTTTTATAACTCTGTATACCAGGCCAATTTTTTTCCAACAATACATGCCAACCTGGAGGACCAAAGATGGGAAAGTAGATTCAGACAGGTCACAAAAGTGAGGTGAAGTGAGTGGAGAAAAGGAGTCCCAGGGAATTTTGAATACTGGTATGAAGGATGATTTCCCTGAGAGCAGTGAAGAAAATAAATCAGGAGCAGATGAGATACAGAAGACTGAGGAGTGGTAGAACCCTGGGGACAGCAACACACTGCCTCAAATGTCAGGGTGCAAACCCCCAGGAGAGCTGCATACAGATGTTTAGTCCCCCCGGGCCATGTTGGATCCACTAGACCCAGACCAACCAGAGGAAGAAAGAACCTAAATATCAGGAAGGGAAGCAAGTAATAAACAGTAGACAATGGTATGTGGCAAAACTCAGCAATTTTTATATATTTCAGGTTGCGTTTTGGGAAAGCAAAAGTCCTCTGAAGAACTATCCATACTGGAGGTTTTGATGAGACTGAAGAATAAATGTAAAGGGAGTAAGGAAATGGAAGAGGTAGAATATTGGAGCTAATGATCATAGAGTCAGACTTTCACAATTTAAAACTTTGAATCAGTTAAAATATGACATCTGCAACTACAGCCACTCTTATCTGATGGCTATGTGTAGTGGACACCTGTGGAACTATCTGCACAGTGTCCCCTTGTTCCTTATCATGGGGATTTCCCAACTCACCGAAGAACACAACCACCTTAGAATGAGCAATTTTCTTACCTAACCCTATCCCCAGGCCACAGTTAATCAATCCAGGCTTGAACTGAACCATTCACAGCTTTTTTCCTAAGGATTTTTTAAGCATATACTGATGAAGAGTTGGCCCAACTCCAGTGCTGGAAGTTGTTGGGAGAGAAGTTGTGAGATGTAAGCTTGGAATCTATTAGCAACCATGTCTTCACTCTGGATAAATCTAGCCTGTACTGCGAGTGAAGTTAACAGAAAGGCAAGAAAGTCCAGGGGATACCTGAGTCCTTGATTCTATCTGCGTCCAATGCCCAGCTGTGTCCCTGCCCACCTTATACTTGGAACCAGCATCCATGTCTCTAATCAGGGGACAGACTATAATGATCTGTAGCTGAGATCTGCATGTGTTCCTTCCTGCTTGACCAATAAGAATTTCCTTTCTGTAGTGGTCAACACATCACCCATTGACCATCCAGCAAGAATAATACCCGTCTAGGTCCCGAAATATCTTTATCTTAATAAGGGATCATGTGGACCATCCTTTTTTCACATGTCTCCTTATCAAAAGGTGAGGACCAGGACATCTAGGATTGTGTGTGTTAGAGCGGAAGAGGTGTGCTGATAGAAAAGGACCCGTATTTAGATGAGACTAAGGGTACTACAGTACCTACTATTGTAAATTATTATAAACTGAGATCTTCCCCTGAGGTGGCACACTGGTAAAACACTCTTCTGTTGCCCAGGAAATTATGATAAGTATTACCTGAACTATTAAATATAAGTAAAGAGAGGTAACGAGCACCCTGCACCCCCTGAGAGTTCAAATACATGGTCCACATGCTGTCTGGACCCTCCCCTCTCTCCATGACCTGGATGTTCTCTAGATCTCACAGAACTTGCGAACACTGCATCCTACCCTGCCCAAATACAACAGAAAAGGCCTTCATTCAACAAGTCCATCCACCTTACTTGAGAAATGAGATAACTGAATTTTCATAATCAGAAAGAGTCAGCATTGGATTATTGTCTTTTTTTTCCCTAAAGACAATAGCTTAGAATGAGAGAATTTAGCTTTATTAATACTTAATTCTGTCACTCATATACAAAGAAACTTTGAGTTTAAATACCCTGAGGTTTGCCCTTCAAACAGCATGATAGGAAAATATTTATCTATGTGCACAAGAGATGTAAATTTGATAAATAAATGATGTTAATTTTGAAACTATTAAAAACCAGTTTGCTATTATGATTACTTTGCTTCAAATATCAAAATGACGATGAGCCATAGATGTCCTGGGGCCCATTTCTCGATTCGTTTCATGTATTACAAAGGTTCTTTTGAAAAACTATACAGGATGAGAAATAGGAATCCTGGCTGAACATCCCAATGAGTTGGGCTATATCTCACAGAACCTCTTTTCCTAGCCTGATAAAGTTCTGCTATGCCATATTGGCACACAGAGTTGCTAAATGATAACTTGCAGAAAATAAGATGCACCTCAATTTCAATCTCTGGAGATATACAACAACAACAAAAAGAGAGAGAGAGAAAGGATCCCCAAGCATATAATCTGATGTCCTTACAAATAAGTAACTGGTATTTTCATTCATTCATGTAGTAAATGGATAGGAGGAAAAAAATCCTTTTCACTGATTATCACCTTTATAGTTGTTCCTTGAGTACCCATATCTGTTCCACCTTCCTCCAGAAATAGCCCCCTATTTCCATTTTGGTGCCCTCTCTGTCCCACGTTTAGTGTAGAGTCTGGATAGGGCTCTACCCCTATTCCAAACACATGCAACGAGGGATGTGAGGAGACCTAAGCAAATCAGCCCATATATTCATTTCCCTGACTGCAATGGAATGGGCACATAACCTAAAAGGACCCAATCAAGGTGAATTTCCTAATTTTGCCAGGAGCCACCAGACAAAATGCTTATTCTTTCTCATCATACAGAACTTAAGTAAATGTGAGGAGCAGATGCAGCATTTGGTCACTCCAAAGGGAGAGGCAGAAATTTCCTGGAGTTTTCACAGAAAGCATAGAGTAAAGTTAACATATGAAACTAAAATAATGAAAGGGTAGACCAAGAATTGGAGAGGAACCAAGCCTTTATGATATCATTCAAGAATTGACTTTCTGTGCCAGACTTTTTTTTCTTAAGCTGTCTGAGGATGAGTTTCCTGTCAAAATTATCCACTAAAATCCAATCTTCAGCAAATCATTAGAGCCACCATTTATCAAATTCTTAATATAGGACAGAGTTCTCTGCTTATATGCATTATATCACGTAATCCTCACAACAACCAATCTTATCAGTTCTATTATTATCCAATGAGACAAAATGAGGCTTAGAGATGCTGCATAATTGGTCCAAGGCAACGTGACTGACAAATGCTAGAGCTGAAATCTGAACCCAGACATTTTGAATCCAGAATCTGTGCTCTTATTTACTAAACTATGTTGCCCCCTTCCAAAAAACAGCATCACAAAATGTGAATCAGGGGCTTCCCTGGTGGCGCAGTGGTTAAGAATCTGCCTGCCAACGCAGGGGACACAGGTTCGAGCCCTGGTCCAGGAAGATCCCACATGCCACGGAGCAACTAAGCCCATGTGCCACAACTACTGAGCCTGTGCTCTAGATCCTGCGAGCCATGACTACTGAGCCTGCGCACCACAACTACTGAAGCCCACGCACCTAGAGCCTGTGCTCCGCAGCAAAAGAAGCCACCACAATGAGAAGCCCGCCCGCACAATGCAATGAAGAGTAGCCCTGGCTCACCGCAACTAGAGAAAGCCCACACACAGCAGCGAAGACCCAATGCAGCCAAAAATAAAATAAATAAATTTAAAAAAAAGAGAGAGAGAACCCCATTTAAAAAAAATATATACGAATCATGTAGGTACCTTCCAAAATATTGCCCAAGTCTATTTATTCAAAATCAACATGAGTTATTATTTTGGATGAGCTTATATTGGGTCTAGCAAATAAACAGGCTATGACTGCTAACTATCACAGTAATTAGTTCAATGCTCTGGTCCTTTCTGCAGCCAAGAATTTAGACAGTATTTACTAAATGGGAGAGAGAAAGAAATTCCTAAATTAATTTTTCATGTCAAATTTTCTTCTTACAACCTAACGGAATGATGTTCTTTTGAGAAAACATTGTGGAGAAACTATATTACATTCTGAGAGATTTCCTTTTAAGTTATACAGTTCAGATTTGGCAATAAATTTAGTTGAAGAATATACCTAGAATAATGAAAACAAAAGTGTGATTTATCTCAACTGTGTCCAGAGACCAAAAGAATAAAGGCAATAAGATCACAGCCATGAGTCCTGAGGAAAGTTCTAGCAGCATCATTGAAAATCACCTCAAAATGGATACTATTTGAAACAGTGAGAGCTATGAAGAGAGTTGCAACAGATCAGGCAAAACATGCTCACTGCTTCACCTTGGCTTCAGGCTGCAGAAGAGGTAGAAAGGAGTGGTTACACAGGAAACCCTTAAAAACAAGGTGATTCAGCCATGGGCTGAGAGGATGACCACGACATGATGGAAATTCCAACAACCAATGTGAATCAGAAAGTAGTAATGGAGGAGATCGATAGAGACGGTGGAGGAGGAGGACACGGAACTCATCTCCCCCCATGAACACATCAAAAATACATCTACGTGTGGAACAATTCTCACTGAAAACTAAACAGAAACTAGCAGAAAGACTCCTGTACAGCCAAGGCTATGAGAAAGATCCACAAGGAACTGGGCAGGAAAGGAAGAGAAACAATCAGGTCAGGACCTGTGCCCCTGAGAGGCAACTCAGAGAAAAAAGGGAAATTATCAATACACGGGCAAAGACGCACCCTGGGGAGTCAGCAGTTTGAGCCACAGACTGGGCGCCCCAGTTCTGGGGTCCTACACAGGGAGACGAGCCCCCTTGGCTGGTTTAAGGACCGCTGAGACTAACAGGAGAGCTAAGAGGATCCTGGACTCCACTTACGCGGAGTGCACACACACTGGTGTGGCCCCGAGGCAGGGCAGAGACAGCAGATAGGAGATCGCGCCAGCAGCTGCCGGCTCTCCCACAACCAGCTCAGGCAGCACCCAGCTCGAGCTGAGGGAACGCTCCAGCCCCGCTTACTCTACGTCACAGCACGGCAATGCATCTATGGCCGCCACCGCCAGGAAGGAAGCTCAGACGTCGGACACAGAGGCGACTCGGTCCTGGGGCAGCGTCTGAGTAGGGCAGTGCTAGCCACTGCTGGTGCTTACTCAAGCAGCACATCGGAAGCAGCCCAGGCCTCTGACAGCTACCAGCCCACCACAGCTCATTCGCCAATACACACCAAGACTCCATGCAGGCCCCCCTGCCCTGCAGTGTGGCTCCACAACAAGGCAGGGGTGTCAGAGGCCGGGGGAGTGATTGGCTATGAGGGACAAAGGGGCTTGGACTCGAGGCTACAATTCAGCGGAGTGAGGTAAACAATTGCTGGCACCAGCGCAGGCAGCGCACTGGAGACAGCTTTGACCTCTGCCTGTAACCAACACGAGCTGAGAGCCCACACAGGCTCCCCTTGTTTCAGCACTCCGCCACTCTGGGGCAAGGGTCTCAGTGCTTGGTGAAGGGAAAGCACACACTCAGAGGGAACAAAGCCAGCTAGGGCCCGACCCTCAGGGCTTCTCCTCCAGCAGCTTGGGATCAGACCCCGCTCCTGATAGGGCAGTGATGTCCACTGAGCAGAGGGGAAGCCCCGCCTCGCACCTGGCTCCAGCTCTAGCCCCTCCATCTCCAGTCCCACCTCCTACCAAGATGAAAGCTGGCAGTACACCCTGAGGAAAGACATGCCTTGTGTCCACGTCAAATCCGTCTCTCCCACCAAAGGCACTGAGCTCACACAGTCCGTATAGGGACACTCCCACATAAGGTTACACCTTCAAGACCACAAGAGGTAAATGTTTCACCTAAATTCATAGAGGCAGAGAAAGTTAAGCAAAATGAAAAGGCAGAAGAACTGGTCTCAATTGAAACAGCAAAAGAAAACTCCTGAAAAAATAAATAATGAAAAAGAAATAAACAACTTACCAGATAAATAATTTAAAGCATTACTAATAAGAATGATCACTGAATTAGGGATAGCAATAGATGAACACAGTGAGAATTTTAACAAGGAACTAGAAAATATAAAAAAGACCCAATCAGAAATGAAGAATTCGATAACTGAAATAAAAAACACACTAGAAGGAGTGAATAGCAGACTAACTGACGTAAAAGAATGAATAAGTGATCTGGAAGATAGAATAATGGAAAATCACTCAATCAGAACAACAAAAAGAAAAACAAATTGTAAAAAATGAAAAGTGTTTAAGAGATCTCTAGAATAACATTAAGCATACCAACATCGATATTACATGGATCCCAGCAGGAGAAAAAAGACAGAAGGGGATCAAAAATGTATTTGATGAAATTAGAGCTGAAAACTTCCCAAACCTGAGAAAGGAAACTGGTATCTGGGAACAGTAAGTACAGAGGGCCCCAAACCGAAGATGAACCGAAACAGATCCACACCAAGACATATAATAATTAAAATGACAAAAGTAAAAGATAAAGAGAGAATTATAAAGGCAGCAAGAGAAAAGCAAACAGTCATATACAAGGGAATCCCCATGAGGCTATCAATTTATTTCTCTGCAGAAATTTTGCAGGCCAGAAGGGAGTGGCATGACATATTCAAAGTGTTGAAAGGGAAAACCTGCAACCTAAGATACTCTACCTAGCAAGATAATCATTTAGAAGAGATAAAGAACATCTCAGACAAGCAAAAACCAAAAGAGTTCATAAATATTAAACCTACCCGAAAATAAATTTTAAAGAGTCTGCTCTAAGTGGAAAAGAAGTAAGAGTCTATAGGAAACAGAAAAGCCCACTAGGAAAGGCAAATATATAGTAAGGGCTGAGGATCAACAATTTAAATAAGCTAATACAAAGATTAAAAGAAAAAAATTATATAAAGGCAACTACAACTATGATAAACAGTTGAGGGATAAACATGAAGATATAAAATGTGATATCAAAAATGCAAAATGTGGGGGAAAGGGGTTTTAAAATGTAGACCTTTTAGAATATGTTTGAACTTAAATGATTACCAGTTTAAAACAAATAGATATACGTCAACATATATGAACCCCATGGTAACCACAATTCAAAAACCTACAACAGATAAACAAAAACAAGAAAAAAATAAATAACACAAGCATACTACTAAAGAAAAACATGAAATCACAAGGGAGGAAACAAAAACAAGAAGAAATGAACAGAGAAGAATTACAAAAACAACTGGAAAACAAGTAATAAAACAGCAATAAGTCATACCTATCAATTATTATTTTAAACGTCAATGCATTAATGTGCCAGTCAAAAGACATAGAGTGGCTGATCGGATAAAAAAACAAAACCCATCTATATGCTGCTTACAAGAGACTCACTTCAGAGCTAAAGACACACACACAGGGCGGACCTTCAAGACGGCGGAGGAGTAAGACGTGGAGATCACCTTCCACCACAAATACAAATATATCAAAAGTACATCTACATGTGGAGCAATGCCTACAGAACACCTACTAAACGCTGGCAAAAGACCTCAGACGTCCCAAAAGGCAAGAAACTCCCCACGTACCTGGGTAGGGCAAAAGAGAAAAGAAAACACAGAGACAAAAGAATTGGGACGGGACCTGCACCAGTGGGAGGGAGCCGTGAAGGAGGAAAGGTTTCCGCACGCTAGGAAGCCCCTTCGCGGGCAGAGACTGCGGGTAGCGGAGGGGGGAAGCTTCGGAGCCGCGGAGGAGAGCGCAGCCACAGGGGTGCGGAGGGCAAAGCGGAGAGGTTCCCGCACAGAGGATCGGTGCCGAGCAGCACTCACCAGCCAGAGAGGCTTGTATGCTCACCCGCCGGGACGGGCGGGGCTGGGAGCTGAGGCTCGGGCTTCGGTCGGATCCCAGGGAGGGGACTGGGGTTGGCTGCGTGAACACAGCCTGAAAGGGGCTAGTGCGCCACAGCTAGCCGGGAGGGAGTCCAGGAAAATGTCTGGAATGGCCTAAGAGGCAAGAGACCATTCTTTCGGGGTGAGCGAGGAGAGGGGATTCAGAGCACCGCCTAAACGAGCTCCACAGACAGGCGTGAGACACGGCTATCAGTGCGGACCCCAGAGACGGGCACGAGACTCTAAGGCTGCTGCTGCCGCCACCAGGAAGCCTGTGTGCAAGCACAGGTCACTATCCACACCTCCCCTCCTGGGAGCCTGTGCAGCCCACCACTGCCAGGGTCCCAAGATCCAGGGACAACTTCCCCAGGAGAACACACGTCGCGCCTCAGGCTGGTGCAACGTCACACCGGCCTCTGCCACCACAGGCTCACCCTGCATCCGTACCCCTCCCTCCCCCCGGCCTGAGTGAGCCAGAGCCCCCTTATCAGCCACTCCTTTAACCCCGTCATGTCTGGGCGAACAACAGATGCCAGAGGGCGACCTACATGCAGAGGCGGGTCCAAATCCAAAGCTGAACCCCAGGAGCTGTGCTAACAATGAAGAGAAAGGGAAATTTCCCCGTGCAGCTTCAGGAGCAGCAGATTAGATCCCCACAATCAACTTGATATACCCTGCATCTGTGGAACACTTAAGTAGACAACGAATGATCCCAAAATTGAGGCACTGGACTTTGGGAGCAACTGTAGAGTGGGGTTTGCTGTATGCGACTACCAGTTTCTGATTTTTATGTTTATTTTATTTTAGTTTTTTTTTTTTAACTTATTGGAGTATAATTGCTTTACGATGGTGTGTTAGTTTCTGCTTTAAAACAAAGTGAGTCAGTTATACATATACATATATCCCCATATCTCCTCCCTCTTGCATCTCCCTCCAACCCTCCCATCCCACCCCTCTAGGTGGTCACTGAGCTGATCTCCCTGTGCTATGCGGATGCTTCCCACTAGCTATCTATTTTACATTTGGTAGTGTATATATGTCCATGCCACTCTCTCACTTCGTCCCAGCTTAAACTTTCCCCTCCACATGTCCTCAAGTCCATTCTCTAGGTCTGCATCTTTATACCTGTCTTGCCCCTAGGTTCTTCAGAACCATTATTTATTTATTTAGATTCCATATATATGTGTGTTTATGTGTTCGCATACGGTATTTGTTTTTCTCTAACTTACTTCACTCTGTATGACAGACTCTAGGTCCATCCACCTCACTACAAATAACTCAATTTCGTTTCTTTAACGGCTGAGTAATGTTCCATTGTATATATGTGCCACATCTTTTTTATCCATTCATCTGTAGATGGACACTTAGGTTGCTTCCATGACCTGGCTATTGTAAACAGTGCTGCAATGAACATTGGGGTACATGACTCTTTTTGAATTATGGTATTCTCAGGGTATATGCCCAGTAGTGGGATTGCTGGGTCGTATGGTACTTCTATTTTTAGTTTTTTGAGGAACCTCCATACTGTTCTCCATAGTGGCTGTTTCAATTTACATTCCCATCAACACTGCAAGACGGTTCCCTTTTCGCCACACCCTCTCCAGCATTTATTGTTTGTAGATTTTTTGATGATGGCCATTCTAACTGCTGTGAGGTGATACCTCATTGTAGTTTTGATTTGCATTTCTCTAATGATTAGTGATGTCGAGCATCCTTTCATGTGTTTGTTGGCAATCTGTATATCTTCTTTGGAGAAATGTCTGTTTAGGTCTTCTGCCCATTTTTGGATTGGGTTGTTTGTTTTGTTGATATTGAGCTGCATGAGCTGCTTGTAAATTTTGGAGATTAATCCTTTGTCAGTTGCTTCATTTGCAAATATTTTCTCCCATTCTGAGGGTTGTCTTTTCGTCTTATTTATGGTTTCCTTTGCTGTGCAAAAGCCTTTAAGTTTCATTAGGTCCCATTTGTTTCTTTATGTTTATCTTTCCATTTCTCTAGGAGGTGGGTCAAAAAGGACTTTGCTGTGATTTATGTCATAGAGTGTTCTGCCTATGTTTCCTCTAAGAGTTTTATAGTATCTGGCCTTATATTTAGGTCTTTAATCCATTCTGAGTTTATTTTTGTGTATGGTGTTAGTGAGGGTTCTAATTTCATTCTTTTCCATGTAGCTGTTCAGTTTTCCCAGCACCACTTATTGAAGAGGCTGTCTTTCCTCCACTGTATATTCTTGCCTCCTTTATCAAAAATAAGGTGACCATATGTGCATGGGTTTATCTCTGGGCTTTCTATCCTGTTCCATTGATCTATATTTCTGTTTTTGTGTCCGTACCATACTGTCTTGATTACTGTAGTTTTGTAGTATAGACTGAAGTCAGGGAGCCTGATTCCTCCAGCTCCATTTTCCTTTCTCAAGATTGCTTTAGTTATTCGGGGTCTTTTAAGTCTCCATGCAAATTTTAAGATTTTTTGTTCTAGTTCTGTGAAAAATGCCATTGGTAGCTTGATAGGGATTGCACTGAATCTGTAGATTGATTTGGGGTACTATAGTCATTTTCACAATGTTGATTCTTCCAATCCAAGAACATGGTGTATCTCTCCATCTGTTTGTATCATCTTTAATTTCTTTCATCAGTGTCTTATAGTTTTCAGCATACAGGTCTTTTGTCTCCTTAGGTAGGTTTATTCCTAGGTATTTTATTCTTTTTGTTGCAATGGTAAATGGGTGTGTTTCTTTCTTTTCTCTTTCAGATATTTCATCATTAGTTTATAGAAATGCAAGAGATTTCTGTGCATTAATGTTGCATCCTGCTACTTTACCAAATTCATTGATTAGCTCTAGTAGTTTTCTGGTAGCATCTTTAGGATTCTCTATGTATAGTATGATGTTACCTGCAAACAGTGACAGCTTTACTTCTTCTTTTCCGACTTGGATTCCTTTTCTTTTTCTTCTCTGATTGCTGTGGCTAAAACATCCAAAGCTATGTTGAATAATAGTGGTGAGAGTGGGCAACCTTGTCTTGTTCCAGATCTTAGAGGAAATGCTTTCAGTTTTTCACCACTGAGGATGATGTTTGCTGTGGGTTTGTCGTATATGGCCTTTACTGTGTTGAGGTAAGTTTGCTCTATGCCTACTTTCAGGAGGGTTTTTATCATAAATGGGTGCTGAATTTTGTCAAAAGCTTTTTCTGCATCTATTGAGATGATCATATGGTTTTTCTCCTTCAATTGATTAATATGGTGTATCACACTGATCGATTTGTGTATATTGAAGAATCCTTGCATCCCTGGGATAAATCCCACTTGATCATGGTGTATGATCCTTTTAATGTGCTGTTGGATTCTGTTTGCTAGTATTTTGTTGAGGATTTTTGCATCTATGTTCATCAGTGATATTGGCCTGTAGTTTTCTTTTTTTGTTACCTATTCGTCTGGTTTTGGTATCAGGGTGATGGTGGCCTTGTAGAATGAGCTTGGGAGTGTTCCTCCCTGTGCTATATTTTGGAAGGGTTCGAGAAGGATAAGTGTTAGCTCTTCTCTAAATGTTTGTTGGAATTCACCTGTGAAGACATCTTGTCCTGGGCTTTTGTTTGTTGGAAGATTTTTAATCACAGTCTCAATTTCAGTGCTTGTGATTGGTCTGTTTATATTTTCTATTTCTTCCTGGTTCAGTCTTGGAAGGTTGTGCTTTTCTAAGAATTTGTCCATTTCTTCCAGGTCATCCATTTTATTGGCATATAGTTGCTTGTAGTAATCTCTCATGATCCTTTGTATTTCTGCCGTGTCAGTTGTTACTTCTCCTTTTTCATTTCTAATTTTGTTGATTTGAGTCGTCTCCCTTTTTTTCTTGATGAGTCTGGCTAATGGTCTATCAATTTTGTTTATTTTCTCAAAGAACCAGCTTTTAGTTTTATTGATCTTTGCTATTGTTTCCTTTCTTTTTCATTTATTTCTGACCTGATCTTTATGATTTCTTTCCTTCTGCTAATTTTGGGGTTTTCTGTTCTTCTTTCTCTAATTGCTTTAGGTGTAAGTTTAGGTTGTTTCTTTGAGATGTTTCTTGTTTCTTGAGGTAGGATTTTATTGCTATGAAGTTCTCTCTTAGAACTGCTTTTGCTGCATCCCATACGTTTTGGGTCATCGTGTTTTCATTGTCATTTGTTTCTAGGTATTTTTTGATTTCTTCTTTGATTTCTTCACTGATCGCTTGGTTATTAAGTAGTGTATTGTTTAGCCTCCATGTGTTTGTATTTTTTACAGATTATTTCCTGTAATTGATATCTAGTCTCATAGCATTGTGATCAGAAAAGATACCTGATATGATTTCAATTTTCTTAAATTTACCAAGTCTTGATTTATGACCCAAGATATATCTGTCCTGGAGAATATTCCATGAGCAGTTGAGAAGAAAGTGTATTCTGTTGTTTTTGGATGGAATGTCCTATAAATATCAATTAAGTCCATCCTGTTTAATGTATCATTTAAAGCTTGTGTTTCCTTATTTATTTTCATTTTGGATGATCTGTCCATTGGTGAAAGTGGGGTGTTAAAGTCCCCTACTATGATTGCGTTACTGTCGATTTCCCCTTTTATGGCTGTTAGCACTTGCCTTATGTATTGAGGTGCTCCTATGTTGGGGGCATAAATATTTACAATTGTTATATCTTCTTCTTGGATTGATCCCTTGATTATTATGTAGTGTCCTTCTTTGTCTCTTGTTAATAGTCTTTATTTTAAAGTCTATTTTGTCTGATACGAGAATTGCTACTCCAGCTTTCTTTTGATTTCCATTTGCATGGAATACCTTTTTCCATCCCCTCACTTTCAGTCTGTATGAGTTCCTAGGTCTGAAGTGGTTCTCTTGTAGACAGCATATATATGGGTCTTGTTTTTGTATCCATTCAGCCAGTCTATGTCTTTTGGTGGGAGCATTTAATCCATTTACATTTAAGGTAATTATCAATATGTATGTTCCTATTACCACTTTCTTAATTGTTCTGGGTTTGTTATTGTAGGTCAAAGGAGAACATAAACAAGACGAAAAGATAACCCTCAGAATGGGACAAAATATTTGCAAATGAAGCAACTGGCAAAGGATTAATCTCCAAAATACAGAAGCAGCTTATGCAGCTTAGTATCACAAAAAGAAACAACTGGAAACTGTTAAGACTAAAGACAAAAGGAAAGGTGCATAAATACTGTACTTAGATTGATAAAGTTGTTTCCTGTGGAGGTTAACAATTCTGAAAGTACTCTACATATATACTGAGATTGAGCAAATAAGTAAAGGCAGGACAGGTGGTGGGAGCCAGGTTTCTCCCTGTTGGAGAAGGAGGCTACAGGCTAACAAGAGGGGCAGGCTAGAATGAACCGTGTGGGCTTGGATTAAATTTCGTGGCATCAGCATGAACTCATGTTTAGATTAATATAGATACAGACTGATAGATACATGAATAACTATAGATATGTGTGTATACATATGTGTACATGTATGTTAATACACATACATATATTTCCTGTCTCTGTGCACTGAAAAGGCTTAGGAGCAATGACACTTCTGTAGCAACAGGCACAGCAAGGGCCCACATGTTGCTTTCTGTACCATTCTCCAATTAAAGAACCAGTGCTATTTGGAGAAATGGCTGATTCTAGGGCTGGGGCAGGGAATATACTAGATGAACCTGGAGTGTTTTGTAGAGCCAGAAAGTAAGGAAACGCTGAAAAATAAACGATGTTGTCATGTCAGAGGGACACAGGAGCCAATCTGAAGAGCTTCCAATGGCCAAAGCTGAAATAATTCAAGCAATAAAATAAATAATATGGTATTGGGTTATAGCTCAAAATATAAAATAAATATTCAAGAGTCTGTGCTGATATAAATGAATGATTGAATAAATAAATAAATGGGAGCTCAATATCACAAAAACAAACAACCCAATCCAAAAATGGACAGAAGACCTAAATAGACATTTTTCCAAAGAAGACATACAGATGGCTAACAAACACATGAAAGGATGCTCAACATCACTAATTATTAGAGAAATGCAAATCAAAACCACAATGAGGACTTCCCTGGTGGCGCAGTGGTTAAGAATCCGCCTGCCAGTGCAGGGGACACGGGTTCGAGCCCTGATCCGGGAAGATCCCACATGCCACGGAGAAACTAAGACCATGTGCCACAGCTACTGAGCCTGCGCTCTAGAACCCACGAGCCACAACTACTGAGCCCACGTGCCACAACTACGGAAGCCCGTGCGCCTAGAGCCTGTGCTCCGCAACAAGAGAAGCCACTGCAGTGAGAAGCCCGCGCACCACAACGATGAGTAGTCCCCGCTCGCCACAACTAGAGAAAGCCCGCACACAGCAACGAAGACCCAACACAGACAAAAATAAAAATAAATAAAATAAATTTAAAAAAAAAAAAGAACCACAATGAGATATCACCTCACATTTGTCAGAATGACTATCATCAAAAAATCTTTAAATAACAAATGTTGGCAAGGATGTGGAGAAAAGGAAACCCTTGTACACTGTTGGTGGGAATGTAAATTGGTGCAGCCACTATGGAAAACATTATGCAGGATCCTCAAAAAACTGAAAATAGAACTACCATATGACTCAGCAATTCCACTCTTGGGTATATATCTGGAAAAAATGAAAACTGTAATTCAAAAAGATACATGCATTCCAATGTTCATAACAGCATTATTTACAATAGTCAAGACATGGAAGCAACCTAAGTGTCCATCAATAGTGGAATGGATAAAGAAGATATTGTGTGTGTACATATGTGTGCATACACACACACAC
Organism: Balaenoptera physalus; assembly: GCF_965194825.1. Classification (NCBI taxonomy): domain Eukaryota; kingdom Metazoa; phylum Chordata; class Mammalia; order Artiodactyla; family Balaenopteridae; genus Balaenoptera; species Balaenoptera physalus. Next base: position 30,736,894 of record NC_138891.1, read on the forward strand.
GTACACACACACACACACACACACACAATGGACTATTACTCAGCCACAAAAAAGAATGAAATTCTGCCAATTAAAGCACCATGGATGGACCTAGAGAATATTAACTAAGCTTAGTGAAATGTCAGACAAAAAAAGACAAATACTGTATGATATCACTTATTTGTGGAATCTAAAACAATAAAACAAATGAATGTATATAGCAAAAAACAAACAGACTCACAGAGGGAAAACAAACTAGGGGTTACCTACCAGTGGGAAGAGGGAAGGAGGAGGGGCAATATAGGCGTACGGAATTAAGAGATTCAAACTACTATGTATAAAATAGATAAGCAACAAGGATATATTGTACAGTACAGGGAATTACAACCATTATTTTGTAATAACTTTTTTTTTTTTAAGAATTTTATTTATTTATTTATGGCTGTGTTGGGTCTTCGTTTCTGTGCGAGGGCTTTCTCTAGTTGTGGCGAGTGGGGGCCACTCTTCATCGCGGTGCGCAGGCCTCTCACTATCGCGGCCTCTCTTGTTGCGGAGCACAGGCTCCAGATGCGCAGCCTCAGTAATTGTGGCTCACAGGCCTAGTTGCTCCGCAGCATGTGGGATCTTCCCAGACCAGGGCTCGAACCCGTGTCCCCTGCATTGGCAGGCAGATTCCCAACCACTGCGCCACCAGGGAAGCCCTTTGTAATAACTTTTAATGGCATATAATCTACAGAAATACTGAATCACTATGCTGTATATCTGAAACTACTGTAATATTGTAAACCAACTGTACTTCAATAAATAAATAGACAGAACTTGTAAATACCAAAAAAAAAAAAAAAAAGGTAGTAATGAAGACAGTAGTAATGTAGCATAGGAAAGTCGGGCATAGAGGTAGATCAGTGATTCTCAACTGGGAATGATATGCTCCCCAGGGATATCTGGCAATGTCTGGAGACAGTTTTGAATGTCACAACTTGGGGGAGGAAAGTGCCAGGGCCACCCAGTGGGTAGAGGCCAGGGAAGCTGCTAACCATCCTATAATGCACAGGACAGTCCCACACAGCAAAAAGTTTTCTAGCTCAACATGTCACTAGGGTCAAGTTGAGAATCTCTGGGGTCCAGAAGGAAGGGAGGAGAACCTTTTAAGCAGTGTGAATTAGCTGCCATGTATGGTGGTAAATAAGAAAGTGCTGGTCTCCTGATTTTTATTACCCATAAAGTGCCTTTTCCCCCCTCTCTTTTCTGTGCTCCCAGTCACCTTCTCAAATGTCACTGCATGTGAACTTCATCCAAAAAATATATTTCATGGAAAATTGTATTAAAAAGAGCAGTGTCATTTGGGGGGCTAAATAGGCAAATCTATCAGAATTGTACAACAAGCTGTATATTTTAAATTCACTCATGAATGTTAGCAACAAAGACAGCTGGTAGCATGACGTAAAGCCAAATGGTTACACCCCCACTGCCATGGAAAACAAAATGAAGGTGTGGGTTCCACCGAGCAGCTAATCCTCAGAGAAGACACTAAATGCAGAAATGAAACACGCAGTGATTCTAACGAAAATGTTTATTGAACAAAATCAAAGGTGTCCTTTATTTTTGCTCTAAATATTTCCATAGAGGATTTGAGCGGCTTCCAATGAAGAACACTTTAAAACAGAAATAAAGACCGCAGGAAGGAAGAAGCAAAACCACTGATAATCCAGGTTAACAGAGTAGTTGTGACTGAGAAAAATATTGAGTTCTGACCTTCTTGGGATGAACATCACAACATCTCCAGCAACTTTTATCAAAGCAACAACAGACCAGGTTCCCAAATGGAGTAGAGTCTTCTTGACACTGAATTCCTAAGGGAGTTTCTCACAAAGAATTGTGGAGATGTAGAGCAACCTAATAGATCGCTTTTAAGCAACATTTTTCATTTAGGTCTGATTCTTACATCGTTGTTCTTGTAATGTCCTTCTATAGAAGCCAAGAGCATGACAATTCAATGAAGGTGATGATGTGAGGGTATCCAGTACTGTGATATGAGAGTCATCCAATGGTGTACTTGACAGGAGTAGCGATGTACTTGTGATGTCAGTGGAACCTCTAGGTCCATTAAAATCTTAGATGAGATTGACTCAGACTCCCTGAGAAAGTCCAAGATGTTCAGAAATTTCTGCCGAAGCCTGAGAAGTTTATATTTCCATGGTCTAATGATAACCATCTGCCTCCCCCAGTTCACTTTAGACATCATCTCACTATTCTACACAGACTGTAGGATGTCCCTGTTCCATGCGATACAGAGGTGAAACAGCTCCAATTACTTATACACACACAAACACACACACATTTATAAGCACTGAGGGATACCCTTGAATCAAAAAGGCCTCCATCACTCTGGACATTTCTCCCTAGACCCCATGCAGTCCCCACCTTCACCCTATCTCACACATCATCCCCTTCCTTCTCTGCACTCTTTGCTCTTTTATCACCACCTCCCTTGGGGGAAGCAAATCCAGTTTCCCTTATTTTCTCACATAAAACAACCTAGTCATTCATTTCATTAGCTCCCCCGTGCTGAATATCAACCATGCCTGAGGCAGAGACTCATCTTCTCCCCAAAGCAGACTGTCAGAATATGTCCTTAGAGAAATTCCAGCACACACCACTAAGATAAAGAATTGTTCACCCCGTTACTGACAGTCCAATGGTCCTCAAGTAGTAGTAGTAGTAGTATCAGTCCTATTGGTGGAAAACAGAAAAATTTCTCATGGAATGGAGGATCCCATAATTTTATTTATTCAGGATTCATGCTCCATCAATCCTCATGTTTTTCTGCCATTCAGATACATCACTTCCTGCTGTTCCTACTTGCCAGGGATTACCCACTGCTTTGTATATGGAAGGGTCCCCGTGATTTATGTGGACATCCACTCAAGAAGACACACTCATGGACTTCTTTCAATAAATTTTTAAGTGATACCACCTTTTCAACCTTTTTCCCCCTTATATCCATTTAACATATCATTGGGCTTAGTTCTTAAGAAGTTCCCATATTCCACAGTTATTTGAAAATTTTTAAATATCATCTTTATTTTAAAATATAAATCATTATGTAAATAATACCCAGAAGTACACATTCTAAGTAATCATTTTCTCCATTTACCACATGCAGGCATAAAAATTAGTGATATTGTTAATATAATCTCACATTTTTAAAAATCCTGGGGGGGGGCGTGTGATTAATTTACTGAAGTTAAAGATTAATTTTTGACAGAGGAAGGTTGCCAAAACAACAGCGCAAACAGTGGACTAAAGGTCTTAGTTATTTCTTGAGTCAGAAGTTTAGTAGTGCCTGCTATTGCTGTGACCATGGCTCTACTCTCAGGGCCAAACGTGTTGTTGCCTGACATTCAGCAAGTGCTTAATGCTGGTTAAACAGAATTAAATAAATGTCCCTTGTACAGGAATCACTGTTGCTATAGCTAGATGGAATGGTTGAGGTTTCCAATCCAGCTGCCTCATTTTGCAGAGAAAGAAATAGAAACTCAATAAGTTAGGTCTCAAATCATATAGGCAGGCAATAGCAGAGTTTAGACTCCAAATAAATCTTCTGATTCCCAGTTCTATGCTGTTTCACCATGGCGTGCATTACCTTTAGCAAATACTGGACTCTATTTTGGAGTCTATTAATAGAAATAGCCTCTCCACGGTCTCTGCATTTGTAAAATGATGAAAAAAACACTGATTTACTTAATAGATCTTGTACAAAGGACTGTAAAATAACGATGTCAATAAAGTACTTCATAAATTTCATAAAAAAAGATTAATTTTTGTTCCCTTGAACTATATGTTCTTTTCATAACCTTCTCGACTAATCTCTTACTTACCAAATACCTTACTTTTATAAATTTTTCTTCCCCTGCCCCTTAGCAAGGCAAGTTTCAGTGCCATCAGGAAGACTAATAAAGTTCCATATGTTATCAATTATAGGAAAGGAAAACTTGTCGGATATGATCTTCTGTAACCTCCTCATTTTAAGGACGATGACACCACAGCCCTGGAAGGTGAACCTAGCCCTCCCAGAGGCTTTTTGCTTTAACACAGGACAATGGCTTACAAGGAGTGGAACTTCAGAAGTAGAATTCCAACTCTTAAACATCAGACAGAGGGGAGAGAACTCTGGAGCAGAAGACGTTTCTAGGACTCTTAAAATCACACCATAGGTCAATCCTGATAATAGAAAAAGGCAATTAGAAGAAATGACAAGTCAACCCCAGGGAATCTGAGAAAGGGGAGAAGGGGAAGGTAGGTTTGCAGATAATTAGTAAAAAGAAACCTAGTTCCATGCAGAAGTGGCTCTAATAAGTGGAACCCAGTTCAGTAGCAGCTTGTTCTTGTTTGTTCTTCATAGTGACAACTTCCACATGCCCCCAGGGTCATGACTCCTAGCTCCTAAGACACTGAAGCCACAAAGCAAGGGGCGTGTCTCAGGGAGAAACCCAAAGCAGTGCTTCTCAAACATTAAAGTGAGGTTCCAGTACAAGAGTCAGAGTTCAGCCAGAGTCGGAACTCAAATCTCCTACTTCCTAGATATCTAAGCCGCATGCTCTCGCCCAGGAAGCATTTCCTATATATAAAAGCTGTACTAAAATGAAAGCTGGGGAGCTTCTGCTCGCAACTTAATTTTTGTTACTTCTGACATGGTAACAATGAAACATCCTTTAGGCTGCTCGAGAACAATAATAACAGAAACTTAAAAGACTAAAAGCATTCAAACCAGAAGGCACTTCCAAACCACAAACCAAGGTTACGACAGCTGCTCCCACAGCAGCTTCTGAGTCCTCAAACATCAAACATCTGAGTCATCAAACATCTCGGAAGTGTCTATGGCTCCGTCCTTGTCACTTAACTTGGTGCTGCTTTGAGGGACAAGTTGCAATTTCTTGCCTGTTAAATGACAATGCTCAGACTTCGTGTAGATTCTAAGACTCAGTCTGTGTAGCCATGCACAATCTGAGGCTGTCTATTTAAAGATGGAGGGAGAGAACCATTATATCTCTTTCAGAGTTTTATATTCTCTCAAACGCATATGGATGCACAGCAAGCAAACAGCAATACCGTACTTCCCTGGTCACTGAATATCCTACAGTGTACTTCTTAATTAAAACCAGCATCACAAATATGATTGCTTAAGTGCCAAAAACCTGGCCCGCTTAATGGCCAATCAGAGAACTACATGATCATTAAATCCATTTGGAACTACCTTTTTTTTCCTGAGGTGAATACAGCTCTAAATATTCTTATCATTTTCCATCCAGTATACTTTTTAAAATACTGCTTCTTTTTTTAGCATCACAACTTCCATTTCACTTTTGTCATAGATTTAACCCTATGTTACAATAGCTTATAGTTTTTTGGTCTTTTTTAGCTAGAATTTGTAGCAATGCCGGGGATTAAGGAATAATTTGAGTGAACGACATATATGATGTTGCTTAGTAACACAGGCTGATCTGTACAAAGCCATAAATTGCAAAATTTCATAGCAGCATAAAAACTTTTACTGGCACTTAAGCATATTTTTCCCTGATTGAAGCAGAATTCATGCAACAATTACAACCAAATGACAAAAGCTGGTAATGATTAGCCTTCAAAAGCTGCTGTTATTTCCTAACAGTTCCAAAGCTGTTTTTGTTTGTGTCAGGAAAGAAAGCATCAAATCCTTTATGGACTAGCCACACTGACAAGGCAAAATTGAACCTATTATTTAGCCAGTGCCAGCATTTTAACTACAGCTCCCAGTGAAGAATGGAAGAGTTATGTAATAATTTACAATTATAATTAATTTGTGTCAACCAAAACCAGCTCTGAGTATACCCATACACACTTTAGAGGGCAGCCCTCTTCTTATGTAATATAAAGGTGGAAACACGTAACCCCATAATGGCACAAACATGCCTGAGACTATCCCTGAGAAAAGAGCTTCATGAAGATGAAAGCTGGAAGCCAGGAAGGTTGTTTTCATTAATTGTAACAAATATCTTATACAGCTATCTTAAGGTATCTTCAATATTTGTAGTTATTAGGTAAGAATAGTTGTTAAATTATCCAGGAGAAATTACTTTCACAATGAATTCAAGGTAGCTTATTGAGTAATATCCCATCACCAGTCCAAAGAAAGTATGGGTTTGTGGAAATAATCACTTATCTCACACACACACACACACACACACACACACACACACAAAATGAGTGAATGTTTCACTGACTCGATTGGATACTGGGTGACTTCTTTTTCTCTGAAAGATACATGTTTCTATGAATAGATTCACCAGTGTCAAGGTATTTGAGGAACAAATGCTTTGATCCTTTCATAAACTTTTCATTCTTCTAGCTCTTCTATAAAAAATGGTTATAAAAATTTAACAGGTAATGCAGGCACAAAAGAATGCATCATGAAACACATGAGAGGTGTGTGTTCAGGCTTAGTTTTTCCAACAATTTTGTGGCTGAGCTTCCTGGTATACATTGTGATAAGTCCTAATTTACTTTCACTCGAGCCCCATAAAGTCAAATTTCTGGTTTGATTTCTCAGCATATCCAATCCCAACACAGCTAGATACTTTGGAACTGTTAGGAAATAACAGCTAGATACAGCAAGATACTTGCTAAGATCCAGATGTCACCAAAGGAAATGGAACAAGATGGCATGAAAGCAAAGGTGGATGTCTAAAAATAAAATAAAATAAGGGAATCCATCTAATCCAAAGATCCTAGACCTAAGAAAGCCCATCCACACTCTGCAGAAATAACACTTGGAATGCATGAAAATGGTCCAGAACTATGATAAGCTCACAACTTAGTGACCGTGGTACCTTGAGAAAGTTGCTTAACCTTCCTGCGTTCCAGTTTCCTCCTCCATAAAATTAGGGGATTAGATTATATGAGCTCTAAAATCCCTAACATCTCCAAGATCCTATAACTAAATCCGATGATCTATAAGAAAGTTCCCATGGCTTCCTACTCTATCATTTTACTATGAGCAGAAATAAAGAAACCAGCAGTCAGAGCTGAGAAACTACGTATGAGCTACAATAGTCAAGGTGTGATACGCTTTCCAAACATACAAGTTCACATCTCAAAAATGAGACCTGTGTAATCACTTAGCATGCTCAGTGCATAGCAGACACTCAGCAACAATCCCCACGCCCCACTTCGGCTCCTCCTGTACACACACAAACCTCCAAACAAGCTTTGATGTTTGCCCTCCTTAATGGAATGAGGCTTCTGTGATTACGAGTGTCAATGTGAAGACTGAAAATAACAAATCTGAAAAACTTAGAAAGTGGCAGTATATTGCCTGGATTATGTATAGACTGAGTGACAATTTAGTCACTAATTTCTGATTAAATTTTTAAGGCTGATCCACTTAGATATTTTGAAAATAAGTTGATATTTGTCAAATCAATTCTAATGATAAATGAAACATGTCTTTTACACTGTGTTAGAAAGCAACAGAAACACCAAATTCTTGAATGATCATTAAATGAATTAGATGAATTATGAATATCTTGTTTCATTAAAACTAATAATTTATTCTGAAAGAGGCAACAGAACATGGATTCAATACTCTATTGAAGCTAAGAGAAGCATAAGAGTAAAAGAACCTCTGAACATGTTTCTACAATCAGCCCAAGAAGAAAAGAGATTTATCAAATTACTACTCATTTGTTGCTAGTCAGAATAAAATAAAGCATACATATTCCTTGATATGTTTTCTAAAATATATTACTTAAAATTTCCAAAGACTTCTTAAATATGAATATTGTATAATCTTTAATTACTAAGGTAAAAATTCTATGGGTTATCATAGTCATAAATAAATTTTGTAGTTTATTGAGTTTAATGGGCATTACTGAAGTGCTTTAGACCCTGCATTACACACATGTAATACACTTTTATTAAAAATCTCTGTCACAAATTGACAGGTAGAAAATTTTGAAAATCTCTTTTTATTATTTAAAAAAAACGTATTCTATCCCTTAATCTCATAACTTAGGAGTAAAGTCTAATGTAGCCACCAAATTGAGGGAGTTAGGCTCCTAACCCACTAAAGGGAAAGTTTTGAATTAAATTTTTTGTCTTATCTACAATGTCATTTCATTTCCAAAGGAATGGAGTACTTATGCTTTTTATTATGTTCAAAACAGTTTTATTTTAACTATCCTTAGTGTTTTGTTTGGGGCTCTTCCCATTTACATGAATGATGCAGACACACAAATTGCCTGATGTTAGACATCTGAAGGTTTGAAGAGAACCAGCTTTCTTAAATCTAAACTTTAAAGCAGCAACCTTCAAGATGGCGGAGGAGTAAGACATGAGGATCACCTTCTTCCCCACAAACATCAGAAATACATCTACATGTGGAACAACTCCTACAGAACACCTACTGAAAGCTGGCAGAAGACCTCAGACTTCCCTAAAGGCAAGAAACTCCCCACGTACCTGGATAGGGCAAAAAAAAACAGAAAAAACAGAGACAAAAGAATAGGGATGGGACCTGCACCTCTGGGAGGGACCTGTGAAGGAGGAAAGGTTTCTACACACTAGGAAGCCCCTTCGCGGGTGGAGACGGGGGTGCGCGGGGGGGAAGCTTCGGAGCCACAGAGGAGAGCGCAGCAACAGGGGTACGGAGGGCAAAGCGGAGAGATTCCTGAAAAGACGATCAGTGCCAACCAGCACTCAGCAGCCCGAGAGGCTTGTCTGCTCACCCAGTGGGGTGGGCGGGGGCTGGGAGCTGAGGCTCGGGCTTCGGTCTGATCTCAGGGAGAGGACTGGGGTTGGCTGCGTGAACACAGCCTGAAGGGGCTAGTGCACCACAGCTAGCTGGGAGGGAGCCCGGGAAAAAGTCTGGACCTGCCTACGAGGCAAGAGACCATTGTTTCGGGGTGTGCAAGGAGAAGGGATTCAGAGCACCACCTAAACAAGCTCCAGAGACAGTCGCTAGCCGCAGCTATCAGCGTGGACCCCAGAGATGGGCATGATATGCTAAGGCTGCTGCTGCAGGCACCAAGAAGCCTGTGTGCAAGCACAGGTCACTACCCACACCTCCCTTCCTGGGAGCCTGTGCAACCCGCCACTGCCAGGGTCCCGTGATCCAGGGACAACTTCCCCGGGAGAATGCACGGCATGCCTCAGGCTGCTGCAATGTCACACTGGCCTCTGCTGCCGCAGGCTCACACCGCATTCCGTACCCCTCCCTCCCCCCGGCCTCAGGGAGCCAGAGCCCCCCAATCAGCTGCTACTTTAACCCCATCTTGTGAGAGTGAAGAACAGATGCCCTCAGGCTACCAACATGCAGAGGCGGGGCCAAATCCAAAGCTGAACCCCAGGAGCTGTGCGAACAAAGAAGAGAAAGGGAAATTTCTCCCAGCAGCCTCAGGAGTAGCAGATTAAATCTCCACAATCAACTTGATGTACCTGCATCTGTGGAATACCTGAATAGACAACGAATCATCCCAAATTGAGGAGGTGGACTTTGGGAGCAACTGTAGACTTGGGGTTTGCTGTATGCGACTGACTGGTTTCTGGTTTTATGTTTATCTTAGTTTATTATTTAGAGTTTATTATCACTGGTAGATTTGTTTATTGATTTGGTTGCTCTCTTCCTTTTTTTTTTTATATATAGACATATATTTTTTCTTCCTTTTTCTCTTTTTGTGAATGTGTATGTGTATGCTTCTTTGTGTGATTTTGTCTGTATAGCTTTGCTTTTACCATTTGTCCTAGGGTTCTGTCTGCCCGTTTTTTTTTTTCATATAGTTTTTAGGGCTTGTTATCATAGGTGGATTTCTTTTTTGGTTTGATTGCTCTCTTCTTTCTTTCTTTCTTTTTCCTTTTTTTATTACTTTTTAATTTTCTATAATTTTTAAAATTATTTTAACAATTTTATTTCTTTTTATTTTATTCTTTTCTTTCTTTCTTTTTCTCCCTTTTCTTCTGAGCAGTGTGGCTGACAGGGTCTTGGTGCTCCAGCCGGGTGTCAGGCCTGCACCTCTGAGGTGGGAGAGCTGAGTTCAGGATATTGGTCCACCACAGACCTCCCAGCTCCACATAATATCAAACAGTGAAAGCTCTCCCAGAGATCTCCATCTCACTGCTAAGACCCAGCTCCACTCAACAACCAGCAAGCTACAGTGCTGGACACCCTATGCCAAACAACTAGTAAGACAGGAACGCAACCCCACCCATTAGTAGAGAGGCTGCCTAAAGTCATAATAAGGTCACAGACACCCCAAAACACAACACCAGATGTGGCCCTGCCCACCAGAAAGACAAGATCCAGCCTCACCCACCAGAACACAGGCACTAGTCCCCTCCAACAGGAAGCCTACAGAACCCACTGAACCAACCTTAGCCACTGGGGGCAGACACCAAAAACAATAGGAACTACGAAACTGTAACCTGTGAAAAAGAGATCCTAAACACAGTAAGTTAAGGAAAATGAGAAGACAGAGAAACAAACAGCAGATGAAGGAGCAAGGTAAAAACCTACGAGACCAAACAAATGAAGAGGAAATAGGCAGTCTACCTGAAAAAGAATTCAGAGTAATGATAGTAAAGATGATCCAAAAATCTTGGAAATAGCATGGAGAAAATATAAGAAACGTTTAACAAGTACCTAGAAGAACTAAAGAGCAAACAAACAATGCTGAACAACACAATAAATGCAATTAAAAATTCTCTAGAAGGAATCCATAGCAGAATAACTGAGGCAGAAGAACAGATAAGTGACCTGGAAGATAAAATGGTGGAAATAACTACTGTAGAGCAGAATAAAGAAAAAAGAATGAAAAGAATTGAGGACAGTCTTACAGACCTCTGGGACATTAAAGACACCACCATTCGAATTATAGGGATCCCAGAAGAAGAAGACAAGAAGAAAGGGACTGAGAAAATATTTGAAAAGATTGTAGTTGAAAACTTCCCTAATATGGGAAAGGAAATAGTCAATCAAGTCCTGGAGGCGCAGAGAGTCCCATATAGGATAAACCCAAGGAGAAACACACAGAAACACATAGTAATCAAACTATCAAAAATTAATTAAAAAGAAAAAATATTAAAAGCAGCAAGGGAGAAACAACAAATAATATACAAGGGAATCCCCATAATGTTAACAGCTGATCTTTCAGCAGAAACTCTGCAAGCCAGAAGCGAGTGACAAGACATATTTAAAGTGATGAAAGGCAAAAAACTACAACCAAGATTACTCTACCCAGCAAGGATCTCATTCAGATTCAACGGAGAAATAAAAAGCCTTACAGACAAGCAAAACTAAGAGAATTCAGCACCACCAAATCAGCTTTACAACAAATGTAAAGGAATTTCTCTAGGCAGGAAACACAAGAGAAGGAAAAGACCTGCAATAACAAACCCAAGACAATTAAGAAAATGGTAATGAGAACATACATATTGATAATTACTTTAAATGTAAATGGATTAAATGCTCCCACCAAAAGACAGACACTGGTTGAATGGATACAAAAACAAGACCCATATATATGCTGTCTACAAGAGACCTACTTCAAACCTAGGGACACATACAGACTGAAAGTGAGGGGATGGAAAAAGATATTCCATGCAAATGGAAATCGAAAGAAAGCTAGAGTAGCAATGCTCATATCAGACAAAATAGACTTTAAAATAAAGACTATTACAGGAGACAAAGAAGGACACTACATAATGATCAAGGGATCAATCCAAGAAAAGATATAACAATTGTAAATATTTATGCACCTAACATAGGAGCACCTCAATACATAAGGCAAATGCTAACAGCCATAAAAGGAGAAATTGACAGTAACACAGTCATAGTACAGGACTTTAACACCCCACTTTCACCAATGGACAGATCATCCAAAATGAAAATAAATAAGGAAACTCAAGCTTTAAATGATACATTAAAGAAGATGGACTTAATTGATATTTATAGAACATTCCATCCAAAAACAACAGAATACACTTTCTTCTCAACTGCTCATGGAACATTCTCCAGGACAGATCATATCTTGGGTCAGAAACCAAGCCTTGGTAAATTTAAGAAAATTGAAATCATATCAAGTATCTTTTCCGACCACAGTGCTATGAGACTAGATATCAATTACAGGAAATAACCTGTAAAAAATACAAACACATGGAGGCTAAACAATATACTACTTAATAACCAAGAGATCACTTAAGAAGTCAAAGAGGAAATCAAAAAATACCCAGAAACAAATGACAACGAAAATACAACGACCCAAAACGTATGGGATGCAGCAAAAGCAGTTCTAAGAGGGAAGTTTATAGCAATAAAATCCTACCTCAAGAAACAAGAAACATCTCAAATGAAAAACCTAACCTTAAACTTAAAATAATTAGAGAAAGAAGAACAAAAATCCCCAAAGTTAGCAGAAGGAAAGAAATCATAAAGATCAGAGCAGAAATAAATGAAAAAGAAAGGAAACAATAGCAAAGATCAATAAAACTAAAAGCTGGTTCTTTGAGAAAATAAACAAAATTGATAGACCATTAGCCAGACTCATCAAGAAAAAAAGGGAGAAGACTCAAATCAACAAAATTAGAAATGAAAAAGGAGAAGTAACAACTGACACTGCAGAAATACAAAGGATCATGAGAGATTACTACAAGCAACTATATGCCAATAAAATGGATGACCTGGAAGAAATGGACAAATTCTTAGAAAAGCACAACCTTCCAAGACTGAACCAGGAAGAAATAGAAAATATAAACAGACCAATCACAAGCACTGAAATTGAGACTGTGATTAAAAATCTTCCAACAAACAAAAGCCCAGGACAAGATGTCTTCACAGGTGAATTCCAACAAACATTTAGAGAAGAGCTAACACTTATCCTTCTCAAACCCTTCCAAAATATAGCACAGGGAGGAACACTCCCAAGCTCATTCTACAAGGCCACCATCACCCTGATACCAAAACCAGACGAATAGGTAACAAAAAAAGAAAACTACAGGCCAATATCACTGATGAACATAGATGCAAAAATCCTCAACAAAATACTAGCAAACAGAATCCAACAGCACATTAAAAGGATCATACACCATGATCAAGTGAGGTTTATCCCAGGAAAGCAAGGATTCATCAATATACACAAATCAATCAATGTGATACACCATATTAACCAAGTGAAGGAGAAAAACTTTATGATCATCTCAATAGATGCAGAAAAAGCTTTGACAAAATTCAACACTCATTTATGATAAAAACCCTCCTGAAAGTAGGCATAGAGCAAACTTACCTCAACACAGTAAAGGCCATATACGACAAACCCACAGCAAACATCATCCTCAATGGTGAAAAACTGAAAGCATTTCCTCTAAGATCTGGAACAAGACAAGGTTGCCCACTCTCATCACTATTATTCAACATAGCTTTGGATGTTTTAGCCACAGCAATCAGAGAAGAAAAAGAAATAAAAGGAATATAAGTCAGAAAAGAAGAAGTAAAGCTGTCACTGTTTGCAGGTAACATCATACTATACATAGAGAATCCTAAAGATGCTACCAGAAAACTACTAGAGCTAATCAATGAATTTGGTAAAGTAGAAGGATGCAAAATTATTGCACAGAAATCTCTTGCATTTCTATAAACTAATGATGAAATATCTGAAAGAGAAAAGAAGGGAACACACCCATTTACCATTCCAACAAAAAGAAAGAAATACCTAGGAATAAACCTACCTAAGGAGACAAAGACCTGTATGCCGAAAACTATAAGACACTGATGAAAGAAATTAAAGATGATACAAACAGAAGGAGAGATAAACCATGTTCTTGGATTGGAAGAATCAACATTGTGAAAATGACTATACTACCCCAAAGCAATCAACAGATTCAATGCAATCCCTATCAAACTACCAATGGCATTTTTCACAGAACTAGAACAAAAAGTCTTAAAATTTGCATGCAGACATAAAAGACCCTGAATAACCAAAGCAATCTTGAGAGAGGAAAATGGAGCTGGAGGAATCAGGCTCCCTGACTTCAGTCTATACTACAAAACTACAGTAATCAAGACAGTATGGTACGGACACAAAAACAGAAATATAGATCAATGGAACAGGATAGAAAGCCCAGAGATAAACCCATGCACATATGGTCACTTTATTTTTGATAAAGGAGGCAAGAATATACAATGGAGAAAAGACAGCCTCTTCAATAAGTGGTGCTGGGAAAACTGAACAGCTACATGGAAAAGAATGAAATTAGAACACTCCCTAACACCATACACAAAAATAAACTCAAAATGGATTAAAGACCTAAATATAAGGCCAGATACTATAAAACTCTTAGAGGAAACATAGGCAGAACACTCTGTGACATAAATCACAGCAAGGTCCTTTTTGACCCACCTCCTAGAGAAATGGAAAGATAAACATAAAGAAACAAATGGGACCTAATAAAACTTAAAGCTTTTGCACAGCAAAGGAAACCATAAACAAGGTGAAAAGACAACCCTCAGAATGGGAGAAAATATTTGCAAATGAAGCAACTGACAAAGGATTAATCTCCAAAATTTACAAGCAGCTCATGCAGCTCAATATGAAAAAAACAAACAACCCAATCCAAAAATGGGCAGAAGACCTAAACAGACATTTCTCCAAAGAAGATATACAGATTGCCAACAAACACATGAAAGGATGCTCGACATCACTAATCATTAGAGAAATGCAAATTAAAACTACAATGAGGTATCACCTCACAGCAGTTAGAATGGCCATCATCAAAAAATCTACAAACAATAAATGCTGGAGAGGGTGTGGCGAAAAGGGAACCGTCTTGCAGTGTTGATGGGAATGTAAATTGAAACAGTCACTATGGAGAACAGTATGGATGGAGGTTCCTCAAAAAACTAAAAATAGTAACTACCATACGACCCATTAATCCCACTACTGGGCATATACCCTGAGAAAACCATAAGTCAAAAAGAGTCATGTACCACAATGTTCATTGCAGCTCTATTTACAATAGCCAGGACATGGAAGCAACCTAAGTGTCCATCTACAGATGAATGGATAAAGAAGATGTGGCACATAAATACAATGGAATATTACTCAGACATATAGTGAAACGAAATTGAGTTATTTGTAGTGAGGTGGATGGACCTAGAGTCTGTCATACAGAGTGAGGTAGGTCAGAAAGAGAAAAACAAATAACGTATGCTAACACATATATATGGAATCAAAAAAAAAAAGGTTCTAAAGGACCTAGGGGCAGGTCAGGAATAAAGACGCAGACCTAGAGAATGGACTTGAGGACACGGGGAGGGGGAAGGGTAAGCTGGGATGAAGTTAGAGAGTGGCAAGGACTTATATACACTACCAAATGTAAAATACATAGCTAGTGGGAAGCAGCCACATAGCACAGGGAGATCAGCTTGGTGCTTTGTGACCACCTAGAGGGCTGGGATAGGGAAGGTGGGAGGGAGACGCACGAGGGAGGAGATATGGGGATATATGTATATGTATAGCTGATTCACTTTGTTATAAAGCAGAAACTAACACACCATTGTAAAGCAATTATACTCCAATAAAGATGTTAAAAAAATAAATGAATAAAATAAATAAACTTTAAAGCAAAAAACTGTTCAAACAATGTAATTCTCTTAGAGGAGTGCATTAAACATGTTCTACTTTTTAAACAAGGTGCAACAGATAGTAACATTTTCACCCTTTATTCTAGGATTTGTATTGGTAGGACCATTAAAAGGTAGCAGTGAAGAATGGGAAAACTGAAGCATGAGTTTTGTTTTGTTTTTTACTTTTACTTGAAATAGTGTCTTCCTGAAACCTCATGGAAGACTAAAAAGTAGTTTTCAACTTGGAGACACAGAAAGCAAAATAGGTCAAAGTCCACTGCATCTATTTTCAATTATTGAGACATACAGTACTCAAGCAGCCAGAGTCAGCCAGAATTGTCTGAGACCTGGTGATCATAATGAAAATATCTTATAGTAAAATGTATTCACCATAGGTTTAAATTCAAAATGAGAAACCAACTTTTTATTACTCGTTAAATGAAATGTGCAGTCTTTTACCCTTTTAAGGTCAAGTATGCAGTATTTTGGAAAACAAACCATAAAATCATGATTAGAGAGAACAGAGGAAGTCATTATTTTCTTCAGTCATAAAGAATGCAGCATCATTCTATCAATCTAATGTATCTCTGTAACAGCAGTGGCAGCATGTGGCAGTGCTTAAATTGCAAATACAGTATTTAAGAAAAAGCTTGGATTAAAAGATCACCAAGATGAGCTAGAAAATATCTACATGGATTAGATTATTTTTATAAATTCGATTTTCTTCCCAAAGACCCACTTAACGTTATATATTGCCATATTATCTACCTACCTGGAAATAATATATTCATCAGGCCAAAAATCATAAGTTAAATCCAAATGTACATAGTTAATATCTATTGAGAATACAGTCCATGTTGTGATATATGGTGTAGGAAACAAAAATATCTATGAAATCAGCGCAGAAAATGCTGAACCTGAACTGATAAATGTATATAACATCTCTTGGTTTACTTTGCTTTCTTGGAAAGATTTATAATTCAAAAACTGAAGATAGCAGATACACCTTCACAGTGTTACCATCAGGAGAGACCTCATGCAAAAGCTTATCACAAAGACAAACATTTCAGAGCATGCGGCCTTTGCAAAGCACAAGTTTGCTGTTGAGACAGTTCCAACGCAGCATCAGTTTCTCAACAACAGCTGCTAGCTATCTGTCATATTTAGGGCAGTTATGCTTTCGATATACTCCGCTAGAGGCAGCTGGATCAACTTGAAACCAATTTGAAAAACATGTTTAGAAAAGTAAAGGAAATGACCTTTAATATTATAAACACAGCATATCATACTTGAGATTCTCACCAGTCTAGCTTTATCGAGTTAGGTTATCTAAGAGGGGATGAATTTTTAAGCCACCGTTCAGGCTCAGGATTCCATGTTTCAGGGCTTAGTGATGGCTTCTATTTCCAATCTGTCTTCTTTCAAATGATGTACGACATTTTCTACAGGACCTCGTTCTCCATAAAATAAAAAAACAAGAAGGTAAATCCTACTGAAGCTTCACTGTCTGCAATGCATGATGAGCAAAATCGTTCTGACTGAAGGGGAGCATAAGACAAGTTGGAGATTCTGCAAAATCCATAGAAGAGGACTTTTTGTTTGCTTGGTTGGTTGGTTTGGTTTGGAGCTTCTTTGTTTTGCTTTTTGTTTTTTTGTAAGGAGTGACGATGTTGCAACCTTGTCTCATATGCTAACATGAATTACGAAGGTTGCCTCTGTCCAGACCAGTTTGTTTCTCAACCCAACGTTTGTTAATGTAATGAATGAGATAAACAGTCTGTGCAACAAATAAAACTGACCTTCTGGATAGGCTAAGGAAATGTCAGGCCCCACTTGTTACAGAAAACTCAGCAGAAACCTACACAGACTCAGAATAATTGGAAGGAAGCCAAAGGCGCAGCCCCAAGCTTCAGGTTCTTTATCTTTTCTACACGTCTCATAGTAAGATTTGGCTAGGCACTGCTAAGTAAGAATGTTGAGCTCGTCAGAAAAATTGGCATAAAAGAAATCAAGATTCATTATTTTTTAAAGGAGTCTTTTTTCTTACACTCTTAAGATAGATGTTCACCAGACTCAAATTTGGTGGCCAGACTGAAAATTTGAACATTTATATCTTCAAACAAAATGTTCCTTTCTAGTTGGCATTTCAGAATTATTAACAATAGGATTAATCCCTCTTCAAAGCACATTAAGATAATAGTTCCAGCTCTCCCTTTGAGCCATCCCTGGCTCACAGATCAGTAATTCATTTTTAAGGGGAGATGCAAATGAGAAGATAGGACACCAGCTAAGGTATCTGGGTCCATAAAAATGCATGTGCAAAATACATGCTGAGAAAGACTCAGCACACCCACCCACATCTCCAGCCATAGCTCAGCATCTGCATTTAGCAAAGTAGTCTAGGGCTGAAATAGCCACATAAATGAGCTGGTCTTGATAACAATACTATGTGCTGCAGGAATCAGTGTTTTCATTTTGCATGAGCTCATACTCCAACATATAAAATCTTGGTAACTTCGGTAGACAGTTCTAATATTGTGCATTTTGTTGGCTTAAATATTGTTCTCCTGTGTTCCAAGTGCTATTGGAATCTCATTCCTCAAGTTAATTTGATACTGAAGTTAAATAAAATGCACCTTCAGAAGCCTCATTCAATGTGCTGGGTGACTAATATATGCAAACAAAGCTTAAGGCTGATGAAAACAAGGATCTAAGGACTTCAACCATTCCTCTCTCTTTGTTAATGTCAATGACAAAATAGATTCACAACTAGACGTGAATTTAAGATTCATTCAACAAATATATTTGAGCACCTGGTACTCTTAAAATTTTTGGATATATAGCACTTAAGAAACATTAAAAAATAACCTCTGCAATCCTAGAAATTACATTCTAGAAGAAGGAAGAATATAATGAATGAGATAGATAAATAAAATAAGTAAAATATAAGTAATAAATAAAATCTATAGACTATAAAGGTGGTAAGTGTTTAGGAGAAAAATAAAGCAGGAAAAAGGACAGTGATTTTCAGGTTTAGGGAAGGGGGCAGGAATTCAGTTGAAAATAGGGTAGTATCAGAGAAGTTCTCATTGTGATGGGTGACCTTGAGCAAAGGTGATGAGAAGTCAGCCACAGTAATATCTGGGAGAAAAGCATTACAGGCAGAGGGAATGGCAAACACAAAGTGGGGAGGATGTGCAGATTTTGCAGTGATTAGATAGGTTATTGTAAGACTTTGTTAATGTAATGAATGACATAGTCTGTGAACAAATAAAACTGGCCTCCTAGATAGGCTAAGGAAATTGATTCAGAGACAAGATTTACACTTGTCTGGATTCATTCAGAGACAAGTTTTATGCTTCTACACAAATAAGAAAAATCCTATAGACAGTACATCAGTTTCCATGTCTCTTATCTTCACCGAATATTAGAAATAGCAGTGAGTTTGGGATGCTCACCAAACTCCCTTATTTTTAAGTCAGAGAAAAAGATGTTCAGAGAAATGAGATGGTTTCTCAAGGTCACAGCCTTATCTGGTGGCAGAGCCAGGGCTAGGTCCAGAACGCCAGTGCTCCTCATACCAGAATTTTTTCTTACTTGAATTTTCAGAGTAGACACTCAGTATTCATTCTGAATTGTGGTAGGAAATCATTGAAGTATTTTAGGGAGAAAAGTTCATGATTTGCTTTACTTTTATAAAGGCTCGTTTTGGCTACCATGTGGAGAATAAACGTTAGGGAGGGCACAGGTGGACACAGAAAGACCAGTTAGGAAGCCACTGAGGTGTCCTCCACACCTAGAAAAACATCTGTCAAATGAACGGATGAATGCAGATAAGTGCCTCACAAGAGATCAAATATTGTCTCCTAAAAAGTGCTTGGTACTTTGTATACGCATTTGGAACAGTTAGAGATACCAAAGGAATAATAAAAATAGAGCCCCTGGGGATTTCCACTTCTGTAAAGAGAGAGCAGAGGTACTTTTTCATATTCCCCCCACTGAGTACAACTAAAACCCTGAACATTATATATAAAATAAAAATAAGAAGACTCTGAAAGATGGCGAGAAGGTGGCAAACTAGCTAAGGACCTTAGGACCCCAGGACAGACAATGGTGAGTTTCTGGGTTTTCTTTCTGCTTCATACATACTCGACTCGGAGTTAAATAATATGACAACCCCAGGACTTCCCCGGTGGTCCAGTGGTTAGGGCTCCGTGCTTCCACTGCAGGGGCACAGGTTCGATCCCTGGTCGGGGAACTAAGATCCCGCATGCCACACGGCACGGCCAAAACATAAGAAGAAGAAGAATATAACAACCTAGAAACACCAATGGTCACAAACAAAAATAAGCCCCAACAAAAGCCTGCTCTCTCTAGCCAAAGGACGAGGGAAGGAGCAACTTAAAAAGACAGAATACTTTTAGATAATAACTGCTCCATTGTAGACAAATACCACAGAAAAAATTGTGGCCTCACCCATACCCACCCCCACACCAGCAAAAGCCAAGAGTGGAGCCTAGATTTCTACCCTCATGAGGCTGTAATGAGGTGCCCCAACACCCCTGCCAGGGTGGAGTCAGACAGCATCAAGTAGTGAGCTGGGACTTTCATCTCCCCTGGCTAGGAAAAAGCTTCTCCTGCAGTGGCGGTGAAGACCACTGGGCGCTTGGAATTCCACCCCCTCCCAGCAATAATGAGGCACCCCTCCTCCTTTCCACTGCAGTAATATCAGAGGGGTCCTGGTAGAAGGTCAGGAGTTTCACTATATCAAGACCGCCCCTACTGTGGTCTCAATAGAGACTACACAGTAAGCCAAAACTCCCACCACTGCCTAGCAATAAGAGTCTCCCCACTCAGGTGTCAAAAGAGACTTAAGAGGAACCTGAACTTCTAACTCCATCTGATAGCAATTGGTGCAATCCCTTCCCCTGCCACAGCAGTGTCAAAGAATGCCAGATAAAACAGAAGGCTTAAATAAGAGCCAGAGTTTCATAATATAAAATGCAAAATGTCCAGATTCCGATCAAAAAAATCACTCATCACACAAAGAATAAAAACATTTGAAGCTGAATTTTAAAAAATAGTTGCCAACATTGAGATGATAAAGACAACAGAATTATCTGACAATGGTTTTAAAGCAGCCTTGATAGAAATGCTTCAATGAGCAGTATTCAGAGGGAATGGCCAAGATGGTGGAGTAGGAAGATACTGAGCTCACCCTCTCCCATAAACACCAAAATTACAAATATTTACGAAGCAACTGTCAATGAGAACAATCTGAAGACTAGCAGAAAAGACCTTCTATAACTAAAGATATAGAAAAAGGAACCACAATGAGATGGGTAAGAGGGCCAGAGATGTGATATAGTCAAGACCCATACTACAGGGTAAGCAACCTACAAATGGGAAAATGATTACAATTGCAAAGGTTCTCCCCAAGGAGTAAGGGGTCCAAGCCCCAAATACAGTACCCAGCCTAGGGGTCCTGCACCAGAAAGACAAGTCCCCAGAATGTTTGGCTTTGAAGGCCAGTGGGGTTTACTTTCAGGAGAGCCAGAGGGCTGTGGGAAATGGAGATTTCACTCTTAACAGATGCACACAAAATTCCATACACTCCAGGACCCAGGGCAGACGCACACAAAATTTCACACACTCCAGGACCCTGGCTCAGGCTCACTTGCTGATCTTCGAGATCCTCCCAGAAAGGCAGGAGGCAACTGGGACTCAGAATAGGGATACAAACACAAGTAGCAGCCATTTTGGAAAGCTGATCTCATCAGGAGGACACAGAGGAAAGAACCAGAGAAATGGAAGGTAGAATAATAGAACTTGCCCAGTATGAAAAACAGTGAGAAATTAGACTGAAAAAAATATTAAATAAACAGAGCCTCAGGGAGCTGGGAGACTATTACAAAAGATCTAACATCTGTGTCACCAGAGCCCCAGAAGGACACAGGAGAAAGAGGGCAGAGCTGAAAATGTACTCAAAGAAATCATGGCTGAAAACTTTCCATATTTGGCAAGAGTTATAAACTTATGGGTTCAAGAAGCTGAGCAAACCCTAAACAGGATAAACCTAAATAAATCTATGTGAAAAAGCATCATTAAACTTCTGAAAATTAAAGACAAAGAAAAATCCTTGAAAGTAGCCATAGGGGGGAAAAAAAAACATACCTACGGGGAAAACAATTTGAATGATAGCAGATTTCTCATCAAAAACCATAGAGGCCAGAAGGAAGAGGTACAACATTTTTCAAGTGCTGATGGGAAAAAACTGTCAGCCTAGAACCCTATGCCTACTGAAAATATCCTTCAGAAATGAAGGGGAAATCAAGGCATTGTCAGATGAAGGTAAACTAAGAGAATCTGTCACCAGCAAAAAACCTATTCTAAAAGAATGGCTACAGGAGTTTCTCTAAATATAGAGGAAACATTAAAGGAGGAAACTTTGGAACCTCATGATAGAAGAAAAGACACAATAAGCAAAAATATGGTAAATACAATAGCTTTTCTTTCTCCTCTTAAGTTTTCTAAATTATGATTGACTGTTTAAAGTAAAAGTGTAACACTATCTGATGTGGTTCTAAATTTATGTAGAGGAAATATTTAAGACAATTACAAACGGAAGAGGGTAAAATGACAACAGCAGTAGACTGTGAGAAGTAAGATATACATAGTAAAATACTTACAGCAATCGCTAAAAATGGCTATCTAGTATGATACTCTCAAAAACACTTTATACAAATAAAATGCAATTCGTAAAACATATTCAAATAACCAACAGAAGTCAGGTAAAGAAAACAGAGAAATGAAAAACAAAGAGAACAAACAGAAGACAAAAAAAAAAAGTGAAACAAGCCCTAATATACCAATAAAAACAGTTAAGTGTTGGATTGGTTTTCCATTGCCACTGTAACAAATCATCACAAACTTGGCAACTTTAAAACACAAATTTATTACGTTACAGTTCTATAGACTAAAAGTCTGACACAGGTCTCACTGGGAGTTACCAAGTCTGAATTCTTTTATGAAGGCTATATAGGATCTGTTTCCTTGCCTTTTCCAGCTTCTAGAGGCTGCTTGCATTTCTTGACTTGTGGCTCTTTCCTCCAACTTCTAAGCTAGCCAAGATGAGTTGACTCTTCTGACATTCTATCACTCTAACCTCCTCTTCTGCCTTTCTCTTCCACTTTTAAGGACCCACGTGATCACACTATGCACACCCAGATAATTCAGGTATCCTCATGTCAAAGACAGCTGATTAACAACTTTAATTCCAGCTGCTACTGTAATTCCCCTTTGCCATATAAGATGACGTATTCACAGGTTCAAGGGATTAGGATGTGGACATCTTTGTGGGGCCATTATTCTGCCTACTATAAATGTAAATGGTCTAAATACACCAATTAAAAGACAGAAATGGCAGAGTGACTTTTTTAAAAAATATGACCCAACTATATACTGTGTACAAGAAACTCACTTCAAATGTGATATAGGCAAGTTGAAAGTAAAAGGATAGAAAAGGATATATCATACAAACACTAATCAATAGAAAGCAAGAGTGGCTATGTTAATATCAAATAAAGTAGACTTCAGAGCATAGAAAATTACGAGACAGAGGGGGACATTATATAATGAGAAAAGGATCAATCCACCAAGAAGATGTAGCAATCTTAATTTTGCATACACCAAACAACAGAGCTACAAAATATGTAAAGCAAAAACTAATAGAAATGAAAGCAAAAATAGACAAGTTCATAATTATAATTGTAAACTCCAATACCCCTCTCTCAACAACTGATAGAAAAAATAGGCAGAAAATCAGTAAGGATATAGAACTCAACACCATCAATCAAAAGAATCTGACATTTACAGAACACTCCATCCAACAGCAGAAAGCACACATTCTTTTCAAGTGCCCACAGAATATTTATCAAGATAGACCATATCCTAGGCCAGAAAATAAAACTCAACAAATTTAGAAGAATTGAAATCATATATAGTATGTATTATGGACTGAAATGTATATCTAAAAATTCATATGTTGAAGTCCTAACCCCCAATGTGGCTATATGTGGAGATGCGGCCTTTAAAGAGGTAATTAAGGTTACATGAGTGGGGCCCTAATCCAGGTCATAAGAATGGGGCCCTAATCCAATATGACTGGTGTCCTTATGGAAAGAGGAAGAGATGCCAGGAATGTGTGTGCACAGAGGAAAAACCATGTGAGGGCACAGTAAGAGGTGGCCACCTGTAAGCCAAGGAGACAGGCCTTGGGAGAAACTAAACCTTCCAGGACCTTGATGTTGGACTTGTAGCCTCCAGAACTGTGAAACAATAAATTTCTGTTGTTTAAGCCACCCAGCCTGTGGCAGTTTTTTTTAAGGCACTGCTAGTAAACCAATAGGGTGTGTTCTTTGACCACAATGGAACCACACTAGAAATCAATAACATTAAGATAACAGGAAAATCTCCAAATGCATGTAGGTTTGGAAACTGAATATACTTCTAAGTAATCTATGGGTCAAAGAGGAAGTCTCAAAGGAAAGCAAAAAACACACTGAACTGAGTGATAATGAAAATATATCAACAGGATATAGGTAGCATCAAGAGGGAAATTTATAGCACTAAATGCATACATTAGTAAAAAGGAAAACTCTCAAATCAATAATCTAAGCTCTCATTTCAAGAACCTAAAAAAAGAATAATAAAAAAAGCAAATATAAGGAAGTAGAGAGAAGTAAATAAAAAAATAACCCCAGCTTTCTAGAAGTTTATAGCTTATATTTAGAGATAACATTTATATACAACACAAAACAAGGAAGAACCAGAGCCTGTAAAATTCAAGAAGATCAAGGACACTTCTATTTTTAAAAGTCCCAATATACTAAAAGATAAAGAATGCCAAAACAGAGTTTTTTGGTATTGTGGTATATTTTAAAGCTCTACATTTAGTAAATGGATCCTTATAAGACCAAAGAAATGCAGTAATTGTATTATTCACAAGATAATGACATAATCTATAAACATATGAATTTAGAGTGTACTTCAAAAGTCTAGTAATGGCACACAAGGTAAACCTGTATAATAAATGTATTCTTCATTAAGCCTGTCTTAGTACACATGACTATACCTATAGTCATATTAAGAAATAATATCACAAACCTGCATTAGAGAACTTACAGATCAGAAAACATAAGATGAACCACCAATTACTCTATTCTAATATTTCTGTGGAAGATGTCTCAACCAATAATAAGTCACTGAAGGTCACAGTTTTTTTTCCTTTGCTGCTAATTAAGTATTTGCAAAACTCTGCACACAGCCAAAAGGGCTTACCATTTGTGGTATTATCATAAAGCCATCTTCTGAAATTGCATCAGTCTTCTTGAGTATGACAGTCACGTCTGTTACACATAAAAATGTCAGGATGTCTATTATGCAAATTGAGCAGCTAAACACTCAATTACCCAATACACATGCACAAAATGCAGGCTCTGCATGTGAAAACAGTATCAAAAGTGTACTGTGGTAGAACCTAATAGAATTGTCCTGGAGGGAAACCCAAGGCATCTGAATATATAAATCAGGAATTTATAACCTCTACTTCTACTGTCTCATCTGCCACTGGTTACCTTGGAAACATGCAGCCCCCATGGAGACTTTTGCCAGTGGTCCAGTCTGTTCCAGAACCACATGGAAACAGTTTCTAAGTGGGTAAAGGTAAAAACCTGCCATCAGATCAGGGGTCTGCCTCTGCAAATCTGCCATCTTAGCTAAATACCCAAAATCACACAGCAGCAAGGCCAGAACTTAAACCAGGGCTTTGCTGATACTGTAACAGCAGCAATATTTCTGGGGAGTCTACCAGATGCCAGGCACTGAACTAGGTACCTGCTATCTCAGAACAACTAAACTAGTATAATTTTCTTATTTTCATAGATAAAATTTGAGTCAATAGTTATGGCAATTACATGAGGTCAGGTCACTAGTAAACTGGCAATTCAGGATTTGAATCCATGTCTTTCTGTCTCCAAAGTCCATGCTCTTTAAAAACACCCCAGATTATTCCCTTGAGCCTCCGTCTACTATTGTTCTCTCCACTATTCTATAGTTTCTTGCTTTTACCCAAGTAGAATTTGTTTCCCAAGATCTCATTTCGCAACTAGAGTTTACAGATCTCAAGATGGAACAAAGACATTCCAAGGAACAAAAACTGTATCTAAGATTTTCTCCTTTATCAAAGTATATCTAGTATTACTTGTTGTAAGTTATTATATTTTTCCCTCAGAGAAAAATGCTCCCACAGATCTTAGAGTTTGTGAAATGCTCATGAAGAGCCAAAACCTTAAATTAGGTGTTCTCTAGCTCGAAGAGGAACTATCGCACAAAAATGCAAATTTGGTGAGTATTTGTATTAAGATATAAGGAACTGGAGAAATCATCCTCAATTTGAAAGATGAGAAGAGAGAATTCTGAGTATCTGGTAACTTTTTATAGTCTCACTATAAAGTAATAGAATATTCCTGCTCCAAAGGTACCTTCAAGACCATCTATTCCAGTCCTCATTGTATTTATTCAGGCTTACTTATTCAGAAAAAAGGATTTGAAGGAACATTTAATTAAAAGATATATGAACTGGAACATTTAAAGTAAAAAGATAAATAACCATATAAAAGAAGGAAACAGATCATTCCATCTGGAAACTAAAGGGAGATCATAATTGTACTTGGGTATCAATTCCATTTGCAGCTTGTTGGCAGCAAAGGCAAAAATGGAAAATGTTATTTGTCTATAACAATTTATATTATGTCATAATGTTAAAAGCTAATATATATAGGAAAGGATGAGGTAGTACCTAGCACGACGTAAGTTGCTCACTAAGTGTTCCTGCCTCCCCTTTTTTAAAAGGGCCATTTTTCTTTATTTCACATAACTTCCAGTTAGAGAGTAGCATCCCTTTCTGAAATAACATGGTTTTGAAATTACTTTCTCCTGGGCACAGTTCTTTCCTTATTAAATAAATAAACAACTCCTATATTGTAGGATAAAATTCAACAAATAAGTGATAAGTTCTTCATAACCTTAAATTGCCCAAAGGACTAGATTTGAAGAGAAAGAGGAAAGGAAGAGAAGGGAAGGGAAGGGGAGGGATGAGGGAGGAGAAGACTGGAGAGAGGGGAGGTGGGGGAGGGGATAAAACCGGCATCTAATATGTATGTATGTTTATAAAAGTTTAAGTAAATTTCCTCTAGATCTCAAGATTCAGCTGACAATATTTTCCCTTAATCACTCAAGGCAACTCACCCACAAGCACCCAGTGATTCCAGGAAAGCCACACCCGTTCATTTATAAATGTTGATGAGGACTAGTGACAGGTAGGTGACGGCCATTCTTAAGAGCTATATGCATTTGAGGGTTTGATTACTTAATCAAATAATTTTATACATTTTAAGTGTTGGTTCACTTATTCAAAAGTTTTAAAGTTTTAATAAGTGCAAATATGGCTAAAGCATATGAGAACTTTAAGACCCCATAGACAAAAATCCTAATAAAATAGAGACAACATGGAATAATCCAAGGCTTTCCAATTGGCAGGCCACTGCCAAGGGTACAGATGTGCTAATAGGAAACAGGTGATCTGAGATAGTGCTCTCTCTCTCTCAGCCTCGGGGCTCTGGGAGCAAGTAGCCTTGCCTGTTTACCCCAGTGTGTAAAAATAGTATCATTTTCTACGCATAAAAAGAAGGGGAAAGCACCAAAAGAGACTATGAAACAACAGCAATGAATATGGAGAGAGAATGTTGATGAGAAGAATGATTTGAAACAGAAGAGGAAAATAAAGGCATTGAAAAAACAGGTCACAAATGGTTATAGAGATGTAGTCAATTCAAAAGAACACAATAATTACAAATAAGAGTTACAGTTTGAGCATTTCCAGGCAAGATACTATGGTTAAGAGTTAAACAGGCAAAGAAATACATTAAATGCTCTAAGGATGCTAGTGTCTGAAACAACAACTTTATTATAAAGTCTGCTTCTGGGATACTACAGGAAAGTAAATAAATATTTTGTTTTGTTTTGTTTTTATTTTTCTTAAAGCTATACAACTCAAAATTGCATTCCCTTCAGTGTACGCTAAAATGAAATACCCCATTGAACACAGTCACTCAGGTTTTAAACACACAACTGGTTTTAAAATGCATAACTTTTCATTGGTAACTATAAAAATCTGAGTACAAATATATATGCTATTCCACGAACTAATAATTAGTAGTTATTTCCTGTTTCAGTGAGTTTAAAATTCAAAATTTAGTCCTTGGTGCACTAAGAAAAACAAAGATTGGCTAAGTTACAAAGTTTTATTTAAACTTAACTTGGATAATCATATGAAGATTGTTTCTTATTAATATTCAATTTAAACTCAAGTGATAAAATCCCTTTGAGAATGCTCACAATGGCTTGAAATCAAAGTAACTTATTCACTTTCAAAACTTTTTATTCAATCCCAAATGTAGGGAAAACCTTACAACTAAACCTCCTAGGAACTATTTTTACTTTTAAGACACAGCCAGTCAAGACTATTGTTATTATAATTATTTGAGGAATTCTATGGTTTAGGAATGTTTGTCAAAGTTACTTTTCTGTTATCTCTACAGAAAATAAAATTAATTCGATAATAATCCCACAAACCAGAGACAATTACTCCTAACATTCTAATATATTCTTATAGACATTTTTCTTACACGTTATTTTTATTTTTTTACATAATCCTATAGTTTTGTATCATGCTTCCTAACCTAATATTATACTTTAAGCATTTCCTATCTACCTGATATTTCAATCACATTATTTGTAACAGTTACATATTACTCCATCGTATAACTACATTATAATTTATTCCAGCAGTGTTAACTATTGTTAAACATTTAAGTCATTTGCAAAATTTTATTACTAGAAACAATACAGACTTCCCTGGTCAAACATTAAAATGTGCAACAATGTACAACCAAAAAAATCAAAATAAAAAACTATTTTAATATATAGCCAAGTAAGAGAAAACTAAAAGTCTTAAGGTTAAGTAAGAGATTAAACCTCTCATCAGGGGTATTAGAATCAGATAGGCCATAGGTGCTGGAGGCTGCAATTTAACGAAGTTAGGAAACAGGAGACAAGATGTCACACCCATGAGAGTCAGAACTAAACTCTTCATAAAACTGGGAGCGTGAAGGACTGTGCATTCTATTCTACAAGCTCTGGTTGCCAGCCTTGGAAAGCTATAAAGAAACTGAGCATGTACATAGGGATAAGGTTGAAAAAGAATCACCTGTAGGAAAGCAGAGCACCAAACCAGTGCCATGGGTAAGAGGGTCATATTCCCTGGGTATGGAAATTCCAACATGAGAAACTAATAGAACTGTTTGTCCAAATCAGTAAAACTCATAAATCCCTGGAAGAGGCAAGTACAAAATCATTCCACAGGAATGACTCCACAGAGACAATTCCAAAACCCAGGATACTGGGACTTCTGTGGTAAACAACCCCTACTGAAGAACTGCTCACAGTAAAAACTTGTAAGCCCTACACAAAAGTGAGCTACACTGAAGCAGAGTGAGTAGATGCAACTAATGGAATCATCTGAACCCTAAGAAGGAGATAATAGAGCAGTCCAAAAGAAACCTGCAAATAAATATGAAAGTAAATTTCAAATGGTCAAAGAAATAAAGAACAGAATCTCAATGTCAAGAACAGAGAACAGAATCTCAACATCAAGATTAGATGTACAAATGTGATTTTAAAAAAAGAAACTCTATAAATAAAAATATGTGATCAACATAATTTTTTAAATTTAAATGTTTTAATTCAAAAGCCATTAAGTGGAGTTGAGTATGATGG
Organism: Balaenoptera physalus; assembly: GCF_965194825.1. Classification (NCBI taxonomy): domain Eukaryota; kingdom Metazoa; phylum Chordata; class Mammalia; order Artiodactyla; family Balaenopteridae; genus Balaenoptera; species Balaenoptera physalus. Next base: position 30,766,418 of record NC_138891.1, read on the forward strand.
GTGTCCATGCAAGGTCAATAAGTGGGGGACAAAGATGCAATGAGAAATGGGCCACATACAGGTAGGACTGATGCAATAAATATATCTAGGATAATGGAAGTCAGTTTCCTCATGTTAGAGAAAGGAGTGGCAAATACAAAAAGAAAAAATAAAGTGGATTGGAATTGAAGGTATTAGGGGAACTCATGGGTGTCAATATAGATGGTTTGGGAAGTAAATACAGAAGTATATATATGTTTACGTATTTATGTGTATGTATCTAGATATATACATACAGAAGGAGAGAGAGATAACGTGAGAGCGATCTGAGCGTAACAGCAATGATTCCACCTAACACTCAGGTCTTACTTTTGAAATAACCACTCTCCGCTAAAAGGAACCACAGGGCTCCTTGGAGAAAGGCTGCTTCCTGAGCTAGGGTAAGGAAAGTATAAGGTGAGCCTGAAACATCTTTGGGCCAAAAAGTAATAAAATGCTCAGGGAATCATGGGTAAATATCAAAGACACAGACATCAATGTAAAGAGATTCCCAGCCAATTTTTGGAAAACTTGAGCATCAAAATAAATAATTACTTCAGTGGATTATAATCCATTGAATAAAACAGAAATTCATGAGTCCATACTGATATAAATAAATAAATGAATATCTAAACATGGAGAAAAGAAAGCTTTTCCTTACAGCAGACTACCAGTGAATAAATAGAAATAGAATAAAGAAATCAGGAAATCACAATTTGACAACCATCAGAGAAATAATTAATTCAGCCAAGAAACACGAATGGATGCTAGAGCTACTTGGTGAAATTTTAATGAGAAATGGGATGTATAGTTAGTTTCAAAGTACTTCTTCTCAAAACCCTTATTAATTACAAAGGGATAAAGAGCACCTTTACTGTGGAGAATCCTGACAGATACCACTTTAATCATGGTTATGATGATAAGGGATGGGACAAATCAAAGCCATGTGCCACCTGATAGGATGCAATGAGAAGAATATGGTATCACTTCTGTAATATTCCTATCAAAATACACAAGCTGAATCTAACCATGAGGAGATATCAGAGATATGAAAACTGAGGGACAGTCTACAAAATAACTGGGCTGTAATCTTCAAAAGTTTCAACATGAAAGTCAACGAAGACTGAGGAACTGTTCCAGACCAAAGGAGCCTAAAGAGACAGCTACACGCAATGCATAATTCCGTGCTAAATTCTTTTACTAAAAAGGGCAATGTTGAGACAACTGGCAAAACCTAAATGGAGTCTAATTAGATGGTAATGTAATGTACCAATGTACCAATGGTTAACTTGTAATGTACCAATGTTAACTTCCTGATTTTGATGATTGTAGTTATGTAGGAGAATTTCTGCGTTTATAAGAATTACACACTACAAGCAGGAAAAACTACAATCCTGCAGCCTGTGGAACAAAAACCACATTCACAGAAAGACAGACAAGATGAAAAGCCAGAGGGCTATGTACCAGATGAAGGAACAAGATAAAACCCCAGAAAAACAACTACATGAAGTGGAGATAGGCAACCTTCCAGAAAAAGAATTCAGAATAATGATAGCGAAGATGATCCAGTAGCTCGGAAAAAGAATGTAAGCAAAGATCGAGAAGATGCAAGAAATGTTTAACAAAGACCTAGAAAAATTAAAGAACAAACAAACAAAGATGAACAATACAATAACTGAAATGAAAACTACACTAGAAGGAATCAATAGCAGAATAACTGAGGCAGAAGAATGGATAAGTGACCTGGAAGACAGAATGGTGGAATTCACTGCCATGGAACAGAATAAAGAAAAAAGAATGAAAAGAAATGAAGACAGCCTAAGAGACCTCTGGGACAATATTAGATGCAACAACATTTGCATTATAGGGGTCCCAGAAGGAGAAGAGAGAGAGAAAGGACCAGAGAAAATATTTGAAGAGATTATAGTCGAAAACTTCCCTAACATGGGAAAGGAAATAGCTACCCAAGTCCAGGAAGCGCAGAGAGTCCCACATTGGATAAAACCAAGGAGAAACACGCCGAGACACATAGAAATCAAGTTGGCAAAAATTAAAGACAAAGAAAAAGTATTAGAAGCAGCAAGGGAAAAACGACAAATAAAATACAAGGGAACTCCCATAAAGTTAACAGCTGATATCTCAGCAGAAACTCTACGAGCCAGAAGGGAGTGGTATGATATACTTAAAGTGATGAAAGGGAAAAACCTACAACCAAGATTACTCTACCCGGCAAGGATCTCATTCAGATTTGATGGAGAAATCAAAAACTTTAGAGACAAGCAAAAGCTAAGAGAATTCAGTACCACCAAGCCAGCTCCACAGCAAATGCTAATGGAGGTTCTCTAAGTGGGAAACACAAAAGAAGAAAAGGACCTACAAAAACAAACCCAAAACAATTAAGAAAATGGTAATAGGAACAAACATATCGATAATTACCCTAAATGTGAATGGATTAAATACTCCAACCAAAAGACACAGGCTTGCTGAATGGATACAAAAACAAGACCCATATACATGCTGTCTACAAGAGACCCACTTCAAACCTAAGGACACATACAGACTGAAAGTGAGGGGATGGAAAAAGATATTCCATGCAAATGTAAATCAAAAGAAAGCTGGAGTAGCAATACTCATATCAGATAAAATAGACTTTAAAATAAAGAATGTTACAAGAGACAAGGAAGGATACTACAAAATGATCAGGGGATCAATCCAAGAGGAAGATATAACAATTAAAATATATATGCACCCGAAATAGAAACACCTCAATACATAGCCTTATGCTCATAGCTGCTAACAGCTATAAAAGAGGAAATCGACAGTAACACAATAATAGTGGGGGACTTTAACACCTCACTTACACCAATGGACAGATCATCCAAAATGAAAATAAATAAGAAAACAGAAGCTTTAAATGACACAATAGACCAGATAGATTTAATTGATATTTATAGGACATTCTCCTAAAACAGCAGATTACACTTTCTTCGCAAGTGCGCATGGAACATTCTCCAGGATAGATCACATCTTGGGTCACAAATCAAGCCTCAGTAAATTTAAGAAAATTGAAATCATATCAAGCATCTTTTCTGACCACAACGCTATGAGATTAGAAATGAATTACAGAGAAAAAAAATGTAAAAAACACAAACACATGGAGGCTAAACAATACATTACTAAATAACCAAGAGATCACTGAAGAAATCAAAGAGGAAATCAAAAAATACCTAGAGACAAATGACAATGAAAACACGAGGATCCAAAACCTATGGGACGCAGCAAAAGCAGTTCTAAGAGGGAAGTTTATAGCTATACAAGCCTACCTCAAGAAACAACAAAAATCTCAAATAAACAATCTAACCTTACACCTAAAGGAACTAGAGAAAGAAGAACAAACAAAACCCAAATTTAGCAGAAGGAAAGAAATCATAAAGATCAGAGCAGAAATAAATGAAGTAGAAACAAAGAAAACAATAGCAAAGATCAATAAAACTAAAAGCTGGTTCTTTGAGAAGATAAACAAAATTGATAAACCATTAGCCAGACTCATCAAGAAAAAGAGAGGACTCAAATCAATAAAACTAGAAATGAAAAAGGAGAAGTTACAACAGACACCACAGAAATACAAAGCATCCTAAGAGACTACTACAAGCAACTCTGTGCCAATAAAATGGACAACCTGGAAGAAATGGACAAATTCTTAGAAAGGTATAACCTTACAAGACTGAACCAGGAAGAAACAGAAAATATGAACAGACCAATCACAAGTAATGAAATTGAAACTGTGATTAAAAATCTTCCAACAAACAAAAGTCCAGGACCAGATGGCTTCACAGGTGAATTCTATCAAACATTTAGAGAAGAGCTAACACCCATCCTTCTCAAACTCTTCCAAGAAATTGCAGAGGAAGGAACACTCCCAAACTCATTCTATGAGGCCACCATCACCCTGATACCAAAACCAGACAAAGATACTACAAAAAAAGAAAATTACAGACCAATATCACTGATGAACACAGATGCAAAAATCCTCAACAAAATACTAGCAAACAGAATCCAACAACACATTAAAAGGATCATACACCATGAACAAGTGGGATTTATCCCAGGGATGCAAGGATTCTTTAATATACACAAATCAATCAATGTGATACACCATATTAACAAATTGAAGAATAAAAACCATACGATCATCTCAATAGATGCAGAAAAAGCTTTTGACAAAATTCAACACCCATTTATGATAAAAACTCTCCAGAAAGTGGGCACAGAGGGAACCTACCTCAACATAATAAAGGCCATATATGACAAACCCACAGCAAACATCATTCTCAATGGTGAAAAACTGAAAGCATTTCCTCTAAGATCAGGTACAAGACAAGGATGTCCACTCTCACCACTATTATTCAACATAGTTTTGGAAGTCCTAGCCATGGCAATCAGAGAAGAAAAAGAAATAAAAAGGAATACAAATAGGAAAAGAAGAAGTAAAACTGTCACTGTTTGCAGATGACATGATACTATACATAGAGAATCCTAAAGATGCCACCAGAAAACTACTAGAGCAAATCAATGAATTTGGTAAAGCTGCAGTATACAAGATTAATGCACAGAAATCTCTTGCATTCCTATACACTAATGATGAAAAATCTGAAAGAGAAATTAAGGAAACACTCCCATTTACCATTGCAAAAAAAGAATAAAATACCTAGGAATAAACCTATCTAGGGAGACAAAAGACCTGTATGCAGAAAACTATAAGACACTGATAAAAGAAATTAAAGATGATACCAACAGATGGAGAGATATACCATATTCTTGGATTGGAAGAATCAATATTGTGAAAATGACTATACTACCCAAAGCAATCTACAGATTTAATGCAATCCTTATCAAATTATCAATGGAATTTTTTACGGAACTAGAACAAAAAATCTTAAAATCTGTAAGGAGACACAAACGACCCCGAATAGCCACAGCAGTCTTGAGGGAAAAAAACGGAGCTGGAGGAATCAGACTCCCTGACTTCAGACTATACTACAAAGCTACAGTAATGAAGACAATATGGTACTGGCACAAAAACAGAAATATAGATCAACGGAACAAGATAGAAAGCCCAGAGGTAAACCCATGCATCTATGGTCAACTAATCTATGACAAAGGATGCAAGGACATACAATGGAGAAAAGACAGTCTCTTCAATAAGTGGTGCTGGGAAAACTGGACAGCTACATGGAAAAGAATGAAATTTGAACACTCCCTAACACCATACACAAAAATAAACTCAAAATGGATTAGAGACCTAAATATAAGTCCAGACACTATAAAACTCTTAGAGGAAAACATAGGAAGAACACTCTTTGACATAAATCACAGCAAGATCTTTTTTGATCCACCTCCTAGAGTAATGGAAATAAAAACCAAAATAAACAAATGGGACCTAATGAAACTTCAAAGCTTTTTCACAGCAAAGGAAACCATAAACAAGACGAAAAGACAACCCTCAGAATGGGAGACAATGTTTGCAAATGAATCAACGGACAAAGGATTAATCTCCAAAATATATAAGCAGCTCATGCAGCTCAATATTAAAAAAACAAACAACCTAATCCAAAAATGGGCAGAAGACCTAAATAGACATTTCTCCAAAGAAGACATACAGATGGTCAAGAAGCACATGAAAAGCTGCTCAACATCACTAATCATTAGAGAAATGCAAATCAAAACTACAATGAGGTATCACCTCACACCAGTTAGAATGGGCATCATCAGAAAATCTACAAACAACAAATGCTGGAGAGGGTGTGAAGAAAAGGGAACCCTCTTGCACTGTTGGTGGGAATGTAAATTGATACAGCCACTATGGAGAACAGTATGGAGGTTCCTTAAGAAACTAAAAATAGAATTACCATATGATCCAGCAGTCCCACTGCTGGGCATATACCCTGAGAAAACCATAATTCAAAAAGACACATGCACCCCAATGTTCATTGCAGCACTGTTTACAATAGCCAGGTCATGGAAGCAACCTAAATGCCCATTGACTGACGAATGGATAAAGAAGATGTGGTACATATATACAACGGAATATTAGCCATAAAAAGGGATGAGACTGGGTCACTTGTTGAGACGTGGATGGATCTAGAGACTGTCATACAGAGTGAAGTAAGTCAGAAAGAGAAAAACAGATATCGTATATTAATGCATATATGTGGAACCTAGAAAAATGGTACAGATGAATCAGTTTGAAGTGCAGAAATTGAGACACAGATGGTAGAGAACAAACGTATGGACACCACGTGGGGAAAGCAGTGGGGTGGTGGTGGTGGTGTGATGAATTGGGCAATTGGGATTGACAGGTATACACTGATGTATATAAAATTGATGACTAATAAGAACCTGCTGCATAAAAAAATAAATATAATTAAAAAATTTTTTTAAAAAAGAATTACACACTAGAGTAATCAGAAGTGATAGGGCATCACATCGGCCACTTACTCTTAAATATGTCAGGAAGAAAAGTTCTTCATCCTATTCTGACAAGTTTTCTCTAGGTTTGAAATTATTGCAAGTTAAAAGAATAAAAATGTCAAGCAGTAGAGCAGGCACAGCTAACAGTGAATTATTTGGAACCTAGAACAGAAATGATTTGAAACCAAAGGGACTGTCCAGTAGAAACTAACACAACATTGTAAAGCAACTATGCTCTGATCAAAAAAAAATAAATAAATAACAATTTTAAAAATAAAACAAGGAGATTAAAATATGGGACAAAAACTAAGAAAATGAGTGGGAGATTTCAGAATTAAGGATTTGCAAGGGCCTTACATTGGTTCACAGGAGGATACAGATGTACTGTTTAACTTTAGAATTTAAGAAGGCACATAGAAATTTAAAGGTAACATAAGGTAGATATAGAATTAAAAACTTCCAAATTAGTAGAGAAAAATATGAGAAATAACAAAAACATGATCAATCTTATAGAAAGCTGGATAAAGAATAAAACCATAGAAACTGAGTAAGTGTGATTAAAAAAAAGTTATCAATACTATAATAAACATTCTTGGATATAATCTTCTTTATATATATTTAATCATATCCTTAGAATTCCCTAGAAATGGAATCACTGTGTTAAAATTTATGTCCACAATTTTATTATAGATGCATTAACTTTTGATACATCAACAAGTAAACTAAGGTTTTATTTTACAAACTACCAGTTTTTAATAAAACGTTTTAACTGCATATCTCTTAAACTTCACTTTGCCGTGATCCACCCTGTTGATGATGCCCCAGCCACACTATTCTTCTACCTGCTCCCAGAACACGGCAACCTCTTTCTCACCTTAGTGCCTTGCAGGTGCTGTTCCCTCTGTCTGGATGGTCTCCCACTTTCCCTCACAGCCCACGATCAACACGTTCCCTTTGGTCTTCCCACCATTTCCACCTTCCCAGAGAAGTCCTCCCCTAATTCTCCTTTAGCCCTTCCTAGGAGATCATCTCCCAGGGAATCCACAGCCACATTCTCCAGAAAACTTTCCACAACTTTCTCTCCTAAAACTGAGGAGTGCAGTGTCACCTTCTTATATTAATTTTTCTAAAGCAGTCTTTCTCTTCTGACACACTATATTCAATTTTTTTCTTTCATAAATCAAGCTGCTAAGTGCTAATAAAACATGTAATAAAAAGGTAAATGGCCTCTATTAATCTTAAGTACTGTCTCCTGTAATATGATTTTTAAAGCTATATTCTCAAATTATATAAACCCCGTGGGGCTGATTGTCAATGTCTTTCATACATAAGAAAGCCTCATTGTGGCTGTCATGTAACTTATGCCAAATCTGTTTTCTTCTCAAAAAAAAAAAAAAAAAAAAAACCTCGTTATAAGAGACTTCTGTGAACTTAATGCTAGTGAAAGGAGTCACACTAACTAACAGTTCATGACCTTGGCTAAACCACAGGAGAAACACCCTCTTAGATCACTGATATGCCTCACTTGCACTTCAACAAATCCACAGTTTCCCTATTAACAATCATCAAATACTGGTGAAAATTTTTGTCATTTTAGTTTTTTCCATTTCCACTAGGAAATGACTTGGACTGGCTTTAAGGGTCTGGTGATGGCCGCCAGGAACGAGCTGGTGAATTATTAACATTACTAGACCTGTCTGTAGCATTTAGGATTTTCAGAGTGTTTTACGATCCCTTTTCTTAGTCATAACTCACAGACTTGTGAAAGAGGCAGCCCCTGTCATTTTTGCTTTGCGATTTGGATGCTGATCTATGGAAAGGTTAAATACCGTTACCAAGGTCACCAAGAGTTCTCCTGACAGAGCCTACTTAAGCATTCATTGCTGCTGACATAGGGCTCTGGGGAGAAGGAAAGAGACGAGGTGAGGAAAAGCCCTAGGCTAAGCACATCCTGAGGATAGCCTTTCTCATAAACTACTAAAGACAACTACACCAGGAAATATCCGATTTTGTCCAATTCTCGCTAATATTAAATAGCGTTATCCTTAGAATTCCTGGGAACAGCAAAGCTAGAAACTGAAATAGAATGGGAAGGGGATGAAAGAGAGTACGTTAACTTTTTTCACACCTCCAAGATATACTATTTATTTTCTACTTATATCATGTTGATGCTAATACATGTAGCTTATATTTACAAACACTAATGTAGTCTGTCGTATGTGAGGAAAGCATTAATTTTTCTGTCTAAGGGTCACAATAGGATCTTAGTGTCAAAGGAACACTCTCATTACTGAGAGTGGTACACTGTCTTCAGAAAAGTTAAGTGGCTCCTCCAACATCACACACCCTGTCCCCAAGCCATGCTACCTCCCTCTGGCCTTCCTCTGATAGACACTACTGATACCCTTAAATATGTAGAAAACAACATCCATGAGGACATTTTAATTGGGGGGAGGCCATGAGTGGAGGGAATCAATTAGCAACAAGAGCTACTAATCAACTGGATTTGGATGAAATACTGAAAATACTCCAAAATCACATGATCTGAAGACCTTTAAGAAGAGGAAGTCACCATTGCTCAGTAATCATCAATCCTTGTTTACTGCTTATCCTAAGAACATAGACAAAGAGTTGGAAACCCAGCTGAGCTCTGGAAGCAGGCTGTGCCTCCAATCCTAGGCTCTTAGTCCCCATAATCACTAGTTTAATCAGACTACCTTCTGCACATAGAAGGGTGCAGTTATGGCTATTTCTCACAGAAAGCAAAGTAAGAGCGTAAGAATCAAATCTCTAGTCTTTTCTCTGTTTATTCCAGATACAAATTTATTTCCATCACGCTGTGGTTCATGAATACATTTGATCATAAAATCTTGGCAGCTCTTGGGAGTTAATGTTGTCTAACCTGGAGGAGAATGGATGCCAAGGCAGGGCCTAGAGCAACTAAACAGAACTGGACCTTCAACAAATTTCCTTCATTTACACCATCCTCTAAGCAGAGTCCAAGCATGGCCCTCTTACTCCTGCCTTCAGCAGCAAACCAAAGACTTTTCACTGGGGGATTTGGGGATTTGGTTTGTTTTCCCTTAGCCCTGTGACCATGATTTTTCTAGTATGTGAGCGAGTGCACTCTCTGCCGAGCTCCCCAACTGGTCCCCACAGAACAGACTTGGCGCCCAAGGCAACATAGCTAGGCAGACCACAAAGTCTCCAGAATGAGAAAATGTTGGAAGCTGATAATATATTCAGCTGAGCATTCTTCCTGGCAGTGTGAGCGAGAGCCTGATTTGGACCTTAAAAGCTAAGTGGCAACAACAAATGAGCACTGGCCTGGAAAATCCACTTCCTCTTAGGCAAGATAAGGTAGGTAAGGGGAAAATAAGTTTAGGTATTTGCAGAATCTCCCTGCATTAAAAAAAATCTTCACAGTCATATACAGGCTACTTTCATAGAATCATTCAGCTCTACATCCCTCGTGTGTAATCCAAACCTCTTTGCATCTCTGACTGCATTCCAGTACCTGAGGGTCAAGTATCCCACTGAGAGCTTGGAAAGAGAAGCCAAAAAGATTTGGAGCTGATACGGGTGACTGTAGAGCACAGATGGTCAGTTATCGATGTAATCTGTGTATCTGGGAGGCATGTGCTATAAGAAGGCAGCTGCTAAACCAAATGAATTAAGCCACCGTTTTTAAGAAGAGAGGGTGGATTGGAAAAGGATAAAAGTTTTGAATGTATGCAGCTGTGGATTTTCCCGAAGTGCAACCCTATGGAAGTCAGAGGGATAGTCCATTTTACTGTGTGTGTGTGTGTGTGTGTGTGTGTGTGTGTGTTGGGGGAGCGGGGGAGGGGGAGGCGGGAGTAATCATTTTGCAAGCTCACCTTTAACTGTCTCAGTCCATTGTTTTCCTGGTATGCTAGAATGTGTTATATTACATCGGTTGTCTGTGCTCTGGGATAAGATAGTAGTTCCAAGTTTAAAAGAAGGTATTGGCCTGCCATTTTCCTATGGAGGGAGAGCAGGGAATGCTTTTACTCCATTTATTGGTCACTTAGACGTGTGGCTTAATCTGTACGGCTGGATAAATTCTGAATTTTCTATCCGTGGTGTAACCCATAATGTTAGTGGAAAATGAGCCAACATTACTTTGTTCTGGCAATGTGAGCAGCACTGAATTCTAATTTTGTTTCTCTATCTAAGCCCCAGAATGGAAACTGCCAAGGTCAATTCATTTCAATAAATCAACTGTTTCAGATGGCCATCTATGCTGAACTACAGCTGCTGTTCTTTTTTTTTTTCCCTAACAAAATGATTATGAAGCAAGCATGTTCCAACTATTACACTGTTTTACTGAACTAATGAATTGCTCTGGGAAGACTGTTATGAAGACTTTTGATCAATTATCGTATACAAACTAGTTAAAAGGAAATACATCATAATTAGGCTAACAAAGCTGCTGTGACACCACCTCTCCTGATGAATGAATTCCTTTGAGACTAAGTGGGCACATAGGGGTACTTATGTGTGTTTCTTCTGTTTATGGATTTTCATACTTTATAATATGATAGATTAACCAACACTGGCTCACAACTGCTCTTTGTCCAGAGTTTAATGGAGGAAAAAAATACCTTTTGGTCTCTTTAAAAAATCTTCTCCTAGATGTGTGAGAGGAATAAGCATATGGTGTCCAGCAATACTACTGAGAACATGCACCTAGATCAAAATGAGGAAACACATTTCAGCTGTCACTTCCATGTCATTACAGCCCCTCCTCAACTGCATTTATGTTGCCAACAAGAATCCTCACCAGATCAAAATGATTGGAATCAGGCCCAAGACAGCTGTGGCCTAGATAAAGAAAACCAAGTGATTTTCAGTCTCCTGGATACCAAGGAACAGAATATGTCATTGATGGCCAGTTAGTGATATTATTCTACACTTCAGTACTGCTCGTCTGAGTGTGACACTTTCTGTATAGTCCTTGGACCATCACTGTTTGTTATAGTTTAAAAAGGAAAGGATTCCATTTACTTTAAAGCCTTTTACTGCAAAGTCGGGAACTCAGCAAGTGACGCAGAGAAAACTTCAGGAGACCATAAAAAGAACCAACCATCCAATCAACTACAATGCCCTTTATTCTAATAACTTTATTGTTCAAAAACTGAGGAGAAATTGGCATGTATACAGAGTTTAGATTAGAGAGTACCAAATGACATATGCAGTATGACTCTGGATTTACTAAAATTTGACCTTATACATTACTTAAAAGGGAGAAAATGACTACATGAAGGAAAAGTCATCAGTCAAACCTCTGGGCATTGAGAAGTTTGGGCATTGAGGAGAAATTAATCCTTTTACAGCTACCCATATTTAAAGACACTGTTAGCATTATGCTCTATGAGATGAAATTTAATGAGTTAAAATTTTGTAGGTCAGATATGAATGTGGGCAAGATCAAAGTCATTTGAACTTTATGCCCAAACAAATAGAAGAGAGTCTCTGGAACTCAGGGGTAGTACATTTCTTAGGAAGAATCCATGTACCATCTTCCCCTGTTCCACGAAAGAAGCCAAAAGGAGTCCCTTTAATGGGCCTCCATTTTCCCTTGTGAGTGATCTTGTTCTTGTCTGAGAGGCTCTCCCCCACGAACTCTTGAGCCTCTTAGTTTATAGAGCTTCTTGTTGCCCTAAGCTCTTCTTCCCCTCTGTAATCAACCCTCACTTTCCCTGAAATAAAGATAATAACACCATGTAGGAGATAATTTGAAAAAGTGTGGTATCCTTGGAAGACCAATGTTAAAAGAGTCCAATCACTAGTAACTTAAGAGTTCTCCCCCAACTTTTCTCATATCACAGGACACATAAAGTTCATATCTGTACAGACAAGGCTGTCTGAGGTCAGGCAAGCTGCCTGGGGTTGCTCCAGCTACAAATTGCCACCCTGAGGACTGAGAGCATAAACATCTCAGTTATACTGTAAGCTATTCACGTGGGAAGCTTTACTGTCCAGCAGAGGATCTTAACCCTTTTTGTGCCATCGACCCCTTTAGTATCTGGTGACGCCTATGGATCGTTTCTCAGAATAATATTTTTAAATGCATAAAATAAAATTCATAAGATTAAAAAGAAAACTGATTATACTGAAACAGTTTAAAATATTTAAAAACCAAATGTATGATATAGTGTATGTGCTTTTTTTATTAAAGCATGAAATAAGAAGATCTAGTGGCAAGTCTAGTAACTACCATAATTTCAAAGTAGTTGTGAGGATAGTTAATATTTCAAGATATCTGCAACAATTACATTGTAACATGAAAACATTTGTTATTTCTATTAAAGACAAAGTCATGGGTGTTGCTAATATGACAGTGGTTTGTGGCTTAAATTCACAGTTGAGGGCTATGCCAACTTGTAGTTAGAAGTGAGAGGAAATAATCACGTAATTTTTTCAAATCCCAACTCACAAACTCCCTGATTTTTCTCTATGGATCTCACGCTGAGACGCCTGCTTTAAGAGAAGAAAGCTACAGGAGAAAGAGTCTTCTCTGCTGCTTCGTATTCCTCCCTTTCCCCAGATTTGGCCTAAATCTCTTAATCCCCTTCCTGCTCCCTTTTCCTGCAGTTTCTCACTATTTCTTCCTGTATCTGTCTTCCCTTCACTCTTTCCTTACTTCCTCCTCTCATTCTCTTCCTTCTCTTCATTCTCTTTTCTCACTTTCCGGAATCCCCTTCTTGACGCACCGAGCACAGGAGCAGGCCGATCAGGACAGGCCCTTGAATTGGTCCATCCATGGCGCGCAGTGGAGGTTTGGGCACAGAGGGAAACGCATCATGAAATGAGGCCAAGGTGTGAGATGGATGCAGCCTGCTCCAGGCCAGGCTTCTCTGTCACAAGTGAAAGAAAGAAAGTAGTCTCCACAGCTCAGAATGGAAATGGGCAAATATTTGCTAACTTTAGTCAATATACAGTCACTAAAGTCATCCAATCTCCAAAGTAGAATGTTTGACATAATTTTTATCACTTAAATATCAAGTTCATCCTATAGAAACTAAGGTTACATTAGTTAATCCCATATTGTTACAGAAATTAGTATTAACAAAACCCTAAAAATATTTCTGGATACTCAAGAAGATTGGAAGGAAATTCAAGCATTTAAAATTGTTATTCACATACCTCAAATACACAGCACTCAAAAGTGTAACGATACTACACACACACACTTATCACCCTCCTCCTCAAATAATATTCTAGAAGCATCTTATATGATTATTCTCTTAGAGACCACTGAATTTTCTGGTTGGCCTTCTGGACCATGGCTGAGTAATCCAGAAGATGGTTAAATCCCCGAGTAAGTAGTTAATAAAAGATACTGAATAAATATGGAAACAATAGGAAAACAAGAGACTCATAAATAAAATTTATTTTCAAATTGTGCCAGATAGATTAGACTTCTCAGTGAGGAAAAGGAATTCATTAAATGTTAAATATTTCATTTCAGTAAAGCACATGTAACAACATTTAACATAATTTTGTGAGACCATCTGAACTAATTCTGCAACAAAAAACTCAGCCACCTGTGTAGAAAACTGTCTGAAAAAAATAATTATAATTTATAAGAATGCCAGTTGGGAGAAAGCACTTAATACTACGTTGTCTAGCCAAAGAAAATGAGATCTAGTCCAATTACTTCAATGTTCTGACATGAAGTTTTTGTGTTATTTTGTTCTTAATTCACCATGGAGAAGACTCAATCAAGAGGCAGGTAGAAGCATCTGTGTGAAAGTCACACCTGAATTCACACTCTTTTTTTTTTTTTTTTTCAGATGACTCTCCCCTTTCCAGACTTACACAGGTCTGCCTTCCTGTTCTTTCAAGTACAAATAAACATAATGTCTCTGATTCAGTTCTGGGCTCCCTGACCAATCGTGTGACCTTGAACAATTCCTTTTTTCTAAGTCCCAGTTTCTTCAAATATAATATAGGTGTAATTCATAGAACAAATATGAAAACCAAAATAGACAATCTATGGTAAGTTGTTAGTACTGAGCCTGGCACAGAGTAAGGTCTTCATAAATAATACAGTGATGGTCTTTAACTGATCCATCCAACTGATCAGATAATATTTCAAACTAGGAGAAGGAAGAACAGTTGAATTTTGTATACTGTGGAATGCCTTTTACCTGTTTAGGAATCTATTTGTTCTCCTTATATTTTGTGAAACATATACCAATGGTGTGCCAATGCTGTACCATTTTTTACACACCAAAGTTGTTAGAAGTATAATTTTAACTTCAAGTGTAAGCAGTTCATATTATGCCCGGGACTAAGTCTTCTGCCTTGATACAACATAAAGAAAACTCACATCTGCCTAGACAGAGAGAGAGAGGACAGCTATAGCATTGCTTCTATTCGGGAGAACAAATAAAAATTTTGTGATTTCTGTACTTTGAAATCCAAAGTACACTGGCTTAGCCTGGGGATTTCCAAAATAATAATTTTTTCTAAGTAATAATGATCTTTAAAACTAGGAAAATGATTACAAATCATCTCCTTTATTCAGTCCATTCAAATATAATATCCATAAAAGCTTTGTGTTGTATTAAGCCCTTACCATTTCCTCTCTCTGCTTGGTCTTTTCATTTATTCATTTCCCATTAATCGTAAAATTGAAATAAAAAGAGAATGAATTTTTTAAAGTCACTTTCCATTCTGGAACTTGGCTAATTTCTTCTAAGTGCACTTTAGTGCTGTTTAATTTGTACCTAGGGGTAGCACACTGTTACTGCACTATTCGCTTATTCCTCCAGATAAAAGCAATTAGCGGGGCTAGCCAAACCCTCCACCTGGCCACCATCCGCATATGCATAACACCGGGAGAAAACAGGAGGCTGAGTGTTCCTTAGGGCATGCTTCCTTGGATAGTCAAAATCCTCACTTTCTCCTGTGGGCCTGTGGTAGTGAAGGCATATTTATGGAACTCAGATCATCTCTGATCTAATCCCGGTAGACAATAAACATAGGTTGTATTCCTATTCTGATAGTTCAAAACCAAACACAGTTTTTTCTACTTAAAAGCTATTGCACTAACAAATAGAGAATCTTTAAATTGCACTTACTAATTTGGCGCTGGTTGATACTTCGGGGGTGTGTGTGTGTGTGTGTGTGTGTTTAATACCACCAAGCAATTTTCTGCAACACCAGCTGGGTGTCCTACAATTTAACTCAACTCTAACACTATCTACCTGGAGATAGCATCAGATCCTACAGGTTAAGGGTTCAGACCCACAAGGCTTGCTCACCCCCGCCTCCACCGCTTCAAGATGCCAATCACAAGTCCAGATTATCACCTGTGTTTCTGACCTACCAGCTGTAGACCAGTGGTTCCCACCACCCAATTAATTTGCTAGAGTGGCTCAAAGAACTCAGAGAAACACTTTATTTACTAGATTACTACTTTATTATAAAAGGATATAGCTCAGGAACAGCCAGATGGAAGAGATGCATAGGGCAAGCTATGTGGGAAGGGGCTGGAAGCTTCCATGTTCTCTGGGTGCAGCACTCTCCCTGAATCTTCATGCTTTCACCAACCCAGAAACTCCAAACCCCGTCCTTCTGGAGTTTTATGAAGACTTCATTACACAGGCACAATTGATTAAATCATTGGCCATCAGTGACTGATTCAACCTCCACTCCTCTTCCCTCCCCAACGGCAGGCAAGTGGGACTGAAAGTTCCAACCATCTAATTACACGGTTAGTTCTCCTGGCAACCAGCCCCCATACTTATGTGCTTTCCAAAAGTCACCTCATTAACATACACTCAGATGTGGTTGAAAGGGGTTTATTATGAAAATCAAGACACCTTTATGGCTCTTATCACTTAGGAAATTCCAAGGGTTTTAGGAGCTCTGTGCTAGGGATGGGGACAAAACCCAAATATATATTTCTTATTATAAATCACAACGTCACAATACTGGAACTCAATGTTTTGTTAATGTTATATAAGAAAAGTCTAGAAAGAAACAAGAGTGATCCTGGTATGACTCAACCAGTATTATGGATGTCCACACTTTGGAAAATGTAGTATAGATGCTGGACTACAGTAAGATTGTCTTTGTAGGGTCACTGGACAACTCCATAACCCTATGAATTAGAATTTAATAAATTTGAAGTGTAACTTGATATATGCCTGCGTTGAAAATGATTTTTCTCTTAGATGACGGCATCATTAGTTTCTAGGCTTTCTTCCCAAAACTTAGGATAGCATTTTCTCTAGTTTATAAGAAGTTTCACTCCCCAGATGTCATCTGATGAGTGCTCATTTTGATGCAGAAAAGTTTGAATTTAAAAATTAAATCATGCTTCATCTGGAAATTAATCTGGGAATCTGGTACCCAAGAGAGCAGTCATTTTTAACTAAGGATCTATTGTGTCACGCTCAACTGAAGCGAACATTAAGCATCTTGTACAAGATCAGTAGTGTAAAGAAATGTGCAAGAATTTTAGGTGAATAGAACACAGCACCACATTTTTATTCTGTGTGAAATGCTTGTAATTAATCTTGCATTTTTATTTTTGAACAATATTTATATCTTTCTCCTTAGGTTTCAACAAGAGACATAGGGTTCAGAAGGCCTCATCTTGGAGGTCTTGGAATTTTCACTTTAGAGAATGATTCTTCTTGTCCTTGGTCATGTTTTGCCTGATCTTAGAAGTTGCTCAGTACCAAATTCATAGGTGATTTAGGAAAAATGCCGACCAAGCTATTATATCAAAGAGTTGAAGGGAAGCCCCAAGGATCTTTAAACCAAGTAACTCAAAGTTGCAAATTTCTTCTTCCAAAGCAAATTAACTCTTTTTTTAATTAGTTGGGAAAACCATCTGCTAAATAGCTTCTTTCTTTACTATGTACAATTTAAACTGCTGTTCACAGCTGTAATCAGGGTGCCTAGCTCAGTGTCAAGCACAGGGAAGATGCTACATAAATACCTGTAGAAATAATAAAAGTTTAGTTTAATGAATAGATGAATCAATGAATGAATGAATGACCATATTATAAGTCTTATTCTATCACTACCAACTTAGCTGAAATGTCCTGAGAAGTGTTACTGTTAACATTATTTTAACATTCATCATCATCACATTTTCCCTATTCATACTGTCAAAAATATACAAATGTAGAATTGGACTCTAGATTGCTCTGCAGTTGTAAGAAGCCAGGGAACAGAGCAAATCAAGGTAGGGGAAATTTTCTAACCTCTTAACTTCTCTGGCAAATAAACTATCTTGCATGTTGTTCTGGATTTGAAAAGGTTTTAAAACAAATAACATTTTTCCTCTTAGCCCCTTTAAGAATCAATCTAAATCCCAGTTGTCAAATGTAAAATGTCCTTCAAACATAAAGGGACAAAAAAGGGAGGAGATGAACTGATACATTCAAGGACACAGTTTTAAAGAATTAGATTGCTACATTGCCTCAGAGCAGTCTGGAAATGAAAATTGCTAGGCTTTTTGGTGGTATTAGCAGAGTAGTAAATATAATGTATGTCATTTTTATTCCAGACAGGAAGACTGGAGGTAGTTACTAGTGAATGACAGTAAATTGTACCAGATGCCAAGTAAATTTTAACAGCCTTTTAGCTGCACTTCTCATATTCACATACTCATTAGTATTTTAATTTTTAGGTATATAACTCAAGGTTTCAATACAACCCCATGTAAAAACGAAAATTGCAAAGATGTCTATAGAACATCCTGCTCTTGAGACAAGAATCCACAGATTCTTGATCAAGAAATTATTCTGTATCTACCCAAGAGAAATGAAAACATATATCCACACAAAGACTTATATGTGAATGTTCTTATTATTATTCATAATAACAAAAACACCCATGAACTGGTAAATGGATAAACAAAATGTGGTCCATCTAGACAACGAAATATTATTCAGCAATAAAAAGGAATGAACTACTGATAAATACTACAACATGGATGAACCTCAAAAAACATGATGTTAAATGAAATAATCCAGGTGCAAAAGACCACTTACTATATCATTCAAGTTATATGAAATGCCCAGAAAAAAATCTATGGACATAGAGAGCAGATCAGTGATTAACTGCACAGGGGCCTGAGAGATCTATTTGGGGTGATAGAAAGATCCCAAAATTTGGATTTTGGTGATAGTTACACAGCTGTATAAATTTACATCCTCACTGGTTTCTCATCAATCCTCAGATTACATGATCTCTCAGGAGTGTGCTTTTCCGCCTTAGAGTTGATGCTGTAAAGGACTGAGACTTTGACGAATGTTGGGATGGGTGAATGCATTTGGTACCTTCACCTTTCCAAAGATCCAGACAGTCACTCCAAAGTGCCTACTGCACATTTCTACTTGGATAACACATTGGCAGTGCAGATTCATATACTGTATTTCATCAAATCTAAATCACCATCAGTTACAAAATAAACCATTACTTTACATACCATTAAGGAAAAAAGTCACCTATTTGATTATGATATGCTATTCATTGTAAGAATCACAGCAAATTAAGACACATTAACACGGGGAGAGTTCCCTGGTGGTCCAGTGGTTAGGATGTGGTGCTTTCACTGCCATGGCCTGCTTTCAATCCCTGGTCAGGGAAATGAGATCCCGAAAGCTGTGTGGCTTGGCCGAAATTTAAAAAAAAAAAAAAATGGGGAGGGGGACACTGTGCCTTGGGTTCAAAGAATTGTGGGAAGGAGGTGAAGAATTTCCTCAGCTGGACTTCAGAAAGAAAGTTATTTCAAGCAGCTGGCAGAGCACAAGCAAACGCATGGGTGTCTGAAAGTACCAGGTGTGTTTGGGCAACTATGGCACCTGGAAAGACCAAAACTAACTTGAAACAGCCTGTTATCAAAAAGATCTGAGCAACTAAACAGGCTTTCAACGATCACCCATAATCCCCTACCTCTGAAATGTACTCAGCATCCACATTCAAACTCTCACTGAAGCACAATCTCACTTCAAAAGAAGATGCACCATTCACTTCAGTCTTGAAACCACCCTCTTTTAAATCACCTAGTGAGCAGCTACACATTTTTAAGAATTCTATAACTTAGAAATCAGCAAATTACACTGGTTCTTTAGAATTCTAAATAAACAGAATATACCTTTAAAACATATTCCTTAAAAAATATGTGTTAAATGTAAAATTAAAAAACATAAATAAGGAAGGATGTCTGGTGCTTACACAGATTTTAACTAACAGCATTACGTAGGCTGAAGTTCAGAATGTGCTATGGGGAAATGTCAAGGATAACAAACATCATTTAATTGGATCATGGAGACAAGAATTAACAAGAAATGGGCCCCTCTTCTTTACTTCACTTTGGGGAGGTAGTATCATAACTAAAACAGAAAGAAATTAGAAGTACTCAGCTCCTAGTTGCCCCTGCCCCAGCTTATCTTCACCTGGAAAGGGTAGAAGGAACCAAGCCCAAGAAATATGGGGAATAGTGAGAAAGCATCAGTCTGTTTACTGCGGTCACAGGCTCTAGGCCCAGCTGGACTGTGCATGGAACTCAAGTTCCTCTGGGGAACTGGAAGTGCTTGCAGATGTTCAGAAGGAACAAATGCCAAGGAACTTTAAAGAATTCAAGTTACCTCTAGTCAAGAAAAGCCTCCCACTCAGTAACTGCCACCCTCTTTGTAGGCAACTGCTGCTGCTTTCCCACTTGTCACATCTGAGCTTCTACTCCTCAGGCCGTGTTTCAAGGTTTCTTTTGCCCTGGGTACAGTTGTTCCACTTCACCTCACAAAACCGCAGCTGCCTACAAGGCCACCAACCTCTCTGCACTGCTCAGTTCCAGAAAATAATCTATTGGAGCAAGCATCGTTTTCATGCTGGCATGTAAGTACCTCAGTGTCGCTGATGTTGTCTCGTGATGTAATGCTCTAATAGGTTCTTATGGATGATGATGGAGCCATAAAAGGCATGACTGATGTCTAATCTAAACATACTACACATATACCTTCTTCCTGATTTGCCTCTCCATCTGGGTCTACAGTCTTACTAAAGTTCAGAAGCCTTAGCTTGACTTGGAAGCAAGCTAATCCTACCAGTGGACCAGTGGTTCTCAACAGGAGAGGTTTAGCCCCGAGGCGACATTCAGCAAAGTCTGAAGACACTTTTAATCCTCACAACTCAGAGGGCGTAAGGGGGTTACTACTGGCATCTAATTGGTAGGGTCCAGGGTTACTACTGGCATCTAATTGGTAGGGTCTGCTAAACAGACTAAAATGCACAGGACAACCCCCAAACAAAGAATTACCAGACCAAAATGTCTATAATGTTAAGATTAAGAAACCCTGCAGTAGCCTAACAAAATATCATTAATTCCATGACTTTAAGCTCATTTCTCATTTGTCATGTATTTTTGGAGTACAGAGTTACAGTACTTGCCTTCAAAGATTGAACTAGAATACGAAACTGTTCTGCATACCTACCATGCATACATTTAAACCATATTCAGAGATCACCAGCATGAGATAAAATAATGCATGCCAAAAACATTGTTGACTCTTTTTTTAATTTCCAAAATACATGAAGCTATTAATATGCATAAATCATTAACAATTCATTTAATAAGTGCATGAAAGAGCGAAGTCTTGACAGTTTCTATGCATAATTTTCACTTATGAACCTGTCTCTAGACTCTTTCTCATCCCCATTAAAGTCTTACCTGCCTTAAACATAATATCCCCTACCATAACCAGGAAGAATATATGGAGTTCATCTTTCATATCAGCAGATTTGAGCCACACACCTGACCCTGCAGGGCAGGAATGTACATTATATTCTGAATCTGCCTGATGCCATTATGATACTCTCACTGAGGTATTAATATATATAAACATTCCATTTGATGGACAAAATGCTAAACAGAAATAAGCAAATGAATGAGTTTAAAAACGGTATGAGTTAGAGAGTGAAAAAGAAAGAAGACTGGGAACAGAAAAAGAGAGTGAGAGAAAGAGCTTTTCCAAAAAAGAAATCATCAAGGCTTATGCCAGATATGTTGGGGATAATTACTTCAGCTATGTCCTTCTCTCAGCTTCTGAAGCCCTGCCATTGTCCACAGTTTGTGACTTGGTCCTGTATTATTCTTGTTCAACTTGTCAGTCTGTCGGTTAGAATTTGTCATCAAACTAAACTTTTACCAGCTGCTACCCTTATGCCCG
Organism: Balaenoptera physalus; assembly: GCF_965194825.1. Classification (NCBI taxonomy): domain Eukaryota; kingdom Metazoa; phylum Chordata; class Mammalia; order Artiodactyla; family Balaenopteridae; genus Balaenoptera; species Balaenoptera physalus. The sequence goes on from NC_138891.1 coordinate 30,788,128, forward strand.
TTGGACTTAAACCAGCCACTCTTTCCCACATTTTATACTCTGAACTAAATTGTGTGTGAAAATTACCTTTTATTGACTTTAGTGAGAGCCTTATACAAACAACTGAGGGCAGATTTCAACTGCCCACTGCCAAAATAGCCCTCTGTCCCATCTGTTGGATGCACATATCATTAAGACTTTTATTAGCCTCGGAAATGGAGAACTCATTTTATGGTGTTAGTTAGCTAAAAATCTACAAAAGTCCTTGAAAAGCAGTTCTTACTGGTCCTGGTAACCACTGCATCTGAGCAAACGTTGTTAAAGAGCCAGACTGGGAACAGATATTGAAAGATAAGAATGCCTCTAAATGATAGCACCAAACTGTAATTTCATGTCTATAAATTCATACTTTACATTAAACTGCTCAGGGAAGATGTACCTATTGTCCTTCCAAAATGGAGACTTTTTAAAATTTAAGTTTTGAAAGAAAATAAGAAAAATTCCTCAGAAGCATTTGGGAAAACATAATTTCTTAAAGAAACCACTGTGAAGGAAAGACACGGCATAAGAGTCACCATCAGAAGAAATCAAGAACTTTCTTGGAAAAGTTATAAAAGGCTTAACCATTAGGGGCCCAGGGAGAAGTAATGATCTTTTACCAGAAGAAGAGAATAAAATCATGGAAGCCTAATATGGCTTTTTACAGCTCTGCTTACAATTACACATTAAACAATTTACCCCTTGTGGATGAGTTCCTGAAGCCTGCTGAGATGTGGCACTCAGAGAAACGAGTACATGCTGCTTTTCTTCTGTTGAGGTTTATTTTTATTAAAACAAGAAACTTACAACAACTAAAAAAAATTCATTTTTGCTGAATTTTACTCTTTCTAAGAAGACCGACAGCATGGATGAATATTTATCCAATGTTTGTAGTAAGTCCAACAATAAAAGACAATGGCTTATACATTCACGCCCAGTCAATGTCCTATGGGCTGGAATTCATAAAATAAAGGCAGCAGATGGCATTCCTAAATTTAATTTGCTATTTGACTCATCCTTGTGTTCCCACTCTGAAATGCAGACACTGAATGTTTATCTAACACTGTTAGAAAACACAAGACCATGCTTTGAGCAAGTTTATCATGTAATCTGATGTTGGACCATCAATCCTGAGAATGAAAACAGTAGCCCATCCACAGAGGCACTCTCTTCAGATTAAGAGGGACCAATATTAAGAGTAATTAAGAGTATTATCAACAGCCAATACGCCATGTATCAGGGATGGCATTTCATACAGTTTGGAATCACTTCTCATGACAGTAAAGCAGTACCAGAGACCATCAAAAAGAAGAATGTGCTTTGATTCTGCTGCTCTAATTTGAAATTAAAGAGGATATTTTTGTGTGTTTCGACCTTACCTCCCAATGTTCCATTAATGTGATCGCTTTTCCTTATGGGTTCTTCTCTTGAATACTGTGCTACTGTCTTTGATTGTCCATTAGTATGTATACATCAGACCAATATTCTAGACCACCACACTCTAAAATGAATACTTTTTGAGACTTACGTTACTGCTTCTGGCAGCTGTCAAAGTAATTCCTGCTGACATCACGTTTAACAGACTTGCCTCCCAGTCAGATCAATGTTGGGAAGCAGCATGCAGTGCTACAAAATTAGGTCATTAATTGTGAAGCAAGCTCACCCCTGCTTGCATTTGGAGACCAAAAAACTCTGAAGTTAAAAAAAAAAAAAAACTGAACAATCAAAGATTCTGGAATCTTCTTTTAAATCTCAATAAAGGTGTCAATTTAGCTACTTAATTCTCAGAGTTCTTTGGAAGAATTTTATTATTTAAAAGTATGGTGATATAATACCTAGTCCTCCAAAGGGATCTGAAAACATTCCAACATTAAAACATACACCACTCCTAAAGGGTGAAAATCCAAGTGCTAACACCCATTGTACTGACCATCTTTCTGAGCACTCAAATGTTAACTTTTTCAAATGACTACAGATGAATCTGTTGTTAACCTGTTACTCTCAAGTGTCAACCTGAGTGGTCATCATAGTATTTGCCTATAAAATTACCTCATAATAATATAAAAGAAACACAAGAGTCTCAATGACTTAGAACCTGGGAAGAGAAAAAACCAATCTGGTAGTTAGAACCAGACTGCCAAATGACAGCATCAGCTGCATTATCTGTGTGCCTGGAGGCTTCCCTTCCAAACTAATTTTAAGAATAAATTGAAATTGAACTGGAGCCATGCAAAGTAGAACACAGACCTTTTTGAAGATTCGTATCAGGTAAAGAGTAAACAGGTTGTCAGAGAATATTGACATTTTCTTTTTAGAATTGATTTTATGCTTTTATTTTTCTAGCCATATGGCATTTTATATTATTAACATTTATTTATTAAAACCCTGCCCTTTCCTCAAAAGGTTTTAAGGAGTTTGAATGTTCTGTTACAGCATTTTAAGATAAAAATAGCTCCCCATTATCTTACAAACTAGAATAAAACAAATATTTCTATCTGAATTAAAGGTGGAAATGTACACCTTCTTACAAGTTTGTTTCCAAAGCTGTTAAGATGGAAATACAAAAAAGGTCATTTATTAATTTAAAAATTCAAAATACCTGGAATCTTTCCCTAAAATCTATCATCTAATACGCAAATCAAAGATCAAAATATTAAGATGGTCTATAAGAATTAACAAAGATAAATCTTTTGTAGATCCAAAAACAGGTTGGTTTATTTGGCATCATTCCAATTTACCTCCCCACTCTTCTGTCCTGATTAATTGCCCTCAGCAAGGAGCTGTAACCTAGTTATTCTGTTTTCTTAATTCCTATTGATGGGGTGTTGATAGAAGGATAAAACAAGAACCAACTGCCTTTTAACTAACCCATTCTTCATGAGTTAATCAATCATAACTTGTCCATTTTAATTATCTCCCAAATTCCTAATAGAGATATGCTTGCAGTTTCCAAATATTTGCATGATTAAAGATGTTTTCCTTGTTTCAATAAGGAACCTCAAATTGATGAGTCAGGTGGCAAGATTTATGGGGTGAAGTTGTCCTGTTTATCTCCCAGCTTTCAAAAATACTGGTCTGCAATTCAGTAACAAAACAACATTCCCACCAGAGATATGCAGACTATGCCGATTAATGATAATGTACATGTTTAAAAAAATATATGTACCAACAGCAGTAGATGCCAGAGAGAAAAGCCTCCAAGAAAATGTTTACTAGCCTCCCTCTTCAGATCCATAAAAAGACAGTCTATTTGAATATTAAATATAATTACACAAAGCTAACAGGCCATTGGTACACCTGGATAACATTTTCAGGTCGTTTTTGCCCTCCTTGGAGCCATACCATAGATTGTGTCATCAATCAGTTATACCACTCAAATTACAGGGAAATTCTGGCTGCTTCACAAACTACTGGACAGTTCAGTTATGATAAAAACGTGAGCAGAATTTTCATTGCACTGACTGACAATCAGTTATTTTGATTGGATGCAAACAGAAACAAAAGCTAACTTTTTTCAAAAATAACTTCCCATTTAGGAACTACCCTCTTCTATCACTGAAAATCCTACCATGTTTTAAACATCAGAATTGAAGCAATAATGTTCCTCTTTCATAGTAAATGGTCTAGCAACTGATGATAGAATATGATGGTGATGACGACAACAATGATGATGATACCGGGTTTCTGAGAGAATAATTTTTATATAAAATTTTTCCTATTCAATATCCAATAGACACAAATATACGTACAAAGTAACTGAACTCCTCCAAGTCATTAGAACTGTTTTCTCTGATTTAACAGAAATTGCACATTCCCTGATTTATCTCTCTTCCCTTGAATCATCTGGTCCTTCAACAGTAAAGAAGAGCCTTCTATTTACTTCTCACCCATCAGTTCTAGGTAGCACTCAAGTTGAGAGAATGGTTTGCCCAGAATCACCAATTGACCCAATTGTTAAACCTACACGCTACAAAAAAGAAGAAAGATGTCAAGAAAACTACTTCCTTAAAATTTGTGTCTAACCACTAATATGCCTGGCACAGCAGGGCTTGAAGAGCAGAAATCAAGCCCTTTTCATCTCTGAATACTCAGAGTCACTTTGAGTCACTCCTCGCAGGAGGGGTGATCATTACTTGCCCCTCCTGAGAGGAGTGATTTATCTGCCTGGTGAAACTTGGGAGAGCCTGACATCCATGACAACATCATCCTGGAGGCAGGGTACTGTTTAGAAACATAGAGAGTGCAGGTCCATCTCTCCTTCTCTTGGACCTGTCTATCCTTCAGTGAAGCTTTTTTTATACAGCTCCAAAAGCAAGTTATACTTCAATATCATAAATCATATAATTAAATGTAATCAAATGTAACTATATATACATTTGTATATATTCACTGAACTTCCCTCTAAACAGTATAACTTATAATCCAAGGTGGGTGTTCAAAACATGCCTGTAAACATTCTTCTGAATATATTCTTAGTATTTTACAATCACACCGATAGCACTTAGCCCACTGACCTTAACACTGAAGTCACAATAAACTTTTTGGCCTTGAACAAAACAGACCAAGAATCCACAAGTTAATGTGATTCCCTTTGTTAACTCAGTCTAGAGTTTCCCAAAATGTGTTCCCAAAATCACTGGTCCTAAGTGATGCTTTCGAGGAAAACGTTCCACAGCCAAATACAATGGTCTAGCAATAGTCCTAAACCTTCTAATTTAGCTGGACTTAACCAACCTGGCACTCTACTGTGAGATAAGTTTGGGAAATACTGTATCAGAGTCCCTTTTTGATAATTTACAATACATATTAACAACTCTAAAAAGCCCTACACTAAATGAGTTGGTTTATTTTAGTTTAAAGCAAACACATTTGACCTTAGAACCCTTTCCTATTTAACACCATGGAATATGCTTGGGGAAGTGCTCTTCCAGAAAGTGAGACATCACATAGGATGAATCATAACTCCATGGGGCAGTTTACAGCCTCTCCAAAATCTCACGCTGTTACATGAAACACAAACAGATACAAAGGTGCCTCTTGGCTTATTAATCACCAAAGCTCCGCATAAAAAAGAAGAATTTAAATATATAAACATGAGATGGGAAGCAGCAATTTTAATATCTATGAAAAATTATTGCAACTAACAAAAACAAATGTTAATTACTGAAAATCCTAATTGCCCTCCACTTGGATTCACAAAGTACCAATTGAAATAAATTCTCTAGCATGTTTACCATCCCAAGTACAATACCACAAGTCATCCACAAATGATTATGTCATTCTTTTTTTAGCCATCCAGATCTGAACCCCTACTCTAAGTTGTTACACATGACAGAGTTGCTCTAGACTCCCTTCTTTCAGGCGATGGTGCAGTTTATACAATAGCTAATATTTCCTGTTGTAACTGTACTGTTGTCTCAGTGGAAGAGTCAATACTGAAATTTAAGAAGAAAGCTACCTGACTGTCTAAAGCAGACACTGATGTTTTATGGAATTTCTTCAGCCGGTTAGATCTGGTACCCTAGGGAGGCATGGCTGAGGTCAATACTACAGATTGGTTTCCTCATACTGTTGGGAGTCCTGTTGATATTAACCTTAATTAAATGCCATATTAGGCAAACTGAATGGATTTGGTCCCAGTCCCTGTCAGTCAGATTAGTAAGAGTGACCAACAGAGTAGCACACTCATGGAAAAATTCACCAGAAGTCAACAGTGTATAGAAAGAGGTAGGAACTGTTGAGAGACAAGTCTTCATGGATCCCTCTGTTTCTGCATGTCTTGGGACAGCTTTTATTTTGGACTATCTTTTCAAAGATGTTTGTACAGCAAACAACTTGAAAGACAGAAATGACATCCTCCTCTAGGGCAAAGGAAAGTTCTGTTTGCCGTTCAGGATATTAAAGCTAATGTCTCCTCTGGGGTAAAAGTTGGGCAGATTTGCTAGCAGCTCCCTTATAAGATTGAGAGGTTCCTAAACTTGGTATACCTCAATTGTGACACAAACCTTTGCACCCAGCATCTACCTGGGCCCTCCTCCACATCATCCCTATAGGACTGGGGAGTAAAAGGACTGAAACAAACATAAAGCTTATGCTGTCTGCTGTGCTTGCATAATAAAGTCCTTGAATTTTGATCCAGGAGTTTTGTCTTCTGCCAGCATCTATGAAACTGTGGCTGGATAACCTTTTATCTTGTACGTAGGATAGTATCTCAGACCCTTCACACTTTTTGACAAAGACCCAGATTAATGTACAGAGATAACATGCTTATAAGTTGGAAGACTCAAAAGTATAATTATATCAATTCTCCCCAAATTGATCTATAAATCAGTGCAACACCAATCAAAATTCCAGCAGGATTTTTCTATTTTCATAGACATTGACAAGTTGACACTGAAATATATATGAAAATGTAAAGTACTTAGACTAGCCAAGGCAATCTTGGAAAAGAACTAAACTGGAGGATTTATATACTCTCTGACCTTAAGATTTACTATATAGTAATTAAGACATTGTGATAGTTGCATGAAATTAGAGAAATAGATCAATGGAACACAATATGAAATCCAGAAATTACCCCGCACATATACGGCCAAATGAATTTGACAGAGACACCGACTGTAATTCAATGGGGAAAGAAAAACCTTCTCAACAAATAGTACTGGATCTACTAGATACCCATGTTTTTTTAAACGTGTTGATCCATAACTTACATTGTGCATAATGACCTAAACTACAAAGCTCCCATAAGAAAACATAGGCAAATATGTTTGAGGCCTTGGGATAGTCAAAGACTTCTTGGGAAAAAATGTAAAAGACCCAAATTATAAAAGAAAAACAATAATGAAAAGGCAAACAAGGGCTTCCCTGGTGGCGCAGTGGTTGAGAATCTGCCTGCCAATGCAGGGGACACGGGTTCGAGCCCTGGTCTGGGAAGATCCCACATGCCGCGGAGCAACTGGGCCCGTGAGCCACAACTACTGAGCCTGCGCGTCTGGAGCCTGTGCTCCGCAACAAGAGAGGCCGCGATAGTGAGAGGCCCACGCACTGCGATGAAGAGTGGCCCCCACTTGCCGCAACTGGAGAAAGCCCTCGCACAGAAACGAAGACCCAACACAGCCAAAAATAAATAAATTTTTTTAAAAAAATGTTAAAAAAAAAAAAAAGGCAAAAGACTTCAATAGATGCTTCACAAAAGAGGACTTACAAATGGCCAAAAAATTCATGACAAGATGTTCAATGTCATTGGCATCAGGGAAATATGAATTAAAACTACAATTAGATACCACTGCACACTCACTAAAATTACCAAAATTAAAGACTATAACACCAAAATGTTAGAGAGAATGCAGAGCAACTGGATACTGGGGGAAGCTTAAAATGATACAACCACTGTGGAAAAATGTTTGGCAGAATCTTAATAGTGTGAAGCCCTCCCTACATTATTACTTAGCAATTCCATTCTTATATTTACCTCCCTCCAAAAAGAAAACATACATCTACAAAAGGTCTTGTATACAAGGTTTATTGCAGCTTTATTCATGATAACACAAAATTGGAAACAATACAAATATCCACCAACAGGAAAATAAACTGTAGTATACAATAAAATACCATTCGTTAATAAAAAGGAACAAACCAATAATACAAACAAAACACTAATAAATCTCAAAAATGTTATCTCGAATGAAAGAAGCCAGACACAAAGAAATATATACCATATGACCTCATTTATATAAAGTTTTAGCACAGACAAAATTAACGCATGAAGCTAGAAATGGGAATAGTGGTTGCCTGAGGGGAGTACAGAAATAGACTGAAAAGATGCTCAAAGGAACTTCTTAGGCTGATGAAAATGTTCTACACCTTGACTGGGATGTCAAATTCTATAGAATTTGTTCTATATAATTCTCAAATCAAAAAAATGTTAAAGGCTATAAAATAGATTTTATTTAAAACTCCTTTACCTCCAGACTATTCTAGGTCTGACATCCAAATCAGACAGGCTGAACTTCAGATTATTTGCTCTGTTTCCACAGGTGTTAAGAGAGATATACTCGCAGACCTTACACAGCTACCAGGGCAACAATGCCAGGAAAACCTTTAATCAAGATTTGATAGTGCCTATTTGCAATCAGGAGAAGAAAACAAAGAACACCCCGGATTATAAAAGCAGGTGAAACCCACCAAAAGACCTAATCAGGCACAATGCTGGCGTTCTTGATTCTCGTGACTGTGACCCTAGCATCTGCTCACCATTCTGGTGAGCACTTTGAAGGGTAAGTGACTGACACCTTAAATGAGCAAGCCCTTCCTTGTTAGCCAAAAAATTTGAACACATTACCCAATTGTAAATTTTCTCTCTTTCTTCTGTATCTCACCATTCAGTGAGAAGGTGTTCCGTGTCAGTGTTGAAGATGAAAATGACATCAACTTACTCCGTGAGTTGGCCAGCATCAGTCAGGTAAATAACAATTCTATGCTATAGGGTTTCCTTCACACTTATTTTAAAATCTTAGATTATACTATGATTCCATCAAAGGAAGAATGACATGAAATATTAACTGTAGCACTTTTGTAGCAAGAAATAAAAACTTGAAAAACATTTAGTGCCCCCATGCCTTCTTTTTCTGCCTAAATTAGATTGCCATAAGCCCTATAGTATTATATATCCAGGGTAACTTTTTAAAGAGCTGCCAGAGCATGACAACTGAATGAGCTGAAACTGCTGCAAAGGTCATAGAACATCTAATGTACAGTAACTTCCCTTCTAAGGCAAAAGAGAAAAATGATCAGCTTGGATATTACAGAAAAACTGGGCTTTTGTCCAACTTGATATTCATTTCCACATCCCATGTATCATCTGTTCTCTTTGATTTTCTTTCATTCCAAATCAAACAGCTTGAGTTTTCATGACCTTGATTCAGGCCCTCTTAATGATATGGCATGAAGGGGGTAAAGAAGGTAAAAAGCCAGGAGTGATTTTCATACTTTTACTTTCAAGAAACCAAAATCTCTAGGCTACTTTATTTTTAAAAATCCACTGTATATGGGATGAAAACTGACAGTTTTAATTATATATATATAGTGTGTCAGGAAGCTATTGCTGACCACAATAGTTTACTTGATCCAATGCTGTCTTTTCATGAATATAGAAACCAAAATATTCTACTAGCTCCTAAGTATCTATCTATCCATCCATCCATCTATCTTTCTATAGTTATCTTTTTAGCTTTTAAGGTGTGGAGGAAAAAAGAAGGTAAAGAGTGTCATAATCTGAAACAGATTCAGAAGGTTAGAATTGAAAGAGAAAATAAAGTCATCTATTGCAGCCTTCCACTCAAATTTGAACTTCCTCACTGGAAACAGCATCCCTGGTTACTAGCCCTGATAAAAACTATTTATTTCCAAGGATAGTAGGAATACTGCTTTTTCAAGGTAGCAAATTTGCCTTACAAATCATTTTAATCGTCATACTGAGCTGAAAGCTACCTTCTCTATCTTTGACCCATTGGACCTAGCTAAGCCAAATACTGTCTCACTTCTAAGATTTATCTTTTCCAGGCCTTCCATCATTTCTCTTAGCACTGGTTTACAGACACTTGATCATTCTGGTCACCTCTGAATAGAGCTCAATCTTTCTGTCTATATTTCCTTTTTAAAATGTAGCTCTCAGAATTGACAATGGACTTCCAGGTGTGCTCTGATTAATACATACTGTAGAACCATTGCCTGCTTTCATTTGTAAAGCAGACACTTATTAATGGGGCCTAAGATTCTTTTTAGCATCTTGAACAGTTAGAATGCTCTTAGCTTATAGTAAACCTATTGCCAATCAAAACTATTAGGCTATTTTTTTCTCACGTGAATCACCCTCAAGCAAGGTATTCTTCCTTCTGTACTTGCGTAATTAATTTTTTAACCTAAATACAGGATTTTAGATTTACTCTGTTAAAAATTATCTTGATAGCATATTGAGACAGTTTTAAAAATTAATTCACTCATCCAAATAATTCTTCGCCCTAACTTTGTATCACCAGCAAGTTTGATAAACATGCCTTCTTGACTTTTATCTTTGTCACTGATAAAGAAAAAACATTAAGGAAGTCAGGGGTCAGCACAGAATTAGAGGCACCCTTCATGGTTCATTCATGTAATACCTGTTTATCATGAGGCTCCAATATGCCAGACACAGTGTTAAGTAAGCACTGAAAGTGGTTCATTAACCAACTCTCCTTGGATGAGTCTGCTCTACTTCCCAAGTTACTGTGGTGTTACCTACAGCTAACACTGTGCTTTCCAGCTTGTAAAGAAGAATATAAATGCAGAGACTTGGTCAAACGCTTTGCTAAGATCCAGATTCAGCATTCTATCAGGCTAGTGGTCTCTTTCAGTAATAACATGAAGTTAATTGGGCTTGACTTATTCTTTATTTTTTTGGCTTGACTTATTCTTGCTTTAAACCATGCTGGCTCCCAAGGATCATGGCTTCCTTTTCTGAATATTCGTAGTCCATCTGCTTCCAGTTTACTTTGCCAGTATCCATGCCAGGCCCCTGGAGCTCCCACTTCTGGGATTCATGTGTCTTCCTGTTCACGAAATCCAAGACGTGCCCCCTCCACTCCTCAGTGATCCCTTCAAGCTCTGATTCCTCCAAGATTGCTGGGAAAGTTCTGCAATCACATCCTCAGTATTTTTTTAGTTACCTAAAATTCAGCATTTTCTGGTGGTCAAGACCAGAGAATCTGGACTCAGACTTCCTGGGTTCGATTCCTGGCTCCACCATTTGCTAGCTGGACCTTGGATGCCTCTCTGGGTCTCAACTTTCTCATTTGTCAAATAAGGAGAATAAGAGCATTTACCTTACAGGATTGTTGTGAGATTTAAAAGAATTAATATAAGTAAAGCACTTAGAAAGAACTTATATAGTAAAAACTATGTAAGCATTTGTTGTTATTACTGTCATTAGATCCAGGATTTTGAATGCAATTTGCATTACCAGACTAATCCCCTCTCTCCTTATCTATCCTGGGCCTCAATGTTCTCTTTCCAAAGAAGGTTTTTCTGCTAAAATCATAATATTTGAAAATTTCTTTACTTACGGTAATTTCATCTCTCAGGAGAAGTAGAAAAAACAAGAGATAGTATAACTCCTTAGAAAAGACAAAAGCCAAACAAGAGTTCAATCTGGCTACTTCCTCTCTTCCAGCTGCAAACATTATACTTTAGCTCCAAGCAGTGAGACAGCATGTTTCTTCTTTATTCATTTTATTTCCAACATGATTGAAAAAGAGATTTTTAATCAACAGATGAATGGATAAAGAAGATGTGGCACATATATACAATGGAATATTACTCAGCCATAAAAAGAAACGAAATTGAGTTATTTGTAGTGAGGTGGATGGACCTAGAGTCTGTCATACAGAGTGAAGTAAGTCAGAAAGAAACAAATACCATATGCTAACACATATATATGGAATCTAAAAAAAGATAATGGTTGTGAAGAACCTAGGGGCGGGACAGGAATAAAGATGCAGAGGTAGAGAATGGACTTGAGGACATGGGGAGGGGGAAGGGTAAGCTGGGACGAAATGAGAGAGTGGCATGGACTAATATATACTACCAAATGTAAAATAGATAGTGGGAAGCAGCCGCATAGCACAGGGAGATCAGCTCGGTGCTTTGTGACCACCTAGAGGGCTGGGATAGGGAGGGTGGGAGGGAAAAGCAAGAGAGAGGACATATGGGGATATATGTATATGTATAGCTGATTCACTTTGTTATAAAGCAGAAACTAACACACCACTGTAAAGCAATTATACTCCAATAAAGATGTTAAAAAAAAGAGAGATTTTTACTCTCCTTAGCAATCTTGCAAGTGCAGCATATTCTGGACTGTAGCCTTCCTGATAAGATCACTACAAGGGCATCTAGTCTTTGTATTCATCCTTGGCCATGTGTCCTTCCTCCCTGCTTTTGAACATGTCCTTTTAAAAGTTGAATGTATTGGAGAGACCTGTGACCACAATGGACTCTAGCAGCCTCCCTCTTTCCATATGTAATTGTATAGTAAGGGTTTTATTTTATCTCCTTGCTCCTTTATTGGAGATATTCACCACAAAACCTATTCTCTTTTCTCAGTACTTTCTTGAACTCTGTTTCTGTAGTTTCAGGTGCATGCCCAAGATAACTTGGTTACAGTCTTCCAATGTTCCCATCACTTCCATTATGATTGTAAGCTTCTCCCTGCTGTCTGGAACTAGGCCTAGAGTAGAAGTCATTTCCTCTTCCAACAAGAAAGGAAAATTCCATCAAGATAAATGAAGAGTCTATAATATGCTCAACTCATAGTCAAACGTAACGTGAAGAAACAAATTTGTGTAAATATGTGAAGAACCAAAATTCCCCAACACAAATATTTATTCTTTTATGAATCTTTCTTATTCCCAAAAGAATTTAAGGTGAATACACTACTTGCTTTTGTGCTGGTTTTGTAATATACTTTAGGAAGGACTCTTTAAGTATTAGCCAGCTGGCTGATTAAGTTGACATTCCCACAGTGGTATCACTTAAAGACATTCCTTTATCTTCCAACAAATGGTTCTTTGTCACTCAGGTTCCTGGATTTATAATTTTATAACCTCAGTTTTATAACTCCTTTACATATAATAATTCAATTTCCCATATCTCATATCACATATTTTACTCCACTTCCATATTTTAAACATAGATCTCATTCACAAAGTGTTGGTAATTACCGAAATTTATATTTATCTCCCTGTACCAATATTTTAAGTTTATTATTTGTAACCATACTTAATGCATTGTAAACATCCATAGGCCTATAATGTTGCTCCTGATTTTTGGCTCCGTTTCTCCTAAGAACTGGGGACTAACTCCAGGTTACTAAGTCTGCATCATATTTGCAGGACTCCATAGTGCTGGATGTTGGTATGTTTGCTGGCCAATTTTCTCCTTGTCAAACTGGAGTTTTTACAGGACCTCAGGTTAGGTCTGCAAGTCTTCTGTCAAACATGCTTATGAAATTTCTCTACCCCATTTAAAAATATATATATATTTTCTTAAATGGGGTTCAGAAACTATATATATATATATATATATATATATATATATATATATATATATATATCTCCCAATATTTGGCAGAGTTGGGACAAACGTTTGCACAAGAGGTTAGAAGATTAGGGAAGGCAACTTTCAACTTAATATCAGAAGGAAAACCATCCAAAAGGCAATTAGGCTGTTCTGAAGTAGTACTAGATATACTCTAGATTGTATTAGAACCATCACCAAGGATATTGGGCAGGTATTTGTTACTCTAAGTGGGAAGCTAGCATCTTAATGTAGGTTCTTCCAGAGCAGATCCTTAGACAAAGATTCAAGGGCAAAGATTTCATTTGGAAAGTATAGGGAGCCTGGGTAGACAAGTGAGGAGTGATACAGAGAAGGGAGGGCAGCAAACAAAAGGGGCACTATTAAGCCAGCTACCACAGAGGATGACTAGAGCTTAATCCTACAGAGAAATTCCAGGAAAGGGTGCAAACCACATGCATCAAAATTATCCCACCCGAGAAATGACAGAATTGGAATATTTAGACATCAACTTGCTAGGGTCATTGGTTAAGCACTTCTCTGGAAAGAGTTATTTCTTTGGCACCTCCTGCCTGCTGTGAGCTGTTAGGCTTTTTCCAGTTTGGGGGAGTTTTCAAGCACAGAGATGAAGATCTTGGCAGTGGGGAGTCTCCAGAGCACGCTAAAAGGCCCCAGTGTTAGGTATGAGTGGGGCGCTGTCAAGTTGCCTACAGATGCTTGGAGGACTTTATGTGCTTTACCAATTCTAAACCTCTGTGTCTATAATAAAGATACACCTCCCTCTCCCATCCCACCATGGAATGACAGGCATTTATTAAGAACACAAATTCAGAGTTAACTTTCTTTAAATTTTTTTTTTTTTTAAAGATTTATTTATTGATTAGCTGATTGATTGCTATGTTGGGTCTTCGTTTCTGTGTTAGGGCTTTCTCCAGTTGCGGCAAGCGTGGGCCACTCTTCATCGCGGTGTGTGGGCCTCTCACTATCGCGGCCTCTCTTGTTGCGGAGCACAGGCTCCAGACGCACAGGCTCAGTAATTGTGGCTCACGGGCCTAGTTGCTCCGCGGCATGTGGGATCTTCCCAGACCAGGGCTCGAACCCGTGTCCCCTGCATTAGCAGGCAGATTCTCAACCACTGCGCCACCAAGGAAGCCCCAGAGTTAACTTTTAAAAATATGCTTTCTCCTATAATGTGCTTGTCTTCATGGCCCTTCTCTTTACAATGCTGGCTAACTAGAATTCATCACCCGCCCTTGCTTTCTCTGTCTTTATCATGATAAGCCTTTATACTTCCTCCACTACCTTTTTTTTTTTTTTTAATATTTATCTATTTATTTATTTGGCTGTGTTGCGTCTTAGTTGCGGCACGCAGGATCTTCGTTGCGCTCACGGGCTCTTTACTGCAGCACGCGGGCTTCTCTCTAGCTGAGGCGTGCGGGCTTCTAGAGCACGCAGGCTTAGTTGCCCCTTGGCATGTGGGATCTTAGTTCCCCGACCAGGGATCGAACCCGCGTGCCCTGCATTTGCAGGCGGATTCTTAACCACCGGACCACCAGGGAAGTCCCCCACCACTATCTTTTAACCTCTCACCTTTATCCTCTCATCTTTGACTCAATAGATCACATTCTGCAGCCAATCCTTGTCAAATTATCAGTACTCTCTCTTTTCAAACCTTAGTGACAACCACGCTCACACTATTTCTTCTGGAATCCCGCCTCTGTGTAATCCTAATGTCCCTGCCTCCCATTCCCCTGACCTTCCCTATGACCCTGACTCATGATTCAGTACCCTCTAGACATCTACAGAAGTTTGAAGATTACCAGGACAGGATATAGGCACCTGGATTCTCCACAGGTATATCTAAAACTGAGTCATCTTATTATCTTACATCATCAGTTTCTATTTAACAACCTCTAAGTCTGCCCAAACTCCCTTCTAAGTTCCAAAGCAATAGTCCTAAATACCACCACCTGTCACATCTCCATCCTGAGACTAGCTCATAAATATCTAAACAGGTATTGAGTGAGACACAGGGCAGAGAAAGATCCAATGTCAGGGTCACCTCAGGTTTCTAGGCCTTTACTCAGCTCAAGCAAAGAACAGAAAAACAGACCTGTGAGAGGCAGAATGTCATTGGTTAATGTTTTCCCAAGGAGAAAGGAGATCTGAAACCACACATCCACAAAGAAAAACATTAGAATTATCAAATATGTCATCCTACTTTTGTGCACAATTTCCTCTAAAATCTCCCCATGTTTGATTTGCTCACTAGTGTATTCCTGGTCTCAGGCACAGAGCCTAGCACATAGTAGGTCCTCAGTAACAGTTGATGAATAATTGAACAAATGAAAATGTCAGCACGTTATTGGATCCTCAAGAATATTTTGTTTCTGGCCATGGTGCCAACATGACCACTGTGGAAAGATACATTTTTCCTCCCTGATGGATCCTCCAGAGGTCAGGGATGTTCTTGGTTCCACACATTACTGTGACTTGTATAGCCCTGAGTTCCAAGATAAACTCATAAAATGAGTCCATTAAAAAGTAAGAGAAAGCTCAATTTCTCACTTTTAAGTTTTGTGGCTCCAGTTAATTCAGCATCATTCATTCAGCACATACATCCATTACCACAAACATTGCTATCACAATAAGCAACTGTTCTAGAAAACCAATAAATAGAAGAGAGCAGTTATAGAATACTGCAATTAACTAGCATTATGGGAGATAATTATATGCTCTTCATGCTTGTTCATAATCAATTAATGCTATGTACGTATGTGTAAACACTTTTAGTGACATCTAACTGCTTGGTCCCAACACTTATTCATTCAAAGGAGAGGTTTTTAAGAGATTGCATGGATAATTTGAGTCTGAAAATAACTCATTGGAGTACAGCAATAGTGTGCTTGCTGGTGATAATTCACCCGCTGAATTATAGGTGTCCAGAACAATATACATCTTATTCCTTATTCAGATCGACTTCTGGAAACCAGATTCTGTCACGCAAATCAAACCTCGCAGTACAGTTGACTTCCGTGTTAAAGCAGAAGATATTTTCACTGTGGAAGACTTTCTGAAGCAGAATGAACTACAGTATGAGTAAGTTTATGTTTTATAGTTATGAAAATTCTCTCTCATGTATGCTCTCATCCTGGTCTCCAAAAAACCCTGGGAAGATAAAAATAAGACCAAGACAATGGCTTCCCCAGGGCCCCACAAATAGGTCATGGCAGAGCTGGCCCTGAATTCCAAGTCTTAAGATGTCAAGTCTGGTAGATTTTGTGTTTAGTTATTGCTCTAATAAAAACAAGTTTGACTCTTGAATCCCAACTCTTCAGCCAGATATTTGACCTGCTACTGGTTTACAAGTGATATATAGACTAAAGGCCAAACCAGTGGATATTCTATTATCAGCCTGACACAGTTTTAGTCCCAAATCATATCAAGTCTTCTTGCCAGATAATCACCAGACCTATTGTGAGCCATGAGGGTTCTTCATGCTCCTTTAGATTAAGGACCAGACTAGAGTCAGACTGAGTGGTCCTTCTGTCCTTTTTCCTCCCAAAGTCCCCAACTATCTCTAATGATAGGAGAAGGCATGGAGAGAAGGACTGAAAGAAAGGAAAGTGGTTCCCCAAAGGCTTAGAGTAGAGTTGGCTAAGCTGATCACTCCATGAATCTTCCCCAAATACCACACTGATCCATCTAAGCCTTTTAAGATGAGAATGTCCTCTAAGTAGAGACGGCTGTCCATCTGTTGATCCAACAAATAGATAGTGAGCATCTACATATAACAAATGCTGAAAAAACAGATAGGGCCCATCCCCTTCAGAGGAAAATGAACAAAGAATTGCAATATGTGTAACAGATGTCAAGAAGAGTAAAGAGCTGGAATTGCAGGGGAATAGATCAAGTCTAGGGATCACGGAGGGCCACACTAGGAAAGGAGGCTTCAGCTGAGAACTAAAAGACGAGGAGTTAGCCAAACAAAGACAATGAAAAATCATACTCTAGGTAGAGAACAGACTATATGTTAAGGCTTAGAACTTCCCTCAATCTGCATTTGAGGGAAGGAGGAAATGAGGTCTTTAGTCTAAAGCAGAGTTTTTCCTCCAGAGAGTGGATCAGCAAGGAGCAAAGAGACAGTCTCACACTCCAGTCTTGAACATTCAAATGTTTATCCAACAGTCCTCTACCACAAGCTCAAGTCTCCATTATATTTTGAGAAACTGTGACCTACATAATTTTAACAGAAATTTTCTCTTATTTTTCACATCCTAAAACTATAGAATAGTATTTATGCTAGTAAAGATATCAGAATTTTCACCTATAAAATCTGCATCTCCATTAGGAGAAGTGGTACAGCATAATGCAACAAGCAAATGCCTTGGGAAAAAACAGACAAGGCTTAAATCCTGACTCTGCAACTTCCTGGCTGTCTGACCTTGGATAATTTGCTTAACCTTTCTGAGCTTCAGTTCCCTTGTCTTTATAAGGAAAGGATCCTTCTAACCGTATCTTCATAAAGTGAAGATATATACAATGCCACTCTCAAAGGGCTGTTGTGAAGATGAAATAAAACAATATGTAAATAAATTGCAACTGATAGTTTTATTGCTGTGAACGCTGCTATAGTTGACTCTTGTACAAAGAGGTAGATTATACATCTTTTAAAGGTCAACAGAAACTTGTTTAACCCCATTATCATGCTTCACACAGCTTAGCTATCTGCTTCTGCCTGAGGGAAGTGTCAAAATGTGACCTTAAGAATTGACTGTCTTTTTAAAACAAAGATATAATACAGTAAGTTTCAAAATGTGATTAAGATTCACGTCTGTGATATTTTGCTCTTTTTATTACACTAGGAAGGACTTCTAAAATCCTAGCCTATAGGAGCCCTTAATAATATTCAAAAAGATGAGTTTCCTTATAATTCTTTAAGAAAAACAGGAGGAAGATCAGTGACCATAAGCTAACCCTAGCCACCTGAATTGACATCCTAATTCTACTCAGATCACAAAGTAGTAAAATGGCTTCTAATCAGGTAACAATCTCCTTTTACCAGGAGGAAAATTCATGTCTTTTTTTAATGGGTAAACTTTTAGGGAACTGTGTATGAATGCTGTCTCACGTAGAATATAGGATGCTCCCTGAAGGCTAAGATCTTGTTAATTTTTGCTTAGCACATTTGTGGCATATAATTTTCTAAATATTAAGTAATAATAACTCCCTAGAAATCCTGGAGCAGCACACCAGCAATATCCTTGCCGGGGCTGCAAGCAGTCCCTGTGCATCCCATTATTACCTCATGTGGTAACTAATATGTATTTAGATGGTTTCCTGCTGGCAAGAATTTGCAGTTGTTTTGCTATGTAACAGGAACCATCTACTGTACAAGTTCTACCAAAATAGCTTTTCAGATTTTTCAGTGGTTCCAACCCTCTTCACTAAGACTTTCATCATTCGGTAGTTTTAATCAGATTCTGAATTACCATGGGAAAAAATTAAAAATGTGTGTACCAAGAAAAATAACTATTTTTTAATAGATCTTTATTGGAGTGTAACTGCTTCACAATACTTTGTTAGTTTCTGTTGTACAACAAAGTGAATCAGCCAGATGCATAAATATATCTCCATATCCCCTCCCTCTTGAGCCTCCCTCCCACCCTCCCTATCCCACCCCTCTAGGTGGTCACAAAGCACCGAGCTGATCTCCCTGTGCTATGCGGCTGCTTCCCACTAGCTATCTATTTTACATTTGGTAGTGTATGTATGTCCATGCCACTCAAACTTTGCCCCAGCTTCCCCCACCACCCCATGTCCACAAGTCCATTATCTAAGTCTATGTCTTTATTCTGCCCTGCCACTAGGTTCACAGTACCATTTTTTTTTTTTTTTTTTAGATTCCATATACATGTGTTAGCATACGGTATTTGTTTTTCTCTTTCTGACTTACTTCACTCTGTATGACAGACTCTAGGTCTATCCACCTCACTACAAATAACTCAGTTTCGTTTCTTTTTATGGCTGAGTAATATTCCATTGTATATATGTGCCACATCTTCTTTAACCATTCATCTGTCGATGGATACTTAGGTTGCTTCCATGCCCTGGCTATTGTAAAGAGTGCTGCAATGAACACTGTGGTACATGTATCTTTTTGAATTATGGTTTTCTGAGGGTATATGCCCAATAGTGGGATTGCTGGGTCATATGGTAATTCTATTTTTAGTTTTTTAAGGAACCTCCATACTGTTCTCCATAGTGGCTGTATCAATTTACATTCCCACCAACAGTGCAAGAGGGTTCCCTTTTCACCACACCCTTTCCACCATTTATTGTTTCTAGATTTTTTTATAATGGCCATTCTGACTGGTGTGAGGTGATACCTCACTGTAGTTTTGATTTGCATTTCTCTAGTAATTAGTGATGTTGAGCATCTTTTCATGTGCTTCTTGGCCATCTGTATGTCTTCTTCGGTGAAATGTCTATTTAGGTCTTCCACCCATTTTTTAATTGGATTGTTTGTTTTTTTGATATTGAGCTCCATGAGCTGTTTGTATATTTTGGAGATTAATCCCTTGTCTGTTGTTTCATTTGCAAGTATTTTCTCCCGTTCTGAGGGTTGTCTTTTCATCTTGTTTATGGTTTCCTTTGCTGTGCAAAAGCTTTGAAGTTTCATTAGGTCCCGTTTGTTTATTTTTGTTTTTATTTCCATTACTCTAGGAGGTGAGTCAAAAAAGATCTTGCTGTGGTTTATGTCAAAGAGTGTTCTACCTATGTTTTCCTCTAAGAGTTTTATAGTGTCTGGTCTTATATTTATGTCTTTAATCCGTTTTGAGTTTATTTTTGTGTATGGTGTTAGGGAGTGTTCTAATTTCATTCTTTTACATGTAGCTGTCCAGTTTTATCAGCACTACTTATTAAAGAGGCTGTATTTTCTCCATTGTATATTCTTGCCTCCTTTGTCATAAATTAGGTGACCATATGTGCGCGGGTTTATCTCTGGGCTTTCTATCCTGTTCCATTACTCTATATTTCTGTTTTTGTGCCAGTACCATACTGTCTTGATTACTGTAGCTTTGTAGTATAGTTTGAAGTCGGGGAGCCTGATTCTTCCAGCTCTGTTTTTATCCCTCAACACTGCTTTGGTTATTCAGGGTCATTTGTGTTTCCATACAAATTGTAAAATTTTTTGTTCTAATTCTGTGAAGAATGCCTTTGGTAGTTTGATAGGGAATGCATTGAATCTGTAGATTTCTTTGGGTACTATGGTCATTTTCACAATGTTGATTCTTCCTATCCAAGAACATGGTATATTTCTCCATCTGTTTATGTCATCTTTAATTTCTTTCATCAGTGTTTTATAGTTTTCTGAGTAAAAGTCTTTTGCCTCCTTAGGTAGGTTTATTCCTAGGTATTTTATTCTTTTTGTTGCAATGGTAAATGGGATTGTTTCCCTAATTTCTCTTTCTGATTTTTCGTTGTTAGTGTATAGGAAGGCCAGAGATTTCTGTGCATTAATTTTGTGTCTTGCAACCTTACCAAATTCACTGATTAGTTCTAGTAGTTTTCTGGTGGCATCTTTAGGATTTTCTATGTATAGTATCGTGTCGTCTGCAAACAGTGACAGTTTTACTTCTTCCTTTCCAATTTGTATCCCTTTTATTTCTTCTTTCTTCTCTGATTGCCATGACTAGGACTTCCAAAACTATGTTGAATAAGAGCAAGAGTGAACAACCTTGTCTTCTTCCTGATCTTAGTGGAAATGCTTTCAGTTTTTCACCACTGAGTATGATATTTGCTGTGGGTTTGTCATATATGGCCTTTATTATATTGAGGTAGGTTCCCTCTATGACCATTTTCTAAAGAGTTTTTAAGATAAATGGGTGTTGAATTTTGTCAAAAGCTTTTTCTGCATCTATTGAGATGATCATATGGTTTTTATCCTTCAATTTGTTAATATGGTGTATCACATTGATTGATTTGCATATATTGAAGAATCCCTGCATCCCTGGGATAAATCCCACTTGATCATGGTGTATGATCCTTTTAGTATGTTGTTGGATTCTGTTTGCTAGTATATTGTTGAGGATTTTTGCATCTATGTTTATCAGTGATATTGTTCTATAGTTTTCTTTTTTTGTGATACCTTTCTGGTTTTGGTATCAGGGTGATGGTGGCTTCATAGAATGAATTTGAAAGTGTTCCTCCTTCTGCAATTTTTTGAAAGAGTCTGAGAAGGATGGGTGTTAGCTCTTCTCTAAATGTTTGATAGAATTTGCTTGTGAAGCCATCTGGCCCTGGACTTTTGTTTGTTGGAAGATTTTTAATTACACTTTCAATTTCATTACTTGTGATAGGTGTGTTTATATTTTCTAATTCTTCCTGGTTCAGTCTTGGAAAATTGTACCTTTCCAAGAATTTGTCCATTTCTTCGTGGTTGTCCATTTTATTGGCATATAGTTGTTTGTAGTAGTCTCTTATAATCCTTTGTATTTCTGTGGTGTCAGTTGTGATTTGTCCTTTATCATTTCTAATTTTATTGATTTGCATCCTCTCCCTTTTTTTCTTGATGAGTCTGGCTAAGGGTTTATCAATTTTGTTTTTCTTCTCAAAGAACCAACTTTTAGTTTTATTGATCTTTGCTATTGTTTCCTTCATTTCTATTTCATTTATTTCTGCTCCGATCTTTATGATTTCTTTCCTTCTACTGACATTGGTTTTCTTTGTTCTTCTTTCTCTAGCTGCTTTAGGTGTAGGGTTAGATTGTTTATTTGAGATTTTTCTTGTTTCTTGAGGTGAGATTGAATTGCTATAAACTTCCCTCTTAGAACTGCTTTTGCTGCATCCCATAGGTTTTGGGTCATTGTGTTTTTGTTGTCTTTTGTTTCTATGTATTTTTTTCTTCTTTGATTTCTTCAGTGATCTTTTGGTTATTTAGTAGTGCACTGTTCAGCCTCCATGTACTTGTGGTTTTTACAGGTTTTTTCCTGTAATTGATTTCCAGTCTCATAGCATTGTGGTCAGAAAAGATGCTTGATATGATTTCAATTTTCTTAAATTTACCAAGTCTTGATTTGTGACCTAAGATGCGATCTATCCTGGAGAATGTTCCGTGCGCACTTGAGAAGAAACTGGATTCTGCCACTTTCAGGTGGAATGTTCTATAAATATCCATTAAATCTATCTGGTCTACTGTGTCATTTAAAGCTTGTGTTTCCTTATTTATTTTCTATTTGGATGATCTGTCAATTGGTGTAAGTGGGGTGTTAAAGTCCCCTACTTTTATTGTGTTACTGTCGATTTCCCATTTCATGGTTGTTAGCATTTGCCTTATGTATTGAGATGCTCCTATGTTGGATGCATAAACATTTATAATTGTTATATCTTCTTCTTGGATTGATCCCTTGATCATTATGTAGTGTCCTTCCTTATTTCTTGTAACAGCCTTTATTTTAAAGTCCATTTCATCTGATATGAGTATTGCTACTCCAGCTTTCTTTTGATTCCATTTGCATGGAATATCTTTTTCCATCCCTTCACTTTCAGTCTGTATGTGTCCCTAGGTCTGAAGTGGGTCTCTTGTAGACAGCATATATATGGGTCTTGTTTCTGTATCATTCAGCCAGTCTGTGTCTTTTGGTTGGGGCATTTAATCCGTTTACATTCAAGGTTATTATTATTACTTTGTTCTTTTCACACACACACACACACACACACACACACACACACACACTGTATTTTATTTTTACAAGAGATAAACTGACACCAAGCATTGTAAATGGATGACCACAACAAAAGCAACAATGATTGCAATTACCAAACACGAAACACACTCATACTATGTCATAATATTGACATTCAGTCCAGTAATCCTCCACTGTAACAGCTCCTTTAGTTTGCAGTGAAAACTGATTTGTATATTTTTTTGCCTCTGAGTCCTTGTGGGATTTTTTTTTTTTTTGTATTCAAACAGAAAGTCACAAAAATTATAATCATCCTCATCAGTTCACTCAGTCCCATGTAATTAATTCTTTTCTTATCTTGATCTTTTGTTAGCACTTTTATGAATTCATCAGTTTTTCCATTAGAGTTCTGAAAATGCTTATTCATTCAGTTCAGCAGTATAGTCAGTTACCAGAGACCTGTACTTGTCAGAGTCTTTTCCTTGAATTCCTTGAAGATGAAACCCTTTTACAGGAACATTTTTGCAAAAGCATCAGAGTACACCCAGAACTGTCTGTAAATGACAAAAGACTTAAAAATGACCACGGTTAAAGATTTGTTGAAAGTTCATTATAATGCAATTGACAAGGAAATTTAGTTATTTCTGAGATATACATTTTAAAGTAATAACTAGAATTATGGCTTATAACATTATACCAGAACATATAAGATTTTTAGAAATTTCATGTAATGTCTGAAACGTTTATATTAACATATTTCCATACAAATACCCCAAAGAAAGTTTAGTATTAGTTGTTTTTTTGTTTGTTTGTTTATACTGCAGGTTCTTATTAGTCATCAATTTTATACACATCAGTGTATACACATGTCAATCCCAATTGCCCAATTCAGCACACCACCATCCCCCCACCCCCGTGGCTTTCCCCCCTTGGTGTCCATACATTTGTTCTCTACATCTGTGTCTCAACTTCTGCCCTGCAAACTGGTTCATCTGTATCGAGGTTATTATTGATATGTATGTTCCTATTACCATTTTCTTAATTGTTTTGGGTTTGTTTTTGTGGGTCTTTCCTTCTCTTGTGTTTCCCGCCTAGAGAAGTTTCTTTAGCATTTGTTGTAAAGCTGGTTCGGTGGTGCTGAATTCTCTTAGCTTTTGCTTGTATGAAAAGCTTTTGATTTCTCTGGTGAATCTGAATGAGATCCTTGCTGAGTAGAGCAATCTTGGTTGTAGGTTCTTCTCTTTCATCACTTTAAGTATATCCTGCTACTCCCTTCTGGCCTGCAGAGTTTCTGCTGAAAAATCAGCTGATAACCTTATGGGGAGTCCTTTGTATGTTATTTTTTGTTTTCCCTTGCTTCTTTTAATATTTTTTCTTTGAATTTAATTTTTGTTAGTTGGATTAATATGTGTCTTGGTGTGTTTCTCCTAGGGTTTATCCTGTATGGGATGCTCTGTGCTTCCTGGACTTGAGTGACTATTTCCTTTCCCATGTTACGGAAGTTTTCCACTATAATCTCTTCTAATGTTCTCTCAGACCCTTTCTTTTTCTCTTCTTCTGGGACCCCTATAATTTGAATGTTGGTGCGTTTAGTGTTGTCCCAGAGGTCTCTGATATTGTCTTCAACTCTTTTCATTCTTTTTTCTTTGTTCTGTTCCTCAGCAGTTATTTCCAACATTTTGTCTTCCCACTCATTCGTTCTTCTGCCTCAGTTATTCTGTTATTGATTCCTTCTAGTGTATTTTCCATTTCAGTTATTGTGTTTTCATCTCTGTTTGTTTGTACTTTAGTACTTCTAGATCTTTGTTAAACATTTCTTGTATTTTCTCAATCCATGCCTCTATTCTATTTCAGAGATTCTGGATCATCTTTACTATCATTACTCTGAATTCTTTTTCAGGTAGATTGCCTACTTCCTCTTCATTTATTTGGTCTTGTAGATTTTTACCTTGCTCCTTCATCTGTGACATTTTTATTTTGCCGTCTCATTTTTTTTTTCCTTTTTTTTTTATAAGTGGGATTGTGTTCCTGTCTTACTGGTTGTTTGACCTGAGGCTTCCAACACTGGAGTTTGTAAGCTGTTGGGTAGAGCTGGGTCTTGGTGCTGAGATGAGGACCTCCAGGAGACCTCACTCCAATGAATATTCCCTGGGGTCTGAGGCTCTGTTATTCCAGTGGTTCGGACTCAGAGCTCCCACCACAGGAGCTTTGGTCCAACCCCTGGCTCATGAACCAAGATCCCGCAAGTCGTGCGGGGTGGCAAAAAAAAAAAAAAAAAAGAAGAACAATAACAAAGTAAAAAATAAAATTAGACTTAGAAAGTAACAGCTATGTTAAAAAACATAAAATCAAAATTTTGATGAAACAACAACTGGAAGGTAAAACAGAACCACAATAGTAAAAAAAGAGGTGGAAAAAAAAATAGGTGGAAAAGGCCTTGGCTGTGGAGGGCGGGGCCTAAGCAGGGGTGAGGTTTGGGCGGTGGGCGGGGCCTATGCTTAGGACCCACAGGGCTGGAAAAGGCCGGGGGTGGGGGGCCTTAGGCTCAACAGAAGGGACCCAGGCGTGACTCCCGCCTCTGGTCTCAGAGGGCAGGGGACCCCACCTGGGAGCCCAGCAGGCTTCCTCCACTCCTCTCCTGCTCCTCCTGGAGGTCCCCTCCCACCTGCCTCTCCTGATCTCCCTCTTATGCCACCCGGGCCCACGTGGCCTGGAGGGGACTTTGGAGTGCAGGGGACTGGCCTGGGAGCTCAGCAGGCTCCCCCAGCCTGAGTGGGTGGGGCAAACGCCCTCTGCTCCTTTCCACTCCTCTGGTCCTGGAGGGCCCCTCCCACCTGCCTCTCCTGTTCTCTCCTGGGCTCCCTCCTATGCCCCCAGGACCAACCCAGCCCGGAGGGGACCTCTGAGGGTGTAGGACCTGGCCCAGAGAGCCGGGCAGACTTCCCTGGCCGATTGGGCAGGGGAAACACCTGGCCCACTCCCCCCTGATCTGAGTCTCCAAGGGTCCCTCCAGGGTGGGAACCCCTCCCCCATCTCAGCCACCCCTCAGGGGCGCCGGTCCTGTCCGGCCTCTGTACTCCCACGTTCTACCAGTTCGTTTGGGGGTTCTTCCCGTCTCCTTGGGCATCGGTGTCCCCCACCAGCATCCGGCAGGCACCCTAGTTGTGGGGAGACACGAACTCTGAGTCTTCCCACACTGCCATCTTGACTTCACCCCCCAGTAACTGTATTTTTAAATGCTTATGTCACACCCTAGATACAGAAAGACTAGGAATTGGATGGTGTAAATCTCCCACTTATGGTTCTGAAGCCAAGTTGACAGAATCTTTCGGTGGGTGGGCCTTCACAGAATTCCTTCTTACAAATTTCAGGAAGGTGGTCTATGCCCTATCCAATGCAGGAAGAGAGTGATTGTTGCTATCTGCCTATAACATTTTTCTTCATATTTCAGATTCGATCAGTAAAGTGTCCTTGGATAACAATGTGTCCATAGTAATGTTCTTCAGTAGCAATGGGTGTGTAGTCTGGGGACTGACCTAATACTCCTTTTTCAGGAATCTGAAAGGGGGAGAAAACTAAGTCATGTCTCTCCTCCTCAGACACTGTGGTTCTTGCTTTGTTGGGAGTCCCGTTATCTAATTTGCCTGCATGCTAAAAAAAAAAAAAAAGAAGAAGAAGTGGGATAGCACTATAAAAGGAACATATAAAAGTATAAAACAGTGTACATGCCTCTGTATTTTGGAGCTGTAATGCAGTCCCTATTACCTTATGAGTCATTATTTTAATCTCCTAGAATAGAAGCTCATTATTTAGTAATAATATTTTGTAATGTAGCTAAAGTAGTACTTTGTCCTAAATCTAATAAAATCAAATTATCATAGGGCTGGAAAGGATCATTTAAGGTCAATTTCCCACCTTCAGGCAAAAGCACCACATTTCAACCTCATTCTGATACTCTTTTGCAAGTTACTAGAGGACACTTTTACTCTTGGGTGTCATCTTAAATCTAACTGGTTTTATTATGCTTCTTTGTCCTGATTATTGATGAAAATGTTTAAATATTAACATAATAATAACTCTAACAGAATGTCTCTTCTTAGTACCAAACAAAACACTAACCTCCACATAGTCACTTAGTCTCCCAAATAATCTGAATTTGAGGATTGTATGCAAAAGAAGGATATTGCAATATGCTGTGGAGGTCCTATTTCCCCCCTCTACTCAGAGCTGTTCCTGGTAGGTCAGAGATCACTATGGTTATGGTCTTAGGGACAAATGTCTACTGAATGTCCTGAGGCTGTAGAATGCCTGGGAGCAATTAAGTGATGATTTCTTTTCTCTGGGCAGCCACTAAGAAGCCACGTGACCTAGATGATTATTTTACTTGCTGTCAATGGAAAATCTTGTTAAAGGGAAAGTAGATGTCATTTACCATTTCCTCTTGGATTTTTAGTTTTGCCATTCTGTCAGAGAAGTTCATCCTTGTTAGGCAGGATTTGTTCTTTCAAACTGATAATCTTGGAATACAGTTGTTTTCTTAACGGTTTCTGCCTGTTGATTTTTAGCTTTCAAGGTTTTTGTCTTATTGGTTTTGTTTTGTTTTTAGTTTTTAGTTATATTTGAAAATCATTTACCTAAACTATCTCTATTCTAGATGTTTCCCTAGAGTTTATGAAGGTGGCAACTGGCAACTTTACTGTAGTTTAATTTTTTTTCTTCATAAACCTTGGAAGACATCTATGTAAATGACCAAGGCCTAGGGATTTGAGTCAAGTCATTGCATTTTAGAACTGAAAAGGACATTGAATACCAGCTAATAAATATCCCATTATACAAGTTATGAAATTAAGGCCCAGAGATTAAATGACTTTGCTGAAACCAATTTACATGTTAGGCGAAACTATGACCCTGATCTTTTGATTTCTAATTCTAGATTCTTTCTAATTCCACCCTATTCCCTAACAATCCAATTTGGGTGTTGAATATAATTAATTATAGCACTTACTATAATCATTGTTCTTAACTATAGCAGGCAGAATGACTGTCCCTCCAAAATGTCTACATCTCAACCCCTAGAATATCTGAATATATGCTAATGGCAAAGAGAAGTTAGGATTGTAGATGGAATTAAGGTTGCTAAGCAGCTGAACTTAAAATAGGTAGGTTGTCCTAAATTGTCCAGAGAAGTCCAAAGTAACCACAGGGTCCTTACAAGTGGAAGAGGGAGGCAGAAGAGGAAGTCAGAGTGATGAAACATGAGAAGGACTTGAGCTGCTATTGCTGGCTTTGAAGATGGAGAAGGGCAAAGAGCCAAGGAATGTGGGCAGCCTTTAAAGGGCAAGGAATCAGACTCTCCCCTAGAGCTTCCAGAAAGCACTTCACTGTTAACACGTTGATCTTAGCCCAGTGAGACCTGTGTTGGACTTCTAAGCTGTAAAATAATAAATTCATGTTGTTTTAAGTCACTTAGTTTGTGGTAACTTATAGCAGACTTAGTTTGTGGTAACTTATAGCAGCCATAGAAATGAAAGCACTAACAAAGTACTGATGGCTGCTTAATGGGAAATTTTCTTTCCACAGAATAAATATTAAACTCTTCTCCTTTTCCTTTTTTTTTTTTTTAAATACTACCTTAAGATAGTTAAGCCCTTAAGACAGTATTTGCCTCTTGCTAGGAAACAAATATCATTTAGTATTAATTTATTGCATTTTCCATAAACAGACACAAGTTCATGCACAGTTAACCAAAAGGAGAGACCAGGAGGGAGGTTCAGAGGATGTCCCTGACATACTTCATCAGAATGCCCTTGGGGCAGCCGGAGGAGAAGTAGACTTTTGATATGCGGCTACAATTCTCTGTGTGTCAGATAAAAACATTTCAAGGCTTGACTGTGGATAATAGAAGTTTCTGTAAACTAACTACTGCCCATGATATTTACAGTCTATGATCAAGGACATTAGTGCTCATAAAATTTTGTCCCTTCAGAACACACTTTCCACTCAAAAGTAGCAAAGAGAAACAAAGTCATATATACCCATACCTTCACACCTGCCTCTTATAATAAGACCTTTCACCTGAATAATCATTTTTAGAAATAAGCAAGCCTCAAAGTTTCTGTCACCAATTTTCATATTACCTTGCTACAGAACCATTCTTACATTACTTTAAACCAGCCAAAAGAAAGGCAAGCAGAAACGAGTACTTTAAACTCAGTATTCTTTGGTCTAAAAAAATCTTTAGCTTGTCAATATTTCTGAATTTCCACCCATCAAGATATTTTTCTCAAAACCTAGAGAAAGGCCTCAGGTGACCGGCTGTCCCAATCTACCTGGGATTGAGTAGGTTCCTGGGACATGGGACTTTCAGTGCTAAAACGAGGAAAATCTTGAGGAAGAAAGACCATAGACAGGGCTGGAGGGCATGTTTCTGTGTTGCAGCCCAAGGCCCTGATGCAGAATGCCCCAGGTACCAGGGAAATCATTTTCCAAGTTTAAGGTCCAAGGACCCCCAAACAGGTGAAGTTTGGGCCAAAGAAGAGCCTGCCCTGCTCACAGTCTCCAGTATCCTTCTCAATGATTTACTTACTTTGTGTGATGAGCAGCTCAAGTTGAAAAGCATAATCAGAGGACAGATCTGATTTCATGGAGAATGTACTGTACCATTGGCTAAAGCATAAACTCCAGGTTTTTGCTGACTGGCAAACATGCTTATGTTCACAGGAGTACCCCCTTTGATTTATTACAGGGTATTAATAAGCAACCTCAGATCTGCACTGGAGGCTCAGTTTGATAGCAGGGTCCGTGCAACTGGACACAGTTACGAGAAGTACAACAACTGGGAAACGGTATGACGTGCACCATGTGATTTAGACAGACATTGCTTTGGGAATTGAACCAAGAATGTCACACATTAATCCACAAATGGTTCCATTTGGTAGATAGAGGCTTGGACTCAACAAGTCGCCAGAGAAAATCCAGACCTCATCTCTCGCAGTGCCATCGGAACGACATTTTTAGGAAACACTATATACCTCCTCAAGGTAATCCTTTTTAACCATAACCTTCCCATGTCTGAGGGCTTTAAATCAATGACTTCTAACACACTAACATCTGTTTTACAGACATATTCATCCCAAACATTGTTATAACTCTTTCCCTTACTCAAACAGCTTCCCCAGATTGTTTTATCATATGTGAATTCTTAAATCATTATTTTGATTTACTCAAAAGGAAAAATGCAATAAAATAAGAGCAGTCCTATAAATTTAACCACATCCCTGTAAGCAATGTAAATGATCACCTACCTTGATGCAATTGTCCTCTCCCAGATGTTGTTTGCAAATCCATTTGCTAAAGAGGTTCATAAAC
Source organism: Balaenoptera physalus (assembly GCF_965194825.1). NCBI lineage: Eukaryota > Metazoa > Chordata > Mammalia > Artiodactyla > Balaenopteridae > Balaenoptera > Balaenoptera physalus. Next base: position 30,818,316 of record NC_138891.1, read on the forward strand.
TTCATATCTATCAGACAACAGTACACAACGTATCAACAATTTGTTTCTGTCGTCCTCTAATGCCATTTTTGTCATGCAATTCTAATGAAGAAAATAAAAAGACGTGGAATAAATGGGAGAGAAGGAAAACTTCTTACAAGATTAGCAACAATCATGATTACTTCTAATTACTCATCCAGTTGTCTTGGTCACGGCCCCTAACAGTAGCAGCAGAAAATAACCTCCATGTGAGTACAATTAAGCAGGGTAATCAAGCATCTTCTGAAAAATATGAGCTTGTCAAGCTTAATAAAAATAATAAACAGCCATGTAAGCCTTCAGCTCAAATATTGTGAGTGTCTAGAGGCAAGAACATACCGTGCTAGTATTATGTTTTAATTTAATCGTGGAATGTACCTCTTGCTGCTGTCAGCTTTCACCTTTCGAGTCCAAAGCCCAGATGGGTAGTGAATGTTAACCCCTGAATATGATGAATCACAGTTTCCCTTTTCCTTTTGTTTGCAATAGATTGGCAGACCTGGACCAAATAAGCCTGCCATTTTCATGGACTGCGGTTTCCATGCCAGAGAATGGATTTCCCCTGCATTTTGCCAGTGGTTTGTGAGAGAGGTCAGTATGTAGAATGATTACTGGCAGAGGAAAGTAGAAAGTTTTTTCTTTTTTTATTTCAATCAATCCCTTGTAAACTAGCTATAATAAAAAAGAATAATAGCATAGAAAAAATTCATAATTCCAAGATCCAAGCTACAAAGGTCACTAAGAGAACTTGATAAGGCAAAATTTTTAAACAGTTAAAAAATGGTATTTATTTGTATTTCACTCATCTTAACTTTCTTACCCACCTTTGGTAGAAAGGCTAACAGGTAGTAAATATCATGGATAGGGCATTTAAAAGTTAATGATTATGGAAAAACCACTAACTTGATCATTATCTCCTAGATAATAATCAATGTATACTTCAGAATAAAAGAAAACAATGCATAGTAGGCCCTATTCTAAATGATACTGTTTTCCACTCCTTTATAATTCTAATGGTAAGATATATGTAAAAACCCTTTTAAATATCCATGAGTCCATTATGATATAGATGATTCAATAAATTAAAAAAAAGGAAAGAAGGAACAACTCTTTCTTATAGAAGAATTACAACTAATAGATGTACAAATGAGCAAAATAGAAAGTTACCATTAGAACACCACAGTAATAACTACTTCATGTAAATCTACAGATGGATACAAAAATTAGTGGGTAAAAGTTTAAAGAGAAATAGGTTATTTGCAGCAGCAAAGTATCTCTTAAAAAATATGTATTATATTACAAAGGCAAAATTTACAGGGGAGAAGCCTAGCAGAAACTACCTTAACCAAGTGATCAAGGTTAACAACACCTGTGTCAAAGTCATAAAGGAAAGTCTGAGGAACTGTCACAGATAAGAGGAGACATGATGACCAAATACAATGCGGGGAAGCTGGGTAAAAGGTATATGAGAACTCCTTGTATCTGCAACTCTTCTATAAGTCTAAAATTATTTCAACAGTAAAAGTTTAAAATATTGAAATACTTTAAAAATATAAGACTATTATTATATACAACATAATTTCTTTTGGGTAAAGCACTTCTGTATCTATTCATTAGGCTCTTGGTTTCTAGACATGTTATGTGTCCAATTGGCACCATTTAATTTCAGTGAGTATCTCACTATCTGCCCTCTAGAAAGAAAGACTTTCATCATTACTTCGGTTACCTCTAATCACAGACCACTAACAGAACATGGTTCTATAGCTCTTCCAACATAAAAAGCACATGCTTTACCATGTGTTATTTTAATAAACATACATGTATAGAGCCATGAAGACTATATAAAAACTGTTACTACACAGAAGCCTTAAATATCTTAAAAATCTCTTCAAGCAAGCCTAGGGAAGAGTTGAATGTAAATTTAATATAATCCTGGGGCTGAAGAACTGGGACTAAGAGAACATAATAAATGGGTATGAGGTCCTTCATTCATACATAGGTATCCACATCACTTAGCAGGGAGAGCTAGACCCTTAACGGAGTTCCCTTCTCAAGAAAGAGGAATACGAAGAAGACTTCCATCATTATGCAACTTGAGACTTGCTGAGAGCCTCTCCAAAATCCATCAGTGTGATCTCACTTCATAGCGGGAGGCTTTTTCATTCTTCTTCCTCTACTGAGACCATCTACAGGAGGTCTCACCAAAATTAAACAGATTTCTAGATGACAGTATTAGGAACATGCATAACCATCCACAGACATTCCTTACTTACTTACTAGGAACACCCTCACAGCCTACTAACTTTGAAAAAAAGTTCTTACCCTCATATCCTACTAACTTTGAAAAGAAGTTATTACAATTACTATTTCAAAGGAAATGAGTATTCGTGTTCTTTAAAAGTCTTTAATTTTATTGAATTTTTGTTCATCTTTAAAGTAAATAGTTAAAATAAAAAGTAATAATTATATGAGTTATATATGGATGAAATAGAGCAGGGGTCCCCAACGCCCGGGCTGTGGACTGGTACCTGTCCACGGCCTGTCAGGAACCGGGCCGCACAGCAGGAGGTGAGCGGCGGGTGAGTGAGTAAAGCTTCATCTGCGGCTCCCCAGCGTTCGCATTACCGCCTGAACCATCACTCGCGTTACCGCCTGAACACCCCCGCTCCCCCATCCGTGGAAAAATTGTCTTCCACGAAACCGGTCCCTGGTGCCAAAAAGGTTGGGGACCACTGAAACAGAGTATCCTAGAAAAAGAGAAGAACTAGAAACTATTTTAAACAAAACTGGCAGTAATATTTTGCTATTTGCTTTTTAAATATTAATAATACCTACTTCAAAAGGGGATGCCACTTTTGTTACCAAAGTCAACATTCATCTAGTCTATGTAAATTTTAGCAGCATAATGCATTCCATTTTTCCATGAAATTCCGCTTTGTAATTTATACACAGGCTGTTCGCACCTATGGACGTGAGATCCACATGACAGAATTTCTCGACAAGCTAGACTTTTATGTCTTGCCTGTGGTCAATATCGATGGCTACATCTATACCTGGACCAAGGTATATGAACCAATACTGAGAGGGGCTAATGAAATTAAAACCAACCACTTTCTACTATACTTGTCCTAACCATAAACTGCACTTTTCAGTACCGAATGTGGAGAAAGACCCGCTCCACCAACGCTGGATCCACCTGCATTGGCACAGACCCCAACAGAAATTTTGATGCTGGTTGGTGCAGTAAGTATCTGGCTGACCATTTTGCATGCGTCTTTTGAAAAGTATAGGAAGAAAGTAACAGGAAAACACAATAGTGTCTAAAATAAGAATAAAATATAAATTTTTATATTTTAGAGTTCTAACTTTCTGAAAGCACAAACAATAAACAGTTTATTCAGTCAATAAAAATGTATTGCTTATTCTATTATGTTCCCAGCTGTGCTAGACGCTGGAAACATCGGACTGAACAAACCAGACATAATCCTACTACTTATGGAATGTAAAATCTAGAGGAGACCATCATTAAATAATTATTTAAATAAAATTGTGATATAATTATAATTTTGTGATTTAACTCTCAGTAAATGATTATACTAATATAGAAATTTCTCATGGATATTAGTTTGTCCCTACTTATTAATCTTCTTACACTATATTGATCTCATTGTTTAGCACTACACAGGGACATATTGGTGATTTCACATGCAACTTTCTAGCCTGTTAGCTTAAAAACACCCTACTCTTGTGACTAAATGTATGCATACTTTATAATGTACACATACATGAGGATGATTATAAAAACTCCTGTGAAAACAACTTATTTTTTAACTCTCTAACTCTCTAATTTGAAATTTTGAAACATGACCTGTGGGAACGTCAGTAGATGACCATTTGCCATTAACAACAATATGTTTTTCCAGGTGTCGGTGCCTCTAAAAACCCCTGTCATGAAACTTACTGTGGATCTGCTGCAGAGTCTGAAAAAGAGACCAAGGCCCTGGCTAATTTCATCCGCAACAACCTCTCTTCCATCAAAGCATATCTGACAATCCACTCATACTCCCAGATGATGCTCTACCCTTACTCCTATGATTACAAACTCCCAAGGAACAATGCTGAGTTGGTAAGTAGTCATGGTAGTAGATATAGCATTTCACTGTTGAGATTTTTGAATTCTATTCCTAGAAAAAAAAAATTATACAAACAATTTCTGGAAGTTCCATTCTTGATTTTCAGTAATAGAAGCAAAAAACTTACCACCACAGATTTACAAGGAATCTGAAATTGGCTAGATAAATTGGCTAGAAGAAATGTGATTTTGATGCAGAGAATGATCCCCAAAATGCGGTTAATTCACTAATCTTCAAAATGACAACAGTTCCACTTCCTCCTGCTTCACCACAATACTGACACACATGATGATTTCAGACGCATCTGGGGTAATCAACAAAGTTCCTTCACCTCATACATAATCTTAATCAGAAAGTCAATTTTATCAAGTTGCTTTGAGCTGGATTTGACATGCACAGGCAGACTATGGCAGATCATTAGGAATTTGGCACATTTGGTTGATATCAGGTTAAGTGACAAGATCCTAATATTGCTTATTTCTAAATTGTTGGATTAGATGAGACACAGATGTAAATCAATCAATGAACAAATGATGTGAATGGGTCCTTACTATATATGAGAAATAATGCAAAGAAAATGAACTATCCCTGACTCAAAAAATTAGCAATCTTGTTGGAGAATCAAGATACAACCACATGAAAAGTTAAATAATATAAGAGTTTTATACTATTCAAATTAACAAATATCGTACATCAATGTATAATTTTCTTAAATAAGCAGGTTTGAATCCTTCAAACAACTTTTTTTTAAATTTATGAACATCTGGCTGCCAGAAGTTGGGACCAATGATCTGAAAGAAAAAGTGTAAGATTTAAAGCATTTGAGTTATGCCAAAAAAAAAAAAAAACAGTATTCCACCTAGACAACGACATAGATATTTGCCTTACCTAAATGCATAAATTCAAAGACCCAATAACTTTATCAACTGGAAATTGTTTTGTACTTTCAGATTCAGTCTTTCAGAGACCAAATAAAACATGTAATGCTGTAAATATTTTGTGAACAGCAAAATGGGAAAATAACTCAGCTTCTTAGAAAACTGATAGCTAATAGTTAGCCAGGTCCTGTTCTTTAAAAAAAAAAAAAAAAAAAAAAAATGCTATTTTTCATTTCATTTCATTTCAGGAAAATCTTCCCATCTTCCCTATCTGTAGCCAAAAAACAAAAGAGGACATCATTAGCTGGAACCATTAAATATTCCAGTTTTCCAATTAGGCTCAGTCTGTAAGTGTTCCCAGCAGTGGATGCTCACAGGCCTGCTGTCCCAGAGATGGGTGTGGCCAGCTCCTCATTTCAGTCCTAGATTTCCAGGGCCACCAGAGCAGAGGAGGTGGGGGTATGTTGTTTGCTTAATTCATGTGAATATGTTTAAGCTGTACCACATCAAGAGAAAAAGACAAAGCCACAAAAACTAAAGCACGAATGAGTTAGTAAGTAAAATATTAAAACTAAAATTATAAACCATATTAAATGTAACAATAACCAATATATCCAATTTGCTTAATAACTAGTTTTAAACATAAACACTAAAAGACTAATGCTAACAGAAAAGCTTGAAGTGTTCTTTGGGATTGAGCTGCTTCACAAAGTTTCAATACTTTTTCTTACTTGGGGAATAAGTTTAAGCCCTTTTAGCGATGAAAACTTTGTTGCCCCACTGGCTCCATACAATAACGTAGTACCTGACTGCTCTAAAAGTCTACAAACTTTCTTTTAAAAAAAAGAATCAAGTAAGTTCTACCTTTAGAATCTCATGAATAATTCTTGCTACTTCCCGTGGTTTCTCCAGGAAAAGACCCAAGACTCAAAGTGAGTTTAGTGGGCCAATTCAATATGTGCCCCAAATGGTGTGAAACCATTCCAGAGAATGTGATCCACTGATACCTTCCTCTAAGAATCACTCCTTCACTTAAAATCAAGGAAAGCGAGGTAATAGTAAAATATATATTCATATATATATATATTAGAAATTCCATCCTCCAAAATTGTTTTCAAATTCTAATTAACAAAGAAGTGAAACAGAACTATATCAAAGTAACATATTCATAATCAATTCTCAAACAAGCATAAACCACAAAATAATCTTACCTTGTTTATATTTATACCCACAAATCTAATAAATTCAAGGAAGAGGACATGTTACTTCTTATGTTTTCTAGAGCATGATAAGATAGGTGAATAAAATACAAAAATTCTTTGCACTTATATCACACACATTGATTTAAAAGTTACTTTAATTTCCAATAATTTTTTCTGTGATTAAGATTTTGCCTAGTATCTTAAAAGAGATATTTAAATGCCATCAGTAAAATCTAAGATGCATATTATTTGATTATTTGATTCATTTGCGATCTGAATTTAGTTTGGCACCCCAAAACAATTTAAATCATTTGAATAGTTAACTAGAAATCCTTTCAGTCTTTTTCTTATTTTGTATAAATCCAATTCACTTACTTCCTAAGAACATTTTGCTAGAACAACTCATAACTATAGTGTTATCACAAATACATGTATAGCCAAAAGAGAATTTGAGTCTCCCAAGAAGAAAGATATTGGCTTTTCCATGGTTTTTATTTGTAATGAGGATATCACTTTAAAAAAGTAAAAGTCTTGACCTAGAAAGATGAATGTTCCACCCAAATCTAGTGCCTCCATATTAATTCTCAATTAGAAAAAATGTGACCCCACTGTAGAAAACAAGAGAGTAAAAGACTAATAAGATGAATTATTGGCACCATACCACATTATAGATAACTCAGAATTTTCTTAAAGGACTACAAAGCAGACTTTGTCTTATACAGATTTTAGTATATATACGTGTGTGTGTGTATATATATATATATATATATATATACATATATATGATTCTTATTTTTCTTTATACCTATCAAACTTATAAAATCATATTTGTAGCTAAAAAAATGCTTCAGTGAAATAATCGGAAGGAAATTATTCTGTACAGAAACATTAGGCCTCGAGAGTTCAAATTTAGAACATACCGTAAGTAGCAATCCTTTGACATTTGAGTCGTGATGAAAATGTATACGGCTTCATTTCTGAAAGATCTTACGTGTAGATTACCTGACAATTACTTATATCATGAGACAACCTTCAGAGGGAAGAAAGGCAGAGATGGGAATGCAAAAGACCAATGAAGTAAAAGTACAGAAGTAATAGCATGGATTAAAAAGGCTACCAAAAAATACATCTTCAGCAGATGAGTAAGAAGTTTGAGGAAACATAAGAGTGTCTTACATGCATAATGCTTTCCTGACTGCAAACTGCTTTTACACACATATATTATTTAAAGAAAAAATACAAAATGCACTGTGAGTTTCCAATGACTTCATAAACGTCCAGTCCCTCAGTGTTGACTTCTTCAGTATAAAGCTATCACTACCTTCAGAGGAAGTTTTAAGATCCAGAAAAAGAATATCTTTACATCTCCAAAATTCTAAAGGGTAATGAAATATTGAGTTATATGACCTCTTTATCATCAGAGGAAATAAAAACTAGGAGACATAATTGAAAAGGCTCCCAATCCTATCCATATCTTTGCATTTATTGAGCATGGAAAAGCTCCCAATCTTTGGTCTACCTTCCCCTCAAAGAGGCGCACACGGCACTGTTAATAGTAATTATTACTATAATACTACTTCTAAATTCAAAAGCAGAAACCCAGAATAATAACCCATCAACTAGGTACCTTCACCCATTTCCCAGACTGACCAAATGGAAAGCTGACGTATACTACACAAAGATGCCAATCCAGGGCATGCATCTATCATTACATTTCTACATTAGAAGCACAGAATTTCACAGGTGGAAATCTTGGAATTTCTCTGCTTCTGCTTTCTCATTTTCCAGCTTAGACAATGAAGGCTTGGCTAAGCCAACACCAGTAGTAGAGTCAGCCTTGGGCATGGAGCTATTGGATGCTGAAGAATTTCCTAAGCTGCCCCAACTTCCAAAGATGCACACACACATACTTGTGTGGCCATGTTCTATGTTGGTGCTCCATGCAGCCGGTCTGCAAAAGACCATTCATTAAATAAAGTCTTTTATGTCTTTTATCCCACAAATATATCACTATTACCTCCGACCCCGGACCTTGCTAAGGATTGACACTGGTCAAGTAAGATCCCTGACTTCTCAGGGCCCAGTCTTTATGATTCTGGCTGGTACTTTCATGGGTATATGTACATTAACCAGGAGAAATATGACAGTCTAAAAATTTCTGAAAAATTATTAAACTTGGCAGAAAGATAGAACTCCATTTCTAAAATCTAACGCCTTCTAGTCCAGAGACACCTCGCTACCTCTTAGTTAAAGCTTTAGTTAATGAGTCACCGAGATAGAAACCCACTGCTCCCTCCCAAGCACGTGAGCATAAGCCAAGACTATGATTAGAGATACACATGAAAATCAGGGGGAAGAAATATTGTGAGTAGGATGTGGACAATTGCAGGGCCATGCGCACACTCAGTCGCAGCTGTCACCACGTCCTTGCCTAATAACAAGAGCAACAGGGCACAGTCCCTGTGTCAGGCAGGCTGCCGGCAGCTAAGGCAGACAGGACTGAGGCACAGAACATCTGCTTCAGGAATTTTCTCAGGATTTCTAATCTCACTTATAAGACAAAAAAATTTTAAATGACGACTGCAGAATTTGTTTGATTAGAGAAACCAGTTGCTGATTTACCATTATATATTTTAAGTGGCTTCTTGGCCTGTTAAAATTCTCCTGCAGGGCCTGGTCAGTACATGACTCATCAGGCAATTACCAGAAATTCCACTGAGCACCTATTAAGTGCTCGGCATAAACCATGGTTCCTGCCATGAGGAAGGGAGCAGAGGGGGTCAGCCTGTTGTGAGTGTTCTCTCGTAGGAAGAGTGGGAGTGAGGTAACCAGGTTACGGAGGGACTTGAATGTCAGGATGACTCCTGTGTCACTGCGGGCCCTGGAGCCAGTGACCTGGTAAACAGAATGGCCACGTCAAATACAGAACTCCCAGTTAGATCTGATTTCAGATAAACAACAAATAATTTTTAGTGTTTAAGTATGCTCCAAATATCGCATGGGACAGACTTATACTGGAAAAGCATTCGTTGTTTATCTGAAATTTAAATTTAACTGGGTATCCTGTATTTTTGGCTAAATCTGGCAACCCTTCAGGTAAAGTGTGATTTTAGCCGGTGTGACCTAGCAGCGGCGCTTCGGAGACACTTGTACTACCCTCAGCAGAGGAAAACAAGGCATTCAGAGCACCTTTAAAACCAGCTGTCTTCTTTTTCAGTTTTTCTCTCTAAAATACTTTCTTCTTTAACATAATTACGTCTTTTATCTGACTTTCCTTTAAGCTAATTTTGCCTCCTTCCCTTCCCCCAGAGGACATCTTGGGGGGGCGGGCGGGGCCTTTTTGATTGTTATCACTGTGGGAGTGTTCCCACATGATGTGGGTGGAGGCCAGGGGAGGCTGATAAACACCCTGCAAAGCTCAGGACAAGCCTCCACAGCAAAGGATTATCCAGCCCACAAGTGCCAAGGCGGAGAAACCCTGCTTTAAGCAAAGGTAAGAAAAGTCTCATTCCTGGCCAAAGGTCCCTGGCTTTCACAGGATCCTACACCTCCTCACAAAGAGCTTACAATTTTCTGCAAATCTCAAGTGCGGCAGAGTACATTCCCATCATACGGCATTTATTTTTTAACATTTATTTGGAAGAAGCACTACCGCCACCAGGGGAAAAAAAAAAAAAAAAAAATTCTGGACTTTGCAACTTCAGCTGACTCATGCTTCACATTTTACCTGAATCTGAAAGAGCTTAAAAATATGTATTCAGATCAGCCAAAGAAAGAATTTGGTTTCCATCAGTGAAAGCACTGCCACGCTCCCCATGGAGTCTGCCAGGATAGACAGGCTCTGCTCTCTAAAGCAGGCCTCCCCACACGCCTTGCCTTTTCTTCGTCTCAAGGCTTTGCAACCAGAGCCTGCACTTGTTTACCCTCCTCCTTTTTCTCAGAAACATATTTGTTTCAAAGGCTTTCTCCTCAGTCCCTGCCTCAGTAGGCCTTAGAGGCTTCTCCTTTTGCACCAAAATTATAAAAGTTCAATTCCTCATTGGTCCCTTGGTGTAAGCTACCCATTATCACAGGACAGAAGGAAGGAAACTGCCCCTAAAGATCATTTTGATGCTTCCATTATCACATGTATTCACCCAGAGGGATGGTTAAACTCAGAACTTCAAGTTAGAAACAAAGTTCTGAAGAAAATTTCCTTTGAATTGGTATATACCCCACCGTCAGTTTGGGGCTTTCGTTTTCTTGTACGGTAATAATGGGCCAGTGGAAGATTAGAAGAGGCAAGACCCCACTGTCGTGACACTTGGCTGTGTACGTAGAGGTTGCAATGAGGACCATGAGCACAGTCACGAGACGGGGCTTCCTGATCGCATGTTACCTAGGAATGCAGGTCAGTGGAAAAGGACACCCTCGCCTTATTCATCTCACCAGCCCCCTGGAGCTCAGAGCCTGGGGAAACGTTACACTAGTTGGTCCTTTGTCTCTTGGGCTTTGAGTTAGATGTGACATTTTAGACTCTCTCTGTCTTTTGCTCTATGACCAAGGCCTCTTTTTAAGAAAACAGGTGACAAAAGAGAACATGCATAAGACGTGGTAGGAAAGTCATATCTAAGGATTAATAAAGGCTGGCCATGTTTGGCCTTGACTGAAAGCAAAGTTTTCTCTGAGGCTGATTTATATTTAGCTTCCTTCTGTTCTTTACAACTGGTAAAACCAGCTCTAGCAACACTTCTTTTGAAGTATTCCAAGGCCACAAGGAGAAGTGAAAAAGAGCACAGGATTTAAAGCAAGAAGAACCTAGCTCAAGTCAGCCACTTATGGGGCTGCATGCCCTTGGGCAAGTTCTTTTATCCTCTCTGAGTTTCAGTTCTTTTATCTGTAAAATGGGGATAAAAATACCTAGCTCTTATCAAGAGCTCTTTGTCAAAGTCGAAGGTTTTATGTAAATGTTAGTTCTTATTTTGAACCCACTGAGCAAGGAGGTAAGATCTCCCTCAAATGACAGGTTATATAGAAAGTGTCATTAATTAGAGTTTCAAGACATGGATCATGCTCTCTGATGTACTATTGTTTCTGCCAGTCTTTTGTCAGCTGTCTTAGTCCCTTTTTACAGAAACATACAAGGAAAAGGAGTTACCTCTCTAATATTTTAGCAAATTCAGGAATCACCCCTCTCTCTACCATTTCTGGCAGGGGTCAGTCACCCAGCTTGGCTGGAACATTCCCACCAAGCGTGCTGCCCCCATGGCATCCCATTCTGCTAGAAAATTCTGTGTTGATGAAATGTGGACAGATAATGTTAGGAAGATAAATGAGTAACATTTGTAAAAGTATTTGAACTCTTAAAAAAAAAGAAAAGACCCACACTGATTCCAGGGATTTTTGTTACAACACTTGGAACTTAAAATATGATATTTTGGTTGATTAAAGTCTGCTCTGACTTTTTTGTCTCTTGGCCTCGGAGGGGCTGAGAGAAAGGGTCCACAGACTTCACTTTTTTCTTATCAAAGGAAATAAGTTAAGTGCCCAGCAGAGGTCAGTGTGTAAATGCGGTAACCCCATCAACCATCACTACATGGCACCACCACTCTCCCCGCAAGCATCCTCAATCTCCACTCAGGGGGGTCACACTCCAGCCTTTGTAGAGCTCAGCACTCTGCACCCCCATCCAAATCAGGCTCACCTGAAGCCCTAGGAAGAGACTAAATCAACCAACCAACAGTGTGCTAGGTGTTAATGCAATCTGCTGAGGATACTAAATGAATAGCCAAGAATCCTCCCCCTACAAAAAGCTCACCTAGGGGACAAACAGATGCAAAAACAAATGATTACAGCACAGAGTGATGGGAACTCTGACAGAGACATGTGAGCCCTCACAAAGAAGGGGTGCTCATTGCTCCCTAAGAGAGTTGGGGGCAGCTTTGCAAAGAAGATGACATTTAGACTGAATTTGGAAGAACAATAGCAAGCCTCCTTGTGAACATAGAGGGAAAGAGAATTCCTACAAAGGGAGAAGGACACCCTACGTCATGGAGATAAGGAGAGGCGGGGAAGGGTATAGAAAGTAGTTCAGGGAAACCTGGCTCGGAAGGAACACGGGGATGCAGGGCAAGTGATGCAGCCTGAGAGCAAAGAGAGGGACAAACTCACAAAGACTCTTTATGTCAAGAGAGGAGGCCAGACTTCAACAGAAGGTGAGAGAGCCACTGAAGGATGTGATGATGAGGTGACGGTCAGAGAACGAGTGGTGAGGTAGACATCAGGATGAGAGAGCAACTTAGGACAAGGAGAACCAAGGCTGAGGCACAGACTAGATGTTCCTTCAGTGGGCACCCGTGACAGGAACAAAATAACAGCCATCTTAAGTTCACATCAATCTTGGATATTGCTTCAGCATCACAGGCAGAGCAACTGTTTCCAAAAGATGCCTCTGAAGGCTTAGAAAGCACTTGGTTATTGCTCTGAGGAAAGGCAAACTAAACATTTTTGTGTGGCCCTAAGGGTAGTTATGACTAAATGGATAAGTTGATAAATCAGAAGCAATAACAGATCACAAGTAAGCCCCTTCAATTTTGCCAGGTAACTCAAATCTTATGTTACACCAATAAAAATACTGAGAGACTTGAAGGCCATCTGACACACAGGAGGTCAAGAGATAAAGACAATGATCTTGTCTTAAATTGTCTATAGTCATCACAACTTCTCACATTTGGAACTAACCCTGAAGAATTTCCTTTTTTTCCAGCTCTACTGGGATGTAGTTGACATATAACACTGTGTAAATTTAAGGTGCACAATGTGATGACTTGATACACGTATATACTGTAAAATGTTTACCACATTAGTTTACACACCCTCTACCTCACATAATTGTCATTTTGTTGTTACGGTGAGAACATTAAAGCTCTATTCTCATAGCCATCCTTAAGTATACGACGCAGTATTGTTAACTACAGTCATGCTGCTGTACATCAGCAGTCCCCAACCTTTTTGGCACCAGGGACCGGTTTCATGGAAGACAATTTTTCCAAAGACGGGGCTGGGGGGTGGTGGTGCGGTGGTTCAGGGGGTAACGCGAGCGATGGGGAGCGGCAGAGGAATCTTTGCTCACTCACCCACCCTCACCTCCTGCTGTGCGGCCCGGGTCCTAACAGGCCGCCGACTAGTACTGGTCCAGGGGTTGGGGACCCCTGCTGTACATCACATGCCTGGAATTTATGAGAATCTTATTTCTACTAACTACAAGTAAGAATTCAAGGTTTAAGGAGGAAAAAAAGCAGAACAGAAGAAAAGCCTGAGGAAGGTAGCTAGGGAAGGAATAAGAGTTCTTTAGGGTTCGAGGTTCTGCCTTAACAGAAAAATAAGTAACTAGAAATTTCCTTGGATGAATCGCAAGTTAAAGAAATTGTAGAACAGTAGGAAACATGTTGTTTGCCTACGAAAAGAACAAGTACCTCACTGTGTTTCACATCTCTAAAAGATGGTTTTAAATGTATTCTGAGCATTGCGCAATGTTTACAGATTATTTCTCATTTCAACTGGCAACAGGCCCTATACTAAAGCATGGAGAGAAGACCTAACTCTAGTATGTTGGTTAGAATAAGATTAAACAACAGAAACAATACCTTTAGAACACAACAGTAAAGATTCCATACAGTATAAGAAAGCACATATTAGTTTACCAGTTTGGGAAAAAGGGAAATGAAACCCTAAAATGTTCAAATTACTGTCCCAAAACTCTAAGAATAATAAGTTAGTTCCAAGAAACTGACTGCATCATTTCAGACCAGAAAGTCTTGATTTAAGTTTTATAATTCCTTTTAAATTTCCAAATTTACCACTTGTTTCGATGAAGCATTGATGCTTTGGGAGCTGAAATTCTTGACGTCTTACAGCCATGCCCTCATCAATTTGACTTAAGACTTTACTAAACTGGTTTTAATATTAGAACAAGGATTAAGGGAAGCTGCTATTTTGTAAAAACAGAATTATTCTGATGTTGTCACCAACTTCAACAGTTTTCCAGGCATACGTACAAGACAATTATGATGCCAAAGTAAGAAATATAGCTAATTTCATAGCCAGAATGAGTTACGGCTAATTCTCCTGTAGTAACAATCAGATTCACAAATCTGTGTTCTCCAGACAGAAGAGTAAAGCTTGCTTTCAAAGTGATTCAGTTAAATAGACAATCTGTCAGTGGACACTGGAGACTTTACTGCGCAGGGAGGAGCTGAGTGCACAGCCCTTCTCCCTGGGGGGCTGGGTGTAGGGGCGGGAGGGCAGCGGGTCTGATGAGAAGGTGATGCTACTTCTAATAAAACGAAAAAAAAACATAAGGTAATACTTGCTACTTTTTTAAATTCTGGAATTCAAATGTTCTGCCTTTTGAAATAAAATAAATGTTCTCTAATTTTTCAATCTAAAAAATCTTCCATGCTGGAACTACCACTCCTCCTTGGAATTGTCCATTCTTAAGCATTTTTACACTATCACTGAAGGTTGCACCACTATCCAATCATTCTTCTGAGTGGTTTTTGACACTCCTACCCCAACTCACATAATCCTGTCATGACTTAATCTTTGCTTTATAACCTGCCGTATTTCCAGGTGGTTTTTGCATTGTTTTGTTTGGAATTATTTTGTACGTTTTTGATTTTTGTTTGTTTACCTCTAATAGGTAGACAATCTCTTTGCACAACCGTAAAGACCTCCTTGCCTCCTGCTTCTCTCTCACAAGCTCCAGAGACAGGATAGATTTGCCAAACTAATCCTTAGATATAACCTAATTCTTCATACACAGTGACATTTTACTATGTCAATAAATGTGATATCTGGGACAGTTACAAATCACTATAGCCTCATTTCTCCAGCCTGAACTAAGGTTAAAAAAAAAATGTTTAACAAGCCTAAATAAGAATTCCAGGAAAAAAAAGAGCAACTAAATTCTATGTAAATAAAAAAGAAAACAAAGTAAAAGAATAAACTCTGAATACAACAGAATTTACAGCTAGGACCCAGATTTTACTGCAACGGTCATTTAAAATAAATGTAAGGACCTAATTCTCAAATAATAGGGTAAGAAGAGTGCTAACCATCTCAGGGTTTCAACAAACACTTACTGAGTAACCACTAAGTAACAAACCCTGGGCTAGGCCCTGGGGACACGGAGATAAAGGACAGAAAAAGTCACTGAGAACTCAGAGGGCAGCTAATGGTATTGACACAATATGACACAACTCTGTGTGTGACAAAGGGAAGCTCAGAGTGAGTGCTTGAGGAGGGCATTAGGGAAGACATCCTTCCACAAGAATCACTTGGATCATATGACAAAGTTCGCTGGAAAATGGGGATGCGCACTGAATAAGTTTAAAACACTAACCCGAACTGTGACTTACATGTCTTCAACGTCTTAAAAATAATGTACAGATGTTTGGTTTTTTTGTCAGTGTGTGCTTTTATTTCTTCACTCACTTACCGCTGGCTCTTTTGCAGAACAGCATGGCTAAAGCTGCCGTGAAAGAACTTGCCACACTGCACGGCACCAAGTACACATATGGCCCAGGAGCTTCAACAATCTGTAAGTCTTGGCGTCAGAACTCTGCAAAGACTCCACGTGCTTATAAGGCAACAAATGGTTCCCAGCGTCTTTCCTTTCTATCATTTAAAGCATGTGACTTTTGCCTGACAGTGAATTGTTTTATAAAATATGTAATCAGTTTCCTGTTCAGAAAAAAGGGGGAGAAATATCCCTTTCAGCCCACGGAAACATTTGCTCTCCGTAAACATCTATTGAGCATCTACCACTTGCCAGGCCCTCAATAGATGCTAGGCGAGAAAGGAAAGAAGGATGGAGAGAAGGCAAGAGGGAAGGAGAAAGGAAAGAGGAGGATGGAAAGAGGAGGATGGATCTTCAAAGAACCCACAGCAGGGAAGCGGGAAGAGTAAACATTAATTGTCATACAGGAGCTAAGTGCTGCGACAGAAGGATGTCTAAGGAAAGAGCACACCCAAAGACTAACCACCCCACCCTACAGTATCAGGAATGAGTTCCCAGGATGACGACACAGAAGCTTTATCTGGAAGGACAATTGCTGGAGGAAAGCAATAGAGGGAAGGTTTTCCTGGCTAAACAGATGGCAGTTTCGAAAGGCTACTTCAGGCTCAAGCTACTTTCAAGGGATGTGAGCAAGTGGCAAAAGAGTTAGATACGGGCTAGACCCCAGAGCCTTGGGGCTGCAGTTCGGATTTCACTGGGAAGGCACATTCTGCAGCCCCCATTTTCAATTTCTATATATATTTGCCTTTGCATGATTTCTTTCTGCCCCAGGTCTTAAAGGACCAGAAATACAAGGGAAAAAGGCCAGTCCCATCATCAAGGGGGTTTCCATGCAGTTGGAGAGGCTCCAATCCTGAGGGGTTTCTAAAAGCTTCATGTAGAATACAGTTTCCTGTATTCTTGTCCTTTATTAAACTTCTCTGTATCAGATGGGGTATACTATTTTCTTAAGGGATTTCTATCAGAAATAACCCACAGTGACATGGCACCTATTCACATACTGTGAACTTCTTGTAGGTTTTCTTCAGGCAAGTTCAATGAGGTTTCTCTTTCCATTACCGTGTAAGCCCCTGGAGGGCAGGGGCCATGTCTCTGCTTTGTCCTAGCATCTCCAGAGTGGAGCACATGGCCTGCTGCTCAGTGACAGCTGTACGATTGATGACTGAATGAATGAATGAATGAACAAATGAGTGACTGAAAAAATGAATGACATCATAACTGTCACCGAATGAATAACTGAAGGCATGCCTAATCTGTGCCAGGCCGTATGCTAGACCCTGAAGAAACAAAAATGAAGGCACAGCCCTGCCCTCAAGCTGCTCCAGTTTCATCATTCAGCACAGTTTCAGCAGGGTTTGGAGTCCTCTCCTCTCACCAGTCATCATGCAGTTTTCCTTATTTTTCCAGGAGATACACATCCTTTTCCCAGAAACTGTATATATTTTGTAAACAGATTACACACTACATAGCACAGTTTACCTCAGCATACAAGCACTCTGAGAAGTTTATATATTACAAATTACATACTTCCTGGGGTATTAAACACATCACTCCCACTAAGTAGACTTAGAGGTAAGATTGGACAAATTTTTAAAACAGCCCCATAGCTTTTGTGATCCAGATTACTAGAAAATTCGCCTACCTATACTGTTTAGTGCAGTAAAACATTTGTAATTATAAAAGAAAGCTGGCGGGGTTTTTAAATCTCCTTCCTAGATTTAAAACTTTTCTTTCTTCTGTTTGCTCATTTCAGATCCCGCTGCTGGGGGCTCTGATGACTGGGCTTATGACCAAGGAATCAAATATTCCTTCACCTTTGAACTCCGGGATAAAGGCAGATATGGCTTTGCCCTCCCTGAATCCCAGATCCGGCCAACCTGTGAGGAGACAATGCTGGCGATCAAATACATTACCGGCTATGTCCTGGACCATCTGTACTAGCCCAGAGCGCTAACAGCCTTATTTCTAAATGTTCACTCTTTGTTTCTTTTCTATCCTGAATGCTGACTTTTGTTTGCCTAGATGTTTTTCAGGTCCTTCTCTTTCTTTTAAGATTCTGGGTCTATTAAACTACCTGGGTCTTTAATATTGATCATAATAAAAATGAACCATTACAATTGAAAAACCTGACAGACTGTCTACTTCTTTGGGGGAAAAAAGACGTGAATGAATGACTAAGGCAAGCCGTGCACAACCAATGATGTAGGTCAGCCATACGGGAGGGAAAGTCCTTGGAGTGTTGCCAACCCTGGCAGACTGCAGACATGCACAGGTTATAGTGGGGTGCTGATGAGGAAGAAGACATATAAGGGGAAACCCAGGACTGTAAAATGTGGTATAGGTGAAACGATCCAACCGTGGTTTAGCTTTCATCTCAGCTCACTCAAGTTATTTTCTGAGCTGTTTACACCACATGCCAAGCACTTTGCTAAGCAATTGAGGACAGAGCAATGAAAAAGAAAGAAAACATTTCTGCCCTCAATGGTTCTATAAGCCACTTGAGAAGATGGACATGAAACAAATAATTATTTAACTAATTATGTAATAATCAGTGACTTAATTTATATTACCTATCTGATGTGGAGGAGAAAGTTCTCTCAGGAAGTGCTAAAGCCTGAAGAATGATTCACAGTTAGCTGCAAGAAGGGAGCGCCCCTTCCAGGCCCTGTAACTATGCAGAAGCTGTAAGAAGAAAGCAAGAGAGGGTGGAACTCAGAGAACTGAGGGAAGAGGGGCATGTGAAAGGGCTGAGGAGGGAGTTGGGGATCATATCAGGCAGGGTTAGAGGTCATGTTAAAGATTTGGAACAACTGATCTAAGAACAATGAGAAGCCTTAGGAGACAGATCCAAAAAAATATTGCTGCGATTTGTGTCAAAGAGTGTCCTGCCTATGGTTTCCTCTAGGAGTTTTATAGTATCCGGTTTTACATTTAGGTCTTTAATCCATTTCGAGTTTATTTTTGTATATCGTATTAGAGAATGTTTTAATTTCGTTCTTTTACATGTAGCTGACCAGTTTTCCCAGCACCACTTACTGAAGAGACTGTCTTTTCTCCATTGTATATTCTTGCCTCCTTTGTCATAGATTAATAAGTAAAGGAAACCAAAGCAAAAATAAACAAATGGGACCTAATTAAATTTAAAAGCTTTTGCACAGCAAAGAAAACCATTGACAAAACAAAAAGGCAACCTACTGAATGGGAGAAGATATTTGCAAATGATTTGACTGATGAGGGGTTAATACCCGACTTATATAAACAGATCATACAACTCAACATCAAAAAAATAAACAACCGGATTAAAAAATGGGCAGAAGAACTGAATAGACATTTTCCCAAAGGGAAAATGCAGATGGCCAACAGGCACATGAAAAGATGCTCTACATCACTAATCATCAGGGAAATGCAAATCAAAACAACAACGAGATATCACCTCACACCTGTCAGAACGGCTATTATCAAAAAGAACACAAATAACAAATGTTGGTGAGGATGTGGAGAAAAGGGAACCCTCCTACACTATTGGTGGGAATGTAAATTGGTGCAGTCACTGTGGAAAACAGTACAGAAGTTTCTCAAAAAACTAAAAGTGGAACTACCACATGACCCAGCAATTCCACTCCTGGGTATATATCCAAAAAAATATAAACACTAATTTGAAATGATACATGCACCCCAATGTTCACAGCAGCATTATTTACAATTGCCAATATATGGAAGCAACATAAGTGTCCAACAACAGATGAATGGATGAAGAAGATGTGGTACATATATACAATGGAATATTACTCATTCATAAAAAAGAATGAAATTTTGCCATTTGCAGCAACATGGATGGACTAGGAGGGCATTATGCTAAGTGAAATAAGTCAGAGAGAGAAAGACAAATACTGTATGATATCACTATATATGGAATCTAAAAAATACAACAAACTAGTGAAAAAAAAAAAATAGGCAGATTCACAGATATAGAGAACAAACTGGTGGTTACCAGTGGGGAGAGGGAATGTGGAATGGTCAATATAGGGGTAGGGGGAAAAAGGGGTTATTATGTGATTATATGAAATCATGTGTGTGAAACTTTTGAAAACTGTAAAGTACCATAGAATTTAAAGAATCTTTCATTCAATAAAAAAAGAGCAATGAGAAGCCACTGGAGATGTTAAATTGTAAATGACATGATAAGAGTTTTTTGTTTTTTGTGTTTTTAAACACCAGCCAGGCTACGGTGTGGAAAGCAGACTGGAAGTGAAACAAGAAGGTGCCAGGGACCCTGGCTGGACCAGCTGGGCCTAAAATGAAAGAGGCAAAAATAACGCTATGACTTGTAGGTCAAACATGACTTGAAGTTTTCCAGAATTAAAACTGAATGTGCTAGTAATGTTGGAGAGTACTGTGCAAAGTTCAAATTTTAAAATATAATAATATGTATTTAGATTATAATTTGGGGGCATGGCTTACTTTAAAATCATAAAACAAAACATTACCTCATTGTTTTCCATGTAGATTCAAGGAAGAGAAGATTCCATATCTAGCATAATATGTTGAAATATCTATAACAGTGTTCCATTCAAAACCAGAATCCATTAACGTCACAATGATTTGTTTGGAAGCTGTCAAGCCAAAGAATGATTAATTGCACTAATTGTCCACTAGATGGTAGCAGTGCAGCTGCTACAATTTGTCAGGCAACCATCTTCAAAATAATTTAGTAATATATCATTTAAATAGGCACAGAAAAAGAGAGACCCTTAAGTGCCAAAAAAGAAATTCCCATAAATTCTTAAGCAGTATTGATGCTAATTTTAAAAATAGATGTAATTTAGCAAAATTATTGTTTCTTTCTCCCATTCTGTTTAAGTTATATCCATGTGAATTGCAAAGCTAACTCAACCATACTTACCTGAGTGAAGTTATCTTGCTGGAGGTGTATCATTCAACTCAGTTCCACAGGACACTCCCTTACCCTACCTCTAGCAGGTGCCATCAACTTCTAACTAAGGGATGCTGTGGCCCAAAGTTCACTGCTTTAAAATAGAAATTAGGAATATACATGGGCTTTTCTAAAATTTCAAGGAATTTTTAAGAAGAATTAGAAATAGGAAAGCAAATAAAATCCATGTGCCTGAGATTTCCTGCACTAGAGACATTTTTGCTATATCTCTTGCCAACTGAGAGTTAACAGCTAGCAGGCCAGCAGTGCCACTTGCCTGAGCTTCACCAAGAAAAAAGAGAAAAGAAGTTTCTGCTTTAGGCCTTCCCAGTGCAATATAGTACTTTATGCCTTCCTGCCCGGCTGACCAGAGACTCTCCTGCTTTGCCAGACCAGACATTGCCCAGCCTTGCCCACACAGGAGCCCCTGGCTGTGAGGGCACCTCTCTTCTCCCTTTCTTTGGCTAATTCCCACCCTGAGAAGAACCTAGGACAGGCTCTGAGCTCCTTCAGTCCCTAACTCTCACCTCCCCAAAGCAGTAATTAACAAACAGCAGGGGCTCAGCCCCCTGGATCTTTCCTACCTCAAACAGTGTTGCTACAAAATAGCAAGACTGGTTTCCCAGTCTGGAATATGGGAGGTCTACATATCTAGAATCGCATCTCATGTGTTCACCTGCTTTGCCAGATAACCTATATGCATTGGTCAAAGAGAGAATTTCAGGAGTAGAAGGAAGACGGCAGAACCATGATAGTTAATGATTTGGGGGCCAAATGGGGTCTTGATGAGCCTCTTAGGTCATCTCATTTGAGCAGGTAGTCACTCCCCCTCTACCCAGGTCTGACGCTGCCTGAATCACTCACCCACGTCTCTGTGCAGAAATGCCACCTTTCGTGCAACTAATAAAGACAAGTTTCTCTGCAGCATTTTCCAGGGCAGTTTCATTTCAATGTTAAAAATCCAATATCCATAACTAAAGGCAACAAATTTTTCTTTCAACATATCCTTTATGAGATATCGAAAGGTATTCCAGACGTTTACTATATTTGATTTGAAGATAGAGAATCATTTGAAAGATTATAGTAAATCACAGGAGAACTTTCACTTCCATTTTCTAGGACATTACTTTTATAATGATAATGTTTGAAAAATATGCAGAAAAGCATAGTTTAAAAAATACAGTGGTATTTTTAACTGTGTCTAGACATACAAAAATCCTAGGAGTGCAAAGATCCAGAAAGATGGAAAATTATTGTCGTGTGAAGCATTCAACTCTAAATATTTTTAAAGAGATTAAATTAACCTATGAAACATCACACCATCTTACGTAGTCAATCCTAAAATGATACGGTGTCTAACAACTATTCATCCTACTCCATACATACGCCACGACCTTTCATAAGTCTTGATTCAGGAATACAAGGTTTTACTGAACTACGCCTGCTAAGAAACCATACTTGTTCTGAGAAAGAGCTCCAAAATATTCTTGAAATCCATCTATTGTACCGTTTTTAAGAGGCTAAATAGATGGGGAGGAGTGGGAGGCCTTAAAGCATCATATGTCTATGTCCTATTCCAGAAACAAGGAATTGTCAATATGCAACAGATATTAAGAAGTCAAAGATTATTTATCATCAAAGTCTTATCTTGAGAAATACCAGGATCCTTCAAACATTTACTTAGATCCCCAAATAAAAGTGTCCTTCCTAGCTGACCTGAAAAACAGACACACAAGCCTTTTCTATACAGTTTTAAAAGTAGTCATACCAGAAAAAGGCTTTAACATAGAAAATTTAGCATAGAATGCTAGAATTAAGAGTGACTTCTATTTTCTTCCTTCAACTTTTCCATATTTTGCTAAATTATTTTCAATGGGCATTTATTACTTTTAGAATCCAAACAAAATTCCTAAAAGCAAAACTATAACATAAAATTTTTTTTCTTTAAGCAGTCCACATTAAAACAAATACAGACAGATATCTTGGCCTTACAGGACACAGCTACCACTTTAACCTACCACATGATACATGCTGATACTCATCAGTTCTGCAGCCTGACAGTGGCCAGCAAGTGTGTCTATAGAACCTGACAACTGTATTAACTGCTTAGAGGACACAGGCATGTTTTTGTACCTACCATCCACCAAGTCCCTTACGTACGCATCTCATTTAGCCCTCACAGCCACTTGTTAGAGTCCCATGTGCATCCCTATTTTACAGATGAGGAAACCAAGGCCTGGAATGACTAGGCAGCCTGCTCAAGGTAAAGTAGCTAGTGTCTGGGAGCCACCCTGAGGTTACGTTTGTCTAACTCCAAAGTCAAGCTCTTCCTTTTCCTCTGTACTCCTGCCAAGCGCCCCCTTAGAATTAACAGAGCAAGAATTTGCCTTGGGATTTTCCAGTGCTGATAAGCTTGTCCAATGTCAAGAACATGAAGGCATTTGTAAACCCCTCCACTTCCTTACCTGCAGGGTTGCAGCAAGGGAACCCTCTTGGGGGACCCGTCACATTGCACATCTATCAGGTGGAGAGGAATGAAGCTATCGCTGCTATACATATAACAGGGGCATCTCCCCAACAGTATTATTTTGATAATAAAAATATACAACTATGACTCTGAGAAATTTCACGTATGACCATCTATACATGAAGAGGTAGTTTTAAAGGAAATTCTAATAAGTTATCTGATTAAATTCACTCAGTATATTAGGTTACCTATAATTCTGGGTAAAAGCATTGCCTTCTCCCAAATAATCCATAATTAACTGAGTTTTGTTCAAGATTAAAGACCCCCCCCAAGACACTGTTTAAAATGGTTTATAAATGACTTTCAGTAATTCAACTTTCAAAAAGCATTTATTGGGCACCTATAGCATCTAGACCCTGAAGAGAGCAGCCCATGAACAAACATTTGAGCAACCATATTATCTTGCCCTCTAAATGTCCTCAAGTTGCTTACGAATAGGGGTTCCCCCTGAGGACAGAGGGAGGGAAAGGGGAAAGGAGTGGGATGTAATTTAGCAATTTCTGTAATGTTTACTTCTTTACCAAGAGAGGTACCGAGAAACGATGGCAAAAGTATAAAATCTAGACAGTGAACATATCAATGTTTTCCAGACTACTTACAGTATTTTTAGTATATTCAAAATAATTTGTAATCAAAAGTTCTTATTTTAACAATTTACAATGTAGCTTCAAAAACATGTTTTAGAGGGGTGGGATAGGGAGGATGGAAGGGAGGGAGACGCAAGAGGGAAGAGATATGGGGATATATGTATATGTATAGCTGATTCACTTTGTTTTAAACAGAAACTAACACACCATTGTAAAGCAATTATACTCCAATAAAGATGTTAAAAAAAAAAAAAGTTTTGCTATTAGGGACCACCCATCAAGGTTCTGTGGCCAGATACCCAAATTCATCTCATGTTCCAAGTACAAATTTAAACCGATTCCTTCCATTCTTCAATTCAAGCATATGGTAGAGTTGTATTTTAGAACAAAGAACTGGGTTCAAATCTCATCATACTAACTCTGCTTCCTTGGGCAAGTTATTTGCTAAACAAAGAATTTGCCTCTCATCTCATCTGTAAAATGGGTATTCCCAGTTGTAAAAGGTATATGAGTAGCGTGGAGTTCACCTGTCACAAAATGGGCATTTAGTATTAGTGTTGCCACCCTACTCCCCTCCCCAACTAGAAAATATGGGGTGGGGGCATTTCGTCCACCAGAACCCTAAGAGGAAATGAGCTGCTCCTCCAGATAAGAGCTGAGGCATAAAACTGGCAGAGGGGCTTGGGACAGGCAAAGAAGAACCGCGAGGTTCATCCTGCCTCTGGTTTGATCGCTATCACCCTTGCAAATGCTCCTGTCCGCTTTGACAGGTGAATCTTGCCGCCCTGCGTTCCAGACTCCATGTGGGAAGAGGATTATGAAACGCTTCTTTACAGTTTACATGTTTCATCTTTTGTATTCTTAAAGGGAGAAGGTGCTCCGTGTGAAGCCCCAGGATGAAAAACAAGCAAACATCATAAAGGACTTGGCCAAAACCAACCAGGTAAAGCAAATAGAGGGGTTTTTTAAATCTTTTCTTTCTGTTCCCTAAAACCTGCTTCTTTTGTCTTTTATTTTCAATGCCCACGGAGCTACCAAAGACAAAGATAGTGGGAAGTGACAGGAGCTACTTGGATAATTCAGCCAGTTGCCAGTACTTCCCTTGTTTTTATTTATTTTCCCCCAAATTACCACTTCTGTTTTCCCACCCAAAAGCTTTGCAAACAACAGCTTTTTCTAGGTGAAAGTGTGAAATAGGGAGACGTTCCTGACACCTTTATCATGGCCTCTTCTCCCTCCCTTCTGGTAGTGCCTTGCCTGCCACTCTCCTCACTGCCACACTGATCCGTACCAGTGGCATAATTTCTGTCAAAATGATGATAACATCAAGGTACTGGTTAACTGATAACAGCAATGCACTGGTTGATAATATCAAGATGTGACCCTTTCCAAGAGCGGGTCCATTGCGAAAGAGAACTCTTAAAGTTAGATCAGTCTTTTAAAATCCAATGGGCTAAAGTTATCATTTTCTCAGTTATTCAGCTGCTCCTATGCACAAGACACACTGTGCCAGCCACCTTACATACATCGTTTCAAATTCTCCATCAGACTTTCAGTGTCAGTGTCAAAATGTAACTTGTTGAAAACAGAATAACTTAAGTTCAAAGACAGTAAATTAAATGACCAAGATGACATATCAAATTTAAAGCCAGAATGGAATCTGAGATCTAGTCAGATACCCCCTTATTTCCACATCAAATCAATCCAAAGTTCTGCCTGTACTAATTACCAAATGGTTTTCAAATCCATCCTCTCCTCTTCATTCCTCTGTCACTGCCAAATTCACGTCTGCCCTACCTTTTACAGGGACAATTTCAATAGACAGTTACAATTTGTCTCGTGTTCAGGGGTGTAGCCCTGCCTCCCACAAAGCCAAGTCCGCATGGCACCCTGCTTGCTGTCTCTAAAGCCGGACAACTGCATTCCTCCACTTGAAGCTTTTTAGTGAGAGGCAGCCTAGTCTGGAAAGAGCATGGTCTTCAGAGGTTCAAACCCCAGCTCTACCCTAGCTCTGTGTCCTTAGACAAGTGACTTAACCTCTCTGGGACTCAATTTCCTCCTCTGTAAAGTGGGGATAACAATCACACCTACTTTCTAACGTTGCTGTAAAGACTAAATGAGCTAATATTTGGGTAATGCTCAGAAGTGGGCCTGGCCGTAATAAGCACTGTAGAAGCATCTTCTGTTGGGATCGGGGTGCTATTCCAAGCACTTCATAATCTCCAACCTCTGCACTCCACCCTCTTTCTCACCCTTCAAGCACCATAAACACCAAAAACTCGCCCACTTTGGCCCTACACACCTTTTCTCAGGAGGAATGCACTTCCCTCTTTACTTGGCTCACTGCTATTTATTCTTCAAGACCCAGCTCAGGCAGTATCTCCTGGAGGAAGTCCTTCTCTGTTCATCAACTCTCATGACCCAGTTCGGGTTGCCTGTCGTGCTCCTACAACACTTGTGCTTGCCTCTGGCATTGGTCAGCATGTTGGAAGTGCATATACGGCTCTGTCTCCCACACTAAACTTCTTGCTTCTCTTTTATTAACCTCTACAACCCTGGCACCCAGCTCTGGGCCTGGTGCTTAGTAAATGCTCATGAAGGTTCACTGAGCCTTAACTCTTGTACTACATTAACCTGTTGGAACAGAGAGATTGCTATTGTGATTAGATGGCCCTACCTTTACATCACACGTTACATCTCTCACATGTCTAATTCAGGCTGTAGCTTCTTGATCCAAATAAGCCAATAAATATTGGTTGGTTCACTGCAGCCCCCTATTGGCACATAACTGATTGACCTAGAGGTAGAGAGGGAGTCAATCAGAAAACAGCCAGGTAGATTTAGACACGCCCACAAGCTTGGCATGATGGGTAGAAAGTGAGCACTTTCTCTACATTTCCAAGGTTGGGAAATTATACTTCGTTGGGTTTCACAATTGAGTATGATTTTGAAGAACACGAACTGGAATCTTCTTAAATTACTTTAATCTGAATGCTATCTTTATAGTCCCATTCACCAAATTTCTGAAAGTCTCAGCTAGAGGAAGATAAAGAGAAGGGAATCAGCAGTTGCTAAATGCCTGCATGGCCCACATGTCACAGCTGTTTCACAGTCTTCACAACACTCCCAGTGGAGGACTGAAACTCAAAGAGTTTTAGTAATTTGCCCAAGGACATACTGCTAGAAAAAAGACATGGCTAGAGACTATGCTTTCATTGGACACAAACCTTCCAGGAATTCCAGAGTTTACAGGGACATCTGGTTCTGAGGCCTGACTCAGGAGCAGGGGCAGGGGAGGGTGATGTCATATATTAATCCACATTCCCAATTAGAGGCAGATGCTGTGGTTAAATCAATTGTGAAACAACTCCAAATGACCCCAAGATAGTAGAAGCAAACAGATTAACCAAAAGCTGCTCATTCTTTTCGCAACTGTACATACTATGTCCTAAAAAAGTGATCAGTACAATAGTTCTTTTCCCACTCCCTAATATTCAACAGTTCTTAAATATATTTGCAAAAATCTCACAGGTTTATTAAGAGAAGAGTCCATACTTCAGTCATGTTGAACCTCAAATTCCTTTCATTATGTATGACACATAGTCATTTCTTAATAAATATGTGTTGGGTGAGCAAATAAACAACTGCGACTAACACTGAACTCATCTGCACAGCTTGACTTCCGGTATCCAGACATCACTCACCATGTAGCTGCTAACATGACAGTGGATTTCTGAATTAGTGAAAAGGAATTCCAGTCCATTCAGGCTGCCTTGGATCAAAATAAAATGCACTATGAGTAAGTCCTATGCAAATATTCAAATGTGCTAGAGACTCAAAGTCTTGGAGTCTTGAAATTGAAAGGCAAGTGTAATTTTTAAATTGGGCCCCCCAAAATGAAAGCTCTATCTATGAGATAAAATTTGTAATTACTTCCGAACAGACTATGGAGGCCTGCTTATAAAAGTGATGAGCTCAAACTTGGCCACTCAACTTCTATCTTACGTTTGCTATGATCTGCAAGAATGACAATTACGATATCTGCCATCTCTAAAACTCAGCCCCTTGTAAGGACAGAGTGCACGTGAGCAGGCATGGATGGTTTCGTCACACTCGTCACCCCTGCCAGGTAATCAACCCAGACCTCAGCACTACTGATGACTACCAGCACCACATTCTTGTATTTGAATTCTCCTGATACATAAAAGGAGACCCTAACAATGTTCATCCTTGAGTCAGAGATGCAGGAATGTAAAATACATAATAAATAAATAATTCTTTATGAAAGAAATTCTTCCTCAGAGAAAGCAAAAAAAATGCAGTAAAATAAGACAAATCTAAGAGGAGAGAATTCTCGAACGGCCAAAGATGCAGAAATGAGTCGCTGTGGTCCCACAGAGAAATAAAAGGAAATTGGAACTTAGCACTAACCATGGGTCATGCACACGCAGTCTGGGCCCTGGGGCAACAAATAAGAAGGGAGCCCAGAGATGAATATCACAAATCGACATACAATATAGAAAACAAAATGTGTTTTTATACTTTAAAATATTTAGCAATTTGATGTACTGAGGGATCCTGTACTCCCCCAGCCCTTGTCATTCCAGTAGTCCCCTTTATTAAGACCCCCACCACTCAAAACTGCTAAACATCAGTTCTTTCTTTTTGACTTGCTATTTCATGCCTCTGCTACATAACTTAGTGCTGTAACTCAAAAGGCCTTCTACTTCTGGCTCAGACAAAGATCCTATAATGTCATATTACAGAGCAGGATTTATTGCAGCTCATCACGACTTGATTGTATTTATTATATTGCTTCAATATTCCTAGTAAATATAAATACTATTGAAATGAAGGAAACACATACATAGACAAGTAAACAAAAAATATTCCTGTCTGTGGCTTAATGGCTTAAAGTCACAGGCTATTATGTGTGATTGTTTTTATCACTGTCTTTGTTTTTGTTGTTGTTTCAAGAGGGCTGTAAAACAAATGTAGAAGTTAATATATGGGGAGAACATATTCAAAATTCATTTATACCAGCATTTAAACCTTTTCAATTAATATATTGATATGTGTTTTTCTATGATTTTATAAATTGTGTCATTAAAATTAGAAGTAGACACTTTATAAATATACGTCCAAATCACAGAAATTAGTAGTGCGTTATGGACTGTATGCTTTTGCTAAGGTCGTTATGACGTCTTGATTCTTTCATCTAAAAGAAATCACCCCTCCACCCTATATACTCCCTGGTGATTGTGTCTCTTGAATCACTTCACAGCCAGACTTTTCAAATGTGTGCCTCGATTATTACAATCTTCATTTTACTTCATTAATATAAACCTGACCCAGATTCCTATGATCAACTAATTCTTACAAAGTATCTAGCCCAAGCTAAAATATATTTTAGTTGGCAAACTTTGTATAATTTGGTTTGAACAGCAGGGTAAAAATGAAGCAGTATGTTTCCTTAATATCCTGGTAATGTAGACAAGCAGCTAGTTGCTCAACACTGAGTGTCGATAGTGGAATAAATCACTGTCACAGAAGACACCCAGGCAGGGGGCTGCCATCTTTCCATTATATCAAATAACTCACATCAGCCCTTTCTCCTCTTTGGTCCTCTCCTAGCCTGGAACAATTCTGACTCAAACAGAGGTCTAAATCCAGATCCTCAGGAATAGTGTGGTTTTCACTTTGTCCTATGCCAAATACTTCCTTGCTATCTACATCAAGAACCAAAGTGTTAAACTACCTATAAAGACTAGTTTTATCTAATTAGGAGATGATTTCTAGAAATTGGTCCAAATTAGCCACAGTTGTGAGAAAGCCACATAATTAGATAGTTACCTTCCTCAGAAATATAAATATGTAAAGTGATCTGTGCAGACAAGAACTATTTAAAATCTTGTCTCCAAGTACTAATTATATAGATAATTTTATCTGCATATTAATTACATGTGTTACTTGGTGTCAGTCAGTAACAGAAGAAGGTTCTAAGAACAGAAACATCTGGTTGGACCCAGACACCAGTCAGAATAAAACCACATTAAGAGGTTGGCTTGACACAATGATTTACTAAGACACCCTTCATTAGACAGTGCATATAAACCACTATTTAGTTTAAAGCATCTGTGTGATATTTTTTTTAATTTTCAGAAAATTAAATTACCAAGACAGATTTTATTTTAAAGTAGCATATTTGCTCCCTTTCTTTCCCTTTACACTCTTACAAAATCACAAAAGGCCAAGCCTAAAAAACAAATAATATGTATATACTAACAAACCTGAACAGACTGGTCCAATAATGTCTAAAAGAATGCACATCCCTTGGACTGAGCCTTAAAGGACAGACACCATATTTAGAGTCAGCAGTTGAAAACCCTAGTGTTTTTACTAATTTTTCTACATTTTAGATATTTGTATTTTAGATACATTTTAGATTATCTCTTCTTTGATCAAAAGTTAAAATTAGAAAATAAAGAGTTGTTAATGAAAGGTAATTCAGGAAACAACAACTAATATAATAGTAAAACTCAAATGATACAATTAAGTAAAATCTTATTAAGACCCACATAAGATTATGTGAGAAATGTGGAAGAGATCTATACCAAACTGATCATCAACACTTCATGTTAATGTCTAATTACCTAATAACGTTCAGTCAGATACAAATCCATATTCCAAGTATATGCATGGTCCTATCAAATAAGTATTTCAACCAAATAAATCATTCTAATGGTTCATCCTATTCATTTTTCCTTCTGCTCCACATTTTTATATATTCCTTACCCAAGAATAAAATGGGTATTGTTAATACCTGATACAAATGTCAAAGAGATGTTGGTCATGGTGGGAAGCAGAAGAGTGTGGTAGATAAGAATATAGATTCTGGAGTGAAGGTGTCTGAATCTAGTCCCATTTAAGCCATGCATTAGGTATTTAACATTGACAGTGCATTTAACTTCTCTCCATCTCATTTTCCTCATCTTTAAAATGATGTTTCATAGGGGTTTCATGAAGATTGGCTGGGACCATATAATGTTCTTTGGCTGGCTCCTTTACTACTTTTATTAATGCAAGTGGAGGAAAGACCACTTATACATGTGCTTACATGAGCATGTGCACACACATGCACACACACTGTGCAACAGGGGATAACGAGAGACTATCACCAGCTGCACCCTTTCCCTCCTACTGAATAAATCAGTGCCTTAAAGTTTATTATCCAACACAGAGGTATGCCTCAAATGCTGGGGGAAATCCATGTCCATAAGTGCCAAGTATGATACAAAGTAACCCAATTAGGGAGTTACTGGAGACAAATGAGATCCTGTAGAAACCTGAAATCATGCTTTTTGAGTAGACCCTATCCTGCAGGAATGTGAACATGGGGGAAAGGCAGTCCAGACTAGTTTATAAGACACGATAACAATGACTCTGCCTCCCTGAAACATCCTTCCCCACTACAGTTACACACACACACACACACACACACACACACACACACACACACCCCGAAGCTCATGGCAGTCACATATACTGGCACACAGTTCTCCATTCCTTCCTTTTTGTTAATGGAAGTACACTTGAGTACAATATTATATTCGTTTCAGGTGGACAGCATAGTGATTCAGTATTTTTATAGATGACACTCCATTAAAAGTTACTACAAAATAATGGTTATAATTCCCTATTCTGTACAATATATTCTTGCTGCTTATCTATTCTTATGTATAGTAGTTTGCATCTCTTAATCCCATACCCCTATCTTTTCCCTCTCCACATCCCTCTCCCCACTATTTTGTTTTCTAAATCTGTGAGTCTGTTTCTGTTTTGTTATATATATATTTGCTTGTTTTATTTTTTTAGATTCCACAAATAAGTGATATCATACAGTTTTTGTCTTTCTCTGTTTGACTTATTTCACTAAGCATAATATTCTCTAGGTCCATCCATGTTGCTGCAAATGGCAGAATTTCATTCTTTTTTATGGCTGAGTAATATTCCATTGTATATGTATTTGTGTGTGTGTGTGTGTGTGTGTGTGTGTGTGTACACACACACACACACACACACACACACCACGTATTCTTTATCCATTTGTCTGTTGATGGACACCTGGGTTGCTTCCATATCTTGGCTATTGTAAATACTGCTGCTATGAACATTCGGGTGCATGTATCTTTTCAAATTAGTGTTTTTGTTTTTTCTGGATATATACCCAGGAGTGGAATTGCTGGATCATATGGTAGTTTTATTTTCAGTTTTTTGAGGAACCTCCATACTGTTTTCCATAGTGGGGCTGCACCAATTTACATTCCCATCAACAGTGTACAAGGGTTTCCTTTCCTCCACATCCTCGCCAACATTTGTTATTTGCAGACTTTCTGATGATGGCCATTCTGACAAGTGTGAGATGATATCTCGTTTTTTTTTTTTTTTTTTTTTTTTAACATCTTTATTGAAGTATAATTGCCTTACAATGGTGTGTTAGCTTCTGCTTTATAACAAAGTGAATCAGTTATACATATACAATATGTTCCCATTTCTCTTCCCTCTTGCATCTCCCTCCCTCCCACCCTCCCCATCCCATCCCTCTAGATGGTCACAAAGCACCGAGCTGATCTCCCTGTGCTATGCGGCTGCTTCCCACTAGTTATCTATTTTACATTTGGTGGTGTATATATGTCCATGACACTCTCTTACCCTGTCACATCTCACCCCACCCCCTCCCCATATCCTCAAGTCCATTCTCTAGTAGGTCTGTGTCTTTATTCCCGTCTTGCCACTAGGTTCTTCATGGCCTCTTTTTTTTTTTTTTTTTTTTTTCCCCTTAGATTCCGTATATATGTGTTAGCATACTGTATTTGTTTTTCTCTTTCTGACTTACTTCACTCTGTATGACAGACTCTAACTCCATCCACCTCATTACAAATACCTCCATTTCATTTCTTTTTATGGCTGAGTAATATTCCATTGTATATATGTGCCACATCTTCTTTATCCATTCATCTGTCGATGGACATTTAGATTGCTTCCATGTCCTGGCTATTGTAAATAGAGCTGCAGTGAACATTTTGGTACATGACTCTTTTTGACCTATGGTTTTCTCAGGGTATATGCCCAGTAGTGGGATTGCTGGGTCGTATGGTAGTTCTATTTGTAGTTTTTTAAGGAACCTCCATACTGTTCTCCATAGTGGCTGTATCAATTTACATTCCCACCAACAGTGCAAGAGTGTTCCCTTTCCTCCACACCCTCTCCAGCATTTATTGTTTCTAGATTTTTTGATGATGGCCATTCTGACCGGTGTGAGATGATATCTCATTGTAGTTTTGATTTGCATTTCTCTAATGATTAATGATGTTGAGCATTCTTTCATGTGTCTGTAGGCCATCTGTATATCTTCTTTGGAGAAATGTCTATTTAGGTCTTCGGCCCATTTTTGGATTGGGTTATTCGTTTTTTTGTTATTGAGCTGCATGAGCTGCTTGTAAATCTTGGAGATTAATCCTTTGTCAGTTGCTTCATTTGCAAATATTTTCTCCCATTCTGATGGTTGTCTTTTGGTCTTGTTTATGGTTTCCTTTGCTGTGCAAAAGCTTTTAAGTTTCATTAGGTCCCATTTGTTTATTTGTGTTCTTATTTCCATTTCTCTGGGAGCTGGGTCAAAAAGAATCTTGCTGTGATGTATGTCATAGAGTGTTCTGCCTATGTTTTCCTCTAAGAGTTTGATAGTGTCTGCCCTTACACTTAGGTCTTTAATCCATTTTGAGTTTATTTTTGTGCATGGTGTCAGGGAGTGTTCTATTTTCATACTTTTACATGTACCTGTCCAATTTTCCCAGCACCACTTATTGAAGAGGCTGTCTTTTCTCCACTGTATATGCTTGCCTCCTTTATCAAAAATAAGGTGCCCATATGTGTGTGGGTTTATCTCTGGGCTTTCTATCCTGTTCCATTGATCTATATTTCTGTTTTTGTGCCAGTACCAAACTGTCTTGATTACTGAAGCTTTGTAATATAGTCTGAAGTCAGGGAGCCTGATTCCCCCAGCTCCATTTTTCGTTCTCAAGATTGCTTTGGCTATTCGGGGTCTTTTGTGTTTCCATACAAATTGTGAAATTTTTTGTTCTAGTTCTGTGAAAAATGCCAGTGGTAGTTTGATAGGGATTGCATTGAATCTGTAGATTGCTTTGGGTAGTAGAGTCATTTTCACAATGTTGATTCTTCCAATCCAGGAACATGGTATATCTCTCCATCTATTTGTATCATCTTTAATTTCTTTCATCAGTGTCTTATAATTTTCTGCATACAGGTCTTTTGTCTCCTTAGGTAGGTTTATTCCTAGATATTTTATTCTTTTTGTTGCAATGGTAAATGGGAGTGTTTTCTTAATTTCACTTTCAGATTTTTCGTCATTAGTGTATAGAAATGCAAGAGATTTCTGTGCATTAATTTTGTATCCTGCTACTTTACCAAATTCATTGATTAGCTCTAGGAGTTTTCTGGTAGCATCTTTAGGATTCTCTATGTATAGTATCATGTCATCTGCAAATAGTGACAGCTTTACTTCTTCTTTTCCGATTTGGATTCCTTTTATTTCTTTGTCTTCTCTGATTGCTGTGGCTAACACTTCCAAAACTATGTTGAATAATAGTGGTGAGAGTGGGCAACCTTGTCTTGTTCCTGATCTTAGTGGAAATGGTTTCAGTTTTTCACCATTGAGGACAATGTTGGCTGTGGGTTTGTCATATATGGCCTTTATTATGTTGAGGAAAGTTCCCTCTATGCCTACTTTCTGCAGGGCTTTTATCATAAATGGGTGTTGAATTTTGTCGAAAGCTTTCTCTGCATCTATTGAGATGATCATATGGTTTTTCTCCTTCAGTTTGTTAATATGATGTATCACATTGATTGATTTGCGTATATTGAAGAATCCTTGCATTCCTGGGATAAACCCCACTTGATCATGGTGTATGATCCTTTTAATGTGCTGTTGGATTCTGTTTGCTAGTATTTTGTTGAGGATTTTTGCATCTATGTTCATCAGTGATATTGGCCTGTAGTTTTCTTTCTTTGTGACATCTTTGTCTGGTTTTGGTATCAGGGTGATGGTGGCCTCGTAGAATGAGTTTGGGAGTGTTCCTCCCTCTGCAATATTTTGGAAGAGTTTGAGAAGGATAGGTGTTAGCTCTTCTCTAAATGTTTGATAGAATTCACCTGTGAAGCCATCTGGTCCTGGGCTTTTGTTTGTTGGAAGGTTTTTAATCACAGTTTCAATTTCAGTGCTTGTGATTGGTCTGTTCATATTTTCTATTTCTTCCTGGTTCAGTCTCGGCAGTTTGTGCATTTCTAAGAATCTGTCCATTTCTTCCAGGTTGTCCATTTTATTGGCATAGAGTTGCTTGTAGTAATCTCTCATGATCTTTTGTATTTCTGCAGTGTCAGTGGTTACTTCTCCTTTTTCATTTCTAATTCTATTGATCTGAGTCTTCTCCCTTTTTCTCTTGATGAGTCTGGCTAATGGTTTATCAATTTTGTTTATCTTCTCAAAGAACCAGCTTTTAGTTTCATTGATTTTTGCTATTGTTTCTTTCATTTCTTTTTCATTTATTTCTGACCTGATCTTTATAATTTCTTTCCTTCTGCTGGCTTTGGGGTTTTTTTGTTCTTCTTTCTCTAATTGCTTTAGGTGCAAGGTTAGGTTGTTTATTCGAGATGTTTCCTGTTTCTTGAGGTAGGCTTGTATTGCTATAAACTTCCCTCTTAGCACTGCTTTTGCTGCGTCCCATAGGTTTTGGGTCGTCGTATCTCCATTGTCATTTGTTTCTAGGTATTTTTTGATTTCCCCTTTGATTTCTTCAGTGATCACTTCGTTATTAAGTAATGTATTGTGTAGCCTCCATGTGTTTGTATTTTTTACAGGTCTTTTCCTGTAATTGATATCTAGTCTCATAGCGTTGTGGTCGGAAAAGATACTTGATACGATTTCAATTTTCTTAAATTTACCAAGGCTTGATTTGTGACCCAAGATATGATCTATCCTGGAGAATGTTCCATGAGCACTTGAGAAAAATGTGTATTCTGTTGTTTTTGGATGGAATGTCCTATAAATATCAATTAAGTCTATCTTGTTTAATGTATCATTTAAAGCTTGTGTTTCCTTATTTATTTTCATTTTGGATGATCTGTCCATTGGTGAGAGTGGGGTGTTAAAGTCCCCTACTATGATTGTGTTGCTGTCGATTTCCCCTTTTATGGCTGTTAGTATTTGCCTTATGTATTGAGGTGCTCCTATGTTGGGTGCATAAATATTTACAATTGTTATACCTTCCTCTTGTATCGATCCCTTGATCATTATATAGTGTCCTTCTTTGTCTCTTGTAATAGTCTTTATTTTAAAGTCTATTTTGTCTGATATGAGAATTGCTACTCCAGCTTTCTTTTGATTTCCATTTGCATGGAATATCTTTTTCCATCCCCTCACTTTCAGTCTATATGTGTCTCTAGGTCTGAAGTGGGTCTCTTGTAGACAGCATATAGATGGGTCTTGTTTTTGTATCCATTCAGCCAGCCTGTGTCTTTTGGTGGGAGCATTTAATCCATTTACATTCAAGGTAATTATCGATATGTATGTTCCTATTCCCATTTTCTTAAATGTTTTGGGTTTGTTATTGTAGGTGTTTTCCTTCTCTTGTGTTTCTTGCCTAGAGAAGTTCCTTTAGCATTTGTTGTAAAGCTGGTTTGGTGGTGCTGAACTCTCTCAGCTTTTGCTTGTCTGTAAAGGTTTTAATTTCTCCATCGAATCTGAATGAGATCCTTGCTGGGTAGTGTAATCTTGGTTGCAGGTTTTTCTCCTTCATCACTTTAAGTATATCCTGCCACTCCCTTCTGGCTTGCAGAGTTTCTGCTGAAAGATCAGATGTTAACCTTATGGGGATTCCCTTGTGTGTTATTTGTTTTTTTTTCCCTTGCTGCCTTTAATATGTTTTCCTTATGTTTAATTTTTGACAGTTTGATTAATATGTGTCTTGGTGTGTTTCTCCTTGGGTTTATCCTGTATGGGACTCTCTGTGCTTCCAGGACTTGATTAACTATTTCCTTTCCCATATTAGGGAAGTTTTCAACTATAATCTCTTCAAATATCTTCTCAGTCCCTTTCTTTTTCTCTTCTTCTTCTGGGACCCCTATAATTCGAATGTTGGCGCGTTTAATGTTGTCCCAGAGGTCTCTGAGACTGTCCTCAGTTCTTTTCATTCTTTTTTCTTTATCCTGCTCTGCAGTAGTTATTTCCACCATTTTATCTTCCAGGTCACTTATCCTTTCTTCTGCCTCAGTTATTCTGCTATTGATCCCATCTAGAGTATTTTTAATTTCATTTATTGTGGTTTTCATCTTTGCTTGGTTCCTCTTTAGTTCTTCTACGTCCTTGTTAAATGTTTCTTGCATTTTGTCTATTCTATTTCCAAGATTTTGGATCATCCTTACTATCATTATTCTGAATTCTTTTTCAGGTAGACTACCTATTTCCTCTTCATTTGTTAAGTCTGGTATGTTCTGACCCTGCTCCTTCATCTGCTGTGTGTTTTTCTGTCGTCTCATTTTGCTTATCTTACTGTGTTTGGGGTCTCCTTTTCACAGGCTGCAGGTTCGTAGTTCCTGTTGTTTTTGGTATCTGTCCCCAGTGGCTAAGGTTGGTTCAGTGGGTTGTGTAGGCTTCCTGGTGGAGGGAACTAGTGCCTGAGCTCTGGTGGATGAGGTTGGCTCTTGTCTTTCTGGTGGGCACGTCCACGTCTGGTGGTGTATTTTGGGGTGTCTGTGGCCTTATTATGATTTTAGGCAGCCTCTCTGCTAATGGATGGGGCTGTGTTCCTGTCTTGCTAGTTGTTTGGCATAGGGTGTCCAGCACTGTAGCTTGTTGGTCGTTGAGTGAAGCTGGGTCTTGATGTTGAGATGGAGATCTCTGAGAGATTTTTGCCGTTTGGTATTACGTGAAGCTGGGAGGTCTCTTGTGGACCAGTGTCCTGAAGTTGGCTCTCCCACTTCAGAGGCACGGCCCTGATGCCTGGCTGGAGTACCAAGAGCCTTTCGTCCACACGGTGTACTTTTAGGCAGTTTTCCTTTCTGATGAGCTGATATCAACTCTTCATAGTGAAGTTGTAATTTGTGTCCAGTTTCTCTTCATCCAGCAAATCCTGGCTTTATCACTCACTGTCCCGGAGCTTATCCTATGACGAGATGTTCCAGGTGATGAGGCTTCAACAATCAGCGATATTGACAATGGCATTCTTCTCCTGAAGCATAAATTCTGGTCTCCGGTGCAAAACAGAGTCCAAGGCGAATCCCCAGCTTCCTCAGCGTTTCTGGACGCTTCCCGGGAGACCCACTAGGGTCTCAGCTTCTGGGGACCACGGGCGGAAAAGGCGGGACTGGAACCATCTCGTTGTTTTGATTTGCATTTCTCTAATAACTAGCAATGTTGAGCATCTTTTTCATGTGCCTGTTAGCCATCCATATGTCTTCTTTGAAAAAATGTCTTTTCAGGTCTTCTGTCCAATTTCTGATTGGGTTTTTTTTTTTTTTTATAATTGAGTTGTATGAGTTGTTTATACATTTTGGGTATTAACCAAATACCCAAATTGTCAGTCATATAATTTGCAAATATTTTCTCCCATTCAGTAGGTTGTCTTTTTGTTTTCTCGATGGTTTCCTTTGCTGTGCAAAAGGTTTTAAGTTTAATTAGGTCCCATTTGTTTATTTTTGCTTCTATTTCTTTTACCTAAGGAGACAGATCCAAAAAAATATTGCTACAATTTATGTCAACGACTGTTCTTCTTATGTTCTCTTGTAGGAGTTTTATGGTTTCAGGTCTTATATTTAGATCATTAATCCATTTTGAGTTTATTTTTGTATATAGAGTGAGGAAATGTTTTAATCTCACTATTTTAGATGTAGCTGCCCTGTTTTCCCAGCACCACTTACTGAAGAGACAAGAATGTCTTTTCTCTATCAGATATTCTTCCCTCCTTTGTCATAGATTAATGACCATAGGTACATATATTTATTCCTGGGGTCTCTATTCTGTTCTATTGATCTATGTGTCTGTTTTTGTGCCAGTACTCTACTGTTTTGATTACTGTAGCTTTGTAGTATAGTCTGAAGTCAGAGACAGTGACACCTCCAGCTAACTGAATCCAACAAGGATTATATAAAAAGGATCATACACCATGATCAAGTGGGATTTATTCCAGGGATGCAAGGATGGTTCAATATTCACAAATCAATCAATATGATATACCACATTAACAAAAGGAAGGATATAAAATCACATGATCATCTCAATAGATGCAAAAAAAGCATCTGACAAAATTCAACATCCATTCATGATAAAACCTCTCATCAAAGTGGGCACAGAGGGAATATATCTCAACATAAAAGCCATTTATTACAAATCCAAGCTTGGGTTCAAGCTAGGTGAAAAGCTGAAAGCCCTTCCTCTAAATTGAGGAACAAGACACAGATGTCCACTCTTGCCACTTCTATTTAACATAGTATTGGAAGTCCTAGCCACAGCAATCAGACAAGAGTAAGAAATAAAAGTCATCCAAAGTGGAAGGGAAGAGGTAAAATTATCACTATTTGCAGATGACAAGATACTTTACATAGAAAACCCTAAAGTCTCTATCCAAAAACTATTAGAACTAATAAATGAATTCAACAATGTTGCAGGATACAAGATTAACATGTAAAAATCTGTTGCTTTTCTATACACTAATAATGAACTATCAGAAAGAGAAAGTAAAAAAAAAAAAAAAAAATTCTGTTTAAAATCGCATCAAAAAGAATAAAATACCAGAGAATAAACTTAACCAAGGAGGTGAAAGACCTATATTATGAAAACTATAAAACACTGATGAAGGAAACTGAAGATGATACAAATCCCATGCTCCTGGATTAGAAGAATTAATATTGTTAAAATGGCCATACTACTCAAATCAATCTACAGATTTAATGCAATCCCTATCAAAATACCCATGACATTTTTCACAGAAATAGAACAAATAATCCTAAAATTTATATGTACCCACAAAAGACCACATATTGCCAAAGTAATCTCCATTCCTTCTTTTTTACTCTCTAAAAGCAGCAGAAGGAGGGAGTCTTGAAATTATCAACATAGGATTCATTTTGCCTCTTCTCTGAACTTACCAGCTCCCTGATCTTGGGACTCAGGCTTCCTGGAGAGCTGGTCAACTGGACAAACTTTGCACAAGCCTCAGTAGACTAAGAAGACTATAGATCTGACAGCAATACCCAGGGATTTCACTCCTTGTGATGGAGGCATTGCTGTATACGGTTTAGCTAGAGTACTAAAGTCATACATCTCTAAGTTCAAATCCCAACTTCTGTATTTTAGTTATATCCATGTTGGAAATCTACCTAACCTCTATAAAAATGAGAGTTATAATAGTACCCAATTAAGAGTGTTGATGTAAAGATTAAGTGAAAAATGTAAATAACATGCTGAACAGAGAGCCTGGTACATAAGACTCAATAAACAGCCATTTCTATCATTAAATCCTCAGGGATAATTATTTATCCTTTCACCTATATTTAGGAACAATTTTTAACAAATTAAGCAAATCTTGGAGTGCTAAAATAATATTTGAGAAAAAGTAATTTGGTTTCATCTACTTAAACCTGGCTGCTGGTTAGTGGAAGGGCTCATGAAAATAACATCTGGCCATAGTTCTTAATTTCCAGCCTTAGGCTTAATTTCTAGTCCTTATCAGCAACAATCTGTTACCATTCTGATGTCTTCATGCAGCTGCATTTGTGGAAAGGTCGTATTTCAGCTCACACGATTTTCTTTTGCTGCTGTTATCACAAGAGCTAAATTGATATGTGCAAGTCTAAAAATATTCTTAGATACGAGCTTCCTGTGACTAATTAATACTGCCGTATGCTACAAATCAACCTCTGAGACCATAAAATCTCTCTTTTCCCTGGTTCCTCTACTTCTATTAATGCAGGTGGAGCAAAAGCCACATACCCTCTTTAGAGCTTAAGACAATTAATTATGTCTGTAGAGACAACCCAGAATATAACTTCCAAACTTCTCAGACTTCATGTGAGTTTTAGTGCAACATGCCCCACCTGATTCCAAATTTGTTGTCATAATTTTTTTCTCAGAAATCCCAGATTCATCCTAAGTCAAAAGCCAAGCATACAGTGAGTTAGATATAATATGCATAATAATGTGCTTGTCAGTGATGTTAATGGGAATCAATATTCATGAGCAGTACTTGGTCTCATGTGCTAAATAAACTCTAATTAAGAGTATAACCTCATTTATGTTCTTCCTCTACACTCAGATCAGTCAATCAGCAAGAACAGCACAGCTCTAGATAAATGGGAAGATTGGAAGCCAGACACGTGACACATCTAAAAGACATGGTTACAGAATAATGAAGAAACAGGGTAAACTTGATCTAAGATAGAGATGAAGGAAGAGAAAATTTCTGCAAATGAAAGATAACTGCTTTTCTTTCTCCAGTAAACGTGTATTTTATCATTCCCCCTGTCAAACAGAATCTTGATTCATGATGTACAAGAAGAGGCTGAGAAACAGTTTGATGTCAAAGAAGATATCCCAGGCAGGCACAGCTATGCAAAATACAATAACAGGGACAAGGTATAGTACAAAATGCCTGAACTTCCAAAAAGAAAAACGTCACCCTCAACATTTGTTGTCTTTTAGTTTTCTTTTATTCTAATCTCTCAAAATTGTTTTTGTTCTTAAGATTGTTGCTTGGACTGAAAAAATGGTACATAAGCATCCTAAAATGGTCTCTCGTATTAAAATTGGAACTACTGTTGAAGATAATCCACTGTATGTTCTCAAGGTAAAAGTAACTTAAGAACTAGATTCTTACTATTGTTGAAAAATATGAATGTAAGAGTTACTTTGTGACGCAACTAGCTAATTTTTAGACAATAAAAAGTCTTATTTCTTTGAAGAACATATAAGCTCTAGACATCCATTCAAGAATAGAAGTGCCAGGTGGTTTTAGGTAGAACCAAGAAAGTCCCTGAATAAACCACCTGACAGACACAGTGGACAAAGCCAGACAAGTTTCTTATCCCATATCTTTATAACAAGAGTTTATGATGTCCCTGGTGTATAAAACAGTTTTCCATCCATTAAAATTCAGTGAAACTAATGACTAAATGTCAGGAAGAAAAGAAATTTAAGAATCATATAATCATAGGATCTCAGTACAGTAAGTGAGGCATTTCAACTCTGTGTTGATAGGGAATTCCTTCTATGACCGAGCTGACAACTGCCATTCAGCTGCTGCTGGAATTTTGTACATCCAAAGACATTGCTCCCTAAAGCATCCCCTTAATAACTGAGAAGCCCTTCCTTACCCTGATTTCCCATCCATTCATGCTCTCCAACCACTCAAAACAAATCTAAATTCTCTAAAATTACAGTTCTTCAAATATCCAGCCACTATCCCTCCTCCCCACTGCAAACACAACTACAAAATCTTTTCCACTCCAGGCTAAACATCATGTTTATGAAGTAAGAAAAATAAAAGGAAATGGCAGAAACAGAAGCAACTTCATAATCTTTTTCTCAGGCCAAAGGATATTAGCAATAAAATAAGGAAAACAATAGATTGTGATTTTTTTAAACCCTAAAAGCAACTCTTGACACTAAGAAAATTTTTTTGGAAAATATACTATGAAATAGATTATGAATTATGTATTTTAAGGATACATGCCATGGTCCTCCCTGAGAAAAATATGTGCATACACAGTTACTCATTCAACAGAAGACAGGTGAAAGAATTGCTCTGAGACTATGAATGAGTATTTGGACAACAAGAGATCAGTGTGTAAGTTCATGTAAAATAATATCTCAAATTTATTTTTTAAAAGATTGGGGAAAAGGATGAAAGAAGAAAGGCCATTTTTATGGATTGTGGCATTCATGCACAAGAATGGATCTCCCCAGCATTCTGCCAGTGGTTTGTCTATCAGGTAAATCAATTGGAACATTCACACAATTCTCCTTTGATTGTCAAGTCTCCATCACTTCACTGAGTGGCAACACCCCTTTACAAATGAGTGCAGTTCCTCTTAACAAGAAGAGCCCACATTTGGTGCTGTCAGGAAATAAACGCTCTGGATTTTACTCATCGTTGAGGTTTTTATAAAATTGACACCTTCCTTTAAACTTCTTGAACTCCAGCTGACAGTTTATAAAACTAAAAAACAGGGGCTTCCCTGGTGGCGCAGTGGTTGAGAATCTGCCTGCCAATGCAGGGGACACGGGTTCGAGCCCTGGTCTGGGAGGATCCCACATGCCGCGGAGCAACTAGGCCCATGAGCCACAATTACTGAGCCTGTGCGTCTGGAGCCTGTGCTCTGCAACAAGATCGGCCACGATAATGAGAGGCCCGCGCACCGCGATGAAGAGTGGCCCCCACTTGCCACAACTAGAGAAAGCCCTCGCACAGGAATGAAGACCCAACACAGCCATAAATAAATAAAATAGTGTTTAAATAAATTAATTAATTAATTAATTTTTTTTAAAGAAGCCAGCTTGTATATCACCTGCTCTTTAAAAAAAAAAAAAAAAAAAAACTAAAAAACAATTTTTGGCTACAATCTGGTTTTTTCCTAGAGTTAAGTATGGGAAATCTGAAACTATATTACAACCTACAAACTTGGCCTTTCTTCAGTGAGTTTGAAGTACAGAACATTAGGTCCTGTTTAGATATTGAATTGGCTATGCACACATTCGGAATTTTCATACTTAAGTTTCCATTCCAAGTGAAAAATAACTCACTTTTTTAAAAAAGTAAATCCAGTTTATAAGTTTGTTGTTCTTCTCACTCCATTTCTATTGTATTCTGACTCCTACTATCTTTTAACTTCCTCTTCTCTGCCAGCTTTTGCATACATCATGCCGCTGGAATATGACATCACAGCTGCTTTCAGGGCGAGGATACTTTTCACTAGGAATGAATCTGCCGGTAGAACTCATTTATCCCTGCAGTTGTTTTAGTTCTTCCAGCTGAGGGCCAAGAGCTCAGCTTACTTAAGTAATAAGCTCGCTTACTTA
The DNA here is from genome assembly GCF_965194825.1 of Balaenoptera physalus. Lineage (NCBI taxonomy): Eukaryota > Metazoa > Chordata > Mammalia > Artiodactyla > Balaenopteridae > Balaenoptera > Balaenoptera physalus. The sequence goes on from NC_138891.1 coordinate 30,862,299, forward strand.
AGCCATAAAGGAACACACAAGATAGGGCTACAAGAAATATCTTGGCTCCAGTACAGATATACCTGGAAGACATTTTCCAAGAATAATGAGAGATTTTAGGTAGCCATAGAGAGTCCAGATAATTAGAGAAATTTCCATCTGATGTGAGAAAACAAGTTGATTGGTCAATCTAAATGCTCTAATTTTTTAATTAACCAAGTGTTTTTTCTTTAATCCTACTTATAATTAATTCATGAATCCTCCCCAATATTTACATATTCCTATGCTTACAAATTCAATATATATTTACCGAAAGATGTGAGGAGAAGAATCTATTTAAAACAAGTTGTACTGCTAATTTTTCACTTGGCCTCTATTCTTTCTATGAAACGTATCTTGCATGCTACATTTGGAATGCTACAAGTCTTGATAATTAAATGATCCTTTAAAGAATATTTAGTTCAATTAATTTCACTAGTCTGAATAAGTGTCATTTTTTTCTGTCATCTATATGGGTTATTTATCTTTATGCAGTTTAGGGGAAATACGTTTGAAATCATGTGACCTTGGGCAAATGGACTTAAGCAGTGGTAGTCATTACAATTATAACCACAGCTTTCCACATGGTAGCTAAACTTTATACCAATAGCTTAATTTTTTCCTACCCCTGCAGGCAACCAAAACTTATGGTAAAAACAAAATTATGACCAAACTCCTGGACCGGATGAATTTTTTATGTTCTTCCTGTGTTCAATGTTGATGGATATATTTGGTCATGGAGACAGGTACTGCTCTGTAGTCTCTTGTTTGCATTTAGGTAATATATTATTTACTGACTTACATGCACATTGAGTGTTATGCATTAAGTTTAAGGTTTGGTTAATCAATTCCAGTTCAGAAAAGTGTATTTTTAAAAACTCAGTTTCAACTAAGGAAAGCATGATTTCCTGGTTACACAGGAGTTCTTGAAATAATATGAAATTTCTGCTGCTAGAAGCTAGTAATGCAGAAAAATGAAATAAAGCAGTAATTATAAAGGAAATGTATATTATACAATATGGCAAAAGTATTTCTAGCTAAGAATAAAAGTCATTTAGAGACATTCTGAACATACTGACTCCAAAACAAAAGTCATTGTATTGCATCAATTTGGGACAGAATCTGCAGTGGAATAATTGTATCAAAAAATAAATAAAAGAGTGACACAGATATCTGTCTTTTAAGAGAATTCTTTATACCCTGCTGTTGCTAAATAAGATTGATTTTGAGATTTCAGACAGATACTATCACAAAAAGTTATTTTCTGAAAATTATGCTCCAACAATCACAATTTGACCTGTATTATTTCTGAATCTATAAATGGTGAAAGATGTAACGAAGCTAAAATTCAAATTACAGGTAATATCAGAACAACACTGATCATTTTTTAATACTCAGAACTAATCAACAGTTTTTAAAACTAACTGAATTTTTTATCAAGGCCTTAGACTATTAATATAAAAAACGCTTCTGAAAATATTACCAGTTATAAGAAAAATATTTTTTTTCTTTATATAATGGGTCTCAGGTTAACTAGATAAATTTCAAATAAAGCTGTAGACACCTGCAGGGAGAATGTGAAATGATCAAATTGAAAAATGCTAACTGAGCTTGTGTAAACACTTCCATCATTCAGTACTGCAGGACCGCATGTGGAGAAAAAATCGTTCCAAGAACCAACGTTCCAAATGCATTGGAACTGACCTCAACAGGAACTTTAATGTCTCAGGGAACTGTGAGTAGCAGACAAGATCTCAAGGGAAATAGCTCTAAAGAGTGTTTAGACACCGAATTTAGTTAAACTACCTACTTATTCAGTAAAGATAGGTATTCCCTAAGTGTTAATTTTCTAATCTAAAAAATGAAAGATAATCATCACTACCATAGAAGTATTATGAATGTTTTGTTGAATGGGTGGAAGTAGGAGGTAGGACTGTTTATCAAACAATCTCTTACTTAATATATCTAGCTTGCTAAAAATCAGGCACAATCCAGAAATTCTGATAATCTGAACAGAGATCTCAGGTCCCTCCTCTTCCTGATCTGATAAAATTTGAGAAATACCAGTGGTTAGAACCAACATATAGGTAGTTCTTCAGATGTGTAGTGAAAAGAAACATCTGGGGCAAAGAAAGTGAAAAGGTTGCAGGGAAAAGCAATGATAAGCAGAGGCCTGCTACATCAGATGATGCTGCAGCTGCTACACAAATATTACTTTATCATTACATACATTCAAAGAGGAATTGCCACTATCCCAATTCATAAATTTCTTCTTTATCTAACTTTGTTGAAAATACCACCTCAGCATGTAATTCTATTCTACCATAATGAATATGATAATAGCACATATCCCTAAGTGAAAGCTGCCTACTGAAACAGGTTAAAGAAACTCAGGCTCAGAGAAGGTAATTTACAGCAGTCTCCAATGAGTTAGAGCTGAGGCTGAACTGGAACTGACTCCAGGCCCTGGGCTGCTTCTGCTGAGTTATTCCTGTGACCCTGGGAAACGGAGGAAAAATAAACAAGGCTAAGAATAAGAATATTCAAATGGGCTAAGTCTGTTACACTCTTGAGTTATGCATACAAGGTTAGTCTGCTGGGACACTGAGGCAGCCCTGTAAACCTGGGAGACTAAAATGTTAAAAACATTTTGTGAATCCCTGTCAAAAGAAGTAAGGGCTGTACTGATGGGGGGCAGATTCTGATCTCATCCCTCCATGTCCTCTGCAGCTTTCCCTCACACCAAGGACCCATGTTGGGAGATCTATCGGGGCCCTGCACCAGAGTCCAAGAAAGAGACCAAAGCTGTCACTGACTTCATTCGAAGCCACTGAAAATCAATCAAGGCTTACCTTACCTTCCATTCCTACTCCCAGATGCTATTGCTTCCCTGTGGATATACATCAGAACTGCCACCTAACCATGAGGAACTGGTATGTAGGAAAAGCCTGTGGTTTATGCACTGACACCACCATTGACTTTCAGTCTGTTCATCATTAACAACCTGGGTTATCTTGAAAAAATTTCACATTTGAATACCAAAGAAGAGAACTAATGAAGTCTACCTTACAGTTAAAACCAAAACCTTAGGTTAATTTTTCATGTGATAAAAGTACATAGATAATACAATCTTTTGATATGATTCTAAGATAAAGCCAGTATGAAGAAAGGTCTAGGCTACCAGAGTAGAATTCCATTACTACACAGATGTTGCCTAGTTAAATATTTACATGGGTCATAACATAAAACCATACACAGCAAAAGCCTAAGACAATAGCAAAGACATCTGCTATTCCTGTCACGAGACACCAGATTTAAGGAGAGCAATTGTATCTTTATCCTTCTGATCAACTTGGAAATTACATTAATTCTTTTATTAACCAAGGAAAGAAATTTTGAATGATTGTGAAGCTTCTGCACTAAAAACACTCTCTCCCAAACTATGATCCGCTAAGCATTCTTTTCCTTTCTATGAAAATGAATTTGATCATGTTAGCTTGAAAAAAAAAAAAACTTCTGCGTATGAGGGATAAATATTTTTAATTGCTCTAGAAGAAGTAAAAGCTGTGATTCAAATACTGCTTCACAAATTTTTTTTTAAATTTTTTAGAGGTTACAATTGCCTTTCTGACTTGAGTCAACTGTTTTCAGCATTCAATTCTGAGTGGGAGCAAAGATTTGAACCAGTCATTAAAACCTTCTGTTTATATACAACAAATATACAAGCAATATGTGGCCCATAGAGCCATTTATTTAATCAATCTAGTTGAGAATCTGAACCCATGAGTTTTATTAATTTATGCAAAGGTACAGCAATGCAATTCAATCTACCCTTAGGAAAATGGTATTATGGATTAAGAAATACAAATATACAAAACAAACCATTTTGAGTAAAGTAAGTGTTCTTACACAGCAACGAAATTGATTAAGAAAAAAACTTACTTTTTGGTTATATACATTACACATGTAGACTAAACAAAATCTTCACTAGAGTACAAAAGCGTTAGTGACTATACTCCATTAAAATGAATTCCAATAATCATTCCCGTAGCACAAAACACTATTGTGTATTAAAGGTCATAAGCTGCCACTCAAGAAGAAAAACTCTAATTTAAACAGAAGTACTTTAAAAAGGAGTCAAGCACCTTTCTTCCCTTGGCATACTAAAATCATATGTGGAGAAAGACATATGGTGGTGTGGAACCTATGAAGACCAAGGAAGGAGGAACGTGGGAGAAACTGACTTTGAGAGAGACAAATATCTGAAGCCAAAAAAAAATCTGAGAGGAAAAAGAAAGAATATGTTTTTTTAGAAGGAAGGTCAGAAGTCAAAAGGAAGAAAAGGAGGGAGGGAGAGAGGAAAGAAGAGTGAGTATGAAGAAAGGGTAGAAACACGAGCTATGATATTACTGTACATAACTGATTTCACATTTAGAAGGCCTCATGATGACAATATGTATATCTTGCTGAAAATAAATTTCTCACTCAATCGTTTATTTTATTTTGATCTTCAAATGCCAAATAACCAGTAAAATTGACTTTTTTTAATCTCCAGTGAATTAATGGCATTCACATGGTATCCAGTTACCCCACTCCTACTTCCCTTTCTCTCCAGGCCAAAGTTGCAAAGATTGGCACTGATGTCCTATCAACTCAGTATGAACCCACTCCACACCTGTGGTCCAACAGCATCAACCATTTGTACGTTTTTCCTATTATTTATTGTGTCACTTTCCCTAATTCTCTTTTAGAGACATTAAAGAAAGTTATAGAATTTATAAGTTAGGATTAGAACATCTTGGAACTGCTAATTTAAACTTCAGTTTTAACAGGAGATTCTGAATTATACGTGAATCTAGGAGACAGATTCCACCCTTTGGGGGGGGGGATAAGATTTTTCTAGAAACAAATTATACTGAACTTTTTTTTTTTTTTTTTTTTTAAATAAATTTATTTATTTTATTTTTATTCATTTTATTTTTGGTTGCATTGTGTCTTCACTGTGCGCGGGCTTTCTCTAGTTGCGGCGAGCGGGGGCCACTCCTCGTTGTGGTGCATGGGTTTCTCACTGCAGTGGCTTCTCTTGTTGCGGAGCACAGGCTCTAGGCGCGCGGGCCTCAGTAGCCGCGGCACATGGGCTCAGCAATTGTGGCTCACGGGCTCCAGAGCGCAGGCTCAGCAGCTGTGGCACACGGGCCCAGTTGCTCCGTGGCATGTGGGATCTTCCTGGGCCAGGGATCGAACCCGTGTCCCCTGCATTGGCAGGCGGATTCCCAACCACTGTGCCACCAGGGAAGCCCTATACTGAACTTTTACAAGGCTACAAGGTCAACAGAAGTAATTACATCAAGACAAATTTACAGTTTAATTCTTTCATCATCCTATTCTCTACCACCACTACCACCACCATTTTATCCTCACAGGAACTAACAAGAATTAACTGAGGCAGAGTCAATTCTTTTTTTTTTTAACCATTTAACTCTGACTGGACTCTTTCTTCCTTGGCCTTGTCCCTATGCCAGCACAGTCTTTTCCCTAGCTCCTGGGGGGAAAACGGGTAGGCCAACAGTTCAGCCACTCTGCTCGTGTAAGGCCAGTCTCCTGTCCCTCTCACCAGCCCCTTCCTACTGTGTTCAACCGAAATCTATATGGTGGATTAAGAAAGGAGGTCACAAGGTCCTAGTTCTGCTGCTTTTGCTTTAGTGTCTCAGCACCACTTCTTAATCTTCACTCTTTTTAAACTTTGTCTTTGCATTTTTTAATTATTGACACAGACTCCTTACAAGTCAGGCACTGTCCTCAGCCCTTGATTTTCACAATCTCAGTTACTCCTCACAATGTTCCATGAGGTGTGCAGTACTCGCAACTAGCTTAACTGGGATTCAGTCCCAGGTTTTAACAAAACCGAGGTCCGAGATCTTGACCACTGCACAGACTGCTTTCCCATTTGGTTTTTGCAGCTAAAATAACTAGGGATTTCTATTTTCAAGCAATAGAAAGAAATTCATTTAGTTTTCACCAAAGACCATTAATTCAGACCCTGGGAAGTGAGACGATTTCTCCTCAGATCCCACTGATCTTAGTTTGGAAATTCTTTAGTAAAACTCGCCTTTTCTCCAAACTATTTCCAAGTTTAAGTTCTTAGGCCCAAACTTTACAGGAAATTCCAATGAAACTGCTTACAAAACCTTAACTTCCTAACAAAATTTAATTCCTCAAAAGCAAGGCTTACACTTCAGATCTCCTCTCAGATCATACAATATCTAGCACGGGGCATGGAACAATAGCAGAATTAATTCTCATAAACTTGGTCAAAGAAAATGGTGTCCTGACTTGTCCAAAAGGTGTGAATGTGGATTGAAACCACAACAAAATTAGACTTGATTTAGCCTGTATCACTCTCTAGAGCCAAGATACCCAACATTTTTAGCATGAAGACTGCTGTTTAACTTTTAAACATTTCATGGAACAACTCACCACCACCCAATACAAATGATTATTTCCATGATACTTTTAGAACATGTGGATTGAAAAAATAAGTATGTGCATCTGTGGATTCCAGGCAATAACTCTACCTGGCCATACCTCATAAACCACTTCCCTAATCCAAGCTGAGAGAATAAACTGTAACTAAAAGTCTACACCCTCAACAATTGCTATGGAATTTGAAAATGCTTTAGTCATCACAAACAACTTCTAGAGCCTATTTACTGGAGGTTCCTTTGGTGGAATTAGAAAAATGACTTAAAAAAACAGACAAGTTCCATTCCTAGAGAACATTCATCAGCAAGCACGTATCAACCAGTTGTGTGCTTTAAAGGGCAGAAGAGAAAGTACAGTGACACAGCCGATCACCAGCATCCAGACAGATCTGCTGCAACATAGCCAGGCCAGGGATTCATTACACATACAAGTGGATGACAACAAGATTTCAAAACAGATGATATACCCAGCTACATAGGTGGACAAAAGTAAGCAAAGTAAAGGACCAAAGGACAGACTAGGACACCAGTTTAAAATGGCAGCCTACTTAGTGGATATTGAGAAATAGCAGGGCCAGATAAGCCACCCAGATATGATGTAAGAGGAATTCCTATACATCATAAGGAGGAAGAACACACAGATTTTCTTGGCAGCAAAGAACAAAGGGTTCCAAACAGGAGAAAACTTTGCAAATGGCAGCTAGGGCATCAAAGGATTATTACTCTCACTTTCTCTCTCTCTCTCTCTCTCTCTCTCTCTATATATATTTTTATATATACATATATACACACACATATGCACGCATGTATATACATGATGTATATTTGCATATATATGCAAATTATGAGCATATTAGAGCTATGCATTTGCATTGAATCGCAATTATTTAACAAGCAAGAATTGATGGCGCACCCAGCTGACAGCCCAGCGCTTGGAGCTTTGAGAGACCGGTGAGAAGAGTGAAGACGCAATGACCGCTTTCAAAGAGTCACATCCTAACTGGGAGGAGGAGATCACCAAAGATAACATAGTTCCCTGCTATCATGTGTCACTTTCAATATGGGAGGGTAAAGAGGAATTACTATTCTATACAACTGTGTAGTAGTACTTTAAACTTTATATTATATTATAAGTTTTTTTTAAGCAATTCAGATTTAGAAAGAATTGTCTCTTCCACGTGGGGCTACAGCAGCTTGATAGATGTTCAAAACTTTTAGGAGTGACTGCTTTAATAAAGCACCTGATTAAATGTTAATCAAACACTCACAAGAAGCAGGCAGTAACAAAGCACTTGACTTGGGAAGAAAAGAAAATAGGAGCACCGCACAATTAAAGTTTAGTCATTCCCATATCCTAATTGTCATTTAACAAGTTCCAGGATTTGGGGGGAAGCATCTAACATTTACCAGTATTTCTCTCTCTTTGATTTGATGGAGACAGAAGAAAAGGACTGAGGGAGCATTTTTAAAACCCAAATTGTGGAGAGATCTCTGACCTCCAGAAAAATATGTTTGCAATTTGAACCTAATAAACAAATAAGTTAAAACCATAAAATTTGAAACCAGGAGGAAACCTAGGAAATGATCTAATTCGTGGTTCTCAAGCCTGACTTCCAACTAGCATTATCTGAGGAGGTTTTAAAATATGCAGATGATCAGGTCTTATCCCCAGAGATTCAGATTCCATTAGTCCCTGGTGGGGCCCAGGCACTTGAATTTTTTTAAAGTGGTCAAAGTGATTCTAAGATGAAACGAGGGTCGAGAACCACTGATAGAAGCTAAATCCCTCATTTATAGACTATGAAATTGAGATACAGAAAGATTTCATCACTTAGGGGCAGAATAGGGTCAAAAATCAGCATTCCAGACCAGAGTCAAATTGTATACCAACTATTTGGCCACGAAGCAGCGATGTTTAGATGGCACAAAAATTGATATTGAAAGATTGTGAAATACTTATATTTGCATATCAACAGCATAGCCAATCCTTTACCATCTTAGAAATAACTGAAGATAGTTCCTAGTTAGCAAGAATAGTTCACTGAATTGATAGGAATCAAGTAGCTTGTATCATTAATATCATCCATCTATGAGTCACACGATGAAATAAAAAGTTAATTTCAAAGTGCCTTTCTTGTTCCCTTCCCCACACATCAAAATTGCTAGCTCTGCTCTTGTTTCTCAACTCTGTACTGTTTTCTATACTCTTTACTACTCTACATTTTGAAAAGGAGAAAATCAAGACCCTGAATTTGTAGCTCAACACCCACTATCTATCCACGAAGACATTCAAGCTGAAATTATACTGAGGGCAACAGAAGTGCAAAGTAAATATTTCAGTTCATGCCCATGCATCTCTAGCTTCAGCTCTTGCTTCAAATAGAATTTCCACTCTTGTTGACATAAAAGTGCGTGTTAGTATGTTTAATGCCTATCAATAATATTTTTTTAAAAACATAGAAGTTAAGTCACCAGTGTCACTTTATGTGGATTTCTCTGGCATGAAACCAGAGTGTTAGGTCAGTTCAGTTTTACCTTGACTTGTTTTGACTGTATTACAGTCAGTTCCTTGCACTTAATGTGCCTTGAAAGGAGTAGGAAATTTTTTTCTTATTGTCAACATTTTAAGAAAATGTTAACAACAAAAAAAATTATCTTGTAGAACTCAATTAAGACTTTTTATTGAGAGGACTATAGATTGACATATGGTAGGTAGTAAGTACAATGGTTAGTCATGCAAACTCTGAAGACATGCAGCTTTAGTTTGATTCCTGACTCAACCACTTACTAGCTATGTATCTTTTTTTTTTAATTGACGTGTAGTTGATTTACAATATTATATTAGTTTCAGGTGTACAACATAGTGATTCAGTATTTTTGCAGATTATAGTTTATTTTAGGTTATTATAAGATAATGGCTATAATTCCCTGTGCTATACAGTATATCCTTGTCACCTATCTATTTTACACATCTAGCTATGTTGTCTTTGAGTAAATTGCTTAATCTCTCTGTGCCAAAACTTCCTCTTCTGTAAAACAGCAATTGGTACTTAAATCATAAGGTTGTGACAGGAATTAATGAAATGAGTTAGCATACATAAAGCACTTAGAAGGGTGCCTGGTGTTTAGCAAGTGATTGTTATTATATTCTATAAATATATACACATATTTTAGTGGGTACAGACGGAGATAAATAAAAGGCTAAGCAGCATGTTCAACAAATTAAGTTGTATAATAATATATTCTTACAAGTACAAGTCTTTCAGTGTTGTATTTATTTTATGTCTTAATATAGTTTTTGCTTGCAAATTTAAGGTTTTGAAGATACAGAAAGTGGTATCATAAAAGAAAATGTATTACACTCAATAACATCACACAATTATGAAAAATCACAAATTACATAAATTCTCAATCACCACTATTAATCTTAATGAGAAATTTCTCATAAAGTAAATTTTTCAAAATGAAATATCAATATTCTTTAACTCTTTGAAATTATAGCAGTTTACTTAACTGCAAATGGAGGGCTGGTACAGCTAGAAACTGGCCACATTTATTGAAATGTCTAGCACACTCTAAATCATCATGCAAGACACAATTCCTATTTACCCTACCTCCATTGCTAGAGAACTCATGTTCTTTTTTACTAATGAACTTAAACTCAACTCTTGCTAAAAATGGCAGCCTTCTTGATCACTAAAGCCAGTATATCTATCTCAGCTCACATGCTCCACAAACTCCCTGCAACATTGGACCTTGTTGATATACCTTCTTCTTGCCATTCCCTTGGCTTCCTTGACACCAAACTCACCTGGTTTGCCTCCTCCTCCTTCTTTTCCACTTTGTCTCTGCTGACTGCCTCTAAAAGCAGATATTTTCCCAAAAATAGGTATTATGCAGATATTCCACAAGGTTGTCTCTTCAGGCCCCTCCTCTTCCTTCTGCTTCTTTCTCATCAGGGAAGTACTCTCTATCCTCACAGGCTGGAGCCTGCATTTGCCACCTAGAGGCGCCGGGGTGGCCCAGCTAGGAAATCACCTTTCATCCATGCAGCAGTTACCTGCAGGGATCAGTGGGAGCCCAGCAGCACCAGGGGAACCAACTAGATGAAAACAGCAATGCAAAGGCTCTGAAAACTATACTGACACTGGAACCAGAAGTCACTAAAGAAGACCAGGGCCTGCATGCTAAACCTAAACAGGGTGACTGCCTGCTAAAGTAGATTTCCGTTAAAATTTAAGATTTAACATAATAGCCAAAGTGTCTAGGATACAATCAAAAATCCCTTATGCCAAAAATAAAGAAAAGCACAGCTCGAATGAGAAAAGACACTGACAGATGCCAACACTGAGATGATTTAGGTGTTGGAATTATCTGACAAGAATTTCAAAATTGTCATCATAAAAATGCTTCAACAAGCAATTACAGATAGCCTTGAAACAAATGATAATATAGAAAATCTCATCAGAGAAATGCAAGGTATAAAAAGGAAGCAAATGGAAATTATAGAACGGAAAAACACAGTAACTTAAATTTTAAAAACTCACTGGAGAGGATCAATAGCAGAATGAATATGATGGAGGGAAGAATCAGTTAACTTGAAGATAGAACAATAGAACTTATCCAGTCTGAAGAGAGAAAACAAATTGAAAACATATATAAACAAAGCCTAAGGGACCTGTGGCATAATAACAAATGATCAAACATTCATATCATCAAAGTCTCAGAAGGAGAGGAGAAAGAGAATAGTGCTGGAAAAAAATATTTGAAGAAATAAAGACTGAAATTTCCCAGATTTCCTAAAGACATAAACCAACATATTCAAGAAATCAAGTGTACCACAAACAGAATAAGTTCAAAGAAACTCACATCAAGCCACACCATACTTAAAGTTCTGAACACTAAAAACAAAGTAAAAACTCTTGGAAGCAACGAGAGAGAAACAATCTAGAGGGGGCAAAACAATTCAAATGACAGCAGATTCTCATTTGAAAACGTGGAAGGCCAAAAGGAAGGGATAACATTTTTCAAGTGCTAAAAGAACTATCAATCATTAATTCTATATTCAGCAAAAAATATCCTTCAGAAATGAAGAGGAAATAAAGATATTCTCAGACAAAGGAAAACTAAGAGAATTTGTCACCTACAGACCTACCCTTTATAAGGAAAGCTCTCCAAATAAAAAAGAAATGGTAACAGAGGCTTGAAACTGTGGAAAGGAAGGAAAAACAATAGATGAGGGAATGAATGAAAGAATAATGAATGGATGGGTGGATGAATGAAGGATAAATAGACTATCTTTCTCCACATGATGATTGAATCAAAAAGTATAATTCCATCTGATGTGATGTTTAATATATGTAGAGAAGTAATCAAGACAACTGTATTTTAAAAGTGGGAAGGGGAAAAAATCTAAATGCAAGTAGGATTTCTATATCTTACTTGACATGATAAAACACTGATACCAGTAGACTGTGATAAGTCATGTATGTATATTATAATACATAGAGCAACCACTAAGAAAACTATACAAACTGATATACTCAAAAACATTATTATAAATAAATCAAAATGGAATCCTAAAAATGTTCATGTAACCAACAATCAGGCAATAAAAGAGAAATGGAGGAATGAAAAACAGAGGGAACAAACAAAAATCAAATAGTAAGATGGCAGATTTAAGGTATATCAATAATTTACCTAAATATATTAATTAAAAGACAGAGATTGGCAGAGTGGATTAAGAAAAATATGATTCAACAATACACTGGCTACAAGAAACTCACTTCATATATAACATAGGTTGAAAGTGAAAGGCTGGGAAAAAGATACACCATGCAAACATTAATCAAAGGAGGAGTGGCTATATTAAACATCAGATAAAGTAAATTTCAGAACAAAGAAATTTACCAGAAACAAAGAGGAACATTAATGATAAAAGGATCAATCCACCAAGAAGACATAATAATCCTGAATGTGTGCAAGCCAGTTTCACCTGTGATGCTTCTGCCAATAATTTTCAAATCCATTTTCCCAGGCTCCTTCCTCCACGGCACAGTAAATCAGAGAAAGGTGGCAGCGACCCCTGGCTTTCATCAGCCTCCCCACCCTCCCAACTCACGTTTCAATGCAGGACTGAGGCTTCACATATCCTTCTGCATCAAACACTATGTATTTGGTAGGTGCTGTGCACAGGACTGAGGGGAAAAGGCACACAGAGACCGACTATTGCCTCAAGGACCCTGCACAAGCCCCGCCCATGGAGTCCCCCCTGCCTTCTCTCCCAGGGCTGGACATGACTCTTCCATTCTGCCAAGGCTGGACATCTGACCATACTCATCTGACTGCTCCGGCCCAAACAGCAACGCAGTGTTCTGCCACCAGTGCCCAGATCCCTAGCAGAAAGCACCCATCCCCTGTCTGACTGATGCTAAACATCTTTTTTCTTCCTTCCTTTACCCTTTCTTTTCCCCATCACTACTCTGAGTTCCTGTTTCTGTTAACATGTGGATTTTTTTCCAGCTACCCAGATTGAAATCTCAATCATTTTCATCAAATTCTGTGACTCTTCCATTCCAACGTTTCTTACATAGAGTCCCACCTATTCTATCCCCAGTGTGGTGACTCTACACTAGTCCAGGCTTTCACTTCACAGTACCTCCAAACTGGTCTCTTTCCAGTGCTGCCAAACAAAACATCTTTCCTTTTTTATTAGGTTTTCTGAGCTTTGCCCACAAACTCTTTTTTTTTTTAAATTAATTAATTTATTATTTATTTATTTATTTATTTATGGCTGTGTTGGGTCTTCGTTTCTGTGTGAGGGCTTTCTCCAGTTGCGGCAAGTGGGGGCCACTCCTCATCGCGGTGCACGGGCCTCTCACTGTCGCGGCCTCTCCCATTGCGATGCGCAGGCTCAGTAGTTGTGGCTCACGGGCTTAGTTGCTCCGCGGCATGTGGGATCTTCCCAGACCAGGGCTCGAACCCGTGTCCCCTGCATTGGCAGGCAGATTCTTAACCACTGCGCCACCAGGGAAGCCCTTGCCCACAAACTCTTACTGCTCCATTTTCCAGTCCAACTGTATCTCACTGGTCCCTAAAAATGCCTCCATGCTTTCCATCCTTGTAGTTCACTGGCCAGAATGCTTTTCTTCAATCTCCATCTGGAAAAATACTAGCCTTTCTTCAAGGCTCTCCCCAAATACAACCTCCATCATGAAGGTGGTATTTGAGCAGGTACTGAGCATGAAACGCCATCCTCCTCACCAAGCATAATTGCTTTCTTCCTTTAAATCTTCACAAGATACTGTACCTTTCCTATGGTACTTTTATATTCTGCCCTATCTCTATTGATTTACATAGTTGACTTCTCTCCCCTCAACTGTAAGTTCCAAAGACACCAGTAGCATCTTCTTCATCTTTGTACCCTTGCACCACCCACCCTCCACAGTGCCAAGTAAAGTGCACTGCGCATATTAAAGGTTTTAATAAATATTTGTTGAATAATTTTAAAGCCAACCCTGTCTCTCTCTACCAAAATATTCCTTCTCTCTTTCTTCATCACAGCTTTGAATTTTTCTTTCAAACCTAAAATGTTTGTATCAAACTCATTACTTCTCCTAAAACATAAGTAATTTTATGTACAAAAAAATTAGTTTTTCAATTATGTAAATCAAAATATACATAAATGCTTTTACAGTATTTGCATACACTTGTATAAGCCTTATACGTATATAACCTCTAGATGTTTATATTCTCAGTCTTTTTTTTTTTTTAATAATTTTTTTTTAAATTTATTTTTATTTATTTATGGCTGTGTTAGGTCTTCGTTTCTGTGCGAGGGCTCTCTCCAGTTGTGGCAAGCGGGGGCCACTCTTCATCGCGGTGCGCGGGCCTCTCACTATCGCGGCCTCTCCCGTTGCGGAGCACAGGCTCCAGACGCGCAGGCTCAGCAGTTGCGGCTCACGGGCCCAGCCGCTCCGCGTCATGTGGGATCCTCCCAGACCAGGGCACGAACCCGTGTCCCCTGCATTGGCAGGCAGACTCCCAACCACTGCACCACCAGGGAAGCCCTATTCTCAGTCTTTTTAACAAATAACATTCTTAGTAAAATTTCACAAAAATTGACATGGAAAAGTTGGATTAGGGGATTAAATATATCCTTAAAATAATTGATTTAAACTTTCTTGGTCTTTTAACTATAAAATAGTTTATCCTAGCAACATGAATGGAAAGAGACCTGAACTACTAAAAAGAATGTAATTTTGCATAGCTTGTATGTGTAGTTTTCCTTGGTGGGTTTTCAGTGACCAGTGACCCCTCCTCAGCTGGTCTCCTCAACTGCTTGCACTTGCTCAGACCACTCCATCTACGACAATGTGCACCCAGAAGACAAACTCAATTTAGACTCAAAATGATCCAAGCAAAATGTAATTTTGAAAATGCAGCACATATTTAAAACGTGTGATGGATTCCAAAGCCATGATTATTTTTTACTCGACACTATACTATGCAGACCACTACTCCCATTCCTTACTGCAATTAACTGTACATGAAATTATTTTAATTGCTAATTTTACACCAGTGAATTTCCATTTCAAGAAAAACATTAACATTTGTTTCTAATTAAATATTTATTGCTTATGTTTTACAGACCCGACATCAGGTTCTTCTTTAGACTGGGCTTACAACCTGGGCATCAAACACACATTTGCCTTCGAGCTCCGAGATAAAGGCAAATTTGGTTTTCTCCTTCCAGAATCTCAGATAAAGTCAGCTTGTAAAGAGACCATGCTAGCTGTCAAACTTATTGTCAAGTATATCCTCAAGCACACTTCCTAAAGAACTGCCCTCTGTTTGGAATAAGCCAGTTAATTCTTCCCGTGCCTTTCACTAGAAAGTCAATCTTTGCTTATCCCTAAAATGTGGTTTCCACATCACCTGAATAGGTCCTCTCTTGTTCACTTAAGTCCTATGTTATTTCTTTTTGCTTTTATTTACTCTCAATAGTATCTTAACAAATAGCCTTAGGTGAAAGTTTAACCAAGTTAAGTTAGAACCGAGCACAAAGTATTATTTTGAGTATTTTGAAAGGTGATATACAGTGGGTCACAGGAAGGAAATGAGAACCTTCACTTTCTCCAGAACCAGACTTTCACCATGTGGCTTCATCATTTCATGTGCCAGTATAATAAAAATAAAACATATTCCAAAATGCACCTTCTGTTTTTTATAAATTATGTTCTCTACATTCCTCTATTAGTATTAATAATCATGCATTAATGCTTCTTATGCATTCTGTTAATAAGAAAGAACATCTTCAATTTTTCAAAACATATTTTGCCTACATATTTTTTTTTAATACACGTAGACAATGTTTATATCCTCACACTAGCAAAAGGATGTTCTAGCAGGAAATAAAGTGATTTATTTAGAGATGAATCTCAGTGCTTTAAACAACCAATCCAGTTCTCACCAACATAATGTACATAAAAATCAAAATAGTTTAAACTGCCATAATCAGAGGAAATTACCTGCCAAAACACCTCTTGGCAGTTACAGACACAGCCAGAACATCTGGTCAGCTGTGAGCCCTGCCTAATAATGGATAGAAAAAAAGCCTGGAAATAAAGTTGAAAAGAGAAAGTCATGTCGACCAAGGGCAATCGGAGTAACTTATTACCTTTATACTGTCTATAATAATATAATAATATTAAGATAGTGTTACAAAATACCTTTTCCCTAACTTTATTCTTCAATATTTCATCATGTGACAACAGTGGCATCTACATTGTAAAATCCAGAACATAGATGCCTGACCAGAATTTGAGGGACAAGTAGAGAGTTCCTTGACTTCCTATAAACTTACTTCTCAGAACAATCTGGATAAAATTTTTGAGGATCTTAAAAGACCCTGAGAAAGCAGGTTAACAAATAATCTGGTACATTCCTCACGACTCCTTTAAGGGCCCATAAAAGAAAGAGTGCCATCAAATCTATAAGGTGATGGTATTTCTGATAGTTAGAAGGTAGGTAAAAGTTTCCCGTGCAGAATTGTCTAGGGGAAACCAATATAAACTAACAAAATTGCTTTACAGGTGGAGGAGGGAAAGGTGACAGAGGCAAGAAAGTAAAACATAAAACTCTGATTATGAGGTTAAACTGTCCCTTATAAAAAATATAATATCTATACCTAAATATTTAGCATTCAAAACTGGCTCAGAACCCAGGAACACAAATTTGTTCCATTAAACATGCCATATGGGAATTATACATTCATTCACACTTACTTACTCAACTGATAAAGGACTGGAAGAAATTGTAATCTTAAAATTTACATAAATATTTCTAATTCCATTAGGTCTTTAGGTGGCAGAGGTAAAAGAGATAATCCCAATTATTGAATATCATCCAGTGTTCACCTAGTTTATAAAAGACACAAAAGTTCTACTCACCATTTTATTTGAGCCTTTATGTAGCTTAATATTTCTTTTCTCAATCAGAGAGAAAGCATTCGAGGGACTAAAAATCAAAAATCCTAACAAGATCATTCCTTATCCTAACTGAATACCTTCTGCATGACTTCTCAGGGTATTTCGCTTGACCTCATATGAATTATGAAAATAAACATGTGAAGAAAAATATCTATCAGTATATTAAAATTTTAAAACTATAAAACTTCATTTTATTTATGGAAAAGTTTAAGTAGTCAGTGCTTGATTCTTCCCTTGTCATTTCTCATTTCTCATTAAAATGACTTGGTGCCCAAGTTACAAGTAGTGCTGTCTCTTAAAATATTCTTGACAATGTCTCACAAAAAAAATCTTCTAAGTCATCATTCCTCTTCTAGTTTTCATACCACCAAATTCACTCAAGAAACATTGTTTCATATTTTGAAAATTTTTATGGCCATGATCTAGTAGCTGAGACATAGACCTCTATTATATGAGAAAATGAAACATCTTACTGATTACTTTTAGCAATGCAAATAAATTTGAGTTTCCAATGGGCATTATGATTCCAAACTGATTTTAAAATGTCATATCAGAAGTACCCTCCCCACACCCTACACATCAGATACGTTCTATAACTACATAAGTGCTCACTGGCTAAGTAAACATTAGGCTTATTGACAAGAGTTTCTGTTTCTCATTTAAAACAAACATTTATGCCTGATTTTCTTTAGATGAAAAAACAAACAAGTAATTCCCAGAGAAACGTGCAAGAAATCACTGAAAATACTCAAGTTCTCTCTATTCTCAGGTTCTACCAACTTGTTCTCACAAAGTGTTTAAATTATTTTGGTCATTTCAAATAGATGAATGTTGGGCTTTTGTGGACATGGGAAAAGATCAAAGACAGAGAACTTCTAACCTTTTACCTTTAACGTAGAAAATGTAAATGGGAGTTTTTCTAAAAGAGAACGTGCATTGGTTCCAAAAACCTACAATGAAATATGGTAGTATTAAATTGATGTTGATTTCCCAGGACACAAATTATAAGAAGCAGTAGCAGAAAGCAACCTGAGTTGAACACTCATTTATATGAAGCAATGGCACCTAGAAACTGTGCCCAAGCTTATAAACTTCTAGTTGTCCCCTAAAATCTATTCTCCCCTCTTCCCTAGTAATAGGCCTCCCAATTTTGAACTGGGCACATGGCCACTCAAATAAAGGCTCAATTTCCAAACTTCCCTTTCAAACAGAGGTGGTTCTTGGACTGTTCTGGCCAGTGAGTTGCAAGAGGAAACACCATGTGGTAAAGTCTAGAAAGCTAACTTCATAGACCTCTGGCATATACACTTTGGTTCTTCCTTTCTGTTCTTTTCTCTTTCTTTTGGCTGGAATACAACTGTGATGACTGAGACTGAGCAATCAGCTTGGACCATAAAATGTTCTTGAGAACTGAAGTTAAAAATATGATAGTAGGCGCTATCATAACAGTTCCAGATGTGATCTGGATGAAAATCCCCAGAGGGTGTTATACAAAATCACAGGACTAGAAATCAGGAGGTTGGGTTAGACTCCTGAATCCACTGAATGATATTCAGCAAGACACAATCACCCTTTGCCTGCCCTCCTTATCTCCTAGATTTTTGTTAGGATTTGAGATAATAGATGTTCAACAAGGTAAGCTACTTATTTCCATTTTGTCTATATTTGAGACAAAGAACACTTATCCTAAACAGAGTTGGCTCAGGTGGTTCCTAATTGAGGTAGGTGTCAGGTGGTACAGAAACATGGCACCATTGCTGCCCTCAGGTGTGGTTTTCCCCCCAGGGCTCTGCTATAATGAGGTACAAAGGGATGTGTGCATATGATATTTCCCTGCATGCAAAGTTTTCATCAGATTGTTACAATCTAAGGGTTACTGATGCTCAAAAGTTTACAAGCACAACTGAAAACAAAATCCAACATAATCTGAAAAATATCTGCACACATAAAAATGAACTCCAACCCAGGGAACTCAGAGTTTGTAGAGAAGTTTGCTTCTTTTTTGTTGTTGTTTATTAATATTGATTGTTTTCTTTGTTTTTTTAACAACATTCAGAAGAAATACATAAAATGTCTACTAGATAGCTGGAAAATATAAAACATTTCCAATTATCAAAAACAAGTAAATTAGACGTCCTAAAATTTTATAAAATAATTAAAGCATGACAACGTATTTGTTATAGTATGTGGCCTGAACGTTTCCCTGCTCTATAGTGTCACCTACAGTTTCCCCAGTCGTTCTGACCCTGAGCTGGTGCTTGTCCAAATGTAGTATATGGAGAGTGACATCACCAAGATGGCCAAATAAGGTGTCCCTCACTAATATCTCCCCCTCAACAACAACAATTTGGCATCCATCCATGGACAAAGGTGCCTCTGTGGGAGCAACAGAATCCAGCCCCATATGCCAAGGGTAATAGACATACAGACCTCAACCCTGGCTGTGGACCCTGAAGTGGCCCATGAACTGGCTCTAGCCCCTCTTGGCCACAGTCTGGAAGCCCCTGGAGAATACTGACTTAAACAATCAGCCTTGGACTTCCCTGGTGGCACAGTGGTTAAGAATCCACCTGCCAAGGCAGGGGACACGGGTTTGAGCCCTGGTCTGGGAAGATCCTACATGCCACAGAGCAACTAAGCCCATGCACCACAACTACTGAGCCTATGCTCTAGAGCCCGCAAGCCACAACTACTGAGCCCATGTGCCACTACTACTGAAGCCCGTGCACCTAGAGCCCATGCTCCGCAACAAGAGAAGCCACCACAATGAGAAGCCCGCACACCACAATGAAGAGTAGCCCCTGCTCGCTGTGACTACAGAAAGCCTGCGAGCGGCAACGAAGACCCAATGCAGCCAAAAATAAATAAATAAATAAATTTATTTTAAAAAATCAGCCTCTTACTTTGTGAAAGTCCAGGAGTTCAGTGGAGAAGTTCTAGCCATTGCACCACTGGAGAAAAAAAATCCAAGACTGGACACATTGGAGAGGGTAAGAGGAATAGTTTGACTTTACCCTCATCACCTCTCTCTCAAGGGGGCACAACTCAGCCTAAGAGAGCCCTTCTTGGCCTGCAACTTCTCCCACGGAGGAAAAGGAGAGCATGTGAGTGAGCACCTGGCTTCCCCAGCTATGTGGGACACTACTGAAGAGGCCCATTTCTCTCTCATCTCATTCAGAGTACTGAGTCATGAGCTGCCTGACTGTGAGCAGTGAGCAGCTGGGAGAACAGGAGCCAGGGCTTGGAACGTATCAAAGGGACATGAATGATACTAACCATATCACAGATTCCATCATAGAGACCTGCCTAAGAGTCACTGGGATGCCCTGCCTGCAGATCCCCCCAAGCAGCACAGTCACTCCGAGCTCTTCACAAACACACACACACACACACACACACACACACACACATACCCACACCCCATGGCCGGCTCCCTGTGTGTGCTTCCAATAGTTGTGAGAGCAACCTTTGGCAGACAGATAGTGAGCACATACTCAAAGCAGGCCTGAATCTGTGGGCCAAAGAGAAACCACAAACTTGAACTTTTAGCACTTCCCCTGGGAAAGTAAAAAGGAGGCTGTCAGCACCCAGCCTGGTATATTGCAGGATCAAGAGAAAGCATACAGGCTTAAGAATTCTGCCACAAGATGAAGTAAAAAGTGTGGGGCCAGCATATCTACAGAAAGTCTGAGAAAGCCTCAGGATTTCTAGCACAGCTGAAGGAAGGTTATTTTTCTCCTACTGTCAGTCAGTAAGGACTGGAGGAAATGACTGCTACTTCAAATGTGAAGACAGCAACACAAAACTACAAGGAACATGGGAAATCAAGGAAACATGACACCACCAAAGGAAAACAATAATATTCCAATAACTCACCCCAAAGACATAGAGATCTGCAATTTACCTGATAAAGAATTCAAAACAGCTGTTTAAAGGAAGCTCAATAAGCTACAAGAAAACACAGAAAAATAATACAATGAAATTAGGAAAACAATATATACAAAAAATGAGAAGTTTAATAGAGACAGAAATTGTAAGAAAAAAAAAAAAAAAAAAGAACCCAACAGAAATTCTGGAGCTGAAGAATACAATGAATGAAATGAAAAAAATGCAATAGACAGCATCAACATCAGAACGGATCAAGCAGGAGAAAGAACCTGTAAAGTAGAAGACAAGAACTTTGAAATTATCCAGCCAGAGAAGAATTAAGACAAGAAAATGAATGCCTACATGAATTATGAAATACCATCAAGAGAAGAAATCTGCAAATTACAGAGTCACAGAAGGAGAAGAGTGGGAGAAAGAGGCAGAAAGCTTATTTAAAGAAATAATGGCTGAAAACTTTGAAATCTGGGGAGAGATTTGCTCACCCAAGTTCATGAAGCTCACAGGTCCCCAAACAAATTCAACTGAAAAAGATCTTCTCCAAGACACATTATATTGATAATAAAACTGTCAAATATCAAAGACAAACATAGAATCTTAAAAGCAGCAACAGGAAAGAAGCTTGTAATTTACAAGGGAATCCCCATAAGTCTATTAGTGAATTTCTTCCCAGGAAACTTACAGTCCGGGAGAGATCAGAATGATATATTCAATGTGCTGAAAGAAAAAAACTGCCAACCACACATACTTTGTCCAGAGAAGTTTTCCTTCAGAAATGAAGGAGAGATAAAGACTTTCCCAGACAAACAAAAGCTGAGGGAGTTCATCACCACTAGACTTGACTTACAAGAAATGGTGAAAGGAATTTTTCAAGTTGAAATAAAAGAAAACTATTAGTGACATGAAAACATATGAAAATATACAACACACTGACAAAGGTAAGTATATAGTCAAATTCATAATACTCTCTCTAATTGGTGGCATATTAACCTACTTAACTCTAGTAAAAAAAGATTAACGGACAAAAGTATTAAAAATAACTATAGCTACAATAATTTATTAATAAATACACAATATAAAAGAGGTAAATTTTGACATCAAAAACATAAAATGTGGGGAATAAAAGGGTAGAGTTTTTGTATGCAACTGAAGTTAAGTTGTCATCAATGTAAAACAGACTGTAAGGTAGTTTATGTAAGCCTCATGGTAACCACAAAGCAAAAACCTACAGTAGATACACAAAGGATAAAGAAAAGGGAATTAAACCATACCACTATGGAAAATCATCAATTCACAAAGGAAGACAGAGAGAAAAAAGGAACAAGGGAAGTACAACACAGCCAGAAAATAATAACTTGGCATTGTAAGCACTTACCTATTAATAATTACTCTAAATGTAAATGAGTTAAATTCTACAATCAAAAGACAGAATGGATAATAAACCAAGACCCAACTACATGCTTCCTATAAGAGACTCATTTCAGCTTTAAGATCACCCACAGGTTCAAAGTGAAGGAACAGAAAAAGATATTCCATGCAGATGGAAACCATTTAACTCAAAATGGATTAAAGATCGAAACATAAGACCTAAAACCATAAAACTCCTAGAAGAAAACTTAGAGAAGAGGCTTCTTGACATTGGTCTTGGCAATGATTTTTGGGATATGACACCAAAAACACAAACAATAAAAGCAAAAATAAATAAGTGGGACTACATCAAACTAAAAAGCTTCTGCACAGCAAAAGAAACAATCAACAAAATGAAAAGGCAACCGATGGAAATGGAGAAAATATTTGCAAACCATCTATCTGATAATGGGTTAATATCCAAAATATATAAGGAATTACACAACTCAATAGCAAAAAACCAAAAACAAAAAAACCTCAAAAAATCGAATTAAAAAATGGGTAGAGAACCTGAATAGACATTTCCAAAGAAGACATACAAATGGCCAACAGGTACATGAAAAAATGCTTAGCATCATTAATCATCAAGGGAAATGCAAATCAAAACCACAATGAGATATCACGTCACACCTGTTAGAATGGCCATTACTAAAAAGACAAGAGATAACAAGTGTTGGCGAGGATGTGAATAAAAGGGAACCCTTGGGCATCGTTGGTAGGAATGTAATCAGTACAGCGACTATGGAAAGCAGTACGGAGGCTCCTCACTGTATTAAAAATAGAACTACCATATGATCCCCCTTCTCTGTACATATCCAAAGAAAAAGAAATCAGGATCTCAAAGAGATATCTGCACTCCCATGTTCATTGCAGCATTATTCACAGTAGCCAAGAAATGGAAACAACCTAAGCATCCAGCAATAGATGAATGGATAAAGAAGAATATTATTCATCCATGAGAAAGAAGGAAATCCTGACATTTGTAACAACATGGATGGTCCTTGAGGGCATTATGCTAAGTGAAATGAAGTCAGATAGAGAAAGACAAATACTGTATATCACTTATATGGGGAATATAAAAAGCCAGACTCATAGAAACAGAGTAGAATAGTGAGAGGTTGCCAGCCACTGGGAGTTGGGGGAACGGGGAAATACTGGTCAAAGAATACAAACTTCCAGCTATAATATGAATAATTTCTAGGGATCTAATGTACAGCATGGTGACTACAGTTAACAATATTATATCACATACTTGAAAGTTGCTAAGAAAGTAAATCTTAAATGTTCTCATCACAAAGAAAACACATAATTATGTGAGGTGATGAAGGTGTTAACTAACCTATTGTGGTAGTCATTTCAAATCAGCAGGTTGTACACCTTAAACTTACACAGTGTTATGTCAATTATATCTCAATAAAACTAGGGGGAGAAAAAGAAAAAATATTTGGCCCTTACAGATGCTGTAATATTTTTAACTGCACATGTTACAATATTGAGACAACTTTACAAACTTACCCTCAAAAAAAAAAATAATAACCCATTGAAATGGGAGAAGAAGTAGTATTCTACCACTCAGGGAAGAGAGAACTTATAGAGAATTATAGGAAGTTCAGATTACCTCTGGTGGCAGAGGACACCTCCTTTTCATTCAACTAGTGACAAAGAGAAAATTATTAGTGAAAGTCAAATCAGGAGTAACAAATATATTCGACCTTCTAAATTAGAAGGTTTTATTATGTAAAATCACAGCAAAAACAACAAAATTTACTAAATAGTACAACTAATGAATACATGGCAATTTTTCAGACTATCCTTTATACTTCTTTCTCCTTTCAACATAATGGTATTTCATGATTAAAATACCGAGCCATCTTTCTATAATGAGTAGAAATGAGTCATAATAGTATCTTGAAAATTTCGGCAGCATATAGGCTACTGTCAGAAATTCCTTAGGCAAAGCTTTTGGGACACTCTCTTGCATTTCATTGTCACAAAATCCATTATACCAGGACAGATCTCAGCCTGCCTGAGTAGCATCTATCTGAGGGTTATAATTTTGTCATAAAAATTTACTCTCACATGAACTTAGCATAAAAGGTCTCCGTCCAGAAAATAGGAATTGAAATGGATGTATTATCACTTGAACTGCTTTTTTGCTCACTTATCCTTCAATTACAAGCCTTAAGTTCACTGGTGTCAAGAGAGGTTAAACCAGCAAAATGTAAAACAATTTTTGAAATATGTGAGGGAAATTTGACACTTAATGTTCCAAATGCATTATTATTGCCATGGTATCACTGAAATGTGCTATTGATTCATTTTACATCGTGGATTAGAGACTTAAAAGACTATTCATGAAACAAAGAAAAAAAATCCATATGTATCATTTCATATATAAAAGAAATTGTAAGAACACTGGTTTCTCTTCTCATTTAAAAAGTCTCCAATTTTTTTTTTTAATCTCTGCTTTGCAAAACAAATTTTAAGAGGTAATCAAATTTAATGGGACAAAGAGAGGGGAGGTGAGAAGGAAAAATTTGGGGAATTGTAATCATAATGGCAGTAATGATCATATGAAAAGTAACATTTGCATAGCACTGGATAATTTAAAAATTACCCTCACTTGCATGTCTGTATTTGATCACAACAACTCTGAGACTGAGTTGGGGGGGAGACTAGTATTATCTCCACTTTATGTATTAGAAACCATGGCTCTTAAGTAACTTGCATATATAAAGTTGCAACTTGAAACTAGACCTTCACACTTAAAAATTCAAATTCTTTTCCTTACACCACACTGTCCAATGGTCATCACTTTCCTAGAAGGAGAGAGCAAAAGAGGTTATCTAATTTGTGAGTCATCAATTTAGGTTCTAATTCTCCAACCCTGCCAAAGGTATCAATATATCTTCTTAACAACTCATCAGACACTCTTCTAAATGGTTTAGACTTGAACATGTATTGGAATCACCTGGGAAGCTTACAAAAGTACAGATTGCTGGGCCCCTTCCCCAGAGTTTCTGAAACATTAGATCTGGGGTGGAGCACAATAATTTTCACTTTTTTTTTTTTTTCTTATAAATTTGTTTATTTATTTATTTATTTTTGGCTGTGTTGGGTCTTCGTTTCTGTGCAAGAGCTTTCTCTAGTTGTGGCAAGCAGGGGCCACTCTTCATCACGGTGCGCGGGCCTCTCACTGTCGCAGCCTCTATTGTTGTGGGGCACAGGCTCCAGACGCGCAGGCTCAGTAGTTGTGGCTCACGGGCTTAGTTGCTCCGCGGCATGTGGGGTCTTCCCCGACCAGAGCTCGAACCCGTGTCCCCTGCATTGGCAGGCAGATTCTCAACCACTGCACCACCAGGGAAGCCCCAATAATTTTCACTTTTAACAAGTTTTCAGATAATGCTGATGCTGCTGGTCCAGGAATCACACTCTGAGAAACACTGATATAGAATAATTCTAAATGTTCTAAAATAAAAATAACTATTTTTCAATGATTGTTTTTCTCAATAATTATGGTGATCTTTATTGAAGTGTGCAGTTTATTTTCAAAATTAATTTACTCATAGGTTTTATCTTCAATTAAAATTGTAGACAAATCAAATAGATGAAATGGGGATAATATTTCCATTTCAATTTCTATCTTTCCATAAAAATGTTTGTAAATAAGTATTTGAACAAAGATTTACACACTTCAAATCCATTACACATTAAAACAGTTTAAAATATACATAAATAAATAAGAAAGGGTCCCTCCTTTGAAATTCTGTTGATTCTACAGATTTTAACTGGCATTAATTTATTTTTTACTATTTATATTTATATCTTATATTTTTATTTATCAATATATTGAATTTTTAAATGTTTCAAGTTTTTAAGTTAAAGTCATATCCAAAACCATTTTTAGAACATAAAAATAAGACTTCTGCCAAGGCCCAGGTTCACTATGGCTATATCCAACTGAGGAAACTCTGGTTTGGTTTGGACTAAAAAATCCTTCAGCAATGAGCAATAGCTTTCTTAATAGTAAAACTGAGCAAATTCTATGAGAAGTATCTGCAGGAGTCTTTCTGGAGTTAACAGCATTTGTTTCAGTGAAGACTAAGGGGAGGATTCCAGCTGATATGGTTCTTTGGCTGTCACATAAAAAGCTCAGACAGGGTGATGGGATAATCTGAGGACTTTCTTATGTTCTGGCATCCCTTGATGTTGCCACTGGACAAAGCTCAATTGAATCTGCTGCAATTAATCTTTTTCAAAGACAGAGAAATGAAGAAAAGGTAAAGAACACATGTCTAGTCATTTTTGCAGAAGACTAGGAAAAAAGGGTCAGGAAGAAAAAAGTAATAAAATCAGATTCTTCCCTAGCCACTTCCCCGAACACCCACCTTCTCCAAGAATTATTTAAATATTCTGCCTCTAAGCTTCATCTTAACCCAACTGTCCATTTCCTTTGGTCTACAAAAAGCAAGGTTTTGAGATGAGTCAACTTTCCTCAGACTGTGGATCAGGGTAGCCTCATGATTCTGGTGTGTCTAGTATATTCCTATTTACTCCTTACTGATTTTTTAATTAAAATAACATTGTGGAAGTTAAAGATTTTTTTATTCCCTTATCTTATTCTAAACCAAACATGCTTCTGATATACATTTTGAAAGACTAATAATACAGGAACAACATTTGAATGTACAACAGATGTAAAGGAACACACAAGGACTCTGAAGTCACTCAAAGGCAGGTCTGAAGAGAGGCTTCACCACTTACTAGCTATGGTCCATCTGTGAAATTCAAGTAATGCTACCTATGTCACGAGGTTACTGTGAAAATTTTAAAATAACTATATAAAACATAAGGGTGACCAATTGCTCTAGTTTGCTCAGAAGTGAAAGGTTTCCCAGGATATGAGCCTTTCAGTGCTAAAACCAAGACAGTCCTGGGAAAACTGGGACAGTTGGTCACTGACTTCTACTGAAATGCTTCTCAAGCAAAAATAAACATTAGGACGCCTCCCCTTCCAATTCTTGAGAAACTACTTCACCAGATAAAATATATATCAATATTTATTAGTAGTTATCATTTTGTTATTAGAGGTTAAATACTTTACATGAATTATACCAGTTATTCTTTAAATGAACCCTTAGAGCTAAATGCCATTTGAATCACTCCCATTTTGACAGATGCCAAAATGGAGGCACAGAGCAGCGGAATGCCCTACTCAAGGTCACAGAGCTAATAAGTGGAACAACAGGCATTCAACTTCTAGCAGTTAAAATTTAAGATGTGCACACTGAACTCCTTCTACTCTGCATCACCTGGGAGCCTGATAGAAATGCAGACTCTCAGCACCACACCTACCCCAGACTAACTGACCCACAATCTGTACTAAAACACTATGCTACAGTGCCTGAGATGTTTACAGCTGGAAAGAATTTTAAATTGTGAGCTTTAGATAACATGAGCAAATTCTGAGACCATGCCCCTAATTTGAGAGGTCACAAATCAGAAGCCTAGAATTTCTAAAAGCCCCACAGAGACTTAGTGAAGTAAACTAAAGTTGAACTAAAGTAGAACTTCCATCTCTGGAAGTAGACAAAAATACTAAGCACCCTTGAAACTGAAATAAACCCAAGCAGTGCTTTCTTAAAGCACAGGTTTGAGGGGGTTTCCCTGAAAATACACCTACTCTGAACATGACCAAAACTATACCTTTCTTCTAATGCAAATGCATCAGGAAGTGTGGAGAGCAGAGACCAAAACATCAAAGCATTTTGAAAAGAAACTTTGAGCTGATCTACTTTTTGTGCAGTGCAAGTTCTTGGCTTTCACATAAAACTGAAAATAGGAAGGAAATTAATAATTAGGAGACTTGCTTACGTTTAGCATGGATTTAGAGTTTTGAATACAAATATAAATTAAGTATTGATAGCCTCATCCACCAGAGGGCAGACAGCAGAAGCAAGAAGAACTACAATCCTGTAGCCTGTGGAATAAAAAACACATTCACAGAAAGACAAACAAGATGAAAAGGCAGAGGGCTATGTACCGGATGAAGGAACAAGATAAAACCCCAGAAAAACAACTAAATGAAGTGGAGAAAGGCAACCTTCCAGAAAAAGAATTCAGAATAATGATAGCGAAGAAGATCCAGGACCTCGGAAAAAGAATGGAGGCAAAGATGCAAGAAATGTTTAACAAAGACCTAGAAGAATTAAAGAACAAACAAACAGAGATGAATAATACAATAGCTGAAATGAAAACTACACTAGAAGGAATCAATAGCAGAATAACTGAGGCAGAAGAACGGATAAGTGACCTGTAAGACAGAAAGATGGAAATCACTGCCATGGAACAGAATAAAGATAAAAGAATGAAAAGAAATGAAGACAGCCTAAGAGACCTCTGGGACAACATTAAACACAACAACATTTGCATTATAGGGGTCCCAGAAGGAGAAGAGAGAAAGGACCCGAGAAAATATTTGAAGAGATCATAGCCAAAAACTTCCCTAACATGGAAAAGGAAATAGCCACCCAAGTCCAGGAAGCGCAGAGAGTCCCATACAGGATAAACCCAAGGAGAAACATGCCAAGACACACAGTAATCAAATTGGCAAAAATTAAAGATAAAGAAAAATTATTGAAAGCAGCAGAGGATAAATGACAAATAACATACAAGGGAACTCCAAGGAGGTTAACAGCTGATTTCTCAGCAGAAACTCTACAAGCCAGAAGGGAGTGGCATGATAAACTTAAAGTGATGAAAGGGAAGAACCTACAACCAAGATTACTCTACCTGGCAAGGATCTCATTCAGATTCGATGGAGAAATCAAAAGCTTTACAGACAAAAAAAGCTAAGAGAATTCAGCACCACCAAACCAGCTCTACAACAAATGCTAAAGGAACTTCTCTAAGTGGGAAACACAAGACAAGGAAAGGACCTACAAAAACAAACCCAAAACAATTAAGAAAATGGTCATAGGAACATACATATTGATAATTACCTTAAACGTGAATGGATTAAATGCTCCAACCAAAAGACACAGGCTCGCTGAATGAATACAAAAACAAGACCCATATTTATGCTGTCTACAACAGACCCACTTCAGACCTAGGGACATGTACAGACTAAAAGTGAGGGGTTGGAAAAAGCTATGCCATGCAACTGGAAATCAAAAAAAAGCTGGAGTAGCAATACTCATATCAGATAAAATAGATTTTAAAATAAAGAATGTTACAAGAGACAAGGAAGGACACTACAAAATGATCAAGGGATCAACCCAAGAAGAAGATATAACAATTATAAATACATATGCACCCAATATAGGAGCACCTCAATACATAAGGCAACTGCTAACAGCTATAAAAGAGGAAATCGACAGTAACACAGTAATAGTGGGGGACTTTAACACCTCACTTACACCAATGGACAGATCATCCAGACAGAAAATTAATAAGGAAACAGAAGCTTTAAATGACACAATAGACCAGATAGATTTAACTGATATTTATAGGACATCCCATCCAAAAACAGCAGATTACACTTTCTTCTCAAGTGCGCACGGAACATTCTCCAGGATAAATCACATCTTGGGTCACAAATCAAGCCTCAGTAAATTTAAGAAAACTGAAATCATATCAAGCATCTTTTTTGACCACAACACTATGAGATTAGAAATCAATTACAGGGGAAAAAACACGTAAAAAACACTAACATGGAGGCTAAACAATACGTTACTAAATAACCAAGAGATCACTGAAGAAATCAAAGATCAAAGAAAGAAATGAAAGAAACCAAAAGATACCTAGAGACAAATGACAATGAAAACACGATGATCCAAAACCTATGGGGATGCAGCAAAAGCAGTTTTAAGAGGGAAGTTTATAGCTATACAAGCCTACCTCAAGAAACAACAAAAATCTCAAATAAACAATCTAACCTTACACCTAAAGGAACTAGAGAAAGAAGAACAAACAAAACCCAAAGTCAGCAGAAGGAAAGAAGTCATAAAGATCAGAGCAGAAATAAATGAAATAGAAACAAAAAAAACAATAGCAAAGATCAATAAAACTAAAAGCTAGTTCTTTGAGAAGATAAACAAAATTGATAACCCATTAGCCAGACTCATCAAGAAAAAGACAGAGAGGACTCAAATCAATAAAACTAGACATGAAAAAGGAGAAGTTACAACAGACACCACAGAAATACAAAGCATCCTAAGAGATTACTACAAGCAACTCTATGCCAATAAAATGGACAACCTGGAGGAAATGGACAAATTCTTAGAAAGGTATAACCTTCCAAGACTGAACCAGGAAGAAACAGAAAATATGAACAGACCAATCACAAGTAATGAAATTGAAACTGTGATTAAAAATCTTCCAACAAACAAAAGTCCAGGACCAGATCAGATGACTTCACAGGTGAATTCTATCAAACATTTAGAGAAGAGCTAATAACACCCATGCTTCTCACACTCTTCCAAGAAATTGCAGAGAAAGGAACACTCCCAAACTCAGTCTATGAGGCCACCATCCCCATGACACCAAAACCAGACAAAGATACTACAAAAAAAGAAAATTACAGACCAATATCACTGATGAATATAGATGCAAAAATCCTCAACAAAATACTAGTGAACAGAATCTGACAACACATTAAAAGGATCATACACCATGAACAAGTGGGATTTATCCCAGGGATGCAAGGATTCTTTAATATATGCAAATCAATGTGATACATCATATTAACAGACTGAAGAATAAAAACCATATGATCATCTTAATAGACACAGAAAAAGCTTTTGACAAAATTCAACACCCATTTATGATAAAAACTCTCCAGAAAGTGGGTACAGAGGGAACCTACCTCAACATAATAAAGGCCATATATGACAAACCCACAGCAAACATCATTCTCAATGGTGAAAAACTGAAGGCATTTCCTCTAAGATCAGGAACAAGACAAGGATGTCCATTTTTGCCACTATTATTCAACATAGTTTTGGAAGTCCTAGCCACGGCAATCAGAGAAGAAAAAGAAATAAAAGGAATACAACTTGGAAAAGAAGAAGTAAAACTGTCACTGTTTGCAGATGACATGATACTATACATAGAGAATCCTATAGATGCCACCAGAAAACTACTAGAGCCAATCAATGAATTTGGTAAAGTTGCAGGATACAAAATTAATGCACAGAAATGTCTTGCATTCCTACACACTAATGATGAAAAATCTGAAAGAGAAGTTAAGGAAACACTCCCATTTACCACTGCAACAAAAAGAATAAAATACCTAGGAATAAACCTACCTAAGGAGGTAAAAGACCTGTATGCAGAAAACTATAAGACACTGCTGAAAGAAATTAAAGATGATACCAACAGATGGAGAGATATACCATGTTCTTGGATTGAAAGAATCAATAGTGTGAAAATGACTATACTACTCAAAGCAATCTACAGATTCAATGCAATCCCTATCAAAATACCAGTGGCATTTTTTACAGAACTAGAAGAAAAAATCTTAAAATTTGTATGGAGACACAAAAGACCCCGAATAGCCAAAGCAGTCTTGAGGGAAAAAAATGGAGCTGGAGGAATCAGACTCCCTGACTTCAGACTATACTACAAAGCTACAGTAATCAAGACAGTATGGTACTGGCACAAAAACAGAAATATAGATCAATGGAACAGGATAGAAAGCCCAGAGATAAACCCACGCACCTATGGTCAACTAATCTATGACAAAGGAGACAAGGATATACAATGGAGAAAAGACAGTCTCTTCAATACGTGGTGCTGGGAAAACTGGACAGCTACATGGAAAAGAATGAAATTAGAACACTCCCTAACACCATACACAAAAATAAACTCAAAATGGATTACAGACCTAAATGTAAGACCGGACACTATAAAACTCTTAGAGGAAAACATAGGCAGAACACTCTTTGACACAAATCACAGCAAGATCTTTTTTGATCCACCTCCTAGAGTAATGGAAATAAAAACCAAAATAAACAAATGGGACCTAATGAAACTTCAAAGCTTTTGCAAAGCAAAGGAAACTACAAACAAGACAAAAAGACAACCCTCAGAATGGGAGAAAATACTTGCAAACAAATCAACAGACCAGGAATTAATCTCCAAAATATATAAACAGCTCATGCAGCTCAATATTAAAACAACAAACAACCCAATCCAAAAATGGGCAGAAGACCTAAATAGACATTTCTCCAAAGAAGACATACAGATGGCCAAGAAGCACATGAAAAGCTGTTCAACATCAGTAATTATTAGAGAAATGCAAATCAAAACTACAATGAGGTATCACCTCACACCAGTTAGAATGGGCATCATCAGAAAACCTACAAACAACAAATGCTGGAGAGGGTGTGGAGAAAAGGGAACCTTCTTGCACTGTTGGTGGGAATGTAAATTGATACAGCCACTATGGAGAACAGTATGGAGGTTCCTCAAAAAACTAAAAATAGAACTACCATACAACCCAGCAACACCACTACTGGGTGTATACCCAGAGAAAACCATAATTCAAAAAGACACATGCACCCCAATGTTCACTGCAGCACTATTTACAATAGCCAGGTCATGGAAGCAACCTAAATGTCCATTGACAGATGAATGGATAAACAAGATGTGGCACATATATACAATGGAATATTACTCAGTCATAAAAAGGAACGAAATTGGGTCATTTGTAGAGACGTGGATGAATCTAGAGACTGTCATACAGAGTGAAGTAAGTCAGAAAGACAAAAACAAATATGGTATATTAATGCATATATGTGGAACCTAGAAAAATGGTACAGATGAACCAGTTTGCAGGGCAGAAATTGAGACATAGATGTAGAGAACAAATGTATGGACACCAAGGGGGGGAAAGTGGCGGCGGGTGGGGGTGTTGGTGTGATGAATTGGGAGATTGGGATTGACATGTATATACTGATGTTTGTAAAATGGATGACTAATAAGAACCTGCTGTATAAACAAATAAACAAAATAAAATTCAAAAATTCAAACAATAAATAAATTTTAAAAATTAAAAAAAAAAATTAAAAAAATAAGCTACAAGGATATATTGTAGAACACAGGGAATATAGCCAATATTTTATAATAACTATAAATGGAGTTTAATCAAAAATTGTGAATTACTATATTGTATACCTGTAACTTACATCATATTGTACATCAACTATACATCAATAAAAAATAAATTAAAATTTAAATTTAAAAAAAAGAAAAAATGTATTTAATGTCCTTTTCAGAAACAGGAACTTAGCAGAGACAGTCTATCAAGCAATCTTACCAAAAGCTAAAAGCACAGCAATAAAATCTCATTCCAGGCTGAAACCAGATACACAAAGTCAGAAGTAATGAAGTCATTATCGTTTGCTAAATTAAAAACACTCAGTCTCAAAACAACTCAGACCCAGTTCAGAGTAACAGCTTCAGTCTATCAGAGTAAATATTTTATGTGCCAAAATATGTTGGGTACACAGTCTGTACCAAATTATGTGTTTAATTAGCTGCACTTCATCAGATGCCCATACACCAAGGCTGTCTCTTCTATATGACATATTTTTTCCATATAAAGTGAATAAAATAGTCACTGAAAACAACTGCATTTAGGAAATAAGACTATAATTCCATCTTCAAAGTCCCTCAGCTTAAATCTAAAGATTTTTCTCACAGTGTTTCTTTTTTAAATAATGTATAAATATCTTATTTTTTTCATTAAATTTAAATTGGACTTTTAAGGCTTTAGCTTCAGGTATCACAACTGACATATTAGGCTGTATTAGAAGGGAGCTGACACTTCTGGAGCTCCATGCCAGGTACTTTACATCATTTTATTTACTCTCCCAACAATGCTATGAGCTAGGTATAATTAACCACCAAATAAAGGAGGAAACCAAGACTCAAAGAATCTAAGAGAATCACCCGTGGTTTTCCCTGGAGGGGCAGCATTAAGGTTTGAACCCACGTCTAAGCCCCAAACACAGTGCCTTCCAAAAGTGACCATAAGTTCTTGTGGTTCTTCATTCAAGTCCTCTGGAACTGAAAGTGAACCGTTTCCTGTCTAACAAGTGAGACTTTACAGACACCATAGGCTCACAAGGAATGAGTAAACAAAAGGAAGGTTTAATGTTCCTCCCAGCCACCTTAGACCCCTGCCTCCATGCTACCACAGCCCATGGAAAAGCAATGGTTACAGCTCTTCCATAGTGATGAAGAAGAGGGGCCAGAAGGTGCAGGTCCACCCAGGAGCTGGTCAGTGTCACCCACCAGGCCAGGGACAGCAATTCCCCCAGCAATCCGGCCCAGGTGACACGATGGCTTGGACCCAAGTGTGTGGACCGTAGTACATCTGGCTGTCTCAAAGAGCAAGCTACCAGGTTCTCCCCGTTATGGGTCCCACTGCATCTATGGCTCTTATCCAGAGCTTCCAGGCATTCAGAAACTGAACTTCCCATACACAAGTAAGCCACTAAGCCTCTCCAAGGACACTGCTAAATGCCAGTCACCAAGCTCCTCAGCAAACATAGCATTTGGACCTACATTCAAACCTCAATCCCACAATCAAGTTGCCTGCTCTTAGTGTCTACAGACTTCAACTAACTTACTAGAC
Source organism: Balaenoptera physalus (assembly GCF_965194825.1). NCBI lineage: Eukaryota > Metazoa > Chordata > Mammalia > Artiodactyla > Balaenopteridae > Balaenoptera > Balaenoptera physalus. Next base: position 30,897,224 of record NC_138891.1, read on the forward strand.
AATTTGGTGACCAGAGAGGAATAAGATCGAGTTTTAACATGGCATTTGCTCCGGAGGGCCAGAATCTAAAATGAACGTGTCCTAGGAGTCTTTATCAACATCACTCCCCCAATTCATATTCACTGCTCAGACCAGCCCCTTCATGGGGCCTTTCCAAAAGGTTCCAGTCTATGGGAGCCTCCTCCCTTGCACTTGTTCCCAGAGTTTGAGTCGCTGACTTTGATAAACTACCCCTTGTGTAGGGTTACTCCTGAGCATGCATCTATACTCTTGGAAATCAGCTACTATTGCATAAACTTCTTTTTTATTCCCCATAGCACCTACCACATCTATGACATGGTAAAGGATAAGACCAATCCTGGCAGGCTGCTTCAGCAGGGCCTCCTAGGATGGCAATGCCTAGGTGGAGGGACCACAGTTCAGAATCCGACGTGCAGAAGTGTGATGAGGAGTGAACAGGCTCCGCTAAATGAACGCATGTCAACCAGACTCACTAGGGTCTGACTTCTACAATGAGACTGCCAAATTATTAATTTATGGTGGGCTGATAGGGGTTTGGAGCGAACTGGAGAACGCAGAGTAGACACACTTGGGATAGACAAGCAGCATCCATCCCCAGCAGTTGTTAAAGAAGCAGAAATGCAAACAGGCTGGGAGAATAAACGTCATAAGATCACGCTAAGTCTCAAGTTTACGCACTTTGGCCTAGCAAGTATCGTGGAAAAAACAAAACCAGCGTAGCACCTCCCAGTAGCCATCACTCTGTCTTTATCATCATTCTTTCCCTTTATTCAAAACAATAAGGGTGTTTCTGCTTTCTACCGTAGAGAAGCCTGGAAACTGGGGGGCAAGGGACAGTAAATGCCCCCAGGGGTGACATTAATGCCCCTAGAAGGCCACCTGCCTCCAGAGATCACTTTCTAAATATGTTCTCTATGTACCCACATCCTTGTCTCAGGCTCTGCTTTTAGGGGAACCCAAACGAAAAGGGAAATGAAGGCAGGAGAAATGGCCAAATCATCCAGAAGAGATGAAAGAGAGGCTTATGTGAATAATTCACGTACCACCCAGGATTATCCTTAAGGCCCTAAGTATCAATTTGTCAGAAACTTTTGGCTGACTGTGAACAGAAGTTACTTAATTTCCAGCAACATGTGATTCAGTTGAGGAAATTAATAAAGCTTTTTGTTTATTAGTCAAATAAAAAATGTTAAAGAAACCCTAGTGATGATATCATCACTGATAAAGGTGCTAAAGAGATGGAGATCATGACACAGGTTATAAAAAGCAGCCTAAACCTGTAAAGCTATGCATAATTGCCAATAACTGTTGTTATATTTACTTTTTAATAGACTTTATTTATTCTTTACAGCAATTTTAGATGCACAGCAAAACTGAGCAGAAAGCACAGAGAGTTCCCATGTAACTCCAGCCTCCACATGTGCAAAGCCTCCCTCAGCGACATCTTCCACCACGGTGTACATTTATTACAATCAGTGAACCAACACTGACACAGCCCTGTCGCCCAGTCCTTAGTTACATTAAGGTTCACTCTTGCTGTTGTACATTCCATGGGTATTACATTTAATTTTAAACTGCAAAATGATATACAAAAATGAGATCTTCCCCCAAAATGTTATAGTATGTGCTCAAAAAACATAGATGGGTTGCCACTGAGCTAACTCAAAGTCCTCAGAATAGATGTCCAGGAACCCTACAGAACCTACCAGTTAGGTTAGCTCTTGATACATCGCAGAAATGTGTATTAAGATGGGTAAAGAATAAGCCCATTGAGAAGTGCAGAATCTCATGGTCATTCCCGGTGGCCTAATTGAACCATTGCAAATCCTCACATATTGAACCCACAGACCATTTGAGTAAGCTCTGAGAATGGAATACGAGTTGACATAAAATCAAGATAACGCCAACCAAACTGGCAGAACAGCTGTTCGCAGCTTGTAAGAAAAAAGACAGGAGATAATGACAGAGCACTCTAAAAGAAATGATCTGTTACCAATGCTCCTGACGCCTCCTGTTGAGTGGAAAAACACACACTGAGGCCTCTAAGTGGAGAAAAATTATTCACAGGAGCAAAATTCTGAATATGAGGTTATTTCAGGAATAACAGCAAATTTACTGTGCTCATATTTGCATTTTTATGTATGTACAATTGTGATATATTTTTTTATCACACATATTTTTGAGACCTGTCTAAAAGAGCCCTTTTTAAAAGTATGGAATAAAAATCCTAGGGATTAAATTTTTTTAATCTAATTGGTAGCTCTTTTTTCTTTCATAGTGACACAACTGATGGGATCTTAACTTCAATAAAATATTATAAGTACTTACAAAATCATGGAAAGGTCTGAGGGAGCAGAAGTCAGGGAAACCATCACTGGCTTTCAGAGATGAGAAGGCTTAAGAATCATGGAAAACCTCTGCTAACGATCCTTCTCAGCTGCCCCCAGCGCCAAAGCAAGTGATTCAAAAACATGCCCAGAACTCAAAGTAAACTTCATGACTGCCATTTGCCCTTTACCTGCCCACCTGCTGGCAGAGAATAATGCTTTCTCCTAATTTTGCATTTTTCGTTATGTCAAGTAAATGTTTCTCATTAACAGAACCTGACCCAGAACTCTGCTGGCTAGGGGTTCTGGGAAATGTTGCTCTTAGGTACTAGGGACTGAATTGTGTTCGTCCCCCAATTCACATGTTGACAGCCTAACCCCCAATGTGATGGTATTTAGAGACAGTAACTTTAGGATATAATTAGGTTTAAGTGAGGTCATTAGGGTGGGCCCCCCGTGATGGAACTGGTGCTCCTATAAGAAGACACCAGAGAGTTTGTTCCCTCTCTCTACCCACCGCATAAGGGCACTGTGAGAAGGCAGCAAGCCAGGCAGAGAGCTCTCACCAGAACCCAACCATGCTGGCTGGCCCCCTCATCTCAGGTTCCCAGCCTCCAGAACTGTAAGGAATAAATGTCTGTTGTTTACACCACCCAGTCTATGGTATTTTGTTATGGCAACCCAAGCTAATACACTAGGCATCCCCCATGAAATGCAGTGCAACCATCAGCACCTTTAATATAATATAAGGGATGAGGATGATGGTGAGTTAACAGTAGACCATCTACACTGTTGCTTTGAGGATTATGATATACAGGATTATTATTCTCACTTCCTCACTCACTCCCTAATAAAGTTACACATCCACAGTCTTTGCCATGTGACTTTTCAGTGTCTCCCAGTGGGGGCAGAGTATATACCCCAGCCTACTGCAGTTGGTCTTGGCCACGTGATTTGTGTGGGATGATGGAATTTTAGCAGATGTGATGAAAGCAGAAGTTTTAAATACGGTTGTGTGATTTGGCCTGCCGACTTACATTTCTGTGGTCTGCAATAAGAAGAGCATGCCCCAGAGAGCCGCTGGCACTGGTGAAGCAGACGGGAATCCAACCCACAGCCTGGAGCCAAGGATGGCCAATCCTGGAGCCCAGCTGAGCCACAGACAACCCACAGACCTGTGAAGGAGAAAATGAATGTTTATTATTGTAAATCCCCAAGATTTTGACATTGTTATGCAGCAAAAATTAAAGAGAGGATTAAACATATAATATCTAAAACAGTGCTTAGCACATATTGACCATAATTATTTCAGGAATCTTATAAATTATACTGAAAATAAAAATGTAAGCAATATATTCTGAGTCTTTGTTTAAAGATGACAACAGTTATGAATAGCAGACCTTCAATATGTACACAATGTTACCTTTTTGCATTTTTTCTAGATCAAATTAAATCTAGTTTGAGTACCAGGCATTAGGGTTGGCAAGAAGCATAACAGCTGTTCTTTCCAATCCCCATTCCTTTCTTACATGACAAAACCCCAGGACTTACATGGCTCCAAACAGAAGGGGAGGGTCACACTTTCAGACAACTTCTGCAGGTAACACTGATTTCAAAAAATATTTTGTACCTTTCTGGGACACCTAAGACTTCAAACTATGTAAATAATACATACTCTCTATACTGGTAGAATCTGAGGGAGTAAATGTCCCCCATTGTCTCAATTTTTATTTATATTCCTAATTACTTAAATTAGAATTAGAATTAAGAGGATTTTACAGGGCTATTTGGAAGATATAGTGGTTTTAAAAAAAGGAAGATGGTCTATCACCATTTAAATTTAATGTATCCTTAAAAAATGTAATCAGAGTAGTGTAAAAAGACAGAAGAGGAATTGTCTTAAGTGATATACAACAAGTTTGTGCATATGCAATTAAGTATACATCAGAATAAGTGTATAGAAAACCATTCAAAGAATAGCATCATTCAATTTGCAATTTGGCAATACTTATCAAGAGCCATAAAGTTTTTACATCCATGGACCTTGTAACCTCATTCTTAAAATAAATCTAAACCAATAAATCAAAAGAAAAAGATATATTTTTAAAGATGTTATAATCATCTCTAGTAGTGAGAAGTAAAAATAACCTAAACATAAGAGAGCTTTAATAAATTTTAGTATGTAATTTTTTAGAATATTATGCAATGTATTAAGAATAAACACTAGAACCATTAAAATAAACAAAAAGAACAAACCAAAAGAAGTATACTCAAAAAAATAAGGTGAAAAAAACTTGCAGCATAAAAAAATGTGATTGTGTATGGCTAAAGATTGGAAATGGAACACAAAGACCTTCAGTATAGTATTTTATATTCTACATTTATATTTACATGCTAAACACTCTGTAAAAATAAAACCATGAGACAAAACTATATGTTAATTTGTGCTGAAAAAAAAAAAATGTTAGTCCCTAAAAACAGTAGCAAAGGGTGGTGGATCCATTTCCAGATCCTACTAGGAAGGTGAACAGGCACTATTATTGGCTCTCACACCCAAGATCAACCAAAGACACCAAGAAAGATATGAGAAATCCTTGAAATAAAGACAGAAGGTTGTTCTGAATTACTGTAAGAAAGAAAGAGTGGCTTCAACCTGCCCAAGAGGCAGCCCAGTATAAAGTAGAAAAGGTACTGTTGGACTTAGCAAATGAACTTATGGTTACCAGGGGGAAGGATAGGGGGATGGGATAGTTAGGGAGTTTGGGATTGACATGTACACACTGCTATATTTAAAATGGATAACCAACAAGGACCTACTGTGTAGCACAGGGAACACTGCTCAGTGTTATGCGGCAGCCTGGATGGGAGGGGAGTTTGGGGGAGAAAGGGTACATGTATATGTATGGCTGAGTCGCTTTGCTGTGCGCCTGAAACTATCACAACATTGTTAATCTGCTATACTCCAATATAAAATAAAAAGTTGAAAAAAAAATAAAGCACTTAATGCAATGCTTGGCACATAGTCAAACAAAACAAAACCAAAAAAAGAAAAAAAAAGGTACTGTTGGGACAAAGAATACCCCACACCTACAGCAACTCAGACTTGGTCTAAGTGATCTCAAAAAAAAAAAGAAAATCAATGGCAGAAGCCACTGTGTTATGGTGTAGAAAAACAAGGTAATGACTTCTGGAAGTTGTTATGTTTAAGGAAGATCTCCTTAAAGTTGTTATGTTTAAGGAAGATCTCTAAAGCTGAGGGGCAAGCAAAGCCCTGCTTTCTTTTTTTAGAGTGAGGAGTGACTGGACCTCACTGCCTGGACCTCTCCACACTAGGACTCGTGCATACACCCCACTTTCACCCCCTGAGCTGGTTGTAGTGACAGAGACAGGGGTCTGGCCTTCCCATATATGTACGGCTTGACAGAGTCAAACATACCTCCAGGAAAAACAAGCCCACAAACCAAGAGGATAAGATATTTGAGGAGTACAACTATCTGTATTTTAGATTCCATCAGAAGCAAAATATTTAAACTAATAATTTTAAATCACCTTAATGAAATATATTTTTAAAAAGGGAAGAATGTATCAATATGATAAAAGAAAAAATACATTAAAAAGAGTAAAGCAGATACTTTAAAGATAAGATTATAATAGCTGAAACAAAGAACAGAAAGGTAAGATACATTTTAAAAAGGACAATTTTCTGAGAAAAGAAAGAAAAGGCAAAGAAATGAGAAATATAAAAGAAAAGTCAATAGGTATAAAGAATAGAAACAGAAGTGCTAAAATCCAAATAATATAAATCACAGAAAGAAAAGAATATTTTAAAAGAGGAGTAAATATTTGAAGAAATAATGTAGATAAACATCCCAGATTTTTAAAAAGATAACAGGACTAAGACTGAAAAAACCTATAGAGTACCAAAGAGAAGAAAGAAAAATCTACACATTATACTAAAATTTAAGAATAAGAAAGATAAAGAGAAAATTCTAAAAGCTAAGAAAAAGCATATCCACATCAAAGGAATAAGAAAAGCAACACTGACTGCAAAAAGACTATGGGAGTACAATTTCCAAAATATTGAAGGAAAAGAACTTAGAAATTAGAATTTTATATCCAGCCTAATATCAGTCAAATGTAAAGGCTTAACAAACATACTGTCAGGCAAATAAGGCCTCAGAAGGTTTGCCATGCGAAGATCCATGTTGAAAATAGGCTGGGGATATTCTTAAATAAGAGAACAAACAAATACAAGAGATGCTATGATACATGAATAAAAGAGACCCAATATATTGGCTGTTATCTTAAAGTTGGTTGCTATTTTAAAGAGAGGGCAAGAAAGAACTCTATTATCAAAGTAAAAAAAGAAACATATTCATAACAACCCCTATTTAAAAGCTTAGATATTATCAGTATGTTGAACGTTGGGATCTCACAAGGGATGTGAAAACATGCTAAACAGTATTTCTCAAAGTGTAGTCCACCAAGCTGGTCTGTGAACAATTTATCAGTTCTTGACAAGAGAAGGATTCTGCACCAGCGTGTACATCAACCACATCACCACCCACACTGCTGATATGATTTTTACATACTTTCTCAATGAAGGGAGCAGTGCTTTAATTTAAGTTCTGGCATGAGGTCCTTACCTCATTGTGGATCAGTAACAAACAACTCCCAGATCAGCATTTTGAGTAGATATAGCTGCTATCAATTTAAAGGAGGGAAGGAAATGAAATGGGGGAAAGAAATAGAAATGGGAGAAAAAAACAGAAATAATAAGTGAAGATATTTAAAACTGGTCCAAGTATATTAGCAATTAGCATAAATAAATATGAACTAAAACTTTAAAAGATAAAAGTCACAGTTTGGATTTTATAAAATCTAAAATATGCTGTTTATAAAAGATATACCTAAACCATAAGAAAACACAAAGGTTAAAAGTAAAAGGATACAAAATGAAATATGAAGTAAACACAACTAAAAGAAAGTTGCTGTAGCTATACTAATAATAGATAAAACAAATATTAAAGTAAAATGTATTATTAGGGAGAGATAATTCAATTTACTACTTAATTCAATTCTCCAAAAAGATGAAGTAATTTTAATACACAGTTACTAATAAAATTGCCTTAAAGCATATGAAGTTAATTTTATTGGAACTGCAGGGACAGAGTAATAAATCCACCATCATAGTGAGAGATTTCAGCACACCTCTCTCAATTCTTGAGAAGTCAAATAGACAAAAAAAAATCAGCAGGGACTTCCCTGGTGGTGCAGTGGTTAAGAATCCACCTGCCAATGCAGGGGACACAGGTTCAATCCCTGGTCCGGGAAGATCCCACATGCCACGGAGCAACTAAGCCCATGCGCTACAACTGCTGAGCCTGTGCTCTGGAGCCCGCAAGCCACAACCACTGAGCCCACATGCCACAACTACTGAAGCCTGCCTAGAGCCCATGCTCCGCAACAAGAGAAGCCACCACAATGAAAAGCCTGCGCACTGCAACAAAGAGTAGCCCCTGCTAGCCACAACTAGAGAAAGCCCACATGCAGCAATGAAGACCCAACACAGCCAAAAAATAAAAATTAATTTTAAAACATAAAAATTAATTTTAAAAAATCAGCAAAGATATACAAGATCTGAAGGACAGAACTAAGAAACTTAAGTTAATGAACATACATTGAATTCTGCATCCAACAATTACAATCAAAATATTGTTCTCAAGTATATATGACTACTGATGAAATTTACCATGAATTAGGTCATAAAAAAGCCTCAATAATTTATAAAAATAAGTATGCAACTAAGTTAGACATTAATAAAACAAATATAAATTCTTGATCCCCACTTATTTGAAATTCTATTTTAAACCCTGATAAATAACTCATGAGTTACAATGAGGTCATAATGAGAATTTTAAAATATCTAGAACTGATTTAAAGGTTTTCAAACTATATATCAAAATTCATGTGACACAACAAAAGCAGTGATCTGAGGGAAATTTATAGCCTTAAACATGAATATTAAGGGAAAAGAATGAAAGCCCCAAAATTAACAAATTAATTGCCAAAATTAAGAGGTTAGAAAAATAACACGATAAAAACTAAAGAAAACACAAGATAAGGGATAAAAGAAAACATAAAATAGAGAAGACTAACAAAGAAAAAAATGGCTATTTGGAAAAACTAACAAAATAAAACTTTAGCAAAATTAATCAAGTAGAGAGACGACACAAATGACTTTATAAATAAAAACTGAGACAATTACTACAGAAAAAGTAGGGGCTAAAATGGTTTTAAAAGACTTCTACTTCCAAACAAGATGGTGAATCTGGGACCAGATTGACTCAACTGCCAAAAACAACCAAAAAAAAAAAAAAAATCCAAAAATATAGAACAGTAACTTTTACATATTGGTCATTAGGCAACAACAGACAGTGAGTGATGCCTGAGAAGGGAAAATTTGAGGGGAGCCCCATAATTACCCCAGCTTACTGCCCGGGGCAAGTTTTCAGGCTGCTGCTCAGTAAGGATCTGTAGTATCTCTAACACATTACTAGTAGTAACATAAATTAGTGCAACCACTTTAAAAAATAATTTAGCATTATCTTCTATAGTTTAAGATTTACATAATCTGTAGCCTAGCAATCCACTCCTAGGTATATTTCAAGAGAAACTCTAGCACATGTAAGACACGATGCATGTAAAAGACTGTTCACACCAGCTGATTCACATGAGTAAAAACCTGGAAACATCACAAATATCCATCCACAGGTGACTGGATGAATAAACCACAGTATATATACACAGCAGTCAGATCGAATAAGCTACACGGGAACGTGCTGCCTTATGGATGACTCCTAACAATGTGATATTAACATTAAAAAAATCCCTAAAGAGTAGGTTCAGCATGAGACTCTCTCCATAAAGTTAAAAATAAGTAAAATAAGATCTAAATAAGTAGAGATAAAAATAATCTATATAAAAAGAAAAGCAGCTTCCACTTCCAGGAAGATAGATGTATTTTACCAAATCTTCCCTCTAAGTATAACTACAAACACAGGATATAACATATAAATATAAGACTAACATCATGCTGTATATTACATCCCCGTGTCATTTATTTTGTAACTAGAAGTTTGTACCTTTTGACCCCTTCACCCATTTCATCCACTCCCCCCTCCTGAATATGTCTGGTGTATTGGTGACCACTGCCAATATGGCAGCACCCAATGGTGTCTACCTGCTTATCCCGCAGAGGCTGGCATAGAATCTTCTCTTCACTGCTCAATCATATCTACTTACACAAGCAGTCAATAATGAAGAAATTTCTTTTTCTGGAGACAAAGAGATATTTCACACAGTGTAGTTTTGCAGGATGCAGTTTCTTCAGCTCATCCAGTCCCTAAGCACATAAGGAAGCTAGACTATGTGATGACAGGCATTGTACCTGACTGTGGAGACAGCAAAGAAGTTAAGAATAAAGATCAGATTCAAGGGCTTTGTCAGGCTCCTCAGCTGGCCGGGAAGAGTTTAAAGGTTGACATGACAACTGAAGAGAGAGATGCTCTTGTTCACCAGGCAGTCATCAGTCATGATGTCTATCCCTTACCTCTAGGCTAAGGAGGTTTTCCAAAACCTGTTTGCACCTCTGTAAACAATGTGCTATGTCATGGTATTCCTGACTGTCGACCTCTCCAGGACTGGAGATATTATCAACTTTGAAGTCACACTCTATCACAATGGCTACTGCGGAGCCACCTCTGAAACATTTTCGGTGGTCAATGTGGATGAATGTGGTGAAAAGTTAGTGGAGGTTGCCAGGAGGTGTAGAGATGAAGCAACTGAAGCGGGCTGAGCGGGATTCCCTTCTCTGTCACTGGAAACACAATCAACCACGTAACTCGTCAGACTGGTTTGCAAGTGTGTCCCCATTTTGTGGGATGCTGGGCAAGGTCGCCTTTCCTTGGCCTCTGCTGGCTGCCGGGTACCCGGTGGGTATCCAGCTGCCAGATGGGGCCCACGGAGGGGGCGGCAGCCTGGCGCAGGGCGGTGGTGCCTGCAGGGAGGGGCAGGGCCCATGGCCGGGCCACCTCTCACCCCAGTCCTTTAAGTATGCTAACGCAGAGAAGCCCACAGGGAGGGGTAGGGTCGCGAAGAGGCAAGGCCCCGCGGCAGCCCCATCTCCAGTTTGGCCACACACGCCCGCCTGTGGCCAGGGATCAACAGGTCATCAGTTTCAGCCTAACAGGGCCTCTCTGAGCGCAGCCCAGGGGCCAAGCACGCTGCGTCGGCAGCCAGGAAGGGATTCACGTCCTCAACGCCAATGACTCCAAACTCAAGGACGGACAAGGTTACCTGTGCCGGGCACGGCCTCCTCGGGCCCTCAGTGCATATCCAAGTGGTTGGAGATGAGGGACAGCTCTCCAGGAGGGTCCGAGCAGGGCCAACCCACTGCCGGTCTCTGGCTGGCGCCAGGCTCCAGAGCGGCTGCGGCCGGGTCGGCCAGGGCTGGGGGCCCCTGGGGCAGGGACACATCTCGGCACGTCCGGCTGCCGGAACTGACAGGGACAAAGACGCAAGGCCGTCGGAGCTTTCCCAGGCCCACCCAGACCGCCGCTCGCGCTGCCTCGCTCTGTGCACTGTGCGCATGCGTGTCAGGGGTTGCTGTTCCGGGTTGCCAGCCGCGGCAGCAGGGCGGCGAGGAGCTGTTTTGCGGCCGTGGTTCCCGGAAGGCCGTCCGTGCTTCCTCCGCCTCAACCGCATCTGCTCAGAGGAGTCTGAGCACTCCAGCTGCTTCCACAGGGAGTAGTACTCCCCACTCGCTCCCACCAACCGCCTGTGCACCTTCTTGGCCTGGATTGGATGGAAGCGCTTCTGGTGCACTCGGAAGCCCGCACCCGCCCTTCTCCGCGTTAAAATTGCAGCTCACCAGTTCATACGGCGCCTGCTTGCTGTCTTTTCACCGTTTCTCCCTCCCCGAGCTGAGACACGGCCATCTCATGCCATCACCGCTTCTCCGCCAGGTACAGTACCTTCGCTCTTGGGGAGGATGTTGGGATCCCAGAGCAGCTGGTCTTGGTTCTCAGAGATCTTCTCACCATGGAAGTTCAAGTGCAGGTTGCTGAGGTCTACTTGTACAGTGTGATGTACCGCATAGTGAATATAGTTAATAATACTGTATTGCATATTTGCAAGTTGGTTAGAGAGTAGATCTTAAAAATCATCATCACAAGAAAAAAATTCTTTTGTCACTGTGTGTGGTGATGCATGTTAACTAGATTTATCGTGGTGATCCTTTCACAATATATCCAAATATGGAATCAGTATGTTGTACACCTGAAATTAATATATTATATGTCAATTATAGCTCAGTTTTAAACACATACATACTTACATGCAAACATCAGAAGACCCAAAAGGTGGAGAGAAGGCAGACCATTTAAGGATGTTGGGACTCAAGGTCGGATATGCTGGTGAATTCCATGGGTTTTCTTTTTGCTTTATATGGACCAGACTTAAAGCTGGAGAAGCTATCAACATAGAAACACCAATGGACACAGTAAAAAAGTCCCAACTAAAGCCTACTCTCCCTAGCCAAGGAACCAGGAAAGGGACAGCTTAGCAAGACAGAAAACTTGTAGGCAATAACTGCTGTATTCCAGCAAAACACTGTAAAAACTGTGGCCCAACCCATGCCAGCAAAGACTGAGGAGGGAGTCTAGACTTCCATCCCCCATTCTCCCACACCCCACACCCTTCACAGCCTCACACCCCACACCCAGCCCCATCCCCACCCTACCCACCCCCATCAGGCTGTAATAAGGAACTCCAAAATACCCACAAGGATGGTGTCAAAGACAGCAGAGTATGGAACCAGAACTTTCATCTCCACCATGAGGTAATGAGGTCACCCAATGGGTTCAGTGAAGACAACATGGGAAGCTGGATTTCCCCTCTAGCCAGGCACTATCAGAAGGTGCCCTCCTCTCTCCACAGTGGGGATGTGTGAAGCCTTGGGAAGGTTCTCTACCACCCAGCAGAAAGGAGGCCACTCCTGACACTCCGTTCTGTCAGTGGAGGACACATGAGGAGCAGTAATGAGGTATTCATGCCCCTCTCTGCCTGGGAAGTTTCAGTGGAGGCCTAGTGAGCAGCCAGAACTCCCAATCCTATCCAGCATAGACTAGGGACCCCACCCTTGGGTATCAACAAAGGCCAAGTAAGGAACCTGGACTTCTACATCTACCTGGCAGTAATGAGACAGTGCCCTCCCTTACCCTGCCAGAGAGGTGTCAGAGGAAGCCAAATAAAACAGGAGGTTTAAATAGAATCTCATAATGTAATACCGAAAATGTCCAGGTTTCATTTGAAAATTACTCAGCAATAAAATCATCAAAACAATAAAAAAAAAGAAAGAGAAAAGAAAATTACTCAGCATACCAAAACCTGAGATCTAGAACTAAATGAAAAAGACAATAGTTGAAAAGACAGAGATGAAAGAAATGTATTATCTGATATAGTAAAGCAGCCATGATAAAGAAAATGCTTCAGTGAGTGATTAGGAGCACACTTGAAACAAATGAAAAATAGAAAGTCCCAGCAAAAAATAGAAAGTATCCACAAAGATACAGACGATTAAAAAGAAGAACCAATGGTAATTTTAGAATTCAAACAAAAATGTTTGACTAAATAAAAACCTCAGTGGATAGGATCAACAGCAGAGTAGACAGACAAGTAAACAATAGAATAGAATAAGTAGAAATTCCCCAATCTAAAACAATGGAAAAAAATTAACAGAATTTAATACCAATTCTAAAAATCTCTTCCAACAAAAGGCATAGAAGAAGAGCAGTTACTCCCAATTCATTTATGAAGCCAATGTTACCCTGATACTGAAACCAAAGACAGTATGAAGAAAGAAACCTATAAGTCAATATCCCTCATGAATATAGATGCAAAAATCCTTAATAAAAAATTAGCAAATAGAATTCAACAGGATATAAAAATATTTACATACCATGCCCAAGTGGAGCTTAACAAACTCCCAAAAGAAAAATCCCAGGATTATATCAATGGATGCAGAAAAGGCATTTGACAAAATTCAACACTCATTTATTACAAGAACTCTCAGAAAAATAGGAATAGAGGAGTACTTCCTCAACTTGATAAAGAACATCTACAAAATGAAATAAAACCAAAAACAAACAAACAAAAAAACCTGACAGCTAATATTATACTTAATGGTGAAAGATTAATGCTTTTCTCTTAAGATTAGGAACAAGGAAAGGGTATCTGTCCTCACCACTCTTATTCCAGATAGTACTTGAAGGTCTAGCCAGTGTAATAATGCAAGAAAATGAAATAAAAGCATACAGATAAGAAAGAAAGATATAAAAGTGTCCCTATGGCAGAGGACATGATTATCTACATAGAGGATCCCAAAGAATTTCAAAAAAACTCCTAGAAATAAGCAAATTCAGTAAGTTTGCAAAATACAAGATAAACATAGAAATATCAATTATATTTCTATATACTTAAACAATGTGGACACTCAAATTTAAAATACATCATTAAAAATTGCACAAAAAATAAAGTAAGTGTAAATCTAACAAAATATGTACTGGACTTGTATGCTGAAAATTACAAAACACTAATTAAATAAATAAGATCTAAATAAAAGAAGAGCCACACCAAGTTCTTGGATTGGAAGAGTCAACATTCTCCCCAAATTGATACACAGGTTTAATGCAGTTTCTATCAAAATCCCAGCAAGATTTTTGGCAGATATGGACAAGTTTATTCTAAAGTTTATATGGAAAGGTGAGAGAACTAGAAAAGCTGAAGCATGCAACTCACCAATTGTAATCCTGGGCACTTATTCCAGAGAAATGAAGATTTATGTTCACACACACAAAGGAAATGTTTATGTGAATATTAATAGCAACTTAATTTGTATAGCTCAAAGGAAAACCAATCCAGGGCTTCCCTGGTGGCACAGTTGTTAAGAATCGCCTGCCAATGCAGGGGACACGGGTTTGATGCCTGGTCCTGGAAGATCCCACATGCCGCAGAGCAATGAAGTCCATGCGCCACAACTACTGAGTCTGCGCTCTAGACCCCGTGAGCCACAACTACTGAAGCACACGTGCCACAACTACTGAAGCCTGCTTGCTTAGAGCCTGTGCTCTGCAGCAAGAGAAGCCACCGCAATGAGAAGCCCACGCACCACAACAAAGATTAGCCCCCACTCACCGCAATTCGAGAAAGCCCACGCACAGCAACGAAGACCCAACGCAGCCAGAGAGAGAGAGAGAGAGCGCGAGAGAGAGAGAGAGAAAGAAAGAAAAAAATCAATCCAGTTATTCAATGAGTAAATGGCTAAACAAACTGCAGTACATCCATGGAATACTACTGAGAGAGAAAAAGGAATAGACTGTTGGTACGTGCAACAATCTGGATGAATCTCCAAAGAATTATGCTGATTTTCCCAAAAGGAAATGGTTTCATTTATATAACATGCTTGAAATGACAAAATTGTGGGAGCGGAGAACAATTTAGTGGTTACCAGGGACTAAGGAGAGGTTGAGGGCCAGAGGGGAGTTGATATGACTGTTAAAGGGCCATATAATTGATCCTTGTGATGGTGGAAATGTTCTGTATCTTGACTATATCAATGTTGATATCCTGGCTATGATACTACCGTACAATTTTTCAAGAAGTTGCCATTGGGAGAATCTGGGTAAAGGGCACACAGCATCACTCTGTGTTATTTCTTACAACTGCATATGAATCTAGAATTATCTCAAGATAAAAGGTTAATTTTTTTGAAAAAAGGAAAACAATGGAATGATCCATGCAGTTTCAGGATGATGGTTATCTTGTGAATAGAGTCAGGGGATGCAGGAAAGAAGACCATATAGTTAGTTGTAGGTTATTGTCAAGGTCCTTGCTCTTCTTTTGGGTGATGAGTTTGTAGGTGCTTATCACATGATTAATAACAACTAAATAGTTAAAAGCAAAAGTTAAAAAAAAAACATGGGTGGTTTTAAATTATGTCTCAGGGACTTATGTTCTTAATAAAATGTGGTGGCTGGACCATGCTATGAATTCGCCAAACTATTTTATTTTCCTCCCAGGCATGGAGGAAGGCTGCATTCCCTGGATCCCCTTGCATCCAGATGGGACTATGTGACTGAATTCTGTCTGATGGTATTGGCCAAAAGTGAAGTACACCACTTTCAGAATTGGCCATTAAACATCCTTCACAATTTGCCACCATCTTTTTCCTCCATCCCTGTGGCTAAGAAGGTGGCAGAGTCTAGGTAAATTAGTATACACTGCTTAGAGGAGAGCCACCCAGGAAAGCCTCCTGACCAAGAATATCTGCGTTGACGTTGCAGGAGCTTTAAAGAAACCTTCACTGAATTGAGCCACTGAGATTTGGGTGTTTATTTAGTACTACAGCGTAGTCTAGCCTACTCAGACTAATACAGACAGATACTTTAAAAGACCCCAGAAAATGTTGGAAACTCACAACAGAGAAAACTAAAACTGACAATTAATTGGCAAAATCTGGGAGAATGGCAACTACTTGCAGAGCCCTCAGAATTGGATTGAGAAATAAAATTGGTGACCCATGAATATGTTGGCACTGGGCCGCAGAAAACCCGATGGCTGAAAAGAAGGTAGAAAGATGCTTTGCCCCTCCCCACTGTCTGCCCTGGCTCCAAAATGCAAAGACGCTGCCAACCAAAAACTGGAGCTGCCACTCTACTCCTACAGCAATGCTTTCAGCAAGTGCTGTTCTCTCCTCTCTCACTTCTATCCCATCCTCACCAGGTTTGTTTTAAGTAAACGAACATTATAGTTATATTTGAAACTCCTTTTGTAATCTTCCCAAATCTTTCATCCTTCCTTATTCCTCTGCTCTGAATATGGTGTCTGTTGTTTCTTTCCATATGTTTATACTTTCACTACATGTGTATTTGTCCCAAAGTAAAAATAGTAGTGTGGGGTGTTTTAAAAAATTTACGTAAACACTAGCCTAGCCTATGAATCTGCAACTTATTTTTTCATTTAGCATTATGTTTTCTATACTTCTTCACATTGATAATTACAATAGTTTATTCATTTTAACTGCTCTATGTATTCAATATACCACAATTTTTATTCATTCCTCTATTAATATGTTTCATATACATTTTAGCTGTTACAAGTGATTGTGGTATGTCTAATTATGTATATTTGTAAGCATTCTCTAAGGCATTTATCTAAGCATGTAGGGATCTCTGATTATACTAGATATAGTCCAATTGCTCTCATGTGGTGTACCAGTTTAGATTGCCACCAGCAGTGTATGAGTTTTTACTTCCCCTCGTTTTCAATAATACTTAATATTTTCAGACTTTTGATGGGTATGAAATGTTCATTTTGAATAATCTCATTTTTAATTATAGCTGGGCTACTTTATTTCCGGCATATTCTCCAAGTATTTCTCCTTTAAAAGAAAATCATTTGAAAAAATGTATCGAGTGACTCCCTGCTTTTCCTGCCAGTTGTCTAATTGACTATAACCAGGCTCTATTGGCTGTACACATAGGTTCCAAACTTTCAGACAATAAAGCACTAGACCTGTCGTGTGTGGTGGTGGAGGGAGGTGAGTGACACTAACTTTTCAAGTTTCCCAGGGATGAGAAGGCTGTTTTTTTTTTCCCCACTGCTCTGCCATGTGTCAGTATTAAGCAGACAAACCCTGTGTATTTACAGATACCACTCAAGCTATGGGCTTTCTGCCTTCTTGGCTCTTTGCCCCACTGAATGACATCCCATCAACAGAATTTTTTCAGTCACCACCTTGAACTTTGTGTGAATGCTCACTGATTTACTTTGGACTGGGTTATTTTTTTTTCCTATCACTCTCTGCAATCTTTAAGGTTTTTGTTTTTGTTTTCTCTCAAAAATATTTCTTCATAACTATTTTTATTCTTCTGAGGTTTTTAATCTTCAATTTTATCTTTACTGTTTCCAATTCCTTTTCTTAATCCTTAATCCCCTCGACTTTAATATTCTAAACCTTTATATCATGGGTTTTAGTCTTTTATGTGCATATCTTCTTTTTCTGTTACATTTTTAAACTTTGATTCTTTGTATCTTTATTTTAAATCACCTATTTATCCATAATTTCAGCTCCCAATCTTTTGTCTTTACTGGGATTTAATTGTCATATTTAGATTCTGTTTTTCCTTTTAATTTCTTCCTACATCTCAAATTTTTATCATTATCTCATAATACTTTACGGTAACAGGTAGGGATCCTTCTATTGCATGTGACAGAAGCCCTCACTCAAAATGGCTGGAGCAAAATAAACGTTTGGATAAAGAAGGTGGAATATGTTAAGTCACATTACTGAAACGATCAATTTGCAGTTTTCGGTTCAGGCATAACTAAGTTAAAAAATGCAAAAGCTTTCATCAGGACCCACTTCTCTCCATGCTTCCACTGTGCTGCTACATTCTAGACAGGCCTCACCACCGCCACCCACAGGGTGGCAAGATGTCTAAAACAGTTTCTGCCTACCGCATCCCTCCTCATTCAAATCCCTCAGAAGAGAGAGAGCACCGCTCCTTACCAGTCAGCTCTCTTCAGGACCAGGACTTCACTATGACTGGCTCCCCTTGAGCCCCGTGCCTCTTCCTGGAGTCTGAAGCAATCATCGTGACCCAGGAGAGTTTATTAACTGACTTAGACCCATGTCAAGTGCCCACTCCTGGAGCTGAAGAGGGCGCAGCCTCAGTCAAAGCACCTTAATTGACAGTAGAAGAGGAAGGTTTCCCAGAAGGAAACTGGGAATACATTGCCCATAAATGACAAAAAGAATGGTGGGTAGACAAAAACTAGCCAGTATCTACTTCATCTACCCTCCATAGTTTTATGCTGTTTTTAAAATGCTCAACACAATGCTTGACCTCAGAGTGGTCAAGTGAGCCTACATCACATCGGGGCAGGCTGGAGACCCTGTTTCTTCCCTCTTTCCTGGCTGCCTCTTCTCCAGCTCCCTACAGTGGGTGCTCTAGCCTTTTTATCGATGATTCTTCAAAAACAAATACTTTTCAGAACTGCAAGTCTCGGGCTTCCCTGGTGGCGCGGTGGTTGAGAATCTGCCTGCCAATGCAGGGGACATGGGTTCGAGCCCTGGTCTGGGAAGATCCCACATGCCGCGGAGCAGCTGGGCCCGTGAGCTACAATTACTGAGCCTGCGTGTCTGGAGCCTGTGCTCCACAACAAGAGAGGCCGCGATAGTGAGAGGCCCGCGCACCGCGATGAAGAGTGGCCCCCGCTTGCCGCAACTAGAGACAGCCCTCGCGCAGAAACGAAGACCTGACACAGCCATAAGTAAATAAAATTAAAAACAAGAACTGCAAGTCTCACCAAAAAGCTGGAATGATAAACTTAGTGAAACAGTAGCTTCCTGACATATCACAAAATCCAGGCTTTAAGTAAACAAACAAAAAACTTCCGTTTTAAAATCCAATGGAAATAGCGTGTATATGAGCCAAGAGGAGTTAGTATACGAGCCCTCCCTTGGGGAGACACTTCCTATGCAACGTAACTGGCCTGACCCCCATCAGATCGGTGGCTTGAATGAGTAACAAGCATCAAGATAAGCCAATAGCTGCATTTTTTTGAGATCCAATAGAGTCGTTGAAGTATGCTCCTCGATGGCAAAGGCTCCTTCTAAAACAAGGCAGAAACCCACATTTTTTACTATTTATGTCACTATTTTATAGTTTTTCCCCTTTCATCTCTGACTATCAGGGGAAAGATTTGGGGCAGGCAGTGTGGACTAGCCACATTTGTTGCATCCATTCTGATGTCCAGTTTTGCACCTCATTTCATCAGAACTCCTATCCAGGCTTAATTCAGTTCCAGGAAGATGACGGGATTATGAGCCCACTCTTAAGCCAGTGTCTGTACACACAGAATGTGGATGATTTCACAATTTTTGTGATGATTTCTCAATTTTTATTTGCTCAACACATTGAGAATAGAATTAATCATATAAGGGGAAATAATGATCTGTGCATAAACTTATGGTGTGTTAACATAAATGACCCCTCTCTGTTTCCTTCCTATTTTGCTGGAATCCTTTCCTGGTATTTTGGCAGTGATTTCTATTGCTTGAACATATGTGTGAGATATTATTTCAAACGTTACTGGCCAAATCATTGCTCATTGCCGCTTGACTTAATGTCTTCCACAATTATATCAATCCCAAGCCCCAAGGTTCAGCACTGAGCCAAAAACATGCCACGTCTACATGACACAAAAGAGCTTAACCTTGAAGTGCATTATACCAAATGGAACCCCATTCCTTGCCAAATT
The DNA here is from genome assembly GCF_965194825.1 of Balaenoptera physalus. Taxonomy (NCBI): domain Eukaryota; kingdom Metazoa; phylum Chordata; class Mammalia; order Artiodactyla; family Balaenopteridae; genus Balaenoptera; species Balaenoptera physalus. Next base: position 30,916,957 of record NC_138891.1, read on the forward strand.
CTTTGCAGGCATCTGTCACAACATTTATCTCCCTTCAAGGAACAGCATCAGCGGTTAACATTGTTTTCTAACACTGGAGCGCTGGTCCAAGTCTCTCTTACTCCATCTTCTATAGATCTTTCTCCAAATTCTTAGGAAAGATTTTCTCCTCACATCCAGCAAACCTCACCTTCTTTCCATTACAGTTTCCCTGGTTTAACTTACAATAATTATTTTTTCCCGCTGGTGAAAAACTCCTTTAACATATTTGGATTTGACATGTGTCTTTGTGGACAATTTCTTAACTCAGTCTTTGCTCTGTTAGTATCATATGATCCTAATTAGTTTTAAATTGTTTGTTTTTTAAGTAACACTTGCACATGGTATTTTTTTTTTAAGTTCAAAAGGGTATAGAGTGAACGGTACATTTTCTTCCCACACCAGCTCCCATCTCGAATTCCCCTTTCCTAGAGATAACTACTGAAAACAGTTTGTTGTGTTTTCCAAGACATGCTCCTTTATTTGTATAGAGAGATAGATATCGAGTTTGTTGAGAAATATCAACTCAGTGGAGTTTAAATTGACATAGCTTTATTTTTTTCAAGCACTATATTCAACTGAGCTCTGAAGAATCTTCTTTCTCCTCCTATACAACTGCTTAGGCAGGTCCTATAACTTTCTTGCCACTTTCAGTTAAATTTCATTTTAATTTGTTTTAAATCCCCACCTCATATTCAATTTAAATCTCATCTCCTCTCTTCTCCCCAGACCTGGCATTGCCTCAAGGGACTTGGAGTTGGGAAGAAGCTCTTTCATTGGATGGAGGAAGTGGGAGTTTGGTTCCTTTTCCAGATCAGGCATTTTGGATTGAGTCGGAGGGTATGAGGAATAAGAGAAGCAAAGACTGTCTTACATTATTGGCATCTTATGAGTGTTTAGGAGACCTCTCTCTTTCTCTGGCTCAGTTTAGTTCTACCTGCTACTGGTAGCCTCTGCTGATGGGGGGGTCTCCCCACAGGTGGGATGGTTTTCTTGGAATGGTACTCAGCTTCCCCATGTCTTCCTCCATTGCTGAGAGCCATCTCAGAAAGTGGCAGCTCTGTCTCCCTTCAGCCCCACTAAAAGACAAGGTTCCTGAATTGTGTCCCCCCCAAAATTTACGGATTGAAGCCCAAAACTCCAGTACCTCAGCATGTGACTGTATTTGTAAATAGGGTCTTTTAAAAGGTTTTAAGTTACCAAAAAAAAAGTTAAAATGAAGCTATTAGGTTGGACCTTAATCCAATCTGACTGGTGTCCCTTTAGGAAGAGGTAATTTAGACATACAAGAGACACCAGGGCTGCACACACAGAGGAAAGACCATGTGAGGACACAGTGAGAAGACAACCATCTTCAAGCCAAGGAGAGAAACCGCAGAAGAAACCAAACCTGCCAACACCTTGGTCTTGGATTTCTAGCCTTCATAACTGTGAGAAAATAATTTCTGTTGTTTAAGTCTCCCAGTCTGTGGTATTTTGTTATATATTTTGTTAGGCAGCCCTAACAAACTAATACAGTCCCCAAACCCTGTATACCCACATGGACCAGATGCTGCCTCGACAACCCCATAGCCTACTCTCAACTTTCTCCCTCATGCTCTTTTACATGAAGATCCAGTACTCTGTGAATTCACCTTCCATTTTTCTTAAGGGCATGGAGAGCTGCAGATGGGGCGGCCCCCTTCCCCTTCCCAAGCAAACGACCCCCATCCCTTCTCACCTTGCTGCAGTGGATGACCCCTGCAGGCCCCCTGCTTACAGAAATTCCCAGATAAGCAGTAGTCACTGGGTTCAGATTATCTCCCAACCCCTAGAGCAACTTTCAAGCTCTCCCAGGAAGTGAGCTTCACTCCAATGGCAACACCACAGTGAGCTTCCAGATGGGGCTACATCCATCCAGGAAAGGAAATGCCACTTCTTACAGGAGCCCCCATCCTAAGAGTGAGTTTTCTGGAGCCCCTTCACCATATCTTGGGAGACAGAACCTTGACCACTGGACTTATTCTATAATCGGTTTATATAAGCATATGGGGGCAGAGGAGATGATTGAGGGGACAGCCCCAGTTTGGCACCTCTTGGGAAGCCCAAAGGGAAGTGTCTGACCTTAATTTTTGGCAGCTTTCTTCAGCATGTGAACACTTCTTTGTTCTCAACATTGAAGCTTATTCACTAATTTGGGAGAAATAAGAAAAGTACAACTCCACACAGGTATATATTCCAATTTTTTACTCAGAGGTGCAAAGAAAATGTGGTTTTGACTGTAACCAATGTGGTCTTCACATCAGCCCCCACTTTCTAGGAGGTAGTGGGAACACAAAGCAACTTTTATTCCTATCTGGTTTGAGACTTTGTCCAATAGACCCTTCAGGTAACAATCTCTTGGGATAGATGCTCAGTCTTTTCATACAATGAATAATGTTCAGTGGCTCTCAGTGTTTATGTCACTTTGTGCATGTGTGTGTCATAGAATAAATTCCTAGAAGTGGAACTATTGAGTCAAATACCATTCAGTCAATTCAAAAAATATCCAATAAGTAATTTTTAAATGTATTTATAAATAAATATTTGACAGCTTGCCAGGCACTGTCAATAAACAAAACAGAAAAATTAATTTCTGCCCTTGTAGAGCTTATATCATATGGAAAGAAACAGACAAAACCAAAACAAATGAGTCAGTCATATAGTATGTTAGATGATAATAGCTTTAAAAATAAGTAGAGAAAAGTAAAAGGGAACGGGATCAAGAGTTTGCTATTTTATTTTTTTTTGTATTTGTTTATTTATTTATTTATGGCTGTGTTGGGTCTTCGTTTCTGTGCGAGGGCTTTCTCTAGTTGCGGCAAGCGGGGGCCACTCTTCATCGCGGTGCGCGGGCCTCTCACTGTCGCGGCCTCTCTTGTTGCAGAGCACAGGCTCCATACGCGCAGGCTCAGCAATTGTGGCTCACGGGCCCAGCTGTTCTGCGGCACGTGGGATCTTCCCAGACCAGGGCTCGAACCTGTGTTCCTTGCATTGGCAGGCAGATTCTCAACCACTGCGCCACCAGGAAAGCCCCAAGAGTTTGCTATTTTAAATCGAGTGGTGAGTGAAGGCCCCACTGAGAAGGTAATATTTCATCAAAGACCTGAAAGAGGTAAAGTGATTTGGCCCTGCAGATATCTAGGGAAGACTGTTCTAAGCAGAAGGAACATCCCATATAAAGGTTCTAGAATGGAAGGATCTCTGATACATTTAAAGAAAAAGCAAGTAGACCCGTGTGGCTGGAGCCAGAGGGAGCAGGAAGGACAGAATAAGACATAAGATCAAAGAGGTGCTGGGGCCAAGTTATGTAGGGCCTTGTAGCCCATTACGGGAATTTTGGCTTTTGCTCTTAATTAAATGAGAAGCCAATGGAAGGATCTGAGCAAGACATGTGACGTGATCTGGCTTCTGTTCTAAAATACTTACTCTGAATGTACTGAGAATAGACAATGTGTTGAGAATACCGTTTGGGAGGCAAGAGTGGAAGCAGGGAGATGGGAGAGGAGCCTACTGTAGCAACCCAGGTGAGAGATGTGGTGACTCAGAGCTGCGTGGCAGGAGCAGAGGTGCTAAGATGTGGTCAGAGTCTAACTAAAGTCTGAAAGTATGTGGTAGAGGTTGCCAAACTGCCCTCTGGAGCAGTTGCACCAATTTTATCTTCCCACCAACAAAGGAGACTTCCTATTTCCCCACACCCTGGTCAAGCCAACACAGCCCATGGCAAACTCCTGAGGCTTTGGCACACTTGGAGGTAAAAACAAATTCAACAGCAATTGCCCTCACCCATCCTTCATCTGTCACTGGTGGGTGGGGTCCACCAGAAGGTGTGCTGAGACCTCAGCTATAACGCAATAGAGAATGGCAGAAAATTGGAATTGGAGGGGACCGGGGCTAAGGTAATTGATCCAAATTAGGCTGGTCCTCAAGGAGGTGTAGCGAGACACCAAATGACAGTGCCCAGAGGAAATCTGATTGAGTGGCACGATGAAGGAGGGGCACATCTACCATGGGGCCGTGGATGGCCAGAGCTGTTTAAAATAGGGCCTCAGATAGTGGCCCAGGCTTCAGGGAAAAGAGACCAACTCAGAAGAGGCAGAAGAGCAGAGTGGTTAAAAGCAGGAACTTTGGTGCCACATTGCCTGAGTTCAAATCCTGGTTATGCCACCGACTGGCTGTGTAACCACAGGAAAATCACTTACCCTCTCTGGGCCTTAGATTCCTCATCCCTAAAAAAGGATTAACGTATAAGACTCAATTAGCTAGCATCCATCAAGAGCTTAGAACAACATCTGGCATAAAGTATGAACTAAGGAGAAGGAGAAGAAGCAGTTCAGGCTCAGGAGAAAGCAAGTGGAAACAAGGGGAACTGAAGAATGCAAATACCCGGTGTTTTGTTTTCTGATGTGTTTGTTTTGGAATGATCCACAAGTTGGGAGAAAGGTCCTAAGTTTAAGCACAGTAGGATACAACCAATCCAGATTAATCATTTCAATTCAGCTAGAGGCCTAAGACCAAAGGGGCAAAAATAAACCTTTTACATACTAACTCAGCATCAGGGCCACTGCTTTCCCAGATGTCACCTTTTTGCAAATTGAAGGGTGAAGGGGGAGCCCCTTCCCCAAAATATTTCCAAGCTATTTGCTAGGGAATTATTGTAATAAATATACAAATGTACAATGGCTCTGATGCGAATGGACTCCCCAGCATTGTGTGGTGTGCATTCTACACAACAGCATACGTCAGGCTTCCGGCTCCGGCTGAAAGTTTGTTTTCTTGTTTTTATGCAATATGTTGCGTATTCTTGATCATGAAAAGTTTTAAATAACAAGAAAAAGAAGAATGGTATCAGCCATGTTAATCCTTCCTCCTGTTGCGGTGAACTGGAATATTTTCTATCCTTAACAGATTTTAAAATAAAGTCCTGCAAATCCGTTTCACATGAGATGAGACTACTTCAAAATGCAATTTTTAAAAAAGAGACTTGGTTCCAAAAGTTCAAGTTGTTTATAAGCAAAGAAGTTTGAATATGATCTAATGCTGGGAAAGCTGTGTTAGTAACTCCATTTTGAAATAAACTTCCGGAGAGGTTTAACAAACACCTGAAAGGCTTTAAAAACATTTCCGCAACAATCAAGGTCCACGGAAGTATATGACAGGGTTTGAAGCAGTTTGGCTGAAACAAACACAAACTCAACTTCTGATCTGGGTAGGGTTTTTCTACCCAAATTATTTTCCTTTCATCACAAAATAGAAAACCTCTTTGTTTCACGTTTCCAGCTGAGCACCCACGGGCATTCATTCTGGTTTGGTCTCGGCTAAATGCAGAGAAACACGGTGGGTCTGTTTCAAGTCAATGCTATGGAGGCGTCATGAATTCATCACTATACTGTCACAAATGTCCTCCTACAGTGCTTTTCATTGCCTAGTGGTATCAAAAGAAAGGAGCCAGTATTGTTTATGAAATGGCTGTGAAACAGATATTTGATTCTTTTTTTCCCTCCGAATCTCTTATAAGCAACGGAAGCAAAGGAAGAAGGAAGGGGAAAAAAAAAAAAACAAGGGCCATCACTTCAGTAGTGTCACACAGAGCAGAAGGAAAAGGGGAGAAAGGAATAGAAGGGAAGAGTTGAAAGAGGAAAGAAAAAAGGTAGGAAGGAGGAGGGAAAAAAAATCTCAGCTCTCCAGCCTCATACCTGGAATATAAACGGACCCTAATTTGGAGGAAGATTTTTTTTTTTTTTTTTTTTTTTTTTTACCTTAAATGACAAATGTTTACATCTTGTTAAGCTGTGATCATTATTTTTTGCTATAAGCCTGAGACTTTCTTTCCCCGAGTTGTGCTGATTAGATTTTTATCAGAACCTCTTTGCAACTGTCTTGGAGAAACCAAACTATCTCTCCATTTTACTCTACCTCTAGGACCTGGAATAGGATGCGCAAGCCAAGCACCCAAGATGCAGAATTTAAGGAGGCACTCACTCTCAGGTGCCCGCCCTGCACTCATATGAGCCTGACAGTGGGTGTCTCCTTAAATTTAGCACCCAGGTGCCTCCCGCCTCTGCCTTAGTCCCACCCTGCCACCAGCTCCCAGTGCCCATCAACCCTGGCAGTAATCTCAGTGCTCTTTTCCTTATTTCCGCCTAAAAGCCAGTTGCTCTGGCTCCCTTCACTTCTGAATCTCCACCCTCCTTCCCCCACCACCCCAAGCTTCGGTCTCACCTCCCTCATCCATGCTGCTTATGTCCTTAGGAATCTATGGCTGAGCTTCAAACAAGCCACCAAGAATTTTAGAGGTTAATAAGTAGTTCTGGGCCTCATTTCAAAGACTGAAAAAAAAAAAAGAGAAATTTTCTTTGTTATGCTACGAAACTATGAAACCACAATTAGTGACATCATGCCTTACCAACCATCCACAATTCTGTCCAAAACAGATTTTTATCTAAGGATGAGGTAAAGTCTAACAAGATGGGCCTTTCTAGTTAGTTATTGAGTAGGTTACTTTATTATTAGCTTAGATTCCTGACTGAGGTTTTCTACAGGAAATTGTGATATAACAGAAGCACCTGCTGGGAGCTTGCTTCAATCATCTGGAGCCATCATTTCTCCCCAATCAACCCTTCTTCCTTCCCCAGACAATTGTACTGTTAAGGAGAGGGGTGTATCATATCCCTCAGGTGTGTTGAAAAGTACGATTTTGCTGGAGATAGCCAAATGACTCCAGAGAGAACAAGGTGACATATCAAAGCAACAGGGCTCCAGTGAAGTCCTGCGGGCTCCATGGCAGGTAAGCAGAGACGTTTGCGCCCGCCAGATCATCACAGTGGGCGGCCTGCGCTCTCCCCACTTCCTCGAGAAGCAGCCTCTGGGTCCTGAAACATCATTCTTCTTTTGATGACAAATGCTGTGGCAATCAAAACTGCCTGAAAATGGCATACTAACCGTTCAGAGTTTTAATTGAGTTAATCAAGAAAATGTCAGCCCAGATGCTCTCCGCGGTTCTTCTCGTAGAGATGCGCTCTTGGTGCTGCGTTTTTGAGACTTTGCGCCTTCTCACTTAGGACTCCCTCTCGCAGACGGGACTTCGGGATTCACGGGAGTGATTTCCACGCGGGATGAGGGTAGGAACGAAGATGCGGCCGACATTTACAGACACCGTCTCATTTAATGTTCCGAAGAACCCTGCCAGGCACATCCCTGTGTCACCATTTTGCAAATGAAATTAATGCTCAGAGAAGTTTAATGGCTTCCTTAAGGTCACTCAGTTAGGAAAGGGTGGCGTTAGAGCCGGAGCCCGCGTCTAATCTTGCGGCACTTCTCAATCTTTGCTCGTCTTCACCCTTCCAGCCCCACTGTTTCCTCCCATAATGCAGTGCGACCAGTACTCTTCTCAAGAGTCCAGCTTGCTTGGTTGGCAGCTTGGTCCGTTTATAAAAACTGGGTCTTGGCCTTTCTTTTCTGAGCTTCAATCATTGGCCTAATGCTGAATGAATCTTCTAAGGCTGCCTTGTGCAGTCCCTTTAAATTATAATGAGAAAACGAAAGTGCAGTGATTGAACACCTGTGCCCCCAGTGAGCCACTGAGTCAGTGCCGGGAAGCAGGACCAGCACGAGCCCCAGGGCGGTATGTCGACACCGCATGGTGCTACCAAGATCGTGCAAGGAGAGTCCTATGTCCTAGATGGGAGGTGCTGATTCTCTCAAGCCCCCAGCTTTTCTGGGGACACAAGTAAGTGGTGAGGTCTGGAGTGGCGATGAGGGCAGCACCCACGCGTGTCAGTCATGTTTGACTCCAGGTTTCACCGTTTCTTTCTTTCTTTTTTTTTTTTTATTTATGGCTGAGTTGGGTCTTCCTTGCAGTGCGCGGGCTTCTCAATGCGGTGGCTTCTCTTATTGCGGAGCACGGGCTCTAGGTGCGGGCTTCAGTAGTTGTGACACACGGGCTTCAGTAGTTGTGGCTCGCGGGCTCTAGAGCGCAGGCTCAGTAGTTGTGGTGCATGGGCTTAGTTGCTCCGTGGCATGTGGGATCTTCCCGGCCCAGGCCTCGAACCCGTGTCCCCTGCATTGGCAGGCAGATTCTTAACCACTGCGCCACCAAGGAAGCCGTCACCATTCCTTTTCAGCAGATTAATTCTAGTCATCAAAACCCATAGAGAAAACAGATATCAGAGAGAACAGGAAATATATTCTCCAGCACTTTTCCAGGTTGATTCCTGCATCTTCTTTCAAGACTTCTTGGTTCTCTCATCCTCAAGCACTTACAGGGTTCTCTTTGGCAGTACCAGATCTAAATTACACCTCAAATCACCATCACCACCACCACCCTCAACTCCTTGTAACCTATTTTGCAACATGGCCCCTTGGGGTGAGTCAACCCTGTCTATATATCCCAGTCCCGCCCCCAAAACGCCCTCCACACCTGACTTACCTGATCCCAGTTTTGGCCCAGTACTCGTGCCATGGCTCCTGGGTTACTGTCTCCTCCTCCTTCCTGTGCCTCCTCGCCCAGTTCCTCTAAGCCAGCATTGCAATCGCAAATGTCTTGATTTCTCTGTAATTTTTCCTGTTTTTATTGTAATTACTCCAACTCTGTATTGCAGAGGAAGAGATGATTTTTCTTTGACTGGGGCCAGGAAGGTATGAGAAATGTGTCCCATGCTGGATGCACCATAAGGGATGGTGGGGAATGTAGCAAACTAACAAGTGCACGCCCCACTTAAAGAAATTCAAGTTTAAAAAACTTAAAGCATTCAGGGATTTCCCTGGTGGTCCAGTGGTTAAGAATCCTCCTTCCAATACAGGGGACGAGGGTTCGATCTCTGGTCAGGGAACTAAGAACCCACAAGCCTCGGGGCAACTAAGTCCGCGCCGCAACAACTGAGCCCACACGCTCTGGAACCCACGCACCGCAAGGAAGATCCCGCATGCCACAACTAAGACCCAATGCAGCCAAATAAATAGTTTTTTTTTTTTTTAATTTAAAGCATTCTTCTGATCAAAGTAAGTACTTCTACAACCTGGATTCAGGGTCCACCAGTTTTCAACCCCTGTTGGGCCTCCACTCTAATCTGCAGGCATTACTTTCTTCAAATCCTGACTCAAAGTCAAATTTACTTCCCCTAGCATTTTCTTTACTAATCACCACTCCTTTACATCCCCTTAAATGTATGTACAATTTGAACCATATTGGCTTTTGATTTCACACCTTGAGGGCAAGAATGGTTTACCTATGTTTTATTCCTCAACTTTATTATATCAGATCCTGCCTCCAATTTACTTAACCAGAACGTCCAAGGATATATAGTGCATAGTATACAAGTTTATGAAGAAAAAAACGTGTTTGGTGCAAGTCCTTTTCCTAAGTGTGTAGATTTGTGTCTTTGGCATCCTCAGAAACTCCTAATAATGGGGCAGAAGTTCATTTTGTTTCCCCATGGTTTGGAGAAGAGGGAAATGTTCTGTTTTTAATTTGCACTAATACAAATAAACCAAATGGCTTTCTGAATGACAGAGTCACCGTGACACCCAGCCACCTACGCCTGGACCATTTCTCACCCCAAAAGCTGTCAACACAGGAAGTTAGCTTTAATAGCCCATGAATCCTTCTGTCATCTGCTGCCCTCTAGTGGAGAGAAGGGATAGAGCGGACAGAGTTGTCCAGAAGCCAGAGCTCCTTGAGCCTAACTCCAGAAGACACTGAACAGGCACAAAAAATTGTACCTTCCTCTGTGGTGTAGAGTTGGAGTAATTATAGTAAAAACAGGAAAAATTACAGAAGAATCAAGCTAATGTTTTCCACTGTGTAAGGCAAAGTGTGAGTTGAAGTAAAATAAGTATGAGTCAATAATTCAACATGTGATGGGTTTTTTAAATTATTATTTATTTATTCACTTATGGCTGCACTGGGCCTTCGTTGCTGTGCGCAGGCTTTCTCTAGTTGCGGTGCGCGGGCTTCTCACTGCAGTGGCTTCTCTTGTTGTGGAGCACGGGCTGTAGGCGCGTGGGCTTCAGTAGTTGTGGCTCGTGGGCCCTAGAGCGCAGGCTCAGTAGTTGTGGCACACGGGCTTAGTTGTTTCGCGGCATGTGGGATCTTCCCAGACCAGGGCTCAAATCCGTGTCCCCTGCATTGGCAGGTGGATTCTTAGCCACTGGACCACCAGGGACGTCCTGATTTTTTTTTAATAACTTTTAGTGGTGTTTTTTTCTACAATAGAAAAGTATATAAACTTTATTGTACAAGTTTTTCTTTATTATACAAATATATGTTCATCTTAGGAAGTACAAATAAGCAATAAAATAAAAATGAAATCACCCAGAAACCACCCTCCATTAAAAAAATACCATTGCAATGTGGCATCATTGTGAATGTATCATTCTAGATGTTATTGAATGCATATGTAGACATATGATTTTGTTTTAACAAATACAGGATCACATTTTGCATCCAGTTTCACAACCTGCTTCTTTACTGAGGTATTCTGAGGTTACAAAAGTGTTCATGTTTTCTGAAGTCATCCCTAACCTGTGTGTTTCAGCCACCAGAGAGTGGGCTCGTGAGGGTGCTATAACAGGCAAAGTTACCTTCAGTTTTCCTCTGGACCCATCTCTCATCTGACTTTTTCAGCTGGCTTACGCAAGTGACCAATTATAGCATATTATTTTATTTTTGTATGGAAGTTAAAATAATAAATCTGAGCATATGGAAAATAAACATGAATGCTATCTAATATAACTGTATTCATCATGGTGAGTTGTTTAATTATTTAAGATCCACTACAATACTGGATTTAAACTTTGTGGATATGGCATTCTATCCCTGCTTTAATAAATATATATTTTCATTATATCTATATGAAAGATTTTTCCCCAATATTATGGGAGATATTTAACTCTCTTGAGAGACATTTTCAAATGTAACCAATCTGCACTTCTCTTAGAAACAGAACGCTATCATCACTTCTCCAAGCATGTGTAGTTTGCCCCCATGTTATAAACACAAGGAAAAGAACAGCATCTACTTAAGAGAAAGCCCTGAAGATAGGAATGAAAGACAGCATGACCAGATTTAACGTTAAAGCAAAACTAAAAACTCCAGGATGGTACTTAAGTGAGCGTGATGGGAACGTATTGTTTCCTTATAATGATTTTAAATGGAAATTACAATTCAATCACAAATAAAAGTAAATTGTAGACAGTGAGGCGAACAAATCTGTTTCACTCGGATTCACGGTGATTATCAAATTAGCAGCTACTCATTCACCACTAACCATTTTCAGTCCTCTTGGTCTCCCTAACAGTGCTGAACTGCAGCTTCATGGTGATTGCAATGGTGGCAGCTTATCAGGGCTGTATTTTAGCTGTGCTTTTATCTTCCCTGTTTTTCCTTTTCATTGCTCGGCAAGGTAAAAGTGGGGAGTGGGGGAAGAGCCTTAGAGGAGTGAGAACGTTAACATGCCCTTGTTTTAAAAGTTGTGCAACACCAGTTGAAGGCCTAACATCTGGCCCCCAGCTGTCTCCTGACCCATCTCCTAGCACTCTCCCCTCATCAACTCCACTCCAGCCACACTGGTCCCCTCGCTGTTTCTCCACACCAAGCACACTCCTGCCTCAGAGCCTTTGCACCTGCTATTCCCTCTGCTAGAACACCCTTCCCACCTACATCTGCAAAGTTTACTGCTTGGCTTCAATAGCGTCTGAGTTCAGGTGCCCCCTCCTCGGAGAGGTTGGCCTTCCCCAGCTGCTCCTTTCTAAAATAGCCCCTCCTGTCACTCTCCACTCCCTCATTCTGCTTTGTTTTTTTCTTCCCCAAACATCCATCACTACCTGACATGGTATTATATACTCACTTTATGTTTCTTTATTGAATGAACCCAATATCACCCAGGTTATTCTGACCGAGAAGGTCCAGGGTGAGTCTGGGAGTATATATACTGAAAAGCTCACTGGGAGATTCTGATACACAGCCTGGCTAAGAACCACTGGTTTCATGGATATTATAGTTTTTGGAGTCAGATGGTCTGGGTTAAAATTCCAGCTTGGCAAGCCTGGGACATTACAGCTGTAGGCCCAGTCAGAAGCATAGTAGCAGTAATCCCCAACACCCAGGGTTGTGCTGAAGGTAACACCGGGTAATGGATTTGAGACAACCTCTTGAACTGCAAAGTGGGATATAAAAATGTTATAAGTACCCTATTTCTTCTCTGAGGGTGAACTACTTACATTTTAGAGAAAGAACATTTTTTGAATAATAATAAAACCTATTTTTATTTAGAAGTACAATCTCTCTGAATCAGATTGTTCCTTCCTTATAAACTCTAAATTGTAAGTCCGTTTTTATCCCTGAAGGCAGTGCGAAAGAGAAACGAATCAAATTTGGTCAATCCTCGTAGCTAATGCAAATAATTTCAAATTCTGAAATTCAAAATTGCTAGCAGCGATGTTGCCTGCATTGCCCCAGGGTGGTGGCTGTGAAGAGGTGGTCTCCCCAACACCGCCCCTCTCCAACCCCTCCCCCGGGCTGAGCGGTCCCTGAACGTCGCCCATCCTTGGGCTCACTCCGTAGGGTGAAGCGGCTCCGCTCGCGCCCCATGCTGCCGCCCACCCGGCGGGCGCGCGCGGGGATGAAGGACAGATGGAGCCGCGCGGGGATGAAGGACAGATGGAGCTGGTGAGAGCGCTGCCTGGAACGTCCTGGAGACAGCACTTCAGGAAGCAGCAAGCGGAATGGGGCATTTTGGAAACATTCGCTCTCATCACAAGAGAGTCCACTGTGATCTCCAAAGGGTCCAGTGTCATGAAAAAGCAATCGATGACTTGAGTAGCCTCCCACTTAGGCGGCCAGCCTGCACCTCCCAAGAGGTCTCAGAACAAAGCTCTGTGACAGGAATGAGTTCTCCGGAGAACTGATATACGGTCCCCTTTTGTGGCAGAGGTCACCAGTAAAAGCCTTAAGAACACACAGGTGGGGACATTTTGTTATTCATGTTTACCGTAACCAAAGGAAATAAATATTGTATACATGTACTTCTATTTATAAACACCGTTAGCCAGGTTTAATTGGATAAACAGTGACACCTAGTGGACAAGCTTTGGTAACCTCTATGTTCTGTCCCCCTAAATCAAATTAATTTAGTTTCTAAAATTATTCCACAACGTAACCAAACTGTCATAAGGCCAACGCCTTTGAAAATTTCACCCCAATCCTGTAACTTATATATAAGAACAACAGCGAAAGGAGACTGACAGACTGAAAATAGTTTTGAAGCATTTGTGAGTGAAGAAACAGTAAACGAAGACCAATCTTTGTCCCAGGTTTCTTTAACATGGTATGAAAATTCTCCATCAGATGGAGAGAGGAAAATTTGAATTTTGCTAGGAATCCATAAGTAGGACTTTTTAGACTGGAAGCAGGTGAAAAACAGTGGCTGCTACCTCTGGAAACCCTGCTGAGTGGCCCAGCTTCGGGCAGTTGGCCCCTTAACCTCATGAGGTCCAGAAATCCACTCTTGCCCAAACCTGAGAGTTTCTGCAATTCACATGCCCCAGCTCATACCGAGCAGGGCCAGCTGGATGCCACCTTGGGCTTCTGTCCTCAGACACTTTCACCATTTTTTTCTCAAATGTTTACCCCCAAATTAGGGAACATTACCTAACACCCAGTCAGACTATAGAACAGAGCCATTGCACTAAGGACTGCCCCAGGAAATTCAAGATACACTAACTTCATATATACGTATTTGCCCTTTTTGATTTTCATAAAGAATTTCTTCTGCTTCCCAAATGTCCTCTGGGGTAATATTTTGCTTCCCCTATCCCCCGGAGCAACCATTTGCTGCTCTTCGGGAGGAGGATTTTACCAGCCCCTCAGGAAAGCCGCCATGCCTCTCTGGTGCTACCAGCTTGCTCTCAGTTTCTCATCCCTGCCTGGAGCAGTTGCAGCTTCTTGATTTCTCACCCCACCTCACCCACACGCCTCTCAATTGCCTTCTCACAGGACTCCTGCGGCCCCAAGCACGGTTTCCGTCCCAGAGTGCTGCCACCCAGGGCCTCCCTCCCAGCTGCCTCACAATGAATCCTCTGAAGCTCACCGAGTAAACATCAATTCGGGGTGAAACAGCTCCCACCCGAGCGCTTCCTCTGCCCCAGAAATACGCACTTTATGACTCCCATGCCTGGGTGGCACCGAGCTTTTGCTTTGCTCTAGCAGCCCTGTTGAGCCTAATGGCATAACTCACTCCTGTTTGTTTAATTGGTTAAATCAGATTAAAATGTGTCTGGGGGGTGGGGTATAGTGTGCTCACTTGTGTGTATTTTAATTTACACACACACAACCTCCCAATGCTGAGACCCAGAGGCACAGTTTAAAAATTGAAAGTTTTCAAGGCAGGCTTCCCTGGTGGTGCAGTGGTTAAGAATCTGCCTGCCAATGCAGAGGACACGGGTTCAAGCCCTGGTCTGGGAAGATCCCACATGCCTCAGAGCAACTAAGCCCATGAGCCACAACTACTGAGCCCGTGTGCCACAACTACTGAAGCCCACGCGCCTAGAGCCTGAGCTCCGCAACAAGAGAAGCTACCGCAATGCGAAGCCAGAGCACCACAACGAACAGTAGCCCCCGCTCGCAGCAACTAGAGAAAGCCCGCACACAGCAACAAAGACACAATGCAGCCAAAAATAAATAAAATAAATAAATTTATAAAATAAAAAAAAGAAAAAGTTTTCAAAGCCATGCTGATGACAGTCAAGAACAGTTAATCGTCTTCACAGCCAGCAAATACTTAAAATAGGTTTAATTACCAAGAACTACTAATCTTTCAGGCCCAAGGAGGTATCGCTCCCTTCTCCAAGTTTCCCAAACCTGGTTGCACCAGAATCACCAGGAAACCTTCATGAAAAGATAAAGCCCAGGGCCCCATCTCAAATCTCCTGGACTAAAATGTCTAGGCAGGGACGGGAATGACTATTTCCACAAGCTCTCAGCCAGCTCCACATATTTTCAGTCCAATGTTTGGAAGCCTTGCTTTGAATCACAGCTCAAACCTCACCTCATTTCAGAGAGGTCTAACAAAGCAACTTCTGCCAGTGTTTCCTAAAGTCATGTATATCATCTTGATTTTTGCCATATCCATGTACCTGTACTGCAATCTACCTAAGATATGTATATCAATTGGCTTGCATTTTTGCATAAATAGATTTCATTTTTAAAAAACTTATATCACCGCTATGAAATCATAGCTTTGATGGATATTAGTATATTTTTCCTAATACACAATACAAACAATGTATACCATCAAAAGCTGTCTTAAAATGTTTTTCCCTGTAGGAATAAGCTAAGTTTGTGTACCAATGGGTACACCTACAATGCTTGAGAAAACACTGATGAAGAGAAATAATCTCTGTTCTACCTTTCCTTCTGAAGGTGGCCCTAAGGGAAATTGTGAAGAGAAGAATTTATATTAAGGAGCTCAATTCTTGGGATTTAACTAGGAATCTGTCAGTAGGACTTTTCAGATTGGACACAAGTGAAAAACAGTGGCCACTACCTCTGGAAACCCTGTATAGTGGTCTGGTCTCAGGCAATTGGCTCAATCCTACAAAAATTGCAGACACCATCCTTCACCCATCCCCTGCATCTTTTAATCAATAATCAATTAAATCACTGGGGGTGGGTCCAGGGTATCCAGCAGTTCTAATATGAAACCAGGGATAAAAACCATCATGCCATTTCTCTTTCAAGAACATTTCTCCCCAGTTAGAAACCCCCATTACCTTCTACCTCCTCCATGGGACCCCTTTGTATTCACTGATACAGATAGAAGGTGAGAAAAACCATTCCGCTTGAGAATGTTCTCACAAGTACAGGTCAGAGTCAAAAAGCTCATGCCTTGACTCCAGAATTCCAGGGAATGCCAACCTCCAGGGTTGTCATAAACTGATTCTACACTAACACACCTCTATATCCCCTACAGAAGGCCCTGGTTTCTGCTTTCATTTTTTTCCTCCTTCTTATTCTCTGTTTTTCCCTTTTATTGGTTAAAAATAAATGACGTACTTTTTCCTTATTTTGAAAGCAAATGTTCAATGTAAGAAAAATGAGAGGCAGACCTCTCGGAGTCGGTGCTGCTGTCCTGCGACTTTCCCTGCTGTCTGCCCTGCTTGGCCCCGTGGGGCCACTGGACCTCAGCAAGCGGCCGGGACCCTTGAGCCTGCAGGAGGTGGACGACCGGCCGCAGCACCTGCTGCAAGTCCAGAACGGCGGGGCGGAGGTTGACGAGCTGGGCGAAGTGCTAACACCCACCCAGGTTAAGAACCGGCCCACGAGCATCGCATGGGATGGCCTTGATCCAGATAAATTCTACACGTTGGTCTTGACCTACCCAGGTGCTCCCAGCCGGAAGGGCACCATTTCCTGTTGGTCAACGTGAAGGGCAACAACATCAGCAGTGGCTCGGTCCTCTCTGATTATGTGGGCTCTGGGTCCCCCAAGGGCACAGGCCTTCACCACCACGTCTGGCTGGCTTGCGAGCAGGACAGGCCGCTGAAGTGTGACAAACGCATTCTCAGCAACCGATCTGGAGCCCATCATGGCAATTTCACGGTGGCGTCCTTCTGTAAAAGGTACAAGCTCTGGGCCCCGGTGGCCGGCACATGTTACCAGGCTGAATGGGATGACTTTGTGCCCAAACTCCCCGAGCAGCTGTCTGGGAAGCAGAGGAAACTTAGAAGATGGAAACCATCCCAGAGTTTCCCAAGCAGTGTTGCAGTTTAGCGATGCATGTAGATTTCTCCCCTTCCTCGTTCCCAAGACCTGAGCAGTCAGATTTAGGTTTGGGGTGACTTTTCCTTCTGCCTGTCCTCTATAATTCTAGGGGGTTTATGTTCTGATCAAATTTGAACTCCATTTGGGGGGATAATTTGGGTCTATGATAGGGTCATCAAAATGTTAATATAAGAATAGTAACTCAGACTTTAAAGAAGAAAAAAATTCTGGTAAAAAGACCAGGTCTACAGTATTAGAGCAGAGCATCAGAGACTCTTTAAGGGAGGTTGAAAAAAAAAAAAAAAGATTGATTACCTCTGCCTTTGTGAGCCCGGGCCCAGAATAGTGTGTGATGGCCTCTTCTGGCTTGTGTTTTCACGGCTGTGTCTCTCACCAAGACAACCAGAGGCCGGCGTGTCCACTAACCCCCAACGTGGTGCACCGGGCTGGTTACTGGGTGTCAGTGGCCCGCTCTGACTCCCTCAAAGAGCAATAATGGAAAAAGCAATAGGGAGAGAGTCACTTTGCTGTTCAAGCCTGGCCATCTAGATGAGATGCAGGGCTGGGTAAGAGGTTATCAGAAATCCGAAAGTCTGTGCCTGTTAAACTGATTACACTTCTTTGGTGTGAGAAAAGCCCGTCTGGAGTTGCTGAATGTCGTGTTAATTCTGCTATTTGCTTATAATCGAATACAAATAAAAACAATGTGTAAATGGGAAAAAAAAAGAAAAATTAGAAAGTAAAAATAAGTCATATATGTAAACATTTTTCATTATCCATAATGCAACCATGGATGGGAGGACATCCACTTTTAATATCTCAGGATACATACTAACCCTTTCTAGAATGTGTGCCAGCATACTGTTCACAGCTCGATGTGTACTGAACTCCTGGACTCACTGCTGTAAAAGAATGAGTGGTGAGGGAATTCCCTAGTGGTCCAGTGGTTAGGACTCTGTGCTCTCACTGCTGAGGGCCAGGGTTCAATCCCTGGTCAGGGAACTAAGATTCCCCATGCTGTGTGGCCAGAAAAAAAGGAATAAGAAAAATTAAGAGCAAGCCAACAGGCTGGCGGCCGGAGCAGGGCTTGCCCGGGCGTGTTGGAGCTGCAGGTTCCCTGGATGCCACGTGCTGGCATGAGAAGACTCGCTGGGCTTTCACGCTGCTGCCCCGTAGGCTGATTACCTCCCAGACCTCCCTTGCCCTGAGCGGTGAGCTGATTGGGAATGGTGGCCCGGGAAGCTCCTGAGTCTGCCTAGTGCCTGTGCCCTTCCCTGGCCAGCCTGAACGCCAAGGATGTGCTTCGGAGGAAACACGAGAGGAAGAGCCGACAGCACCCGCGGTTCATGGCCCGGAAGGCCTTGCTGCAAGAGCATGGGTTGCGGAGCACACCCCCAGAGCCAGGATCCCCCCCCAGGCACCGAAGCCGCCAGCAGCATGAGGCAGCGTCCAAGGGCTGAACCTGGAGGTGCCCCATGCAGCAGAAAGCCCACCCCCGGAGAATCTGCTCGGCCCTTGCCCAGCAAGTGCGTGGCTATCGACTGTGAGATGGTGGGCACGGGACCCCGAGGGCGAGTGAGTGAGCTGGCCGCTGCTCCGTGGTGAGTTACCACGGCGAGGTCCTCTACGACAAGTACATCCAGCCTGAGATGCCCATCGTGGACGACCGCACTCGCTGGAGCGGCGTCACCAGGCAGCACATGCGCAAGGCCATCCCCTTCCAGGTGGCCCAGAAAGAGATCCTCAGGCTCCTGAAGGGCAAGGCGTTGGTGGGGCACGCCCTGCACGATGACTTCCAGGCCCTCAAGTACACCCACCCTCGGGGCCAGACCCGGGACACCACTTACGTCCCCAGCCCAGCCCCACGCCCGGACCCGCGTCTCTCTCAAGGACCTGGCCCTGCAGCTGCTGCACAAGACAATCCACGTGGGCCAGCACGGGCACTCGTCGGTGGAAGACGCCGTGACGGCCATGGAGCTCTACCGGCTGGTGGAGGTGCAGTAGGAACAGGAGGCCAGCAGCCTCCAGCCCCACCCTGAGGACAGAGAGCCCGACAGCGGCACAGACACGGAGCAGTATATGGGGGACCCGGCCCAGGGCGCCAGCAGAGGAACAGGGGAGGCACCGGGCAGAACGGAGTGAGGAAGGAGAAGCTCCACTGGGGAGCGGGGACCAGAAGTGGCTGGGGCCGGATGCCACCAGTGTCCCCCAAGGCCTAAAGTGTTGGGACCATCTGCCCCCAGCACAGTCCCCGATTCTGGTTTTGCTGATGGCACTTTATAGGCACCATGAAAATGGCAGGTGGGCTAGCTGCCAGAGCCCAGCAGGAGTAGGGAATGCGCCGGCAGACTTGCCACCCCCAGGCTGTGCTCTCTAAAGGGATGATCTCTCCCTGCTTGGGGGTGGGGGGTGTGGGTGTCCCTATTCAAGAGTTCCCTTGTCTCGCCCCAGTGCCCTGGGGTAAAGCTCTCTTCTTGTTGTCACCATCTACTTCTTCCTCCACAGTCATTTTCAGGAGAATAACTATGCCCTGAAGCTACAGAGTTAAGGCCACTCAAGGGTCATTTTGTCCCTTTCTCTCAGAACTGGAACTCTGGCTGTAGTCATCATAGGAGCTGCCAGGCTACAGTGGAATAGCAGAGACCACAGCTCATGGGGAGCTGGGTCTTCACTTGCTCGCCACCAGAAGTCACCAGGCACTATTCTGGGAGGAGGGAAGTCAGATAAGCTTTGGGTGGAGACTGGCATATGTATTTTGACCCAAGTCAGGCATTCCTCCTGCCCACCCAGCGCTAGGCTCTCTTAAGCAAAAGTCTAGAAGCAAGACAGCGGTTTGAATTCTGGGAGCCCTGTGCAGAATTGCCCACAGGGATCTTTATTTATTGAGAGCAAGGCCACGGGTCTGTAGGGGAGCAGAGGGCGGGTCCACTGGGGCCGGGCCGGGCATTGACAGCTGCGCAGCTGTTGCACTCGGGTGGGTGCCCCCAATCGCTGTGGTGGTTGGGTTTTCTCCAAATTTCTAAAAATGTTCTGTGTCGGGATTCATCCCCTTCCCCTCTCCTTGTTTCCTAAGGGGCAGTTTGGGGGTATTGGGGTAACCCGGAGCTCAGGTCACACAGAACCTTTGAGCCCCATCTTTGCTCATCACTCAATAGCTTTGAGACTTAGGCAAGTGTGTGACTTCACTCTTGAGTCTGTTCCCTCATCTGTAAAATGGGGATAATGACACCACCTACCTCATAGGGTTGTTAGGAGGATGAAGTGCTGAGTGCTTCGCCCGGTGCCTGGCGCCTAGTAAGCCGAGGTCAGTGCGAGCGGCTGTGTTTTCTTTAAGGATCAGTGTTGGGCTCTTCCAGGTAACACCTGAACACACCTTCAGGTTGAGTGGCTTTGACCCAGACGGGACTGTCCTCGTGGCTGTTCCAGCAGGTGGGGCACAGGCCGCTGAGGGCAACTCAGAGGTTCCGGGCTCTCACCGTTCCCCGTGATGCGTGGATTTCATGTCAGTCTGAGCAAAGCAGCAGGGCCAGGAAGGGAGAGACACTGAAACCACGCAACTGCAAGAGCAGGGCCGCAGATTGTTCTGGGAGCTGGCTGAGTCACTGACCACGCCTGGCCTGGCTCCAGGACTTTGTTCTGGGCTGACGCCACACTCAGAGTTGAGAAGTAGCTTTGGTTCTTTGGTCTGTGGGTTGAGGTAGGATGGAGCTGCTAGCAGTGGGGAGATGTACGGGGTTTAAAATCAGCTTTGTTGTAAAACCTGGAAAAAAACTCAATTGAAAAGTTGGTAAAGCGGCCTTTTCTTTGAATTCTTCAGCTAGGGTGGGAGGGTGGCTTGGGGGAGGGATTGTGGGGACGCTGGGGCGCTGAGTCTTGCTGGGTGCTTTGACCTTTGAGGCGGGCGGCTTTCAAGATGATGCTTTGGGATGTAGCAAGAAAATACTACAGAATTTATATAGCTTTTTTTTTTTTTCCTGTATTTTTTGTTTTCTTTTAACATCTTTGTTGGAGTGTGGTTGCTTTACAGTGGTGTGTTGGTTTCTGCTGTATGGCAGGGTGAATCGGCTATACATGTGCCTGTGTCCGCATGTCCCCTCCCTCTTGCGTCTCCCTCCCACCCTCCCTGTCCCACCCCTCTGGGTGGTCACGGAGCGCCGAGCTGATCTCCCTGTGCTGTGCAGCTGCTTCCCACTATAGTTTATTTTTGAAAATGTTATAGCTGCCCTAGTATAGAACACAAGTTTATTAAACTTGTGTCTCTTTGAAGGTATGTACTCACTTTTTTTATTTTTAAAAACTTTTTTTAGTTTTAAATATAAAATACACAATATAAAATTTACTGTCTTAGCCATTTTTAAGGGTAGAGTTAAGTAGTGTTAAATATATTCACATTGTTGTGCAAAAAAAAAAAAAAAAAAAAAGGAAAAGAGATGAGTAGTAATTTTTCCTTCTTCATTCCCAAAGCCCACTCTGTGTTTGGAGCCTGAGCTTCCCAGGCTCAACACATTATTGCATTTTAGTTGCAGAGCTAGAAACAGAAGCTAGGAGGTGCTAGAAGGCTGCTATCTCACCCATCCAGAATGAGGCTGGTGCTGAGACTGGAGGCCTGAACGAGGATAGAAGGTTCACTAGGGAGGAGGCCAATGACTGTGGGTTCCACTAATGGGGAGGACCCACGCCCCAGTCCCAGAGAGCCCTTGAGTAGTGACCTGGCTTCTGGGAAAGAGGGGCTGAACCCAAAATCTTTGGCCTTATCCTGCAACCTAAGATCCTTGTACCCAGCTTGGCATAGAGGAAATGCAGCTGCCCTCTTAGAAAAGATAATGAGCACCTCGGTGGCTCCCACATTGACCGGAACAGTTGGAGCCCCGCTGTTTGCTACACACCATGTAAAATTCAACTAAGATGGGATTTCCAGCCAGTTCTGGTGGGTGGGAGGGGGCCAATTTTATCTCATTTAGAATTGTAAAAGCCCGTTGACTGAAAGCACCAGAAAATGGAACCTCTCAGTAAGAGGGAGTTTGGAGAAGTTTCTTATAGGATTTGGGCTTTTTATGGTTACAGTAGTCCCCCCTTATCTGTGGGGATACAATCCAAGACCCCCAGTGGTTGCCTGAAACCACAGATAGTAACAAACCCTATATATACTATGTTTTTTCTTATATTTACATACTTATGATAAAGTTTAATTTATAACTTAGGCACAATAAGAGAGTATCTGAATTGCCAGCATCAATAACTACTCTTGAACTTTGGGGCCATTATTAAGTAAAATAAGGGTTACTTGAACATAAGCACTGCTACTGAGTGACTACTGGGTGGGACACGTTGAACAAAGGGATGGTCCACACCCCCTCTAGGACAGAGCTGGGTGGCAAGATATTTCATCATGTTACTCAGAATGGTATGCAATTTAAAACTTTACGAATTGTTTATTTCTGGAATTACTCATTTAACATTTGTGGACCGAGATTGACCTCAGTTAACTGAAACCACAGAAAGCAAAACCACAAATAAGGGGGACTACTGTACTTTCAAGGACAAATCAAGGAAGCAGAGATCAAATCTGGATTGGATTCTGTCAAGAAGAAGGGGCAATTTGACGATGAATATCTTATAAAAATTAATTCTTGGCAAGGGGAAAAACTAAAGTGGGTGAGAGTCGTCATTAGTTTAAAAAGAAAGAAAGTAGCAGTCTCTCGTGTTGGAAGGTATTTAGTCATTTCTGTTGTTGTAGAGTGGCTTTGTCTTTATCTTCCAAACATGATTATAGTGGCCTTGTCTGAGCGTTGTTTATATTCTGTGAATATCATTAATGTTCACTTGGGAACTTCATGGTCCAGCTGCCATTGGTGCCATTTTTTACTTTCATAAAGGAATGTATCATCTCAGACCAAATTAATATTTGTCATATATGTACACATACATATATTTTTTTACAAACATAGGACTATACTATACATACTGTTTGATAATTTACATTACCTAATGACATATCAACAACAGTTTTCCATGACAGTATTCATCTATATCACTTTAAGTGGATGAATGGGGTTCCATTATGCAGATGAGCCATACATATTTAACTAATTACGTACTGCTCCGCATTTAGAATGTTTTCCTTTATGCATGCGTGTGCGTGTTTGTGTGTGTGTATGTGTGTGTGTGCACAAATGTATTAGTTTTCTAGGTCTGCCATAACAAAAAAACAACAGAAATTTATTTTCTCACAGTTCTGAAGGCCAGAAGTCCAAAACCAAGGTGTCCACAGGGTTGGTTTCATTTTGAGGCCTTTATCCTTGGCTTATAGATGGCCGTCTTCCTCTTTGTGTGTATATCTCTGTCCTAATCTCCTGTCCTTATAAGGCCTAGTCATATTGGATTAGGGCCTATCCATATGACCTCATTTTATTTTAATTTTCTCTTTAAAGGCTCTATCTCCAAATACATTTTGAGTTACTGGGAATTAAGACTTCAACAGATGCATTTGGTGGGTGTGCAGTGGTGGGGTGGGGATGAAACACAGTCCTATCCATAACAGTGTGTGTGTGTGTATGTGTGTGTGTGTGTGTGTTTATAATCAGTGCTGAAATGAACATCTCTGTATCTAAGATTTTGTATACATTCATAGTTATTTCCTTAGGATAAGTTTCCAGGGATGGGACTGCTAAAGTGAGATCACAGTTCTAAGGCCCTTGATAGTATTATCAAGTTGCCCTTTAAACATTGTTACAGTGTACACTCTCACAAAGCAGTACAAGAGAGTGATTTTAGCCCCGTTTCTTTCAGTGAACTTTGTAAGTTTGCAATTATCAGAATCAGGCTCCCTAATTTCAGACTATACTACAAAGCTACAGTAATCAAGACAATATGGTACTGGCACAAAAACAGAAATACAGATCAATGGAACAGGATAAAAAGCCCAGAAATAAACCCAGGCACCTATGGTCAATTAATCTATGACAAAAGAGGCAAGGATATACAATGGAGAAAAGACAGTCTCTTCAATAAATGGTGCTGGAAAACCTGGACAGCTACCTGTAAAAAAATGAAACTAGAATATTCTTTAACACCATACACAAAAATAAACTCAAAATGGATTAAAGACCTAAATGTAAGACTGGATACTGTAGAACTCTTAAAGGAAAATATAGGCAGAACACTCTGACAAAAATTGCAGCAATATCTTTTTTGATCTGTCTCCCAGAGCAATCGAAATAAAAACGAAAATAAACAAATGGAACGTAATTAAACTCAAAAGCTTTTCCACAACAAAGGAGACCAGAAACAAAACGAAAAGACAACCCACGGAATGGGAGAAAATATTCGCAAACGATGCAACCAACAAGGGATTAGTCTCCAAAATTTACAGACAGCTCATGTGGCTCAATAACCAAACAGATGGGGGCTTCCCTGGTGGTGCAGTGGTTAGGAATCCACCTGCTGGTGCAAGGGACACAGGTTCGAGCCCTGATCCAGGAAGATCCCACATGCCATGGAGCAACTAAGCCCGTACGCCACAAATACTGAGCCTGCGCTCTAGAGCCCATGAGCCACAACTACTGAGCCCGCACGCCAGAACTACTGAAGCCCGCAGGCCTAGAGCCCATGCTCACAACAAGAGAAGCCACTGCAATGAGAAGCCCGCGCACCACAATGAAGAGTAGCCCCCACTTGCCGCAACTAGAGAAAGCCTGCGCACAGCAACGAAGACCCAAAGCAGCCAAAAATAAATTAAAAATAAATTTAAAAAAAAACAAACAGATGGCCAAGAGGCACATGAAAAGATGCTCAACATCTCTAATTATTAGAGAAATGCAAATCAAAACTACAATGAGATATCACCTCACACCAGTCAGAATGGCCATCATCAAAAAATCTACAAACGATAAATGCTGGAGAGGGTGTGGAGAAAAGGAAACCTTCCTACACTGTTAGTGGGAATGATACAGCCACTATGGAGAACAGTGTGGAGTTTTCTTAAAAAACTAAAAATAGAGCTACCATATGATCCTGCAATGCCACTCCTGGGCATATATCCAGAGAAAAATATAGTTCGAAAGTATACATGCACCCCAATGTTCATTGCAGCACTGTTTACAATAGCCAAGGTATGGAAGCCACCTAAATGTCTATCAACAGATGAATGGATAAAGAAGATATGGTACATATATACAATGGAATATTACTCAGCCACAAAAAAAAATGAAATGATTCCATTTGCAGCAACATGGATGGACCTAGAGATTATCATACTAAGTGAAGTAAGTCGGACAGAGAAAAACAAATATCATGTGATATCACTCATATGTAGAATCTAAGTTTAAAAATGATACAAATGAACTTATTTACAACATAGAAACAGACTCACAGACTTAGAGAATGAATTTATGGTTACCAGGTGGGAAGGGTGTGGGGAGGGATAGATTGGGAGTTTGGGATTGACATATACACACTTCTATATTTAAAATAGATAACCAACAATAACCTACTATTAAAAAAATTAATTAAAATAAAGTTGCTACATCCTGTACCAGCTACTGTGCCCAGCTGAGAAGGCAGAGGTAAAAGTCGGCCTCTCTCTCAAGGAACTTAAAGAAATCTAAGCTATGTGGGCAACTGACTACCCGAGTTCGGAGACGTGAACTAATACAAAAGGAAGAAAATATAACGAATATGATAATATGCTTTTTTAGATTTTTAGTAATATCGTTCTGTGAAATAATTGTATTAGTACATTAAATTACATTGATTACCTTTAAAAAAAATGTTGTTACAATGTACACTCTCACAAAGCAGTATAGGAGAGTGATTTTAGCCCCTTTTCATCCAGTGTGCTTTGTAATTTTGTAATTATCTGTTTTTATTAGTTTCACATTTCTCAGATTTATCTACCTCCACGTGAATTCAGATGGTCCAAACATGTTAGTGAGACAAACAGTATCCATTTAATTGCTTCAGGAGGTAGAGTTTTTTAATCACTAGTTAAGTAAACAAATCAAAGGGAATGTCCTACTGATAATAAATCAGGACCATCATTTCCATACACAAAAGACAGCATATTAAAGTTAAGTTTTTTACTGACATAAATAGTTCCTTGATTTTTATCTCAAGCATTTAAAAATCTATTTTGTACTCTATGACATCTTAAAAAACATTTGTTGATTTCCTTTTAAACATCATCTCATTCGATGAGAAATCTTTTGGTTGCAAGTGACAGAAAACTCAACTCTAATGGCTTAAGCAAAAAAATAATAATAATAAAAAAAGCAATGTATTGGCTCATGTAACTGAAACCCTGGAAGACAGTACAGTCACAAGTGAGGTTTCATTCTGCAACTAAATGCTACCACCAGGACCCAACTCTGACTGGCTGCCTTTGGACTGGCTCTATGCCTAAGCTTTCTATGGTGGCTTCTGGCAGCTTCAGGCTTTGTCATAATTGTCACAAGATAAATGCAGGAAAATCAGAAGGAAGTCATCATGGATATTTGGCAGTAAAGCAACAAATACCACCATTCCAACTCATAGAATTCCAGAGCTTGTAGGAAATTAGAAATCATCTAGTCTAATTATTCTCAAAAGGTTTTATTTTTGCAGGGGGAGGTCATGTTTTGTTTTGCTGGACCAAACAAGATCTTCTGTTTTCTTCAAACAGCATCTTAGGACGACGTCAAATATTTAAAATAGAATAAAACTGAGCTGCTCAGGTTGAAACAGGAAGGGACCCCCCTACTTCCAACCACTTTGCCTCCCATCTCCCCTTCCTCATCCTCCCTGAGGCACTTCTAAGAAGCACACTACTGATAACTGTAAAGACAGGAAAGAGGAGCACATCCACAGCTGAGTCTAGGACACGCAGTTCATGAGTGACAGGGCCAGGGGAACACAGGTGCCCGCCCCTGTCTCCTCCATCTTACAGCTCCCCTCACCTCTATTTACTTCTCACTGCCATTTTGAGTATTGTGTTTAAATTCTATCCTTGATTTAAGTACCTCTGCTTCTACCAAACGATGGTAAACAGAATTAAAAGGCTAACTGTCCACCATCAGTGTGTACACGCAGCCTTGTGTCTCCAGCTGTGGTGGATCACCGAGACCAGCTCAGGACAGAGCAGGTTCAAAGCTACATGGAGCCTCTGAGTTCCTCTAAGTCCAATTGAGATTTTTATTTCAAATCAGCACGACGGTGCCTAAATCAGTGTTTATCAGGTGTAATCAGTCTAAGGACTTGTAGGTACTTCTCCAAAATCCTCTTAGGAATTTTTGTGTTTAGAAGATATTTTTGGACAAGGCACAGTATGAGCGATAAAGTGAACCAAGGCTGGAGTCCTAGAGATAGCTGTCCTGTGAGAGAGAAAGGTGATCAGTTCCACTTGAAGGGACAGAAATGGTTTTTTTTAGTGCACAGTTGAGAGTTAAAAATCAATATTGAAAAAGAAATTTTTAAAAAATGACCAAATTTATGCAAATACCAAATGAATCCTAAATAGTCAAAAATAAAATAAATAATTTAAATAAAATAATAAACAACATCATCTATGTCTGGTAAGAAGAAGTGTACCCCCAAAATACCACCAACATCTTTTAGCTGAATTTATAGCCAGGAGAGCTCACCAGTATATTCTCTCCACACCAACCGGCAATCTCTTTCTCCCAGTTTTATTTAAAGCTTTTCTTATGTAGAAGGCTCAGAGCATAGGGGAAAAAAACACTCTGGAAAATGCATTAATAAATTTTCCAAATATTGATAGAACAAGATAAAAGGTTAAGGGTCACTGGGACACTGGGTTACAGTCAGAGCCACATAGGTACAATACCATGGGTTAGAGCCAATGGGTAAATGTCACCCGGGGAGGGTGGAGACAAGCCTCTCCCTTGTGAAGGACGACATTTGGAAGGACTCATTAAATATAACTCTCCCTTTATATGGAGGAAAATCATTTCTATCAAAACTATGATTTCTAGCAAAACCCACACATAACCTTTTTCATTGTACAGTGGTATTCTGCAATTAAAAGCAATAATTAGCTAGAGACGTAGAGTCTCTCCAAATGTTCAAGTTATAAAAGAAAAAATTTTCCCTCGGACATAGAAGAATTATGATAACACTGAAATATGTATTAATGTATCCCTTTCAGATCTAAAATCACTCTGTGGGATTAGTAACATAGAAATATATTAAATCCATCATGACTTGTTCATAGAACTTGAGTTCTAGTGCACAGGAGAGACGTGACTGTCAGGAGGAATAATTTGGGTCAGGGAGGCATTCAAGTTTTTCACCTTTGAGTTTGAATAACCAAAAAAATTCATCCCCCGACCACCCACTTCATTGTTCACACCTCAGTATTTGTCTCCCAGTGTTGTAATTTTCCGTTTCCTCATTCCCTCTTTCCCACCACCCTCCACGCTCAGAAAAGACAAAGACTGTACCTTTTTCATTTAAGATTCTGAGAGGCCTACGAGAATGCTTGGCCGTCAAGCATTTAAAAAACTGAGTAGACAGTAAATATCACAGAAACGGAGGCAGAAAATTGATCAAATGAACTGTATCAACACTCCTTCCAAGCTTTGAATTGCTGCCATTTTTACCTTTTTTCTGGATTAGTAAAAGTTTAAGTGTAAATCCCAAAGAAAGGCAGTGTCATAAGATTCAGAGACCATGGCCAAGTAAGGATTAGGACTGCTCCAGAAGGTTCTAGAAACATTGGGTGAAATTAATTTATCCCAACAACAATACTTTTTGCTTTTCTCCTTTGCCAATTTATTTAATGAAGACGATAACGAAACCTTCGCGTTTTTAGGGAAATAGCAGCCAGAGACAAATAGGGCATACCAGCAGAGGGCGCTCTTACCACAGATGTTTACAGTTGACGCCGCCTTTTTTGAACGCTTGCCCACAGCAAGGGCAACAAAGAAAGCCCAACATTCTTTCCTAAGAAGCTCATCAGAATTCTCCCAGCCAAGCAAGAAGGAAAAGGAAAAATACCAAGGGTAAAACATAAGTAGAGAAGAATGCCAAAGGTGATGACCCTGCTCCCGGATCATTGCACTCTGGAGACAGAGGTTTATATGGCTCTCAAGCTTTATCTGCCTCCTCGTCACTGAAGCTTAAACCACAAAAGAAAAAATGGCGTTTCTCCATTGTATGCTCTTGCCTCCTTTGTCCTAGATTAGGTGCCCATAGGTGTGTGGGCTTATCTTGGGGCTTTCTATCCTGTTCCATTGATCTATATTTCTGTTTTTGTGCCAGTACCATACTGTCTTGATGACTGTAGCTTTGTAGTATAGTCTGAAGTGAGGGAGCCTGATTCCTCCAGCTCCGTTTTTCTTTCTCAGGATTGCTTTGGCTATTCTGGGTCTTTTGTGTTTCTATGAGGACACGGAGGGGAGGGGGAAGCTAAGGCCAAGTGAGAGTAGCATCGACATACATACATATTTGCCGAATGTAAAATAGATAGCTAGTGGGAAGCAGCCGCATAGCACAGGGAGGTCAGCTCGGTGCCTTGTGACCACCTAGAGGGGTGGGATAGGGAGGATGGGAGGGAGGCTCAAGAGGAAGGGGATATGGGGATACATGTATGCATATGGCTGATTCACTTTGTTGTGCAACAGAAACTAACACAGTATTGTAAAGCAATTATACTCCAATAAAGATCTATTAAAAAAAATTTTTTTTTTAATGCCCAAGAGGGGCTTCCCTGGTGGTGCAGTGGTTAAAAATCCGCCTGCCAATGCAGGAGACATGGGTTCAAGCCCTGGTCTGGGAAGATCCCACATGCCACAGAGCAACTAAGCCCGTGTGCCTCAATTACTGAGCCTGCGCTCTAGAGCCTTCGAGCCACAACTACTGAGCCCGTGCCCCTAGAACCCGTGCTCCGCAACAAGAGAAGCCACTGCAATGAGAAGCCCTCACACCACAATGAAGAGTAGCCCCCACTCACCGCAACTTGAGAAAGCCCGTGCGCAGCAACAAAGCCCCAAAGCAGCCATAAACAAACAAACAAACAAACAAACAAATAAATATATATATTTTTTAAATGCCAAAGAGAAACTGTACCAAGCCAACCCACATTCTGGACTGTATTAACCCCTCCCCCTGCACTGCCTTTCAAGTCTTTTTATTTCCACTTGTTAGAACAAGTCATTTCATTTTAGGTTTAGACCAAACCAGGATGTCTGGGACATTTGCCAGACATATAGTGATAAGAAATAGAGTTGTTGTACTTTTTAGGAGAACACTTGTTTTCTCTGTGATGCCCCTTGGCGCCTGCCTTGGCTTCTGAGCTGTGGAAGCAGATGAACTCTGTCTCTGCCTTCGCCCTTCTTTGAGACAGTTACAGACTGATGGTCTGAACTTTCCTCCTTCTCTAATGGCTGCCCTCACACATGATTGATCCAGAGATTGGGAGGTAAGTGCCCCATCTCATCCTGTCTCCAAACCCTGTCTTTCCCAAGGCCAGCTCTGTTTGGAGATTTCATTTGTGTCCTGGTCCAAAATGCACCCGTCTCCTGCGTATGACTATACAGTTCCAATTCCATTGCTCCTGAGCTGGCTCGGGCCCTCATCATTCCTATAGGCATCTAGTGGTCTCCCTATTCCAGTCCTGGTGTCTGATCCATCCTTCACACTGCATTGGGGTTCCCTTCCTGGAAAAGATCTGACCCCTGACTACCTCAGCACCACTGCCCACCATTCTTCCTGTTGCATACTCCTGCCAGATTGGCCTCTCTGTTGTTCCTTGAACATAACTGTTCCTGCCTCAGGACCTTTGCACTTGTGTTCCCTCTGTCTATAATTATTTTTTCCCAGACGCTCCATGATTCATTCTCTCACTTCATTCAGGGTTCTGCCCAAATACCATGCCTTTCCTGACCTGCATCTACACCAGCACCTGCCATAGTACACTCTACGCCTTACACTGCTTTACCGTTCTTCATAGCACTCATCGCTCCCTGACATTGTCTTCTATATCTGAGTGTTTATTTCTGTCAGCTCCATGAGGGCAGAGACTTAGTTCTACCTTGTCCACAACTGTATTTGCAGCACTTCGCACATTGGATGTTCCTAATAATTAATTCATTCATTAATTAAAACATACCGTTCATCCTCCGTCCCCAGGTGCTCCTCATTTACTCCAGAATTAAACCAAATCCTATGGTATGGCATTCTGGGCTCATGATCTCACTCCTCCTTTTCTGGCCTTATCTCCTATCACACACTCCCCACCTGCAATGCACCCTGCACTCTAGCCAAACCTTGTAACACACCATCCACGTTCACGCCTGCATGCCTTTGCTCCTGCCTGCTGTTCCATCGCCATTTGTTCAAATCTTCCAAATCTCTTAAAACCCTTCTGATGTGCTGTCCACATAGTGAGGACTTCTTCTCTTTTTCTCTCTTCTCCCTTCCATCCCAACCACTGACAGTTCTGTCCATTGATATCAGTTTGTATATCTCTTGTATTACATCCTGTGTTACAAATTATGTCTCCATTTAACTTTCCTTACCAGTAGACAAGGTATAGGAAGCGGATATTCACTTTTAACTCCCAAGGACATAAAGCAGGAGTCTCAAGCTCAAAGGCCCACAGAAGCTAGACACAAAGTGAGGTACATGGGTGTATCAGTCTGCTGGGGGTCCCATAACAAAATACCACAGGCCTGGGGGCTTAAACAACAGATTCAGTTTCTCGCAGTTCTGGAGACTAGAAGTCCAAGATCAAGGTGCCAACAAGGTTGGTTGCTGGTGAAGCCTCTCTTCCTGGCTTATAGATGCTGCCTTCTTCCTGTGTCCTCACATGGCCTTTCCTCTGTGCCCACATGGAGAGGGGAAGAGAGCTAGCTGTCTGGTGTCACTTCCTCTCCTTATAAGGACACCAGTACTATCAGATTAGGGCCCTACCCTTAGGACCTCACTTAACCTTAATTGCCTTCTTAAAGGTCCTGTCTCCAAATATAGTCACATTGTGGGTTAGGGCTTCAACATATGAGTTTGGGGGGACATAATTCACTCCATCACAATGGGCAAGGTGGGACTTAGGAGAACTGGAAGGCAGTTCCCACCCACATGGGGGAAGCTGTCACTCAGCTTCAGCACATGGTCTCAGGCCTGACATGCTGGCCTAATATTCCCAACCTTCAGAATGTAAAAGAAGGGGAGTTCCCTGGTGGCCTAGTGGTTAGGATTCTGGGCTTTCGCTGCCGTGGCCCGGGTTCAATCCCTAGTCGGGGAACTGAGATCCCACAAGCCACGTGGCCAAAACTTAAAAAAAAAAAGGGTGAAAGAAGCTAGAAATCTGGATAATTCTTAGGTGAACTCTCTTAATTTTAAAATGTCAGTAGCTAATTAAAACATTTTTAACTGTGAGAAAAACAAACCCTGCCCACAGGCAGCATTCAGCCAGGGGACCGAAAATTGGCAGTTTTCTGACTTCTCATAAAAACAGTGGGCCCCCGATAAAGCCTTGTTAACTGCTTTGTGAGGAAATGGTTCACTGATGTATGTGCCATTGTTTGGGAAACTCTGAAATGTAAATGACATGGTGGGGAAGATGTCTGACTTCTAACTGTTATACAAAGACTGCCTACTCCTCTTCTCTTTCCCACTAACGCTTGTCCGTCCACCAGCCAGTTGCCGCTGTCCCTGCCGGTCTGTCCACTCCCATCTCCCCTGCTCAGCCACACAACCTGGAGACCCACCCTGAGTGCTGAGTCTAGTTCTGATGCCTGCAATTGATGGGGGAGAGAGAGAAACTGCAGTCAGTTCAGAAGAAAGCCACAGGAGTGATTAGAGTTCTGAAAAATAAAGATCAGGAGAGGTTAAAGGAACCAAGGTAATTCTGTTTAGAGGCAAGAGGGTTACAGGGTTAGCTAGCAACAGTTTTCAAGTATGTAAAAAGCTCGCACCCAGGACAGTCTGAGCTGTTCTCCCTACTGAGAACAGAACAAACAGAAAAGAGAGTCCAAATGCAGCACGGGGATTTGGATGCGTCTTTCCTTACCATAGGTATTTGTAAGTACTTTTGTATTTGAACAGACCTTTACAGTGGAAATGTTCTTTTTTTTTCATTCATTATGTCCCTTCTGGCTATAGCACTCTGTGATTCTAAGAAAATCCTGTTAGAAAAGGTTGTTAATAATGAAAGAATGAGCCATAAGATAAAAGAAAAACTTTCATCTCTATAAGAAGCTGGTGATGTGACGGTGCTTAATGAAGAATGTAATATTTCTGTATTTACACACGAGATTCACTTCAGTCAGGAAGCAACTGAAACCCAAATGACTTTGATAACATGTTCAAGGCCACAGAGGGCGATAAACAGCCCCATTTCCCCCATCACATACTTCCCAACTTACATATCAAGAAAGCTGGGTTTTCTCCAGTAAATGAGAAAGGGTGAAGAGGCTATAATAAGTAAACAGATATACATAAGCGACCAAACAAACAACCTGTTCTTTAAGAAGTACAGTCATGGTCCTTCGGGACAGAGGTGAGCTGCCTTCACAGGACAGCTGGACATTTCCCAGGGCCTCTGGAATGACTTGCATTTTGTTAATTTTCTAAGTGAACGGAAGAGCAAGTGTGAGCTTTTGTCTCTGGAAACTCTGGCAGGGCTAGAGCCACAGTTAACCGGCCTCCAAGGACGTCCTCAGCAGAATGGCGACATTGATAAAGTCTTAGCTGTTTCCTATGTACTTCTTTCCCCTCTGTGCTCCAGAGCCCTCCTGACCCTGGATATCTCTACCAATCTCGATTCCTCTCTGCCAGGCATCCCCAGAGAGAAGGCTAATCAGACCCAGAGACCAGCCTAAGTTACCCTGTTTCCTCACAGCCTCACTCTGTCTAGAAATTCCAACCAAAGTGATATGGTCTTATTCCTCCCTTTAAGAATGCCCACTGTCACATAGCTCACAGGAATGAATTTGGAGGGTTTCCACCCAGCAGGTGGGTTTCAGGTAAATACATGCCCTTGCATCCCCTCTTCACGCAGGTAAAACGTGCCTGGTTAGATTGTGGCATTTGCTCAGACTTGAGTTCCCCTCTCTCCTCCTATTTCCACCATTTCCCAAGATTTACTTCTTTACCCTGATATTACTTAATTATATATTTCTTCTTGTTGGACATTTAAAGCTCCTCAGTATCCTATTTTGATATGATTAGTTATTCATGAATAAGAACAAGAATGATTGTCAACATTAAATGGAAAAGAAGTGTTTTGTGTTGCTCTGTTTCACGTGATAGGACTATATCTAAAGGGTCTGATAAGGGCAGGGTATCCCATTTAATTATAAGTCATAAATTGTTACTGGACATATGGAATCAGGAACTGATTCCAGGAACTGACAAGGCTGACACACATGAAGAAGGTTCCTTGAGACCATGAATTTAGGAATAGCTAAAGGGGCAGCTTATCTTACTGCTATTACTTCTTCTTGTGCTGTAATGCTCTCAACTGGCTTGATGAGCATAAAAATTGGGGGGTGAAGACACTGAAACCATGTTTTGTGAGTAAAGATCAAATTACTTATTTGGGGTTATGTCACATAAATTTGGAGCCAGACAAACCTAGGGTCAAATCCCAGATCTACCATTTGCTGGGAGAACGTGGCCTAGAAGTATCATCTTTAAAATACCAGCCTCCAAGGTTTCTTGTAAAAATTTATATATAAGAAAAAATCAATATATATAAGATACATCATACACATAGCAGTTTTTAAAATATTTATTTATTTATTTAACATTTATTTATTTATTTGGCTGCGCCCGGTCTATAGTTGCAGCGTGTGGGCTCTTAGTGGCGGCATGTGGGATCTATTTCCCTGACCAGGGATCAGACTGGGGCCCCCTGCGTTGGGAGCACAGAGTCTTAACCACTGGACCACCGGGGAAGTCCCCACATAGCAGGTTTTAGCACACATTAAACTTGTGATGAGTGGTAACTATTATTATCATTAAAGTGATAATAATAACAACAACATTTTCCCTCCTTGTAGTCTTCTCAAACACACATGTCTAGATTCCAATCGAACAAACTTACTTTGAAAGCAGACAGCAAGCACCTGGAATACTGTAGCAAAAGCAGCCCAGAAACTGGCTCGGAGATTGTACTTCCAGTGTCTTCCACTGAGGTACGAAAGCGTGTCCAGTGTATCCTGGGCAACCTCCCTCTTTCCATCACCCTCCACCACCTGGTCTCCTGTCTTCTTCCACCTGCCAACAAACCCATCCACATGTATCATCTTCTGCCCTGCTGCCCCAGAGTTACCCCTCCTCTCACCCTCTCCTCTTTAACCAAAGCTCTTTTTCCTTCAGGACTACGGTATCCTTTTTTGGCGCTGGGACAAATGTATCATCAGTTTCCTCATCAGCCAACTGAGCGAGTGAATGAAAAACTCCCAACTGCACCTAAGCACTCAGGAGGCCTCAGTAAATGTGAGTTCTCATCCCTCGTCTATAAAATGAGAGATGTGGATAAGATTACCTCTGAAATCCTGGGATCGCACAGACATTCATGGCCAAGTGTGAACCCAAGGTTTATTCGCATGCTGGCAGGAGAGTTTTTTTTAACACCTCCCATCCCGACTTAATTAATCTCTAGTTGGTAGACTAAGTGATATTTAGATATACCCAGGGAAACTGGATCACAACCGGCCCATGCACAAAGGCCAGAACTGTATTAACTTCCTCACTACTGAATGGCGGCTGGCCCCTGTCGCACACACGAATGTGGCTAGAAAATTAAGATTAGGCTAACCAACTGTTAGGGATATTTATGGACAGTCAAAGGAAACAGAGGTCAGCTTCACCCTGGAGGGGCTCTTTGATCAGAAGCTGTGACCTCAGGTTATCAGAGGCATGACAGGCTTTTTAAGCAGACTCTAAGAACAGCCCGGGCAGCCGAGGCTTCTGGTAACATCTGCCAGATTCAGGCTGGGGTGAACTGACCTGAAGATGGCACTTGCCATTTAGGCAAGTTTGGAATGTGATGGCTCGTTTGTCAAGCAGAGGACCATCCATGGGACTGATGGCTCCATAGAGCCCAGTAACGGAATTGTGCACCTAAGATACAAAGCTGGCAATTATACTCTTTACAGATCACTTCAGGCAGCAATAAAGCTAAAGTGCTTTAGAACGTATTCATTCCTTTCAGTGCAGTCAACGTGAGCTTTGATGCACGCATCCTCAGCATGAGAACTTTCAAAGGCTTCCAAATCTGATGCTACTTCTCACATCCTCGATTCGACCAACATCCAGTCCTGAGAAGCCCTGATAAGTCACCCAGCTGAGGTTTCCTGTGCCCCTGTGCCTAATTATACAGGGGTGGCTTTAATGTTTCTTCAGTTTAGATGTGCTTGCAAGCCTGAACAGGTTCCATTACCGTGGGCCTAACTTACAGAAGTGAATGAGTTATAGATGAGAGTCCATCATAAGCTTGGTGGGTCCTTAGACCCTTGGTTTTATTTTGACTCAAGAAATACATTAAAACATAGTTCATGGCAGTAAGTGTAAATTTTAGCACATGGAACCTAATTTCTTTCCTTACCCCATAATTGTACTTGCTAAAGCACGATCAAGGGCTTGTTATATTTCACCATTGTGTAGTTAAATGCTTGGCTATGCCCATCCTTGGGGTATGGGACATGAAGCAGTTTTTGGCTTGTATACTTATAATTAGCAATTAACATCTTTTTTGTTTAAGGATGTTCAATTAATTCTATAGCTTCAATAGCTTTGCTCTCACCTGAAGGTCTGTCCCCACCGCACAGGACAGCCTTCCTCCTGAAGAAGATGTCTGTGTGTCGGAAGTTGGGATGGCCTGACTCACTGCCAAAGAGGTGACAGGGAGGCTGGGAGCACGTTTGTTAAATTGCGTACAGTTTTGTTATATAGGGCAGTGCTGTGGGAGTATGTGTATGAACACACGTACTTGTCTGAACTCTGCTTCTTCAGTTTTTCTCTGGGTCCAGTGCCCCATCCCTGTGCCCCGTGTGCCTGAGTTCCTCCACGCTCTGCACTTGCCAGCCAAGTTGGGAGGCTATTTGGATGGGTTGGGCCGTTTCTGTCGTGGAGATCTGGAACTGTGCACATGTCAGTACTGGGGAGCTGTCCTGCTGTAGCGTCCACGATGAGGCTCCTTCTTTACCTGCCCTATAATCACTACTGCGCTCCCAAGCACTATTCTTTATTCTCCGTCTGCCTGCACCAGTACTGCTGTCAGCACAGTAGATGGTTCTTGGAAGTTTACCAGTGTGGGTTTGGCCTGTGTCAGCCATGCTGTTTAGTCATACATGCACGTGTCCTGATTCTAAAATATAAATAGTCTTAAAAATAAATTAAAATGTGTATACTTATATTTCAAAAAAAAAAAAAAAGAACGTGGTTCATAGCAAGAAAAGGCTGAACTACATTTGAAAAGGAGAAATGTGTTTTCTTGAAGGGATTATTTTGGAGAGCCAAATGAATGTACACGAGCTACTTCATTAAATCAGAAGTCAGTTTGGCAGGTGATCCTAATCTGCTCCGGGCAAAAGTAGGAATCGGAGCAATTGAAACAGTGGGAACAAATGAGCTACAGGTGTGCCTTGTTTTTGTTTATGGTCTCGTTTGGATTATTACAGGCTACAGCAAGTATATTTCAAAAAGTTTGTAGTAGGACATTGCCATATATTGATTTGGAGTTCCTAGAAAGCATCAGATATTTATTTGATGGACAGCTTAAGAGAGAAAACATGGTTTCAAGGTTGTCCTCTCAGAAAATTAACAGCATCCAGGTCCACCCTCTCTATTCCAAAACTCTTCTCTCCCGTCTCTCAGGGAGAAGGTGAGTCACATGGGGAAGCGGGGCGGGGGGGTGGGGGGTGGCAGAAATGGACTCCTAAAGGAAGGTGAAAACCACTGAGATAGGCACCCAGAGAATGGGACTGTCCTAAGGGGGCTGTCCCGATGCTTTGAAAGAAGATGGATCTACAAAGGGCGCAGAGCTGCATCCCCAGCTTTGAAATCCTGCTACTTGCCATGTAAAGTATCATTTCTTCTAGGCTGATCCATATTTAAAACTAACTCATCAGGAACTAACACAGTGCTGTAGGACAATTATATTTCAAAAACAAACAAACTCACAGAAAAAGAGATCAGATTTGTGGTTGGAGGTGTTAGGGGGTGGGGGGAGAGGGAATTGGATGAAGGTGATCAAAAGGCACAAACTTCCAGTTTTAAGAGAAATAAGTACTGCGGATGTAATGTACAACATGATAAAAATAATGAACACTGCTGTATGTTATGTATGAAATTTGTTGAGAGTAAATCCTGAGTTCTCACAAGAAAATATTTTTTTCTTTCTTTAACTTTGTACCTATATAAGATGATGGATATTTACTAAGCTTAATGTGATGATCACTTTATGATGTAAGTCATATCATTATGCTATACACCTTAAATTTTTACAGTGCTGCATCAGTATACCTCAGTATCATATCTCAATAAAAGCGGAAGGAAAAAAGGAAAAAAACTAACTCGTTATCTTCCTCCTCCTCTTCTCCCCAAATTAGCCTCCTGTTTCATTTACTTAATTAGCATATGTTTATTAAGAACCTACTATGTGCCAGACACCGTATTTACCTGGTGAGTTAAAAAAACAAAACTAAAACCAGAGACATAGTTTCTGTCCATATGCCCTTACATCCTAGTAAGAAAAAACAGAAAATAACTAAACCAATGACTAAATACATAATACACAGTCAGCTGAGGAAACATGCTATGAAGAAAAATCAAGCAGGATAAGAGGAAAGCTGGGGGTTGAGCAGTCAGGAAAGGCGTCTCTAATGAGGGCATATTTTAGCAATCTCTATAGCTTAAGCCCTCCATCTCTGAACTTTTGGGGAGAGTAATATTTTCATATTTAGAGTATTGGTTGAAAATCCCAATGTTTGCAAAGGTAACGTAAATGAGGGTCAGGTAGGGACTGAAAATGAAGAAACGAACCAGGTAGATATCTGGGGGGAGAGTGTCCAGGATGGAGGAATTGGCAAGTGTATAGGCCTTGAGGTGGGATGATTCTCACCTTGTTCAAGGAGCAGGAAGGAGATCTTTGTGGCTGGAGAAAGTGAGCAAGATGGGACGAGGGACAAGGCATGACTCTCAGTTCTTAGTCCCTTCCGGGTTGGAAACGGCAGATAAACTGCAGTTACCTCTTATTCCTCCCGCCCTCTCCTTGATCCAGCTGTATCCAGTTATCTTTGCTAAACAATGATTCTCTAAAACCACCCCCCCCTGCTTCTTCCTCCCCTCTCACCTGAATTCAGTCTCTACTTACTTGATGCCTGGATTATTCAAGAGCCTCCTAACCGGCCCTCCAGCCTCTTGCAGCTTCTAATCACTCTAAGCTTCCAGATTAATCTTCCGAGAGCATTGCTTTTGTCATGTCTTCCCCTCCCTTGCATAAAAACGTCTTAGCATTACCTGAAGGATAAAGCAGAAGCTCCGTAGCCTACCTCTCCCCATCCCTGCCTCGATCTGGCTGAAACTCCATCTCTCTATAACTCCATTCCCAATGTGCTAACTCCAGTGACCTCCGCCATCATGCCGTGCTCTGCGTCCTCACTCTCAACTCTTGAAACCCAGCCTAAGACCCACTTTAGCCTACCCTGAATGGTCCAGCCCCAAACAGACTGCCTCCTCTCTCAAACAGCTGGGCCCCTGTGGTAAACCTCAGGACAAACTTCCTCACTGGTGTGAGGTCCGGGGACCTGGCAACGTCCTGGAGATAGATCTAAACTGATACACCAAAGGCCCTACCCCACCCATCCACAGGCAAGGATAAGTGGATGCCGCTTTTTCAGGCACCTTCAGATTTGGAGATGACTTGGGTGGTTCCTGCCACAGTTAAAGCCTCTCTGTGAACCAGCTGTCCACAGGTGGAAGCAAATAAGTTCAAGGGCATGGGCCCTCCCCTGAGAGCTTGGCCCTGGGAAACCCTTCACTTCCCTAGATAACATTGCATCCCTCACACCCCAGCCAGGTACCTTATAAGTAAAAGCATGTCCAAATTAGAACTGTAGTAAGATCCACTTTTTCACCTATCAGATTGGCAAAATTTTTTAATGTGCTTAAAATATACTCATATATGTATACATACATCCATCCAATTTAGTGCTTAATATACAGCGGTATATAAGGCCCATTGCTTCCTTCTTTGGTCCTGGCTCACTGACTGAATTCATCGAGAGCAGGAACCATGTCTTCTACATCCTGTGCATCATTTCAGTGCCATATATGTATAAGCCATAATTTATATACTATGTGGACAATAAATATTAATAAAGAAAGATTTCTGGGATGTCAGGCATTGAATTAGGTAAGACAAATGAAATACAATGATCATATTGTATCTTTGAAGCCCTCCTTTTTCTGCAGGCAGAAGGGGCTGTTCAGGGCAAGGTCATCTTCCTCTTACTAGGTGGCACGGTCACAAAATCATATTTTGTTCACCCCCTATATTCAGTAACTAGCTAAGTAATCAGATACCCCATATATTTATATTAAGTACTGCGTGTATGTAATGACAAACCCTCTAGAGTAACACTATCGATGCGGTCAAACCAAGTATGAAAACTGTACATGCCTACCTGGGCTTCTAGGAGTTCAGCTAATAGATCTGAAGAGCCTTATAAAAGTGAGAATGAGAAGCTGCATTTCTTCAGTCTTCAGCACCAATGTCAAGAGCTGGGCAACAGCAATATTTTGCCCACACAGAAAGCTCACATGGGTGCCAATAAAAACATAGGCGAAGTTTAAAAAGGCTGCATTGTTATGGAGAAAATATAAAATCTCATTCTTAAATAGAAGGGCTTCCAACAAGAAGCTAAAGTAAAAATTCTATTCACCTTTGGATGCCTGCTGGCCTTGCACAGAGTCACCCAGTGGAACTGAACTGTCTGGACAGTATTTTACATGCATTCTGTGAAGTTAGCACCTGCCAGCTTCTTTGAAGTTCTGTCTTTCAAAATAATAATCATCACAATAAAGTTAAAAAATAAGATGCAGGAATTCTGTATTAAGTTCATATTTTACCTGGTTTCACCAGGACGAAGCATGGCAGGAAGGGTGGGTGAGGTTAGGTGGCAAATCACCAACTTCTGCTGCCTCCCCTGCCTCACTTTCCACCTACCTTTATCCCTGCAAAGCCAGGCTGTTCTGGTCACGCCATTCATGGGAAGCTCAGGACAAGCCTTTCTCACAGTGAAAGTAGCAAAGGCCTCACCTGACGTGAAATGCTGAAGCCCTGATGTCCTCCATGTCTTCCCGCTGGCTGAGGCCCTCAATTCCATTATCATTGTATAATCTCTACAGCTTCCTTCCTTCTCTGTAAACCTGCAAGAATTTTGAGGAAAGATAATGTTTTAAGCTGTCATTTATATCTAAGTGCAAAGACTGAAATTCCCACGTTTACAGGGCCAGGCAGAGCTAGGAGGGGCTGAAGCAAATAGCTCCACTCAGCTCCAGCCAAATGGAGCTGTGCAATATAGGCCCAATGCTCCTAAGCCTTCTGATTTTTCAAGAGAAGACAGAAATCCAGGTTTTTATGTGAAACCTCCCAATTTTTTTTTTTAATGTTGCCAACTATCTCTGATGTGTTAAAACATTATACAGACCAGACCAGGCCCACCTGCAGGCCAGCAGTGAAAGGTGGTAGCAAGCTTGCCTCAGTACAGAGCGGGAGACAAGGGAAAAGAGCTGGCATCCACCTGGTGACCAAGGCAGAGGATGGGGTGGGGAGGGGAGGGGACTTCAAGGAGAAGCCAAAGGTCTAATGTTGTGTTGAGCAGCTGAGCAGCTTGGCCAAAGATGGGCTGGGCGGTGGCTTGCCTGAGTACCAGCCTGCAGAGAAGAGGAAGGGACCAGATGAGGAGCCTCCAGAAGGGCCTGCAAATAGCAGCTCTGTCCATACCCACCTACTTCTATTCCCATCAGGCCCACACTGTGATGTTCCTGGGCACATTTTCAATATAGAAAATATAAATTATGGCTATGCCAATATAAACAAACATGATCCAGGCTCGATTATGTTCTTCTTTTTTCCTTCTGATTTTAGAGGAAATTAAAACGTTTTCTTGGGTGCCTAAAATTACCCTGGGTCTTAGGCCCTGGTCTTCTATGCGTGAAAGATAGAGCTGGCCCTGTCTCCAACTCAGCAGTGCTTGGCTTAAACACTTGGTTACTAAGCGTGTGTCACTGTCGATACGGCACGTCAGTAGTCATGTTGGAAGGTAGCTGTTTAATTGTAGACATCAGCGTGAGCCTTAAAAACAGACCACATAGGTTCAAATCCAGCTCTGCCATCTATAATTTAAGTGATATTAGGCCAAGTCTTGTATCCTCTCTGTGGCTTGATCCCCTCATCCATGAAACAGGAATAATAATAGTACCTACCCGAGGATTGCTATGAGGATTAAATGAGTTAATACATGTAAAAAGTTTTAAAAAGTACCTGACAAAGGAAAGAAACAAATGTTAGATCTGTCCTGTTGTGTGCCCATAACTGACTGGCTTTAAGGCTCTGATATTGGCAAAATTCTTGAGTTACCATGTAAAAGCTGTCGAAGACCCAAACATTCTCAGGTCATGAAGGCAGTAGATTTATCATGGCTTCCTAAAGGTAACTTAACTATATAAAATTCAAGCAATAGATGAATGACCATGCAGGCTTGGCTAATTTTTAATACCTTATGTTCCTTCTATCAGCTTCCCCCATTTGCCTATAAAAGAAAGTCAAAGTGGAGACTTGAGCTTAGAAAGTTACCCATGGATTGTGTCTTACCTCCTAAAGAATTGTGATATTTCGAGAAATATACCTTGTATTCATCAAGTGCCCAGCAGTTTTCGAAGTGCTTGAATATTAGACAATGGTATAACATACATTCAAAGCATCTGAAAACCAGAGAATTTTAGAAAACTTCATGCCCCTGGGAGGACCCAGAGTGTCAATCTCTTCTGTTGTACTGGGATTATTATTATTCTTCTTGACGGTGATTTCTCTTGTGATCCACAGAATTGCTGAGTGAGAAGGAGCCTCTCAAGTTACCAATCCAGCC
Source organism: Balaenoptera physalus (assembly GCF_965194825.1). Taxonomy (NCBI): domain Eukaryota; kingdom Metazoa; phylum Chordata; class Mammalia; order Artiodactyla; family Balaenopteridae; genus Balaenoptera; species Balaenoptera physalus. Next base: position 30,959,848 of record NC_138891.1, read on the forward strand.
CTCATTTGCTGAGGACACTAACGCTGAGAGAATTCAGTTGTTTCCTCAAGGACCCATTGGTTAGTCTCAAGCTCCTTCTCTGTCCCTTCTACCTCTGTCATCATTTTGCATATATTGTTTATTCTGAATTCTTTTGGACAAATTCATAGCTCTAATACTAGAATTTTTGTAACTAAAGACAGTTGTAGACTTTTGTGCTGATTTTACATTTCTCTGGGTGGGAAACGAAAACAGTCAGTGCTCAAAAATACTTGTTGAATGAATGAATGAAAGTTCTTAAAGCTTTCATTTCATACCATCTTGCGATCTCGTTGTTGAATTCCCCACCATTTTATAAAGTAGGAGGAGGAAAGGGAAGCCCTCGTGTATGACCATTTCAGCCTGCATAGAGTCCACATGGTTCAAAACTACATGTGGTTCATGTATTGTGAAACCATGAAGTATTTCTATTTCCAGATGTTTAAGATTATATCAAAATGAGTGTCATCTGATTTCAAAAGAGCTGACAACGACGTATCCAAAGACACACAATGTTGTGATCCCTGAAGACAAGAATAAGGGAGGTCCTGTGGAACTGCGGGCTAAACTGAGACTGCATTCCTTGCTCACTCTGCATAATGTATCCTTAACTGCTCAAAACTGCAAGCAATAATTATTCTCATCTAATCTGGAGGAAATGGCCTTTTAAATCTCTTAATCAACCAAGAACAAATTCATTTTTCAATATATATCTTTACTATGGCGTAAGTTTCCTTTCCAAAAAAACAATCAGCAAAAATCTCTTGCACACTCGCAAAATACTTTAAAATCGATAATTCCTCCCGATAGCATTGTTAGCTTATTTGATAGTGAAGGCGCTAAAGAAAGTTAGAGACATATTATGAAATTGTATATAACTCTCGTTCTATTCTCTTGTCAAGTCCAGTGAGCCATGCTGCATTCCTAATATTCAAATAGATGTCCGAATCTTTCTTTGGGCCAAAATAAACCAATTGGTTGCATCTGAAATAGCTGCTTTGTTTAAAATGAGTCATTTATAAACAGAATGGTTATTTCCTTATGGCAGAGGAACAAAGCCCATTCCTAACCTATGCTCACATCTGATGTTCAGCTCTACAGGCCCAAATGCAATTCTGGAACATAAGCCATGTCAGCATTAAGTGCTTAATACAGGCTAATATATTGGCTCTTTTCAACTGGACTATTAAGTCCATTAACATTTAATGAAACAATTTTAACTTTATCCACAAAAACACTCACAATGACTTTCCATCAATTCCCTAAAGCCAAAACAACATAAATTTAAAAGAAAAATAACTATGAAGCTTTGCTAAGAGCAGATGATTTCTACAGAGCAGGTTAAGTCCTGAATTTCTGCTTCGATGCAGTCCACATTTGATTTTTACTACAAAGATAAACCCAAACTGGCAATTACCCTTGGGTAACCCTACCAAGTAATCTCAGCATGAAAACACTGGTGTATTCTTACTACAGTGTAATGTATATAGAATCAACTAATGTAATTTCACTAAAAGTCTTAGTAATCTATTTCAAAATTGTGCTGTGAAACATTATCTTTTAAAATATCACATTAATTCCTTTCCCTTTGTAGCAGTCTCAGAGTAAAATTATATTTACTTTGGCTTGAATGATTAATATCTAGAGACCAAAGTCCTTTACAGAGATCCAACTGTCACATTGCCACAGAGAGATATATATGGAACACAAATAAATCAAAATGTTCATTCAGTTGTGCTTTATTCCCTGCTACCTTCAATGCATACATACACTAGTTTAAACTTAGGTTCATTCTGAAACTTTACTCTGAAACTTTTTATAAATATATTTTTTCCAAAGCCTATTTGGAAACTTCTAAGGTAGAGAGAAGTGAATTTGGCCCCCTTATTAAACTCTTAAAAAAATAATAAACTGACATAGTCTTCTTCATGTTTCTTAGTGTAATGCTACTACCTGGACCGTTCTATAGATTTAACAATTCTATATCCACTCTTCCCAAATTTGATCCCTTTGAAAACAGCTCTCCCTTGATTAAAAAAAAAAAAAAGCTACAAACATCCGTGACTTATAGCCATGTTTTTGGCAAACTTATTTAATAATCTAATGATTTAAAAAGTCACTTTTTCAAACATCTGTCTTGAAAGACCTCACATGGCAGCTTCAGGGATTTGAATACCTTTGAGAAACCTGAACATCTAATGGAGTTAGTGGGACTGACATGGTTGAGGCACTGAACATTTGACACGGCAGTTGTAGAAGCTGTAAATGTACCACAGTAGGAAGCAGCTTTCCATGGACTTCAAAGCAAATGGCAATTAATTATCTAGCTTTCAGGAGCAGCGTGGACTTACCGTGACAGCTGTTAGGCGAGGACACACGGGCATCTCCACAACTGAACATCAGCTTGTGTCATTGTGCAGCTTGGATCTCATTGGAAAGAAATGCTAGAGGTCTCAGCTTGGTTCAATTAAAATTAGTCTGTTTTCCCAGATGGTTTCTCAGCACAAGCTTATTTCTCACCCCAGAGCCTGTGCTTCCCCATCTCAGAGCTACAGTCGACATGCTGTTTGCATATGTTTAAGCTTCATTTTTAATGCCATGCGTGGGATATATCCATTTGAACTTTCTCCTCCCTGTCTTTATTGTGAATTCAACCTGGAGGTCTTGTAACTTTGGTAAGAAAAAATTGCTGCTTCTTTTTAATCTCTTTCTCTCTCTCCCACTCCTTCCCACCCACTCCCCTCATTTTTTAACTGACAGAGAAGATCGACTGTTTCTGCCAGGTGCCTAACAGGTGAGGTGTCTTGGGGTGTTCTCCATGGCTGGCCAAGTATAGTGGATCCAACCATTATTTGACTTGCATGAATCCTGACAGGGCCTGGCTTGTTCATGGTTTCCCAGAACATCCGCTTCTGTCTACAACCTCATGAGGCTCCAGATCAGCCATGAGAAATGCCCAGAGTCACTGAGTTCACTCTTGGCCTTCCCTACCACCACCTCCCAATCAGGGGTTGTGGTCAAAGTTGTGCACTTTGCTGCATCTAGCACCTTTTTTAGATCCAGATTTCATCCTTCTTGAATATCAGGTGGTCCATAAACACAAGTGATGTGCCCTCGAGGAAAGAAAACAAAAAAGAAGTAAAGAATGTATTCCTTTGATTAGACTCGCTTGGAGGTAGGAGAGAATAGAATTTGAAGGGGGAAAAAAAATGAGGGACAGAGTTATAGGGGTCAAAAAGCTAATTAGGAAAGAGTTGAGAGAAGGAAAACTTTTCCAAAAAAAAAAAAAAAGAAAGAAACTGAAGTACCAAACTGTTTGATATGACCTAAACTAACTTCATCCCTTTTAGAAAAGTTTTGGCTTTAATCACTCTAAGTTAGCGAGGTCTTGCTCTTAAACTTGAAAAAAAAAAAAAAAAAAAAAAAAAAGAACCTTGAACAAAAGTCCTCAGCAGTTGCTGACCTCTCATTGCCATTTACTTCAATCAGCCCCATACTGTTTCTTGATACGTCCAAAATCCCAAATGAGGCCTCGCTGATTTTGAGCAGTTGGTAGCTATGTGCAGTATATGCAGAATCATCTTCTGGGGATTTCAGAAACCCAGGACTCTTCTTGTCCTACCACCTCCAGGAAATAAATATAAAATGCTTTCATTCTTTTAGTGTGCAAAATGTTTTCAAGCTGCCTCTAAAACGTGTGATGTGAGTGATTTGACAAAAATATTATACAAATGTATTAATTATCTTTAAACATGTTTCTCTGCAGTTTTCAGTTCATCTTACAGGAAGTGCTGAGCAGAAACTGGCTTTGTTTCTTACAGCCAAATTACACAAGAGGCATAAATCTTCAGTGTTCTTGGTTTCCTTTCATGACTTTGCATTCTTCCCAAAAGGGTCTAAATACCTCTGAAAAGCACGCTGGATAAATTTCCAAGGTGCCAGGCTGCTGGCCAAAATACTCAAAGGTGATAGGTCACAGCTGCTTCTTCTTTTCTAGGGAAAAGGGTACAAAGGTGCAGGTCATTGGATACTGGACAAATGTGTGGTTACCAAGTATTCAGGCTTTGTCTTCTGAGAAGATGCTGAGTAGACTATGTTTAAAACAAGCTGCTTTATATGGAGAGTGCATAGTTAACCAGACCTAGATTTCTAGTCTAAAAAAGGCAATGTTTGATCAATAAAGTATAAAAGCTGAGAATGGCAATGTACTTTAATTTTTTTTTTTTGGCTGCATTGGGTCTTCGTTTTTGTGTGTGGGCTTTCTGTAGTTGTGGCGAGCGGGGGCTGCTCTTCGTTGTGGTGTGCAGGCTTCTCATTGTGGTGGCTTCTCTTGTTACGGAGCACAGGCTCTAGTTGCACAGGCTTCAGTAGTTGTGGTGCAAGGGCTTCAGTAGTTGTGGCTTGCAGGCTTTAGAGTGCCGGCTCAGTAGTTGTGGCGCACAGGCTTAGTTGCTCCACAGCATGTGGGATCTTCCTGGACCAGGACTCGAACCCGTGTCCCTTGCATTGGCAGGTGGATTCTTAACCACTGCGCCACCAGGGAAGTCCCTACAATGTACTTTAAAAGTCATATGTTCCAGAAATCTGATCCAAGAATATCTGCTATAAAACCCTTATCAAGTGATCTTATGTTTGAACACCACTGGGGCAGAGAATCTGCTCTGTGTTAAAACAGTCTGTACATATACACACAATTGAAATTCATATCAGACAAATGAACGATCTCCATAATATGTAAAGAGCTATTATACCTCACTAAGAAAAATACCAACAGTCCAATAAAATAATAGGCAAAGGATGTAGAAAGAAAAAGAAATATAAATGATTCTTAAATATAAAAAGAGATAGAAGATATACTTAACCTTGCTCATAGTAAGAGAAATACAAATCAAAACTACACTGAGATACAACTTTTTAAATATTTCATATATTACTGGTATGAGTATAAACTGGTACAATCCCAATAGAGGGTAATTTAGTAATTAAAGTAACAAATGCATACATATGATTTTAGCTGCTATTTCAACTTTAGGAATCTTCACACATGCAAAATGATCTATGTATATGGTTAGTCACTGCAGCATTGTTTGTGCTAACAAAAGATGTGGAAACAATCTAAATACCCATCAACAGCAATCAGATTAAATAAACTGTAGTATATCCATGCAATGGAGGACCGTGCAGCTTAAGTAATAATAATAATAATAATAAAGCAGCTCTTAATGTCCATAATAGAAAGTGCTCCAAACTATATTATTAAGGAGAAAAGCAAGGTACCCTCAGTAAACTAGAAATAGAACTTCCTCAACTTGATGGTGAACAACTGAGAAAAACCCTACACCTAACATTATACTTAGTGGTGAGAAATGTGAAGCTTTCCCACTATCAGGAATGAGACAAGGATGTCCCCTCTTACCACTGTTTTCAACATCATACTGGAAGTCCTAGCTAGTGCAATAAGACAATATAAGGAAATAAGACATATACAGATTGGGAAAGAAGGAATAAAACTGTCATTGTTTGCAGATGACTATCTGAAAGAATTGACAAAAAAATATGGCAAGGTTGCAGAACACAAGGTTAATATACAAAAGCTGATCACTTTTCTATACACCACCAATGAACAAGTAGAATTTGAATTTAAAAACACAGTACCGTTTACATTAGCACCACCAAAAATGAAATACTTAGGTATAAATCTAACGAAATATGTGTAAGATCTATATTACGAAAACTACAAAATTCTGATGAAAGATATCAAAGAAGAACTAAATAAATAGATATTCCATGTTTACACATAGCAAGATTAAATATTGTCAAAATCTCAGTCCTTCTTACTTGATCTATAGATTCAATACAATCCCAATCAAAATCCCAGCAAGTTATTTTGTGGATACTGGCAAACTGGTTATAAAGTGGAGAGGCAAAAAGCCCATATAGCAAACTTAGTATTAAAAGATAAGAACAAAGTTGGAGGACTGATACTGCCTGACTTTAAGACTTACTATAAAGTTACAATAATCAAGACAGTGTGGTTTCAGCAAAAGAATAGGCCAATAGATCAATGGAGCAGAATAAAGAAATAGACCTATATAAACATAGTCAAATTATCTTTGACAAAAGGGCAAGAGCACTACAATGGAAACAAATATGGTCCAAATAATGCTGGAACAATTGCACATTCTCATGCAAAAAAAAAAAAAAAAAAAAGATTCTAGACACAGACCTTATTTCCTTTACAAACATTAACTCAGAATAGATCATGGGGGGCTTCCCTGGTGGCGCAGTGGTTGAGAGTCTGCCTGCCAATGCAGGGGACAGGGGTTCGAGCCCTGGTCTGGGAAGATCCCACATGCCGCGGAGCAACTGGGCCCGTGAGCCACAATTCCTGAGCCTGCGCATCTGGAGCCTGTGCTCCGCAACAAGAGAGGCCACGATTGTGAGAGGCCCGTGCACCGCGATGGAGAGTGGCCCCCGTTTGACACAACTAGAGAAAGCCCTCGCAGAGAAACGAAGACCCAACACAGCCATAAATAAAAATAAATAAATTAAGTCCTATAAAAAAAAATAGATCATGGATCTAAATTTAAAAGACACAAAACTATAAAACTTCTAGAAGATAACATAGGAGGAAATCTGGACAACGTTGGGTCTGGCAAAGACTTTTTAGTTATAACACCAAAGGCACAATCCTTTGTGCCTTGATAAGCTGAATTAAAACTAAAAATTTCTGCCCTGTGGAAGACACTGTCAAGAGAATGGAAACATAAGCCACAGACTGGGAGAAAATATTTTCAAAAGGCATATCTAATAAAGAATTGTTATTCAAAATATGTAAAGAACTCTTGAAACTAAACAATAAGAAAACAGACAACCCAATTAATAAGGGACCAAAGACCTTAACAGATACTGCACCAGAAGATATACAGATGGCAGATAGGCCTATGAAAAAAGATGTTCCACATCATCTGTCATCAGAGAAATGCAAATTAAAACAATGAGATACCACTACACTCCTATCAGAATGGTCAAAATCTAGAACACTGACAACACCAAATGCTGGCGAGCATTTGGAGCAAGAGGAATTTTCATTCATTCCTTGTGGGAATACAAAATGGTATATACACTTTGGAAGACAGTTCATCAATTTCTTACAAAACTAAATGTACTCTTACCATATGATCCAGCAAATGCTCTCCTTAGTATTGGCCCAAAGGAACTGAAAACTTATGTCCACACAAAAACCAGCACACGGATGTTTATTGCGGTTTTATTCATAATTGCCCAAACTTAGAAGCAACCCAGATGTCTTTCAGTAGGTGAATGGATAAATAATTTGTGATATATCCAGACAATTGAATATTACTTAGCACTAAAAAGAAATGAGCTATTGAGCCATGAAAAGACATGGAGAAAACTTAAACGTATTTTACAAAGTGAAAGAAGCCAATCTGAAAAGTCTGTGTGAATCTGCTATATGACATTCTGGAAAAGGCAAAACTATGAAGACAGCAGAAAGATTAGTGGTTGCCAGGGGTTGGAGGAAGGGAGGGATGAATAGGCAGGGCACAGAGGAATTTTAGAGCAGTGAATTTATTCTGTATAATACTACAATTGTGGATACATGTTATTATACATTTGTCCAAAATCCTAGAATGTACAACACCAAGAGTGAACCTGAATGTAAACTGTGGACTTTGGGTGATAATAATGTGTCAGTGTAGGCTCATCGATTGTAACAAATTACTAATGTGGTGAAGGATGTTGATAGTGGGGAGGTTGTGTGTGTGGCGGGGGAAGTGGGGACAAAGGGTGTATAGGAACTCTCTGTACTTTCTGTTTAGTTTTGCTGTGAACCTAAAATTGCTCTAAGACATAAAGATTACTAATTTTTAAAAAAGCAAGGTATCACTTGTGCACTTGAAAGGAAGGTGTATTCTGCTGCTTTTGGTTTGAATATACTATGCATATCTACTAAGTCCATTTGGTTTAATGTGTCATTTAAGGCCAGCATTTCCTTATTGATTTTCTGTCTGGATGATCTGTTCATTGATGTAAGTCGGGTGTTAAATTCCCCTACTATTATTGTATAATAGTACAATATTTCTCCCTTTATGTCTATTAATATTTGCTTCATGTATTTAGGTGCTCCTATGTTGAGTGCATATATATTTACAATTGTTGTATCTTCTTGGATCGATTTCTTAATCATTATGTAATGTTCTTCTTTGTCTCTTATTAAAGTCTTTGTTTTTTTTTGTTTTTTTGTTTTGGCAGTGCTGCGAGGCATGTGGGATCTTAGTTCCCTGACCAGGGATCAAACCCAAGCCACCTGCATTGGAAGCATGGGGTCTTAACCACTGGACCGCCAAGGAAGTCCCCAGTCTCTGTTTTAAAGTCTATTTTGTCTACTTATTGCTACCCTGGCTTTCTTTTAGCTTCCATTTACATGGAATACTTTTTTCTATCCCTTCACTTTCAGTTTGTGTGTGCCTTTAGATCTGAAGTGAGTCTCTTGTAGACAACATATATGTGGGTCTGTGTCTTTTGATTGGAGCATTTAGTCCACTTACATTTAAAGTAATTATTGATATGTATGTACTTATTGCCGTTTTGTTCATTGTTTTTGTGTTGTTTTGCAGTTTTTTTTTTCTTGGTTCCTTCTTTTGTTCTCTTTGTGATTTGATGACTATCTTTAGTGTTATGTCTGCATTTCTTTTTTCTGTGGGTATAGATTTATAGATAGATAGACAGATTTTACAGATTTTTGGTTTGTGGTTACTGTGTGAGGTTTATATATAGCTATATATATGTATTTTATTTATATAAAATATGATTATTTTAAGTTGCTGATCTCTTAAGTTCAAACCCATTTTAACAACCCTGCATTTTTACTCCCCCCTGCCAACCTACATTTACTGGTTTGGACATAATATTTTACATTATTTTGTTTTGTGTATCCCTTAACTGCTTATTGTGGATATAGATGATTTTACTACTTTTGTCTTTTAACCTTCCTACTAGCTTTATATGTGGTTGATTTACTACTTTTACTGTATATTTGCTTTTTCCTTTTGTAATTTTCATCTTTCTGGTTGAGACCTTTTATTTTTTGTTTGGAAAAGTCCCTTTAACATTTCTTTTTTTTGTTTGTTTGTAATATTTATTTATTTGGCTGTGCTGGGTCTTAGTTGCGGCACTTGGGATCTTCACTGCAGCATGTGGGATCTTTTAGTCGCAGCATTTGGGCTCTTAGTTGTGGCATGCAGGCTCTTAGTTGCGGCATGTGTACTCTTTAGTTAAGGCATGTGGACTCTTTAGTTGTGGCATGTGAACTCTTAGTTGCGGCACACATGTGGGATGTAGTTCCCTGACCAGGGATCGAACCCGGGTCCCCTGCATTGGGAGCGTGGAGTCTTAACTGCTGGACCACCAGGGAAGTCCCCCGCTTTAACATTTCTTGTAAAGCTGAACTCTTAGCTTTTGCTTGTCTATAAAACTTTTGATCTCTCCATCAAATCTGAATGAAAGCTTTGTCAGGTAGAGTATTCTTGGCTGTAGGATTTTTCCTTTTATCACTTTAAATATATTGTGCCACTCCTTTCTGGCCTGCAGAGTTTCTGCTGAAAAGTCAGCTCATAGACTTATGGAAGTTCCCTTGTATGTAACTTGTTACTTTTCCCTTGCTGCTTTTAATATTCTCTCTTTATCTTTAATTTTTGCCATTTTAATTACAATGTATCTTGGTGTAGTCCTCTTTGAGTTGGTCTTGTTTGAGACTCTCTGTGCTTCCTATACCTAGGTGTCTATTTCCTTTCCCAGGTTAGGGAAGTTTTCAGCTATTATGTCTTCAAATATGTTCTCAGGCCCTTTTTCTCTCTCTTTTCTCCTTCTGGGATCCCTATAATGAGAATGTTAGTATGCTTAATATTGTCCCAGAGGTCTCCTAATGTGTCCTCATTTCTTTTTACTTTTTCTTTTTTCTGTTCAGCTTCAGTGATTTCCACTATTCTGTCTTCCACCTCACTGATTGTTCCTCTGTATTATCTAACCTACTGTTGATTCCTTCTAGTGTATTTTTTATTTCAGTTATTGTATTATTCAGCTCTGTTTGATTCTTCTATCTTCTAACTCTGTTAGGCTTCTTGCTGTGTTCGTCCATTCTTCTCCTGCGTTCTTTGAGCTTTTTTACAGTCATTACCTTGAACTGTTTATCAGGTAAGTTGCCTATCTCCACTTCATTTAGTTCTTCTTCTGTGGTTTTTATCTTGTTCTTTCATTTAAAATATATTCCTCTGTTACCCCATTTTGCCTAATTTGCTGTTTTTATTTCTATATATTTGGTAGGTTGGTTACACTTCCCGACCTTGGAGAAGCCGCATTTTGTAGGAGACACCCTATATGTCCCAGCAGCACACTCCCCCCTGGGTACCAAAGCTATATGCTCTAGGGGTGCCCTGCATTTTAGGCTGTGTGGGTCCTTCTGTTGTCGCAGGCTGACTACTCTGGGCAGTCTGGTAGCTGTGGCCGGCCCTCAGTCCAGCTGGTTGCCAAGCCCTGCCCTATATGGAGGCTGCTGGCTGCTGGTGGGTGCGACTGGATCCTGGGGCAGCTGGCTGAGGAACTGTGGTGGTCCTGGGGTGGGTGCCCACTCACTAGGGGGTGAGGCCAGGTCCTGGGGCTAGTGCCAGCCCATTGGTGAGTGGAGCTAGGTCCAGGGTCTCTGGCTGCAGGGCCCTGGGGTCCTGGGGTAGGTGGTTTGGCCCACTGGTGGGTGGGGCTGGGTCCCAGGGTGTCTGGCTTCAGGGCCCTGGGGGCTGGGGGCTAGTGCCAGTGCAGGTATGCAGGGCCAGGTCCTAGGGTGGCTGTGCGCTCAGAGGGTCTTAGGTGGTGGCCGGGGCTGTTTCTCAGCCTGACTAGCCGCGTGGCCCGAGGCGTCCCAGTACTGGCGCTCACAGGCTGGTGCGTGGGGCTGGGCCCAGTGCTGATTCCTAAACGATGCTTGCCGGCACCGGTGTCCTCGTGGTATAACGAGCTCCCCAAAAAGGCTGCCGCTAGTGTCTGTGTCCTCAGGGCCAGCCCCAGCTGCTTTCCGCCCCTCCGGGAGGCTCTCCAGTGTCGGCAGGGGGATCTGACCCTGGCTCCTTTCAGACTGCTGCTTCTTCACCAGGGTCCCCGAGCGTGTGAGATTCTGTGTGCGCCCTTTAAGAGTGGAGTCTATTTCCCACAGCCCTGGCTGTCCTCAATATAAGTCCCGCTGGCCTTCAAAGCCAAATGTTCTGGGGGCTTGTCTTCCTGGTGCAGGACCCCCAGGCTAGGGAGCCCAATGTGGGGCTCAGACCACTGGCTCTTTGGGGAGAAACTCAGCAATTTTAACTATCCTCCCATTTGTGGGTCTCCCACCCAGTGGTATGGGTCTTGGCTGTACCATGTCTCCACCTCCTCGTACCCGTCTCACTCTGGTTCCTTCTTTATATTTTTAGTTATAGAAGATCTTTTCTGCTGGTCTTTAGGTTTTTCTCATCAACAGTTTCTCTGTAAAGAGTTGTAATTTAGGTGTGCCCACGGGAGGAAGTGAGCTCAGGGTCTTCCTACCCCACCAGCTTGGCCACTCCCTCGCAAGGTACCACTTAAAGAGATGTATAGGATGTTTCCATTTGCATACAAATGGGGGGTGTCATATATACATGAAATGGTTACCTGTGGAAAGCAGGACAGGGCTTGGAAAAGGTTTATCACCATAGACCTTTTTATACTTATTTTGAACCATTAAAAAAAATTACCTATTCAAAAATTAAGTAAAATAATTAAAAGTACATTTACAATAATAATAAATAGCCTACTCTATCCCTTTCTTACAGTTTTAAAAAATCCATTTCAGTATTGAAATACTGCTCCAAATACTTAACTCTTTTCATATATATTTTTTTTAACTGAGACAATTACACAGTGGTCTATTTATTTTAACCCTGAAAGTCTGGACCCAATTTTCAATCTTCTTGAAACCAACAAAAATATAAAGAAGATCCTATAAAATCTCCAAAAGAGAAAAATCAAATCTTAAACGAATGTGGATTCCTGTATTAACCTCTGCTTTCCATTTTTTCTTATTTAAACTTCACCTTAAACATCAGCCATTAGTCTTGATTATTTATATGCCGTTTAAGGCCTTAACTTTTAAGCCTACAATCCAGAAGATTCTGTGGGCAGGGAACATATTGTGCTGTCTGTGTCACCAGTGTGTCAGAAACACCCAGCTGTCCTTACTAGCTGAGCATATTCCTTGGGAACTTCAGGGCCTCTGTTCCTTTGAAACATTTTTCTCCTGACCTCAAAAAGCATCTAAACACCTTTTCTAGACAAATTCTATTTCTTTCAGAACCTATTTGTCTAGGAGGTCTGTTGGTCAAATTTCTAGAACCAATATCTTTGATAAAAGCTATTCTTCTGCTTGTCCCTGGAGTGTGTAGTGCCTTTCTTACAGACATCCCCTTGTGAGTTTCACATACAGTAGTCACACACTTTCTTGATGAATTCGTCCAAGCTAACACACCAGAATCATAAAGGAGTATCACTTTAGGGCAGGTGGCTAGGCAGCTCTGCGTCATCTCCGTTTGGGAGAACCCACTGCCTCCAGAAAGGGCTGCCCTCAGTTGACACCAACAGAACTTGCCAAGGAGCTCACATGCTGATTTTCTGATAGGCCTAGGGAGGTTATATACTATCATCCCTCCTAAGCTTTTGGCCAGGCCAGAAGCCGGGTGAGTCCTAATGATGTACCGTGACAGAACTGTTTTGGCTGGAGTATCCTATTTGGCAATGGAGAGGTGTAGTATCAAATTCTGGTGACAGCTTTTTGCTCTGTAGTATTCAAGGAAGATCCTGGGCTGCAGGAGGTGTTTTCCTGTTGCAAACTGGCAGAGAAAAATCTTCAGTTCAAGGTCAGTTTATGCAGCATGGAGCCGGTTTACCCACAAATCCGGAAATTATTGATTGCCAATCTGTTTCCAGAATATAGATGTTAGGAGACTGTGAGTCCTAAACCCTTACCAATGAAGGTTAACACGGTGGGTACTTCAGTAAATTTTTAAAGCTGTTTAAATCCAAATCAAAAATTATCTCAGTCATCCAACAGAACGAAAGCTGAAATGTTTGGGGAAACAAACATTCATCTGGTCATAAAGAACTTGAAAGTACATCAGAAGCAAAAGTGAAAGCGACCAGATGCATAGCTTTAAGAGCCACGTAATTCAAAAGAGAAGTGAGTTAGTATTTTATAGCTCAAGGACCTTATTGATCTGTGCAGAATAATAAAAAGTCACTTGTTCTCACCTTACTGGAAAAAATGCTTCACATACATATTTGGAACAAAAACTTAAATATTCCTTAAAAAGTTTTACTACCAGGACTGAGGAAATTTCTACTTCTACATAAACACCTTTTCAATTTACAAACGACCACAGCAGCACTAGGTATTCATGGTTCCAAGAATTAGATGTTACTATAATTGCTTTATGTGCAAAATAGCGATGCCTCAATCAATGCATCTTCTGAAAATGTGTTGCTTTATTAAGAAGTTTGTTTTCAAAAACCTTCAGTGATCATTTCAAGCGAAACCAAGTGTACTTATATATGACAAAAATACCTCTGGACACAGAGTCTTATTTACTGGCTCATAAAAGGCATATTCACACATTGAAGGTAAACAGTTTCTTAACCTCTCAGTTTCATCATTTTTGTGTACAAAATGCAGCTACTAATCTCCCACACAGGCTGTCGGAAAAACTAAATGAGATCATATATGTAGTACTTATTCTTTACTGTGCCTGATACTAATTAGCTCTCAGAATAAGTGTCTCTCCTCCTTCAACCAGAATTTATTTTCTCTCTAACTGTATGTAAAATATTTGTCCTCCATATAAAGAATTTCAGACAGGTGGAGATATTTCAGGATTTTAGGACATTCCAAGAAATCATTAAGCCTTTGATCAAATGACCTCTCCCTGGAACCAGGAGTAACTGGCAGGGTCTATTCTGGGAGCTGCTTGGGAATTACAGGGAGTGAAATAACTTATGTCCTTTGACACCAGCTTTTTCATGACCTTGGAGGCTTCTTTGCTCTTTTACACTCTCACCCAACTCCTTCTCCGCCTGCCCATGGAATAGAAGCCTCTCTCAGACCCCTGCTTGCATTCACTCATCTTCTACTTCTGCCTTTTTTCCTCTTCTTAGAGAGTCTTAGAGATCTTCTTCAAAAAGCCAGTGCCCCATTCATTCCTTCATTTCCTCTACATCGAAAGAAGAAGCAGATGGTGGGAACTTATTGACATACTGATTGCCTACATTGGCAATGAATATCTCTGAGGTCCTAAATTCTGACGAATGTTTTGCTTCCCACTTAAATTTCAGTGAAGCAGCACAGCTTAAGAAGACCCAGACTTACCACTCTCTACTAAAATGACCCTGAACAATCTGCTAACTTCTCCGTGTCTCAGTTACGTCACTTGTAATATACAAACAATAATTCTGCATGAACTAAAGAAAGTAATTTTTCTGATGGAAAAGAAAAAGACAAAACAAAACAAAAAAATAAAACTTTTTGTTTTCAAGCATTGTGCTCAGTATACATCCCTCATCCTCACCTTAGAGGGCTGGGATTGAATCGGAGATGCAGTGAGCCTGAGGGGTGGGGTGTAGTTCAGTGATGTGCAGACAGCTCAGGGTTGGGTGAGGGTACTTGTTACAGCCTTTAGGATTTTTTTTTAAACTGAAAGCATAATTTTTTTAAAAAAGAAGAAGAAAACTGTTGCTAGATTCCCAGGGGGCTTGTGAAAATACCATGTATCTAGGCTGGATTACCTGATGGGCTGTTTTGAGGATCAAATGATACAATCCTCAGGAGAGTACTTTCTATAATGTATATTGTGACCTTGAGGTTTGGTAATGTTCTCTCTCTCCATGTTTTCTGCTCTTCAGGCAAAACCCCCGCAGTTGATAGATCACTAAGACTTTGGATTGTAATGAACCTTGGGGTCGTCTTTTCTAATCTTTCTCAGATGAGGCCCTGTGTGTACGCATGCTGCACAAGTAAAAGCAGATGGCTCTGGCATACTTAGAAAAACTAAATCTCCAGTAATACACATGGGGACTTATGTCCCCTTTTCTCTCAGTGTACTATGAATGGACATAAGATCATCTTAAGACATAACTGATTTGTATAAAAATAGTAGCTTCTATTTTTCATGATCGTATCTAAATTTGGCAGTGACCTTTGAAAGTTAACTGCCATTCCTTTAAAGTTAATGGTTTATTTATAAAGTTAAAATACCATACTATACAATCCAGTCATCCCACTCCTTATACTTGAATATTCCCGGTAGCTTTATTCATAAAACCGGAGTAGAAGCAACTCCAATGTCCATCTGCTGAGTGGATAAATACACTGTGGTATATGCATGCAAAGGAATTCCGCTCAGCAATAGAAAGGAATGAACCACTAAAACTCAACAACATGAATAAATCCAAAAGCATTATGCTAAGTGAAAGAAACAAGACACAAAAGCCTACATACTGTATGATTGCATTTCTCTAGAAAAAGCAAATCTATATGGATGGAAATCAGAGCTGCGTTTGCCACGGTAGGGGGATGGAATTGACCACAAAGATGCAAAAGAAAAGTTTTGGAGCTAATTGTGGTGATGGTTATATGATTGTATATACTTGTCAAAGCTCATTGAATTGTATCCTTTTAAAAAGTGAAATCACTGTATATAAATTATACCATCATAAAGCATTTTAAAAAAAAGTTAACTGCCAGAGAGATTCTCTTAATTTTCAGTCTTATAACTAGCTAATTTATAGGACAATCAACCAACTAAAAGATCACAAATACAGTAACTAAAACTTGAAAGGTGAAAAATATTTGAAATGTTCCAAATTTGAAATTCGAAATGTAAAAAAAATTGAAATATATTTGAGAACCTGGACAAATTTATCCTTCCCTGTTAACCACTATCATGTCTTTATTATATTACTGGTAGAATAAATGATAAAAGTAAGAATGAAAAATCAAGCAACTACTTTGTCTTTTTAAGATTTTAAACTAATTACAGAAGGTTATTCCCATGTGTGGATCAGTTAACCCTGTCTCTCTAATTTATGGAATTTTCATTTTACTGACAAATCACTACAAAAACCTCCAGAGTCACCCAGATTGAGCTGAAATTTCATCTTCCCTGCTCTACTCCCACTAGAAACTTCTGATCATTTAATTGTTTACTAATTAATTCCACATTCCTTCCCCACTTCCAAAGGATCTCAGCAACTTCATAAACAAGTCAGGCAGGGTAATAATGGAGAAAAAATGTTGAAGCACAAATAAATGCAGGGTGAAGAGCCAAATAACTACGGGAAGTAGTTACAAATTTTGCTCTAGGCCTCTAAGTGGCCTAAAAAAAGAGGGAAATGTATTGATATGACTCAAAATGTCTATAAGGTAAAGAAAAAACTAAGTATTAAGGAGTGCAACACTCTTTCTGATACCAAGACCAACGTGAAAATTTTCCCACGGATCCCCTGAAAGAGGAAATTGTGAGACACCAACAAACATCTTCAAGAGCCCATAAGAAAAGCCACAACAGTGAGTTTTCTGTGCCATCCTTAAAGCCACAGAAAAAGTCAAGAAGATAATGCCACTCTAGGAGGGGAACATGGTAACTGGGGTGGAAAGGTGGCAGGGGAGAGTTACTTTTCACTATACACATATCCTTTTGAAGCTTTTGAGGAGTGCGCAACCTATACACATTGCCAAATGGTGGTTAGTAATACAGATTGGAGAGGCAGGCCACCTGGTTCCAATCCCAGCTCTACAAATAACTAGTTGTATAATGTTGGGCAAGCTCTGCGCCTCACCTCTAATGTGGGGATTGGAGGCTACCTCATTAGATTGTTGGGAAGGTTAAATGATTTAATATGTATAAGAAGCTTATGCAGGGCTGTAGCACAGGAAGACTGTTCAAGAGGAAGTGGGTAGCCTTTTGAGTAGAAAGCCTGGAAACTCCAAAAGCATGTCAGGTATTGTAGTGAGGAGAAAGGGATGTGTCACTCTGGGGAGAACATGTTTTAGTTCTTGCTGCCCTTTGCACTTATAGGCTTTGTCACCCACTAGTTAGTTCATTTTAAAACAATGTAGTGGGAGGGGATGGGAGGCACAAACTATTAAGATGGGCTCAGAGATGTATTGCACAACACCGGGAATAGAGCCAATATTTTGTAACAACTGTAAATGGAAAGTAATATTTAAACATTGTATAAAAATTAAACAAAAAAATTAAACTTAAAAAATAAAAATAAAAAATGAAACAGTAGAAAAAAAAAAAAAGATGACTAAGAAAAAAAAAAAAAGAAGCTTAGTGTCAGGTATGTGTTGGCTATTACTACTAATAATGCCAAAGTGAAGTTCTGCAAAGGTTGTCCTGTGATGGGGCAGAACATTGTTGTTCTATGTATAAAGTTCAGCGATAATCAGATTTTGGTCAAGAATATATACTTAAGAGTATCTAGCAGATATGAAAATCAACTGCCCTGCCTGTGGGATTTATGCAACTAACGGGCCTGACTTGTTTGAGTTTTGTTATGTGTTTTAAAAGACAATATAATACTAAGCATTGTTGAAAGAAATTAAAGATTTAAGTAAGTGAAAAGACATCCCACGTTCATGGATCAGAAGGCTTAAGTCGTTAAGTTGACAATACTCCCCAAACTGAGCTTCAAATTCAACACAAGCTTATCAAAATTCCAGCTTCCTTTACTGTAGAAATTAATAAATTGATCCTAAAATTCATATGGAAATGCAAAGGACCCAGAATAGCCAAAACAATCTTGAAAAAAGAATAAAAATGGAGAACTCACTCTTCCCAATTCTAAACTTACCACAAAGCTGCAGAAATCAAGAAAGTATGGAACTAGCATTAGGATAGACATATATGTCTATGTAATAGAATTGAGTCCAGAAATAGAATTGTCACATTTATGGTCAACTGATTTTCAACAAAGGTGCCAAGACAGTTCAAAGGGGAAACAATAGTCTTTTCCACAAATGGTGCTGGGACAACTCAATATTCACATGCAAAAGAAAGAAGATGGGGACTTCCCTGGTGGTCCAGTGGTTAAGAATCCACCTTCCAATGCAGGGGATGCAGGTTCAATCCCTAGTTGGGGAACTAAGATCCCACATGCCGCAGGGCAACTAAGCCTGTGCTGCAACTACAGAGCCCACGCACTCTGGAGCCTATGCGCCACAACTACAGAGCCCGTGTGCTCTGGAGCCCGGGCGCCACAGCTAAAGAGAAGCCTGTGCGCAACAACTAGAGAGAAGCCCGTGCACCGCAACGAAGAGCCTGCATGCCACAACTAAGACCCAACGCAGCCAAAAATAAATAAATAAATATAAGAAGCTGGACCTCTACTTCACACCATGCACAAAAATTAACTCAAAATGGATTACAGGCCTAAATTTAAGAACTAAAGCTATAAACTCTTAGAAGAAAACTTAGGGGTAAATCTTCATGATTTTGGGTTAGGCAATGGTTTCTTAGATATGACACCAAAAGCACAAGCAAAAAAGAAAAATAAATAAATTTGACTATGTAGAAATGTAAAACTTTCGTGCTGCAAAATATACTATCAAGAAAAGTCAACCCACAGAATGGGAGGATAGATTTGCAAATCATATACATATGCATATAAGATATATCTGAATATGCATGAAATATATATCTGATAAGAGATATATATGTATTCAGAATATATAAAGAACTTTTTTTTTCCAGATTTTTTAATTGAAGTATAGTTAATTTACAATGTTGTGTTAGTTTCCAGTGTACAGCAAAGTGATTCAGTTTTATATATACATGTATTCTTTTTCAGATTCTTTTCCACTACAGGTTATTATAAGGTATTGAGTATATTTCCCTGCACTATACAGTAGGTCCTTGTTGTTTACCTGTTTATATATAGTAGTGTGTATAAGTTAATCCCAAACTCCTAATTTATAAAGGACTCTTACAACTCAAAAATAAACCAACTCAGTTAAAAAATGGGTAAAGGGTTTGAAAAGACATTTCTCCAAAGAAGATACTCAAATGGCCAATAAGCACATGAAAAATGCTCAACATCACTAGTCATTAAGGAGATGCAAGTCAAAACCACAGTGAGATACCACTCTAAACCCATTAGAATAGCCATAATAAAAAAGATGATAACAAGTATTGGTTAAGAAGTGAAGAAATTAGAACCCTCATACTAGTGGGAATGCAAAATGATATCTACACTTTTGAAAACGGTCTGGCAGTTCTTGAGATGTTAAACATAGGGTTACCATATGATCTAGCAATTCTACTCTTGTTATATATCCAGGAGAAAGAAAAATATATATTCACACAAAAAATTGGAAACAAATATTCATAGCAGCATTATTCATAATAGCTAAAAAGTGGAAACTACCAAAATGTTCACCAACATGTTTACCCATAAAATGGATAACTAAAATGTGATATATCCATATAATGAAATATTATTTGGCAACGAAATTCCTTAATGAAAAGGAATGAAATACTGATACATGCCACAACATTGAAGAATCATAAAAACATTTCGCTAAGTGAAAGAAGCCAGTTAAAAAAGACCACATATAGGCAAATCTCTATAGACAAATCTATAGAGACAGAAAGATTAGTAGTTGGCTGAGGGCTGAGGGAAAGGGAGAGAACGAGGAGTGATTGCAAGTGGGTATAGGTTTCTTTTTGGGTGATGAAAATATTCTAAACTTAGATTGTGGTGATACTTAACACAAATCTGTGAATATACTAAAAACCATTTAATTGTATACCTTAAACGGCTGAATTTCATGGTGTGTGAATTATATCTCAGTAAAGATTTTTTTTAAGGCAATGTAACTAGTCACCAGGCCCTTGCAACTTGTGGAGTTTGGGATTCCAGCTCTCAAGTAAAGAATGGGCTGCTTTGGGCCTCCAAGGATAATATTTCTTGAAACTAAGCATCCAATTAGAAATGATCAGGGTTCTGATCACTGGCAACAATTCCAGGTATGGATTTTTTGTTTGTTATCAATTAAGGGCAAATTTTTAAGTAGTTAGTTAAGTAGTTAGTTAACTAGTTAGTTCCTGTGTCTGGCCAGATGTGGTATATCTATTTCATGGGCTGTCTGTGGGAACTGTTTGTGTCTTAGGGCAGCAGGTTGCCCTCCTCTGGAATATATTTCCAGGTCAGTTGCTCCCACCATCAATTAGTGGGTGTGCTCGAGGGAATGCAAACCGATCTCGGCATTATGTTAAACAAAACATAATTAGGAAGGTAAGTATCCTGCCAAAATATTACATAATGCATTCCAAAGCCAACTAAAAATTAATTTGGACCAACCATGCTGAATCTATGCATTTAGCATAGATTTAAATGGCTAATAGTTCTGTGTACTCATGTAGAGTACAGATTTTCTTTTTTAACTTAAATCTTTCTTTTAAGAATCAGAAATTCTACAAGTTTAAATTTCACAGGAGAAAATAAACAAATGAAAATCTCAAACATTTGTCTCAGTACAACACGTATTGAGGTAGTATTATGGGTAGTATCTATCTACTACCTGCAAAGCCTTATCATCCAGATTGTTCGAACACCTTGCTATTCAGAGTTGGTCCACAGCCTGGGCATCACCTGAGAGATTCACCCCAAACCACTGAGTCAGAATCTGCATTTTAATAAAATCCCCAGGCAATCCGTGGTCACACTATATTTTGAGAGGCCTTGATCTCATACCTTATGAAGCTCAATGTGCAACAGCCTCAGGAAAACCGGTCAGTGCGTCACCAATAGTAATATCAATTAAGACAACATGCAAGAGTAGACTGTAGCAACCTTGAAATGTCCCTGTTAGACTCAATGTGGTAAAAGCTGTAAACTTTCCATTTCTGTAAATATACATGAAACGCAGGAAGGGAGGCTGTGGTGGCCGCTTTTACTGAAACACACTGTGGGGTGGAGCAGAGAGGAGCTCGTTCCCAAGGGAAGCTTGCCAGTTCTAGTTGTCCCCAGCTCTTCCTCCAGAGTTTGCCCTTTTGGCCCCAGCACCACACCCTGCAGAAGCCAGCCTGGATACTTAGACTTCAAGAAGCAGGTGGTTAAGGGCCACTGATGGCTGGAGGGTTCCTGGGTGAAAGATGGAAACCTCACTCCTTCAGGTCCACTTATCAGTATGGAAAAAGCAATTCAGACCTGGACGCATCACTCTTGTTTTCCCTCTCCCCAGACAGGTGCGATTCAACTATAGCCTTTATATTCCTTAAAGAGCTCCAACTCTTCTAAGCCTACAGGCCTTGAATAAGTGGAAACCCATCCACTGCAACTTTGCCCCACATTTGCACTTCCTGCAAAGGAAGTTTATAATGCCAAGTAACCAGGCGGTCTTCCCAAGTGAATCAGTGGTCTCCATTGCCATAATCAGGAAGGGGGAAAGGATTCAAGAGAGTCTCCCAGAGGGTGACATTTAAAATGCTGATTCTTGGGTTCTACCATTAAGAATTTGATTCAGGGGTCTGGGCTTAGGACCAAAAATTTTCAGTTTTAACAAGTGCCCCAAGTGATTCTAATGTAGGAGGTCCAGGCTTACACTCGAAGAAACAGTGATATAAATGGTTTGAGAATAGCAATTCCACCTTTACAAATAAATCACTTATTCTAAAGCATCTATTTCATTATTTCAACTGATGCTGTCAACTTCCTGTTTGGCTTCCATTCAGCATTTACTGAGCAACTACTGTTTGCAGAGAATTGTACTAGCTGCTGCTTTCCTGGTGTGTTTGGGCTGGATAGAAGAGATGGGGAGAGAAGGGTGTGATCACATCAGAGAGCTATTTCTCAACTTCCTAGAAAAATGACAAATTCACCTTTTCATGATTTGTGAAACACATTAACCTAAACAACTGTATTACCCAACCACAGTTACCATAATTTACTAACCTTTTAGGGCACCAGTGTACCAGAGGTATCATGGCCTTGCATGAAGAAAGTCAATTCTGTAAGGAAACTGCCATGGTTCAAATCCTACCTTCTCCACTTACATGATATGACCATTGACAAGTAACTTAACTTTTCTATGCCTCAGTTTCCCCATCTGTAAAATGAGGATTATAGAACCTACTTCATTGAGTTAACGTGAGAAATAAATGAAAACACTTAAATATCTAATTGATGCAGAGGACTTCGAGAATCTAACATAATGAAGATTTATTCTTTTTTTTGGTTAAGGCCACAAAACCGTTGTGAGAACACTAAGAAATGCTTCCAGAGGCTGATTTGGAATTCGAGGTGAAGAAAGTGGAATTAAACTTTATGTTTAATTCAAGCAGTTCAGATGAGTTATTCTAACTAGAGTGATCTGGGGTTTTTTGGAAGGTTCCCTAACCCTTGGCTTCTTTGGGAGTTTGTCCCAGTGATGCCACACTCTGCCCCAAAGTCCCCCTCCAAACCCCCGGTTCGGGGGTACACGGAGGCCCGCGGTCCAGGCAGGTGCCCCGCGGGAGCAGGACCAGAGGGTCTGGGGAGCAGGACCAGAGCCCATCCCCAGGGGTGGGAGGGCTGAGTGAGGACCCGGGTCCCGCAGTCCCGGGGCCGCCTCCCGGGGAGGATGCCGGGGGCGCGGGGAGCGTGCGCGGCCACGTGACAGCCGCTATAAGAGCGCTCCGGACGGACGCTCGGCTCCCGCCGCGCCTCCTCCCCGGCCGCGCTTACTCCCCGCGCCCGGCTTCTCCGAGCCACCAACCTGCGGCTGCGGCTGCGGCGGCCGCCCGCGCCCCCGGCAGCACCATGACAGGTATGCGCCGCGCCGCCCGCCGCCGCCGCCGCCGCCGTCCCGGGACGCCGGACTCCTCGCCCCGCGCGGCCCCTCGCAGCCCCGCCGCCTCCCTTCTCCCCCCACGCCCGCCCCTCCGCCCCGGGGGAGCTCCCAGCAGGACGAGGACCGCCGCAAAGTTGCAGGCTGGCCGCAGCCGGGCGTGTCGCTTCCTGCGTCAGCCGCTGCCCCGCCGGCCCGGGGGCCCGAGCGGCCGTCTAGAGCCCGGGGACGCAGCCGAGGGGGCCCGCCAGGCAGCGCCTGGGCCCTCCTCCGAAGCCCCCGTTCCTGCTTCCGTCTCCTTGCCCTTCCTCCTGCGCGCACCGTGAAGGGCGGGCGGGCGAGCGGGCGGAGCAGCTGCGGCCGGCTGCGTGGGGGTGGGGAGCCGGCTCCCCCGGGGCGCCGGTCCCGAGCCCCGGAGCGCGGCGGGGTCGCGAGGCGCCACCCCCCACCGCCCGCGGGCAGCAACTCCTGGAAGGGGCAGCCGCGAGGCGGGGACGCCGGTGGTCCCGGCCGGGCTCCTCGGCCGCCCTCTCCGGCGCTGGCCGCCACGCCGAGCCTATTTTTAGGCCTTTGGGGCTGGGTTGCGGGAAGCCGGAGCCCGGCGAGCGCCCCCGTGGAGCGGGCCCGGCGTGGTGGGAGGGCGCCGGCCCACTTGTTGCAAGGTGTCCGGCCGCACGGCGAATCTGCCCCCCGAAGACCGGAGGCCCCAAGGTAACTGGTCCTTGCTGTGCTGTTGAGGCGAACAGTGGGGTTATTACAGCCATTGAACTGCGGGAAGGTTGCAGATGTAACCGGGGGTTGGCCGTCTCTGGGAAGGTTGAACCTCCTACCCAGTCGTCCTTGGTCTTTCCTGTTCCTTTGCTAGGTCTGGCGTTCTAGCCTCTGTTCCTAAGCATTTGTCCTGCTTCCCGCTTCATCTGGGAAATCATCCATATCCTAGCTTCCTGAAAGCCTTGAACCCTACTTATTAAACTTGTCTCCGTGCTCCCCTGGAATCAGGACCGTTTTTGTGTTAAAACATCCTTCATTATGCCCCAGATTAAGTGCCCTTGGGACAGGCTGAGTGAAATGTTGCCATCTTATGATGGGTTGAAGGAACAAGTACAAGTTGATGGGTATGTCAAGGGACAGGGGGCCCTGTTCTGAGCTTTCCTAGCGTGA
This sequence comes from Balaenoptera physalus, assembly GCF_965194825.1. NCBI lineage: Eukaryota > Metazoa > Chordata > Mammalia > Artiodactyla > Balaenopteridae > Balaenoptera > Balaenoptera physalus. Next base: position 30,983,933 of record NC_138891.1, read on the forward strand.
CTGGCTGGGAAGCCAGTGACCCCGGGGGAGGGCACACCAGACTTTCTACAACTTAAAGGAGAGTTCAACACTACGTGTGAAGATGGCCCTCATATCTGCATCTGGGGAGTGTGCTGGCCCACTTGACAACCCACAGCTTCCTCTTACTTCTCAATGGAATGAATGTCCACTGCCCCCAGCCTCCACTTTGGAAAATGGGCAAAGAGAGAATGAGGAAACCTAAGACGGAAACAGAGTGACTTCATGACAGAATGGCTCAACTCCCTGCTTGGGCAGCAGTGCCCCAAGTGAGCCCTGGCGGAGCTTGGTCCTAAGTATCCGTATGTTTGGATGCCCACCAACCTGCTAATGTTAAAGTCCCTTTGGAGAGGCAGTGTGCTCCAGAATCATCCCGGGGAGGGGCTGGAGAAATCCTAAAGGCTGGGCTGGTGGCCTTGCGAGGGTGGGGCTTATTCAGGAGGAAGGAGACATTTGCCCCTGGTCCTGGCAACTAAATGATTATTGGAGATTGATTTTTGAATGTGTGTGTGAGAGACAGAGAGTGTGTTGAGGTGCCCCAGGGTACAGGGTAGGGGTACTGCTTGCTTCTCCAAGGAAAAGGAGGCAGGTTTGCTAGAGCTTGTGAGGTGGTCCCTAAATCCATTTAACAGCGGTGGGCCACAATTTAGATAGAAGCATCAAGGAGGGAAGGCTTCTTGGGGGAGGTGATGTTTCAGAGAGACTCAGAGTGACTCTTGAGTGGTGATTGGATGGCCATGGAGTCTTTGCTCCAGGTTGAGGAAACAGTAGAAAAAGCCTGAGACGTGGAACATGTGAGCGCCAGAATGAAGAACATGGCCTCTGCTTTCAGATGCTCTCAGTTGAGGTTGTTGGCTGGATTTGTGCTTGGCTGAAAATACTGTCTATGGTACCTTGTAGGAGAAACAGAAAATGCACTTCTTGATCTCTTCTTCACTACCTGTTAACTGCCTGAGGTTCACCCTCTGGGTGTTAAGCTGCTGTTTAGTCTGAGAATTTAGCATGTCTGGACTCTAAATTGGATTGAATTTTTACAGCTTTGTCAGCCTCTTGAAGGTTGCCAAAGATTGCCTGCTAAAGAATGGTCTTGAGCCATTCTTATAGTGGACACTGGGTTCTCCCTCTCACCCTAACCCCCCACAAGAGGCTGCTCTTTTATTAATACAGCAAGTTGATCTCAGAGGAGCTGATTTTGCCAAATTATTGATTGAAAAGGGTCCTGGGGTAGTGTTCTCTAGGTAGGATAGTGTAATGAATGTGTGTTCGTTTTCCTTGTATTAAGATCAGGCCTTTGTGACACTGACCACAAACGATGCCTACGCCAAAGGAGCCCTGGTCCTGGGCTCGTCTCTGAAACAGCACAGGACCACCAGGAGGCTGACCGTGCTCGTCACCCCACAGGTCTCGGACTCCATGAGGTGAGGACCTCGCTGCCCCGCTGTCGGTGGGGCTCGGACATCCCTCTCCCCTGTTTCTGGCATCGGTGGGCATTGAGGCCATACCCTTTCCAGGGGTTGCGTGCTGGTGGAGAAACATGAGAGTTGCTGAGTGAAGGATTCCTGGGTCTAAAACCTCTTCCTGGCTCCTGGGAGATGTTCCAACCAAGCTCCCTCTGGGAGGTGGTGTTCTGGCCCTTGCCCTTACTGATTCCAACCAGGAGTAGGGCTCCTCCCTTAGGCAGGTCCTCTCGGGGTAATCCGAGTGAGTGACTCAGTCCAGCCATGCCCTTCATGTCATCACGCTTCAGTTGCATGCCTTTCCCCAGATGCAGCAGGGACTACTTTGTTCCTGTTTCTAACGGGGGGAAACCTCCTGTGACTTTGAAAGAAAGTAGCAGTTTTCTCCACCCCAATTGACATTAGTAACCTAAAGATCTTTATTTACAATTTAATAGACTAGAATATTTGCCAGAGGGCTCTCAGAATTAGGGGTCCTGCTAGGAGAGCCCCCTGAGGGGCACAAGCTGTCCTTTGCCTGGGTTAGTTCATGTTAATTGGTCGGAATTAAATTTTGAAGTATCTGAATGAACTACCTTGATCCTAATACTAACTTACTTAAGAATATCTGGGCACACTAGCAGCTCTGTATTGTGTTTATTTTTGCATTCTCCTATCCCTTTTAGAAGTTGAAAATGCTCTTTTTGTGACTTTTTTCAAAAAATGTGAGCCCATGCCAAGGACCTCTGAAAAAGAGGCATTATACATACATACATATATCTCTCACGCTAAGAACCTTATTCCTAAAGGGTAATTTAGGAAAATGCCCCCCCAAAACTGTCTCTTATGTGTATGTCCTAATCTATAGTCTATTTAGTGAGAATCGTGTAAGGAGGTGGATATAGTCTTAGAAAGCAAGCCCCCTTTACTGTGGTAAATGGTGCCACCATTTCTTTCAGAGATCAAGTTTACTGTGTGAACTAGAACATATGTTTGTACAGCTTTGGAGACAGATAATACATTACCAGTTTTGTTCTGCATGCTTGATATTTTTATAAACTTTCAGTGATGGCCTGTCTTTATCATATGTTTTTCCTTGTGCTGAGTTTAGTGTCTTACCTAAGTACACCCCACTTAACCTCACCTCAGGCTTGCTTTCTAAAATATATCTTTAGTTAATTTGGGGCAGGGAGAAATGTTGTACCTCACAAACTAAAGTGAGTCTCTCATGCCAGGAGTGCAAAGCACATAATAAATGCTGGTTGTATGCGATGCTAAAAAATGGAAACCGAATAACTGAGTCATTTAACTTCTTTTAGGACACAGCTTCAGGCAGTTCTCTGTCAACTGCTTTGGCAAAAATTATTAGTTATAGGCTTCAGTGCAGATATTATATGCCCTTAACTCAGCATCATTTGTAAAAGTATTCAGTGGTCAGCAAGAACCCGTTGTAATAAAATATTATTGTTAAAGCATAGGCTGTTGAAAAGATGTATTACCAAACATCAGTCACATTTTTACAAGCTATTTCACAATTTGCCTGTTATTCAGAGGTACAGTAAAACATAGAAAACTTCTGTGATAATGTTTTAAGACAAGAGGTTCATCCTCACAGTAAGCAGTTCTTATTGTTTTAGTGAAGTTAACTGCACATGCAAATTAACAGTTTGTCCTGAAGTAAATTAGGACATATTTAAGAGATGGCAATATACCAAAGTAACAGATTCTCTCGCAATTGATAAGCTAAATAGAACGCCGTCTTATGTTAAATGGGTCACTTGTTCTGAAGAGATGATGAGAGCTGTTTTCTGGATTTTATTTTTGACAGGAAAACTTTAGAGACTATCTTTGATGAAGTCATCATGGTAGATGTCTTGGACAGTGGTGATTCTGCTCATCTAACCTTAATGAAGAGGCCTGAGTTGGGTGTCACGTTAACTAAACTCCACTGCTGGTCACTTACACAGTATTCAAAATGTGTATTCATGGATGCAGATACTCTGGTGAGTATGGCTTTGATGGCTGGAAAGATGGATATAGTAACTGAGACCAGTTAGGCATTTGAAGAATGCTGTCAAGACTTGACAGTAAAGTTCAGATAAAACCACTGTTGTAAAAAGTGTCAGGTGTTGAAGGACAGTAGGACCCGGCTGCCTCACAGCTGTCATCTGAATAGTTAAGACCAGCAACAGACTGCCTCTTTTGTGTTGGATAACTTACGGAGAACTTAAGAAGGGTACGCCGCAGCAGAACAGTTCTGAAATGCTTTCCCTTCTCCCTGCCCCCTTGCCCTTGAATCAGGTCCTAGCAAATATCGATGATCTTTTTGAGAGAGAAGAATTGTCGGCGGCACCAGACCCAGGGTGGCCTGACTGCTTCAATTCTGGAGTCTTTGTTTATCAGCCTTCAGTTGAAACATACAATCAGCTGTTGCACCTTGCTTCCGAGCAAGGTAGTTTTGATGGTATGTATCTGTTTTCTTTATATCTGACAAGCTGTGAGTATCTTCTAGGGGCTGCTCTTCTCTGGGAGTTGCTATGGTTCCTTGTGTCTGGAAGATAGCGATACATGAGATGTGGCAAGCATTTGAAGTTGTGTTGTTCTGGGAAATGGTGTTGTGTGTTGTGTGTGTGTATCTTTTTCCTATAGGTACATGGTACATAGGCTGTTTCAAAGAGTTGCCTTTCATTGGCCTTCCTGTGTCTAAATTAGAGTATGATAAATGAACCATAATTATTCAAGAATTCAAAAGACTATTATACAATTCAAAAAGTTCAACAACTATCTTTAAACCTGAGTAAACTTAAGTACAAGAGCTAACAGGAGGACCCAGTATTGTCTCCATGGAAATTTGAGGAATAAACCTAGGCTCTCATTCTTTCGGGAGGCATTGAAAAAGAAGATAGAAAGACTATGTGAATAATCTTTGTCTCCGAATTGTCACTCTCTATAAGGCAGTGCATCACATAGAGTGGTGTCTGCAAGGCTAAGGAGTAGAACATTGGCAAAGTCACCATCCATTTTCCTTAACGCCTAAGTGTATCTATAGCTATATGTTTATATAGAAAGGTTCTGACTATTTGTGATTTAGGGCCTCCCATCCTTTGGAGAATTTTGGGTAAATTGATTAGTAGGTATGCCTCTGTTTCATGCCAGTCTCTAAAATAATAAATAATAAGCCACTTTTTCTTTTTTGAATTTTTTTTTTAACATTTTTTTTTTTTAATTTATTTATTTTTGGCTGTGCTGGGTATTCGTTTCTGTGTGAGGGCTTTCTCTAGTTGCAACAAGCGGGGGCCACTCTTCATCGCGGTGTGCGGGCCTCTCACTATTGCGGCCTCTCTTGTTGCAGAGCACAGGCTCCAGACGCGCAGGCTCAGTAGTTGTGGCTCATGGGCCTAGTTGCTCCGCGGCATGTGGGATCTTCCCAGACCAAGGCTCGAACCCATGTCCCCTGCATTGGCAGGCAGATTCTCAACCACTGCGCCACCAGGGAAGCCCTCTTTTTTGAATTTTATTTCATTTATTTTTTATACAGCAGGTTCTTATTAGTTATCTATTTTATACATATTAGTGTATATATGTCAGTCCCAATCTCCCAATTCATCCCACCACCACCACCACCACCACCAACCCCGCCACTTTCCCACCTTGGTGTCCATGTTTGTTCTCTACATCTGTATCTCTCTTTCTGTCCTGCAAACCGGTTCATCTGTACCATTTTTCTAGGTTCCACATATATGTGTTAATATACAATATTTGTTTTTCTCTTTCTGACTTACTTCACTCTGTATGACAGTCTAGATCCATCCACATCTCTACAAATGACCCAATTTCATTCCTTTTCATGGCTGAGTAATATTCCATTGTATATATGTATGTACCATATCTTCTTTATCCATTTGTCTGTCGATGGGCATTTAGGTTGCTTCCGTGACCTGGCTATTGTAAATAGTGCTGCAATGAACATTGGGGTGCATGTGTCTTTTTGAATTATGGTTTTCTCTGGGTATATACCCAGTAGTGAGATTGAGGGGTCAAATGGTAATTCTATTTTTAGTTTTTTGAGGAACCTCCATACTGTTCTCCATAGTGGCTGTATCAATTTACATTCCCACCAACAGTGCAAGAAGGTTCCCTTTTTCCCACACCCTCTCCAGCATTTGTTGTTTGTAGATTTTCTGATGATGCCCATTCTAACTGGTGTGAGGTGATACCTCAATGTAGTTTTGATTTGCGTTTCTCTAATAATTAGTGATGTTGCGCAGGTTTTCCTGTGCTTCTTGGCCATCTGTATGTCTTCTTTGGAGAAATGTCTTTTTAGGTTTTCTGCCCATTTTTGGATTGGGTTGTTTGTTTTTTTAATATTGAGCTGCATGAGCTGTTTATATATTTTGGAGATTAATCCTTTGTCTGTTGATTCATTTGCAAATATTTTCTCCCATTCTGAGGGTTGTCTTTTTGTCTTGATTGTAGTTTCCTTTGCTTTGCAAAAGCTTTCAAGTTTCATTAGGTCCCATTTGTTTATTTTTGTTTTTATTTCCATTTCTCTAGGAGGTGGATCCAAAAAGATCTTGCTGTGATTTGAGTCAAAGAGTGTTCTTCCTATGTTTTCCTCTAAGAGTTTTATAGGGTCCGGTCTTACATTTAGGTCTCTAATCCATTTTGAGTTTATTTTTGTGTATGGTGTTAGGGAGTGTTCTAATTTCATTCTTTTCCATGTAGCTGTCCAGTTTTCCCAGCACCACTTATTGAAGAGACTGTCTTTTCTCCATTGTATATCCTTGCCTCCTTTGTCATAGATTAGTTGACCATAGGTGCATTGGTTTATCTCTGGGCTTTCTATCCTGTTCCATTGATCTATATTTCTGTTTTTGTGCCAGTACCATATTGTCTTGATTACTGTAGCTTTGTAGTCTAGTCTGAAGTCAGGGAGTCTGATTCCTCCATCTCTGTTTTTTTCCCTCAAGACTGCTTTGGCTATTTGGGGTCTTTTGTGTCTCCATACAAACTTTAAGATTTTTTGTTCTAGTTCTGTAAAAAATGCCACTGGTAATTTGATAGGGATTGCATTGAATCTGTAGATTGCTCTGAGTAGTATAGTCATTTTCACACTATTGATTCTTCCAATCCAAGAACATGGTATATCTCTCCATCTGTTTGTGTCATCTTTAATTTCTTTCATCAGTGTCTTATAGTTTTCTGAGTACAAGTCTTTTACCTCCTTAGATAGGTTTATTCCTAGGTATTTTATTCTTTTTTGTTGCAGTGGTGAATGAGATTGTTTCCTTAATTTCTTCTTCTGATCTTTCATTGTTAGTGTATAGGAATGCAAGAGATTTCTGTGCATTAATTTTGTATCCTGCAGCTTTACTGAATTCATTGATTAGCTCTAGTAGTTTCCTGGTGGCATCTTTAGGATTCTCTATGTATAGTATCATGTCATCTGCAAACAGTGACAATTTTACTTCTTCTTTTCCAATTTGTATTCCTTTTATTTCTTTTTCTTCTCTGACTGCCGTGGCTAGGAGTTCCAAAACTATATTGAATAATAGTGGCGAGAGTGGACATCCTTGTCTTGTTCCTGATCTTAGAGGAAATGCCTTCAGGTTTTCACCATTGATAATGATATTTGCTGTGGGTTTGTCATATATGGCCTTTATTATGTTGCGGTAGGTTCCCTCTGTACCCACTTTCTGTAGAGTTTTTATCATAAATGAGTGTTGAATTTTGTCAAAAGCTTTTTCTGCATCTATTGAGATGATCATATGGTTTTTATCCTTCAGTTTGTTAATATGGTGTATCACATTGATTGACTTCCATATGTTGAAGAATCCTTGCATCCCTGGGATAAATCCCACTTGTTCATGGTGTATGATCCTTTTAATGTGTTGTCGGATTCTGTTTGCTAGTATTTTGTTGAGGATTTTTGCATCTATGTTCATCAGTGATATTGGTCTGTAATTATCTTTTTTTGTAGTATCTTTGTCTGGTTTTGGTATCAGGGTGATGGTGGCCCATAGAATGAGTTTGGGAGTGTTCCTTTCTCTGCAATTTTTTGGAAGAGTTTGAGAAGGATGGGTTTTAGCTCTTCTCTAAATGTTTGATAGAATTCACCTGTGAAGCCATCTGGTCCTGGACTTTTGTTTGTTGGAAGATTTTTAATCACAGTTTCAATTTCATTACTTGTGATTGGTCTGTTCATATTTTCTGTTTCTTCCTGGTTCAGTCTTGGAAACTTATACCTTATTTAGCAATATGTTACTAAATAACCAAGAAATCACTGAAGAAATCAAAGAGGAAATCAAAAAATACCTAGAGACAAATTGCAATGAAAACATGATGATCCAAAACCTATGGGATGCAGCAAAAGCAGTTCTAAGAGGGAAGTTTATAGCAATACAAGCCTACCTCAAGAAAAAAGTAATATCTCAAATAAACAATCTAACCTTACACCTAAAGAAACTAGAGCAAGAAGAACAAACAAAACCCAGAGTTAGTAGAAGGAAAAAAAATCATAAAGATCAGAGCAGAAATAAATAAAATAGAAACAAAGAAAACAATAGCACAGATCAATAAAACTAAAAGCTGGTTCTTTGAGAAGATAAACAAAATTGATAAACCTTTAGCCAGACTCATCAAGAAAAAGAGAGGACTGAAATCAATAAAATTAGAAATAAAAAAGGAGAAATTACAATGGACACTGCAGAAATACAAAGCATCATAAGAGACTACTACAAGCAACTCTATGCCAATCAAATGGACAACCTGGAAGAAATGGACAAATTCTTAGAAAGGTATGACCTTCCAAGACTGAACCAGGAAGAAATAGAAAATATGAGCAGACCAATCACAAGCAATGAAATTGAAACTGTGAATAAGCCACTTTTTTTTAACAACAACAATAAATCACACACAACAAGACAATACTGGTGGTTAGTATGCAAAATAAGCTCTTTTAAAAATTAATGTTGATGAATTTTTTGAGTCAAGAAAAGACCCAGTTGTATCTAGGAAGAAGGATTTGCACTAAGGAGATGCCCTCTCAGCAGTGACTCACTATCAGATACTTGACATTGTGACAGAAGCCCAGGTGAGGAGCATGGGGGTGGGCCAGAGCCCTGAGCAGACGCCAGGTACCGGGGGCTTCTTTTCTTTCCCTTCCCTCTCCAAGAGCAGATATGAGATTTGAAGTGAGTAGATCTTTCAAAACTAGCAGGAACAGCCATCCTCAGTTGACCCAAGGTTCAGCCCTGGGTACAGATATGAAGATTCATTTCCATTAACTAGTTGTAAAGTTAAAAATCAAAATTTCAAATTTACACTTTTTGAATTAAAAGAGTACATCTAAAAATTTGTCAGATTGCTGAAATTAAGAGATTGGAGGTTAAAACATTTTTAGTTATACGTGAAATTGTGTTGTTGCTGTTCACAGAAATTGAATTCTGTTTAGTGTTTTGAGGATTTGGGATATGCAGCTATTTGAAATGTCATTGAAAAGAACAAGGAAATTTAAGTCTCAATCTTGCTTCACTGTTCCGTTAGTTTGTACTCTACAGCAGTAGTGCTAAACCTGGGGTCATTTGGTCCCCCAGGGGACTTTTGGCAATGTCTGGAGACTTTTTTGGTGGTCACACGTGAGTGGGGAGGGCTGTACTGGCATCTGGTGAGTGGAGGCCAGGGATACTGCTGAACACCCTACAGTGCACGGACAGCCCCTGCACCAAAGACTTATCTGGCTCAAGATGTCAGTAGTGAGAACATCTGCTCCCTGTCAAGTCCTTCCATGCCCTAAAGCGGTGAGCAGGAGTGTCTGAACCATAGTGAATGGTAGCATCCGGCAAGAAATGCATTCTTACTTTAAGCAACCTTAAGAAGTAATGTGTTGAGTGTTCGCTGTGGTTACGGCCAAATGTAACTTCTTCACTTTCCTGACTCTTTTTTAGCTCCTATTTTCCTTTCGTATAAGGAGTGAAAGCTATATTGGTATTTGAGTTCAAAACATGTATTCCTTATTTCTGCTGCTCCCATGAAAATAGTTACCTTTGCATAGAAGGGAGATAGGAGTATTTTTAGCGGAAGTCCACTAACCTTCCCGTCAGAGTGTGGCTTTCTTCACCTCCTCTCGTTAAATTTAAAGGAAGTAGTATAATCCTGCCAGAAATTCCGTGTAAATTCTCAGCTCCAGTAAGTGAATCACATTCTAAAGTAGATCCAGCTGCCTAAAATCCACACGATTGTAATTGCCTAAGGAGAATTCGATTTTATTGTTGCAAGATAAGAGTTTGGATACCAAACAGGAGTGTGCCGTGGTCAATTACCCAGGTTACAATTACAGAATATAGAACTAATTAATTAGCTGGTAGAGACCAACCTGGTTCGTGTACCTTGTTCTAGAACCAAGAGGTACTAGAGGAGTTGATGAATTCGTTGTTAAGAAGCAAGAACATGTGAAAAGTGCTTAACTAGAAAGCACTTCCTGCTATTTCAGCCAGAATCTGAAACCACTGGGAGAGTCTGTGCCTGCTAGCACATTCATTATTCAGCAGCGGGGTTTCCAGGAGCTGGCCCTTCTGTAAGGTATTCCACTTACTGGCTCGTTGGTGGCTAAGGATTGGAATTTTTTCTGTTAGTAGAAATGCTTAGTTGAAGGAGTTGAAAATTCAACTATGCAGATAGGAACTTTTGGTTATTCTCAATATAGCGTTTAAATTCAACTGAAAAATAAAGCAGCAGCTCTTAAATGAAAGGTTTTTTTTCACTTGATGTGTTCCAGAGAAGCTTTACCTACTCATCAGAGAAAGCACGCTGCGTACCATGGGAGCTTGCTGCTCTTTGAAGGGATTTACTATCCTATTGAATCCATATCTGTGTGACATAAAGACTTGTTGGACTTATACTTAATAAAATATTTCTTTGTAAGCGACATCCTTTTCTGGTGCTTTGCTTGCTTTGCTTCAGGCTCTCAATGCAGTGCCCTATCTTGTTTAGATGTCATGCCGTAGGCACGGAGACGAGCACTTTCAGGTGTTTCCTTTCCCCTTACCGTACATTTTCTCATATGCACAGTATCTCCCCACCATCTCCCACCCCCAGTTTTACTGAACAGGGGTCTTAAGTCCCAGCATTTTTAGACTGATACTAAAGAAAACCTGTTCGCAGATGACTGTATCTCAGTCTGAATGTCTTGCAAGTCCTGCTTAATCTCCTGCATACATGCAACGAGAACTGATGGGACCTGGTGTCCGCTGACAAGCCACCGGGCTTCCGATGGCTGAGTATTTGCAGCTGCTTCTGCAACCCTTCTAATGTGAAAGAATGTGGCTTGTCAGGCTTCTAATCACCATCCCTCTAATCACACCCCACCCTCGCCTCTGGCCAAGAGAATAATCCTAATGTGGCAGATCATGCTAGGTACCTTGACATCTCTTTTTTCTTCCTCAATATCTAGAGTGTCAGAATTTCAAACTAGTGACTTCATACCTAATTTATGGCTGGCATTTAATTTCCCACAATGAAGTGTCTAAGTTCCTATACTGTTAATATTTGCAAACTATCTTGGCACTTACTTCATAACCGAAGTTACATGTTTCCTGAAAAGTTGTACAATAGCTATTGGGAAATATATACACTAACGTTTTATAGACTGACAAGATAAGGTCAACTTCAGGATTTAGCAGTGAGAAGGCAAGAGGTCAAGATTTCGTAGGTACTAGTCAGCAGTCTTGTCTCCACATACTCATGTGCAACAAAGCTGATCCACTTGATTCTTCATTTGAAGAAATCAATCTGAATGCAAGTTGAGATTTATTTCCTTTCGCCCCGTGACTCCAGGGTATCCTAAATTAAAGGTGCCTGTACAGTTGAAGAGTTTAGTGCTTGAAAATTGCTGTCTATTAAATTTCATTTGCATATGTTAGTTTTAAAAACCTAAGTAAAAAAGAGGAATTCATATTTTCCAACTTGAAGTAACCATTTTTTAAAAATCTTGGAATTCATTAGTGTAACCTAAATACTCGAAACTTTTTTTTTTCTGGAGTAATGAAATTTTGGTCTATAGTTGAGTTTTCAAAAAAAATAGGACAGAGTAAATTGGTGATAGAATATTAGGTATCGTTTTCTGCAGAATATTAGGTATGGTTTTCTTTCAGCAGAATCTAAGATCCGCTGTGAGGTCATTAAAACTGTGTATTACGTATTCTAATTCTAAGTGGTCACTGAGACCCTTAAACTGAACATTTTTTTCCTGTGCTTGGAAATGTAATAAACCAGGAGAGTACAATAAAGTTTTAAAATAATTTTTAACAGAAAATATTTGGTGGTGCTATCTATTAAAGTGTAAAATTGACCCCAGTGCTACCTTCTCTAATCTTTGCAATTAGTTTGGATTCAAGCTGGACCTGCCCAAAAAAGGAATGAAGGAGAGAGGTATTCCCAGATAGTACTTGTCTTGTTCAAACCAAATGAGCTTAGACATTTAGGTGTGTCTCACCTGGTTCCCTGACTTGATAGGTTCCACTCTGACAGGTGCTCATGGTAGGCTTTCCCAGCTGCCCACACACTAGACTGCTTGTGGCCCTTAAACTATTTTATCAATTGCTTTGAAAATTACTCTCTTCTCTTGGGTTTCTATCATTTAATTGATAGTTTGGGTAGTATCTTGAATAAGTAAAGATGAAAAGCAAAAATCATAACATGTAGTAGCAAAATAAATGAGTACACACAAGTTTTAAGAGCTATTTTTATCTCGTACCCTTGAGTATTTTTTTTTTTTTTTTTAGCCATCTGTTTATTTCTAGCCTTGTAACCAGCAGAGATCATGAACCTTGTGAGAAATAGAGATCGTGGGAAGGACTAAAGTGTTACAGGCTCTTAGGCTGGTCATTTTACTTCTTCATTTATTCCTCAACAGTTCTGTGAAGTAGTCATTCATTTACTTATTAATATATTAATTCAACATGTTTATTGAAGGCCTGCTGTATAGCTACTACTGGGCACCCAGTGTCGAAACAGTTAGGACAGCCGCTTGCCCAGTATCCCTGAGCTGGTGGCAGAGCCAGGTCTAGACCAGACAGTCTTTCTTGATGCTGTGGCTGGGTTATGTGAGTGTCGTTTTGTCCCTTCTCTCGCAGTTACCCCACACTGCAACAGTCACGAAAATGTATCAGAGAATGATACGGGATACAGGAAAATCTCTATTCCACTGGATTTATTACAGATTAATTACTTAAAATTCATTCCCCTGAATAAGTAGAGACAGCAGCTGATAAATTCCTCATTTTAGAGATGAAGACACGGAATCTTATGTCTTCTATCTCTACAGCTGCTGTTCCTCCCTGCTAAACTGTAATGTCTAGAAATATTTTGTCTTTTTTTAATTGTTAAACTATTGGATGCATTTTATTTTATTAATGAGATATAGTTGATTTACAGTATTATGTAAGTATTAGGTGTACAACATAGTGATTCACAATTTTTAAAGGTTATACTCCACTTATAGTTATCATAAAATATTGGCTGTATTCCTTGTGCTGTACAGTATATCCTTGCAGCTTATTTATTTAATACATAGTAGTTTGTACCTCTTAATCCCCTGCCCCTATCTTGCTCCCCTCCCTTTCCCTCTCCCCACTGGCAGCCATTAGTTTGTTCTCTCTGTCTCTTGAGTTACTTTGTCTTTTTAAATCAGCAGCACTGTTGATAGTCTCATATTGTTTTGTGGGTCTGGAAGTATTCTTAGAAATGATTACTCGTGTCTTTATTTCTATACTCCATTCCTGTAGTATTTAAAAAAATCATTTGAGCTCCTACTCTGGTGAAGATACTAAGTTTAAGGGCCAGGAATAGACTGGTAAATAATACAGATTGTATCCCTGCCTCTGTAAAGCTTGTATATATTTTATGAGACCGTACAATTAATTATGTAATCATGATTCTGAAAAATTCAGAGTGCTAAGAGACTCTAGACTAGGAGGACCTGCCTTAAACTGAGAAAGTGAAATTTAAACCACAAACAAGTGTTCCCTTGCATCTATATTATTACTTAATAGCTTGATTATTAAAAATATATTTTTAAAGGTGAGACACAAAAGCTGTAACATGAAATGGTAAACTAAATCAGTTGTTCTTGGCTTAAATGGATTGAGGCCAGTGAGATGCAGTGATGCTGAGACCAGAGCTCCAAGTACCTGGATTTCCATGAGGCACCTGGGCTTAATCCGATGATCCTTAGTAAACCTCATGGAAATATCCCCAAGCGCTGGGCCATTCACGAACTGTAACTTAGTATACTTGGCATGCTGTCTAGAGGCCGGAGTGATGGTACTTGCCAACCATATTATAGGAAGTCAGTGTTAAGGTGTGAGTCACATTTTCATTTCAGCACTTGTCTATACCTCTCTTAGAGTATTAAGCACATTTTGCTTTAAATTACTTTTGCTTGGTGTATGCTCCTCTACCCCCAATTAGATTGAGAACCACTTGAGAGCTGGAACCTGTCTTAGTCATCATCCTATAATGCCTACACCTAATTTATATATCCTCAGACATTTTCTGTATAAATGACATTTCTGAGAGTTATATTCTCTGATATAATGAAATAAAAAAGGAGTCATTCTCTAAAAGACTCTAGACCAGTGCTTGTCAGAGTTTAATATGCAAACAAATCACCTGGGGATTCAAATGTGGATTCTGATTCTGTAGGTCTGGGGTGGGGCTTACGATTCTGCATTTCTATCAGGCTCCCAGGTGATTCCCCTGCTCCTGGATCGTAAACTTTGCTTTGAGGGGACCATTTCCTTGGGGCTGAGAAACTAGGGTTCATGTTTAAACCAAAGTTGACCCACCCCCCCTGCTATCCACAGTAGGCAAGCCAGCTGCCAACAAACTGTGGAAAAGCACACAAACTACATAAGCATTGAACAAGTGCACAAATTTAAAAAACAGCACTCAACTCCATTTCTGTCTCATAAAATAATGGCCACAGTTTCTGATAAATACTGTGATATGTCCATGTTTACCAGGTTCATGACTCTGGTCAAAAGACCTGGAAAATACCAGGTGGTTGTAAGGTTATTACTAGCACTTGGCCAGCCTGAGGGAAGGAAGATACGGAATCTGATATTTGCTTTTGGTTGCAAAACAGGTGCCATGTGTCTCTTGTTCCATTTCCTTTCTGTCTCTCACCTGTGTTGCCACACCCTCGCCTGCGGGATCACAGCGGCTGTCATGTCTGCTATCCTGCTTGTTGGTTCTGAGCTGATTGAGATTAAAAGTGTCTTAACCTGTCAAGATAAATAAAGTTGCCTCTGGAAGCCTGACTAGAATGTACTAGACAAAAGTCCTGGGGTTTTCGTAGTGAAAACGCAGCGGCCTTCATGACATCCTTGTATGTTTTGTAGCACAGATGTGCTTAGATTTGCATTCTGCTATAGATTGTGCTCTAATTTAGGGACTTTTAAAGAGAGGAGATTGATAACACCACACAGATTTTTTTAGTGAAACGAAAACGTTGTTTTGCCTGACCTTGAGATGTAGAATTGTGTATTTGGAAAAAGACGGTTAGAATGCTGAATTTGAACATTATTTAAGAAGCCACAGACTTCTAGGTGGTATTTAATTCTATTTTTAATCCACAATTTTAGGCTAAATGGTGACCCTTCGTAGTCACATAGTGATGAGGTCAGTGGCCATGGAGGTTTCATGGTCTGTATGTTCTGTGCCCTGCAGAGGCAGGGTCCTTGTGGAGCGTTGAAGGACTTGCCAGTGGGATGTATACCACTGATTCACACGTCTCCCGCCCTGCCTCTTCCACTTCTTGCTGGTTTCCTGTCTTACCAATGCTGCTCAGCCCTGCCGTGGCCCACGGCTGAGGGACTGATGGTATTTGTAGGGTACCTGAGGGTGAAAGGGAACAGCTTTTTGTGGCTGGCCAGCCAGGGGCTCCGAGGGATCAACAGCTCTGACTCCTGTTTCCCAGGCTCACCCTGTCAGACTGGGAAGTTCTGCTTTGCAACTACTATTCCAACCATCATGGAATTAGATTTCTTCACTGCCTTACATGAGGTCGGTAGTCATTTTAAGTGGAAATGCTTAATTTTCAAAAGGTCTTTAAATGTGGCAGGAAAAAACAAGTAGTAGAAGAAATACATAGTATGATGCCCAGTTTTACAAAGTTCAAAAACAAGTGAAAATACATATATTGTCTGGAGATACACACATGTGATAAAGGAAATCAAGATAATTACAAACAAAATTCATGTTAAGTAGTTACTTCTGGGGTGGGGGGCTCTGAGATGGGATTAGGGAGCCCGCACAGAGAATTTAAACAGTATTGGTAATGTTTGAGTTTTTCAGTTGGATATTGGGGATATTTAGTGTTATTATTAGTATGCTTTATAACCTACACTTACATTTTTCTTTTGATAATATATTTCATAATGAAAATAAATAAGTGCAGATGTTTGGAAAGAAACGGTCTTGGCACTATTCTCATTCTTGCCCCAATTGTATTATTAATATTTTAGAATTACAAAAATAACAATATTAAGGAAAAGTCAGGGGGAGGGAACATCTGTTAACACCAGTCCCCTCACACAATTACTGTTGTTTATTTTCTTCCAGTAGGAATGTTTATGTTCTTAGTTATGATATATGTCATTGTACATCTGTATATTATGCAGTGGACTGATGGTCTTTAAAACCACTGGTTTTAGTGGCTGAATAATATTCAGTGAGTAATGAGTATCACAGTGTACTAACCATTCCTCTGTGGTGGAATGTTAAAGTTTTCAACTTTTCTGCTGTTAACAAACATCTTCACGGTTCTTGCATTCATTCTACAAATAACTTACCCATTTGTAAGGCATTCTGCTATCTGCTAGAATTACAGCGGTAAGCAAAAAGAGCCATAATCTCTGTCCTTGTGGAATCTAGAATCTAATGACTAACAGTTCTTGATAGTATTTTGCATTTTAGCTACATTAATCCTCAGACTTTTAAAAGAAACTTTTTATTTTGAGAGAATTGTAGATTTACATGCAGTTGTAAAAAACAGTATAGAGAGACCCCATATACCCTTCACCCAGTTTCCCCCAATGGTAACATCTTGTATAACTGTAATTCCGCAACAGGAATTGATACATTGATACAGCCCACCAATCGTATTCAGACTTCACCAGTTTTACATGTATTCATTGGTGTCTGTGTGTGTGTATATGTTTTCCATGCAATTTTTTCACATGTGTACATTGGTGTGACCACCACCACCATCAAGGTACAGAACTGTTCCATCACAGGGGTCCCTCTTGCTACCCTTTTGTAGCTGTGGCCTCCACTCTCCCTCTCCCCCTCCCTCACTGCTGGCAACCACAGATCCGTTCTCTGTCTTCATAATATGGTCATGTGAAGGATGTTGTACGAATGGAATCATAACAGTGTGTAACCTTGCAGGAAGGGAGTTTTTCACTCAGCATAATTCTCTTGAGATCCATGTAAGCTGCTGCGGTATCAGTAATTTGTTCCTCTTTATTGCTGAGTAATATTCAGTTGTATGGAGGTGTCACACTCATAAACCTGTGGAGGGACACTTCGGCTCTTTCCAGTTTTGCATTATTACATATAAAGCTGCTATGAACAGTTCCTCAACCATTATTTTGATGTTTATGTGTAAAAGGAAATTATTATAGTAGGACTTTAGGCTTCTGTACCTCAGCCATCAGTGTCTGTGCCCATATCTGGGGGACTTCATAGAATCCAAAGTAAGCCTCTGATGAGTGGTATCATGTTTTGGCTTTAATATTTTATGTCTCAAAATACGTTAATTTGTCTGTGTAGCTGGTATCTTCTATATAGCTGAACAAGTAAAGCATATCCTGATGCCATCTTTATTGTCCTTCAGAATTTTCAAGGGTGAAACCTTGATCCTCTGTTGAGCTCTTTGTCCCTTGAGGAATGTGGACCTGTCAGAGCCTCCTTATACAGAAGGGTCACCCCATGGACATTTGTTCAGTGAATGCCTTTGATCCATAGAGTTGATCGAGGGTATTTGGAAAGGATGGGCTACACAGAGGATAGGTAAGGCACATGTGGACTTTAAACCTAATGCCCCAATCTTACTGCTTAGTTCCAAACACTAAATACCTCTCCAGATTTTTAAAGTCTCTTTCAAAACCAAGAAAAACCAAATAATAATGACAGCCAGTTGGACCTGCTGTATGTTTAGAAAGGAAACTTGGTCTCAGGGTGGAGCAGACCAAGGAGGGACATAACTGTGCAGTTATACCAGCCTCATAGTTTGAAAGAGCAGGATTCTCCTTGCCTGTCACCCGCCCCCCTACACACATGTACACACACATACACACACCCACAATCCCGAGTTGTTGTTCCGCTGCACAGGAGACTGGTTCTGTGCGTGTTTCCTGAAATCTTGTAAGCCTAAGACGGGAAGCACGTGGCCTACATGGGGGAATGTGTTTTGAGGTGGCTTAGTGACTGTTTGGTTACTTGTATATTTATGATTGAGGTCAGATACTTAGCTGTTTAGATTTTTATTGTTTTTACTTCTTTGGAATGAATGGCCGTGGTCCTCACTTTCCCCCAGGTCTGAGCAAGCACTGTGCAGTGTGGTAGTGGCCGACCCTGACCCTGGCCCAGTGAGGACCGACCTCCACCTGCCCGGAGGCGTGGTCGGCAGCCGGAGGGTGTGCCGGGGTGACGTGGCCTGCCGTCCATCAGCCTTCCATCGACGCTGGGGGCTCCAGAAACAATTCCAGAGTGAATCCCAAACTGAATTATCCCAGTTGGCCCTCTTTGGCTTTTGACTTCTTTTTCTGTCCCATTGCTCTTAATATAAAGCCTAAAATCTTTAACTGGGGATGAAGTGTGAAATCTGAGCCAGTGTGGTCTAGTCGGAGCCTGCCTCTCAGAGACTCGCCTGGTGCCAGGCGACCCCCGCCCCGCTCTGCAGTCCACTTACCCAGGCCGCCTTCCAGGTCTTCCTTCTGTAGCTGCATGTTCTGCCCACCTCAGGTGTGTGGTGCTGTGTGTTCTGCCTGGAGCACCGTCTGCCCTCCTTCTCTCCACCTGCATTTGTCAAGCCCTCCTGTGCCCCCCTCAGATCTCGGCCTAAATACAGCTTCCTTGTGGAAGCCTTCCCGGCCCATCAGACCTGGCCTCAGGCCACTTGCACGTGCCTCGTAGCAGCCGGTACTTTCCTTCACTGCCCTCGTCCCCGTTTGCGATGGTGTTGTTGACTCTGGATTCGCTGATAGCAGTGCCTCCCACCCCCACTCCGCCCAGACTGTCATAGACATGATGACCGACTGTGTCGCTGTTCACGGTTGACTGTCCAGCGCCTGGTGCCGTGTCTGGCACGTAGTAGCTGCTCAATCAATATTTGTTCAATTAATGAATTAACTTAGGGAAATGGCCACCCGCTAAAATATCCTTAGGAGGTCTAACATGGAATTTATTATTTTAAAAATAGAATTATTGGAAATCTCTGGCGGTCCAGTGGTTAGGAGTCCGTGTTCTCACTGCTGAGGGCCCAGTTCAGTCCCTGGTCAGGGAACTAAAATCCCACAAGCCGTGCGGCGTGGCCAAAAAAAAGGAATTAGTACCTGTTTGTAAAGGTCCAGTTATATATTCCTATAAAATTGTTGACCTGTCCTTGAAGTCTGTGACTGTAATGCATTTTTTTCTTCCAGGTGGGGACCAGGGTTTACTGAACACGTTTTTTAGCAGCTGGGCAACAGCAGATATCAGAAAACACCTGCCATTTATTTATAACCTAAGCAGCGTTTCTATATACTCCTACCTCCCAGCATTTAAAGCGTAAGTGCAAAGGGTTTAACTCTCTTGGGGGGCAGTGAGGGCAGGGGGCTGGGGTTTAAGATTTTTGGGGTGCCTCATCATTCTTTGGGCAATAACAGGTGAAGGCTTTGGGGGAGGTCTTTTCTCTTGTAAGAAACTTGACTGTAATGGGAAGAGGCCGTGATGTTATTCATCATTTTATGTTTGGAGTAACCCAGAGGGCACTTAGCTGCCTGTGGCACAAGGTTCCCCTCGGTTCCTGGGGGGGCCTGGCCCTCTGATGAATCATCTGTGTGTCGTGATCAAGAACACTGACTGGGGACAAACTCAGCCTCTGCCTCATGCCACCTGCTGAGCCTCAGCTCTGTAAGAGGAGGGTGTGATCAGCGCCCTCCGTGGTTGTGGTGCGGATGACACAAGATGCTAGCAGCAGTGTGGTGTCAAGGTCAGTAGCAGGGCCTGTGGAGCTGGACTGCCTCACTTGACATCCTGAAGAAGCCACTTCCTGGGTGCGCACTAGTTACTGAACTTGCAGGGTAGTGGACATTGGGCTTGTTGCTGAACCCTCTGCCTCAGTGTCCTCCAGAGGTTATTGTGAGGCATTCATGTGAAGAGGTAAGAAGAGAGCCTGGCCTACCCTTAGTAGGTAGCAAGTGATGGGTCCTGTGTGTTTGGGAGGCGGTCTAGCAATACGAGTGATCCCTCAGCCAGAGAGGCAAGGCACGTGTCCTCACTCTACCATTTCCCTACTGCGTGGCTTAGGCTCTGGGCCTCAGGTCTGCTGGTATGCAAAATGAGGCGGGAAATAGTCCCTTCCTCGTCGGGCTGTCAGGATGGAGTGAGTTCATACGCATAAAATGCTCGGTGGATGTATGTTGGTTTTGGCAGCATGCTTATTTTGCACCGTTCCTGGTGCATTTCTAATTCAGCAACTGATAGAGCCTAGTAACAGCGCTTGTCTCACTGTGAGGGCCTGGGCCCTGTCCTTTGGCCTCTGATTCATTTGTGTGGAACCAAGAAGATGATTCAGGTTTCGTGAGCGGAGGCCAAGCTGTCAGAAGGATCCTGAGAGACAGCCGTGAGCAGCGACGCTGTTCGCTGAGTTGGGCTGGGCTCTCTGATCTCCATCCCGCATGGGCACACGGCCGAGTGAGCAGAAAACAAAGGGCCTCTCACTCCTCCTATTTCATTATCCAAAGTCCTCTCCAGAAGCCTTGCCCCACCGTTAACGAGCATGCCTGGCTTTTTGTGGCAGAAATGTTTCCTTTTCAGTTCTTTTGTGGGCAGACTCTGTCAGCGTCCCCCAGATAAAGAGGACAAGTATCTTGTGTTCTTTCCTCCCTCCCTGTTGTCTTGGCATATGTCTCTGACATGTTACAGCCTCTTGATTCTCTTCCCTTTCCAGAACAAAACAGGCAAACTCTCAAACATACCAGCTGTGGTCTGTGTAAAGCAAGCAGAACAGGATTCACTATCAGGGGATGGAATAGGGGAAGCATTATTTTCTCCTCCGGTCCTCGGCCTTTTAAAGTACAAGCCTGTCTTGCTTGGAAGTGTGGCCTGACTCTTTTTTTCTTTTTTTTTTTCAGTTTCAGATGTACAGCAAAGTGATTCAGTTACTTTTTTTTCAGATTATACTCCAATATAGGTTATTACAAGATAGTGAGTATAATCCCCTGTGCTATACACTATATCCTTGCTGCTAATCTTTTTGATGTGTAATAGTTTGTATCTGTTAATCCTAAATTCCTATTTGTCCCTCCACCTCCCCTTTCCCCTTTGGTAGCCATAAGTTTGTTTTCTGTGTCTGTGAGTCTGTTTCTCTTTTGGATATAGATTCATTTGTATTATTTTTTTAGAGTCCACATATGGGTGATAACATAGAGTATTTGTTTTTCTCTGTCTGACTCACTTCACTAAGTGTAATAGTCTCTATGGGCCTGAAATTCTTTATGATCCTTATTGCCTCATAACTAACCCTGCCAGTTTGAACAGCCTTCCTGCAGACCGTGGTAGCTTGACCTTCTAGAACTGAATTAGTCTATAAGAGGGCAGTTGCTTAATTTAATTGACTAGATTCAGCTGAGCAAGCAAAAAGGTGAACGTGCAAAGGAGGTAGACTCATTAGTGGTGTGAGCATTTCTACCCCTCCTTCCACTCCAGTCTGCCCAGCGAGCTTGTGTGCTGAGACGACTCTGTTGGGGAGACGTGAATCTGACATCCTCCCTGTTGGGCTCAGTTCCCAAACAGCGTTGACATAGAGTTTAAAGATTCGTGTTTTTCATGTAATGTGGCCCCATTTCCCCTGTGGCTCATTGGGACTCCCTCTGATTTTCACCTTACTACCGAAGTTGAACATACTGTCCCTTTAGTGATAGCCTGGTTTGTACAGACCCTGCTTGCCTTTATTTTATTTTGACAAAGAGCAAGAAGCAGGTGGAGCAGAGTTAAGTTATTTGGGGGCAAGACAGACTTATTTGCTGGAACCTCGGCCCCCCTCTCTCAGGAACTCGGTTTCTATATCCTCTAAGTGAATTTCCCAGCAAAATGGTTAGGATGGTTTCTTCTTCCTGGCTCAAGAAATGAGTGCGCATTTTGGAAATCTGCTTGGTGTACTGCCATGTAACCGTAGTGGAGATGACGCACTGGGAGGTCAGGAGCAGCTCCAGCATTAGCTACACGTCAGCTGGCGTGTGGCCTGACGGGAGTTAATGCTGCCTCTGTGCAGCTCGCCCTGGTGATGAAGCTTCTCAAAGCCATGCCTTGGCCTCACCCCATTGCTGCCTATTTAGGAATATGGAAACGAGATCACAGAACTCGGTTTCCCTTCCCTTTGCCGGAGAATCCTTTTGTTTTTCTTGCAGATATCTGTCTCCAGAGACATTTTTCCTTACGTTTCTTTTACAATTGGGAAGGGCTGAAAAGGCAGACAGTTACATTTCTTTTTTGTTTCAAGTTAACATAAAATTCAAGTTAACCAAAAATTTTAAGCTGAAGTAGACGGTCATGAACATTTGGGCTGCCATGGCTACTCAACCAAGAGCCCTGTGCACTGCTGGGACCTCAGCGTGAATTCACAGTCCCCCTGTGGGGCTCAGGGTAACCTTGGCGGCCTCCAGGACCGAGTGGCTCTGTGGTGTGCTGGCCTTCCCCAGGAGAGCACAGGTGGTGGCAGGTAGAACGAGACCAAGGAGTGGTTTAGAGGCTTCGTGGAAGGAGTCGAGAATTTGCCTCACCAACTTCTAGCAGCCATGTGCCATGAGATCACCAGGACAGTATTTAGATGCCCCAGAATCTTAGCTCCTTGGATATCTTAGACCGGCGTAGCCTCTTGCTGTTACCTGAAGTTTCTGCTAAAGGATGGCCTGACATGAATCAAATTTAACATGAATTGGAGCCGCGGACATAGCATATCTAAAGCCTTTCTCTACATACCACTTGGACGGAACAAAACACAAAGGAAAACACACTTATCAGTTTTAGCACTTTGAGTGGATACTCAAACATAGCTTCTGAAAAACAAAATTAGTAATATTTTCTGTAATAGAAGATCCTGTTTAACACAGCCTAATTTGAGAACTAAAATGCTTGGCTTAGTAACTTTTCAGTTAGTTTGTAATATATGTGTTGAGAGACAAGCTCATAAATGCATTTCTTAATGAAGTAATATTTCTGAAAGTGCCTAGCATAATGTTTGGGAAATAGCATCTTCTCAGTTAATATTCATTTCTTTATGTTTTCTCCATCTGGAGGGCCTGTTTTATCCATGTAGCATAGAATTTGGCTTGTGCATAATGTTAGGCAGAATCTCATTAGTTTTTTTAAAATCAGCCATTTAGTTCCATTTTTACTTTCTGTTAAATCCACTGACTAAAAGCTGTTTGTCATATCATGCTATATAAATGGGCCTAAAGCAAAGGTAAAGAATTCTCTGGTATTGCCTCAAACGGCCATACAAATTAATTGGTCAAATTGATTGACTACAAAGCTTGATTTACCAAATAATTTCCAAATAAATATTTTAACTTACTCGTTTACTTGAGTTTAAGTATGATCTGAGACCTAGCTTGGTAGAATCTCAGAAACTAGATCTAGAAGCCCAAAATACATTTTTTCCATTTGTTTACTGCTTTAAACGTTCCTGAGGATATTCATATCTATTATTTCTTTCCCAGGAATGTGGCTTATTCACTAGACCTTATCAAACCTCTTTAAAATCAATATTTTCCAAAAGCGAAATTGAACCTTTAGTGTCCTAATTTCTGTTGTTCTTGTGTATTTCTGATTTGATTGTTTTTCCTTGATCCCTGAGACACCCTTGGCTTAATCTCTCTCTGGGACTGTTGTCATTGAAGCCATACATTTTCTGTGTTCATTTCTTTTCACACTCCTACGTCTTCACCTAAAGCCCTGAGGAGCTGTAGTTTGTGTAGCTTTTATTTTTTTCAGCCATTTGTTGGTCCAGCCACTGTTCATTCAACCTGAAGCATGTAGAGGGTGCCTCACATTTCTGCTCACTGAGGACCACAAAAATGAACGAGGACGTCGTCGTCTAATCAGCCTGGCAACTGCAGGTTGATTGCGTCCCATCATGGTTTGAGTGTTGAAGAATCAAGCCTGTGGTTTCACGGATGTCTTCTTCCTCTTTCTGGGTGTTAGTGATGCTTGTCAGGCCCCAGGCGCCCCATTTCTCAGCATGGCCACCGGTTCATTGTGACTTCACCTCTAAGCATGTATCAGATCACCTGTCCTAGGATCTTACTGATGCTGCCTATTCTGCTTCCCGACCTGGGTCCTCATCACAAAGGGGGAAGCGTCCACGTCAGAGCCATCCCAGCCTTCAGAGGCTGGTCTGACAGTAGGCACAGAGGGCACGAGGAGTGACATCTCATGGGCAGGAGTCGGGTTGAGAAATGCCATCTCAGCAGGAGAGGGAGCTCGTGGGAGGGGAAAAGGCGTGGGGATTGAGTGGAAGACGCACGCTCCACAGAGGTCTCAAGCTGGTGGGCCGCAGACTCTATTTGTCCCACAGATATATTTCGTTTTCCTTGCATAGTTTTCTTTCTTGTTTTTCTCAGTTGTTTATGCTTAAAAATGAGGCAATTTCACATGAAATGCAGATTTCCAAGCTCTTTTGAAAAGTCAGACCTTTGGTGGGATGTGGGAGAAGAATGTCAAAGATGATTGTTACAAGTATGGGACCTAAGCGGGTGGAATAAAGGAGCTGCCGTTTCCTGAGATGGGGAAGATTGTGAGCAAAGCAGGTTCGCAGGGGAAGGGACCGACCAGAGATGTATCAGGTGTATTAAGTTTGAGGTGCGTATTAAACATCCTGGTGAAAATGTGGAAGAGGTAAGTAGCTACAGGAGTTGGGAGTTCAGGAGAGAGACTGGGTGAGACATAGCTATGGAAGTGTCAGCATATAAGTGATATTTATAGCCGGGAGACAAGATGATATAACCAAGAGAGTGGTTATGATAGAAAAGAGTCCTGGAGACTGGGCCCTGCGACAGGGAAATGTGGAGCAACAGGAAAAGAGACCGAGAACAGCAAGGCAGGAGGAAACCCAGCAAAGTGAGGTGTTGCACAAGCCAAGCAAGAAAACGTTTCAGGAAGGGGAAGCGATCCCTCTGTGTCAGATGCTGTGACAGGTCAGGTAAGAGGACAGCTGAGAGGTGGCCCTGGACCTAGAATGTGGAGGTCAGCGGTGACTTGGGCAGGGGCATTCCTGGTGGAGCGGTGGAGGACAAAG
Source organism: Balaenoptera physalus (assembly GCF_965194825.1). NCBI lineage: Eukaryota > Metazoa > Chordata > Mammalia > Artiodactyla > Balaenopteridae > Balaenoptera > Balaenoptera physalus. The sequence continues at coordinate 31,008,950 of NC_138891.1, forward strand.
CCTGATTGCAGCAGGTCCAAGAGAATGGAGAATTGGAACTCTTCTGAAGCATTTTCTTTAAAAGGGAGAAGGGAAGTGGGTTGGTAGCTGGATGGGGGTGTAGGATCAAGAGAGGGGGTGGTTATTTAAAGATGGGAGAAGTTACAGCATGTTTGTTGTATTGATGGGAATGATCAAGGAGGGAGGGAGAGAGCACTAGTAATGCAGAAATCTGGAGGGAGACTTGCTGAGTGACGTCCTCGACTCGGTGAAAGGGGATGCGTCCTAGTGCACAAGTGGAGAGGTTGGCTTCAGGTAAGCGCTAGGTTGGTTGTGTGGGCACAGATGCAGGTAGGTGGCTGTATTTTTTTGGTTGAATGAATGAGTGAATGAATGAGCGAGCAGTCAGCCCGGAGAGACTAAGGATGACATACCACCCCTGGGAAAGTCTCCCTAGTGGCCTGGCATCATGAGGCTTTCCCTGCTACTTTGTGACCAGAGGCCAACCTGGTAGGTTGGCATAGTTGACTAGGTCCAAGTTGCGGTTATTAAAGTCTGGGTTTGAGTACTGTTGTTTTTGTGATTTCCAGGACACAGTTGGGAGGGTTATTTAGCTTGAAAGGCAAGGAAAAACCAGGTGGGTCCCTGGAGGCCACCGTTGTTTGCTGCTAGGTAGCAGCTGTCTTCTGCTGATAGGAAAAGCACTTGCCCCAGGGACCCCCCTCACCAGGTCCACTCTCTGCATGACCAGCCCACCCCTTGAGCACTTGGGTTTATGACTCTTGATTTAGACTGTGAGTGGGTAAGAAGAGGAATTTTTTGGTGAGAGAGGAGAGGTGGCTGATTGGCTGTGGGGAAAGGTTCGTGTATAAAAGGGAGCCTGAGCAGGTACGAGAGTGAGTGGCCGTGGATCAGAGAACATGAGTCACTGAAATGGGCAGAGGATGTTTGGCATGGCTGCCACGTTTCCCAGGGAAGGGTCGCACCAGCAGTGCTGCATCTCTCTTCCTTGGTACCTGATTGAACATTGCACACAGAGAGCTTCGTGAGAACTAAAATTAATCCTGTGTGCACTGTTGTGGATTAGTTCCTTTTCTGCTCTGACCGGTTCTGTAGTCTCATCCACACGTTACCGGCTGCATTTCTCAACTGGTAAACTAGTCATGAAAATTCTATCTGATCTTTTGGTAACACCAGGTCACAAGGATTATTTTAACGGCTAACATAAGCACTATTATTGCTGGCTTGGGTTCAAACTATGTCTTGTGATCTGGACGTCACTTTTGAGATTCTATCAAGTTAAAATTAGAGCACTTATTTTAAGAGATGTATGCAAGCTGAGACAAATCCCCATTAGTGGGTCAGAATGAATGGCTCTTAGTAATTTAGAGACAATTGTGATATGTACCCGACTTCTTTTTTCCTGGCTGGTAAAATTTGGTGGTTAAATCAGGCAGTGAGTCAGTGAATCTTCCGGTTATCCTTGCTGAGAGTTGAGGTCAGTCGAACTTAATCTTCTGACGTCAGCATTTCCCCTTCTTGTTCATCGGCTGCTTTGCTTTTGACTAAAAGGTGACATAAGTTCTGACTGTCGTGCCTTTGATGAGAGAGAGAGATACCACCAGAGTCATATCCTGGGTTACCCTTCTCTGAGAAACAGCCCCACCCCTGGTTTGCATTTAGGCTAAATTATTCTTTTAAGCAAGAAGTAATTTTCCCTTTTACTTATGACCTGTGCTCTTACTTATTTCATTTTGACATGGTTATTTTGTATTTTTCATAAATGACTAAAGAATAAATTGATTGAAGTGATAGAAAATGATTTTAAAAAACATCCCTCAGGGAACATGATTGTGACAAAAATAATTACATGAAATCCATATCTAGGTTAATGGAAACTCTAGATGGAAAAACTAAGACCTTTTGCTCATCTTTTTGGCAAACAAAGTGTTTTATTATGAAAGCTAATGGAGCAGGATGTTCAGGCTACTTTGTTGTGCAAATAAACACCATTCTGTTTGTATAGTGACAGCGTAGTTAGATAAACTGTGTAACTCATAAACCTTCATACGTGGCGGCCAGTGTTAGGCCTAATAAGGCTGCCCCTGGTATGGAGCCCAGGGCAGTCTTAGGCGATCACCAGGGGCGCCCTACTGGGTGTCTGCCTTTTGCACAGCTGCCGAGTCTGTCTTCACTTCCTCCTACCTTTCTGTCTGAGCTCCGTGGTTCCCGCTCAGCAGCTGCCTTTCTTCCCAGCCTCAAAGGGCCCTTGGGCTGACCAAAACCTTCACATGGCAGTGACTCACCAGGCCTGCTCTTCTCATAAAGCGTCCTTGCTCTGAAACTTGTTTTTCTCCCACCCCTGTTCATTCCCGCAGGTCTGTCAGGTCGATGGCACTTAGGTTCAGGTAACGCCTCAGTACCTAAAAAACAGGTTCCTGTTCCTTACTGTGCAGAAATAGGGCTGACCGTAGCCTGAACCCGTGACATCTGAAGCCTCTGCTTGATGCCTGTAAGCCCCCAGCATCTTCCTGACTCCCTCCCTTCTGCGTCTCTCTGCCGTCAGCCTCCTGAATCCTCGAGCTCTTCCTGGTCTGCCCCTCAGTACCCTGGCCCCAGTCATTTTCTCGAGAAACCTCTCACTCTGTGAATTTTGCGATTTGTTTTGTCGCTGGGATTTGGGGAGCTGTCGGGAAGGTACATCACATCGTGCAGCCTGCCACAGTTCTGCTGACCTCTTAACCCTCCCCACCCTCCCCCCATCTTACTGGCACCCAAGGAATTCCTCGCCTTTGAGCAGAAAGGGCAGTTCTACCCACATTTAGAACCCTTTGAGATCTCAGTTTCTACCTCTAACAGACTTATGCTAACACATATATATGGAATCTAAGAAAAAAAAAAAAAAGGTCATGAAGAACCTAGGGGCAAGATGGGAATAAAGACACAGACCTACTAGAGAATGGACTTGAGGACACGGGGAGGGGGAAGGGTAAGCTGGGACAAAGTGAGAGAGTGGCATGGACATATATACACTACCAAATGTAAAATAGATAGCTAGTGGGAAGCAGCCGCATAGCACAGGGAGATCAGCTCGGTGCTTTGTGACCACCTAGAGGGGTGGGAGAGGGAGGGTGAGAGGGAGGGAGACGCAAGAGGGAGGAGATATGGGAACATATGTATATGTATAACTGATTCACTTTGTTATAAAGCAGAAACTAACACACCATTGTAAAGCAATTACACTCCAATAAAGATGTTAAAAAAAAAAAAAAAAGAACTTTCTTAAAACCAAGACTGCTCGGTCGATGAAAGGACTATCCAATTGATAGAATTTTTCACATTGTTAGGGTGGAATAGGTAAAGAAGGTAATTTTGAGAAAGGGGGTCCTTCCCCTGGCCACAGAAGGTGACAGTGATTTAGCATTAAAGAAGCACTTAGGCATCATGGATTCATGAAGGTAGAGCCCAGGCCTGAGCCACAGGGAAATGCAGGGTGTGGACCGTCCGCAGTGGTGTTCCTGTTGACATGCAAGGAGAAGGCCACGGGCCACGTGGGGAGGAATCCGCCCGGCACGAGGCCAGTACCCAGGGAGGTGGCAGAGGCCCCTGAGCCACCTCGGGGCACAGACAGAGCCAGAGGCTGAGGTGTGCGCTACCGCCTCCCGCAGAGACCGGGCCGTCTTGCGGTGCGGGCATGTTGGCTGCTTTGCGGTGGCATTCTACTGTGGATTGGACCGTGTGCTTTTCCTCTGCATTCACTCTGGGAAGGCCCTTAGGCACTGCCCAGCACAGTCCAATTGTGGGTCCTAAGATGCACCACCACCTGTTTCTTGCTCTTGTTTCCCCCCTTCCCCCCTAAACTTTGTGCAAACGGTATCCCTCTGAGAACAGTCTTCAGACAGTGCTAAGTTGCTTGCTTTGTAGCTTTCTTTCCTATTAATTACTTTCTGCCTCTCTGTCCTTGACTATACTGGGGGTGTTTCCAGGGCTCATTTCCAACTTTGATATTGACCGTCTGTAGGCAGGGAGTTAATCCGTGGAGTAACAAATGACACTCTCAGATGATGTCCTTATAATTCTGGGAGTGTCTTACAAGTACAGCCTAGTTGTGGACGAGAACCTTGGCTCTGGAGCCAGCCTGCTTGGGTGGAATCCCAGCCTTGCCACTCACCAGCCACGTGATCCTAGACAAGTTAACTTCTTCCTGCCTTGGTTTCCTCGCATAGTTGTTTCTGGAGATTAACTGAGGTAAACCATGCAGATGTTAACCAGTGCCTGGCACATGTGAGTACTCAAGACAGGTTAGCTGTTCCGATGCCTAATGCTTAAGCGGTTGTGAACTGTCAGGCGAGTGGACTGGAAGGGAATAAAGTTCATGCTATGTTCATGTTTTATCTTAATTAGTGTTGCTACCTCTCATGGCTCTCATGTAATGACTGCGTGTGACGTTTAAATTAGGCTCGGCAGGTCATGGGTTGAGACTTAACTGGTCAGTTAGTAAAGGAGACGCAAACAAGTGTTACTGCTCCAGGCAGGGGAGTCAGGGCAGGAGGAGTGGGTGTCTGCGGAGGTGGAAGGGGCACCTCCTCTTTCACGTGTGCTCTGTTCTAGTTTTAGGCTTACGTGTACCACTAGGAAGAGGCAGGGCCTGTTGTCCCCGCCCCACCAGCACGCAAGTATCAGGTCTCTGGGCTGGGTTCCCCCATCACCATTGGAACATTTGTTGAAGGCCCTTCTCTTAATCCTGCTCATCTTTCTCAGCCTCGCCTGAAGCCTCTTCTGAAAACCTCCACCTGCAGTAATTGCTTTGGAATGTCCATAGCCCTTCATGTCAGCACTGCCCTGCTGGCCCCGACTTGTTGCCTTGCTTGTGCTACCGTTTCTTATTTTTATGTAGATGACTCATCTCCATGTTTGGATAAAGCCTCTTAGGGTTGCACACTGACCACAGTATCGTGCCTTACACGTAACAGTTGCTTATTTAATTGACAGCCCTCTCTATGCACAGATTTGAGCATTATGATTTATCCTTTTAAGGATAACATTGAGAGTTCTTGTGTATATGTGCACAAGTATGTGTGTGCATGTAAAATATACCACGTGTATAAAATAGAGAGTAAGCTTGGGGATATCAAGTATCCACTTCATCTTCAAAAGAAATGCACTGGAGGATAGTTAGTTATCCTTAGGAGGAAATTTACAGGAAGCTCTCTTTTTCTTGCATGGTTTTGGAGTAGCAGCATGGTAGGATGGTAACAGCTTAGGTTTAAGAGAGGGGCAAAACTGTGCCGAACCCCATCTCTGCCACTAAATAGTCGTATGGCTCTGGGCAACTCACTTAGCCTCTAGGAGCCTTCATTTAACACATTAGTAAAATTTACCTGGCAGGATTATTATTCCCAAATGTGTACTGAAAGAATTTGGGCCCCAAACATAGTAAACTGTCAGATAATGATAGCTATATAACAGGTCTGTGACATTAAAAACAAAACAAAAAACAGAAAAACCTTTAGGAGATAAGAAAAGTTACATGAATAGAGTTTGCATTGTTTTGATCTGTACGTCATGCTCAAATATTTCGGTTGCCTATAGGATAACTCCACTTAAAATCTGACACTTGAGCCCAACACCCAAGGATCTGTCCCATTTTACCTTTCCCTATCAAAGCTTCCTCTTTGGCTCTCATTGGAGGACATTCAGTCTGGTACACACATGCTCACCTGATACCTGCATCCCCCTGCCTACAATTCCCTGTATTAGCACTAGCTACCCAGCTCCTATCTGTTGGACAAATTTTACACATCCTCTATCTCAGTACCTCCTGCCCCACTAACCTTAGCTTTCAGTGACCTCCTTGCTTCTATCTACCTCTATCTCAGTCACATCCTCTATCTCAGCACCTCCTGCCCCACTGACCTTAGCTTTCAGTGACCTCCTTGCTTCTATCTACCTCTATCTCAGTCACATCCTCTATCTCAGCACCTCCTGCCCCACTGACCTTAGTTTTCAGTGACCTTGCTTCTATCTACCTCTATCTCAGTCACATCCTCTATCTCAGCACCTCCTGCCCCACTGACCTTAGCTTTCAGTGACCTCCTTGCTTCTGAATTCCTAGGGCACTCACTGTTCCCATCTTCCTTTTGGCACTTGTATTCACCTTTACCATTATTTCATTTTACATGTATAGATTTCCTCCCAGCCAGAACAGGACCATTCTTAAGTCTTACTCTTTTTATATTATGAGATAATATAAAAAGTGTGTTGTGTATTTAGTGAAATATAGTGTATATACAAGAGGATATACAAAAATGTTCAGTTTTTAAAACACCTTCACCACCCAAGGAATGAAACATAACCAGTATCTTTGAAGCCCCTTTTCATCTTTCCCATCACAGCTTCCCCTTTCCTCCCAAGATAACCAATATCATGAGATTTACATTGATTACAGTTTTCTACTCTTTAAACAGTACTTTTTTTTTTGTTTTGTCCTATGTAAGTAGATTCATATGTATGTATTTCTATTTGAATTTGTATTTGTATAATTTCTTTTTTTCAACATATTTTAAAAAGTCATCCTTTTGCTATGTGATCTGGGTAACTACAGTTCATTCATTTTCACTGCTATATTGTATTCTATGATACGAATATACCAGAAGTTGTCCTTAAAACAAAAACAGAATGGATAACCATCAAATTTCAGTGACATTCAACAATCAGCATGTATTTCTTGCTCATATGTTGTTGAATAGTCTGGGACAGCTCTGATCATCTCAGCTGAGTTTGGAGCCAGGCCACAGGTTTGATCTGCATCTGTTGTGACTGTCTCATTCTTCTGGAACCAGCAGGCTACCCAGGGTACATTCTTCCGCTGGCAGAAGTTGTAGCTTCTCAGGGAGACTGAACAGAAACAAGCAACGCTATTTTAAGGCACACTGTCACTCTGCCCACATTTCATTGGTGAAAGCAAGTCATGCAAACATGCAAATATCAGTCAGGCAGGAAAGTGTACTCCCCCTGTAGAGACTGGGAAAAGGCATGAACGCTTGCTGAACAGTAATCTAAAGTGTAGTCATTTCAGTTGTTTCCAGTTTATGACTATTTCAAACGGTGCTACTGCTGTGAACATTTTGATTATGTTTCCTGCTGCACACATGTAAGAGTTTCTGTAGGGTATGTGCCTAGGAGCTGAGCTTCCTTCTGGGTTGTAGAGTGTGAGCATTTTCAGTTTTACTAGGTAATATCAAACAGTTTAACCAGTGGCTGTACCTCTGGTATCCACGGTGGATCAGTGTTGGGTTGTTGCACTGACCCACTGCTACTTTGGGATTTTGTATATATTTAACATATAATTGAATAATTTTAGAAGTCTAAACTTGTTTCAGTGAGCTCAGCTTTTTTTCCAACCACTGCTGCAGGATGGACGGTGAACTGTCAGAGCTCAGAATGCACTAACCGTCTCTACTCGTGCTCTCTTGGCAGATTTGGTGCAAATGCCAAAGTTGTGCATTTCCTAGGACGAATCAAACCGTGGAATTATACTTACGATCCTCAAACAAAAAGTGTCAGAAGTGAGTCCCATGATCCCACTGTGACTCATCCAGAGTTTCTCAACCTGTGGTGGGACATCTTCACTACCAGTGTTTTACCTCTGCTTCAGCAGTTTGGCCTTGTCAAAGACACCCGCTCATATGTACACGTGGTAGGTTCTGTTTTTTTCCTTCAGGTAATTTGATGCTGTATTTTTTAAAACTGGTATACTAGTAGAGGTGGAATATTCAGTGGTATTTTGAACAAAGAGATAAAGTAAGACTTTGTGGAAAGAAAGCGATGTCCATCTTAGAGTGGAGAAATATTACCAGCAAAGATTAGAGCAGAAGTAGATTTTGTGGCAAATTTCATTAGACCTGGGAGCACAGGAAAGGTTTTTAGAGGTTTAGATGGATAGATAGATAGATAGATCTATATATAATATATATATATATATATATATATATATATCCATATGTTATAACTATAAAATTCTTAGCCCATTGTCCTAAGATTGTAAGATTATTCCCAAAAAAATAGTGGTTTACAAAAACAACGCCCCATTTCATGTTTTAGAAACTGCAAGTATTTAAATATACCTATTTTATTTTTGCCATCCGTGTAGAAGAATATATTCCGAGTGAAAATTACAATAACATGAACATACAGCAAATACTTTTCTAGGATTATTTTGATTTGCCATGTTTTACTCCTCTGGTTATATTGGATCTTGAAAAATAAATCTCTCTGTAAGAGGAAGATGACATTAACATTTACAGTAACAATTCTGACTTTAAAGGTCTTCCTCTGAGGTTTGTTCTTTTGGAAGAATTGGAAGAGGATGAGAAACTAAACTTTTATGTTACATATTAAGATATGAAGAATAAAACTGAATGGGTAAATTATAATCAAGTCTTAACAGATCAGTTAATTACCTTGCTATAATTACAAGAGACTGTAAGGTTATAAGAGATCCTTCTCTTTGCTATGGTATAGATTTTAGCCATTTCACTTATGAGCACTTGTGCCAAAATATAAAAAGGAGAAAGGGAAAAATAACTAACACTTACATTCTTACACTAATTGCTTTATATGGACCAGGAAATAATACTTATACAGTACTTGGAACATTGCCTGGTACATAGTAAGTGCTTAAGATGTCTATTCTTATTTAACCCTTATAAGCACTCTGTCAAGTAAGTATTATTTTTGTTAACATCCCCTTTTTATATATTAAAATTAACTGAGGCTTAAAGAAGTTACATACCTTCCCTTAGTCAGCAGCAGAACTGGGACTCACACCCAGGTCTGAGAGACTGCTGCCCTTACCAGGAGCGTTGTGAGCAGAGGAGTCTGCAAGAGGCTCCTGGTGTCATTCCGGCGGCACGTGGAAGGCAGAGGCAGGACTAGTCCAAGGGAAGGACTTAGCGTTGCCTCAGCTCTAATATAATCCCGTGGAATCTACCCACATACCTTGGAATTCCAGGATATTTCAATACATATATACTTATACCTACACATCTATATAGCAACAAAAACAGCTAATCAAACATTTTGTTCTACCATTTTCTCTGTTAAAAACAATACCTGTGTGTATTCATTTGCCTTCCTTTTTCTCTAAGATTTCCAGTACTGTCACACCTGAGAGCTTTCTGAAGGCTAACTTTGATGTTCTTTTATGATACTATTGAAGTTAACTGCCTACCTGTGTGTAATGAGAATCAAATTTAATGCAGAGTAGGTTTGCTCCATTTCCTGCACATTTACCTTGTTCCTTCCACAACCCGAGGACTGAGGGTTATGAATCAAGGGAAGGTGAAGATGGGAAATGAAGACTTACTCAAAACTAAGCAAATTAACAGAAGCTGCAGGAATAGATACTACTTGGTAATAAGCTTGAACAGGAAGATAAATTTGGTGTATGGCTCAAACCGTTTAGCTCTCGCTTCTATAATGTGACAGCTGTGTATGTGGTGCGGCTCTCTGCTTAGGTTCTTTCTGAAGTGTAGCTTCTGAGGTACCATTTCGTTTAAGTTCTCAACCTTTCTGAGCCCACACAGATCAAGAACTTATCGTGAGACTTGTGTTCCCTTGTCCATCCATCTTACACTTTCTAATGAACTGTTGCAGCTTTCAGACTTGGTCTATACACTGGCTTTCTCTTGTGGCTTCTGTAGAAAGGTATGCAGAACTTAAACATTAACCCTACCCAATTAATTTGTTCTCCCTATGTTTTCACCGAGTCAAGAAGTCTTCATTTTGTTAGGAAAAATATCATGATCCTTGTATTTCTGTGTCTCGTTTTGTTTCATGTAATACTTTTCAGTTTTTGCTACCTTGCATGATAATTCATCCTGGTTCTTCTCACCTTCTTCAGTTTATTGCATTCTTTAAAATGGTCTTTCAGCTCTAAAGGAGTCTCTGATTATTCTCCCCTTTCTAGGAAAATGTCTCAGGAGCCGTATCACAGCTGTCCCTTGGGGAGATCCCGGCTACGGCACAGCCTTTTGTATCCTCAGAAGAACGGAAGGAGCGGTGGGAACAGGGCCAGGCTGATTACATGGGAGCAGATTCCTTTGACAACATCAAGAGGAAGCTTGACACTTACCTCCAGTAGAAACACTGCCCTTTTCCGTGGACACATCCACTTCACAGGCACTTGTTACTGATACTTAGTATCTAGAGCTGGGTTAAGAAAGGTCTGTTACAGTTGCTAGAGGCTTTCATTAAAATCCATCAGATGTGGGTGGAGGGTTTTGCAGGACAACTGGTGAGAACTGGGCAAAAGTTAAGTAGCAATTCTGTTATATGAACGACAGTTCTGCTTTTTAACCCTCAGCTTGTATTCCAGAAATTCTCAATTATGCTGATTGCCAACATACGTGGTAAGGGAAACTCAAATCTTAAGCTGTTAAGATGGCTGTATCAACTCTTAAAATGTGCCAAGCCAGGCTCCAAACCAGTCTCCCTTCAGATTGGGACACAGTACCTGTCTCTTGCTTGCTTGTTGTACCCTTCACTAGACCTGCATTTTAGAATCACCCAGAGGCTGCCAGAGTGATTGTAATTCTGCTTTCAGGTAAAGACAACCTATAATAACACTGCTGAGTGATTCATAAGCATATCAACAAATGGTGTTAACCCATTTTATTTCCTAGTCTTAGTGTCTGAAGATGTTCACCAGTTTTCTATGTACAGTAAGGCGGCATGCTAAAATGCTTTTGTTCAGTTCTGTATATCTGAAAACAGCAGTGTGATGGTTACCTACAGTGGCACCTTGTATGAAAAATAAAGATTTATTGACATATCTTGGTTGTCTAATTCAATTAAGGGCACCCACTCCCCTTGAAAAAAAAGTATTAGGGAATTTTTCATAATTTGTAGAATTTGTGTTTTAAAAACCAGTGTAAAACTTGACACTGAAATATATGCTTTAAAAGTTGGTTTCTAGATATCAAGAGATATCTGCATCTAGTGTTCTCCAGTGATGGTGATGGATCTAATAGATGGAGGAAAGGGAGATCAAATTAATCTGTCACCCACAGTTCTGTATGAAGTGGGTATTCAAATCTTAGAATATTGTAACCTTAAAATCATCATAGGTTCATTGTCAGTCTCTAAACATACTCAATCTTTCAGGACTGTTAGAATCAATCAGTACCAGACCCAATGTCTTCTAGCATTTTTATCCATGGCTTAGAATGATAGAAGTATAAAGCATATTTATTCAATGTACAGGTGATTCTAGGTTGCAAGGATGGCAAGCTAGTGAAGGGTATGATCTAAAATGTCGTTTTAAAACTGAAGTGAGTAATCAGAAGTCATTCTCTTGAAGAAAGCAAGAGAGACCATGACAAGAAACGTTAGAGGTTTAACTGGCCAGAAGCCGCAGTGGCTTTTAACCTTCAAGATCACCTTCTTTTATTTCCACAATAGCCTATTGGTTACACAGGTCAGCCCTATTCAATAAGGGTGTGAATGAATATACAGGGTATGGAAACCTGGAGAGCAAGAATGTATGGGGGGGTGGGCCACCTTGGAGGCTGGCTACCAGAAGAGCTTAAGAAGAACCTGAGGACTTAACCTAAAATTGTAAACTGTTAAATGACAAACGATTTCTGAAGATAAAATAAGCTACGATTATTTGGACTGTGGAAAATGAGTTGCTGTGATCTTCAAAGTACATGAAGCACTACCAGAGATTTAAGTGCCTCTGCGTGTCAGGTGCCATGGTACAAAGACCCCTCAAGATACTCCTAGTCCAAGAATCTCTGCATTGAGAGGTATGAGCTGAACTCTTCCAATGAGAATCCAGTGCATAGAAAAATCTGGCTAAACTGAAATTAAATTCATTATAGTGTAATTTGCAAGTCATACAAATAGAGTCTTTATTTCTGGACAATCGATTTGTGCCTAATTTTAAAGTTCATTTCAGCCCTCCGTTGCTTTCACAGTCTCAATGGTCATAAAGATGTATCTGATTTCAAGGAAATACTTGAGCATATTCCAGAAATTACATCTACCAAAGCATTAATTCAGTCATCTTAGTTTCACATCAAACACAATTTGAGTTGACATATATATTTAAGACAGACAACACAATAATTCATTGAACAAGCACTTAAGTACTGACCATATCACACATGTGATGGACATTATAAATATAGGAGTGTACAAGACAGACATAGTTCCTTATGTTCCAGTAGGAAACAGACTGAAAGAGAAATGAACATGTATAATTGCAAATTATGCTAAATAAAGTACACTGACAACAGAAAGTCCAGCTTTAGGGCAGTCAGGAAAGACCTCCTACAAGATGATGATTAAGCCAGAAAGAGAGGCTCTGAGGTAGCCAACAGGGAGTGAGGAGAACGAAGAATATTCCCTTCAGAGGAAATTGTGCGAGCAGGCGAGAACTTGGTGGAACTAAAGGCTTATAAAACAGGATGGAGAGGTATGCAGTGGCTTCATAGGTGAAGGTATGGGCTTTGGATTTTATTTTAAATTCAACAGCAATTGATTGAAGTTTTATTAATGTAATTTATATTTAACTTTTTATTAATGGGGACTTATAGAGACATACAAAGGTAAGCAGAATAGTATAAAGAACCCCCACCACCCAATTTCAACAACTGTTTCATCTGTATCCCCACCAACTCTTCCCCTACTAGACTATTTGGAAGCAAATCCCAGATAAAAAATTTCATATGAAATATTCCCATATATATCTTTAAAACATAAGGACTTAAGAAAATTATCTCACCAAGAAACTATTAATTCCAAATGTCCTCCATTATTTTGTGTTTTATTTCCACTTTGATCTTATTAAGATCCAAGTAAGGCCCATACAGTGCAATTGGTTGATATACATCTGATTCCGTCGTGTTTCCTAACCCTCCCTTCTTGTTTGTTGTTGCCTTGCAATTTATTTACTGAAGAAACCAGATGATTTGTCCTGTCTCCCACATTCTTCACTTTACTGATTGCAATTTGACATGTTTCCTTGTATTTTGTATTTCTTATAAACTGATTTAGAGGGCCAGTCAGATTAAGGTGTGATTTTTTTTGGGGGGGGGCAATACTTTATATATTGTTAGGTACTTCCAAACCTCCAGTTATCTTATGATATTAACTGCCATTGATGATCATTGCCTAGATACAGTATCTCACTGGGGTTGCAAAGTGGTGATACTCTCATTTATTAGCTGAAATATTTCTATATACTTCCATTCATCAGTAATTTGGTTACCCTGAGGTTGTTTCTATTAAAAGGGCAGGATAAATGCTTGATTCTTTCCCTTCACTCACTAGTTAGTATATAAAATAAGGAACTGGTTTAACAGTATCCTCCAAAGGTGGTTTTGAGGGGGTTTATTCTAGTATCATTATGAATTAATGAATTTTAATACAGTTTGTTCAACTCATTGCCAGTCCTTCTTAAAGACAGTCTAATTGTCTTACCTTTGTGATTTACATTTTAAAAACACTGGTTCTGCAGCTGGTGGAAAATAGCTTAAATGAGAACAAGAGTTGATGGGAAGGCAAGTTAGTTTACTGTAGTGGTCTTGGAGAAAGACAGTGGTAATCCAACATACCTTCCACCAGGGTGAAGGCAGTAAAGCTGCTGATGGATTGGATATGAAGAGAGAGGAAAAAGGAGTAACTGAAACTAGAGGCTTGGGCAACTGCATCTCCAACCTGGCTGCTCCTGAAAAACACTGGACACCTTGTAAGTACAGTTTCTTGGGTCTCATCACTATAGATTATGAATCAATGGGCTTTGGTTGAGGTCACAGTATCTCTACTCCAAGTAACTGTCAAGCAGTGACTGCGACCCAAATGACATTTGAGAACCACTTGATACATTCAGAAAGTGTTTACACTACATACAACAGGGAGTCAGGGTTTTTAGCAGAAGACGCATGGAAAGGTGAGGTGGGGGTTACACAGCAGGGGACTCAACTGCTGATCAGTAAAGGCTTTCTAGAAGACAAACTCGGCTCCTTGAGTGATGTAGGAAACATTCTCATAAATAACATCTATAAATATAATTGTATAATGTCTACCGTTTAATGTCAATGAAACTTGGGGCATTAAGCTAAGTAAGACTTGGCTTCTCCTTAAATAAAATAGTCTGCCACAGTTTGCTTTTTTTCCCTCTGCTTATTATTACAAATAGATTACTATTTTTATACTTGGGTATGTTATTTGATAACTTATTTCTCTGAGTTTCTGATGCTGAAATTCAATCTCCTTTAAGTGAAAATCTGTAAGAAAGCAAAAAGAGGAAAGACAATATTTATTAGGTATTTATAGCTTAATTTTCATGTCAGTCCTATAATGTATATATAGTATTCTCATTTTGCAGATAATCAAATAAGAAAGGTAAATAATCTGCAAAGGACTTTGATTCAGATTTGTGTATGCTCTAACTCTAAAACTATGCTCTGCCTTAAATAAATGAATGATCAAAACAGACAATGAGATCAGAGAAATGGGCAGAGATCAGAGTAACCTCTGTATATAACCAGAAATATAAATGCCAGAAATCTAGGAAGTAACACAAATAATGGAAAAGCTTTCAGTTTGCTTGCTCTGAGGATAAGGACAATGGCCTTGAAATAGAACGTGGGAAATACCTTTTACAAATGCTTTCCTAAATAGGCTGCCTGAAATTGTAATATAAAAACGGGTAAGAAAATTCAAGGATAGAATTGTCCTGAATTTTGGCTTGGACACAGTTCAGCTTCACAACATATAGACTTTGTATCTTAAAAGCCTATACAGGAAAAAAAAAAAAAAAAAAACCTAGACAGAATTATCCTGTTTTCACAGTTGTTTCATTGGCCCAGAAGAGGGAAAACTTCTCTTATATGACTATGCTGCGATACCGTGATGTATTCAGGGTCAACATCCCTTTAGAGGTTAAGGGCTCCAGACACCTATACTAAGCCACTCAACTCTTGTGATTTACTTATTCTGTGTTCACTTCTAAGTTTTTGAAGTTTCTTGATGTCCAGTCTATCAGCTACCACTGCTCACTACTGTCTGCCTAAAACAAAAATAGGAAAAGAGGCAAATGTTCAATAACAGGGCCTTTGAACACTAGTTCTTTTCTACTGAGTCAAGTATATGGATTTACTGAAATCTGTTATTTTAGGTGGTCAGAAGCCTTCTTTGGCTTCTGGGCCCCTGGTTGAGATGAACAGAAACCTAGTCTTCAGATACCTAATATCGCCTTATTGTTGTGGCCAGGTAATATGCAATCTGAACAAGTAAGTGTATTTTGGAACTCTCCATCTGTATCACAAGAGATCACAAGACTCAAAGCCTTTTTTTTTAAATTGAGGAAAGATATCAAAGCATCAGACTGGGGGGTGGGGAGGAGAATTAAACATATCATCTGGTGTTAACTTTTTGTGTCCCTATTTTTTATACAACGTAAGAGAGAAAAGCTCTAAACTGAAAAGGCTTACGTAATTTATTTTAAATAGTATTTAGTAAAGGCTGTTAACTTTGGAAGGAAAGAGTTGACAAATTTACCATAGGAAAAAGCATATAATATGCATAAAAGAGGCTGAGAAGTCACTGAATTAGACTAACAGATAGATTCCTTTTCCTTCCCTGATCTTCCAAGGATACTCCTTAATTAAGGTGAAGTATTAACTTTTCCATGCAAAGTTGCACAATTATACTGCAAAATCTGTTCCAGGGAGCCTAAAATACCAAGGGTCACTTTGTAGGATGTGTAAATAGGCAACATTAACTCAGATTACAAGAACATACATTTGTGGAGGTGATCAATATATCCTTATTTTTTAATCCCATGAAAAATGGTGGATATAATAGCCTTTGACTGTAAGTCAGATTTGCCTACACAAAGGGCAGATCCATGCCTTTGGAGATTAGCTCCAAACTTGATCAAGGTCTATGATTCATGCATAAAATCAATGTTTATCTTAATTCTTGCTTTCACCTGTACCTGCAAGAAACATATGAAGTGTCCTTCACTAGACCATTTCTCATGAAATATTTAACTTACCTTTATCAATATATTGATACCAGTGCCAAGGAAACATTTTTTAAATCCTACAATGTACTATTAGGGAATAGCCCTTGCCTACCCTAACAAAAAGGGTAAATTCGTTTAAACATTCAGGAAACTGTATCCTAGTTAATTTTATCTGCCTTTCTAATAAACTAGAATGTTGAAAGATGGCAGACTTACTGGAAACTTTCCTAAAACACTAGTCGTATCTCTGCTTTAGCAAATAGAGCACATGTTTTAATATATAATCTCTCTGATGACTTTTAATATCACATCTATCACATTAAATACCCTCTTGGAATAGTCTAGATGCACTATTTTTGCGTTTTTCAAAAGTGCAAAGACATGCCCTAGAATTTGTTTTATCTACCAATCTAAGAAGTCATTTTGGTATTTGCTGTCCTTCTAAATGAAGTCCCAGTGTAGCCTAGTTATTATAACTTGGTTCAGGTTAATGGAGGTGTCCTGTTCCATGTACATTTGAATGACATACATTATTAGAACTGTATCATTTTCATGTAGAAATCAATTTTCATATTTAAAGGTAGAATTTAAAGGTTTAAATTTGTCAGAAAATTCTTGATCAAGAAGGTTGCGTAGGGAGCTGGAAAAGAGATTTTTTTAAAATCCCATTTTAACCGTTAAAAGATCTGACTGGGAATAAGATATCATCTACCCTTTCAAAAGCAGTAAATTATTATGGCTTCATCTAGAAGACCGTTCTCCCTTATTATCACACAATAACTATGAATATATTAACATGGAAGAAAACATTACCTCTGCTTACAGGATTTCTAATCAACCGTTTCCCCTTTGAAGTAGACATTACTGTAGGGAAGCATCCCAACCATTATTGACAGCTATCAGAATTTTGGGGTCTTTTTATTCATAAGTACCATAAAAATGAGGTACCAAATTCCAGAATGTAGAACTTGTAAGGAAGTTACTACATACTTATGGGTGAATTAAATGAAGGAAAGCTGTTGTATTTCACCTTTTGCAAATATTTTAAAGTTAATACAGTTGAAAACTTAAGGTTAAGCACTTGAATTCTTATTAATAAGCCAAACATATCATTTGTCCTCATATTTTTAATGAATCTTCCTTCCAAATACTAATGAACAGAACTTGGGCAAGCATATAAATAAAATGAATAAAAAACACACCAATGAATGCCAACAGAAAACATGCACTGCCTGAGTATAATTTTATTGGTACTCACTGGTTTTAAACATAAGATGATTATTTTCTTGATTATTTCCAATCCTGGAGCTGTAATTAGGGCAAAGTCTATAATCGAGAGTGTTATCTAGTATACCACTATACATAGCTATGATCACAACTCCTTTTTTTCTGGCAGATGGGGAAATAAAAATAATCGAAACCAATGTTTAAGAAGATCAAGACATTTAACATAAAATTTTAAAATATATACACTGATTTCTAAACAAGGAGTCAACCAGTTAAATTGAAAGAGGTAGGAATATGAGTCAATTATTCTCAGCTACTCACAGTACTATTATGTACTCAGTAAAAAATAATTATATAATATAGACATCTTAACAGACGTGTGAGATTTATAAAGAAAGATTAAATGTTCTTTAAAGAAAAAGTACTCATTAAAATTACAGCACTGAGGAAGCTAGTAATTTTTCACTTTTATTAATTTTAAATTTAAAACAAAATCCAGTTTGAACCACAAGTGGGAATACAATATTTTCAAGATATTTCTAAAGCTATTATTCTACATAGTAATGAAACAGAGTTAACAGCATAAACATAATGTGAACTTTTCATTCCAGTAGTTTATATATTTTCTTAGGATGAATTTGTTGTTTTTTATTTAACAAACACCACTTAATGGAACTATACAAAACCAGAAAGGTATTTTTTAAATGACTTGCCAAATTTATCATTATGAATGTGTTTAAAAACACAAGTCTGTAAATGTTTGGGGTAAAGAAGCAAGCAGAGTCTTCACCTTTACAGTGAGTTTGCAAGGCTCTGCCTTTGTAAGCAAGAAGAGTAGGTTGTGTTTTTGCTGCACACTCTTCTTATACTTAATCTCACTGGAGTACTGGTATATAGAGAACCCACATATCATATTTTATGAGATCCTGATCAACCTGATTTTTTGTGTAATGCTAGTCCTGCAAGGTAAAGCACTTCCCTATTGCTTCTTATGCTAGTGGACCAACCTCAAGTTATTATTCCACTCTCATCCCTGCAGAAAGGTCTGTTTGTCCTTTGCATCAGCCCTCTACCTCACCTGCTGCCGAACAGAAAAGGGACTGGGAAGATTCCTGCTGTCTAATCCACTGTTCCTTTGGAGCAAAGGACAGGGCACAGAGAAGGAAGGATTTTGCTGCCGATAAGGTATGTGCTAAATCTAAGATGTGTGCCCTAGAATACAACGCTGCCTCCAATCTCCTCTTATCTTTCAGTCAAGTCACTTCCAACACTGTAAGTAAAATATAAAGTTCTTAAATTTGTATCATCAAACATGAAGCTTCTCCTATTATAGTAATTAATTTCTTCTTTCTTTGGATTAAAAAAAAATAGATTCCCTTAAGGAAAAAAATAGCACTGACTACCTAACCTGACTGATAAATTTATAGTTTGTTTTAAATGTGACTAAAAGAGTCATCCAGGATTCTGTGGCAACTACCGTGAGTTTGATTATTAACAAAAGTAGGAAAAAGATGACTAATTCTACAGATAGATGTAAGGGTGCATTACTTAAGTTCCAAAATCAAATTCTGATTCTAAACACAATAACAAAGAAAATTTTCCATTCAGGGATTAAGATGTCTTTAAAAGTGGAAACAATTTTGGAGGTCATCCAGCCCAACTTCCATCCAGATTATCATGCCTCTCACATATAAGTAGTCCTCTGAATTATAAAAATTTATAGTTATTTTTTTTAAAAAAGCTACATAAATAAGAATTATCTATATATAGAAATATCTATTCAGCAATTCCATAATTTAAATATTCAAATCAAATTGGGCAGAACTGGTTCCTTCTCACCCCCACAGACTGTATTTACACACTAATACATCAAGTTACATTTAAACAAAAAGAATGGTACCACCTGACTAAAACGGAGAAAATAGTGCTCTAACGCAATCCCCAATTTTTTTCATGAACATAAAATTGCAAATCACTTATGTGAATTTTATCTCAATGACACTGTAAAACAAACAAACAAAAACAAAACACATACATACACATACATGAACAAAGCCAAACAAACAAAAAAACCAAGTAACTTGCTAACCTGGACTTTGGTCTCTCATTTAAGGTTCTGGAATGCAAATATGGTTTTTGAAGGTCCAATAAAATCCATCTCTTTTATCGTCTGTGCACATATTAATCGTTTACCTGGACTGCGAATCCACAGCTTCGCAAATGGGAGACTTTGGTGAATAACCAAATGTGTCCAACACAGAAAATAACTGTTTGGTCAGAAGTATAAAAGGTTTGACCTTATTTGAAATATGAAAAAGCTGAGTACTTGGAAGATATATGAAAATACTCAGCACAGATAATATGAAAAGTGGAATAAAAGTAACTTTTTGTCTCAAAAAATTATTTTAGGCCACAGTATATAACAGAACTTATTGCTATTTGAAATATCATTAAAAATAGGTTCATATATAGAAGGAGATTATGTATTAGTAATACCTCTTCACTAATATAAAACGATATGCTCCTTTTAGAAGATATACTCTAGAACTCATTTCTAAAACTATTTTTCACATTTCCAAAACTTCTGTATATATCTAATTAAACTGACCTTACCAAATCCCACAAATTATAAATCAATTAAAGTTCTGATTTCATTAATTTTAGCTTGTTTCATTTCACTAGCATCTGTTTTTTTAGTTCCAAAGGCTCCAGCTGCAAGTTCTCTCTTTGTGTTTTGTATTTTCAGCATATTTTCTTCAACAGAATCCTTCACAATGAACTTTAAAAAGAAAAACAAAGTTAAATTGGTTAAGTACTTTTTAGGTCACAATACTTGAATTCTTTAATTTAAAAAAAAAATTGAGACATGATGAAAATGATACTTTAAAAGAACCTGCTTTCTTACAGTATTACGTAGCTTTCAAAAATGGTCAATAATAATCTATTAGAAACTGTTTCACTCCCCCTTTTTTCTCAATATACAGTGAGAATATTTAGAACATGATATGATAGCTAGAGATGAGCACCATTTTCCCTTATCACTCAATATAGTTTTCCTGTATAAAGAATACACCTGTAAGGACATAAGTTACATATTATAACTCCATCATCAAGATAAGAGCAACACTCACAAAAAGCAAACTTTATAGGCAACTCTGAAGCTGGAATATTAGCAAAATAAATGTAACATATTTAAAAAGCCAAATAAGATTTTCCCAGAAATGAAAGAACAAGCCTTCATCTGGTATATAATTTATAACATTAAAAATTTAAGAGAAAAAAAAAGTGATCATCTCAATAGATGCTAAAGAAGCATTTGATAAAATTCAACGTTTATTCCTGATAAAAACCTTGACTTGAAAAAAAAATCCTCATTAACCCAGAAATAAATGTCCTCAACCTTATTTAAGGATATCTACTAGAAACTTACCAAGAGTAACATATTAAATGTAAAACAATAAAAGTATTCCCAACAAAGATAGGAACAAGTCAAGAATGATTACTGTGATTACTACTATTCAACACCGTACAAGAGGTCCCAGTTACTGTAATACAAGCTGTGTTATAAAATGTTACCAAAATACATAAAAGACCTAAAAAAACGGAGAGTGATACTATCTAAGTTCTTATATGGGAACACTCTGTATTTATAAAGAAGACAGTTCTCCAATTAATCATAAATTCAATAAATCCCAAACAAGATTTCTTAAATGGGATTTGGTAACCCAAATCCAAAGTTCAATTCAAAAGTAAATAATAATATTAATAACCAACACAATTTTCAAAAAGAAGGGTAATGAGAGCACTTTGCTCTACTAGATATCAGAGCATACTTTATAAAACCATAGTAATTATTAAAGAAATATTGTCCTGGGAATAGGAAAAGAGATCAATGGGCAGAACAGAGTCCAGAAAGTGACCCATGAATTAGTTTATGATAAAGTGACATTTCAAATCAGTAGAAAAAAAGCATGGACTTTTCCAAAAACATGGTAATGGAGCAAATGATTCTTCATTTGAAAAAAATAAAGTTAGATCCATATCATGAATCATAAACAAAAGGTAAAATATTTCAAAAGAATCAGAAGTACAGGAGATTCTTTTTTTTTCCCTCCAGATTTTCAGTACGGCAATTTTTATTGATATTTTTGTAAAGTACTACTCCCAGTTTACATAATTTACAGGAGATTCATTCTTAAAGTTTGAAGGTAAAGCCTTCTGTTCTAAGAAAGACCTCAAAATCCATAAGATACAAAGAAAAAGGCTGATATGTTTTAAATGATAAAAATTTCTAAACTTTTTCATGACAAAAAGCACATAAAGTTCAAAGATAAGCAAGAGCCTGGAATAAAAAATTTCCAGCATGCATAAAACATTTAAAATCAGAATTTATAAAGAAGTCCTTTATACTATAAAACTATATTTATACTTTATGAAAACTGGGCAAAAGATACAAGCAAGAAAAAAATATTAACAAGAGATATGTCAAATATGCAAAAGGTCTTAGGTAAATGAGTATTAGAAGGTCACTTTTTGACCATCTCATAAGCATAAATTTACATCATTCTCATATATCATAAAGCCTATTTTGAAAACAACTTGACAGTTATCTAATAAGATTCTAAATCCAGAATTCTAGTTTTCTTAACCTATCCTGAAGAAGTACTGTACTTGTACATATGCACAAAGATGCATATAATATAATGCTCATTATAGGAGTGTTTTTATTAGCAAAAATTGAACTGGTTAAATAAATTAGATGTAATTATGTTACCTGTCTACCATGATAGAATAATAGTAAGTTTGATCTATATGTTCTTACAGGGTAGTCTCCAACATATACTGTTCAGGGGGGAAAAACACAGACTGCAAAATAATAAAGTATGATCCCATTTATCCTAAAATAAATTTTCAAAATTTACACATATACATAAGTATGAATGTATGTAAACAGAGAAAAACTTTGACTAGCATGTTAAACTATTGATGGTAGGGTAGCTTCCTTCTAAACAGCAGAATAAAGATGATCTTCATAGTTTGTGCTGCATAATTCTATTTCAATCTTTTACAATATATTCATGCCTTATTTGTATAATTTTGAAAACCTTATCAACCTAATTTTAAAATAGATGTCTTAAAAACTCACTTTCGTGATAATAACTTCTTGCTTCTGGCCAAGTCTATGGCATCTGTCAAAGCACTGATCTTCAGCAGCTGGATTCCAGGCCTAATAAGAACATGAGTTGAATAATTACCACCCTGATCTGTGAGTGTTCTGCACAAGTCCTTTTGTTGCAGTATTATTCATTCACCTTTTACTGACTGAAATCTTTCTGAATGAATTCAGATAATGACATTATAAATGCTCTCGGGACAAAAAAGTCCACACAGCCCCTGACTACCTCCCCCAATCACTACTATGATAGGCAGGTATTCTCTCCCCTGTCATTTCACTACACCGCTTCTAGTATCTAATACAGGGCCTGATACCTAGAAAGCACACAGTATAAATGATTGCTGATTAATCAAATAATGTCTTTCTCATTCCCCCTCCACCCAATTTACAATCAAACTATGTCTGCTTAACAGAGGAAGTTTATACGCTCTCTTAAATTACTTAGTTTACATCAGAAAAGGTAGGTAATTGAGTCCGTTTATGAAAAAGTTTTCTCCCTTTCTGCTGGTGTTTGGTTCTCTTTCTTTCATTTTCCTCCTTTCATTATGTAAAAGCACAAAAAAAGATTTCAGGAGTAATGAGAAGTCCTAAAAATTATTTAAGACTCTGCCATACAATTTTCAGTATCTATACTTGAAATCAGTTTGACTTCAAAATTGAACTAAAAAAGTAACATTAGCTAACTAACATTGGCATTATCATGGGGACTGTCTTAAGGTGAAGAATAAAACAATGAAGCACTGAAAAGGGAAGATAAGCAAAAAAGATATAGAGCTTTTCAGTCTAGAAAGATAGGAGTCAAGTGGTTTTGAAATAATATCATGAATTGTCAGGGTAGGGATCATTAAGTTTTAAACTAAACTATGGGATGACTCTTGAAGCTGAAAACAGGGTGTTTTGGAGAAAAGGAACATTTATACAGCAAAGTACCAACTGAAAATAGAAACAAAATCATAAATTCATATGTAGATGACAAGTTTATAGTACAACTTAGGCAGTTATTTTCTTCTTTTTAAAGTTCCCTTGAGGGACTTCCCTGGTGGCGCAGTGGTTAACAATCTGCCTGCCAATGCAGGGGACACAGGTTTGATCCCTGATCCAGGAAGATCCCACATGCCACGGAGCAACTAAGCCCATGCGCCACAACTACTGAGCCTGTGCACTGGAACCCACGAGCCACAACTACTGAGGCCCACGTGCCTGGAGACTGTGCTCTGCAGCAGGAGAGGCCACTGCAGTGAGGGGCCCATGCACCGCAGCGAAGAGTGGCCCCCACTCGCAGAAACTAGAGAAAGCCCATGCACAGCAACGAAGACCCAACGCAGCCAAAAAAAATTTTAAAAATAAAAATAAAAAATAAAGTTCCCTTGAGATGGAGAGAAAAGGAGATTCTACTATTAACTTGCTGTAATTTGATTTGGGGATTGTTTTTCAGTATAAAAGTTAGATTTAAAGGACTTATTTAGCTTATGAGTTTCTAAAACTGACGTCATATTCTGTGAATATTTTGTATTTTACAATTGGACCCATTTTGAAACCATTATACTAAGAGCTCAGATAAAATGTTCCTCTCTGCTGTCTTTTGTCTAGGAACCTCATGGTGAGACGGCAGTATACATCAAGTATGACTAAATGTATAATAAAATTTACTTTATGATAATATAAAACTGATAGCTCCCATTCTCATATGTAGTGATGAAGGAAGCAATTAACTTTATCAAAAGCTCATAATGAAAAAAGAAAAAAAGCTCATAATGAAACATCAAAATACATCAAATAAATCTTAACATTTATATAATACTCGACAAAGAGGTAAAAATCTTCATGAGCAATGTTGTTTTTTTGTTTTTTTTTTTTTAACTGAATCTTATTTTTCTAGGACCTGGCTTTTGTTTTAAAGTTAGAAACAATATCTGAAAACTTGAAATGTTCAATGAAAAACAACCAACTTACTATGAAACTGCTGAAACATTCCGTAAGTTTTCTATAAGTATAACTGTTAAAGAGTTTATAGTCTCTGGTCAACTTTACAATACTAATTACTGTATTTTGTATTAACAACCTCCTCCTTATGAAGTACTAAGATTATAACCAAAAAATAATAATTTGGGAATCTGTTCCAAAAATCAGCTTCTAGAATTATCATCCGGTTAGCTAACATGTAACTTAACCTGCAGTTACAATGCATATTTTTTATAATAACCGTAATACTAAAACTCTAGCAAAGATTTAAAACTTCATCCACAGAACTAAGGCAAGAAAATACGACAGACCACTGCCATCCCGATGGCATTAACATGAAACCCATGAATGCCTAAGTACGGCTCTGGTTGTAATATTACTGGAAAGGTTACCCTCAGGTGAGGAAAAAAAGCCTTGGTAACAGGTACATGCTTCAACTAGATAGCCTAACCAGAATAACTCAAAATTTGTATCTTAGTAAAATTTCTTTATGTTATGAATTTTCTGAGTTTCAGGCAGCAAGCTAAAACCACAAACTTTAGATCTGTGAATGCACAGAAACAGCACAGGGTTGCCTCTAGCCCAAACGGTACCCAATGCAAATTAGAAACTGAATTAGTTCAGAGTGCTTCCAGTCCAAAAAGCCCCTTTGTGCAATCAGAAAAAAAGTGCTCCTATGTGGATGCACCTCTAAGTCACACAGTTTGATGTGTCAACTTCAGAGTGAATTTCAACTCCCAGTCTACCCCTAGACCTGTATTGCGCACAGTAATTACACTGTATTAGACACTAAAGTTTACCCAAAGCATTCCATTAATGGTATTTGTTTCTAAAACTGTGATGCTGGACCACGTGCACCTAGAATCACCTATGGTCTATATAACAATGCAGTTTCCTGGGTCTCATCCAAGAACTCCTAAATCTGAAGACAGAGGTCAAATTGCATTTCCTAATTCTTATGCATGTTAAAGCTTGAGACTATTAGCACCATGATGGTGGCTACTTTGTCTATCTTGTTTATATCCAGACTCCCTGTGCCAGTAAGATACCCTGACACAAAGTAAGATTTCATTATTCATGGGCCAAATCAATGAAAACACTTCCCTAAAGCATTAGAGTTAATAGAAACTTATCCTGTATATAGAAGAGCAGTAGAAAAGCACGGCATAATACTTACAAACATGGACCCCGATCCTGATTTGTATACTACTAACTGTGTGATAGGGCAAGCTATTTCATTTCTCTATGTTTCAGTTTCCTCACATGTAAAATACGGATGGTAACAAGATCCATCTCATAGAGATGTTGTGAGAATTTCAGTTGATACATGTAAAGCACTTAAGAGAAAGCCCTTAAAACACTTTTACTAAGTTACTCTCTATTTCTAAAGTTTGCCTAAGAATTTTCACAATCAGTTACAACTATAAAGGTATTTACCAAATAGTTTTTTGTTTTTATTTTTATTTTTTTAAAGAAGTAGTAACATACCAAAAAGTCCACAAAACTACTTACTGGATCCATTAAAAATACTCGAGAAGCTGCAGAAAGATTCAAACCAACTCCACCTGCTTTTAAGGATAGAAGCATTATAGTTGGAGATCCTGCTTCAGTGTTTTGAAAACACTGAATTGATTCAACTCTTTTCTTTTGGGCCATAGAACCATCCAAACGAGTAAACACAAATCCAGAGGCTCTAATGGAGGGGACAAAAGAGACAAGTAACACTACACTATAAAAACATGTTAAGTAATTGTAATCTTTTCATTCAACCAATTCTTTCACTCATTTCTGCTGACAGATATTTACTAATCATCTACTAGTATGTCAGGCCCTGCAGTCAACCTTTTTCCTATGAACTCAGGACTTAATCTTTAAAATTCTAAGTTCTCAGGAGTATTCTTTATTGTTACTGACTGTTATTTTACATAGATGAAATGAGTAAAACATACATAATGATTTTTTGCTATCCAAATTAAAACATTTATATAAAATCCTTTTGCTCCAAGTGAGAAACACTGTTGAACTTACCTGAGTGGTGTTTCTATTAAAGACAGAAATGTTGTAAACTGAGAAACAACTAAACTTTTTATGTTGGGGTTCTTCTTTCTTAAATCAATCAATGCATGCATTAGAGCGTTAATCTGAAAAAAATTAGGACACCCATTAGATTCCATTTTGAATTGGAAGAGAACGGTCCTACCATATTATCTCCCTAAAATACAAATGTAAAAGACCACCAATTTTTTAAAAAATTCAGACTAAAAAAATACTATCATAATCTGAACGCTTTCTCTCGCCTCTCAAATTCACCACCAGAAAGAAACAAAAAGCCAGTAACCACCAACAGAGTATAATACTCAAATGACAGGATTAAAAGCAGAATTACTATTTCTAAATATGGTATTTCTTTATATAAACATAAAACAAATACTCAAACATTTGCACATGTATATTTACCTTCGAACTGGATGTCCACTCCATATTAGGCTTTTTCTCAGTGTCACATGCCAATTCTTCTGGAGGACATTCTAATAAATTGTCTCCATGTATATCATTTCTGCATAAAGGGCATTTAGCATGTGGCTATATAAGAAAGAACAAAGTATGAGTGACACTTAACAAAGGAACAGAAATATAAATTTGCCTAAAAATTTTAAAAGGCATGGTAAATTCTATTTCCCTAATAGCCAGCATTTTATTAAACCTTTTATTACATTCATCCATTTGAGATAAATGTGTACATGCTGAACTCCAGGCAGATATAATGTTCTAATGTAGTAAGTGGGATTGGTAAAAAAGAGAGCAAAAGTAGGTGATCTTGACTAGCAGCAAGAGCTTGAAACAATAAATATTATACTATTTTCAGACTAGTAAAGAAACCATGAATAAGTTTCTTGAACCTAATTACAATATAGCATAGAACTATTCTTTAGAAGAAAAAAGAATAATTTCCTTCTTAATAGCCTATAAAGCCAGTCCAGATCTGATAAGTCCTATCAGGTTCATTCAAAGCAGTTATCTGTTGTGTCCATTTTGTACCAAGGCATACTAATAAGATTATACCTAAAATAACTACATACCAAATACTATTACAGTAAAAAAGATTCTGAACCTAAAACAATGTTATAAGTCAGTATAGCAGAGTTACCTTTAGAGAGGAGGGAGAGAGTAATGATTGGGAGGGAACACAGGAAGATCTGGGTAGTAGTTATATGGATTTGTTTACTTCATAATTCACTGAGCTATACAATCATGACATGTGCATTTTCCGTTATATGTATATTATATCTCAATAAAAAGTTGTAAAAAATTATACCTCAGAAGGATTGCTTAAAGGATTATTCCACTTCACATGAATCTAGACCTACCTAGCTATAGTAGCCAACAGCCATGCATGGCAATTAAGCTGTTGAAATGTGGTAAAGACAAATTGAGATGTGTTATAAGTGCACAATACCACTGAATTTTGAACACTTTAAGTTTTAAAAAATCATGTAAGGTATCTCATTAATTTTTTATATTTTAGATATACTGGATAAATAAAAATGCATTATAAGAATTAACTTCATCTGTTTTACTAGAAAATTTTAAATTACCTTTGTGTCTCACATTATCAATCTATTTCTTAGACAAAGATGATCTAAAGAGTTAGTAGAACTAAAATATTGACTGTGAAATATCCCTCCAAAAAATGTCTTTTTATATTAAAAGGGCTTAATTATATGAAACATATCTATTAAAACACTGATAAAATTAACTATATATAAAAGGTGCACTAGGAAATCCAAGTGCAAAACTCTTTATAGTCTCTGTTGGACTTGGGTTTTCATTACACTCAACACTGCAACACTACTCCATCAAACACTGAATTTGTACTCAGCATAAAACTAACCTGCTCATTCTGAATGACTTGGCAAATGCAGGGTTTACAAAAGACGTGTGCACAATGTGTTATGACAGGAACCGTTAAAGAATCCAAGCAAATTGCACATTCTTCATCAGAACCTGAGCTCAGAATTAACTTCATCTTCCTTATTAACTTCTTTCGTAGTTCTTCAGGTGTATCATTTCCTAGAGAAAAGGCTGAAAAATTAATTTCAGAGCAAGACTTGTAATATGACTAGACAATCTTAATCTTCCTTATATAGGGAAAAGTTTTGCTTGGGTAGTCTTAAGTCTTTTTATTTATTTGTTTATTTTTATCACAGGCAAAAAGCATGATTTAAATTTGAAATTTTAAGAAAAATTCAGAAGCTTCACATAACATACCTTACACAGAAACATCACTGTAACACCATCTGCGGGTACTACCATAGAATAAAAGGCTGATCCAATTTGAACCTTTCTTCTAAGACTATCACTGGAAATCCTTGAAAACCTCATTAATATTCCATTTCATTGTTGAGAGGTTCTTGAGTATATTTCTAGTTGAGTCCTATTCTAAAATCAATGTCCATTTGACAAATAAACTAAATTTAGGCCATATGAAAAACTTCTCATTCTTATTTAAATATCTCTAATAAATATGATGTGTAAACCAACCACGTTTACCTACCTGAGGGACCACAGGAAGACACTGCGTTTGTAAGAAGGTGAGTATGACAACAAATCTGCCGCAATCTAAGCAAAAGACCCAGGACGTCTGCATAGTGTGCAAGGACAGTCCCTTCGTTAAAATACCTAGAGGTAAAAACGTTAAATATTATGAAGGCCTCTAAACAATAATCTTTCCTATTCTAAAACAGTGCAACAAAAATGGCATTGTTTGCTTCTTCCCTGGAAATCACTTCAAAACGTGAATGGAAAACAGAAAAGTAAACTCTATCTTTAATGAAACCAGGAGAGATTTGTAACAATAAAGCAAAGTATATGAGAAATGGCTGCCAACTGCAGTAGAAGTCAAAAAGGAAGATACTGAGAGATATGACTGCAGATCTCAAGCAGACCTGCCAGAGCACAATTCTTCAAAATAGACAGCACGCCCTAAGGAGAAAATCACCATCTCTTATGTGCATGGCTCATGGCTTGAACGTCCCTGTACAAGTTTATACCAAGACGGAGGGAAGGCAAGCTGAATAAGGAAACACGTGGCCCTACTGTGTTTTCAGAAAAGACTATAACCACAGCATTCCATATCGTAAGGAACCCTAAAGTTTCTGATCTCTGTTTTATGAGCACAAGTAAAATCTGAAAGAACTCACATGTAACCCTGAGTCATAATTAAATAAGGATATATTTCCTGCTAGTCGAGGATACAGCTATGACTCCTGTCCCTTCATATCAATCTCTTGCAAATAGCTAGTCCAGAAAGAACTCAAGACGTTCATATATGAGTAACAATCAGCAAAGAGCAAGGGAGAGAACAAATGGCAGTGAAAGAAAACTCACCAGAAAAACGTTGCCATAGAGCAAATAAAAATCATGACCAAGAATGCTGCCGTGATTTAACACCACTGAATAAAAGAGTTCCTCCTAAAAAACACCAAGAGCTTAAAGCAGAGACAAAACTTGAAAAGGTAAAACAAAACAGAGACCAAAGATGAGCTGGTACAGCTAAAAAGTATGAAAGAGAAAAGTAAATTATCCGAGGAGGCCACAGGGAAGCCAGCATAAAAGGGACTAGCCACTGATAAAAACATAAGAAAGAATGTGGGAAACAGGATTGAGAAAAGCAAAATTAAACAGAAAGATGTAAGTGATTAGAATAAAATGATACCTCTGGAAAAAAAGAATATCCAGCATACACAGAGAGAAATGAAATAATGGAACAGAAAACAGTATTTAAGAAAACTTTCCCAAAAGGGGGTGCAGGGGAAGACTGGAATCTACAGATTTAAATGGTACCACATGTTCCATAAAAAAATCAACAGAGATCCTGGTGAAATTGCTGGACTTTAAAGAATAAAATAAAAATCAAGGTTTTCCATGGAACTATTCAATATAAAATACAGTAGAACAAAGACAATACAGGTTCTGAAGAAAGAATGGGTGATCCAAAAATTATATAGCAAGGCAATCTGATATTTAAGTATTAAGGCAATAGGAGAAATATAGCCTAATGGTTAAGAGGACAGACTCTAGAGCTAGACTGTCTGAATTCAAAATCTGGCTCTGTCAATTTAACTGTGAAAACTTGGGCAGGTTTCTCAACCTGTGTCTTGAGCTTCCTCAGCTGTAACAGTGGCATAATACATACCTCATGGGACTGTTGTATTAAACAAGTTAGTACATGCAAAGCATTTAGAATAGTGCTGGACTATAGTAAATGATATATATCTGCTGATATTATTAGAGTAGTATTATGGCAACAAATGCTTCTCAGTATTCAAGAATGCAAGGAATAGGCAATATAAAGACTGAACTTACAAATTCTAGAACCAAACTACCTGAATTTAAACACCACCTCTGTCATTCATTAGCTGTGTGACACAGTGTAAGTCACCTAACTGCTCTGTGCCTCGGATCCTTCATCTGTAAAACATAGGTAATCCCTGTACTGACTTAATAGGATTGTTGTGAATTAATACACATAAAGCTCTTAGATGAATGCATAACACGTAGTAAGTGCTCAATAAATGTTAGTAAATGTATTACCTATTAAGATATTTTTTAAATAACATTTTTTCTCTGAGAACACAGTTTCAATAAAGTTACTCTTTTTCAACCTTTTCAAACAGAATAACATTTACCAATAGTCTAATTATTCCCTGGCATCACTTCTTACACTGAAAATGAATATTTCAGTTTAAGAAATTTCTTTTGAGTGCCAGATACCGAAGTAGAAGTTTCCTCCTACCTCACCAGCTACTCCTGTCTTGTTAGAACTCTTCTCTAACTTCACTCACTCTCTTGGTGATCTTATCCAGTCTCCCGGCTAAAATTAACATTTACACACAGGTGACTTTCAAATTTATATCAAACCAAGAGCATTCCCATGAACTCTAATCTCATATCCAACTGACTATATGACATCTCCACTTGGAAATCACACAGGCATCACACAATCAATGTGTCCAAAGCTGAGTTTCTCATCTTCCCTGAAAAAACTCTGCTCCTCCCTATAGACCTATTCTGCAAATGGCAATTCCATCCTTCTAGCCACTCATGTGAAAAACCTTGCAGTTATCTTTCACTCCTCTCTCTCACACCCCATACTGTATCAATCAGCAAGTTCTGTTGGCTCTACCTGCAAAATGTAACAGAATCCGGGCATTTCTCACCCCCTTCATCACTACTACTGTAGTAAAAAAACACACTATCATCTCTTGCTTTGATTTTTGCCACTGTTCTCCCTACTTATGCCTTGACTCTACAATGTAAGTCTTAACACAGCAGCCAGTGATCCTTTAAAAATGTAAGTAAAATTAAGTCACTCGTGGTTCAAATCCCTTCCTTCAAAGGTTCCCAAATCTCATAAACAGTAAAAGCCAAAGTTCTTCAAATATGCCACAATGCGTGACGTAACTGTCATCCACCCCCACTCCAACAGCTCTCTGACATCATCACTATTTTCCGCCTTGCTCACATTATCCAGCCACACCTGCCTCTCTGTTGCTCAAGCTCCCCAGGTATGCTCCCAGCTCAGGGCCTTTACACTTGCTGTTCCCCTCTGCCAGAAATGCCCCCCAACCCCAATCTCCTTTAAATTTTTTCCCACATATCACCTTCTCAGTGAAATCATCTTCCCTGAATACCCTATAAAAACAGCTTCAGTGCTCCCTTACCTCCTTTCTCTGCTTTACTTTTTTTCCATAAAACTTAATTTTTTAATCTGTTACCTCCCACTGAAATATAAACTCCTTGAGGGCAGAGATTTTTGTCTGCTTTACTCTGCTGTATCCCAACGTGTACAACAGTGCCTGGCACACGGGCACTTAATAAATTTTGGTTGAAAGAATGAATATGAAGGAAATTTGAATCACCACTGCAAGATTTTGAACTCTGAAATCGCTCGCTTAGAACAATCTTTCTCAATATTCCTAATTCCTATTAAACCTGCTTTGTACCTCACTGAAGTTCTTATGTTTTGAAGATTCCCCTATATTCTCAACCCTGTCCTGCCTTCACTTGTCTCCTACTCATTCTGGTTCCTTCATGCATTCACATCAAACATGCTCTTGCTTAGACTAGAATTTCTCACCTACCAATCCCCAATACCTTTAATCTACACTTCATCAGCTCCTAGTTCCAGATTTCCATGTGTGGTTGGAAAGTCGTACTGATTTAACTTTTACATAGATCCAATACCATGTGGAGCCTGTCTACCCCTCTAAAAACCTTACTTTTTGCAATGGCTGCAAATCCAGTCTACCTTCCTCAACTTCCCACTGCCTTACTCTGTACATATCTTGTCTCATAGTTCACTGATTGTACTCTTGATATTATTTACCTCCATAGTAGGCTTTATTTTTCTCCACCAATTTGTTTTATTCTCTTTTCTGTCTGTAGTCTCTTCCATGTTCTCTTCCTCTCAAAGCAATTACACAAATAAAACCATCAAACAATTGATCCAGCAGCCAACTGTCAATCCTATCTACCAGTCTTCTTCCTTTTAAAGACAAACTTCGTGAAAAATGGTCTACCCCTACAGCTGGCTACTTCTTTGCAATCCCTTTACTCCTACAATTTGGCTACATATCTCATCATTCTAGTGAAACCATTCTGGGAGTTTATACCGGTAACTTCTGAATCACCAAATTACTGTAAATAGCCTTTACTAAGTCTCTGCACTATGTGACACTACTGACCATATATTCTTTCTTGATTACAGTCTTTACTGGAATTCTGTAACAGTTTCTCTATTTTCTTCATACATCTCCCCTTGACAGAATCTCTTCCAGTGGCTCCTCTTTATTTTCCTATGTCTTTAATGTGGAACGTTCCCCCAAGTTTTAGTCCTTAATAGGTTTATTTTCTCTAGATATACTTCTCTCAATGTTTTTAATCTTCTCCCATGACATAGAACCAGGAATAGAAGCAAGCAAGGTCTTCTGACTAGCAATCCAAGACTTGCCATTTCACGTAAACGTTTTTCCTAACTTAAGGAATTACTTACCTGGTGAATTATAATATTATTTCACTCAGTTGAACTATTAATTTGTTAAAAAGTAAATAGTTAAAAAAAACAAATTATACTTCAGTGCACTTAATAAGACTTTATTGCTAACATACCTAAAAAATGCTATTCAATTAAAGTTAACAAAGAAAATAAAAACTAATTTCTAAAATGACTTTCTTTCTCCATACCTTCCAATAGTAGCTCTGCCTTCATTTTTCACAGACTGGTAAATCTTCCTCTCTTCATCTGAAAGTGTAATGTGCTGAATAAATACTTTACGTTCTGGTAACTCCAAAACAGGTTTTCCTCTAATTTTGCTTGTCTTTGTTCTTCTAAGTGTAATATTTTTAATTAGGGACTGTAAACGCCTAATCAAAATAAAAGAAATAGTCACATAACTTTTTATTTCTTCATAAGTTAATAATTCAATGAGAACAAAAAATAATATCTTAATCTATTACCATTCTATAACCTTAGAGATTTTAACCTTAAAGAAAAAAAATCTAAAATCTAAATCTAAAAAAAAATCTTAACCTTAAAGATTTTTTTTAAAAAAATGCTTATTTGAGGTTTTATCCAATCTTATAATGGCAGACATATTCTACAAAGAGAAATTTATAGCAACAAAATACATTTAAATTTGACCTCAATTCAGTACCTGTCACAGTTTAATCTTTTATCCTGTCCTTATTTTTCTGAAGCTCTTCTCCCCGTTTTTCTAATCACTAACCCTCTTTTTACTTCTCAATTCTGTCAACTACACCACCCGAAGTTTGACACTCAAATTCTTAAAAAGTACCTATTAAGCGCAAGGCATTATACTAAACATCATAAATACATAAAATGAGTGAGATCTTATCTTCAAAAAATTTCTCCAGTAATATGAAAATCAAGGTACATAAATAAGTAATTTTTATAAAGTAATGAGTGCCAAAAATAAAAATTAAAACATGATGTGACAATTCAGAAGAGGGATGAATGCCTTCTAGATTCTACAACCGTTACAATCTCTTTTCTCAATATCAGAAAAAAAAAAAGGAAGCAACTCTTTAAAAAAAGATTTTTTCCTAACACTGAAATATAAATACAGTTTCTTAAATCTGAATTTAAATAGTTGGTTCTGAGGAATCAAGTAGACAGTACTGCAAACTAGGTTAGTGGCTTTTGAATCTTTTTCACTGTAACCCACAGTAAGAAACATATTTTACTCCATCCATCAAACATGCAGAAACACATATACATATAACAGAAACAAACATTTCACAAAACAATACTGTGTGTGATGCACTCTGCTATTTTCTTAAATCTTCTACTCTATTTCATTTTCTTTAATGAACAGCTATAATGCTAGCTGCCATCTTTATGATTTCACAAAATGCTAATGAATCCTAAACGCTCTGTCTGAAAACCACTGCTCCAGGCAAAAAAATTTGAACATTAGCCTAGTACCTTCAAAATGGCTATCAGCAAGTTGATATTTATGAGAAGTTGAGTTTTTATCTATCTCCACCAGAAACAACTTTCTGTCTTGTAAAACTCTTGTTAATGCCACTGTATTACCACATCATTCAGCTATCACTATATAAAGCTATACAACAGGGGTCCCCAACCCCCAGGCCATGGACCGGTACCTGTCCGTGGCCTGTTAGGAACCAGGCTGCACAGCAGGAGGTGGGCAGCAGATGAGCAAGCAAAGCCTTATCTGCATTTACAGCCTCTCCCCATCACTCGCATTACCGCCTGAGCTCCGCCTCCTGTCAGATCAGCAGCGGCATTAGATTCTCATAGGAGCGCGAACCCTACTGTGAACTGCGTGTGCGAGGCATCTAGGCTGCGTGCTCCTTATGAGAATCTAATGCCTGATGATCTGAGGTGGAGCTGAGGCAGTGATGCTAGTGCTGGGGAGCGGCTGCAAATACAGATCATCATTAGAGAGAGGTTTTACCGCACAGGGACCATAATAAATCAATTGCTTGCAGACTCATATCAAAACCCTATGTGAGTGGCAAGTGAAAACAAGCTCAGGGCTCCCACTGATTCTGCATTATGGTGCGTTGTATAATTATTTCATTATATATTACAATGTAATGATAATAGAAATAAAGTGCACAAAAAATGTAATGCGCCTGAATCATCCTAAAACCATCCCCCACCCTGCCCCCGTCCGTGGAAAAACTGTCTTCCATGAAACTGGTCCCTGGTGCCAAAAAGGTTGGGGACCACTGCTATACAAGATAAGTTATGAAAATTTAGTGCATATTGGATTCTCTGAGCATATAATGTTTTTCCTGTCACTGCTTAATTTATTAATGGTGGTTTTGAGGGTAAGAGCAACACACAAAGACCATATAGCTCTGCCTTCCTTCACAGTTTTGACTAAAATCAGGGGAAAGGAGGGTTAACCTTTTAGTGGTAGGTAGACATTTTTATCCCCCAAACAAGAATCATCAGATTTTTGAGAGTCAAAGACACTAAGCTGTAAACACTTTTTGGAGAGGAAAGCCAACAGTCAGGTTAAAATAGTAATGAAAGTGGCAACTGCTTCAAGCTGCTAATAATTATTTGTAGCTAATATTAATCAGTTGTCCTGAAATTACTTACCTAAGTCCTCCTTCATCTCCCATTGTGACAGGACGCTGTATTGTTCTATGCCACCATTCTCTATCAAGAAACGGTTTAAGTTTTAAGAAGGAAAGAAGAGACCACAAGTCCTTTAAAGAATTCTGAATTGGAGTGCCTAAAAAGAACAGAAAACTGTTATAACTCTATAGCCAGAGTACACAATCAAAATATCCACCGGCCCAATCAATGGAGACAACACTTGAAAATGGGCACTAGGGCTTCCCTGGTGGCGCAGTGGTTGAGAATCTGCCTGCCGATGCAGGGGACACGGGTTCGAGCCCTGGTCTGGGAAGATCCCATATGCCACGGAGCAACTAGGCCCGTGAGCCACAACTACTGAGCCTGTGCGTCTGGAGCCTGTGCTCCGCAACAGGAGAGGCCGCGACAGTGAGAGGCCCGCGCACCGCGATGAAGAGTGGCCCCCGCTTGCCACAACTGGAGAAAGCCCTTGCACAGAAACGAAGACCCAACACAGCCAAAAATAAATAAATAAATAAATAAATAAAATAAAAAAAGAAAATGGGCACTTCATTCTAAGCACACCCACTAACTATTAAGCTGTGACTATAATCCTTTGTTAAACATATACACAATCTCAAAATACAGTCTGGCTCTGATTTTTAGCTCTCACTTGCCATACTAACAAAAAGACCACAGACCCCGTAAACTCAACTTTCTCCTTATCAAGAACATTTGCTTATTTGATTTTTAAATCAGCAGCACTAGCAAGAAGAAAAAAACTAATTTGAGTTTATATTCTCGTCCCCATCTTCCAGTAAAGGTTCATGAGTAGCAAACAAGCTCCATGATGGAAAGTAGAGAAATCAAGATTCTAATTGGAGGATTAAAGTGTCTAGAGTTCCAAAGTTCAAAAATAAGTCTAGTGACTGTTCCATAAATGAACTATAATTCAAATGTTGCTATATCATGGGCAGCTATAAAAAAAAAGTCAAAATGTTTTATTAAATGATTTCTATAATTGATTTTTGGGAGAGACTTTATATCCACTTGAAGTTTACAAAGTTACCTCATAACTTACTTAACCATACATATTTGGGAATTCATTTTTTTTAAAGTATATGCTATCATTACCTGTCAATACCCATCTTCTTTCTGCTTCTAAATCAAGTACAGCTTTTGTCTGCTGAGCATTTGGATTTCGTATGGCATGTCCTTCGTCCAGGATCACTCTTAGCCACCTTATGCTATGTAGCGGACTATCAGCTTTAGTCTGAAATAAATGTTTCATATGAATTAAAAACACAGGAAAGTAAAATAATACTTTATGTAATTTGATAAGTAATATGAGTTGTTATTCTTTAATATCATCACTTACTATGTGGTAGGTACTGCTTTAAGCACTACATATATTAAATTATTAAATGTTCACAAACTTATGAAGTATTATTACTCCTATTTTACAGATGAGAAAATTGAAGCACCAAGGTGTGACGTATGTTGCTCAAAGTACCACAGCTATGAAGTGCAGAGCTAGCTTTCAAACCCAGGTAATCTAGCTCTCTGATGAGACCTTGGTTCAAAACACTGAGCTATTCTTATTCTGCCTCAGATTCAAACATATGATGATATAAAAATCGTCAGTAAAAAGAATTATTTGAATATAACATAATTACTTTTATGTAAAAGTTAATGTTCTTACCTAAAGACTAAAATTTTTATAGTGAAGTATTTTGGAAAACATTTTAACTTAACAACTGGAATTATAGGCAAACAACAATTAGAATTCTAAATGAACTGAGAAACAAATTTCAGATACAAAAAA
The DNA here is from genome assembly GCF_965194825.1 of Balaenoptera physalus. Classification (NCBI taxonomy): domain Eukaryota; kingdom Metazoa; phylum Chordata; class Mammalia; order Artiodactyla; family Balaenopteridae; genus Balaenoptera; species Balaenoptera physalus. The sequence continues at coordinate 31,046,796 of NC_138891.1, forward strand.
GCTTATTTTTAAATTGAGATAAACAATTATCAAATCACTATGACAGAAAACAATATTCTAAAATATCAGAAAAAGTAAGAATTCATTTGCAAATTGCTATATACACTTAATTACAATTCAGATTTTAAAATTTAAGTGTTCTAAATATAAACTATTCCTAAATTATTATCTAAAGGAAGTCGAACCTTGTTCTTTTTTTTTTTTTTTTGGCAATATATTAAAAAACAATTTCCTCTTGGGGGGACTAGAGAGGCAGAGCTGCAGCATCACCCTCCAAGAGGTGACCCCCAGTGCCAGCCCTCCACACCAGTACAGGAGGGCCAGACAGCCCCACAGCCCAGCAGACGGGGTCCCTGGGCTCAGCTGCTGGGCTGGGAGGACAGCCTGATGCTCAAGTTTCCCCATCTGTACAGTGTGGTAAATCTGTGCAGATAGTGTGGTAAATGCTGCACCTGAAGAAACCTGTGAAACTCCTGATTTAGAGATCCTTAATTTGGGGCTAGAACCCATGGATGGGATTTAGGGCACTCCTACCAGTTCCTGAAATTATATACAAAATTATGTGGATATGTATGCACATGAATGCTTCTGGAAAAAGGGTCTAGAGCAGCACTGTCGAATAGGAATGTCATGCAAGCCACGGATGTCATATTAAATTTTCCAGTAGCCACACTTTAAAAAGTAACAAGATATAGGTAAAATTAATTTTAATAAAATATTTTATTTAAAACAATTTCCTATTTACTTCCTATATATTAAGGGAAGAGTATAAAGCCTGAATTTTAGAACACTTTAGAAACCTGAAGCAATTACTTAAATTCAACTTCTGAAAATCTCTGGGTGTCAACATACTTACTCCATAGTCATGAGTTAAAATATTATATGTAGTCAAAACAATATCCTGTTTCGAAAGCAAGGCTGGGTCTCTAACACGATCAGGACCATAATAAACATAAAAATTCAAGTGCACGTCTGATTTTATATGTTGTCCAAACTGGTCCTAAAAGAAAATTAGAAATATTTTAATAATAAGTAGGTTAGTGTCAGGTTCAATATGTGTATAAAATGTACTGTCTAGGCAGTAGTGTCACAAATCAAACTACTAAAATTGCATAAAAACAAGTTTCATGCAATCTAAACTAAAACCACAACAATGATAATAACAATACTAGTTATTTTATTGCCAGGGAAACTGACATATATACAATAATAATACATTATATAAATTTTGCCTGTCCCTACCAGTGGGCAGCTGCTTCATTTTTAGAAGGAAAAAGCAACCAAGCTTTTTTAAAACAGTAAGTTTTTTTTAATTTAGTATTTTACAAAAAGGGTCTTTAATGCTTCCATTTAGTGACTTAATATTATCAAAATTAAACACTGAAAGAACAGTAGGCAATATTTTCATGAATGTAGGTAGAGATTCAAGCACAGTATCTACTTTCGTTTATTTATTATAGGCCTACTGTTTGCCAGGTATCAACCAGAAAGGTGGTACAGCTAAAGAGAAAAATAAGACCTGGTCCCTGTCCTCCTTGACAACATGATCAGTTTTAAAAACTTGAGAATTTTTTGTCTGCTTTGGTTTTTTTAACTCAAGAAAACAGTAGATCTGGGAGATTCTGAGCAGGAAAAAAAAAAAAGATTAGAAAGAGACAGAAGGTACTAAGGAGACACAGCTGGGAAACTATTAGATGAAAAATGATAAAGATGATGAAGACCTATACAAGACTGGCAAAAGTAAGAACAGAATGGAAAGGACTGGTGTGAAAGACAGTGACTGATGGGACTTGAGAACTAATTAAATATGGGATATGAAGAAAAGGGAGAAGACAAAAGAAGACTCTGATACTTAAAATAACTACCAGAAGAACTGTGTGATAAAGATACAGAGAAGTTTAAAAAAAGAAGGGAAAGCAGGCATAAAGATGAGAAAGAGATAATGAGTATTATTATTTTAGACATTTAAAATTTTTGGTCAGCATAGAATATCTGACTGGAGAAATATACTACAAAAATTTAAATACTAGCCTGTAATGCAGGTGTAGATACAGACTTTAAAGTTATCAGTAGACAGTACATGAAGCTACAGGAATGAATAAGATTTTCTAAGGAGAACAAATACAATGAGGAAACCAGTTAGGGGAAAAGCCTGCAGGGAGCAATATTTCAAGAGCACAGCTTATGCTTCTATTGGGAGATAAGACATGACATCTGAGATATGATTTTAAATATTCCAGCAAAGAAAAAAATAAAGCAAATGTGGTAAACTTTTGATTCTTGAATCTAGATGACTAATGGAGATCTCATTACAAATTTTCATAATACAAAAAAAAAAAAAAAAGCTTTAAGTGAAAAAAAGGCAGACTACATAGGAAGCATGGAAGGAAGAGGTAGAGAAAAACAGTGGTCAGAAAATTGGGATAGCAAGCAAAATCTTGGGCAGGGGACCAAAGAATATCAAAGTTTCAAGAATGAATACAAGATCAATTTTTTAATTTGTAATTTATGTTCATTCCCTCTCTTTACCAAAAGGATTAAAGATTTACAAAATAACATAACAAAAAGTAATAAAAGGGAAACAAAGTCAGGGCAGAGGAAAAGAAAAAGGGAACTCACTGGACATGGCAACAATGAAGTCTTTGAAGGCCTTCAAAAAGAGTTTCTATGGAGGGTGGGAGCAAAAACCAGACTTACCGTGGGCTAAAGAGAGAATGAAATCTGAAACAATAAAGGCAAAAATACAGAAAAGAGGATAAAACATGAAAGAGTAAAGGTGAAAATGCAGAGAATTTTATCAAGAAATCTGGTGGAAAACGAAAGGAGAAAGAGAACAGTATGAGAAAACTGAATCAACAGGTTACCTTGAAATGAAAGAGAGAATATTTGTGGAAAGATCAGACTTGACATAAAAGAAAACTCTTTTGGAGAAAGAGAACTATAGTGTTGAGTTTCTAGTCACTGTGCTGGGTTGCGTGTGTGTGTGTCTGTGAGAATGAAATAGGTGTTATTATTTAATTTTCCATTGGGAGGATGAATAATCTGTCCAAATATCCAGAAAAATTATGTGGTGTAAGTGGGATTGGTATCTTCCTCCTTTAACTGGATTCTCTCCCATGTTTGAAGACAAAGAAGGGAGGATAAGGCACTTCTAGCTTGTTTATTACGGTGCTAGGTTATGTTACCGGGGGGCTTGGAAGACAGCAGCTTGTCGAGAGATTGCAAAATTCTAATTCTTACCCCTATGTGCTCAACCATCACTCATTCCTTTAAAAGTCAGTTTTTCCATAACCTCAGTAGGCATGATTTTGCCAAGGTTTCCTTTCTTAAGTTTATATACTAAACTTTTGGTTTTTTTTCCAAAATTATAATGAAATACTAATTACCGATCTTAAAAATACATATCCATGGCCCCAAGCAGTTAAAAAATCACTGTTCTTTTGTTTATACCTCCATTAATACTTGTAAACCTCACCCTGAAACTGCTATTCAAGTACCCATGTACTGTCTTTCCTGCAATGGACCACACATCAAAAGAAATAGCATAGCTTTGTTGGAATTAAAAAAAAAAAGAGCAAAAGAGAACTAAAACTCATCCTGGTCCTAAGAGGAAAAATGACACTAATGAGAAGACAGTGTAATTAAAAAAAATAATAAATACACCAAAAACTTATAATAAGAAGATAAGAGCCAAAGAAGGCAAAGCTACATAAAAGTCAAGAAGATATGAAAGAGGTCACAAAATTTGACAATTAGACAATAACTACTAATTTTTTCCAAGGAAATTTAGAGAACTGGTGGCAGAAGCCAAGTTACAATGAGCTAAGGAGTTAGAAAAAAGAAGCATAAAGTGGAAATTGAACCCCAAGAGTTATGACAGTGAATGCAAGAAGAGTAGCAACTTAAAGGTGAGACATAATCAAGAGAAAGTATTTAAAAATGTAAAAGATCTGAGTATGTTTCATGAAAGAGCCAGTGGAGAGAGACTGAATAACCAGGCAAGGGGAAAAATAACATACAAAATGAAAAGGCAGAAAGAGAAGGAATCTAATGTATAGACTAAGGTATTGCTCTTACAAAGAGTAGGACCTTTTCCACCTCTGAGATTAGAGGAGGAAAGGCCAGGAGAGATGCAGATAACCTTGGAGATGGCAAGAATGGAAGTTCACATCCAGTGGTCTTTATGTTCACAATGCTTCCAATAGAGTCATTATTTCATTATAACATGCAGCTTGAAGCTCAAACTGGAAAGGAAATAGAACCAAGCTGCTCCTACACATAACACATAAAGAGGTTCCATTCCAATGCAATGTTTTAGAACAGAAAAGCAATCTGGAAGAAGAAGAAGAAAAAAAAAAAGACAATATTTTCTGGTGGTAGCCTTAAAAGCATAGGCTCTAGAGTCAGAATGTTGGAGACTATATCTCAGCTCCATCAATTATTGGCTGAATGACCTTAGGCAAGTTACTTAATTTCTCTGTGTTTCAATTTGGTCACCTGGAAAATGAGAATAATAGTTGTGAAGATTAAATGAGAAAATCTATGAAAAGAGCTTAGGGAAAAACTGAGCACAAAGGAGCTCACTAAATGTTATAAAAACAAAAGTTACCATTAGTGGTGTTCTTAAAAAAGAGGTTCCAACAGTTCATAAATAAGGTGTATTCTTAAATTATACACTTTGGGGGACAGAAATGGAAGAGGCAGAAGTTCAAGCCAAATCTTATGACAGCAACTGACAATGTTTCTTTCTCTACTATAAATTTTAAAAGAAAAATTACTTCAATTCAGCAAATATAATCCCAATTCACTTAACAATTACTTCAATTTAAATATAAAGTGCTGACCAAGCATATTTCTTGCAATGAAAGACTCTTTTTAATAGTGTCAGACAAATATAAATTACATGTTTTTAAAGGGCTGTGAAGACTTACAATCCAGTTGCTTAACACAGAAAGTGGACAGATGATCAGTGTTGTTCTTGGTCTCTCTTCAGTATCAGTTTTCTTTGAACTCTCCACTGCAGATGCTCCTGAAAGAAGATACATACTTCAGCTGTTTCTTTTTTCCTCAAACATACACAAAGTCAATACAGATATGACAAAAATGTGCCTCTATGAAGAGAAATGAGGAAGAATTAAAATGAAGGACTTCTGTTTCTAGTCATAATGAAGTAACAGGAACTAGATATTACCCTGCCACTTCATACAACTGAAAATCCAGAGAGTGATTATTTATGGGGGAAGGCAGAGGATTGTGACTAGGAAGGGGCATAGAGAGGAAGTTTGGAATATCTCCTAATACTCGTTAGGTTATTCATAGTTATTAAAGTTAACATTTGTTTTATGCAGTTTTCTGAATTTGTATTACAGTTAATATGGTAGCCAGACTCCAAGATGGGCCCCAATGATATCTACTTCCTGACAGTCACAACCTTGTGCAGTCCCTCCCACACTCAATAGAAATGAGAGTTATCACTTCCGAGATTATAAAAGTTATAAAAGATACAGCTTCTGTCTCAGCTGCTCTCTACCTCTCTCTAGTTGGCTTCCCTCTCTGATCACCCCCTCTGGGGGAAGGCCACCTGCCATACTGTGAGGACACTCACTCTATGGAAGGACACACTACAATTTTATTTTCCATTCCTCTATTGGGCAGTACTTACATTATTTCCAATATTTCACTAAAATAATGTGGTAATGAAAACTATTTTTTCATATCTCCTAGCAGATATCAAGACAGTTCTAGCTCATGTATCTTTGGGCTTCATTATATTTGGCCTACTTGCTCTCCATGGTAATTTACACTTCCATCCACTGTGCATTCCTGTTGCTACACAACTTGCCTATACTTGACACTGTGAGATATTTTTTTTTGGCTGCACCACGCAGCTTGTGGTATCTTAGTTCCCAGACCAGGGATTGAACCTGGGCCCTTGGCAGTGAGAGCACAAAGTCCTAACCACTGGACCACCAAGGGATTCCCTGAGATTTTTAAATATTTGTAAATATGATGGATGAGACACAATTTCACTGATCCTTTAATGTGCATTTACCCTATGATTCAGTCTGCCTATCTTTTCCTATGTTTATTGGTTATTTAGCTTTTCTTTCCATGGACTGTACATTTATATTCTTAGTGTCTATTCCCCTATTGGGCTGTCTTTTTTCTTTTATTAAATTTTTATTTATTTTTAAAAAAAAATCTTTATTGGAGTATAATTGCTTTACAATGGTGTGTTAGTTTCTGCTTTATAACAAAGTGAATCAGCTATACATATACATATATTCCCATATTTCCTCGCTCTTGTGTCTCCCTCCCACCCTCCCTATCCCACCCCTCTAGGTGGTCACAAAGCACCGAGCTGATCTCCCTGTGCCATGTGGCTGCTTCCCACTAGCTATCTATTTTACATTCAGTAGTATATATTAGTCCACGCCACTCTCTCACTTCGTCCCAGCTTACCCTTCCCCCTCCCCGTGTCCTCAAGTCCATTCTCTACATCTGTGTCATTATTCCTCTCCTGCCCCTAGGTTCTTCATAACCATTTTTTTTTATATTCCATATATATGTGTTAGCATATGGTATTTGTTTTTCTCTTTCTGACTTACTTCACTCTGTATGACAATCTCTAGGTCCATCCACCTCACTACAAATAACTCAATTTCGTTTCTTTCGCTGGCTGAGTAATATTCCATTGTATGTATGTGCCACATCTTTGTTACCCATTCATCTGTCGATGGACACTTAGCTTGCTTCCATGTCCTGGCTACTGTAAACAGAGCTGCAATTAACATTGTGGTACATGACTCTTTTTGAATTATAGTTTTCTCAGAGTATATGCCCAGTACTGGGAATGCTGGGTCGTATGGTAGTTCTATTTTTAGTTTTTTAAGGAACCTCCATACTGTTCTCCATAATGGCTGTATCAATTTACATTCCCAGCAACAGTGCAAGAGGGTTGCCTTTTCTCCACACCCTCTCCAGCATTTTTTGTTTATAGATTTTTTGATGATGGCCATTCTGACTGGTGTGAGGTGATACCTCACTGTAGTTTTGATTTGCATTTCTCTAATGATTAGTGATGCTGAGCATTCTTTCATGTGTTTGTAGGCTGTCTGTATATCTTCTTTGGAGAAATGTCTATTTAGGTCTTCTGCCCATTTTTGGATTGGGTTGTTTGCTTTTTGATGTTGAGCTGCATGAGCTGCTTGTAAATTTTGGAGATTAGTCCTTTGTCAGTTGCTTCATTTGCAACTGACAAAGGACTAATTATTTTCTCCCATTCTGAGGATTGTCTTTTCATCTTGTTTATGGTTTCCTTTGCTGTGCAAAAGATTTTAAGTTTCATTAGGTCCCATTTGTTTCTTTTTGTTTTTATTTCCATTTCTCTAGGTGGTGGGTCATAAAGAATCTTGCTGTGATGTATGTCATAGAGTGTTCTGCCTATGTTTTCCTCAAAGAGTTTTATAGTGTCTGGCCTTACATTTAGGTCTTTAATCCATTTTGAGTTTCTTCTGTGTATGGTGTTAGGGAGTGTTCTGATTTCATTGTTTTCCATGTAGCTGTCCAGTTTTCCCAGCACCACTTATTGAAGAGGTTGTCTTTTTTCCATTGTATATTCTTGCCTCCTTCATCAAAAATAAGGTGACCATATATGCGTGGGTTTAACTCTAGGCTTTCTATCCTGTTCCATTGATCTATATTTCTGTTTTTGTGCCAGTACCATACTGTCCTGATTACTGTAGCTTTGTAGTATACTCTGAAGTCAGAGAGCCTGATTCCTCCAGCTCCGTTTTTCTTTCTCAAGATTGCTTTGCCTATTCAGGGTCTTTTGTGTTTCCATACAAATTGTGAAAGTTTTTGCTCTAGTTCTGTGAAAAGTTCCATTGGTAGTGTGATAGGGATTGCATTGAATCTGTAGATTGCTTTGGGTAGTATAGTCATTTTCACAATGTTGATTCTTCCAATCCAAGAACATGGTATATCTCTCCATCTGTTTGTATCACCTTTTATTTCCTTCATCAGTGTCTTATAGTTTTCTCCATATAGGTGTTTTGTCTCCTTAGGTAGGTTTATTCCTAGGTATTTTATTCTTTTTGTTGCAACGGTAAACGGGAGTGTTTCCTTAATTTCTCTTTCAGATTTTTCATCATTGGTATATAGGAATGCAAGAGATTTCTGTGCATTAATTTTGTATCCTCCTATTTACCAAATTCATTGATTAGCTCTAGTAGTTTTCTGGTAGCGTCTTTAGGATTCTCTATGTATAGTATCATGTCATCTGCAAACAGTGACAGCTTTACTTCTTTTCTGATTGACATTCCTTTTATTTCTTTTTCTTCTCTGATTGCTGTGGCTAAAACTTCCAAAACTATGTTGAATAATAGTGGTGAGAGTGGGCAACCTTGTCTTCTTCCTGATCTTAGTGGAAATGGTTTCAGTTATTCACCATTGAGAACGATGTTGACTGTCGGTGTGTCATACATGGGCTTTATTATGTTGAGATAAGTCCCCTTTATGCCTACTTTCTGGAGGACTTTTATAATAAATGGGTGTTGAATTTTGTCAAAAGCTTTTTCTGCATCTATTAAGATGATCATAACGTTCTTCTCCTTCACTTTGTTAATATAGGTATCACATTGATTGATTTGCATATATTGAAGAATCCTTGCATTCCTGGAATAAACCCCACTTGATCATGGTGTATGATCCTTTTAATATGCTGTTGGATTCTGTCTGCTAGTATTTTGTTGAGGATTTTGCATGTATATTCATCAGTGATACTGGCCTGTAGTTTTCTTTCCTTGTGACAACTTTGTCTGGTTTTGGTATCAGGGTGATGGTGGTCTCGGAGAATGACTTAGGGAGTGTTCCTCCCTCTGCTATATTTTGGAAGAGTTTGAGAAGGACAGGTGTTAGCTTTTCTCTAAATGTCTGATAGAACTTGTCTGTGAAGCCATTCTGTCCTGGGCTTTTGTTTGCTGGAAGATTTTTAATCACGGTCTCAATTTCAGTGCTTGTGATTGGTCTGTTTATATTTTCTATTTCTTCAGTCTCAGAAGGTTGTGCTTTTCTAAGAATGTGTCCATTTCTTCCAGGTTGTCCATTTTATTCGCATATAGTTGCTTGTAGTAATCTCTCATGATCCTTTGTATTTCTGCCGTGTCAGTTGTTACTTCTCCTTTTTCATTTCTAATTCTATTGATTTGAGTCTTCTCCCTTTTTGTCTTGATGAATCTGGCTAATGGTTTATCAATTTTATTTATCTTCTCAAAGAACCAGCTTTTAGTTTTATTGATCTTTGCTATTGTTTCCTTTGTTTTTCATTTATTTCTGACCTGATCTTTATGATTTCTTTCCTTCTGCTAAATTTGGGGGTTTTTGTTCTTCTTTCTCTAATTGCTTTAGGTGTAAGGTTAGGTTGTTTATTTGAGATGTTTCTTGTTTCTTGAGGTAGGATTGTATTGCTATAAACTTCCCTCTTAGAACTGCTTTTGCTGTAACCCATATGTTTTGGGTCATCATGTTTTCATTGTCATTTGTCTCTAGGTATTTTTTGATTTCTTCAGTGATCTCTTGGTTATTAAGTAGTGTACTGTTTAGCCTCCACGTGTTTGTATTTTTTACAGATTCTTTCCTGTAATTGATATCTAGTCTCATAGCATTGTGGTCGGAAAAGATACTTGATACGATTTCAATTTTCTTAAATTTACCAAGGCTTGATATGTGACCCAAGATATGATCTATCCTGGAGAATGTTCCATGAGCACTTGAGAAGAAAGTGTATTCTGTTGTTTTTGGATGGAATGTCCTATAAATATCAATTAAGTCCATCTTCTTTAATGTGTCCTTTAATGCTTGTGTTTCCTTATTTATTTTCATTTTGGATGATCTGTCCATTGGTGAAAGTGGGGTGTTAAAGTTCCCTACTCTGATTGTGTTACTGTCGATTTCCCCTTTTATGGCTGTTAGCATTTGCCTTATGTATTGAGGTGCTCCTATGCTGGGTGCATAAATATTTACAATTGTTATATCTTCTTCTTGGATTGATCCCTTGATCATTATGTAGTGTCCTTCTTTGTCTCTTGTAATAGTCTTTAGTTTAAAGTCTATTTTGCCTGATATGAGAATTGCTACTCCAGCTTTGATTTCCATTTGCGTGGAATATCTTTTTCCATTCCCTCACTTTCAGTCTGTATGTTTCCCTAGGTCTGAAGTGGGTCTCTTGTAGACAGCATATATACGGGTCTTGTTTTTGTAACCATTCAGCCAGTCTATGTCTTTTGGTTGGAGCATTAATCCATTTATATTTAAGGTAATTATTGATATGTATGTTCCTATTACCATTTTCTTAATTGTTTTGGGTTTGTTATCATAGGTCTTTTCCTTCTCTTGTGTTCCCTGCCTAGAGAAATTCCTTTAGCATTTGTTGTAAAGCTGGTTTGCTGGTGCTGAATTCTCTTAGCTTTTGCTTGTCTGTAAAAGTTTTAATTTCTCCATTGAATCTGAATGAGATCCTTGCTGGGTAGAGTAATTTTGGTTGTAGATTTTTCCCTTTCATCACTTTAAATATGTCCTGCCACTTCCTTCTGGCTTGCAGCATTTCTGCTGAAAGATCAGTTGTTAACCTTATGGGGATTCCCTTGTATGTTATTTGTTGTTTTTCCCTTGCTTTTAATATTTTTTCTTTGTATTTAATCTTTGATAGTTTGATTAATATGTGTCTTAATATATGTGTCTTAATATATGTCTTAACATGTATGTGTCTTATTATATGTGATTAATATGTGTCTTAAGGCATGTTTCTCCTTGAATTTATCCTGTATGGGACCCTCTGTGCTTCCTGGACTTGATTAACTATTTCCTCTCCCATATTATGGAAGTTTTCAACTATAATCTCTTCAAATATTTTCTCAGTTCCTTTCTTTTTCTCTTCTTTTTCTGGACCCCTATAATTCGAATGTTGGTGCATTTAATGTTGTCCCAGAGGTCACTGAGACTGTCCTCAGTTCTTTTTTCTTTATTCTGCTCTGTGGTAGTTATTTCCACTATTTTATCTTCCAGGTCACTTATCCATTCTTCTGCCTCAGTTATTCTGCTATTGATCCCTTCCAGAGAATTTTTAATTTCATTTATTGTGTTGTTCATCATTGTTTGTTTGCTCTTTAGTTCTTCTAGGTCCTTGTTAAACGTTTCTTGTATTTTCTCCATTCTAGTTCCAAGATTTTGGATCATCTTTACTATCATTACTCTGAATTCTTTTTCAGGTAGACTGCCTATTTCCTCTTCATTTGTTTGGTCTGGTGGGTTTTTACCTTGCTTCTTCATCTGCTGTGTGTTCTCTGTCTTCTCATTTTCCTTAACTTACTGTGTTTGGAGTCTGCTTTTCGCAGGCTGCAGGTTCGTAGTTCCCGTTGTTTTTGGTGTCTGCCCCCAGTGGCTAAGGTTGGTTCACTGGGTTGTGTAGACTTCCTGGTGGAGGGGACTGGTGCCTGTGTTCTGGTGAAAGAGGCTGGATCTTGTCTTTCTGGTGGGCAGGACCGCGTCTGGTGGTGTGTTTTGGGGTGTCTGTGACCTTATGATTTTAGGCAGCCTCTCTGCTAATGGGTGGGATTGTGTTCCTGTCTTGCTAGTTGTTTGGCATGGGGTGTCCAGCACTGTAGCTTGCTGGTTGTTGAGTGGAGCTAGGTCTTAGCTTTGAGATGGAGATCTCTGGGAGAGCTTTTGCCGTTTGATATTACATGCAGCCGGGAGGTCTCTGGTGGACCAATGTCCTGAACTCGGCTCTCTCTCCTCAGAGGCACAGGCCTGACACCTGGCCACAGCACCAAGACCCTGTCAGCCACACGGCTCAGAAGCAAAGGGGGAAAAAAAGAAAGAAAGAAAGAAAAAAATAATATAAAATAAAATAAAGTTATTAAAATAAAAAATAATTATTAAAAATATAAATAAATAAAAACAAAAGAAACAAACAAAAAACAGACAGACAGAACCCTAGGACAAATGGTAAAAGCAAAGCTATACAGACAAAATCACAGAAAGAGGCATACACATACACACTCACAAAAAGAGAAAAAGGAAAAACATATATTATCGTTGCTCCCAAAGTCCACTGCCTCAATTTTGGGATGACTCGTTGTCTATTCAGGTATTCCACAGATGCAGGGTACATCAAGGTGACTGTGGAGATTTAATCCGCTGCTCCTGAGGCTGCTGGGAGAGATTTCCCTTTCTCTTCTTTGTTTGCACAGCTCCCGGGGTTCAGCTTTGGATTTGGCCCCGCCTCTGCATGTAGGTCTCCTGAGGGCGTCTGTTTTTCACTCAGACAGGACGGGGTTAAAGGAGCAGCTGATTAGGGGGCTCTGGCTCACTCAGGCCGGGGGGAGGGAGGGGTACGGAATGCGGGGCGAGCCTGTGGCGGCAGAGGCCAACGTGACGTTGCAACAGCCTGAGGCACGCCTTGTGTTCTCCCAGGGAAGTTGTCCCTGGATCACGGGACCCTGGCAGTGGCGGGCTGCACAGGCTCCAGGGAGGGGAGGTGTGGATAGTGACGTGTGCTTGCACACAGGCTTCTTGGTGGAGGCAGCAGCAGCCTTAGCGTTTCATGCCCGTCTCTGGTGTCCAGGCTGATAGCCGCGGCTAGCGACCGTCTCTGGAGCTTGTTTACGTGGTGCTCTGAATCCCCTCTCCTCGCGCACCCCGAAACAATGGTCTCTTGCCTCTTAGACAGGTCCAGACTTTTTCCCGGACTCCCTCCCAGCTAGCTGTGGCGCACTAGCCCCCTTCAGGCTGTGTTCATGCAGCCAACCCCTCTCCTCTCCCTGGGATCTGATCTCCGAAGCTTGAGCCTCAGCTCCCAGCCCCCACCTTCCCTGGCAGGTGAGCAGACAAGCCTCTTGGGCTGGTGAGAGCTGGTCGGCACCGATCCTCTGTGCAGGAATTGCTCCGCTTTGCCCTCTGCCCCCCTGTTGCTGCGCTCTCCTCCATGGCTCCGAAGCGTCCCCTCTGCCCACCCCGTCTCCGCCCGCAAAGGGGCTTCCTAGTGTGTGGAAACTTTTCCTCCTTCATAGCTCCCTCCCCGAGGTGCAGGTCCCATCCCTATTCTTTAGTCTCTGTTTTTTCTGTTTTCTTTTGCCGTACCCAGGTACCTGGAGAGTCTCTTGACTTTTGGGAAGTCTGAGGTCTTCTGCCAGCATTCAGTAGGTGTTCTGTAGTTGTTGTTCCACATGTAGATATATTTCTGATGTATTTGTGGGGAGGAAGGCGATCTCCACGTCTCACTCCTCTGCCATCTTGAAGGTCTCCTGGGCTGTCTTTTTCTAATTGATTTGTAAAGGGTTCTTTACATATTCCAGATACTAATCCTTTTTAAGTTACACTTATCATAAATTTTTCTTAAGCCTTATCATTCTTCACTTTGCTTATGGTGCCTTTTGATGCACAGAAATTTAAAATGCAGCATAATTTAATCAATCTTTTCCTTATGACTTTTTATGTCTTAAGTTTAAGAAATCACTATCTACCACAAGATATGGCTTCTATCCCCACTCACTGATTTTTGTTTCTATTCTGCTTCTCTTCCAGAAATATGGTTTTTTGGTTCTATCACAGGTATGATTTTTCAAGTTACTCTCTTGTATTACAGCTATGGGTCTGCAACAGAAGGGGACTTTTTTCTGTGACTTCATTCTATCTCAGTTGAAAATTCCACATTTCCTTTTTCTTTTACATATATATGTATATACATATATGTGTGTGTGTGTGTGTGTGTGTGTGTGTGTGTGTGTGTGTATATATATATATATATATATATATATATAATTTTTTTCTTTTTTTTTGGCCACACCACACAGCATGCAGAACTTCCCTGACCTGGGATCGAACCCATGCCCCCTACATTGGAAGTGCAGAGTCTTAACCACTGGACCACCAGAGAAGTCCCACATTTCTTAAAATTTCTAAAGTTAGGGTCAATAGTAATCTAAAACCTATTTTTTCTATTCCTAATTGTCTGATTTTTATACCAAAGTTAACTCTTTCTCATCATTCTTTGTTAGCTCAAATATCACCTTCTTAAACAGGCACCTTCAGTCAATCTTTATTTCACTATCCTCCTTTATTTTCTTCACAGCACTTCCTAATTAAAATTATACCTTAATATTTAGGTGCTCCTATGTTGGGTGCATATACATTTACAGTTATTTTACCTTCTTCTTGGATTGATTCCTTAATCATTATGTAGTGTTCTTCTTTGTCTCTTGTAACAATCTTTATTTTAAAGTCTATTTTGTGCGATATAAATATTGCTACTTGAGCTTTTGATTTCTACTAGCATGGAATACCTTTTCCCATCCCCTAATTTTCAGTATGTGTCCCTATATCTGAAGTGAGTCTCTTGTAGACAGCATATACATGGGTCTTGTTTTTGTACTCATTCAGCCACTCTATGAGTTTTGATTGGAACATTTAGTCCATTTACATTTAAGGTAATTATTGATATATATCTTCTTATTGCCGTTTTGTTAATTGTTTTGGATTTCTTTTTGTAGGTCTTTTTCCCCTTTCTCCTTTTGTTTTCTTGTTATGTGATGACTATCTTTAGTGTTATGTTTGCACTCCTTTTTCTTTTTTGTGTGTGTATCTTTTACAGATTTTTGGTTTGCAGTTACCATGAGGTTTTGTATAGCAGTCTATATATAACGTGATTGTTTTAAGCTGCTAACCTCTTAATTTCAAATGCATTTTAAAAATCCCCTCATGATGACTGTTTTTGAGATTGTATTTTACACCTGTTTTGTGTATCCCTTAACAGCTTATCGTGGAGATAGATGATTTTACTACTTTTGTCTTTTAACCTCTCTACTAGCTTTGTATGAGGATGATTCCTGCCTTTACTGTATGTTTGCCTTTACTGGTGAGCTTTTTCATTTCGTAATTTTCTTGTTTCTAGTTGTGGCATTTCCTTTTTTGCCTAGAAAAGTTCCTTTAACAATTGTTGTAAAGCTGATTTGGTGGTGCTGAACTCTTTTAACTTTTTTTGTCTGTAAAGCTTCTGACTTCTCCCATCAAATCTAAAGAAGACTCTTGCTGGGTAGAGTATTCTTGGTTATAGCCTGTTCCCTTTCATCACTTAAATATATCATGCCATTCCCTTCTGGCCTGAAGAGTTTCTGCTGAAAAATAAGCTGATAGGGACTTCCCTGGTGGCACAGTGGTTAAGAATCTGCCTGCCAATGCAGGGGACATGGGTTCCAGCCCTGGTCTGGGAAGATCCCACATGCTGTGGAGCAACTAAGCCCATGCACCGCAACTACTGAGCCTGCGTTCTAGAGCCCAAGAGCCACAACTACTGAGCCCGAGTACCACAACTACTGAAGCACGCGCACCTAGAGCCCATGCTCCGCAAAGAGAAGCCACTGCAATGAGAAGCCTGTGAACCGCAACGAAGAGTAGCCCCTGCTCGCCGCAACTAGAGAAAGCCTGTGCACAGCAACGAAGACCCAACGTAGCCAAAAATAAATAAATAAATAAATAAATTTATTAAAAAGAAAAATCAGCTGATAGCCTTAAGGGAGTTCCCTTGTATGTTTTTTTGTTTTGTTATTGGTTGTGTTGGGTCTTTGTTGCTGCTCGCAGGCTTTCTCTAGTTGCAGCAAGCAGGGGCTACTCTTCGTTGCAGTGTGCGGGCTGCTCATTGCGCTGGCTTCCCTTACTGCAGAACATGGGCTCTAGGCAAATGGGCTTAAGTAGTTTCGGCACTCGGGCCCTATAGCACGCGGACTTTAGTAGTTGCGGTGCATGGGCTCAGTAGCTGTGGTGCGTGGGCTCTAGAGTGCACTGGCTTCAGTAGTTATGGTGCACGGGCTCTAGAGCGCAGGCTTAGTAGTTGTGGCGCAGGGGCTTAGGTGATCCACAGCACGTGGGATCTTCCCAGACCAGGGATCGAACCCGTGTCTCCTGCATTGGCAAGTGGTCCTGACCACTGTGCCACCAGGCAAGTCCCTCCTTGTATGTTATTTTTTGCTTTTCCCTTGCTGCATTTAATATTCTCTCTTTACCTTTAATTTTTGCCATTTTAATTACAAAATGTCTTGGCATGTCCCTCTTTGGATTCATCCTGTATGAGACTCTCTGTGCTTCCTCAATTTGGGTGACTGTTTCCTTTCCCAGGTTAGGGAAGTTTTCAGCTATTACATCCCAGGCCTTTACTCTCTCTCGTCTCCTTCTGGGACCCCTATAATGCAAATATTAGTGTGCTTGGTGTTTTCCCAGAGGTCTCTTAAAGTGTCCTCATTTCTTTTCATTTTTTCTTGTTGTCTGTTCAGCAGCAGTGATTTTCACAGAGCTGGAGGAATCATGCTCTCTGACTTCAGACTATACCACAAAGCTACAGTAATCAAAAAGTATAGTACTGGCAGAAAAACATACACATAGATCAATGGAACAGGATAGAAAGCCCAGAAATAAACCCACACACTTATGATCAATTAATCTACAATTTAAAAAAGGCAAGAATATACAATGGAGAAAAGACAGTCTCTTCAATAAGTGGTGCTGGGAAAACTGGACAGCTACATGTTCAAGAATGAAAAAGTAAAACATTCTCTAACACCACATACAAAAATAAACTCAAAATAGACTGAAGACTTAAATGTAAGACCAGATACTATGGAACTCCTAGAGGAAAACAGGCAGAACACTCTTTGACATAAATCACAGCAGTGTTTTTTGGATCCATCTCCTAAAGTAAAGGAAATAAAAGCAAAAATAAACAAATGGGACCTAATTAAACTTAAAAGCTTTTGCACAGCAAAGGAAACCATCAACAAAACAAAAAAACAACCTACTAAATGGGAGAATATACTTGCAAATGATATGACTGATAATGGACTAATATCCAACATACATAAACAGCTCATACAACTCAATATCAAAAACACAAACAACTCGATTAAAAAATGGGCAGAAGACCTGAATAGACATTTTTCTAAAAAGGAAATGTAGATGGCCACAGGCACATGAAAACATGCTCAACATCGCTAATCATCAGGGAAATGCAAATCAAAACCGCGAGATATCACCTCACACTTGTCAGCCTGGCTATCATCAAAAAGAACACAAATAACAAATGTTGGTGAGGATGTAGAGAAAAGGGAACCCTCGTACACTATTGGTGGGAATGTAAATTGGTGCAGCCACTGTGGAAAACAGTATGGAAGTTTCTCAAAAAACTAAAAATAGAACTACCATATGACCCAGCAATTCCACTCTTGGGTATACATCCAGAAAAGATAAAAACACTAATTCTAAGAAATACGTGCACCCCCAATGTTCACAGCGGCATTATTTACAATTGCCAAGATATGGAAGCAACTTAAGTGTCCATCAGCAGATGAAATGGATAAAGAAGATGTAGCATATACATACAATGGAATATTATCTGTTAAAAAGAATGAAATTTTGGGAATTCCCTGGCGGTCCAGTGGTTAGGACTTAGCGCTTTCACTGCTGTGGCCCAGGTTCAATCCCTGATTGGGGAGCTATGATCCCACAAGCCACGTGGTGTGGCCAAAAAAAATGTTTTTAAATAAATAAAACAACTGTTTTCAAAAAAAAAAAGAACAAAATTTTGCCATTTGCAGCATCATAAATGGACTTGGAAGGCATTAGGCTAAGTGAAATAAGTCAGAGAGAGAAGACAAACACTGTATATGATATCACTTATATGTGGAATCTAAAAAATACAACAAACTAGTGAATATAGAAAAAAAGATGCAAACTCACAGATGTAGAGAACTAGTGGCTACCAGTGGGGAGAAGGAATAGGGAAGGGGCAGTGTAGGAGTAGGGGAGTAAGAGGTACAAACTATTAGGTATAAGATAAGCTACAAGGATATACTGTACAACATGAGGAATACAGCCAATACTTTATAATAACTGTAAGTGGAGTATTACCTTTAAAAATTGTGAATCACTATATTGTACACCTGTAACAGGCAATATTATACAGCAACTATACTTCAATTAAAAAAATTTTTTTGATTTTAATTATGTGTTTATTTGTTTATTTTATATTCCCCCCCATCATTAGACATAAGCTCTGTGAAAACAGACTTTTGTCTGCTGTATCTCTAACATGTAAAACAGAGGATACTAAGGTGCAGCAATATAATAACTTGTCCCAGATCACCTTAACCAGTTCAATCTCTTTCCATTTCAAATATTCAGACTCTTAAGCAGTGTCATTTCCCTGTGTATTACAAAATATGAAGTAATAATAAAGATCACTTACATTTTTAATTGAAAAGCATATTCTTCTCATACCAAAAATTAAATCTTTATAATAATTCTAATTAATCCAAATTAAATTAAGTTTTAAAGCAGCCATAAATTGCTCTGTGCCTTTATTAGAAAAAAATATCTATGCTACTCAGATGAGTAAGGGACCTATTCCCATCATATTTTTTGACCTAACTAAAACAAACAGAATAGGAATATACATCAAAGTGCACTTTTAAAAATGAGATTGTCTTTTTTCTTTTCTCTACTTTCTTAACTTCTTGTAATATGGTTTTATAACTTGTCATTTAAAATTTTTTTCTTTGAAAAACAGAAAAAACAAACCAAACAAAAGGTAAAAACCCAGCAGATTTACTCACTCTTTTTCAACATTTTCTTTTTGGTTGCAGGGGTAGATGAAGTAAGTGCACATGCAAACTCTGCATCTTCTTTAACCTTAGATGATCCTGCTGAAGTGAAAACCACAGAATCATTAAGATATTTGAAAACTAATTCTCTCCTGTACTTAAGTACAGGTACTTTCTAAGGACAGGAAATATAATACCACTTCCACACTTTCTTAAGAGCTCATATTATTAAATAAAAATAATTTCTAGTAACCAAAATTGCTTCTTTTGACACTATCTTTCCAGCTCAAAGAAGAAATGTAGTCATTCATGATTCATTGTTGCTTCTCTTGAGGAAGAGATGTGAAAGTAGAAGCACCAAAGTGATTCAGCTCCCAGGTGGAAGGAGAATCTTTTCAATGAAACAGGTGTTTAACTTTTAATGAAGATGCTGCCAAATTTTCAGATCAGTCAATGATGATGAGTTATTTTCCAAATGCAATACAATTTCTTAACTTATTAGGAATACAGCACGATCAGATTAAGAGAAAAACAAAGTAAACTGTATGTTTTAAAGATAAAGGAAAAAGTAAAGATACTCACTGAATATTTGTAAATCTGTATAATGCTAAGTAACAGTAATAGTAGTACTATATTGACAAGGCAGTCTCACCCTACTTTAGTAACTACAATTTATACATATACAAAAAAGGTTTTATTGAAGTCATTTTATTAGTAGAAGGTACTTTGTTTTGTCTAAAGTTGGTTTAAATATATTCTCTTAAATTTTAATTTGAAACTGTTCTTTCAATTTGCTTCATTCATTTAACACCCTTGCTAAGCATAAATAGTTCAAATGTAAAAAGCAGTCAAGTTTACAACCTATTATTAAAGAATTCCAAGCCAGACAGATACAAATCAGTGAGGTTTTACTTTAATAATCTTTAAGTGTAGATTAGGGATACTGAGAAAGGGACTTCCCTGGTGGTGCAGTGGTGAAGACTCCATGCTCCCAATGCAGGGGGCCCAGGTTCCATCCCTGCTTAAGGAACTACATCCCACATGCATGCCTCAACTAAGGAGCCCTCCTGCCACAACTAAGACCCAGCACAACCAAATAAATACATACATATTAAAAAAAAAAAAAGGGGGATATTGAGATATACATACCTTTTTCTCTGATTTTAGTCTCTGACTGTGTATTTTTCACTTTGTCTAAAAGCAAAACCAAATATAACGTTGGTCACACTAGGAAATTAAAACACAGGACACATTATCAAATCAAACTCATTTCTATTACCTTTCATTTTCTGTGGCAATTCATTTGTTTCAATTTCCTCTGAATCGCTGCTTTCAGTGTACTGTACCGCAGTTTTTCTCCTAAAATTAAGTATACACAAATTTTTTATCTATCCAAAACAAAACGGGATATAAAAACTTATGTTTAATAAATGTAATACCAATGTTTTTTATCTTGCCCCGGTTTATTTTTTGAAAAAATATCAGGGGAAAAAATTTTTTATTTGACAAATGAAAGTCAAATTTGCTGAAAGCATTTTGCTTTCGTAGCCAAAAGCATTCACTATACAAAATGCAGTATCACTATTATTAAAATAAATTTGAGAAAGTAAACCATTCTAAGATAGTAATCCCTTCAACACTTTGTTCAGTATTTGGTAATTCAATTCAAACACTTGTATTAAAACTAGAACAAAAAAGAAGTGACTCTGATTATCAAAGATAACCCTCCAATATAATGAAATAGGCAGCTAAGAGGCAAAAATATAATTCTTTCACAATGAAAATTTTTATAAATTCTGTGTAGAAACAGTACAATATGGTGGTTAAGTGCCTACGAACGATGGACCCTGGAGAGAGACTGCTTAGATTCAAATGTCCATTCCACCATTTATTTGCTATGTGACTTTAGGCAAGTCACCTAATATTCTTCTAAGCTTCAGTTTCCTCACTTGGAAAACAGGAATAAAGATACAATCCACTTTGTAGGATAAAATGTGTTACCACATGCAAAGCCTCTAAAATAGTGCCTGTTGCACAGTAAGTATATATGTATTAGTTTTAGTATGTGTGTTGGTGGTTGTTTTTCCCATATCATCATTATTTCCACACCCTTTAATCTGATCTGGGCTACCTAACAGTGCCCCGTTACCAACACTCATGGTCAGTTCAGAGTTATAAGATTTGATATCTAGATGAGAGGGAAACTGATGAGTCCTGGTTTTGTGCTCAGTTCAGACAGGTACTAAAGATAGAGAACAATTAACAAAGCCCCAGTTTTGAAACCTCTATTGGTGGAATAGCTAAGAGGGACTCAGATTTGAGGTCATGCCTGCAGATATTGATGGTGGACAATAAAACACAAAAGCCAAGTATTTAGATCTACCTCAGAGAGTAAATAAAATTTATAAAGTTAACAGATTCAAATGGAGAGCAGAGGGGCATTATGTGTTATTCAAAGTCTCCCTCCAGTCTACATTAATATAATACTCTCCATAAATAACTTTATCATGTCTTATTTCCACTAAAGGTAAAGTGAGAAAGAACTCAGATGAGCAAAGAATGCTTTTGTCAAACCATCCGATAAATAGACATCAGTTCTCAACTCCTCAAATTCATAAAGAAAATTCTTCTAAAGTCTTAACAAAAACAAAAAACCCAAGAGCCAGATCTCATTTCCTATGTGAAATAGGAAAATAGTAGAAAGATAAGTGATTATTAAAAATTACCAGTTCACCTCTTTTATATATTAATATTATTTTTTTTCACCTGTAAAATAAGAACAGTCTACCTGCCTAAGTCACAGTGACTTTAGCAGTTTCAAATTAAAGAAATGTATTTGAAAGAACTCTGCAACTGAGATAATGGTCATAGCTCTCTCCCACATGTAAGAAAACGGAGAAGGAGTTTAAACATATTACATAAAATTAAACCATAATAGAGTTTACCTTTTGGGGCGGGAGCTAGAGAATTCTGACTTGGGATATTTATTCTTTCCCTTGACATCTGAAATACTGGGTTCTCCACTACATCTAGATCCTTCCATTTCAAAAAAAAGGACAAATATACAGAGTATTAGTAAATTGTCTTAGACTAGCAGTATCCTTAAAACCTTGGTTTTCCAACTCAGTAGCTCAACTCTTAATATCTTCATTCCTATTCTTTCAATCAGCCAGCTGTACTCTCTACAATTTCCTAATCTAGTATTTTCTCACTGAAAAGTACCTTCAATTTTTTTGTGCCCAGTCTTTCCCCTGTAGTCATCTAGCCAATTCGTACACTGGCTGAATTTCCTGCTATACCAAGGCAGCTAAGAGCTGCTGGAAAAAAAAATGAACAATAAACAGGTGGTATTAGGGTTAGGGTCACCTTGTATCAGTTAGCAACTCTTTTACCTATCACACATCCTCCCTACCCACTCACCTGGATGATCTATACTACACTGGATCCTCTGCTAGATTTTAAACTCCTTTTACTCCCAGATGACCTACTTCACTTTACAAAGAAAATCAGATGTCATCTTCTATAAATTATCAATTTTCCTACCTTTTTATTCTCTCAATTATCTATATTTTTCCTCAACCTTACTTCCTTTCCTTCTAATGCTGACTCATGTACCTATTTTCTTGATCTCATTTCCTCCCACAGGCCACCAAATTATTCTCTCCATTGTATACAAAATCTTTTCCTATCCATGGATTTCCTTCTTAAACGACGCCCCCCAAAAGCCCTCAATTCTGCCTCTCTCTCCAACTATTTTTCTCCTATCTGAAACACAGCAAAATTCATAACAGCACATAGTTGTTAACAATTCTTTATCTACTAGTCTTATTTTAAAATATTTTCAGTCTTGCTCTGTTCTAAGCAATCTTAAGAAATTAATTTTATGAAAGTCACCGACTGCTAAATCCAGCCACATAACTGTTAAATCCATAGATCCCTTTTCATTTCTCCTCTGCTAATTTGGCTCTAACCTATCTTTCTATTTTTATCTGCTGTTTATTCATGCATATTCATGCATATTCTGCTGTTATTCATTTACATTATAAATACCATAAACTACTCTGAGGTCCCAGAGCAATATACTCTGTGTTTTGTCTTGACTTTAACCGCCCTTTCATGGGTTTTTTTTCAACCAAAAATGCTTTTCCTCCTCTAATGTGCTACCAAGCCAATTCCATCATCGCATCGCTTCCTTGATGAAATTTTTCCTACCAGTCCTCATGAGATTCTTTAGAAAAAGAGATCTGAAATTTTTGTATAGTACTAAGCCAGAGCTGGAATTACATCATTAAATTGGAAAAATCTAAATCAAACATGGGGTCATGTTCAAAATTAAAGTTTACCTTTGATTAGTCCATCTGCCTTTTCACTGGTATTGTTCCCTCCAAGTTTCATAGATTCATCGTAAACATTACATTCCTGGATGAAAAGGCATATTTCTTACATAGTACTGCTGTCAGTTTTAAGTAAACTTAAAAATGCATACTATTTTATATTGCTTTACTTTACATAATAAAGACTACTTAAATTGCTACCCTATTCTGGAGCAATGGAAGGAGGTGCATTAAGAGGAAAAATGTACAAATTGATGAAAAATTTTTTCACAGGTATCTCAAAAAAGAAAACTAGTCTGTCTTAACCTTTTCAAAAGGAATACAAAAAAGCAAACCTCAATTATAAATGGCATATTAGTTACTGTGAGAAACATTCACAAAATGGGATTTAGTTTAGAATTAAAAGGAATTCTAAGACTACAAACTTTCAAACCAGAGTCCCTAATAGATCTTAAATGAGGCTGCCATTGACATCCTTTTTTTCTGGAATTCCCAGAATGGGTAGATGAAATAGTCAGGTTTCAGAATGCCTCCTCCCTTACTCTATCAGGGATTTTCCCTGCCAACTCTGACTTTGTCCTTTTCCCTTCATGTGTTCTCCTTTGTTTCAAAGTGCAACTATGTGTACATGAGCACAAGAACTTCTATAAAAGTAAAATTTTATACTTCTCTGTGAAATATTTTCAACTGAGTCTAGTAGGGCAGGGTTCCTCCAATCTTACTTTTAATTCTCGACTTGATTCTGTAGGTAGGAATGACAAATAAAATTGGGTGTAATTAAATTAATTCTTCCAGTGTAAAAAGAAAGGTAGGGGCTTCCCTGACGGTCCAGTGGTTAAGAATCTGCCTGCCAATGCAGGGGACATGGGTTCAAGCCCTGGTCCAGGAAGATCCTACATGCCGGGGAGCAACTAAGCCCATGCGCCACAGCTTCTGAAGCCTGCGCGCCTAGAGCCCGTGCTCCACAACAAGAGAAGCCACCGCGATAAGAAGCCCGCACGCCAAAAGGAAGAGTAGCCCCGCAGCAACTAGAGAAAGCCCGTGCGCAACAAAAACCCAAAGCAGCCAAAAATTAATAAATAAATAAATTTATAAAAAATAATAATAATAAAATAAAATAAAAAAATAAAAAGAAAGGTAGGTCATATTGTGAAAGGTAGGTCATATTTTGAATCAAAACCTCAGAGTGGTGTTCGGGATTGGTTAGCAGGAGTACAATGTAATTTTTGCCTAGAATTAGGGCCAATAAAGGATATTTTACTTTAGTTTTTAAAAAAATAGAAATTTAAACATCTTACAAAATCTCATTAGTGTTTATGTTTTACTAAAAATGTGGCTGAAAAGAAAATCCATCCTCTTCCAATGGTATGAGTCTAAATAAATTAAAAATCCAAGATGTACCATTTTTAGAGATATGTAACTAGAAGTTATTTAGATAATTAACTTTTTAAAGCATTAGCTTCAAGAAACTGATGCTAAAAATGCCTTTCATGGCTTCCCTGGTGGCTCAGTGGTTAAGAATCTGCCTGTGGGGCTTCCCTGGTGGCGCAGTGGTTAAGAATCTGCCTGCCAATGCAGGGGACACGGGTTCGAGCCCTGGTCTGGGAAGATCCCACATGCCGTGGAGCAACTAAGCCCGTGCGCCACAACTACTGAGCCTGCGCGTCTGGAGCCTGTGCTCCGCAACGGGAGAGGCCGCGATAGTGAGAGGCCTGCGCACTGCGATGAAGAGTGGCCCCCGCTCGCCGCAACTGGAGAAAGCCCTCGCACAGAAATGAAGACCCAACACAGCCAAAAATAAATAAATAAATAAATAAATTTATTTAAAAAAAAAAAGAATCTGCCTGCGAATGCAGGGGACATGGGTTCGAGCCCTGGTCCAGGAAGATCCCACATGCTGTGGAGCAACTAATCCCATGCACCACAACTACTGAGCCTGCACTCTAGAGCCCACGAGCCACAGCTACTGAAACCCGTGCACCTAGAACCCGTGCTCTGCAACAAGAGAAGCCACTGCAATGAGAAGACCATACACTGCAACGAAGAGTAAGCCCCTGCTCGGCGCAACTAAAGAAAGCCCGCACGCAGCAACGAAGACCCAATGCAGCCAAAAACAAATAAATAAATAAATAAATAAATTTATTAAAAAAAAAGGTCTGTCACTTAAAAAAAAAATGCCTTTCATCATTCTACCCAGTATTCAATAATCAGTACAATCATTTATATTATATTAAATAGTATGCAAAAAATAATTCAAAAGTTTATCTACAAACAAAGGATGTCCTTTACATTATTCATTTCATATTAAATGACTCTTAGTAACCCTTTTCTTCACAGAGTTCAAAGATATACATATAAAGTCCAACCTATCAAATCATACTATGCTCCAATCTCATGAAATTTAATAACATTTCACTCTGTAAGCTTGGAATATCCAAATCTATCTGAAATAATGAAATTTCTGTTGCAATAAATGCTTAGCTGGAAATCACATTTTCAGCCTCAATTTCAACTAATATAGCAAACTAAATATCCTAAAACCTTCCTACTACATAACATGTTAAATGCATGGCTGATCTTGGAGAAAAAGGGAAAGCCTTATTGAAAATAGATAATTTTTTAATTGGTAATTGACAATGAAGCTGTAAGTAGTCTTAGGTGCTATTCTTCAGTTTTAATAACTAAATGTAGAAAGAAAAGGACGGACGTGGAAAGCACTGGACTATTCAGGGTAGGGAACTGAATCTTAGACATTAACAACAGAGTTAAACTCCCACTAAAAGTACAAAGAAGGAAATGCAACTAAGCACACAAATTAATAAAATAGAATCTTAACAAACAGTTGCAGGAAAGTGATATGCAGCATCTTTGAAAAGTAAAAAATAAGAACAGTAAAGTCCAAAAAATAGATATTTTGCATACACCTTGCACCTAGTTATTTCCTACTTTAAGTTCTTTGGATTTTCAGCTGAGAATGAAGAATAACCGTTTCATTCTTATAACATTTATTTTCCCTACAAAACTAATTCATTATTAATTCTTAGAAACTGAATATACATGTATTATGTGTATATATGCTATATATAAAAATATACACAAATTAAGCATCAAGAATAGTCACCCATTCTCTCATCATTAGGACATAATTATCACTATTAACATTTTGGCACATACAGTATGTGTGACTACACTTAGACGTATATAAATATGTATTTACAAAATGAAGACTCAAACTCTATACACAGAGGCATATCTGGCCTTTTACTAAAAAAGATCATGAAAGTATTCTTCAAAAATAGTACTTTGTAGTTGCACAATATTAAATTTTACGGTTGTATCATAATTTAACTGTTAACTTATTGACAGGTATTTCTTTTCTGCCTTTAAAATAATGCTGGGGAAATAAACTTGTATTTTTCTCTTTGGAAAAAATGCATTTCTGATTAACTTCTTTAGATAGTTTCTTTGAAATGGCATTGTTGAATCAAAGATTATAAACACTTTTAAGGCTTTTGATACACATTACCAAATCGCCTTCAAGAATGTAGCATAAACTTTCACTCTTATCAGCAACACACGAGAAAGGCCATTCATCGTATCTCTAAAAACTGGATATTATCAATTTTTTGACAATAATTTTTTTAATGACAAAATTGAAAGGTTTTACAATAAACCAGAGACTTTAGAAAAAACACACTAATACTTTACCTTCTTCAGCTGATTTTTCTTAATTCTTTCAATAGGAAGAGATTTGCCATCATGGAAGTTGGTAAGAATCACTGCAATGGCTGTCAGAGTTTTGCCCTTTAAAATGTTTTACAAAGAAAAATGGTCAGATTCTGAAACCCAGTTGACCAGACAACATTCTGAAACTAATTTTTAAATCAAGTAAGAAAATATCAAACAGCATTCAGGGCCACAGAAGTATGCTAATTATTATACTAAATAATATACATATTAATGAAGTTATTTCATTCATTAAGTTAGTAAATGCTTTACCATGCCATATTATTAGGAGTTATTAAATAATTTACTGTGTAAAATCCTGTAAGCATCTTTGAAAAATGTCATTTTATTTTTTTAATCCTTTTTTAATTGAGGTATAATTTTCATACAACAAAATTCACAGACTTAAAGTGTATGGTATGATAGGTTTGACAACTGTATACACTGGTGTAACCACCACACAATTAAGATACAGAAAAATTTTATCACCAAGAAGTTGCCCTGTATTCCTCTGCAGTCCATCTCCCCACCTCTGTACCAGACAACGGCTGATTTGTCTCTATCACTATATATTAATTTCGCCTGCCTTTGAACTTGATATAAATGGAATTACTCAATGTACTCTTCTTTGTTTAGTTTCTTCTGCTCAATACAATTTTAGGCCCAGTCCTGATTCAGAGCATGTGGTGACCTGAGCTGGTGTAAGCTGTTCCTTAAGAAGAATGGAGTAATATAAAGAAATGCTTACTAGCAATTCATTGTTTTTTTATTGCTGAGTAATATTCCATCATATATGCATACATGGCACACTTATTTGTGCACTCACCTGTTGGTGGACATTTAGATTGTTTCCAGTTTTTGACTACTATGAATTAAGCTGGAGCAGCTAGCAGTACAAGTGTATAAGTTTTCCATAAACGTATGTTTTTAAGGAAATGTCACTTTATTGAATGACTGCCATTTAAATGTCACATTTAACCCTGAACTAATAACTTTATCACAAAACTACAACTACTTGCTTGCCATGTAATTCAGAGCTAACTTAAAATGATTAGTAATCCCAGTATGGACATAAGATAATTACTTTATTAAATTTCATTTAAAGATATTTCCAAGACTTAAAGACTATATACCTTACCAATAAAGCATACAGGACAAGATATTTCTTGTGCATTTTTTAAAAACAGAAACATGAAAATTTTCATTATTTTCCATAGCTGAATTTATAATTACCAACATAGAAATAAACCTCTTTCAAGTTGAAAGCATTGTGAAGCAGCAGTTTTCAAAGTGTGGTCCACAGGTCCTAGGAGCTCCCCAGGACCCTTTCAGCAGTATGTGCAGTCAAAACTGTTTTAATAATTCTACTAAGACCTTACTTGTGTTGATATCTGTAGTAATTCCACAAAAAGCAACGGTGGGTAAAACTGCTGCTGCCTTAGCATGACACAAAGCAGTTGGCACTACATTATATTAGTGGTCACTGTATTTTTAACCGCCACATCCAGTTAAGAAAAAAAAAAAAAAAAAAGACAAACCAAAGAAACAGTTTCACTTTAAGAATGCTCTTTAAGAATGTTCTTGAGGGACTTCCCTGGTGGCGCAGTGGATAAGACTCCGCACTCCCAATGCTAGGGGCTGGCTTCAATTCCTGGTCAGGGAACTAGATCGCACATGCATGCCGCAACTAAGAGTTCACATGCCACAATCAAGGAGTCTGCCTGCTGCAACTAAGGAGCCCACGTGCTGCAACTAAGGAGCCGGCGCTTCGCAACTAAGAAGCCCGCAAAAAGAATGTTCTTGATAAAGCAGTACACATTCATTTTACCAAATCTCACCTCTTAAGTACACACGTTTTAAATATTCTGTGTAACAAGATGGGAAGTACACAAAATACTTCTTTTGCATATCAAAATATGAAGGTTATCTAGAGAAAAATCACTTGTGAGACTGAATTACAAGCTGAACTAGCTACCATGCATCGTCACTTTCAAGTACCACCATTTAACTTGAAAGAATGACTGATAACTAGTTATTCATGACTGAGTGGCACACATTTTCTTGAAAAAAATGAATAAAATGAGCCTATCAACTCCAAAGGAAACAACTGACAGTGTTTGTTGTTAATGATAAAATTTGAGCTTTCAAGCAAAAATTATGTTAGAAAACTTGTATCCAACACTATGAGTAGAAAAGCTTCCCAAATATAAATGCCTTTCTAATAAGATCAGCAGTAGTATCAATGAATGTAAATTTTTTTACATTGTATAATGAAATGCATCAACATTTGGCAGATCTGTGTAACTCAGTGAACCAATATATTCCAAATGAGCAATACCTAATGTTACAAAATCATGCATGGGTAAAATATCCATTCAACGTGCAAGCTATACCAATGGATTTTAATGGAACAAAGTATAAAAAGTTCATTGATATGATTTTTTAAGTTCCACATTATAGGAACTTTCCTGGCAGTCCAGGGGTTACGACTCTGTGTTCCCAATGCAGGGAGCACTGGTTTGATCCCCAGTCAGGGAGCTAAGATCCCTCATGGTGCAGCCAAAAAAAAAAAAGTTCCACATTATAATTATTAACCTTTAATAAACTAATATTTGCTTAATTTTCTTGTAGCAAAGAAAATCTAGTTATCTAAAAAGGGTTTTAAAATACTCCCTTTCAAATACATATCTGCGTGAGGACTAATTTTCTTTGTATTCTTCAACAAAAACAACGTATCACACAGAATGAATGAAAGAACAGATATGAGAATTCAGCTGTCAATTATTAGGCCAGACATTAAAGAGACTTGGAAAAATGTAAAACAGTGCCAGTCTTCTCATCAAAATTGCTTTTGTCTTGGAGTTCTTTTCATTGACAAATACGCTATTTCTGTTAACACATTATGAGTTTTTTAACTGTTATTTTAAAAATAATAAAAAATTTTAGTATCTAGTACCATAAATATTAATAGATATAGTAATAGAGATAACCCACAAAGACAAACACTCTTTGGGATGCTCAATAATTTTTAAGAACATAAAGGGTTGCTGAGACCAAAAAGTATAAAAACTGCTGGTGTAAGGAATCATATATTTTCTTTAAGAAAACCCATGAAAGCTACCCTGAATTTCAAAAGAAAATTGAAAAACACATGTTTATATCATTACTGCCAATTATTTTAATTGTACCTTAGGCAAACAAGCCAAAAGAAAAGAAAAGAAAAAAAAAAACCTCAGCATTATTTTAAGTGAAAACCACAGGAAAAATTATGTTCTACACTCACAGTGATATCTAGTCCCAAACTGGCACCAACATATTCCCATCTCTATCTACTTCAAAATTACTTCATATAAAATCTTAGTTACAAAATAAAATGTTATTAACTCAAGGAAAAATATAATTACCAAACCCATATCATCAGCTAAAATTCCTCCATGAACATTTTCTGGTCGGTCCTTTTCAGAAAAATTTGTTATTGTGTTATAGTATAAGTCACTTCGCTGTTCCCAGAATGGTGGAAGTTCTTTACTGTTTTCCCGTGAAACCATCCAAGCTAGAGCTTGTTTTTGATGTGGAAGCAATGGTGTTTCAATAGCCTATAAATAAAAGAAATATCATAAACAGAAATACAATAAGCCCTTTCTTTTACCCCATGCAAAATCTGGAAAAGTTGACCTTGTGATGAAAGATGTATAGATTAATACCGTATTTTAAAATTCCAAATAGTTTAAATAGAAAATACTGGCTCAGTACCTCAGCTGGTTCCATCTCCTGAGTTTTATCATCTTCCTTTAAATCTTCAAACAATTTGTCAAACTCTGTCTTAAGCTACAACAAATAGCAACAAGAAACATTATGAAACAAAGCAATTAAAATAATAATTGCACTTAATTCAGAGATTTCAGGTCATTTAATTAACTAAGAGTCGAATACCAAAAGGTACATAAAATAAATTAATTCTTTGAGATACTACACTGCTCAATAATGGCAGAATAAATAGATCCTTTAGGTAACTGTTACAGTCTAAAGAATACAGGATAGAGTTTTAAGTCCTGGGTTTCAGTCACAGCTCTGTCACAAAAAAATCTTTAAATAACTTTGGGCAAGACACTTAACCTATATGGCCCTGTATCTTATTACTGCAAAACAAATGGGATGAACTAGATTTAGAGTGTCTCTAAGGTTCCTTCTGCCATTGAAATTCTGTGATTCTATTAGCTGTATTGAAACCATTTTGACAGATCCTACCAAGTATATTTGACTTTTTCAAGTAAATGACATTTCATTGATTATTACTGCAATCAGAAATTTGCTATGTGTTACAAAATATTAGGATAATTTCAATCTTATGCTAATCTTTAGTTGGTTCTTTAAATTGATCTAGTCCAATCGTACAGTAACATATATATAATTACTTTTGTAAATTAGCAAATAAATACATATCAACAGCCCAGAAGAAATCAGGCCAAATCTAAAAAGTGAGGAGAGGTAATCTGGGGTTTACCCACCAGACACAAGCTCAAGAGCTTCCCTGGTGGCGCAGTTGTTAAGAATCTGCCTGCCAATGCAGGGGACATGGGTTCAAGCCCTGGTCCGGGAGGATACCACACGCCGTGGAGCAGCTGCGCCTTTGTGCCACAGATACTGAGACTGTGCTCTAGAGCCCGCGAACCACGACTACCGAGCCTGCGTGCCTGGAGCCCGTGCTCCACAACAAAGGGAAGCCACTGCAATGAGAAGCCTGCGCACCGCATAGAAGACTAGCCCCCGCTTGCCTCAACTAGAGCAAGCCTGCGCGCAACAACGAAGACCCAACGCAGCCAAAAATAAAATTAATTAAAAAAAAAAAAAAAGAATGACAGACACAGGCTCAAGCCCTTCTAGCAATGAGCAGAGAAAATACAGTAACTACAATTAGAATATAAAAAGG
The DNA here is from genome assembly GCF_965194825.1 of Balaenoptera physalus. Taxonomy (NCBI): domain Eukaryota; kingdom Metazoa; phylum Chordata; class Mammalia; order Artiodactyla; family Balaenopteridae; genus Balaenoptera; species Balaenoptera physalus. The sequence goes on from NC_138891.1 coordinate 31,078,433, forward strand.
CTAACACTGATGAGTAGAGACAAAAAAAATTTTGATGTAATTGGTAAGATTGATCTGCATTAATTTACTTTATACCCTTTTTTCCCCAAACTAACCCAGCATAACAGTATCCTGGATCACAAAGCAGACAAAGTAAGAAATAGACTAAGGCCAGAGATTCGGAACTAGTTTTATTTTTTTAAATTTATTTATTTATTTATTTTTGGCTGTGTTGGGTCTTCGTTTCTGTGCGAGGGCTTTCTCTAGTTGCGGCAAGCGGGGGCCACTTTTCATCGCGGCCTCTCTTGTTGCGCAGCACAGGCTCCAGACGCGCAGGCTCAGTAGTTGTGGCTCACGGGCCTAGTTGCTCCGTGGCATGTGGGATCTTCCCAGACCAGGGCTCGAACCCGTGTCCCCTGCATTGGCAGGCAGATTCTCAACCACTGCGCCACCAGGGAAGCCCCCGGAACTAGTTTTTTTAGCACTGCATTTGCAACCTTCCTGAAAGGAGTAAGTTTCAAGCTTCAACTTTTTAAAAATTATGGCTATTTTAAAAATTTCAAATAATACAAAAACATCAAAACAGAGTAAAACATCACAGGTGTATACAGCAAGGTGTGTGTTTCAAGGTATATATGAATGCATGTATGTGGATATATTCCTTATCACTGCTTTCTTTCTACATAAATATTTGCAATATATTTTATTTATTCTACATGTTCCATAACAATATAAACATCACTAATACTAGCAGATGCATATTTATCTTATATTTTTAAACATCAACCTTCAGCATTTAAAGTTCACTATTCACTTTTAGTTATGAAATAAGAGAAGTGCACCTGTTCAGTTGTCATCTGTACTGCAGCATGAACTGGCATACTATAGCTTGGTCCCGCTCTTCCAGAGCCCCAACCACTTTCCAAACTGAATCCTAAAGCTATAATTTACAAAATGAAAAGAATAAAATCACCAAATGAAATAAATTATCTTTTAGTAAATAGCTTTTAAAGCTTGTCTAATAAGCTGAATTAAAAATTCCCTTAATATGTGTTTTAAAAATTTTAAAACTAAATCTGCTAGGTTATTCAAAAAATACATTAAAAGAATTCCACATTATTTAAACAAACTTTTAAAAAGCATTCTTTTTCATTCTCTATTGGGAGATTCTTTTTGTCTGTAACTTATTAAAGAGAATGTTTAAAATCAGGGATTTCCAGATATTATCACTGGGGGAAGTTAGGGGAGGGACCTCCTTGTACATTTTTCTGTGTATGTGTGCAACCTCCTATGAATCTATAGTTATTTCAAAATAAAGAGAAAAAAAATTCAAGGATTTCCTTAAAAAGATTACTAAAAAAAGAACTTGGAGCCTTCAGCAACAATTAATTTAGCCACCCAAACTCAAGGTATTACTTAAGAGAATAAATGTTTTACAATTCCAGCATCTTAACAATATCAGAATAATAGTAGGTTAAACCCTGAACTTACTTTTTGGTGCAGGACCCAATTTAAATCCATGTTTCTTCAACTGATCTAAAACTGCTTTTCTATTTTCTTCTTTTCCCCAAAAAGTCATATGCAAAGGCATGGTAAAAGCATTGTTTGCACCAAAAGGAACTACCCTATTATAATTAAGAAGGAAAAACAAATGAGAAATTAGAAGTGTTATTTTTTTACATTTAAGTTTCATTAAAAATCTTGTTAAATAACTGCCACATTCAAATTCTGCATGCAAGTAAAATAGAAAGGAACTAACTGAGCAGACCAGAAAGAAAAAGGACACGGACTAGCACCAACAATAATGAGAAGAAAAGGCAGTTTTTAGGACCAGAATTCCAGAAGAAACTCAGGTGAGATAAAAGTGTTTAAATACATAGTTAGCCTATTACGAAGATCGTAAGATAAGTAAAATAGCAAGTTTAATTCAGAAGGCAGAGCTTCCACTAACAGAACCACTGAGTGTAGCAACCCATTCTGGGAGAATGGGGAAGGATTTCCAAGAACTATTTCTGATCCAGGATTCACTGAAAGTTTACTCTCAATATCTGAAAAACTTGACGAACTGAGAAAGGAGAAAACAAGTAAATAAGTGAGAAGACACTGCTAAGTATTTATCTTCCAAACTCACCTTTTAATATCCTGAACAACCTATACTAAAATTGAGGTCACAGACACAAACGCATAAAAGAGAAAATGTAACCAAAGAGACTGGGAGTTTTAAAAAAGGAACAGGTAGTAGAACTAAGAAGGTATATGCCTAGATAATGCAACAGCTGCTACTTATCTCCAGTCAAATGATGTCATGTGGAAATGAGTATCCTGCATTACCAGATCTTCCATTTATCAAGAGAAATATTTATAAATAATTTTTTAAAATTAGGGAAAAATTAATATGCATAAAATGTAGAATGTCCAGATATTCGAATATCGGAAATAACTGAAAAAAAAATTAAACTCTGTGTAGGCAAGACCAAACTCATCTACATCTGATCACATTCTATCAGCTTACAACCTGATTTAAACAAACACTTCCAAATTTGTCAAATCAATGCACTAAAAGGCTTTTTAAAAAGGCTTTTTTCTTAAAAGATGGTGTGGACTTTCTAATATTTGAACCAAAGTCTATTTTTCTCCATGGTAATAGTTTACCAGGAAAGTGAGGGAATAGCTATTTGATGGCTAGGGTAGTGCAGGCAGATGAAAGAAGAATTAAAACATTTACTGAATGCATACTAAAGGTATAGCGACAAAAGTTGTCAGGGCAACTTTACATACCCTTACATTCAAAGATCACTACAACTCACAATTATTAAAACTGAACTCCAAAAGTGCATTACCCTTCAACTTGAGCCAATTTGTTGTCCATGATATAGGCCAAGGCAGCTGCAAGATCTTTCTTTATATGGCCGACCTGATTTCCATTCACATTGTTTACTTTAATTGCATTCTTATCATAAGGGTTATCGGGCTCTCGTTGTAATGCAACCATTTCATTATTATTAACCTAATAAAAATAATAAACAGATATTATTATAAATAATAAACATATAATGATACCTTTCTTCATACTTTATCTGGGATTTCCATTCATTTTTTAATGCTTACTGAATAACACCACATATAAGAAATGCACATTTTCTTGGACTCATATTTCTATAGACATATTAAAGAACATATTTTATAATAATTCTTTTACAATATTTTCCTAATTTACATTCATTGGAAGTTAACAAATCCTTGATATATAAAAGATACAATCAAAACTAACAGATACACATTATCTAAAATTATTCAACATTATAACTTCGAAAACAGGTAATCTCCTGAGTGCTTACTATGTGCCACACATTGTTCTAAGTACATTACATAGACTGACTTTTAAAACTGTCACAACCCTTTTGGTAGGTGTTATCATTATCTCCATTTTACAGATGAAGACACTAAAGCACAGAAAAGTTAAGTAACTTGCCCAAGGTCATAAAGTTAATAAGTAGCAGAGCTAGGATCTGAATCCAGGCAGGCCAGCTCCTAAGCCTAAATTCTCCAGAATCTCAAAGGGTTAAAAGGCATTATTTATAAGTCAGAATGGAACTGGAATAAGAAAATACATCCAGCCTTCAACTCATGCCATTATCTGATTCCACTTAATTAAAAATTGCCTGAGGATGACATAATTGAAAATGGAAGAGAAAGGACTTCCAAAAATTCTCTTCCATAAAAGCAATGAAAAAACTGGCAAAAGCTGTTTGAATCAACTTTTTCAGAACTCTGGAAACTAACCAAAGGGTTGTAGAAACCTGGGGAGACTTAATTCAATAAAACAGCTGAATATCAGTGCCCTAGTCTCATCTCCAGCTCTCAGTTACACGATAGCATTTAAAAATAACAACCTGCTGCACTTCTTAGTACAGCCTAGCAGTTACCAGAGTGAGCACACTGGAGCAGAATCTTTCAAAGATTTATTCCTATAGAATTGTCAATATTTGACCTGTATGGTGGTTCCCTAGAAGACCCCCACTTTCAAAGCTGTTTCTATTTGACCTCTGAGCTTACTCAGTACCTAAAACGTTCTCCCTTCGGTGGGTGTTTGTCAAAAACAATTTTACAGGCAGTGGGTAACAGCTAGGGCAAACAAAACAATAACCAAAGGGCTTAAAAGGAAAAAGCGGAGAATAAGATGTTCAAAGCTCCAATATATTCCTGGAGATCTAGAAGGCCAAATGCAAGCACAGGGCTGTATGCACGCCCAGGGCTGTGAATATGTTCAGGAAAGACCTGAGAAGGTCCTAAGCTCTCACCTCTGGCTAAACTTGAAGCTCTGAACAGGCAGGAAATAAAGGCTAAGGCAGAGCTGTCAACTGCCAGGCTGAGTGTTGAAAGAGTGCCCCAAATGCACACAGATCCTCTCAGTAAAGACTGGGAAATTTACTGGTTCTAGTTCAATCACTAGCTGACCACTAAGGTAACCAAATACAGATATCAGTGGCCAGACACAACAAAGACTTTCACAGGGTTAATTTAGCAAAAGTTACTAAACAAACAACAATAACCAAAATCAGCAACAACCAATCCAGGGGAGAAGGAAGACTCTGATTTCTAGAGCTGCCAAATTATTTTTTTTTACTTCACATTCATCATCACATATAGTATTTTTTAGTTGAAGTATAGTTGATTTATACTACTGTGTTAGTTTCAGGTGTACAGCACAGTGATTCAGTTATACATGTATATAAATACATACACATATACACATATAATTTATAGATTATATAAAATCTATTCTTTTTCAGATTCTTTTCACTTATAGGTTATTACAAAATATTGCGTATAGTTTCCTGTTCTATACAGTAGGTCCTTCTTGGTTATCCATCCCCCCGTTTCCCCTTTGGTAACCGTAAGTTTGTTTTCTATGTCTGTGGATCTATTTCTGTTTTGTAAATAAGTTCATTTGTATCATTTTTTTTAGGTTCCACATATAAGTGATATCATACGATATTTGTCTTTCTCTGTCTGGCTTACTTCACTTAGTATGATAATCTTTAGGTCCATCCATGTTGCAAAGGGCATTATCTCATTCTTTTCTATGGCTGAGTAATATTCCATTGTATAGATTACCACATCTTCTTTATCCATCCATCTGTTGATGGACACTTAGGTTGCTTCCATGTCTTGGCTATTGTAAATAGTGCTGCAGTAAACATTGGTGTGCACAGATCTTTTCGAATTACAGTTTTCTCTGGATATATGCCCAGGAGTGGGACTGCAGGATCATATGATTTAGAGTTGCTATATTATTTAAAACGTCTACTTTTCAACAACAAGAGAGACATGAAAAGAAACGAGAAAGTACAGCTCACACAAAGGAATAAAGCTATCAATCATCTACCCATAAGGAAGCACAAATGCTTGACCTACTAGAAAAAAACTTAAGTTTTAATTTTAAATATGTTCAAAGATCTAAAGCAAACCATGTCTGCAGAACTAAAGGAAAGCATGAGAACTATGTCTCGCCAAATAGAAATTCTGGAGTCAAAATTTACATAGTTAACTAAAGTCTAAGATTCACTAGAGAGGCTCAAACAGCAGATATGAGCAGGTAGAAGAAAGAATCAATGAAGTTGATGACAGGTCAACTGAGACTATAACGTCTGAGGAACAGTTATAGTTTGAGGAACAGAAAGAAACAAGAATGAAGAAAGATGAACAGATCCTGTGGGATAACAGCAAGCATACCAACACACACGTGATGAGAGTCTCAGACGGAGAGGAGAAAAAGAGGTAGAGAGAATATTTGAAGAAATAATAGCCAAAAACTTCCTAAATTTGATGAAAAAACATTAATCTACATATTTAAGAAGCTCAACAAACTCCAAGTAAAAAATATTCACAGACATTCAAACCCAGACACATCAAAATCAAACTGTGGAAAGAACACTGAAAGCAACTGAGAGAAACAACTCATTACATGCAGGGGATCCTCAATAAGATTAACATCTGATTTTTCACCAGAAACCATGGAGACCAGAATACAGTGGGACAACTTCTCAAAGTGCTAAAAGAAAAAAATTCAACCAAGAATTCTGTAACTGGCAAAACTATCCTTCAAAAATAAAGAAGAAATTAAGAAATTCCCAGATAAACAAAAACTGACAGAATCCATCACTAGCTGACCTACTCTACAAGAAATATTAAAAGAAGACCTTCAGGCTGAAATCAAAGGCACTAGACAGTAACTTGAACCTACATGAAGAAATAAAAAGCACAGGTAAAGGTAATTACACAGGTAAATATAAAAGACAATATGAAATTTTTTGGTTGTAACTTTTCCCTCCTATCTGATTTAAAAGGACATAATCATTATAAACCTGTACTGATGAACATACAATGTATATAAAGAATTTGTACGATAACAGCATAAAGGAGTAGGAAGGAAGACAACGGAACTATCTCAAAGCAAGGTTTTTATAAACAATTGAAATTAAGTTGCCATAAATCCAAACTAGATTCTTATGAATTAAGATGTTAGTAATTCCCAAGGGCAACTACTAAGAAAACAACTCAAAATATATAATAAAGAAACAACCAGGGAACTACTATGGTACACTAGGAAATATTTAACGCAAAAGAAATCGGAAATGAAGGCCAGACCCAAGGGCCACATATTGTATGATTCCATTTACATGAAATGTCTAGAGTAAGTGAATCCATAGAAACAGAACATAAATTGATGGATGCCATGGGCTAAGGGGAGAGAGTAATATGGAGTGATTACTAATGGGTACAGGGTTTTGGGAATGATGAAAATGTTTTAGAATCAGACAGTGCAGATGGTTTTACAACCTTGTGAATATCTAAAAACCACTGAATTGTACACTTAAAAATGATAAAATTTATGGTACGTGAATTACCTAAATTTTTTTAACTGCCTGAAAAATACACAGGAAAGCTGCTTTAAACCTCTCCCAGCATCTGATTACTGACTCAAGAGACTACAGCCTGACCAACCAGATTATCAGACAAATATTCCTCTCTAATAATTCTAATATTTCTCTCTAATAATTCCTCTTTGAAGATATCCTGTGAGGCATAGCTCTGTTCTCTGCTAGACCATCTCCCCCATGCCAATGCTTATAGCATGATCTTCTTTAAACCAGATATGCAAATTCCAGAAAATATATAACAAAAAAAAGTAGGGCAAAATGTGGAGACTATAAAAACAAAGAAAACATGATCCAAGCACACGACAAAAAAGGATATATTAGTAAAACAAGATTAAGATGACAACAAAAAGACAGAAATAGGACTAATTATAACAATACTTTTAGAATAGAATGGAAAAGAAATAATCTACTTTATTATAAAATAAAGATTTTCATGGGTCAAGAAATAAAAAATGTAAACATAAGCAAATTGAAAACATTTTAAAAAAGTTAAAAATGAATAATGCCAATACCATATAACAAATCATAGGAGATACAGCCAACATCGTACTTTGAAGAACGTTTAAAAGATTAAAATCTTTTATTATTAACATTAAAATTAAGTGTTCGAATCAAGAATCCAAAAATAAAATAAAATAAAATGGACCTAAGGAAAATAGGATAACAGAATGTAAAAGAGAAATCAATGACCAAAGAAAGATGATAGATTGTTGTTCTGGGAGGAACCAAGATGGTGGAGTAGAAGGACGTGCTCTCACTCCCTCTTGTGAGAACACCAGAATCACAACTACCTGCTGGACAATCATCGAGAGGAAGACACTGGAACTCACCAAAAGACACCCCACATCCAAAGACAAAGGAGAAGCCACAAGGAGATGGTAGGAGGGGCACAATCACAGTAAAATCAAATCCCATAACTGCTGGGTGGGTGACTCACAGACTGGAGAACACTTATACCACAGAAGTCCACCCACTGGAATGAAGGTTCTGAGCCCCCCGTCAGGCTTCCCAAACAGGGGGTCCAGCAATGGGAGGAGGAATTCTTAGAGAATCAGACTTTGAAGCCTAGTGGGATTTGATAGCAGGACTTCGACAGGACTAGGCGAAACAGAGACTCCACTCTTGGAGGGAACACACAAAGTAGTGTGTGCATCGGGACCCAGGGGAAGGAGCAGTGACCCCAGGGGAGACTGAACCAGACCTACCTGCTAGTGTTGGAGGGTCTCCTGCAGAGGCGGGGGGTGGCTATGGCTCACCGTGGGGACAAGGACACTGGCAGCAGAAGTTCTGGGAAGTACTCCTTGGCGTGAGCCCTCCCAGAGTCTGTCATTAGCACCACCAAAGAGTCCAGGTAGGCTCCAGTGTTGGGTTGCCTCAGGCCAAACGACCAACAGGGAGGGAACCCAGCCCCACCCATCAACAGTCAAGTGGATTAAAGTTTTACTGAGCTCTGCCTACCAGAGCAACAGTCAGCTCTACCCACCACCAGTCCCTCCCATCAAGCCTCTTAGATAGCCTCATCCACCAGAGGGCAGACAGCAGAAGCAAGAAGAACTACAATCCTGCAGCCTGTGGCACAAAAACCACATTCACAGAAAGATGAAAAGGCAGAGGGCTATATACCAGATGAAGGAACAAGATAAAACCCCAGAAAAACAACTAAATGAAGTGGAGATAGGCAACTTTCCAGAAAAAGAATTCAGAATAATGAGAGTGAAGATGATCCAGGACCTCAGAAAAAGAATGGAGGCAAAGATTGAGAAGATGCAAGAAATGTTTAACAAAGACCTAGAAGAATGAAAGAACAAACAAACAGAGATGAACAATACAATAACTGAAATGAAAACTACACTAGAAGGAATCAATAGCAGAATAACTGAGGCAGAAGAACGGATAAGTGACCTGGAAGACAGAATGGTGGAATTCACTGCTGCGGAACAGACTAAAGAAAAAAGAATGGAAAGAAATGAAGACAGACTAAGAGACCTCTGGGACAACATTAAATGCAACAACATTCGCATTATAGGGGTCCCAGAAGGAGAAGAGAGAGAGAAAGGAGACCAGAGAAAATATGTGAAGAGATTATAGTCGAAAACTTCCCTAACATGGGACAGGAAATAACCACCCAAGTCCAGGAAGCGCAGCGAGTCCCATACAGGATAAACCCAAGGAGAAACACGCTGAGACACAGAGTAATCAAATTGGCAAAAATTAAAGACAAAGAAAAATTATTGAAAGCAGCAAGGGAAAAATGACAAATAACATACAAGGGAACTCCCATAAGGTTAACAGCTGATTTCTCAGCAGAAACTGTACAAGCCAGAAGGGAGTGGCATGATATACTTAAAGTGATGAAAGGGAAGAACCTACAACCAAGATTACTGTACCCGGCAAGGATCTCATTCAGATTCGATGGAGAAATCAAAAGCTTTACAGACAAGCAAAAGCTAAGAGAATTCAGCACCACCAAACCAGCTCTACAACAAATGCTAAAGGAACTTCTCTAGGCAGAAAACACAAGAGAAGAAAAGGACCTACAAAAACAAACCCAATTACCCTACAAAAACAAAAACAATTAAGAAAATGGTCATAGGAACATACATATCGATAATTACCTTAAATGTGAATGGATTAAATGCTCCAACCAAAAGACATTCAGGCTTGCTGAATGGATACAAAAACAAGACCCATATACATACTGTCTACAAGAGACCCACTTCAGACCTAGGGACACATACAGACTGAAAGTGAGAGGATGGAGATGGAAGAAGATATTCCACGCAAATGGAAATCAAAAGAAAGCTGGAGTAGCAATACTCATATCAAATAGACTTTAAAATAAAGAATGCTACAAGAGACAAGGAAGGACACTACATAATGATCAAGAAATCAATCCAAAAAGAAGATATAACAATTATAAATATATATGCACCCAACATAGGAGCACCTCAATACATAAGGCAACTGCTAACAGCTATAAAAGAGGAAATCGACAGTAACACAATAATAGTGGGGGACTTTAACACCTCACTTACACCAGCGGACAGATCATCCAAAATGAAAATAAATTAGGAAACAGAAGCTTTAAATGACACAATAGACCAGATAGATTTAATTGATATTTATAGGACATTCCATCCCAAAACACCAGATTACACTTTCTTCTCAAGTGCGCATGGAACGTTCTCCAGGATAGATCACATCTTGGGTCACAAATCAAGCCTCAGTAAATTTAAGAAAACTGAAATCATATCAAGCATCTTTTCTGACCACAAAACTATGAGATTAGAAATCAATTACAGGGAAAAAAACGTAAAAAACACAAACACATGGAAGCTAACTAATACGTTACTAAATAACCAAGAGATCACTGAAGAAATCAAAGAGGAAATCAAAAAATACCTAGAGACAAATGACAATGAAAACACGACGATCCAAAACCTAAGGTATGCAGCAAAAGCAGTTCTAAGAGGGAAGTTTACAGCTATATGAGCCTACCTCAAGAAAGAAAAAAAAAATCCCAAATATACAATCTAACCTTACACCTAAAGGAACTAGAGAAAGAAGAACAAACAAAACCCAAAGTTAGCAGAAGGAAAGAAATCATAAAGATCAGAGCAGAAATAAATGAAATAGAAACAAAGAAAACAATAGCAAAGATCAATAAAACTATAAGCTGGTTCTCTGAGAAGATAAACAAAATTGATAAACCATTAGCCAGACTCATCAAGAAAAAGAGGGAGGACTCAAATCAATAAAATTAGAAATGAAAAAGGAGAAGTTAAAACAGACACCGCAGAAATACAAAGCATCCTAAGAGACTACTACAAGCAACTCTATGCCAATAAATTGGACAACCTGGAAGAAATGGACAAATTCTCAGAAAGGTATAACCTTCGAAGACTGAACCAGGAAGAAATAGAAACTATGAACAGACCAATCACAAGTAATGAAATTGAAACTGTGATTAAAAATCTTCCAACAAACAAAAGTCCAGGACCAGATGGCTTCACAGGTGAATTCTATCAAACATTTAGAGAAGAGCTAACACCCATCCTTCTCAAACTCTTCCAAAAAATTGCAGAGGAAGCAACACTCCCAAACTCATTCTATGAGGCCACCATCACCCTGATACCAAAACCAGACAATGATACTACAAAAAAAGAAAATTACAGACCAATATAACTCATGAATATAGATGCAAAAAATCCTCAACAAAATACTAGCAAACAGAATCCAACAACACATTAAAAGGATCATACACCATGATCAAGTGGGATTTATCCCAGGGATGCAAGGATTCTTCAATATACGGAAATCAATCAATGTGATACACCATATTAACAAAGTGAAGGATAAAAACCATAGGATCATCTCAATAGATGCAGAAAAAGCTTTTGACAAAATTCAACACCCATTTATGATAAAAACTCTCCAGAAAGTGGGCATAGAGGGAACCTACCTCAACATAATAAAGGCCATATATGACAAACCCACAGCAAACATCATTCTCAATGGTGAAAAACTGAAAGCATTTCCTCTAAGATCAGGAACAAGACAAGGATGTCCACTCTCACCACTATTATTCAACATAGTTTTGGAAGTCCTAGGCACGGCAATCAGAGAAGAAAAAGAAATAAAAGGAATACAAATTGGATAAGAAGAAGTCACACTGTCTCTGTTTGCAGATGACATGTTACTATACATAGAGAATCCTAAAAATGCCACCAGAAAACTACTAGAGTTAATCAATGAATTTGTTAAAGTTGCAGGATACAAGATTAAGGCACAGAAATCTCTTGCATTCCTATACGCTAATGATGAAAAATCTGAAAGAGAAATTAAGGAAACACTCCCATTTACCAATGCAACAAAAAGAATAAAATACCTAGGTATAAACCTACCTAGGGAGAAAAAGACCTGTATGCAGACAACTATAAGACACTGATGAAAGAAATTAAAGATAATACCAACAGATGGAGAGATATACCATGTTCTTGGACTGGAAGAATCAACATTGTGAAAATGACTATACTACTGAAAGCAATCTACAGATTCAATGCAATCCCTATCAAATTACCAATGGCATTTTTTACGGAACTAGAACAAAAAATCTTAAAATTTGTATGGAGACACAAAAGACCCCGAATAGCCAAAGTAGTCTTGAGGGAAAAAACCAAGCTTGAGGAATCAGACTCCCTGACTTCAGACTATAATATAAAGCTACCGTAACCAAGACAATATGGTACTGGCACAAAAACAGAAACATAGATCAATGGAACAAGATAGAAAGCCCAGAGATAAACCCACGCACGTATGGTAAAGTAATCTATGACAAAGGAGGCAAGGATACACAATGGAGAAAAGACAGTCTCTTCAATAAGTGGTGCTGCGAAAACTGGACAGCTACATGTAAAAGAATGAAATTAGAACACTCCCTGACACCATACACAAAAATAAACTCAAAATGGGTTCTAGACGTAAATGTAAGACCGGACAGTATAAAACTCTTAGAGGAAAACATAGGAAGACCACTCTTTGACATAAATCACAACAAGATCTTTTTTGATCCACCTCCTAGAGTAGTAGAAATAAAAACAAAAATAAATAAATGGGACCTAATGAAACATAAAAGCTTTTGCAAAGCAAAGGAAAACCATAAACAAGACGAAAAGACAACCCTCAGAATGGGAGAAAATATTTGCAAAGGAATCAACGGACAAAGGATTAATCTCCAAAATATAAAAACAACTCATGCAGCTCAATATTAAAGAAACAAACAACCCAATCAAAAAATGGGCAGAAGACCTTTCTCCAAAGAAGACATACACATGTCCAAGAAGCACAGGAAAAGCTGCTCAATATCACTAATTATTAGAGAAATGCAAATCAAAACTTCAGTGAGGTATCACCTCACACCAGTTAGAATGGGCTTCATCAGAAAATCTACAAACAAATGCTGGAGAGGGTGTGGAGAAAAGGGAACCCTCTTGCACTGTTGGTGGAAATGTAAATTGATACAGCCACTATGGAGAACAGTATGGAGGTTCCTTAAAAAACTAAAAATAGAATTACCATATGATCCAGCAATCCCACTATAGGGCATATACCCAGAGAAAACTGTAATTCAAAAAGACACATGCACCCCAGTGTTCACTGCAGCACTATTTACAATAGCCAGGTCATGGAAGCAACCTAAATGCCCACTGACAGACGAATGAATAAAGAAGATGTGGTACATATATACAATGGAATATTACTCAGCCATAGAAAGGAACAAAACTGAGTTATTTTTTGAGACGTGGATGGATCTAGAGACAGTCATACAGAGTGAAGTAAGTCAGAATGAGAAAAACAAATATCGTATATTAACACATGTATGTCGAACCTAGAAAAATGGTACAGATGAACCGTTTTACAGGGCAGAAGTTGAGACACAGATGTAGAGAACAAACGTATGGACACCAAGGGGCGAAAGCTGCAGTGGGGTAGGGATGGTGGTGTGCTGAATTGGGCGATTGGGATTGACAAGTATACACTGATGTGTATAAAATTGATGACTAATAAGAAACTGCTATATAAAAAAAAAATTAAATTAAATTTAAAACTTTTTTAAAAAAAGAAAGATGATAATCATGAAAAATCCAAGAAAGATTACTTGAAAAGATGAAACAGATAAATCTCTATCAAGGCTAATCAATAAAAAATAAGAATAGACACAAATACATAACACAAACAATGAAAACAGGAATATAACCATAAACATAGTTAAAATATTTTTACGTGTATATGACTACTATGTAAACTCCGGGGCAATAAGTTTGAAAATATAAATGGATACTTTTCTTTGAAAATATGAATTGCCAAAATTGACTCAAGAAGTATCTGAATTATGCTGAGTTTGAATGAAGCTAGACTTAAAAAGTACATACTATATGATTCAATGTATATGAAGCTCTAGGGAATTCCCTGGCAGTCCAGTGCTTAGGACTCCGTGCTTCCACCACAGGGGGTATGGGTTCGATCCCTAGTCAGGGAACTAAGATCCCACATTTCTGCATGCCGCACGGCACAGCCAAAAAAAAAAAGTATATGAAACTCTAGAATAAGCTAAACTAATCTACAGTGATAGAAATCAGACTGGTGGTTCTTCAGGCAGAGGCAGGGATGAAGGACTGCAACAGAATACAAGAGAACTTTCAGAAGTGACGGAAATGATCTATATGCTGATGGCGTGGTGATTATCAGGTATATATCTTTGTTAAAACTCTTAGAATCATATACTTAAAATACTTGCATTTATAAATATATATATAAATCACATCTCAATAAAGAGGAAAAAAGTTGAAAATAGGGCTTCCCTGGTGGCGCAGTGGTTGAGAATCTGCCTGCCAATCCAGGGGACACGGGTTCGAGCCCTGGTCTGGGAGGATCCCACATGCCGTGGAGCAACTGGTCCCACGAGCCACAACTACTGAGCCTGCGCGTCTGGAGCCTGTGCTCCGCAACAAGAGAGGCCGCGCTAGTGAGAGGCCCGCGCACCGCAATGAAGAGTGGCCCCCACTTGCCACAACTAGAGAAAGCCCTCGCACAGAAACGAAGACCCAGCACAGCCAAAAATAAATAAATAAATAAATAAATAAATAAATAAAAACTCTGCTTGAGCAAAACCAAGCTACTTCTCTCTTAAAAAAAAAAAACAGTTGAAAATAATAAAAAGTATGCAAAGATAAATACCTCAATTTTTATTACAATATTTCTATCAGTTATGAACTCCAAAACATCCACCAACAAGAAAAAAGTACAATAAAGATCTGTAATGACATGAATAGATATTCCTAATATTTTACTTTCAAAAAGGTGATTACTATAATAGGCATTATATATATATATTTTTATTAATATATAATATGATTTAAAGTCACATGTATATTTTCTTAGAGTAAAGTGTGGAAGACATAACAACATAAGTTGTGATTCTGGATTCAGGTAGAGTTGATACTTTTTCTTTTAGCCATTTTAAAATAATAAATGTGTATTACTTATAAAATAAATAATATACATTTTGTAAAATAAAAAAATTAATGATTAGTTTTAATCAGCTCATCACATTTGTATTAGCTTCCCAGTGTCACAGAAATTATTCTAAGATCAACAAATAGTGATAGTTCTAAGATCAATAACAAGCATGATCTAATATTTCACAATGGTTTAAAATAATTTAAAAACAATGTTACGTTTTGAAAAAATTTCACAAATCCAAAATAGGAGAGTTCCGAAATGAATATGAGAGCTAGAGAACAGATGGATATATGAACTGAGAACTGACAGATTTCAGGAAAAAATTAGAAAAGAAAAACTATTTCAGAATTAAAGAATAAAGTAGAAAGAACACAAAAGTGAACAGATCTTGTAAAAAACATGGTAAGGGAAATAAATGATGAAAAACAGAAAAGTGAAAAAATATGATAAAAAGGATTTCAGAGGAAGTAATAGGCATTTACATATGGCATACGTATATGCAGAGGAGATGTAATACAGAGAGAGTAGAATGGAGTCCTTTGAAGAAAAACAAGCTCAGAAACAAAACAAACATTTAAAACCATAATTAAAGTTTTCTGAAAAAGAAGAAAACGAAGTTACAGAACAGTCAACACTAAGACATTGCCTAATGAAACTTTTGTACTTTCAAAATAAGGAAAAATATCCTTTAGTTATCCAAGCAAAATAATTCCAATTGATCTACATGGGAGAGAAATCATATTGGCAACAGAATTTTAACCAGCAACATTTTATACAACACCAAGATATTGTGGAGAGAAAATATGGGTCAAGGATTTTATATTCAACCAAACTGTCCTTGAAGCATGTAAGTACCACAAGTACAAGCATACAAAACTCAGGAAATATTGTTCCTTCCTAAGGAATCTCCTAGACAACACACTCCAACACATTTCAGACAACCATAAAATGATCTGAGAAGCTCTAATATTACAAAGAAAATATGAGAGAATAAAACACTAGACAATTCTTTCCCAAGGAATCTCCTGCAAAATATACTTCAGACAACCAAAAAATGATTTGAGAAGCTTCGCCATAAGAAAAATATGGGGGAATGGAAGAACTGGTAAATCCAACTTTCCATAGAACAATATATGCAGTTTCTGCAATAAATCAATGACATGAAACAAAGGGCAGGGAGGTGACTAACATAACAACCAAAGGTACTATTATTAACTTATTTTGATCCTGATTCAAAAAAATTAACGATAAAAAGGCATTTTTAAACAATTAAGAAAACTGATTATGTATTAGTTATTGGATGTAATAGCAAATTATTATTAATTTTGTTAAGTACAACGATGTAAGAAAATGCCTGAATTTTTTTAGAGATACACACTTAAATGTTGTAAAGTGATACAGTTGCAATATTTAATACCGAAGAAAAAGAGAAAAAGGGATGAAGCTAATGTGCAAAAAACTTGTTAACTACTGAATCTGGATCATGGGTATATGCAAGTTTACTGTATTATTCTACTTTTATGCATGTTTGAAATTTTTCATAATTAAAAAAATAAAACTAGAGATATATCATCCAGATAACACAGAGGCATACAAGACAACCATGACAAAGACAACTGCTTTCTCTATCTTTGTCTCTGTTCTCTCTCTCACACACACACACACAATGCAGAGAATAGAGATACAAAAAGATAAACACAGGAAGAAAAAAAAGTACCTAAAAATAGACAATTCCCTTATCTAGTATGAACTGATCTTCCTAAATTAAAAATATTAAAGTGTAGAAATGTGCTAAGGGACAGGAGAGGAGAAAGCAATGGACTGACTTGGAAATCATTTTGCAAATGTACCACATAGTATCTGTGCTTTTTGAGCAAATCATTTAACCTTCCTGAGCTTCAGTTCTACAAGGGGATAATAGATGTCCTATCTACCTCAGAGACACTGTAATGATCAAATGAGACCATACAGGAAACAATGCTTTGTATATTATAGCCATGATATAAAAGTAAAAGAATATTAATAATTAGGTATTCATCTCTTGCCCAGATATATTTCAATTACTTAAAGTAAATATTTACTGCACATATCACCTTCTAATCCTTATTTTCTAGGTTAATAACATATCATATCACATTAACTTAATATTTAATGTTATACTCACTACTCCTGTGTAATAGCGCAGTCCAACTACATGACCTCTCAAAGTTCCAAATAAAACTGAATCTAGCTCTTCATCGCTCGTTAGGAAATCATCTGGAGGAATAATATCTTGGAATTCAAAACGAGGAAAGAAAGTTGGATATGAGAGGCGTGGAAAATTTCCATGGACTCCGTACTGGACAGTCTGCAAGTACTTCCAAACAGGATCTCTATTAAAAAAACAAAAAAAAACCAAAAGACAACAACAACAAAAAAACCACACACACAGAAAAACAATACAATATTTAACCAAATATTTCTCAAAGACCATACTATATTTAAAGGCCAATTGTTTTCTCACATTTTACTTCAACAAATTAAATCTTATGTGGGAGGTGCTGTATAAAGATTAATCGCGTTCCTCTGGTTAAAGCAAGAACTGGAGTGGCGGAGGTTTCTAGAAACCCTACCTGTTCAATAATGTGTCTTCTACCCTCAGGTATTCAAAGTGAAAACCCCAATAAGGGTTCACAAATCTCTTTCCTAGTCTGCATCACCTACTTAAACTGAAATATATGTGATGTCTGTAACTAATTATACACCAAAATTTCAACAATACATCTTGAGCTAGAAGAGACTTGAAAATATTGAACTTTTTTACACGAAGCCATTTATAGCTTTACAAATAATACATCCAGCAACCACTACTTTAATTCCCTTCGAATAGAACCCTTATTTTATTCAGGTATCCAAACGGTGCCATCGTGCGAAGCTGACCTCAAGCCCCCCACTACCGTTGGTTTAAGGGTAACCTCAACCCCCCGATGGAGAATTGTTTCCGGAACGGGTATGTAAACCAATTTGTACAATGAAAAGTAAGAGGAAGTCGGCTGGGAGGCTTCCAGGAAGCTTCTACTTTGCTAAGAACGGAGAGAAGCTATTTCCCCTGCGTTCTCCTTGCACGTCACGCGTCCTGCTTTTGACTCCTCTGCAGATATGTATTTGCACGTCTGTGCATGCACATCAATTGTGAGGTGCTTGGGGACAGGGGCTGTCTTACACGGCCCTTTCGGCCGAGCACAATGCCCGGCGCACAGTGGGTATCTCACGGGTGTTTTGTGGAATAAAGCACAGGGCGAGAAGAGACCCCGGCTAAGGAGTGGAGCGTAGAGCCCCAGGCCTCCTACAGCCCTTGACAGATATTTCCCCAAGGCCCTGGCACGAGACTCGCCTGAGGAGCCTCCCCTCGCCAGCCACGACTCTGCATTTATTTCTCCCGCGGCTATAGGAGCCGCCAGCGGGATGAACACCAGCTGCGCAGCTTGCAAGGGGAAGGCGAAGGAAATGCGGGGAAGGTCAGGTTCATCTGGGGACGCGGCCACGCCGTTACCCCCGGCGCCCCACCCCCTCCGCCCCCTTCACCCCCTTCACCCCCTTCACCTCTTGAACATCCAGGACATGGCGCTGAGTGGGTGACGAGAGGAACTCAGGCGCCCGGAATCGTTCTCGAGCCGCCTGGATAAGCCTCCTTCCAGGCCCCGGGGCCGAAAAGCCTGGGACAGGTTCCGAGGGCCGAAGCAAGAGCGAGCTCCAGCAAGGTAAGACGCCGCGAGCCGAGCCAGACGTCGACGCCGTCTCCTTCCCGCAGCAATGTGAGAGGCCAGCGACGCTTTGTGACTGGCACCCGGAACGCCCAATCCCGAGGAGGGGCCTACGGAGACCAACCAAGCAGAGCACAGAAGGGTGAGCAACTCCGCCCCGCTCAGCGATTCAAAGACGGGAGGAGGGGGTCCCGGCTGCAGGGGCGGTTCCATCCGGGTTCTTCCCCACCCCCAAGGCAGGGGCGAGGGAAAGCCACGCGGTTCGAGGAGCCCGGCTGCAGTGCTCAGGTTGTACACGTTCCTGTTTGATTCCCGGTCTCAAAGAAAGGGCGACGCCTCTCCTTTCCGCTGTTTCCGTCAGGCCCTAAGCCTCGGCCCCATTCTTCAGGTCCTACCACCATCCTACCTCTAATTTTCCCTTGATCTTATGTGACATGTAGTAGTGTCTTCCACTGCGTAAGCTCCTTTCCTTCGTTTATCTGCGGTGAATCCGGGTAGTTGCCCTCAAAATATGCATTTTAAGCCCCACGAGCGAATCAATGAGCCACACCGGGTACAGAGAGATTAATTGCAATTTAGATTTATGGCGTTCCCCCTCCATCTCTCCATCTCTCCCTCTCCCACCACCCCCCACCTTTTTTTTTTTGGTTAAATTTTCATTTCTAGGGCTTCCCTGGTGGCGCAGTGGTTGAGAGTCTGCCTGCTAATGCAGGGGACGCGGGTTCGAGCCCTGGTCTGGGAAGATCCCACATGCCGCGGAGCAACTAAGCCCGTGTGCCACAACTACTGAGCCTGCGCGTCTGGAGCCTGTGCCCCTCAACGGGAGGGGCCGCGATAGTGAAAGGCCCGCGCACCGCGATGAAGAGCGGTCCCCGCACCGCGATGAAGAGTGGCCCCCGCTTGCCGCAACTGGAGAAAGCCCTCGCACGAACCGAAGACCCAATACAGCCAAAAATAAATAAATAAATAAATAAATAAATGTATAAAAAAAAAAAATTTTCATTTCTACTAGAGGAAAGCCATAAAAGGTGATGAGAGCACAAGAACCTTGTTGGTGGCTGCTGGAAGTGGCCCAGCCCCCCCTGAGGGTACGTGGCTGTCCCTGCAGGGTGGGAAGAAGCTGGTTTTCCTCGGGGAACTGTAGGGGTCGCTCCCAAGTGCTCCGTGGACGGCTTTTGAGAATCTGAGGAGACTTAGGAGAATTCAGCTTTGAGTGGGTGGGCCAGTGAGCCGGTTGCAGCCAAGGTGCTGGCAGGGCTGGCCTCTATGCCTTGGGAGCCTTGTATAATACCCGGTGCAGCAACAGCACCGGGGTAAGAAGCTGGTGGTGGCCCTGACCTGTGCTTAGGGCTAGGTGTAACTGTCAAGAGATGTGCAGGATCAAAGAGGAAATGTATTTGAGAAAGTGATTAGTATTGACCCTTGCCCTTCAAAGAGTGGTCCATTTCACACTTCCATCAGCAGAGTAAGAGAGATGGTCAAGGAAACAGTTTTTCAGGAGGCATTTGTTCATTATCTTAACTATTCGATCTGTAAATATGAACCTGCAGTAGAATGAGAAATAGAATTTGCAGCAACTTATTACTTCATCTCACTAAACAGAAGGAAGATGAAGGGAGTGGCATTTCAAATTATTTTAGTTATTTTTTAAATAAATTTATTTATTTATTTTTGGCTGCGTTGGGTCTTTGATGCTGTGCGCGGGCTCTCTCTAGAGTGCACGCTCAGTAGTTGTGGCGCGTGGGCTTAGTTGCTCTGCAGCATGTGGTATCTTCCCAGACCAGGGCTCGAACCCTGGACACCCTGGTGTCCCCTGCATTGGCAGGTGGATTCTTAACCACTGCACCACCAGGGAAGCCCTATTTTAGTTATTTTACTTTCTTCTGGAAGTATTATGAGGCAAATGGCAGTATAGTTCAATTTTGAATGTGCCAGATCTAAATAAGTTCTTGAAAAATATGCCAGAAAATGCCCAAATTGAAAATGTTTTGTGTGTAAAGTTAATAAGGAAGTTATGCTTGTCAGACTGAAAGATAAATTTCAAATCTGGCAATACCTATCAGGTAAACCTGACCCTTTCAAGACTTGAAACCTATGAATAATGACTATCCCATGGTTAAAGAATGTGGATTGAATGAAGTAAAAATTTGTTATTTAAAGTCAACATTTTTGTCCATATTGTCACTATTTTACATCTCAGATCTAGCAGCTGAACTTAAACTTGAATACTTTCATTTAATTGTTTATTATTTTTAGTTTTTAAAAAGTACAATTTGTACTAGTTTGATTAAAATGCTACAAGTTATGAATTCAGATGGGAAAATGTTTTCTGAAAAATGAACATTTGTAACTGGAAAAAGGAGAAAGGGAACTGTACAGTGGCTTGTGTGTTGGACTGATGTGTAAGGAGGAGAGTGTCACAAAGAGGATAGTGAGGAAGATAAGGGCCAGATTACACAGAAGTTTATGGTCTGTGGTAGAGTTTGTATTTTATGTTCAATGCAATAGAAATCCATTAAATGTTTTAAGCAAGAGAATGACAATCTAGATTAGGCTTTAAAAAATTCACTCTGTCAGCTCTGTGAGAATGGATTATAGGGAACAAGAACAGAAGTGGAGAAACTGGTTAGTTGATAATTAGAAAACGATTGTGTCCAGGTAAGAGATGATGATAGCTTGGAACGGGGAGGTGATGAAGCTAACACGACCAAAAGGGTTTACTGATGGATTTGGATATGGGAGCTGAGGGAGGGGAAGGAATAAAAAATTCCTCCAGCCAGCCACCCAACTCCTAGTCATAAGCATGCTTTCTCGTCCTCTACCCACCTTTATGCAAATTAAACATGTCATTCCCCTGTTTGATGCTGTGAGCATGCAATCAAAAGAATGGCATGGGGACTTCCCTGGCAGTCCAGTGGTTAAGATTCCATGCTTCCACTGCAGGGGGCACATGTTCGATCCCTGCTCAGGGAACTAAGATCCCACATGCCTTGCGGCATGGCCAAAAAAATAAAAGATAATAAAATAAAATTTAAAAATTTAAAAAACACAAAAGAATGGCATGTATGGCTTTTTATAATCTGTCTCCTACTTCCCACTCCTGTCACTTCCCAACCCACCCTGCCTATAATGGCCTTCACATACATAACCATAAGGCCATTCTCACACCCAACAAAATTAATAATCAATCCTTGATGTCTTCTAATAACTAGTTCATAGTCCAATTTTCACAATTGTCTCAAAAAATGTTAATAGTTTGTTAACAAAAATAGAATTTTGAAGCCCTTGGCAAAGAAAATAACTTGAGTCTGACTTTCCAAAAGTCAGGCTTCAATACAAAAACTTCCAAGTTTATGTCATAACTAATAGATTCTGGAAGAATGTATGTTGTAAGAACTTGCTATTTTTTCACTTCATTCACCCACAAGGAGATAGAGACAAAGTTCAATGGAAGAGGAGAATTTTTGGGAATGACGTAGGAGAGTTCAGAGAAAATCTCTAAGTGAATCTTAGGGAAAGGGCCTGGGATGCCTGGGCCAAGTGCCACAGAACGAGGGATGATAGCCTAGCAAAGTTCCTGGAGATCCTATGAGAAAAGGAAACTGTGACTCATTTTCCAGAGAGTAGCCTCAAGATTCTGCAGATCTTAGAGAAAGCCTCAGAGATCAGAAGTGTGCCAGGGCAGAAAAGGAATAAAGGCTAATGACATGATTCTCTTAAGGGGCCCAAAGGCCGTCCTGCAAATCCTACTGGAGTCTCTGGTGAGTCTCCAGGATCATGGTTCTAGCAAGCAGAAGCAGCAGGCTGGTGCCTAAAGATGAGATGGGATGAGTTATACCAGCAGTGGGTGGCCACAGAAGATGAATGATGTCCAAACATAAGCCCCCTAGAGGGTTAGAGAAAGGAGACTGAATGTGAAACCTGAATTTAATTGACTTTAAGTCTTAAAATGACTTAACTACCTGGAAGTGACTAAATTAAGTTACCTCCCTTTAGGGAAACTGAAGGATTAAGACAAATTAAGTTCAATAAAAAACTATCAAGTTTTGTCCTTGCAAACAGTCAGTAATTGAAATTAATACATGCTATACATCCATATACACACACACATCTCAATGAATTTATATCTAGATATTTATAGCAGATACCTCTAGCTGGTTGATAAGGGGATTTACATTTTCTTCTTTTTGCTTATATGAATGTAAAATATTCTCTGTATTTAACATGTATTGCTTTTTTGCTGTAAGAAAATAATAAAAGATACAAACTAAATGTCGTAGAGAAATTATAGTTTTTCAACTTTGTTTTAATTCATTTTAGACTTATAGAAAGGTTGCAAAATTAGTACAAAAAGTTACTTCATATCTCTTACCCCATTAATTTTCACATACATAATCACAGTACAATGATCAAAATCAGGAAATTAACATTGGTACAATAATATTTCTGAACCATTTTTTAAAATAAGACAAGGCAGAGGGAATGATAGAAAATAAAATCTTCTGTGACTTAGTTATTTACAACTGAATTTTCTTACACTGAATCAGGACTGCTACAGATTTGGGGGCAGACTCATGGGTAGAACAACAGCTGATGGGGTACAGGAAGTAATGTAAAATGAATGCCAAGTAAATTATTAATTAAATAATGTAATGAATATCTAGTGCCTGCCTTGAAGTAAGCACTCAATAAATGCTCTTATTATTACTACTACTGTTGTAATAGAGTGATTATCTAATGAGTCTTCCAGCACTTAACAAGGAATATAGTTGATTGCGGCTGATTTCCTGGTGCTCATCAGCAAGTTGTTCCTAAATACCAGAATAACACTGTTTCCAGAAGCCAGTCGTTCTCCGAGGTGCAAGTCCTTGAAACAGGCTGAAATGTTTCATCAAGAACCAGAAGACACTCTGATTCCCAACTCCCACTCTGAGAAATCTGTGGTGTTCCAGATAACAGAGGCCTTTCCCAGGAGATAACTGTTTCCTCCTCCTTTAGGGCCTTGGCTCACTTTGTGCTCCTACGTGGCTGAAGACCAGAGTTGCCGAAGAATTAGGCCTGCCTGGGATCTGTCCCCTCCTTTGCCTCGTGCCCAGGATCTTTGTCTCAGCTTCAGGAAAGCACCACTCTGGTCTGTTAAAAAGAAAAACGTAATCCAAAAATGGTGTCACTCATGCTAAAAGCCCATGATACCAAACCGAGTTTTAATACCTGATCTAATGGCAGTTTCAACCTCTCCCAGAAATGTCATCTTAATCCACCCATCTGGAATTTTCTGGTCAAGCACCAGTAAAGTAATCTGTCACTTGGGCCCTCTCAATCCCCCAGAGGAAGAAGAGGCAATCTGCATGATAAAACCCTTGCTGTTCCCTACCCTACCCACCCTACCCCACCCCAAAAAAGAAGATGTCCTGGCCTAAAAATAATCTTTTCTTTTGCTACTAGCTCCCTTGCCACCTCACCCTTCTTCCACTCCGCACATTAAACACCATGCAAACAAAAAAATAAAAGTCCACATCAGACTAAAAATCTTAACTGTAATACAACTGCATAACTAGGATGTTGTTATCCTAGTAGGATTACATAATATATAAATAGCTACCTATTTACCAATATTCCCATTCAAAGAGGAAGGGAAGAATTACACATATTACTGTTTTAGATTTCTATCCTTGAGGTGGTTGGAAGTCCCAATACAAACACAACAAAATTACACATTTTTCTTCATCATCACTGAGGATTAATTATCCCAAAAGGCCTATAATCTAAATCCTCATTTCCTGATTCCCAGACTAGTGTAATGTTTTCCCCCAGATTACACAGTTTAATCTAATAATTGAAAATATACACAGATTAAAAGCACACGAAAATTAAAAGTTTCTAAAAAATGCCAAAAAAAAAAAAAAAGGAATTCATAAGTGGCATCACACTACCGACTAAACTTAGCTAAAGACACATAATTGTTTTTCTTAACCTACAGGTATTTGAGAAAGTACTTGAGAAATTAACAGTTTATAAAAATAAGGTAAAAATTTCAGGTGGGAGTAGTGACTGTTCTTAGGCTGAATCACACATGAGGTAAATTTTCAAGCCGTTTCACTTTGCTTTTTTCCTCATGCTGGCTTCAAAGTTATCCCTGGGGGACAAAATTATTCTCAGTTAAGAACCACTACCACCTACACATGACTTTAAATTCTATCTGTATGCTGATCACTCCCAAATGTGTATCTCTAACCGCAGCTTCCTCTATGAGCTCCAGACTCATATGTAACAGACATCTTAAATTTACAAACCTGACACAGGACTCTTATTTTTTTTTTGGCCGCAACAGGCGGCTTCTGGGATCTTAGTTCCCTGACCGGGGATTGAACCCAGGCCTTCAGCAGTGAGAGCACAGAGTCCTAACCACTAGTCCGCCAGGGAATTCCCTGAAACAGGACTATTAATTCCACCTCTCCCCTTCCTCAACGTGCTTATTCTTCTGGTTTCCCCCATTTCAGTAAACAGCATGTAAAAAAACTTGCAGTCATCCTTGAATCTTCTCTTGCTCTCACACCACACATTTTATCCCTCCTATTAGATCTATCTCCAAAATATAACACAAATGTACCTAATTCTCTATTATCACCCTATCCAAACCACTATGTTTTCTCACCTGAACTGCAATATTGCCATGGTCTGAATGAACTCCTTCCTACCTTCTGTTTTCCTCATCTAACCCTACTCCTAGTTCCATTCTTCATTCAGCAGCCAGAGAGATCTCTTTATAATGTAAATTATATCATATCATCCCCCTGCTAAAAATGGTCCAATAAATTATCTTTGCCTTAAAATGAAATCCAAATTCTTCCACAGTACATTAGTATCTAGCCCTGCCTCTCTCTTTTTTTATCTCATTTCATTCCACATTTCCCTGGACTCCCGATGTTCTAGGAATACCGGCCCTCTTTCTGTTTTTATGGCACAGGTACTTCCAAGCTTGTTCAGGCCTCCAAGATTGTTCAGGTCTCCAGGCTTCTGAAATTCCTAGTCCCTTTGTGTGGACCCCCAGACCTTTCCATGCTGGGCTCTTTCTCATGTTTCAGGTCTCAGCTCAAAAGCCACCTCCTGGGCTTCCCTTGTGGCGCAGTGGTTGATAGTGTGCCTGCCAATGCAGGGGACACGGGTTCGAGCCCTGGTCTGGGAAGATACCACATGCCACGGAGCAACTGGGCCCGTGAGCCACAACTACTGAGCCTGCGCGTCTGGAGCCTGTGCTCCGCAACAAGAGAGGCCACGACAGTGAGAGGCCCGCGCACCGCGATGAAGAGTGGCCCCCGCTTGCCGCAACTAGAGAAAGCCCTCGCACAGAAAGGAAGACCCAACACAGCCTAAATAAATAAATAAATTAATTAATTAATTTTTAAAAAAAAAAGCCACCTCCTCAGAAAGGCCTTCCTTGACTAAATGAGTACTAATGACTAAAATACTCATTGCTCACTTACCCTCTGTCCCAGGGGTTAGCAAACTTTTTCTGTAAAAGGCTAGCGAATAAATATGTTCAGCTTTGTCTACACAACTCCGCTGCAGTAACAGAAAAGCAACCATGGACAGTACTTAAATGAATGGGAGTGGCTGTGTCCCAATAAAACTTTATTTACAAAATGGACAGCAGGCCATAGTTTCCTTGCCCTTACTCTATCACATTATCCTGCTATATCATCTTCATAGAACTTACAACTAACTGGAATTACTCTGTTTGTTTTCTTGATTACTTCCTGTCTCCTTTCCCTAGATAAGCTCCACCAAAAAAAGGACCTTATGTTGTTCACAGTTTATATCCTGCAGTACCTAGAAGACAGTCTAGGTGCTCAGTAATTTTGTTGATTGAATCCATGAAGTAAATTAACTTTCCCTGCACTTGATATAATTAATGAAATCACTTAAAAACCAGATTCGATTCTACATAAAAGATACTTTCTCTTATAGATGCTTACATTAATACAATTGAAAGAAGATAATTGGTAACCCCTAAAGACTTCTCAGAAACTTATCCAAAACTTTTTTTTAGATATCTCAGATAATTTATCCAAATCACTCCTGCTTCCAATCAGATCTTTTTCTCTACTTTTATACAAAATACACCTATATTTTTACTTTTAAAGAAAATAGTCATACAAATCTGACAACCTTGACAAAAGTTATATGTCTAGAGGAGAGCAAGGGAGGTCTCCTTCACCAGAGAACCTTTGAGATAAATCACATCTCCTTCTCATCCCATAACCAATTAGTCTCCCAATTCATATCCTTCTTTCCTTGTCCTCCTTCTGCCATTCCTTAGGCTTTGGCACTTAGAATTTGTACATTTCTTGCATAGACCAACTACAGTCAGCTTTCCGCTCATTCTGTAGTTTTTATGGAGGTGCTACTGATGCTTTTAAGTTTCTTGGGGGCATTTTTAGTCCTCCTCAAAGTGTTCCTCAAAGCGGTCCATGTAACATGGAAATTTTGAATAGAAGATCCCTGCGTAATTAGCGGTTAGTGTTCAGACTTAAAAGTTTCACATTATCTTTTGGGTAGAGGAAGTTGTGAGGTGGTTTTTGGAATTTAGATCTAAAGTTCATTCCACTTGTCTTCCAAATGAAAATTTATACAACTCTTAAAATAGGCATTGAATGTTACTGTATTTTTATCTCCTGAAGCTGGAGGTAGGAAAACCTGAGAATACATGCTATAAGAAATAAGGGCTACACTTAGCCTATTCAAAAAATATTAAGTCAGAGGCATAATGGATGGTTAAAGTATGATTCTTCTAGGATTTGTCAAAATTAGAGAGGTCTCTTCTCTCCAGGAGAGAACATATCTTAATTTCCCCCTCAGGCCTCTCTATTTTATTGCATTAGCTAAGACAGCACTGACTACTGTTTGTATTCAATTTTTCATTTAGTAATTTGAAAAATATTTATTGGTCACCTCCTATGTGACAGAGCCTTCTACCAGACACTGGAGGTGTTAAGTAGCTGACAATCTAGTTTAGGTGTGGAGGTCATTGTACTGTCACACTGATTCAATTCCCATCTGCTTGTCACAGGAAAATAGACTGGGCTGCCCTATTGATCAGTCATTGGGAAGAAGAACAGTTTAGAAGAATAAACATCCTGGGGCCATAAGGGCCTCCCAAGTGTTAGCTATATGGGAGGTTCTGCTGAATGACAACCCCCTCTCCCTCCATTGCCCAATGCAGCCTCTATCTGTCCTTTCCCTGACACTGCTGATACTTGTAAGGAAGCAGCTTGGACCCCTGGATAGGTCTGAGAAACAAACAGTAACAAAGGCCGCCTCTATTTGGGAAGATTTCTCCGGGTGTGGAAATCCCTCAGGAACTTAAAAACCTCATACAATCCCTAGAGAAAAACCATCCCTCTCCCACCATCTCCTCCAAGCCAATAGGCTAAGGTTTGCCCTGCTATAGGCCCCCTTCAGTTACCTCACATCTGGGAACCAGTCCAGAGGGAGATGGAGACTTAGGGCTTCTTCTGAAATGGAAGTCCCCCGCTCTCTGCTCAACTTGAGGTGTCCTCTGTACTCTTCTCTACTTCTGATGGGAATAAAACCATTAGCCTAGTTTTCACTTCTCTGCCCCTGTGGGTAAACTAGGTCCCTTCTATCTTCCTCCTGCCAAGGACCTGTGTTACAAGCCCTGTGGAGCCTCTCCTCAGCCTGGCCAACAAGAATCTGCCTAACAGGGAAGGCCCTTACCTGCCCTGGCTCAGCCTGGCACTGTCTGTGGTCCCAGCCTGCCGCTGGGAGAGCATGAGAAGAAAACAACTTTTTGGTTTCCCTGTCATTTCCCAGTTTGTCCCCCACCTCCACCCCAAATATGTATGCTGACAGTTCTGTGGTTAGATGGAAGCTGTGTTTGTTAACTTCTTCACCATAACCTCCATCTGGTTAAATCCACACAAATAAATCCTGATCTCCCGCATCCCCACCTCACCACCATACTTGCATTTCCAAATCTTGAAAGATGTGTTATCTCAACCCTTCTTTCCACTTCTCCTTAAACTGTCATATTGGGTTCCTCTCTTCTAAGGAGGCATCTCTTATCTCCAGGTGCCATCATCCATGGACAGACACACTAGAAATCCTTTAGTATTTAAGAGTCATGTTTAAAGTGTCACATCCTCCTTACAAAGTCACTCCCTAAGCAGTTGCCTTTTGGAAGCTAAACCAAGAGAGGTTAAATGACTTGCTCAAGAGCACACGGTGAGGGACTTCCCTGGCGGTCCAGTGGTTAAGAATCCACCTTCCAATGCAGGGAACGTGGGTTCAATCCCTGATTGGGGAACTAAGATCCCACATGCCTCAGGGCAACTAAGCCTGTGCGCTGCAGCTACTGAGTCTGTGCACTCTGGAGCCTGCGTGCCGCAACTACTGAGCCTGCGTGCCGCAACTACTGAGCCTGCGTGCTCTGGAGCCTGCACCACAACTAGAGAGAAGCCTGTGCGCCGCAGCAAAAGATCCCACGGGCCGCAACAAAGATCCTGAGTGCCGCAACTGAGACCCGATGCAGCCAAATAAATTTTTTAAAAAAAGAGAGAAGCACGTGAGGCTAAAGCCAAGTTTCAAAAAAACAAAAAACAAAAACAAAAACAAAAAAACAGCACATGGTGAAAAGGAATAGACCCTGCTGTGTGTTAAGGGGAGGGGTGAGGAGCTTAGATCCCAGAAAGGGACATAAGTTTGAGTTTTTGTGTCCTCCCTGTTTAACACAACATGTGCATTTGTGTAAATGTTATGTCTGTTTATCAGGAAAATTGTGAGTCCACATACACATGTTGTACAAATGGCTAGGAATCTCCTTTAAGTTTACATTTACAATGAGATTACTTATAAATAAGGACATCTTTGAATAAGAATGTTCGGGTACACGTGTGTGAATTTCCCTATCATGAAACTGGCACCTTGATACCCCACGACGGCCCAAAGGAATCCATCATCCCCCATACATCAATAACCATTCTTTTTCTAGCCCATCTCCTACATATATCTCATTGCCATAATATCATCTATCTATCTCCATTGCTCCTACTCTAGCCCAGACCATTATCATTTCTTCCCATGAATTCCTGACTCCAACTTCAACCCCTCCAATAGGCTTCACAGTGGTGCCCAGTTTTTCTAATATCCGATTCAGAGCAGGTAAGGTCTCTACTTATAGCTCTAATGTCTCCACGCTGCCCTGGGGATAACAGTCAAGTTGCTCAATTCTGCTTTACGTGGTCCTTCTCCCCCCCGCCCGTCCTTACCTTCATCTCTCTCCCTACAAAATGGTGACGTTCTGTTGATCACTTCCGCTCTGTTCTTTGGCCCTCTGGGCGATTCCTCCACCAGGGACCTTGGCCCTGGCTGTAACGGAGCAGGACCCTATGGGGCTTTTCCGGGACAGGCCTTCCCCCGTATCCTCTGCTGTGGCTCCTCTCTGAAAGGCCTAGATAATAGTATTTGATGCACATTTCCTGAGTGGTTTTGCAGACGTGAAACCCCACCACCGCCACCGAATGGAAGAACTACTTGATGACCAAGAGCACAGATCCCCAGGCCTCCTGGAGCCTAAGGACTGATAATGTTAACCCCTGTGACACCAGTCTGCTGCCTCACCATCAGCCAATCAGAGAACTGTGCACAAGCTGATCACGTGCCCTGCGACCACCCACCCCTCTCCTGGCCTTTAAAATGCTTTGCCGAAACCCTTCGGGGAGGCTTTTCAGGGCCTGAGCCACCTCTCCTCCTTGCCTGGCCTTGCAATAAACCTTTCTCTGCTCCACACTACGACGTTTCAATTTGTTTGGCCTCACTGTGCGTGGGACACACGAACTTGTGTTAATATGGCCACATGCCTTGCCGAGTTCTTGCCGATCGGGCCTTCAGGTTTCAGGTAGAACCTCAATCGCCCAAGGAAACCTTCCCCACCCACATGCTTCCGCCCAACGCAGCAATTAAAACGCGTGCTCTTTGACTTACACGGTTTCGTCAGTTTGCCTGTTAGCTCTTTCCAGATTGTGAGCTTTGGAAGGACTAAATCCTATCCTGTAGGAAGGTCAGATAGGGCCTCTGTTAAGAGGCAGAGGGAGGAGCAAGAGCCGCGCATGCCCACCGGCTTGCCTTCAGGCTGCACCAATCCAAGCCTCAGGGGACGACCTCACCGCCTACTGCCAGCGAGATCAAGCATCGGGCTCCAAAGTGCAGTGACTCGCAGGAGTTGGGCAGGCTAACCAGAGCCCGAAAACTACTGTTCCCAGAATCCTCTGGGAGTGCATCTTCTTCATCCAGAGTTATATTTCCCGGACTTCCCCGCAGGGTTTCGCTCAGAGTTGAAAGTTCGTTAGGTCATGGTGTATTAGAAGGTCCGGGAAACGGAGATAGGAGAGGGAGTACAAGAGGTGGGGATTGCCACAGCTGCGCCTGAAGCTGCCTGGTGCCTGGCGGAGGCATGGGTAGAAGACCTGGGGTTTTTCTCCAACTCAAGATGGCCTGAAAGGTTTTATTGGTTCCCAAGGGTCCCAGTGCCCTGGGTATCATGCCTTGGTGGCCACTGGGCATCTGCTGCAGAAGGAGAGGTAGAAGCAGTGGCGCTGCTGGCTGTTCTCAGTCTCCAAGGAAGCTACATGAATGGGGCCCCAGATTCACCTTCTCCCTTGCTCTTGTCTTCAGTCACAAATTCCACTCCATTTCTGCTTCAGGGACTCAACTCTGCCAGTGTGGGTGCAAGGATCCACCCTACCCCCACCCTCCAGTCCCTAAATCTTCAGCCTCTACGGATATACTAGCTTCTTCCTTCAGACGCTACGACCCCATACTTTGCCCTTGTACTTACCTCAGCATCACTCCATATTACCTCATAGTGAGAATGTCACACCTCTAGGGTCTCATTAGAGCTGGGGCTCTAATGAGAGATTAGATTAGCTAGGCGTTTTCAGCAGCCTGCCTGGAGAGGACAGTTCTGTACTTGGGCCTCAGTTTCCCCACCTGATATGAAGCCTCTTGGATTCAAGAGAGAGAGAATGGGGTGTGTTGAGATGGATGGTTTGGCAATACGTTACGTTGAGCCTTATTCTCTCCATTTGTAAAATGGTTATCCTTAACCAGAAGGCCCAGTCTGTCAGACTTCCCTTGCCAACAGTACAACCTTTGTCTTCTACCCCACAGGAGAAATCAAAACCTTAGGGCATAGAAGAGAGAGATCATCACTCCTCTCCAGGCACTTCGGGCTCAGATCAGTTATTTGACTGTGTTTGGCATTTGCAGGAATCAAGGTCATGCTTAGGAGCTAGAAATAGAACTTGGAAACTATTGATGCACACAGGTGGTGCTCATACTGGGAAGTTGTGAAGATGAGACCACTCTGAGGAAGGATGCCCTTGAGAGGAAGGGGAAGTTGGCGGACCAGTCAAGTTTCAGTTCCACAGCTATCAGTGATTCTTGTGTGATCTTGGTCAACTTACTCTCTAGGTCCGTTTCCCCTTCTGGATAATATGTGTATGTGGCAGAGGGGCATGGAGTAGTGGAGACTGGTCACTGACACCTTTTCCCTGTGTTAACAGCATTCCCACAGGGACAAAATTAGATTTTTATTTTAGGTTCTCATCACACCACCAGAGGTCACTATTGACTATTTGTCTGAAAAGCAGTTACGCAGTTCACAATTTGAAGACAGCCCTGGTACTTCAATAGTTTAATACACATTACTTAGAAAAATGAAACAATGTCCCAGGTAAAGGCTTTGATTTATACAGCACCCTAAACACAAAAGGAAAAGGAGTCTGTTAAGACAGTGGTTCCCAAACTTTGTTGCAAACGGAATCTTTAAAAGATACTGATGCCTGGGCTTCCCTGGTGGCGCAGTGGTTGAGAATCTGCCTGCCAAGGCAGGGGACACAGGTTCAAGCCCTGGTCTGGGAGGATCCCACATGCCGCGGGATCTAGCAACTAGGTCCGTGAGCCACAACTACTGAGCCTGTGCGTCTGGAGCCTGTGCTCCACAACAAGAGAGGCCGCTCTAGTGAGAGGCCCGCGCACCGCGATGAAGAGTGGCCCCCACTCGCCGCAACTAGAGAAAGCCCTTGCACAGAAACGAAGATCCAACACAGCCATAAATAAATTAATTAATTAATTTTTAAAAAAAAGATACTGATGCCTGTGAAAAGATGCTCAACATCACTAATTGGAGAAATGCAAATCAAAACTACAGTGAGGTACCACCTAATACCTGTCAGAGTGGCCATCAATCAAAAGTCTACAATCATAAATGCTGGAGAGGGTGTGGAGAAAAGGAAATCCTCCTACACTGTTGGTAGGAATGTAAACTGGTGCAGCCACTATGGAGAACAATATGGAGGTTCCTTAAAAATCTAAAAACAGATGTACCATATGATCCAGCAATCCCACTCCTGGGCATATATCCGGAAAAGATGAAAACTCTAATTCAAAAGATACATGCACCCCAATCTTCATAGCAGCACTACTTACAATAGCCAAGACATGGAAGCAAGCTAAATGTCCATCAACAGATGCATGGATAAAGAAGATGTGGTATATATATACACACACACACACACAAACACACAATATAATGAAATATTACCCAGCCATAAAAAGGAATGAAATAATGCCATTTGCAGCTACATGGATGGACCTGGAGATTATCGCACTAAGTGAAGTAAATCAGACAGAGAGAGACAAATCTCATATATCACTTATATGTGGAATTTAAAATATGATACAAATGAACTTATTTACAAAACAGAAAGAGACACACAGATATAGAAAACAAATTTATGGTTACCAAAGGAGAAAAGGGGGAGGGATAAGTTTGGAATTTGGGATTAACAGAGACACACTACTATATATAAAATAGATAAACAACAAGGACGTATTGTAGCACAGGGTTGATCAATGATATGGGCATGGTGTGATTTTGAGAGAAACTCTCCATTTCTGTAGAAGTCATCAAACTGACCTAAACAGTAAAAGTAGTAAGATTTACTTAAGTTAGAGTTTAAGATCTTTGAGTCACCTTATTGTCCAAGTGCCAGCCTCTGAATGCCCTAGCTTTGCACATTCTGGGGTCTAAGTGCCAGACCATCAGTGGAGGTGAGGGGTGCCCAGTGAGTCCCTGGCAGTCTTCCAAGATCTCCACAGCCGGAACCCACTTCTGCTTGAGGCCTCTAAAATTCCTATTAATAACAAGGGTTCTATTAAGATAATATGTCTGTAGAGTTTCAGTTGTGATTATTGCTCTTGCTTTCAGCAAACCCATAAAGAAGAAAAGCGGGTCTATATGGCCTCTAGGCTGGCCTCTGCTGAGATGTTTGTCTTCTCAATTGATTTTCCATAGTCAGTCTTCTGCCTGTGACAGCAAGGCTTTCTTCACGTTGTTTCCTTCCTTATTTCCTTCCCCTCCAGTCTAGGACTGTGGGAAACCAAAGGGGCTGAGTATGGCCCTCCCCACCTCCCCACTATCCTTGGCTGCCCTGGGGTACACAGGGAGGCATGAGGCTGCTCAGAGCCCATTGTCTGTCTATCCTCACCTCAGTACCGCTTCTGCAGGGCATTTGGCATCTCTGCCTGCCAGCTCTTTATTTTGCTTTTGTTGTTGTTTTCTGGTCCTCACCTCTTGGATTCTTTAGAGTTTTTTTTATTTCATCGTCCCCTGGGCCCGTCTTGTGTGATGGTGGGGAGGCTGGGTTTGGGCAGAGCCAGGACCCCTTCTCAGGGACACATACCTGCTTTTAACTCCTTTGCTTCCCTCAAACTCTCCCTCTGTTCAAACAGTCAGTGGTTTGGGAGGCAACTGGTCCCACCTGATGGCATAATTTCCCAAATCTTTTTGTCCTATAAATCCATCTAAACTTCTAAAACTTAAAAGACATGACTTAGATTCTCTGGTTCTGCTCTGTCATCCTTTCCCTGAGGGCGGTGAGTATATAATTTCCTGGTTCCCACTGCCTAAATTGGGGGAAAGAGTCTTGGTCACAGAAATATCGTAGAAATAGCAGTTAAGATACCAACATATAAAAGGATAAAGGAATGTGTGAGCCACCTGCCATGTGCCAAGCACAGTGCTAAGTGCTTTAAATGAATTATCTCATTTAATCCTCTCAACAACTCTTTATGGTAAAAAATGAGGAAACTGAGGCAGTGAGACATTAAATAACTATGAGACCATAAGGGTCCCATTCAACTGGGTCCAAGCTCATTCATTCACCAAATACTTATCAAGCACCTACTGTATGTCAGGCAATATTCTAGGTGTTGGGAATATAGTTGTGAAGAAGGTAAAGTCTCTACTCCCAATTTGCTTCTTTTCTAGTGGAGGAGAAAGACAAAAAGCAAACATGTATGTATAATACATATTATATATATATGTATAATATGATGCTAGATAGTGATAAAATGTAAACAAGAATGAGAAAAGTAAGATAGGGTGAGGTGATAATACCAGAAATCTGGGGTGGAGGGTATGTTACATGGGCTGTCAGGGAAGTAATATTAGGAAGGACCTAAAAAGAAGCAAGGCAGTAAGTCATGGGAAGGCCTGGGAATAAGTTCTAGGCACAGTGAACAGTAAGTGCTAAGATCCTGAGGTGAGAATGAGCAGGGGACATTCAGGGCACAGAGAGAGGGCGTCTGTGTGCAGGGTGCAGTGAAAGAGAGTGGTAGGAAATGGGGTTGAAGAGAGATAATGAGGTTGGACCGATAATGTAGGGTCTTTCAGGCCGAGCTAAGAAATTTTAGTGTTAATCTGAATATCATGGGAAACCATTAAAATGCTTTGAGTATGAAGGTGATACTCTCTATTTTTTTTAAAACTGAAGTATAGTTGATGTACCATATTATAAGTTACAGGTTTACAGTATAGTGATTCACAATTTTTAAAAGTTATACTCCATTTATAATTATTATAAAATATTGGCTATATTCCCCCTGCTGTGCAGTATATCCTTGTAGCTTATTTTATACCTAATAGTTTGTACCTCTTAATACCCTACCCCTATATTGCCCCATCATTCTTATTTTAAATGTTTGAAGAAATATTTATGAAGTACCTACTACGTAATTGAGGTTCATACAATGATCTTTACGTTGCCTCTAAGTAGCAGTATGATTTGGGGTAAGTCTCTTAGCCATTATATGTCTTGTGGTCTTTAAAAGAATTCCACATATTCAAAATATACAATCTGATAAGTTATGACATATGTACACACCCATAAACCCATTACCAAAATCAAGATAATGAGCACATCCATCATTTCCAAAAGTTTACTTGCGCTCCTTTGTAATCTCTCCCTCACATCCCTGCACCCCACTCAGACCCAGGCAACCACTGCTGTCTGTTACTATAGATTAGCTTGTATTTTCTGGAATTTCATATAAATAGAATCATTTATATAAATAATAGTCAGTGCTATTTTTGTCTGGCTTCTTTCACTCAGCATAATTATTTTGAGATCTGTCCATGTTGCTGTATTTATCAAGAGTTCATTCCTTTTCATTGCTGAGTAGTATTTTCATTGTATGGATAAAACAAAATTTGTTTTTCCATTTACCTGTTCATGGATATTTGTTTATTTCCCAGTTTTTGACTGTTACACATAAGGCTGCTATGAAAATGTGTATGCAAGTCTTTTAAAGGGTACACACCTTCAGTTCTCTTGGGTAATCATCTAGAAGTAGAATGGTTGGATCATATGGTAGGTTTATGTTTAACTTTTTAAGAGACTGCCAAACTGTTTCAAAAGTTGTTGTGCCATTCGACATTCACATTGTTGCTCCGTATCTTCACCAAAACTTGTTATGATGGGTCTTTTAAATTTTAGTCATTATAATAAATGGTCTCCAATGGTGGTTTTGACTTGCATTTTTCTAATGACTAATGACATTGAACACATACTGGAATTCTAATACCCAGTGTGATGGTGTCAAAAGGTGGAGCCTTGGGAGGTGATTAGGTCATGAGGGTGGAGCCCTTATGAATGAGATTAGTGTGTTTTTGTTTGTTTGTTTTGTTTTTTGCCACAGGCTTGTGGGATTTTGGTTCCCCAACCAGGGATTGAACGCAGGCCCTTGGCAATGAGAGTGCAGAGTCCTAACCACTGGACCACCAGAGAATTCCTGAGATTAGTGCTTTATAAAAGAGATCCCACAGAGTCCCTAGCCCTTTTCAGCAAGTGAGTACAGAGCAAGAAGTAAGCAGTCTGCAAACCTGAAGAGGACCCTCACCCAGCTATTCTATGCACCTTGATCTCGGACTTTCCAGCCTCCAGACTGTGAGAAATTTCTGTTGTTATAAGCTGCCCAATTGGTGGTATTTTCTTATTGCAGCCCAAGTGGATTAAGACAGTGGCCATCTGCAAGCTAAGGAGAGAGACCTTAGGAGAAACCAGAACTGCAGACTCCTTGATCTTGGACTTCAAGCCTCCAGAACTGTGAAAAAAACATTTTGTTTTTTAAGCCATCTATTCTGTGGTATTCTGTTATGACTGCCCTAGCAGACTAACGTAGCCTCCCGTAAGGAAATGATGACACGCCCACTGCTGTCCCTGCATTTGTAACAGGAATAGACAGCTCCTGTTTACAGCTGTGGACAAACACGGAAACCAGGCACATTCCCCACCTTCCCTTGACTGGCATGTCTTAGTCCCTAAGAATCTTAGATGAGCCAGGTGCAGGTGTAAGGGAGAAGTGGCTATCTCTAGAAGGGACTGGAGTTCCAGGCTTTGAGCAAATCTCACTTTCTTCTCCAAAACAGACATTTTTAATGTAGGTGAAATTACAATAAAATTGTAATTTTAGTCTTGAAATTTTAATTTAGTACTGAAATTGTCATTTTCAGGCTTGAAGCAGAAAATTAATCAAAAGAGGGTCATAAGGCAGGTATTGGTGGAGACGGGGGTATTCATGAGTGTTGTATCTAAAAGAATGAGTTGCGGGCTGTGTTAGGCTGGTTATTTTCTCTAGGGGCCTTCTATGAGTTTTCGGCCCCAGCTGGGGCTGATCAGAGCAACCTCCTTATCCACTTCTTGGCCTCACTGAGTTTGGTGAACTGTTGTCTCCCAGAGAGTCCCTATTGGTTGGGTGAAGGAGAGGATATTACTTAGGGCAACTTTATTCATCTAGAGCAGCGGTCCCCAACCTTTTTGGCACCAGGGACCGGTTTCGTGGAAGACAATTTTTCCTCGGACCAGGTTGGGGGGGGATGGTTCAGGCGGTAATGTGAGCGATGGGGAACGGCAGATGAAGCTTCGCTCGCTTGCCCGCCACTCACCTCCTGCTGTGCGGCCTGGTTCCTAACAGGTTGGGGACCAGTACCGGTCTGCAGCCTGGGGTTGGGGACCCCTGATCTAGAGGGTTTAGGAAATGGAGGTAGAGTTTAATTGACTTCAATCCAATCGCACCTAATCTGTAAATTCTTAGAAGGAAGAGCTCATGAGGGTGATGAAAGGAAATTTTGCTTTCTCTTTTCAGTTCTCTCCCTGCATGCCAAAAGGAAGACAGCATCCCTCAATCCATACTGTACTTACATTTTTTTCTGGATGAATTGGAAAGAGTAGCTCCAATACCCGCTTCATCTAAATCTGTTTTTTTTTTTTTTTAATTGGAATTTGCAACCAGGAGCTCCACATTGAGATGTCAGGAATAGGTACAGAATACAGATTAGAAGAGAGTTGTAGGAGCACTGGAGTGAGAACCAGTGGATTTCACCCCTAGTGCATCTATCCTCCGGGGCTCGGACTAATCTTCTCAAATATTTGGAGTTCATTAGATGACATCCACAATTCTTCAGCAAATTTTTTTTTGCCAAGCACGTTCTAGGCGTTGCTCTTTCCAACTAAACAATTCTGAAATTTTCAGTACTTTTGAGCAACTCTTCAGTGTGTTTAGCCTGGAGATGAGCTGTGTGCACTCCACTTCAGTTTTTTGTTTTTTGTTTTTAATATTTATTTATGTACGGTGCATTGGGTCTTAGTTGTGGCATGCATGTGGGATCTAGTTCCTGACCAGGGATGGAACCCGGGCCCCCTGCATTGGGAGCACGGAGTCTTACCCACTGGACCACCAGGGACGTCCCTCCACTTCGGTTTTTGCAGCCCTGTTCTCCAGAAGCTCACAGGGTGAAGCAAGTACAAAATGGTACAAGAAACAGATGATCAAGTGTTTAAATGTACTCAAGGGTCTAAACATCTCGCCTGGCCCAAATCAGTAACGTGAAAAGACGAAGGGAAGGACACAGTGACCCCTGTGCCCAGCAACTCCTGGGCGCGGAGGCGTGGTCAGCACTGAGTGGCCTGGTCCAAGGCCAAGGAACTAAGGGCCCGCGGGGCGCGGCGGTGGCCGGGCGGGGCGGGCGCGACCTCTCCTCCGGCTCCACCCTCGCCCGGTAGCGGTCTCTTTAAGAATCCGAGCCGCTAGCGGGCCTCCTGGCACTCACGTGACTCCGCTCAGCTCAATCGCTCGCGGAAGTGGTCCAGCCTCCGCGTCCCGCGAGGGGGTCTTCGGGTACCCCGCGGGGCGGGCTGGCGGGAGCGGGCACCGCCGGGCGGCCCGCAGCAGGTTGCTGCGATGGTGCAATTGTACAATCTGCACCCGTTCGGGTCGCAGCAGGTGGTGCCCTGCAAGTTGGAGCCTGAGCGCTTCTGCGGCGGGGGACGCGATGCGCTGTTCGTGGCGGCCGGTTGCAAGGTGGAGGTGTTCGCAGTCGCCGGCCAGGAGCTGTGCCAGCCGAGGTGTGCCTTTTCCACGCTGGGCAGGGTGCTGCGCCTGGCCTACAGTGAGGCCGGTGAGTAGCGGTGGGGTCAGGGGGCGCTTGGGCCCCGGATTGGGGCCTCCTTCGTAGAGGACCGAGCGACGCCTATAGCTCTGGATGGGGAAGTACTTCGTGCTTGCCGGACAGTCTTGCCTGGTCTGGCGGCTGATGGAAGGTGTGCGCTGTGCGGTTGTCCTGGCAACCACAGGTTAGAGCCCGCCTTTGGTGGGCGGGGGACGCTGATTGTTCCTGCTTTTCTGGCGTCCTCGCCGGGAAGTCCCTTGGTTGGGTGGCTGGATTCTACTCAACCCAGACACTTCAAACCAAATAAACTTCTTTTAGTATAGAAAACAAGTACACACAAAAGTAGGGAGAATAGTATTCTGAACCCCCAGTTACTCCCATCTTCAACAGTTACGCCAACTCATGGCCAGTCCTTTATCTACTTCTTGTCGATTTTTGAAAGCTCACATTACATGCTGATTTTTAAATCTGTCTAAATAGAACTCAGGTCTTAGACCCCTTTTTCCCCAAACAGGGTAACAGCATCCAGTACTCTTTTTCCACCAGAAACGTGAAGCAGTGCCAAGGGGGTACTGTGTAGGTGTATCCCTATTTTAGAAAAATCCAACATTTAAAAATAGGTACTTCTTCAGATTACAGAAGAATTCCCCATAGGATTCTTTTAACCGCCTGATAATACACTTAAAATTTGAATCCTGCTTTTCAAGAGGGGTGTAAAAGTGTAAATTGCAGTATTTAGGGTGGAAAAGCCTTTGGCTGAGGTACTTTACTAATAAAGTGGAGGACATGAACCTGGAGGATTGGAGATCTCTGCCTAATCGCTACTCTGTCTGCAACTGATTAGGTGTGAGTTTATAGAAACTTTTGGGTCTCAGTTTCTGTTTTAAAAAAAAAAAAGTAATTTGAATGCTAGATCAGTGATTTCCAGACATTGGAATTTTGTGGATCAGCAAAGAATTGTGGGGCTACCATACACAGTATCTGACTGTTCATTTTGGCAAGTAAAGATATATATTTAAAAAAATGAAAAGCCCTACTGTTTACCGTCATCGTTATTCATACTGATAATAGGAGAAACACTTAGCTCCAAACACTGGATGTCTTTCTTTATGAGCAACTTACTATACTGTTATTATTTTTTCTTTTTGATTAGTGAAGACATCAATAGGGGCCTGCAGGCCCATAGAACAGTTTGAAAACCACTTATTAGATCTGTAAGTTCTCTTTCAGCAGAAGATTCTGATTTTGGTATTTTTTATGATATTATTCTCCTAATCATTTCACAGTATTAGTAGTTTTCCCCATCCCACCTCCTTTTTAGACCTAGGAGTTCTCATCTTCAAAGCTCTGCTGAGTGGCAAACTCACCAGTTTCAACATTAGTATGTGTGTGTCTGCTCGTGAGGGAGAGACAGACAGACACTGTTTACATGATTTGTACCATTTGTCTTCCAAATGGACATTTAATCTAGAATTGGAAGTAGCAGGCATTATGTAAACCTCTAGCTTTCTTGCCTGTCAGTAGTGGTGATTCTGGGGAATCCTTTGATTCCGCTACTTGTGTATAAGAATCACCTGGGGGAATTTTAAAAAACCCAATTCCTGAACCACAACCTCAGAGAAAGTGTCAGTTTTGCACTTCGGTGTGGCCCAGCATTGGGTGAGTCTGGTGTTTAGTCAGGATTGAGAATCACTGACCTAGAGCCTTACTGGCTCCTGTAGGCAGTGAGTAGTATGGTACTGAAGCCTTGAAAAACAAAGATATTTTTGTAATTCAGTTGGCTGTCTTAAAAAACTTCAGGAGTCCTGTGGTATGGCATTAGCATGTCAGATAGCTCAAGGGTAACTTTCAGCTTGAACTTAATGCCTGGGTACAGCTTCTATCAATCCACAGGAAGCGGACTCCTAGCTATGCTGATATCCAGATAACTCGTCTTACACTTCTCAGCTTTTTCTTTTTGGTCTCTGTCCTTTCACTCACAGTAACGTGGACATGGGGATTCCTGCTCTAAGCCCAGGGTCTCCTCCACCCCCCACCCTGTCAAAAACAAAGTGAATCTTAGATCAGGGATTTATATTTACTGTAAATGCTTTGCAGTTCTCTTATCCAAACAGAAAACATTTTCAGTTTTTTTTTTTTTCCATTTCTAATTATCAGGATGCCAGTCTTCTTTCATAAAGTTTGGGGGTATTAGAATGTAGGTAGAAATTTTGAAGGATGGGCCCTAAATATCATCATCAGTAATGGAAATTTAATATAGGTTTTGTGTGCGAAGGGAGGAAGAGGAGATGTGAGAACTCGCTCTCGAGGGAGAAAGACCTGGTGGCCAGGGTTGAGTGCTGTGTGGGGAGCCCTGGTGCTGGACACTTGCTTATGGGGTGTCTGGAGGTG
The DNA here is from genome assembly GCF_965194825.1 of Balaenoptera physalus. Lineage (NCBI taxonomy): Eukaryota > Metazoa > Chordata > Mammalia > Artiodactyla > Balaenopteridae > Balaenoptera > Balaenoptera physalus. The sequence continues at coordinate 31,120,321 of NC_138891.1, forward strand.
GTGAGGCAGAGAGGACAAGACCTCATGGCCCTCATTGCCTGTCCTTTAGCACAAGTGCATTAAAGAGCCCTAGAATGTCTATTATCTCCCCCCAAGCCCTACCCTCCCTCAATTTTTTAAAGTCATAAAACATATTTTCATACATTGTATGTTATTTCTGCCTTCTGTTATCCATTTTTTCATAGGAGTGCAGCCTTTTCCTTAATCTGGTATTAGTGTTAACCAGGTTTATGATCTTGCCGCATAAAAGGAAAAATTTACTTATTTTTTAAAAAAATCAGTGACTCTCAGCTTAAGGATAAATATAAGAATGATTTCTTAATTTACTTAATGAAGACAGGCTGTTGTAAAATAAGAAAAATAAAGCCTTGGGCACATAATACCTTAAAAAGTTTAATTCCTTTCTCTTATAAAGGGCTATAACCTCCACAGAATCCTCTAGACTTATATCTCCTTTCGAACATTTTGAGAGACAGCGTGGAATGAACGTTGGCTTTTGAGCCAACCAGATCGAGGTTTAAACCCCAGTGCCATCTGTTTGTTGGCTGTGTTGCCTTAGGCAGGTTACTCAGCTTATCTGAGTCTCAGATTCCTGATCTATAAAATGGAGAAGGGGATAATGTCTTGAAGAGTTGTGAGGATTAACTGAGAGAACTCTAAAGCTCTGTTCAAAAGGCTTACCAGGTAGACACAGCAAGTTCTAGTTCATCATTTATAAAACAAGTTATTAATTTGCAAACATATTAATACAAGACAGGATAGGCACTATCTATAGTTTGCAAATTATATATAAAACAGTTGATATATAGACTTTACCAATGAAATAAGCATATATTTATAGACATACGATAAAAAGCTTTTATTATAACTAAACAAATATTCTTAGTTTTAAAATTCATTTAGTAACTTGAATATGACACTGACAAGAGAAAAAATAGAAAAATTGGATGTCATCAAAATTAAAAAGTTTTGTGCATCAAAGGACACTATCAACAGATTGAAAAGGCAATCCACAGAATGGGAGAAAATATTTGCAAAGCAAATACCCGATAAGGGATTAATATTCAGAATATATAAAGAACTCCTATAACTCAACAGCAAAACAACCCAATTCAAAAGTGGGCCAAGGAGGGCTTCCCTGGTGGCGCAGTGGTTGAGAATCTGTCTGCCAATGCAGGGGACACGGGTTCGAGCCCTGGTCTGGGAAGATCCCACATGCCGCGGAGCAACTAGGCCCGTGAGCCACAACTACTGAGCCTGCGCGTCTGGAGCCTGTGCTCCGCAACAAGAGAGGCCGCGATAGTGAGAGGCCCGCGCACCGCAATGAAGAGTGGCCCCCGCTTGCCACAACTAGAGAAAGCCCTCGCACAGAAACGAAGACCCAATGCAGCCATAAATAAATAAATTAATTAATTAATTAAAAAAAAAAAAAAAAACTTTAAAAAAGTGGGCCAAGGATTTGAATAGACATTTCTCCAGGTGGCCAACCAGCACATGAAAAGATGCTCAGCATCACTAATCATCATGGAAATGCAAATCAAAACCACAATGAGATACCACTTCATACCCATTAGGTTGGCCATTATCAAAACAAATAGAAAATAACAAGTGTTGATGAGGATGTGGAGAAATTGGAACCCTTGTGCATTGGTGGTAGGAGTGTAAAGTGATAGAGCTGCTGTAGAAAACAGTATGATGGTTCCTCAAAAAATTCATAGAATTACCATATGATCCAGCAGTTTCACTTCCGGGTATATACACAGAATAATTGAAAGCAGGGGCTTGTGCAGATATTTGTACACCAGTGTTCATAGCATTTTTCACTAGAGCCAAGAGGTGGAAGCAGCCCAAATGTTCATTGACAGATAAATAAAATGTACGATATCCATACAGCCTTAAAAAGGGATGAAATTCAGACACAAGCCACAACACAAATGAAACTTGAAGACATTTTGCTAAGTGAAATAAGCCTGACACAAAAAGACGAATATTGTATGATTCAATTTATGAATTCAGAGAGACAAAGTGGAATGCTGGTTGTCAGAGTCTGTGTACTCGAGGCACTACTTCTGATTTATTGCAGTGTTCAGTCCTAGTTTTCTGTTTTATTCTTTTTTTTTTTAACATCGTTATTGGAGTATAATTGCTTTACAATGCTGTGTTAGCTTCTGCTGTATAACAAAGTGGATCAGCTATATGCATACATATAACCCTTTTGCGTCTCCCTCCCACCCTCCCTATCCCACCCCTCTAAGTGGTCACAAAGCACCGAGGTAATCTCCCTGTGCTATGCAGCTGCTTCGCACTAGCTATCTATTTTACATTTGGTAGTGTGTATATGTCAGTGCTACTCTCTCACTTCGTCCCAGCTTACCCTTCCCCCTCCCCATGTCCTCAAGTCCATTCTCTACCTCTGTGTCTTTATTCCTGTCCTGCCCCTAGGTTCATCAGAACCATTTTTTTTAGATTCCATATATATGTGTTAGCATATGGTATTTGTTTTTCTCTTTCTGACTTACTTCACTCTATATGACAGACTCTAGATCCAGCCACCTCACTACAAATAACTCAATTTTGTTTCTTTTTATGGCTGAATAATATTCCATTGTATACATGTGCCACATCTTCTTTATCCATTCATCTGTTGATGGACACTTAGGTTGCTTCCATGTCCTGGCTATTGTATATAGTGCTGCAGTGAACATTGTGGTACATGACTGTTTTTGAATTGTAGTTTTCTCAGGGTATATGCCCAGTAGTGGGATTGCTGGGTCATATGGTAGTTCTATTTTTAGTTTTTTAAGGAACCTCCATACTGTTCTCCATAGTGACTGAATCAATTTACATTCCCAACCAATTTACGTTCCCTTTTTGCCACACCCTCTCCAGCATTTATTGTTTGTAGATTTTTTGATGATGGCCATTCTAACCAGTGTGAGGTGATACCTCATTGTAGTTTTTTTTCTTTTTTAATAAATTGATTTATTTTATTTATTTATGTTTGGCTGCAGTGGGTCTTCCTTGCTGTGCGTGAGCTTTCTCTAGTTGCTGCGAGCAGGGGCTACTCTACGTTGCAGTGGCTTCTCTTGTTGTGGAGCATGGGCTCTAGGCATGTGGGCTCAGTAGTTGTGGCTCGCCGGCTCCAGAGCGCAGGCTCGATAGTTGTGGCTCACGGGCTTAGCTGCTCTGCAGCATGTGGGATCTTCCTGGGCCAGGGATTGAACCCATGTACCCTGCATTGGCAGGCAGATTCTTAACCACTGCACCACCAGGGAAGTCCCCCCTCATTGTAGTTTTGATTTGCATTTCTCTAATGATTAGTGATGTTGAGCATCCTTTCATGTGTTTGTTGGCAATCTGTATATCTTCTTTGGAGAAATGTCTATTTAGGTCTTCTGCCCATTTTTGGATTGAGTTGTTTCTTTTTTTGATATTGAGCTGCATGAGCTGCTTGTATATTTTGGAGATTAATCCTTTGTCAGTTGCTTCCTTTGCAAAGATTTTCTCCCATTCCTGAGGGTTGTCTTTTCATCTTATTTATGGTTTCCTTTGTTGTGCAAAAGCTTTTAAGTTTCATTAGGTCCCATTAGTTTATTTTTGTTTTTATTTCCATTTCTCTAGGAGGTGGGTCAAAAAAGAATCTTGCTGTGATTTATGTCATCGAGTGTTCTACCTATGTTTTCCTCTAAGAGTTTTATAGTGTCTGGCCTTACGTTTAGGTCTTTAATCCATTTTGAGTTTATTTTTGTATATGGTGTTAGGGAGTGTTCTAATTTCATTCTTTTCCATGTAGCTGTCCAGTTTTCCCAGCACCACTTACTGAAGAGGCTGTCTTTTCTCCATCGTATACTCTTGCCTCCTTTATCAAAGATAAGGTGACCGTATGTGCATGGGTTTATCTCTGAGCTTTCTACCCTGTTCCATTGATCTATATTTCTGTTTTTGTGCCAGTACCATATTGTCTTGATTACTGTAGCTTTGTAGTATAGTCTGAAATCAGGGAGCCTGATTCCGCCAGCTCCGTTTTTCTTTCTCAAGATTGCTTTGGCTATTCAGGGTCTTTTGTGTTTCCATACAAATTGTGAAAGTTTTTGCTCTAGTTTTGTGAAAAATTCCATTGGTAGTGTGATAGGGATTGCACTGAATCTGTAGATTGCTTGGGTAGTATAGTCATTTCACAATGTTGATTCTTCCAATCCAAGAACATGGTATATCTCTCCATCTGTTTGTATCATCTTTAATTTCCTTCATTAGTGTCTTATAGTTTTCTCCATACAGGTGTTTTGTCTCCCTAGGTAGGTTTATTCCTAGGTATTTTATTCTTTTTGTTGCAATGGTAAATGGGAGTGTTTCCTTAATTTCTCTTTCAGATTTTTCATCATTAGTGTATAGGAATGCAAGAGATTTCTGTGCATTAATTTTGTATCCTGCTACTCTACCAAATTCATTGATTAGGTCTAGCAGTTTTCTGGTAGCATCTTTAGGATTCTCTATGTATAGTATCATGTCATCTTCGGTGACAGTTTTACTTCTTCTTTTCCAATTTGGATTCCTTTTATTTCTTTTTCTTCTCTGATTGCTGTGGCTAAAACTTCCAAAACTATGTTTAATAATAGTGGTGAGACTGCACAACCTTTTCTTCTTCCTGATCTTAGAGGAAATGGTTTCAGTTTTTCACCATTGAGAGTGATGTTGGATGTGGATTTGTCATATATGGCCTTTAGTATGTTGAGGTAGGTCCCCTCTATGCCCACTTTCTGGAGAGTTTTTGTCATAAATGGGTGCTGAATTTTGTCTGAAGCTTTTTCTGCATCTATTGAGATTATCATATGGTTTTTATCTTTCAGTTTGTTAATATGGTGTATCACATTGATTGATTTGCATATATTGAAGAATCCTTGCATTCCTGGGATAAACCCCACTTGATCATGGTGTATGATCCTTTTAATGTGCTGTTGGATTCTGTTTGCTAGTATTTTGTTGAGGATTTTTGCATCTATGTTCATCAGTGATATTGGGCTGTAGTTTTCTTTTTTTGTGACACCTCTGTCAGGTTTTGGTATCAGGGTGATGGTGGCCTCATAGAATGAGTTTGGGAGTGTTCTCCCCTCTGCTATATTTGGAAGGGTTTGAGAAGGATAGTTGTTACCTCTTCTCTAAATGTTTGATAGAATTCACCTGTGAAGCCATCTGGTCATGGGTTTTTGTGTTTTGGAAGATTATTGATCACAGTTTCAATTTCAGTGCTTGTGATTAGTCCGTTTATATTTTCTATTTCTTCCTGGTTCAGTCTCAGAAGGTTGTACTTTTCTAAGAATTTGTCCATTTCTTCCAGGTTGTCCCTTTTATTGGTATATAGTTACTTGTAGTAATCTCTCATGATCCTTTGTATTTCTGCAGTGTCAGTTGTTACTTCTCCTTTTTCATTTGTAATTTTGTTGATTTGAGTCTTCTCCCTTTTTTTCTTGATGAGTCTGGCTAATGGTTTATCAATTTTGTTTATCTTATCAAAGAACCAGCTTTTAGTTTTATTGATCTTTGCTATTGTTGCCTTCATTTCTTTTTCATTTATTTCTGATCCGATCTTTATGATTTCTTTCTTTCTGCTACCTTTGGGGTTTTTTTATCCTTCTTTCTCTAATTGATTTAGGTGTAAGGTTAGGTTGTTGATTTAAGATTTTTCTTGTTTCTTGAGGTAAGATTGCATTGCTATAAACTTCCCTCTTAGAACTGCTTTTGCTGCATCCCTTTGGTTTTGGGTCATCGTGTTTTCATTGTTATTTGTTTCTTGGTATTTTTTGATTTCCTCTTTGATTTCTTCAGTGATCTCTTGGTTATTTAGTAGCGTATTGTTCAGCCTCCATGTATTTGTATTTTTTACAGATTTTTTCCTGTAATTGATATCTAGTCTCTTAGCATTGTGGTCGGAAAAGATACTTGATACAATTTCAATTTTTTAAAATTTACCAAGGCTTGATTTGTGACCCACAATATGGTCTACCCTGGAGAATATTCCATGAACCCTTGAGAAGAAAGTGTATTCTGTTGTTTTTGGATGGAATGTTCTATAAATATCAATTAAATCCATCTTGTTTAATGTATCATTTAAAGCTTGTGTTTCCTTATTTATTTTCATTTTGGGTGATTTGTCCATTGGTGAAAGTGGGGTGTTAAAAATCCCATACTATTATTGTGTTAGTGTTGATTTCCCCTCTTATGGCTGTTAACATTTGCCTTATGTATTGAGGTGCTCCTATGTTGGGTGCATATTTACCATTGTTATATCTTCTTCTTGGATTGATCCCTTGATCATTATGTAGTATCCTTCTTTGTCTCTTGTAATAGTCTTTAGTTTAAAGTCTATTTTGTCTGATATGAGAATTGCTACTCCAGCTTTCTTTTGATTTCCATTTGCATGGAATATCTTTTTCCATCCCCTCACTTTCAGTCTGTATGTGTCCCTAGGTCTGAAGTGGGTCTCTTGCAGACAGCATATATATGGGTCTTGTTTTTGTATCCATTCAGGCAGTCTGTGTCTTTTGGTTGGAGTATTTAATCCATTTACATTTAAGGTAATTATTGATATGTTTTTTCCTATTACTACTTTCTTAATTATTTTGGGTTTGTTTTTGTAGGTCCTTTTCTTCTCTTGTGTTTCACACTTAGAGAAGTTCCTTTAGCATTTGTTGTAAAGCTGCTTTGGTGGTGCTGAATTCTTTTAGGTTTTACTTGTCTGTAAAGGTTTTAATTTCCCTGTGGAATCTGAATGAGATCCTTGCTGGGTAGAGTAATCTTGGTTGTAGGTTTTTCCCTTTCATCACTTTAAATATGTCCTGCCACTCCCTTCTGGCTTACAGAGTTTCTGCTGAAAGATCAGCTGTTAACCTTATGGGGATTCCCTTGTATGTTATGTGTTTTTTTTCCCTTCCTGCTTTTAATATTTTTTCTTTGTATTTAATTTTTGATAGTTTGATTAATATGTGTCTCGACATGTTTCTCTTAGGGTTTATCCTGTATGGGACTCTCCGTGCTTCCTGGACTTGATTGACTATTTCCTTTCCCAGGTTAGGGAAGTTTTCAACTATAAGCTCTTCAAATATTTTCTCAGTCCCTTTCTTTTTCTCTTCCTTTTTCTGGGACCCCTGTAATTTGAATGTTGCTGTGTTTAATGTTGTCCCAGAGGTCTCTGAGACTGTCCTCAATTCTTTTCATTATTTTTTCTTTATTCTGTTCCCTGGCAGTTATTTCCACCATTTTATCTTCCAGCTCACTTATCCATTCTTCTGCCTCAGTTATTCTGCTATTGATTCCTTCTAGAGTATTTTTAATTTCACTTATTGTGTTGTTCATCACTGTTTATTTGCTCCTTAGTTCTTCTAGATCCTTGTTTAATGTTTCTTCTGTTTTCTCCATTCTGTTTTTGAGATTTTGGATCATCTTTACTATCACTACTGTGAATTCTTTTTCAGGTAGGTTGCCTATTTCATCTTCATTTATTTGGTCTTATAGGTTTTTACCTTGTGCTTTCATCTGTAACATATTTTTTTGTCATTTCATTTTTTTTTTGATGGGTGGGGCTGTATTCCTGTCTTACTGGTTGTTTGGCCTGAGGCGTCCAGCACTGGAGTTTGCAGGGAGTTGGACAGAGCTGGGTCTTGGTGCTGAGATTAGGACCTCTGGGAGGCCTCACTCTGATTGATATTCGCTGGGGTCTGAGGTTTTCTGTTAGCCCAGCGTTTCGGACTCAGAGCTCCCACCACAGGAGCTTGGGCCCAACCTCAGGTCTGGGAACCAAATCCCACAAGCTTTGTGTTGTGGCAAAAAAAAAAAAAAAAGAAAAAGAAAAAAAGGAGCAGTACAATATCAAAGAATAAAAAACAAAATAAAATTAGAAAGATAAAAAATAGATTAGGAAAAATAAAAATACAATTGAAACAACTGTAACAAGGTAAAATAAAACCAAAACAGAAAAAAGAAAAAAAAGGGGAAGGGGGGGAACAAGCCAAAAGTAGAGAACAATAACAAAGCATAAAGAATAAAATAAAATTAGAAAAATAAAAGATTTATTAGGAAAAATAAAAATATAAATGAATCAGCAAGGTAAAACAGAACCCCAATGTAAAAGAGTAAAGAAGAAAAAAAAAGCCTTGGCTATGGGGGCGGAGTTTAGGCAGGGGTGGAACTTAGGCAGTGGCAGGGTTTAGGGTGGGGCGGGACCTAGGCAGTTGGCGGGGGTGACGTTTTAGCATGGGGCGGGGCCTAGGCTCAGGACCCCATCACTGGTGGTTCCTCCTGTCCCCTTAGGTGTCCATGATCCCCCACCAGTGCCAGGTAGGTGCCTTGGTCGTGTGGAGACGCGAATTCCAAGTCCTCCTAGTCCGCCATCTTGACTCCACCCCCTCACTTTTATTCTTAACGCACTTAGTTTTGCTTTCAATTTTATGTACCTTAGTTCTGAGTTAAATCTGCAGATGTGTACAAATAGTTCATATTTATGTATTGCATGTAATCATGCTGTTCAGCATTGATGCTATACTGTATTATGTAAGTAATAAAAGCCATGTACAGAGGGTAGGAATGGGGAGTTATTGTTTAATGGATTCAGAGTTTTGGGGAAGATGAAAAAGTTTTGGAGATGGTGGTAATGGCTGCATAACAGTGTGAATATACTTAATGTCATTGAATTGTACACTTAAAAATGGTGAAAATGGTAAGTTTTATGTATATTTTACCACAATAAAAATTTTTGTTTAATGTATTTACTGAGGGAATTCAAGGAAGATGGAGGCCACAAGGCATCTTTTGCCCCCAACTCCATTAAACTTCTTCTCTGGAACAGAGTGAGCAAATGTATGGGGCCTGCAGGGTATATTTAGGCATTCCACCAAGATCTCCGGGGAGAGAACAGGTACAGGCTCCACCTCTGTGACATCAAAGGAACCAGCACAGGAGAAGGTTTGCTTCTGTTGAAGGCTGGTTCATTCTGGAGGAGGAGGGGCTTGGCCAGCCCACTTGGTGTTTGCAGAAAGGGGCTGCCCCCGCTTGCTTGCTGCATCTGTACATGGGAAGTTCGTGTGCTAACAGCAGCATTTCAGTTTCAGTTCATTGGAAAAGGGCTTGTTTACCTAATAATGTTTAGCATATAGTAAGTTTTCTTTTTAGAATAACACTGACTTATCCCCTCTGACCCACAAAGTTCTAAAGATTAAAAATTTAAATGAGGACTTCCCTGGTGGCGCAGGGTTAAGAATCCGCCCTCCAATGCAGGGGACCCGGGTTCGATCCCTGGTCCAGGAAGATCCCACATGCTGTGGAGCAACCAAGCCCATGCACCACAACTACTGAGCCTGTGCTCTAGAGCCCGTGAGCCACAACTGCTGAGCCTGCGTGCCACAACCACGGAAGCTTGCATGCCTAGAGCCCATGCTCCACAACAAGAGAAGCTACCACAATGAGAAGCCCGTGCACCGCAATGAAGAGTAGCCCCTGCTTGCTGCAACTAGAGAAAGCCCTCACGCAGCAACGAAGACCCAATGCAGCCAAAAAATAAAAATAAAAAAAATAAAAAAATAAAAAAACCACTAAAATAGAATACGTAAGTGTGTGTTTATGTAACTGGAGGACATAAGAGACTGTTTAAGCAAGTTAGGAAACACAGAAGCCAAGAAGGAAAAGATACATAGCTGGTTACATATTGTAAAGGATGCCATACAAAGTCAAACCATAACAAAGTCAAAAGTCAAACTATAGACTATCAAAAATGATTTGCTATTGATGGCCAATGAAGGATTAATTATCACTTTTACCCAGAGAGCTGCTGCTCTTCTTCGATAAGAAAAATCAACCTAATAAAATAGTAGATAACTTGCAGAAGAGAAATTATACATGGCTGAATAAACATAGGATAAGATGGCCAGCTTTATAAGTGGTCTGGAAAATATAAATTATAATAACCATTAGAGTCCATGTTTCCCCTATCACATGGAGTCAGTCCTAGTGAAGATGTGGGGAAATAGGCCTGTTTAAACAGCGCTGGTGACAACATGAATCTCTATTACATAATTGTGATTGTAATCTGGCAATATGTGTTAAAATTAAAAATGTACCCGCCCTTTGACCTAATAGTCTTACTTTTGAGAATCTATGCCATTGAAACTTACCCCCCACTAAATAAATATATAGGTATAGGCCTATTTATTACAGTATAAAGTATAGTAGCAAAAAAAACCTGGAAATACTTGAATGTAGTATCTCAGTAGGGGAATTGTTGAATAAATTATGGCACATGTACATACAGGATATTTTGCAGATATTGAAAAGGATGTTAGATACCCATGTATCTAACCTGGAGGGAAAGATATTTGGTAATCTTTTGGTAACACATTGGTAATTTTTTAAAGTTGCAGATTATTAAATATATTTAGTGTGATTCCATTTTGGTAAAAACAAAAACGACCAACTGCCACTCTATGATCTAGGTTTATATGAAAGAAAGGTTTAGAAGGACACGGGTTTAGGCTATGTGTGTTAACATTGTCTCCTCATGGATCGGACTGCCGGGGAGAGATCATTATGCTTTTCATTTTGCACCTCTTTATCACTTTGACTTCTCACGACAAAGAGTAATTCCAAAATTACTTTGTAATTTAAAAAAATCTAAGAAAATCAACAATGAAGGGAAAATTAACTTGGATTGAAATTTTATTTAATATGTATGGCTTTATCCTATTTCTCAGAGTTGACATGAAGATATGACTTTTGTGGGAAGGGGAAGGGTTGTAGTATAAGTTCTGCTAACCTCTTCAGAGTTCCTGAATTTATACCTAATTTTAACATCACACTAATACGAAACTCTTTATGTCGGGAGAACTTTGTTAGAGCTGTAGATTCAGAGCTACAATAACACTTAGAGCTATCATAGGAATAAATCGTAGAATTTCTCTGTAAACTTCATGAATAATTAATGGATTATCTTAAGACATTAAAATGGGGGGAAATTGTATTTCAGAATCTAAATGTCTGTTAGTTAAAAATACACCTAAGATCCTGCTACTTAGGGTTTCGTTCTAGTCAATCTTTAATTCAAACATTCACATTAGATTCAGTTATAGTTCCTTTTCATGGTGCCAGGTAAGTGGTGGTTTCTAATTACAAATTCTAAGGATAATCTTTTTTCTTTCTCAGGAGACTATTTGGTAGCAATTGAAGAGAAAAACAAAGCTACGTTTCTACGTGCTTATGTGAACTGGAGAAGTAAAAGGACTGAAAACTCCCGAGTGTGTATCCGAATGGTCGGACATGACGTGGAGGCACCCTTCAGTGAAACCTTCAGAGACCAGATGTCTATTGTGGAAATGCCGCTTTCTGAGGCTCCCCTGTGCATTTCCTGTTGCCCTGTGAAAGGAGACCTTCTTGTTGGCTGCACAAATAAGTTAGTTTTATTTAGTTTGAAGTATCAGATCATTAATGAAGAATTCTCAATATTGGACTTTGAACGTTCTTTAATTATCCATATAGATAATATCACCCCTGTTGAAATTTCTTTTTGTATTGGATATGTCGCTGTCATGTCAGACTTAGAAGTTTTAATCCTAAAACTGGAGTCAGACCCCAAAAATGGAGAGGGTGTTAACCACCATCCACGTAAGACCAACAATCCAGTGAAACTGTCGGAAGGTAAATAATGAATTTAGCTTACTTTCCTGTTTTGGGTGCAGAGAAAACCCTTATTTCTGGCAATCTCTGCAAGGCTCTAGTATGTATATTGCAAGCCACATTATTTATGATGTAGTTGTTCCTAATACATGGGATTTGGATTTATGATCTGGCTGCCCATATCTTATTCTGTAGCATGTAAATGTGTTTCAACATATATTTGTCATGAGAAATAATGAAACAGCTGCTGCTGGATGAGGCGTTTCTAGTCCCAGCCCTCATATTTACTAGCTGAATGACCTTGGGTTAGGAATACCATCTCTGAGTTTCAATTTCCTCATGTGTAAAATGGGGATGATGATAATATCCCACTGTACTTTATCAGTTGTGAGGGATAAATGAGCAAGTGCTGAGACTTTTCAGAATCATAGTGCTTTATAAATATGTGAGATGTGTGTGCCTCAATTATTACTATGTCTGTTTAATTGGTGGGGGGATATTGTGAAATCTAATTTGCATTGGAGGGGTACTTGGAGTTATTAAATAATTTTCTTCAATTTTATTTTTTAAGACATCAGTAATGAAACTTTGCAGCTTGAGTCAGATGATTTTGTTATCTGCCAAAAGCCCATGGAACTTCTTGGTGAAAAAAGCCAACAGTCTGGAGTATCTGTTACGCTGGAGTCAACAGGATTAGCTGATGAAAAAATAAAATATTTCCACGTTCAGCACCTGCTCTACAGGTATTAGAAAGCTTTTTATTCACCAGCATTTAATATATATTTACCTACTTAAAGTACATGGAAATTAGATCTCTCCCCCCCACTCTCTCTTTAAACTCACAGACGTTTTGCTCCTGATATTTCATCCTATGTCTTGTCGGATGACATCAAGTTGCATTCACTTCAGCTGCTACCCATTTACCAAACAGGTAAGTACGGGAGGGGAGCCCGGTGTGAGAAATAGATTAGGTTCTTCTACTGAGGCTCCCTGTGGCCTTGGGCAGGTTCCTTAGCAAATAACAGTGAGTGCTAGAAAGGGAAGTTGTGACTGCTAGGAGAAGCCATGGAGAGGACGTGACTGGCAGAACCTATTTCCCTTTTTGAAATGGTCACTAGGTCCCAAAAGGGAAATGGAAGCCCTGTTATAGCTGAGGTTCATCTGGGTCCAGCTGGGTCATTTGCCAGAGCTGCTTATGATGGCCTTGTGAGCCAGGTGGGAGAATGTGGACTGAATGGAAATCCATTTAGAGCGGTGGTTTTCAACCTTACTGCACATTGGCCTTACTTGGATGCTTTTCAAGATACTGTTGCCCAGTCTTTACGTGTTGGAGATTCTGACTTAATTGGTCAGCTATGCAGCCTGGGCATCAGTATTTTTTAAAACCTCCCCAGCAATATGATGGGCAACCGAGATTAAGAATCACTATTAAGTTTCGTACTTAGTCCTGGCCTGCTTAATATCTTTAGGAGTTGCCTAGGGAAAGATATGAATATTTTTCTGATTAAATGTGTTTATAACCTTCATTATTTTTTTCTTTCTTTTAGTAAACATTTACTGAGTACCTACTATGTCGGGTATTGTGCTGAATACTAGGGAACCAATCATGAGCAAAAGTAGGCAAAGTACTTGTACTCAGGGAGCCTGTTGTCTCGCGGGGGGAGGCAGACATGAATGGAATGATCACGGGAAGGAGTACACAATTACACCCTGACCTGAGTGCTCTGTGAGAGAGGAACCCTGCCTCGAGAGTGTGTAACCAAAGATCCTGACCTCCTCCTGGGGTCAGGGAAGGCTTCCTGAGAAAGAGGATCTGCATAGGGGCTGATTTGAGGATAGGGTTGGTACAGAGGAAGCAGTGAAGGCCTTGTGGCCGAGGGAGAATCTTTGCTTGCGGAACTGAGAGAAGCAAGGGAGAGGGAGATGTAACACGAGGCAGGAGACCAGAGGGCACACAGCCACCTTAGAGGGTTAGCTCTTTATCCAGGGGTTTCCCGCAGCACCTGGAACAAAAGCCCAGATCCTTTTCATGGCCTCCATGACCCTGACTCGGAGCTCTTCTTGTCCCACTCACCCTCTTACAATTCTCCATCCATGTGGCTTTTCTCTGTTCCTCAGATACACCGAGCACACTCTTATCTAAGACCTGTTAATTTACTCTTCCAGTGCTCAGAAGGAACCTCCCTCAGAGCTTGCGTTACTTGGTGTCTTCCAGTTCTTCAGTTCACAGCTCAAGTATCACCTCGCCACAGAGGACTTCTCTGACTTCTCTATATAAACTGTCCCCTCTCCACATACTGCAGAGTTTGTTCATTCTCCACCCCACTCCCCCTCACTAGAATGAATGCAGTTACTTTGTCTTGTGCACTGTGGTATACCCAGAACCTGGAAGAGTGGCACGTAGTAGGTGTCTGAGGTGTCTGATGGATGTTTACTTAGTGGACAAATGAGGGGATGGGTAGTACACATATGAGCTGGGCCCTGATGGATGAGTAAAATTTTTAGAAGTTGGCCATTTTGGTAAGGTATTACGTAAAGGGAAGCAACACGTGCAAGGTGTAAAACCACCATGTGTGTTTGGAGATTAGCAAGCAGCTCTGTCTAACTAGAGCACAAATGTGTGTAGGAAAGAAGAGGAAGTAGAAACTGGATCAGTTGCTTTGGGCCAATTGTGGAAAGTGCCGTAATTGAACTTTCTTCTGTTATTGATGGGTGTCCTTGAAGGGTATCAATCAGAGCTATATGTTTTTTTTAAACACTTTGATTATGAAAAATTTCAAGCATACAGATGTAGAGAAAATAGTACAGTGACCCCTATGTACCCATCACACAGCTTCAAAAGTGTAGCCTCATAACCACACCCCACCCCATGCCAGATTATTTTTATGCAAATCCAAGAGTTTATACTTTTTCATCTCTAAATATTTCAGCATGTGTTTCTAAAAGAAAAGGATTCTTTTATTTAAACAAACCCCAAATGTAATTTCACATTTTAAAAAAATGGCTTGATATCATCAAATACCCGTCAGTTGTTCAAATTTCCCTGATGGTCTAAAAAATTTTTTTCTGCAATTTACTCGTTTGAATCAGATTCCAAGTAAGGTTCATACGTTGCAATTGGTTCCGATGTCTTCTACGTCCCTTTTAATATGTAGGCTCTGCCTTCCCCTCTCTTTTTTCTTTGCAATTTAGTTAGCAAGAAACTGGACTATTACTGCAGAATTTCCCACAATCTGGATTTTGCTGATTGACTCCCCACAGTGTCATTTAACATGTTCCTGTGTCCCCTGTATTTCCCTCTGATCTAAAACTGCATTGTTCAGTACGGTAGCCATTAGTCACATGTTGCAATTGAGCACTTTGAATTGTGACTAGTCTAAATTAAGATATGCTGTAAATGTAAAATTAACACTAGGTCTTAAAGACTTAGTACAACAAAAAAGAATGTAAAATATCTCAATTTTTTATTGATTGCTTATTGGAATGATAATATTTTGGATGTGTTGGATTAATACAATATATTTTTAAAACTTGGCCTGCTTTTTATTTTTTAAAAAGTGATTACTAGAAAACTTCAAATTACATATATAACTCACATTATATTTCTATTGATGGTGTTCTAGACAGGCTTGATCAGATGATGGTGATGATCATGATTTTTTTTTTTTGGTAACACAAGTAGTGTTGAGTTCTCTTGGAAGGTACATAGTATTAGGTTGGCTCTTTTTGTTAACAACCATTGGTTAATCAATGGTTAACAACCATTGATGGTGATCACCTAGATCTGTTAATTTATTAGGGGTTTCAAATGGTGATATTATATCGCTCCTTTTTCTTTTTTTACTGGCATTCTTATATAAAGAGCAACTTCCCCTAAGCAACTCTTTGGTTCTCCATTGATAGACTTTTTTGCATAGAAAAGTCAAAATATTGGTTCCCTTTATTTACTGGTTTCATGGTTGGTTTGTTTTTTTGTTTGTTTTTTTCATGCAGGGTCTCTTACTTCTGAGAGAAAAAATTCATCTCAGGAAAAAGAGTTGCTGAGCCTCTTTTGTTTTTTCTCATTACCTCATGTGGGCTATCTGTACATGGTTGTCAAATCTGTTGAATTAATGTCAGTCTACCAGTATCCTGAGAAGTCTCAGCAGGCGGTGCTCACACCACAATTTTTGCATGTCATCACGAGGTATGTTCCAGTCACTTGCTGGCTTTTGCGTCACTTATTTCTCTGTAAATTCTTGAGGAGCTTTCTAAATCCTTAAATGAGAATTATGTGCACCGGTGTATAGCACTGTAAATTAATGATATACATCTGGGGGTTTTTTTGTTCTTTTTTTAATGGCCCATACCTGCCTTTTCAATGTCAGAGATGTAGATTCCGGTTTTGCCTTTGTTTTATTTTCTTAGACTGGATGGGGATCTTTCTAAGGAAGTATAAAGTTCTTCATGAGGGAAGATTTTCGTAGGGAATTCTAATGAAAAGTCAGTGGGGCCAGTCAGGGCATCTCTTTAGACTTTGTTTTAGATTTCCTAATTTTTTTTCACTGCTGTCCTATCTTTTCCATATGAGTTGAGTTAATTGATAATGGTGTAGGACTGTCAAGAGGCCAGAAAGACCAACTGATTCTACCCTCTGAGTAGTGTAGATGGGGAAAGAATCCAGAGGTTGGGGGTGGTCAAGGTCACGTGGCTAACTGGTGGTGGATGTCTTCTGAGTTGCCTTACCCTAGTAATCTGGCATGTAAACTGGGTTCCTGAGCAGGGCTTTAATGTCATTTCCTTTTATCTCAGCAGTAAGTGATGCTTATGGTTTTATTTCCTGTTTTTTCAGTTTAGATTATAGTCAAGGCACTGCATTAAGCCCTCTGGCCAACCACCTGTGAATAAGGCACACCATCTGCTTTCTGAAGCAACAGCATAAGAGAGGGCCAGAGACAAGGGACACAAACACTAGGAGATTAGTGAAAAATGTCTTAAGACTTCGTGAAAGGGGCGTAGGCTGTGGGAGGAGGGAAATTACTTCTGGCTGAGTCACACAGGTAAGGTTTTTGTGTTTGAAGTGAAGCCCGAAAGCTAGTTAGAATTTGACAGATAGAGATTGGAAGAGAAAGACATTCTAGATAGAGGGAAAGCTATAAACAAAGCTATGTCCAGGTTTGCAGGAGTGTCCAATAATTAATCGCATAGGACAGTGATTTTTTTTTTTTTTCAACTGAGTGGTAATATCAGAATCTCCAGCGGGTGCTGGAGTGTATTTCACACAGCACAGGACCTACCTGGAGATTCTGACACCCACTCCTAGCGGAGGTACTCCCCTGTCTCCTCACTCCCTGGTGTAGGGAGAAATGCTATTGTGTGTTCCTTAAACGAACAGTGTGGAGGTAGCTAGTCTTTTTAATTTCCAAAGTGTTGTGTAGTTATGTCCTTTAAATGTAAAGGAGCTGAAACAGAGGGAAATGGGGAAAACAGTGCTTGAGAGAGAGCTCAGGGCTTTGGAAATTAAGGAATTTTTTGAGATTTTGACCAAAGAAAGGGATGTGAATAGAGCATTGCTCTAGGAAAATGAGTGGTGGCCACTGTGGAGGATGGTTTGAACATAGATAATGAGCTATTGGGATGGTTCAGTAAGGATAATGAGGGATTGCATTTGGGCAGGGCAGTAGCAGTGAGAAGAGAAGAAAGCATGGATGGGAGAGAATTACAAGACTTGATGTCTAGTGGGATACTGGGAATGGAGAAGACATGAGAAAACCCACCAGTTTTGAGCCTGCTTTTATGAAAGAATGGAGGCTGCTATGGCATGGGGTGAAAGAAAAGTTTGGTTTAGACATTGGAGTTTGAGGTGCTTAGGGAATACCAAGAGGAAATGTTGATAGGTTTTTGGACACATAGGACTGAAGATTAGGGAAAAGGGAAAGCTGAGATATTTTTATTACCAACAAAAAAGAGCTCATTATCAAAGTAGTGATCATGACCCCAAGAATGTGTAGACAGAGAAAAGTAGTTGGAGAACTAAACTGGTGAAAGTCACGTTTAGAAAGCAAGGGGAAAAAGAGAAGGGTCTGTAAAGATGCCGAAGAATCCAGAAAACTATAGCTTCTCAGAAACCAAGGAAAAATTGGAGGGAGAAAGAAGGAAGAAAATATTTATTTCTGCCCCCAAATATTTATACAACAGACTATCTTTTATCCATCTGATTGCATAAATGTACAGGACACTGAGAATTTAGTGAGTGGACCCTCTAAATGCCCCTCCACCCAAAGTATAAGTCATGAACTAGTTTGGAATGTAGAGTCCTGAAAACATAGTATAGTGAGGGCTTGAAGAGACTTAAAATCTGTGGGCTTTGCCTGCTTCCAGGTGGGAAATTATTGAAGCTTTTCTTAATATTAGCACCAAAAGATACTCTGACATCATTAACCTGACTATGGAAGCATTAGACATTAGAATAGCAGTTGTTATATGTAAATTCAGATTCTTAATAAAGATTCCCCACCCCTATATTTAAAATCCTATATTGTTGAACTAATTTTTACATATTTTTTATTTTACCCAATAGATATGTATTTTAGAAATATCTTGATCCATAAGTTTGCCTTGAAAAGTTTCTTGAATAGTGATGTGTTTATATACCCTAAAAAAAAAGCAATAAAATATTTTTTAAAAGACTCTTAAGAACAATATAAAATCATGTAATAAAATGTCATCCTTGTAGACATACATGAATCAGAAGGCCTCCCATAATCTGCCCTCTCAGAGTCAACCTTGTCAACACTTGGTCTATATTCATCCAACTTTTTTTTTTTAAAAAGAATACATACACAGCTATAGCTTGTTTTCTACAGAAGTGGATCGTATGATGTCCACTTTTCAGCACCTTGCTGCTTCGCTTAGCAGCGTATCCTGGTCGTCTTTCCAGGCCAGCACACTTCAGTTCACTTTGTTCTTCTCTTATACTGCTGCTTAGTATTCCAGCGATAGCTAATAGCTGGATTAATGTTGCTGGAGGTGAGTCAGAGGATGCAGCCTTTTTATCTCTAGAACCTAAAGGTCATCTTTGTGGTCATAGCTACTCTGACCTGTCGTTCTGGCCCCACTGCAGGTACTTCTTTTGGTTCCCAGTATCTCAAAGTCCCTTCTGTTCAGTTTCCTTCGTGAGGGCACCCTCTACCCTAGATTTCTAAGCGGTGGGGCTGCCCCCCCAGCTATTGTCATGACTCCAGAGGTCACATCCTAGATCTCTCTGGACATGGACACAGTTGACAGTGGGCTGAGACCAAAGTGGAAGCCCCAGCAAACAGATGGAGAGTCCTGACTGATGCCTCTACATTGTGCCAAGTCTCGCAGCTGTGAAAATGTCAGAACGATTCTCTTGTTAAAGAAGTATTTCTTCTATTTTAAGGTTATTGTTAGATTTGCTTTAGTCCTTCATTTTTTTATTTCAATAGAGTTCATTTTTACTTCTCTCACTTTCTGATTTTTTTTTAAATTAATTAATTAATTTATTTTTTGGGCTACGTTGGGTGTTTGTTGCTGCGCACGGGCTTCCTCTAGTTGCGGTGAGCGGGGGCTACTCTTCGTTGCGGTGCGCAGGCTTCTCATTGCCGTGGCTTCTCTTGTTGCGGAGCACAGGCTCTAGGCGCACAGGCTTCAGTTGTTGTGGTGCACGGACTTAGTTGCATGTGGGATCTTCCCGGACCAGGGCTCGAACCCGTGTCCACTGCATTGGCAGGCGGATTCTTAACCACTGCACCACCCGGGAAGCCCTCTGTTTTGTTTTTAAAAATCATTCCTGGGAACCCACGACAAGATGGGTTTCGTAGCAATTTCTAAGTTAACCATTGATGGTTTTAAATGTCATTGTTGGAGGGTTGACTTGTAAGTCTCCAAGCACTAACTGTGGGGTGTCCAGGTTGCTTTGCTGTGCAGACATAGCCTGGGGTTGTGGAAAGAGCTAGAGGAGTGTGAAGAGTGAGGAGACCTGGGGTCTAATTTAACTCCGTTCTCCAGAGAGGACTTGGACCAGTCATGTACCTTGCAGGCCCTAATCTTTAAAAACAAGCTGCTGGACTAGGTAATTCTGAAGTTTCCTTCAGACAGTCTCTGATTTTCTCTTCTACCGTTGGATTGGGTTTGCATAATATAAGTCTGTTGCCCAGCATAATCCAGGCTCCATTTCATCCTGAGATAATAATCAGTAAACTTGGGTTCTAACCTTGGCTTTAATAGTCACCTCTCTGTACTTTGGGCAGATCCCAGGGGCATCATTTTGTCTATAAGATGAGGGTATTGACCCAGATCCATGGTTCTTAACTAGGAGTGTACGTCACACGAGGAGCTTTGTAGAAATATACGTGTCTAGATTCAGCCCCTAAGAGATTATGATTTGGGTCGGAGCGAGGTGGGGACCAGTCACGTATTTAAAAAGACACTCCATAGGGTTTCTGAGGCACTCTCCTTGTTAAGAAGTAGCCTAACTTGTCAACATTTGACAGATACTTGGGTCTTCCCCCACCCCTGCCATTGCTCTGTGCTCCTGTGAAATCCTCCCAACAGTGGGCACATTGGTTCCTGGCCTCCACTTTGTTCAGTGGCATCTCTCCTCTTCCTCAGTAACAACCTGCAGTGTTACACAGTGCGGTGCAGTGCGGCGGCCGCTCGGGAGGAGGACCCGTATGTGGACACCACCCTGAAGGTTAGAGCTGGCTTATGACAGTGCAACCTGAAGATCACAGTATGAGTGCTTGCAAATTTGCTCTTTGTGTCTAAGCTTGGCAAACATTAAAGTCTTGTTTTTTCAGTTAGAACGTTGGAATGTAAAATGATAAGCATTTTGCGATTCGTGGTTTAAGATTACTTTGAAAACATTTTACTCAGAATTTAGATATAATGCATAGTTTTAAAAGTTTGGTAAAGAATGTATATATAGTGCAACTTCAGAGAGAGCACTTCACAACTATGGTATACTACAATTTTATTCATTTAATAGAAGTATTGGTGGCAATTGTATAGAGCTGTTAACAAAACAGTGCAGAAGTCAGTATATTCAAGAGCACAAAAGTGAATACAGCGCATTCAGATGATTTATTTATACTGTTATCAGCTATGCCTTTAATTCTTTAATCGTTTTACAAAGCCTTCCACAACTTTTCTGTAGTTCTGTAGTTTTGATCTAGTGTAAACGGATATTCTAGATCAGTAACCTCGTTTTTAGTGAGTAGTAATACGCTTAGTCTCTGAAAAGCTCTTGACCGCCAAATAAACAGAGGCAGTTTTATGATGAAATTCTCTATTTTCTGACCTTGAATTTCTGTTCTCAGAAATACACTGATCATTTGCATCATATTCCTCATGTGCAGTTTTACCTCTGGAGCATAAGCTATTTGAATGGGTGTTTGCTGTGCATATCCGTGCTGTAGGGAACCCCCAAGTTATGATGGCCTCTATTTCACATGTTAACGTCCATCTGGCAGCTGGAACACCTTTTTCTGGAAAAATGAGTGTTCAGTGATGATGGTGTGTAGTACTTAATGTGTCTGAGGCACTCTTCCATTATCCCTGTCACCCAAATTGTGATATGCACTGGCATTTTCTGGAAATCGTGTCTGAGTTCTTTTTTGCTATGGGCTGCCTATCGCTTTCTGCTGCTGACCAGGCTTACTGCCTACCTTCAGCCTCTTGGGAAGTCAGAATCATAGCTTTCCCATGCCTTTCTGTCTGTGTTTAAGATATACACATAGCCTTTTCAGGAGATTATTTTAAAAATAAATGTTATGTCCCTAGTAAGAATGGAAAGGTGACAGATTCTTTGTCTCTTGCTTCCTCTCTCCCCACCCCATCTTGCCTTGTTTTTTGTTTTAAACCTCAGAGAGACATAGGCTTGTGTAGGTAGTGATGGTGGAGTGAGGGGTACATAACAGATTGAGGTAGGATCAATCTGCATTTGGAAATAAATCTCAGTTCTAGGCCTTATCAGAGTCTCATAAAACCAGAGAGAAGGAACACAGAAGAAAGGAAGGTAGAAAAGAGGAGAGATGGGCAGCTGGTGGGGAACGCTGCCCCTGAGGCCAGTCCTCCTGAAGGTGGCAGAGGGAAGGTCGGTGATGATCACACCTCCCGGCTCCCCCTTCCCTGCGATTCCACCATTCTGAAATCCTAGATGCCCCTGAATGAGCACACCATCATTTTGCTCCCTTGCTGACTCAGGCTTTGGGAGCTGCGGTGTCTGAGAAAGGTTTCACAACCTCAGAGTCGGGACCAGAGTACACGCGATCTTCATTTCCCTTTCCTCTGAGATTCTGGCTCAGCATCACCAAGGCCACCCTAGCTATTCTTAGGAATGTAAACAATAGATGGAGGTTTTCCCCCATGTGCTTTGTACAAAAGGGACAATGAAGATGACCTCAGAATCAAAACAGCATTAATGGAGGAGAGGGGGAGGCCTGGCAGCACCATTTTGTGAGTCGCAGAAAGAGCTCTTCCATTATCTTTCGTATCCATTCTACATGACTGAATGGTCCCTTATAAGGACAGGAGGCTGGCTCCTGGTCCAGGATTTCCTCCAGTTTGCCTGACACACCCCAGCCTGTTGGCTGTTCCAGGCAGTGTTCACATCTACAGAGCTAACAGAGGCCATCGGAACATGAGAGCGTCTCTTTCGTACACACGCATCCACTAAGAAACCATTTTATGTACCCTACCTGAAGTACAGTGTCCTTTTATAGTGTCTCATTTTGTCTAAAGAGGCCACTTGAACATACCCTGAGCCAGCCCACTGGGAATTTAGTGGGGAATTTCCTGGGTGGCAGGTAATCAGCCCAGGGCTGGGCTCCTGGGGGGTCTCTGCAAGGCAGAGAGTTCCCGCAGCTTTGAGGGGCCTCAGGTGTACCCACTCTCTGCATTCCTTAAATCAAAGTCAACAGATACTAAGTAGCTCTTTGGCAGACACATGGATGAGATAGTTGGTTAAATAGTTTAGATAGGATAACCTCTTACTCTGATAAGAATAGGAATTTGAATTATTTGGGGGGAGAGTGAGGGGGAAGGAGACATTGTATCAAATAGATTGATTTTTGAAGATTAAAGTTCATGCACTTTATTCCTTGGCTAAATTTCCGATTTTTTTTCCTTATTAGGCTTGCCCACCTGTCAGTATGGATGTCTGTGCTTTAAGAATACAGCTTTTCATAGGCTTGAAAGCCATCTGTCACTTTAAAAACCACGTTATACTTCTGACCAAGGCAGACCCTGAAACAATTCCAGAGAGAAGAGAGTCACCCAAGAGGCTTCTGTAAGCATCCCCTCACCCCCAGACATTCCTGCGAAAGTTTCTGGAATGAATTGTTACTGCTATATTTTGCATACATCTTTGTTGATATTTTTTTAAATAAAAGCTTTGAATGATCAGATAGCTTTTCTAGGCGTTCTTTTTCCAGAGTAAGAAAAGAAGTTTCTAATGGTCTCTAGAATATCCTTTATAATTGGCCTTGAACTTTTAGAAGAAGATAAAGTATGAAATTAGTTCAGTAAATATCTGTGGTGTTTCAGATAAGAAGTTAAAGGGCATGCCTTTTTGTGTAATTAACAAGTAAGACAGAGCCTCTTATGCTGATCCAAATGACAAGGCTCTTTATTATTTTTCTTCTTTGGCCTTTAAGTGGCTACATTTTTATCCAAAGATTATTTTCTGGTATTTCAATGAAAAAGAAATTAACAATGCATTTCTTACCTTATAGCACATTCATGATGTGTAGATTATGTGTTAATCTACCTTAGAGTAAAAGTGCATTATTCTAATCTCAGGTTGACACTTCGGTTTTCTGCTTTCACATTGTTTGGAATAGAATGCTTAATTCCAGAGTAGTTATGCTTCTGAAATTCGATGTTTTCTATACTGTGAACTTAGTGGTAGGGAATGCAATCTAATTTGAACATTCCTCTATGGAAAATTAAGTAGGAAAGAAATCTGTTTGCAGGGGAGGAACACAGATTGTATTTCAAGTCAAACGTTGTTTTACATTTTTAACATAAGTTTAAGCTTTTTTGAATTATTTGCGCCTGTGCTTTGTTCCACCAGCAGGAATAACCAGGTTCCCTTGGGTAACTGGTCACTTAGAGTGTGCACAAAGTGGTCTGAGACTGACTGATCCTAAAAGCTTTCTGGCGAGAGGAAAAATAGCTTGTAATCTCACACATTTGACATCTTAAAAGTATTGTATATTTTTAGATGATTTTTTAAAAAATTCTAATTTATTTGAAAATTCATTTGGTCTAGGGTCTGCATTTTTAAAAGATTGCGTACTGCAGAAAATGCATCATATAGTGAAAGCAAGAGATAATATAGTGCTTCCAGCTGATGTTCAGTTCTGTCTTTTACATTTTCCCAGCAGCCCTGGCCTCATGAAGGCCATATCCAAGTCTTTCTTCCTTTTGAGGGGTCTTGCCTGTTCTGTGAACTTATTGCCTATTTAACAATACTTGTGGAATGGATTGGTAGTGCTTGGTTTATCAGTCCATGAGACTGCAGTATGTTAAATGCTGTTAGGCCTATGTAGCATTGTGCACTAATGTTCTCTAAAAATCGACTGTGTAGTTAATCAACAAAGAAAATACTAAATGAAAATGATATCATAGTTACAATATTTTAGGTATCTAATATTTACCATTTAAAATTCCCGTGTATTAATAATATGTCTTATAATTCTTGTCCTTTGTTTTGCTTTTAGTTCTAGAAAAGGTACCAGTGTTAATCTCAAAACACCTCCTGTAGCTGAGGCTGGGTGGAATTTGTATATTGTGAATACGATCTCACCAGTGCAACTGTACAAAGAAATGGTACTCCTTTCAGACTTCTAATTCTTATTTGTAGAAATTTTTAGAGTCTAACTGATGACTAGAAATTGATTCTAATTATCGTACATTCAGAATGCCACAGCCAACCAGCTTCCAGGCTCTGTCTGACAGTGGAGTGTATATCTTCACCTTCTTGTTTTCACAGCTCCTGATATTTGAGGAGCCAGGAGAAATTCCCTTCACTAAAATAAGACTCCCTTGTTCATACCCATTCTCCTATGAGAATTGATTAGCCAGTCTAAACTTAAGTAGCCTTTGACCTTTACTTTGAACCCTAGCAAAGAGAACCATGAAATGGAGCCGAAAGAAATCCTAGATCATATGTCCCTGTCTCACGCTTCTTTGAAATATTAGCAGATAGTCCCAGGGCACTGCAGCACTTGTAGCATTGTCCCATAGGCATCCTTGTTCCTCTTCTAAGAGTGACAACTGCCTACTCATCCCTGACAGTTTTTATAAACTCTTTATTTTGAAATAATTTCAAACCTACAGAAAAGTTGCAAGAGTAAGAATAGTACAAATAAAACCTGTGTATTCCCCACACAGATTTGCCCATAGCCAACATTATACTCCCTTTGTTTCTCCCTCTCTTTTCTTCTTTTTTGCACTCTTGTACTTTCTAAACACGCAAGCACGCATGTATATTTTCTCCTGATCCATTGGAAGGTATACTGCATACGTCATAGCCTAAGGCCCCTAAATATTTCAGTGCATGTTTCCTAAGAATTGAGATATTTGCTTATATAACCACAGTGCACACATATGCTTCAGAAAATTTAACAATGACATAATACTTTATCTCGTCTACGGTTCATATTCCAGTTTTGTCAGTTGACTCAATAATGGCCTAGTAGAATCCCCCAGCACCCCCCGCCCCAGGTCCAGGATCCAGTCTAGCATCAAGTAATGTATTTAACTGTCATGTCTCTTTAGCCTCCTTTAATCCAGAATATGTTCACAGCCTTTCTTTGTTTTATTTAAAAAAAAATTTTTTTTTTTTTTTGTTGAAGTATAGTTGACATACAATATTATAAGTTACAGGTATAAACATAGTGATCCACAGTTTTTAAAGGTTATAATCCATTTGTAGTTATTATAAAATATTGGCTATATTCCCTGTGTTGTGCAATGTATCCTTGTAGCTTATTTATTTTATATGTAGTAGTTCGTACCTCTTAATCTCCCTCTCTTATCTTCTCTGGTAACCACTAGTTTGTTCTCTGTATCTGTGAGTCTGTGTCTTTTTTGTTTTATTCACTAGCTTGTTGTATTTTTAGATTCCACTCTTTGTTTTATAACAGACAGTTTTGAAAAATATTTCTCCCCCCGCCACCTTTTAAAAATTTATTTTTTCATTTCATATCATTTCTCATGATTAGATTCAGGTTGTATATTCTTCTTCTTGGCCAGAACATTGTGTAGGTGACGCATCTTTCTCAGAGTATCACACTGGGAGGTGCAGAATATTCATTTGCCCTTCACTAGTAATGTTAATTTTGGTCATCGGGTGAAGGTTTTGCCTGATTTGTCCCTGGCATTTTAATGCTGATAATTTTATCAGCTTTGTTCTGTGTTTTCAGTCTTGCTTAATTGAAAGTCTTCGACGTCATCTAGGTGATTTGCCTACTGGAGTCTAAAAATACTGATTGACTCAGATTAGCTAGTGATAATTTTTTTTTTAATTTTATTTATTTTTAGCTGTGTTGGGTCTTCATTGCTGTGCGTGGGCTTTCTCTAGTTGCGGCGAGCAGGGGCTATTCTTCGTTGTGGTGCGCAGACTTCTCATTGCAGTGGCTTCTCTTGTCACGGAGCACGAGCTCTAGGCGCTTGGGCTTCTGTAGTTGCAGCACGCGGGCTCAGTAGTTGCAGCACACGGGCCCTAGACTGCGCAGGCTTCAGTAGTTGCGGCACATGGGCTCAGTAGTTGTGGCTCGCAGGCTCTAGAGCGCAGGCTCAGTAGCTGTGGCCCACGGGCTTAGTTGCTCCAAGGCACTTGGGATCTTCCCGGACCAGGGATCGAACCCATGTCCTCTGCCTTGGCAGGCAGATTCTTAACCACTGCACCACCAGGGAAGTCCTAGCTAGTGATAATTTTTATAAGCCCACTGTGAGTTACAGAAATAGATGTAGCAGAACCTAAATTCACAGATTGAAACTAAGATAAAGGAAGCATACTCAATCTGAATTTGAGAAAGATTTAAATCATAGGACTTAAAAATAAAGTTAAGGTTTTCAGATATGTTCATTAGCCTTATCAAATTGTGATCAAATTATTGCTAAGTTAACAGTATTATTAGTATTACAGTATTAATTGTACCTTCTGTAATGATTAGCACTGTTTAACAAGAGAATATTTACAATCATGTGTGTGTTAAACTGGCTCATAGATCGTGGGGGAAAAGAAAACCACTTTAGCTAGGCCTTATCAGAATGATAAATAACCACTTTTTATTTTTTAGGATTTAATGTGTTCAGATATTGACTTTAGTAACCAACTGGATAGATATTCTTAAGAACTGGGAAACTTTGGGGAGACGTCTTCAGCACCATTAGCTGCTTGCCTTTTTTGTGTTAGGTAGACTACAGTAACACCTACAAGACTGCAAAAACGCAGAGCTGCATCCACCTTCTCAGCGAGGCTCACCTGTTAGTGAGAGCTGCCCTGATGGATGCCAGTCAGCTGGAACCTGGAGAAAAAGCAGAGCTTTTAGAAGCATTTAAAGAAAGCTGTGGGCACCTTGGAGACTGCTACAGCAGGTTGGTGATGCTACTTGGAAACTTGTCAGAGAAGCCACCCTGAGCTTCAGGTGTGCTTACTAACTTTTCCACCTCTGGCAGTTACCTGACAAATGGGAGGACGCATGAGGGGAGGTGGTTTAGTTATTCACTCATGCCACAGCATTTGTTTAGCAAGTCCTGTGGGTCAGGTACTGGGCTAAGCTTAGAGAGATGAACACGACCTGTTGCCTGCCTTCAAGGACTTACAGTTTATTAGATGAGCAGTTCGTGAGTCTCCCATCAGTTAATTTAGGAATTTGAAGTTTCTTTTCAGACCTTTGGGCGGGGGTGGGGCATGACCAGTGAACATCCCTGAGACGACCATATTACTGTTAGCTTTAAGGGAGAGATACTAGTTGGACACTCTGTGATTTTAATCTTAGTAGTCAGTGCTTTTATGATGTCACAAAAGGAAACTAGGATCAATAGTGATTTCTCTTTTTTAGAATGATCTTTATACTTTTTTTCATATATAATTGTTTCCAAGGCTTACTTGACCCATGGGAGTCATTATAAATTAATAAAAGACTTTTCCTACTTATAAACACCATTATTTTAAAGCCGCATTATGAATATTAAAATTCACTTAATGAATTGTTTTTGTTTTTCTTATGAACAAGCAAAAAGAAGCTACATTAATTAGAATGACTTTGCAGAACAAAACTCCGGAGTTTGTTCCAACTCCTAATGGCCGTAGAAAAGTATTTTGAGATTTATATCTTCTGGAAATCATGATCTGTTTTATTATTAAATGTGTTAGACATCCAAACTTAAACATGACAAATCTGAAGTGGTTTTTTTTTTTTTTTTTTTTTTTTTTTAACTTCCTTCCCTTTAGGCTTGACACCCAGTATTCCCACCTCGCCTTGCCATACTATAAGATGTCTGGTTTGTCTATGGCTGAAGTTTTGGCCCGAGTGGACTGGGCAGTAGAGGATGGATCGCAGAAATATGAGAGGGGATTAATCTTTTACATTAATCATTCACTTTATGAAAACCTGGATGAAGAATTAAGTGAAGTGAATACAGTTTTCTATTTAGTTATACCTAATATTTTTAATTTTTCATTTTAGCAATTTATTTTACGTAATTCTGTTGAGAAATCAAGTTCCAAGTATTTTTCATTGGCATTATAGTCTTTTTTTCCTAAAAAAGGTAACTAGTGTGCCCTTTTCTTCATTAATAATACTCAGAATTACAGTGCCCTTTTCTTCATTAATAATACTCAGAATTACAGCTTGGAAGAGAACTTATAATCATCTTCTCATACTTTCTCATTACATAGACAGGGGGGTGTGGTCCACTGTGGTTGAGTGACCTGCCCAATGTGACAGTGGCATGTCTTTAGAAGAATGACATAGAACCTGGGCTTTGCCTGCCGCCTTCTCATCCGCAGCCCTTGTCACAACCCTAGCTACCCCACTCTCCAGGTGTCCAAAGTTTCCCTTATGAAATCCTGGCCCAGCAACCTTCAGACATTATTAAGGATCATTTTTAGCCCCTCATGTATTTTTAAAGAGTTGAATGCCAATATGCAAAGTTGCGTATTGTGATACCAAGTGTTTTAAGGTTTTAAGAGAAATGAAATTTTCTCTTATAAATATTAAGTATATTTTATACATTAAATATAAGTAAATTTTGTATTAAGCAGTAATTTTCTATAATGGACTTTTGAGTATAATTTAATCCAACATTTGTTTTCTTCTTCTGAACTCTTGTTAAAATTAGAAATGCTGGCCACAACTTGGTATACACTTTCCCTGCTTTTTCTTCATTATAACTCAGCAAAGAGATCACTTTAGGTCATCTCAGCTCTCCCACGCTATCACCATCAACTCTCTTTTTAAATCGAAGCATAGTACTGTAATTTTATCTTAATTGGAATGTTTGTATCTTGGCTTTGTATCTTGGCTTTTTATCCTTTTTTTTTTTGCTGATTTTGTTGCTTTCTATCGGCTGACTGACCTTTTATTTCTCGTTTACGCTCACCAAAGGAATTGGCAGCAAAAGTGGTTCAGATGTTTTATGTTGCTGAGCCGAAGCAACTGCCCCATATTCTCTGTAGTCCTTCTATGAAGAATATTGATCCTTTAACTGCCATAAGCTATTTAAGGAAGCTGGATACTTCTGGATTTT
This sequence comes from Balaenoptera physalus, assembly GCF_965194825.1. Taxonomy (NCBI): domain Eukaryota; kingdom Metazoa; phylum Chordata; class Mammalia; order Artiodactyla; family Balaenopteridae; genus Balaenoptera; species Balaenoptera physalus. The sequence goes on from NC_138891.1 coordinate 31,149,742, forward strand.
CATCAGTCTTAGTGACGTTGACCAAGGCAGCAATGGCTTTGAAAATGAGAGATCTTGACATGCACAGAAATGAAATGAAAAGCCATTCAGAGGTACGGTGCCCTGCCTGGTATTAACAGCAAGCTGAAATAGGACTCAGTGGTCCTGTGGTGTTTAGTTTTCTTCTGGCTTCTGTGTAGCTCATTTTTTTCTTAGTTGTAATGGAAAATAGACTTAATATTAAAAAGGAAGTGACCCAATGTGAGAGTGCTTGGGCTTTGGATTTGGCAAATGAAAAAGAAAAATGAAAGATAAATGGCAGCAATGGGTATCCAAAGACTTTTCAACTTAGTGTCAGGTATGTTCAGAACACAGTGCTTGGCACTGAAGAGTACACAGGCTCTGCCCTGAGCCGACAGTCAGACCTGGCATGAGGGGGTGGTGTGGTTTGTCCCTGAAAACAGAACAGTGATGTATATTCAAGTACAGCAAGTAAGTTATTAACCTTGAGTCTTAGGAGTCCAGTAGTTGCAGAAATAGCCTGCATTTGAGAAGATCACAAATGACTGTGTGGGAGATTAGGCATTTGAATGGTGTATCAAAGAAAAGGTAGCTTCCCCTTGGAAGAGAGGCCATTTAGGGACATAAGCCAAAGAAGTTAATCACTAGAGGAAGAAATTAAGAAGTGACATTAATTGAGCACTTATTATGTCTCAGGTCTAACCAAAAAGAGCAGGAGTGCTTTATTGCTGTACAAATGGCACATTTTATTATGATGAGGAGAGCAAGTCAACACTGAGATGTCCTCTACTTTGAAGAGTAGAATTCTAGAAAGATGAATTTTCTTTTCATAATTTTGAAAAATCCTATATAGACCTAAATTTAAAGCTGTCTACAAAATAGGACATCTTGATGCTTAATTAAGTAATAATAACTTCTACAAAGACAGTTACCAATGATGTCCTTAGAACTTGTCTTTGTAAAGAAAAAATTAAGATTACAATAAATTATTAATGGCTTATCATTGATTCTTGAATTCACTAGCGTGTATTTCCAAGATGAATGCAATGTTTATTCTGTTCCTCAATATGTTTTTATCTGAAGATGAAGTTGGTATGTGGCTTCATTCTGGAACCTCGGCTATTGATTCAACAGAGGAAAGGACAGACTGTTCCAACTGAATTTGCAGTTCACTTGAAGGAGACTCAGCCTGGATTGCTTGTGGCTTCAGTCCTTGGCTTACAGAAGAACAACAAAATTGGAATTGAAGAAGCAGATTCCTTCTTTAAGGTTTGTCACTTTGAAAATGTACTTGTTCTGGATGGCCTGATGAAGTTGGTGGGGGGATGTGGAGCAGAATAAGAGAAGTGAGTTTTCATTTGTTTATTGAAAAATGAGACTTACACATAACCACTTATAAAAGTACAGATTAAAAAAATGTATCTACAAAAATTCCGTTCATGCAACCTGGAGTCTGTTAAAACTGTCTAAATTCGCTTTTGCCACGGCACTAATGCTACTGATAAATTATTAAATACATGGCCCACGTGATGGAGTGCTGTTCAGACCAGCTGTAACTTGATCAGTCCTATATTTATCTGAGCTATGGAGGCTTGTCTCACTGTTCTCAAGGTGCTTTGTGGTAAAGATGAAGATACGATTCCTCAGCTCTTAGTAGACTTTTGGGAAGCTCAGCTGGTAGCATGTGTCCCGGATGTGGTACTTCAGGAGCTCTTTTTCAAGCTCACATCACAGTACATCTGGAGATTATCTAAGAGGCAGTCACCTGACACCACACCATTGAGAACATCAGAGGACCTGGTAAGATAATGGAATAGGACAGTGAATTAAACTTTATGTACATTACACATTATGATAATGACCCTTCTTATTTTTTTTTGTTTTGTTTTTTTTGTTTGTTTGTTTTTGTTTTTTTGTGTGTGTGTTTTATGTTGTTGTTAAATTTTTCTTTCTTTCTTTTTATTTTAAGTTTTGTTGACCCTTCTTATTTTTAACGGCATAAAATCAGTCGTAATTCATATTACCGGATATCTCTTTAAAGCAAGAGTTAAAAATACATTTAAAACTTGTCTGTGAGTGAAGTTGCCCACATTTTAAACACTTCTGTATGCTAAAGAGCGCCTTCTACTGCTCCTATATTACTTATACCTACAGTGGTACTTCAGTAGCCAAAGTGTGGGAGAAAGGGCTTTTCCCCAAATCCATCTGTGCTCCCTCAGGCGACAGTCATGAAGTGGAACATGAGAGAAGAGACATCTGCAGACCTCCCTGCTGGGAGAGGAACTGCAGAAGGCTTGTGGGAGAGAGACTTCCTTACCAGACTTGCATTTCCTGTCAGCTGCACAGACAAGAGCTGTTCCGCAGTCTGCAGCAGCCCTAACAACTCTACTCTTATCCTTCCCGTTCCCCCCTGACCCCCGGCAGCCCCTTTGTCCCTCATAGTGACAGAGTGGCTAATGTGGGTTTGCTTGAATAAGGGAGTCTTTATGGGAATTGTCTTGAGAACTTATGGAAGAGATTTTGCCTCCCAAGGAAAGTAGTAGAAATAAAAATTACTTTCAGTATTACTGTTAACTTTTTTTGAGTGTAATTAGCTTAAAGGAAGTATTGCCCTTTTTGTGAGAAAGTGCCTCTTTGCAGTTTTTTGAAAGTTAAAATATTAGGAAATATTTAGTAAGGATTTATTCAGTGAGAAGCAGCAAAACTAAAACTTTTTCCAGGGGAATACATTCTAAGACTTTCTTCCCATTACCAGGAAAATGTATACCTAATTTTGGGACACGGCAGAATGTTAGGGATTGCTCGCTGTTTGTGGGATGGATGAAGAAAGTCTTGTTTTGTTGTATTTTTGTTTATGATAAATTTCTTTTACATTTTAGATAAACACCTGTAGTCATTATGGCTTAATCAGTCCGTGGGTTAATGTCTTAATATCATCCGAATCCTTGGCTGATAAAAATTATATGGAAGACCTTTCAAAATTACAGGTAAATAAAAATGCCTCCTTTTCTTATGAATATGCATATTACCGTATAGTACAGGACTTAAATTTGGTAAGACCCTGGGTGTCCAGTTAATTTAGAGTGTATAATTCTGGAGACAGAATCTATAGTTAGGCATACTCAAGAGCTCTGGAGGGAATTCCTGCCTCTGCCTGAAACTGCTGACGGGAAGTCTGGTTTTGTTGCCAGTCGGTGAGTGAGCTTCCAAGTCCTGTGACTCTTGCCTCATTCCCAGGATGTGCTTGAAAACACGTTGTGAAATGAAAGTACGGCAAATGTTTCGCGGTGTTTTCATTGACGAGATTCACTTTTATTTTAGTGTTCACTCACGCAGGTTAGGCCTCTAGCCCAAACCAAGCACTACTATCTGTCTTATAGGAAATAGGTCAAAGCAGCTAGCTTATCTGGCTCCTGAAAGGATTTTTTTTAAAGTAAGAAATATGATCAAGAGAATGTAGACCATCCTGCAAGAATTCTGAATGTGAGTGTTTTTGACTGAGAATGAGAAATAAAGTCCACGTTTGACTTGGTGGATTGGGCTGGGCTCAATGTGGATGTGATTTTGTTTAATGTAATCAGTGGCCCAAGGACTGAGTATAATCCTCACATCTGTTGTGTTTGGTCTTCCCAGTGTAGCTGCCGACATATGAAAATTGAGATTTCAAATTCAGAATTTTGAGTTTCAGGTTTCTCTTTGAGAAACTCAGCAGAACTTTCATTCAGCGGTAACCCTGGGCCCTCACTGCCTGAGACCTGAAGGTTGGAGCCACCTACTGGCTCCCCTCCTTGGGCAGTGCTTGTGCTGTCCTGTCTGCCACAGTTCCACCTCCGTGTCTCCCTGGTCCAGATGCTGAGTGTCTGGCATCCATTTTCCTTATACCCAGCCGCCTTCGTGTGTTTTCATCATCTGGTTGTCGTCATCTGGTTTGGCCTTGTTAAGCTTTGGAGTTTGTAACCCCTGATTTACTCTGGGAACTTAGTGGAAGTGTGGTTATTGCTTATAGAAACCAAAATGTCAAATTGGGGATGGGGTGGCAGGATGTGAAGCTCAAGAGACCATATTGCTTAGTCTTAGCCTCTAGACAGCCTGTGATGTCGCCAGGAATGGAGTTACTTACTTTTTTTTAAAAATTGCCAAAGAAGGTTCTTGTTGGTTCTTATCTCTAGTACCCTTATGATACAGAGGCTGCCAAGCACTTAGTCTCAGATTTGTTCATTCCACAAATATTCCTCAATCATGTACGGTAAATGTGATTGATGTACAGCATTGGACAAGGCAGGCAAGACCTTGCCCTCCTATAATGTATGTACTAATTACATATTTAAAATGCTAATTGTAATAAGTGCTATTAAATATCCCCTGATAAATCTTCAAAGCATATTTATAATCTCTGCTTGAAAAAGTATATAATTCAGTGATCTTTAGAATCCATTTTAAGGTATTTAAAAAGGCTATCTTGGGACTTCCCTGGTGTCACAGTGGTTAAGAATCTGCCTGCCAATGCAGGGGACACGGGTTCGATCCCTGGTCCGGGAAGATCCCACATGCCGCGGAGCAACTAAGCCCGTGCGCCACAACTACTGAGCCTGCACTCTAGAGCCTGTGAGCCACAACTACTGAAGCCCGTGCACCTAGAGCCCGTGCTCTGCAACAAGAGAAGCCACCGCAATGAGAAGCCCGCGCACCGCAACAAAGAGTAGCCCTCGCTCGCTGCAACTAGAGAAAGCCCATGCGCAGCAACAAAGACCCAAGGCAGCCAAAAATAAATAATAATAAAATAAATAAATTTGTAAAAAATAAAAATAAAAATAAATAAATAAAAAGGGTATCTTTTTCTGGGAATCCTTGCCGTTAAAGGATAGAAAGTTTAGTCAGTCTAAACTTTTCTAAATCCTTTTCCTAATTTATAATAACTCTTTCTAAATTATCTGGGGTCAATTAGTCTTAGTCATTAAGAAAAAGCTAACCATCAAGAAACAAAAAGATCTCACCTGCTCTTACCTAGAGGAACGGGGGGTCGGTTCAGAATCACCTGGAGAGCTTTTTCAAAATTGTATGACTCCCCTCTACCCACCAGCTCACCACCACCACACAGATTTGATATAAATCTTTGTCTCTTGTTCTTAATCACTGTAATAGTATATTTGTGCAAGAATTAAAAACAATCTATAAATCATCTATGTGTCAAAAAGCCACTATTCAGAACGACACAGTAACTAGTAAATGCCCCGCCTTTTACCAGAATTGTCCTGGTCCCCTCCCCCCCGCCTCCTTGCCATCCACCCGTCTTAGAGCCACAGGTGTGACTGTGTAGAGAATTCTGTGGGTTCCAGCCCTGCAGAGTCAGCTGAGCATGAGTGATCTAGATCAGAAAAAAGGAATAAATAGTGCCTGTGTTGGGGGTGGAGAGTCCATTTCCAATATTGAAAGAAAAAAAAAAAACACACTACTAAGAAGCAGACAACACTAAGAGTATTTTAAAGAGTAGTAGTAACCTGTGGGCCATTTTTTATCCAGTGATATATGTGTTGTCTGGTGTTTCTTATTTTGAGGGTTTTTGTTTGTTTTGTTTGTTTTGGCCGCCCTGTGTGGCTTTGGGATCTTAGTCCCCCGACCACAGATCGAACCCGCGCCCTCAGCAGTGAAAGTGCGGAGTCCTAACCACTGGACCACCAAGGAATTCCCTGGTGTTTCTTATTTTTAAACTTCTTGATGATATGGGTATAACTACTTAAAAGTTCATGGGTAACCCATTTTGTACCAAGCTTTGACTCATTTCACTTTAACCACCTTATTTCATATTTGCTCTCTTATTGTCAGGAAATTTTTCAGATGAAGGTGAATGTTAAATTTGCAGGAAGGAAAGGGACCAACCTTATTCTCCTAGCCATTCCTTGGTAGATATTTGGAATAAAATCACGATGCTGACTGTAAATGGATAGTTCATGTTCCATATCCTCCTGTGAGTCTGAGAAGATGCTGTAGTAAAAAGGATACAAGAAGAAGAAAATCAGGATATGAGCATTTCATTTTTATCCAGAAGAAAGGGAAAGCAGAGATTATTTTGGTGGCAGAATCAAAAGTAGTATTTATACTTTAAATGTTTAAAAGTAAAATATTGTCAAGTTCTGACTACTGAAATAATAGCTGCTCTGTGTCATTCAGGTTGTAGCAAATGGTATTGATACAAATTATTAAGTTCTTAACCGTTGCTGTAGTTTTCTTAAATGTTAAATTTTATTTTTGGTTCTATGTGTAGTGCATGCTTATTATAGAAACCTTGAAAATACAGGGAAGTATGAAAAAGAAAAAAAAAGTTGGCTTTGTCCTCCCATTCCAGTGAACTGGTCTCTGTTTCAAATTTCGATGCTCTTCCAAAGGCATTTCTAGATGTGCATGTACCTATGTAGATTTTATAAAACTGATCATGCTCTGAATATAACTTTGTATTGAGATTTTTTACTAATTTTATCATGAGCATTTTGTCCTTTGGCCTTTGAAAACAATTTTGATAGCTATAAAATATTCCATCATTTGAATATATCATAATTTATTTACTCATCCCTTCTTATTTTTTTTTATAAGATATGTGAGATACATCCTTAACTTTTTAATTTTATTTTATTTATTTATTTATTTATTTATGGCTGTGTTGGGTCTTCGTTTCTGTGCGAGGGCTTTCTCTAGTTGCGGCAAGTGGGGGCCACTCTTCATCGCGGTGCGCGGGCCTCTCACTATCGCGGCCTCTCTCGTTGCGGAGCACAGGCTCCAGACGCGCAGGCTCAGTAGTTGTGGCTCACGGGCCCAGTTACTCTGCGGCATGTGGGATCTTCCCAGACCAGGGCTCGAACCCGTGTCCCCTGCATTGGCAGGCAGATTCTCAACCACTGCGCCACCAGGGAAGCCCCATCCCTTCTTATTTAATGTTTAGATTTGTTCTAGTTTTTCAGTATTATAAATATTCTTGAGGTGAACATCATTGGACATAAATCTTGACCACCATGTTGATTATATCTTTAGGACAGAGTCTTAAATCATTCGCATTAGTTTAAACTTACAGTCTATTCAGAGCAAACACAATCATGTTATTTTAAAAAATCATAGCTTTGTATTAAACAGATTTTTTTTTTCTTTAAACTAGAGGTGTTTTCAAGATTATTTAATACTTTGGTCTAATTAGACTTACTAAGTAAATATATGCGCGTGCTCTAAAATTACATTCTTTTTTTTTTTTTGGCAAGTGAGATTTATTCTTTTTAAAAACTGTGTTCTGTATGTTGTGCTTTAGTTTTTTGGGTGCCTCATTCCATAACATTTCACTTTTCTGTTCATAGTCTCTCATATGTGGTCCTTCATTTGACATAGCTTCCATTATTCCATTCTTGGAGCCACTCTCAGAAGACACTGTTGCTGGCCTCAGTGTCCATGTTTTGTGTCGTACGCGTTTGGAAGAGTACGAACGGTGCATAGACAGGCTGTTAGAGAGATGCCCGGAGGCAGTCATCCCATATGCTAATCATGAACTGAAAGAAGAGAATCGGGTATGCTTTTCAGATTACGGTTTTAGGCTTTATCAGTGATAATCAAATGTTAATCTTGTTGCCTTATCTGCAAAATGGGGACAAATTATGCCAGTCCAACCTCACAGGGCTGTGTGGGTTAAAAGAGCATATATGTTACATGTTTTGAGTACCATTAGACGCTGTTAAAATTTATGGTGCTTGTATGTTATCTTCACTAAAGGTCTCTTGTTTGGAGATGAAGAAGGCTATTACCTGAAGATTTGGAAAACATAATAAATGTTGGGAAAATTCTTTGTGGACTATCTGGTCTTTAGAAATTAGAAGAGTTTTTGACTTCAGAACTTTCTTGCTACCTAAGAGATGAAAACAAGACACGTCTCTGCTGCTTCTTGAAAATAGCGGTGTACATATGTACAGTGTATATATTATTAGATTTTCAAGTTACAGATCTGACTTTCATGTTCTAGCTTAAGCAGAAGACTGTTCTAACAAAGTATGTTCCTTAACCAAGATGATGTATTTTTGCCCTGGGCTTCCCTGCACAATCTTTTTCTTCTTGTTGGAAATCTGAATGTAAAATGCATCAAACTTAAAAAGTATTCATTTTTCCCTAAGATAGACTTTGTGGTGGAAAAAACTGCTGCCTGAACTTTGTCAGAGAATAAAATGTGGTGGAGAGAAATATCAACTTTACTTATCGTCACTAAAAGGTAAAATAATCTTTTTTGCTTGATTATAAATTGAATTGAGGGTACTCATTTCCATAACTGGCTGAAGCCTTGCTGTCTCTCGTTTTTCATGTGATTCTCAAGTGTGGGGAAGAGGGTCTTCGCATAATCAACTGGAGAGCTTATTTTTAACATTCATGTGTGCTCCTGCCACCACATTTGATATTCATTTATCTCTTTTAGCTCTAGAGCTGATGCTTTTAAGTTAATCTTTCCAAACACTTAACAAATTATCACAGTCAGAGAAACTCACAGCCTCAGTATTTTAAAAATTGGAATAGCCATTAAAGTTCGTTTTATATTAATGGTCTGGGTGCTTAATTTACTTCATGTAGGAAATTAAAATTATTATCATTATTAATCATAATTGTAAGCAAGTACTGAGGAATGATAAATTTCTCAAAGATTTAGAAGTGTAGTGTGTCTAAATTATGCAGTATTTTACAGCGTAGGTAGTTATTGTTTGAATTTTTGTAATTCATAGTCATTTATAAATCTTGATAGCTATATGGTTATCAGTTTCGCTACTCTTGTGTGTTAATATCACCAGTTAATGGTTGGCCTGATGACAAAGGTATGGTTATATTGATACCAGTGTGCATAAAATATTAGAAGTTGACAGTGTTGGAATTGTATTTTCCAGCTGAGGGAATTGACTTTCAAAGTGTTAGGCAAAGCCAAGTGGCCATTGGATGGTGTTTTTCTGGAAATCCCCATTAAGTAAAGTTGTATGTTTGTGATTGGGAAGACAAGGAGGGGCCTTTATACTATTTGTCCTACCCATCTCTCTGCGTGATTTTTTGGTTGTCAGAAGGTGGAAGTGTCAGGTGTTTGATTGCCCAGCCCCATCTGCATCAAATTTATCACATAAATTTGAACTGATTATTCTTGTTGGTCGATCACTTTCCGGTGCAGATAGCCCACATCTTCACACCCCGGTAACATCATTATCTTAGTCAAACGACTCTTTCTTCATCCTTTTCTGATCCACACCCACAAACTCATAACTACCCCATAATCTTTCCTCCAAATGTTCCATTTTTCTGTCTTTAATATGTGTGTATTCACACACATGTGCATGTATGTATGTGTGTGGCTTATGGGACTAAATGCTGTGTGTGATTTACCTTTATTGTAATACCTCCAGAGCTGGTATAGTGTTTTATTCATTTTTCATGTTGCACTTTCCTTGCCAGCAATGTGCTTCTCCATACGGCGTATTCTATAACTATTTATTGATTTGAAGGGAAGACACCTGAATAACCTCAGGTCCGTTTTCATGGGGAGTCTCTCTGTTGGCAGCTGTGGTATACCAAGAAGGGACCAGGATTGGAATTAGGAGAATTGGAACTGAGCTTCAAGTCTGCTACTTACTGAGTATCCTGAAGCAAGCCAATTTTTTAAATTGCCTGGGACTAATGGGAGGTTCAGGACTGACTCTAGAGTAAAATGTTAGGCAAAAATTGCAAGATGGTGAGGTTGGAGATGGAGGTCAGGGACTTACATAATATGCTTAGGAGCTTGGATTTCTTACTCTCTAATGCAGCGTTCCTCAGCCTTGTCACTGCTGACATCTTGGACCAGATAATTTGTGTGTCGGTGTCCCCTGTGCATTTTAGGATGTTACCAGCATCCCTGGCCTCTACTCACTAAATACACTAAATACCAGTAGCACTTGCCCAGTTAAAACAGAAATGTCTCCAGCCATCACCAAATGTCCCCTGGGGGACAAAACTGTACTAGTTGAGAACTGTTGCACTAATGCAAAGCCATTGAAACTGGGGTTAGTGGTTGACTTCTTTGTTTCAAGGCAGTACTTATGACTGTTTTTGTGACAGTGAGCTGCGCTTATTAATAAAAATTCTAGTACTATAGTAAATTACAAAGTTTAAGAAGTCATTTTAAACTTCACCAGCCAGAAATAACTATTTTCAACATTTGACACGTATTTTCTAGACACACTGGAGGATTTAAAGTACTCTATGGATTTAAGGTATTGACCTTGTCCTTGGAGTTGTAACCTGTATTAGCCTTTCACTAGTTGGCGGAAGAGGAGAATAGAGCAGTGGCAAGATTTTTGTTGGCTCTATACCTACTTTACACTGGCCCCCACCTCAGTTTTTTGTATCCAGGATACTACTTACAGGTTCCACATTTAGGCAAAATAAACTAGTTTGATAGGAAAACATTGGTAATTCATGGGTTTTACAAATTAGTTAGCAGTTATTGTTTATTAAAGTTCTATTTTGTGTCAGATGTGCATCATTGTATTTTAAATTAATTCACAAAGGACTCTGGAAGCTAGCAGATGGTACCACTACATTATAAATGAGGAAACCAAGACCGAGGAGGTTGACTTTCTTAAAGTCACCCAGAGCATAAGCAGAAGAGTGTGATCCCTGCCCGAGTCTGTACGATTCCAGAGCTAGGGAGCTTTCTCATACGTCACACTATTCATTAACTTTTTAGCAACAAGAGCATGTCATTCCTTTGTGTAAGGGATGGTTTAGGTTGCTGGATATTGGACAGATGACTTTGGACGGATGCACACACACACCTGAGCCGGAGATTTTATATTTCGGTTACTCTGCAAATAGAATAAGTGGTGGGCATGCACGAATCACACACGGAATGGCACTGAAGGAGGTTTGGGAACATTGTTCTTAAATGTCACTCCCTTCTCTTCCCAGCAGAGGGCAGCATGCATGCATCGAGAAACAACAGAATCATAAAATTACATAGTTACCTTTACAAAAATGTTTACTAAATTCCTTAATATTTAAAATATTCATTAGAACACATTAGTTTGCAATTTGAGAAAAAGAGTAAATGGTCTTGAAAACAGATTTGTGCTTATTAATAACATAAAAATCTTATAATAGAGAGGAACTGATTTAGGAAAATGTCATCCAACAATTAATAGTATTTCCTGTCCTAGCAAACAGTCTTTATAAATCAGCTGCAATATAGTCCTAACATTAAAAACAGTGTTCAATTGATTGTATTTTCCTACAAATGATTCTAGAAAGAATAAATAAGAAGTTGTTAGAACCATAAAGCAGTCTGTGGATTTAAAAGACTGGTTTTTTGGGGGTTTTTTTCCTCTCTTTCTCATAGTTATAACATTTTGTCACCTGAATTAGCTTCTAATTGGTTGAGTGATAAGAGAATAGGATGAAAGACAGAATTTCAGTTCTAACTCAGATATTCTTTCCTACAAACAGAAACACTGTCAATTGTTGCTGTGGAACTACAACTAAGGGATTTCTTAAATGTCCTCCCAGAAGATGGCACTGCAGCATTTTTCTTGCCATATCTTCTTTACTGCAGTCGAAAGAAATCATTGACTTGAAGGTATCATTTGAAATATACCACAATGGCATATGAGACTGAATTTTTCAAAACTGAATGCCAGATAAAAAATATATATATAAAGGATTTTTATATTGAATATGTACATATATTGCAAATGCTTTCAGGCTGCTTACCTCAGTGGTATTATTAGTTTCATAATTTATGACCTGAGTCCATTTAATTGTCCAGAATGTAAAAAAGCTACAAGATGTAGGAGTTTCCTCAAAGAAGGCATATATTTTTAAAGGTAGAGACTGACTTCTATTCCAAGGAACATCAATTTACTGTTGTTGGGGACATGACAATCTTTTTCATCACGGGAACACAAACAATTTTTAAGTATGCTCGAAGGAATGTCATTCCAAGTGGTCCACAATTTAACCTTCTTGATTTTTCCAGATTTTTCTACTGGGTCACTTTTAAAACAGTTATTTTCTTTGAGAAAGATGTTAATGTTTTCCCACAGTAAAAGATTTCAAACTTTATTTTCTTGTTACTTTTAAAATTCATGCTAAGTTTCTCTCTGAATCAAATGAAATAGAAGTTTACAAAGCTGACTTTCTTCTTGTCTGGCTATTAACATGATTTGTTGAGTGCATGTTTTTCAGCCAAAGCCTTGTTTCCATTTTTTGTTGATGTGTACTCTTGCTCTTTTAGCCAGAGTGTATGTGAAAATAAAGAAATATAAAGAACTGTGTCTTTTTTTTTAGCCTCTTATTAAATAATCTTGAGTCCCAGTTCAGTTCATTGACAGTGTGCTTTGACTTTAGTTAAGGCTGGGCAAAAATGTTACTCACCTGATGTTTCCACAATGATATTTTGAAAACTTTTCTCCTGATGGCAACATTCGTCTTTATCAGGATTTAATTTATAGATAGTTTCTCAACTCTGCCTTTCTCCAGTTCCATATTAACTTCCTTTTGATCATCTCTTTGAGGGTTCACAAAACTCAGATTGGCAACATTTTATTTTATTTTAAAAATTTGTTTTATTTTATTTAAACATTTTTTAATTTAAAATTAACAAAAAAATTTTACCAGCTTTATTTAGGTATAATTGACATCTTCAAAGGGTACCCTATTGATTTTCTATTGCTGCTGTAACAAATTATCACAGGCTTAGTGGCTTAAAACAACACAAAATTAATTATCTTACAGTTCTGTAGATTAGAAGTTCAATATTGGCCTCACCGTTTTGAAATTTTACTATTAATATTTTATTTTATCTTGTTTAATTTTTTATTTTACTTCCTCTACACCTGTGCCCCTATCCCACTGGTCCATTAGGACTGATGTATGTTAGAGGGATTGATGGGAAGCCAAAGTTTGGAAACATTTCATTGAATCTTATTTGTTTGTTTGTTTATTTTTTTATTTATTATTGAAATCGTTGAATCTTAATAGTGATCCTTTGAGGACTGTCCAGGACAACATCTGCTCATAGATTTTTTTTTTAATACAGTTTTGTGAAGCCCTAATGGTGGTGATATGTGTATTAGAGTCAGTCATGTGTCGTAATACAGTCTATTGATCTTTTCATATGAAACAGTGTAACACAGTTTTCCCCATAAATGCACAGAAGTATATGTTTTCAGTCTTTTTTTTTTTTAATGCTTATAGCCATTCCAAGTAAGCCTTCTATTCAACACTTTCACATACATTGTTATGAGTCATTGTTTTTTCTTTTTTTTTTTTTTTTTTCACTTATCAGCAATTTATTTCTTTCATCCAGACTGGGTCTCTATAGAAAAAGAAATTTTAAGACCATTATTAAAAATAGTATATATCATATGGTTAAAAAAATTGGCACATGGTGCTTTAAATATATTGTAGTTTTTTAAAAGTTATTTTCTTTATTCTTGATTCATTTATATTTTTCTGCTCTTTATATATTTAAAACACATCTCTCACTCTAGTACTGCTTTATTTAAAGACAAATTAACTTTCCTCCCTGCAAGATCTTTATTTATTATCAAGGGAAAATTAGTCATTTTATAGTGGAGAAACCTGGCAGACACCACCATAAGCCCAAATGCTCAAAATGAACACAACCAGTAAGGGAACAAATCAACATCTTGTGTCTCTTGACATGTATTCTGAGAAAAACACAATATCCCTTCTGTGAGAATCTTGCCAAAAAATGCATAATCCGAATCTGATCATAAGGAAACGTTAGAGAAACCCAAATTGAAGTCACATTCTACAAGGTGACTGCCCTGTATTCTTTAAAAATGTCAAAGTTGGGAAAGACAAAGACCAAGGAACTGCTCCAGACTAAGGAGACAAGAAGACATGTCAGCTGAACTCAGTGCATTAGTTGGATTTTCTTTTTCTCTGAAGAACATGATTAGAATAATTGGTGAAATATGAAAGGGGTCTGTAGTATTGAATTGTTTTTAATTTCCTGATTTTGATAGGTGTACTTTGTTTATGTATAAGAATATTCCTGTTTTTAGGAAATAGGAGTATATGTATTTACAATATCTGTAGTCTGTGTGTGTATAAAGAGATACGGAGATAGGAGAAAGGACAAGAAAGTACATGATGCTGTGCAAAATGTTAACATTTGGGGAATCTGGGTAAAGGGTATACAGGAATTTTTTTGGTACTGCTCTAGCAACTTTTCTATAAGTCTGACGTTGTGTCCAAAAAAGTTTTTAAAATTCCTTTTTATTGAGTTAATATGTGGTTAGATATTTACCAAGCAGTGTATTGGATTGGATTTGTGCACCTACTAGAAGTACAGAATATACACTCCCTGCCTATGAGGAACTTAAAGCTAAGTAAGCTTTTCCCCTCAGACAGCTCCAAGAGGTTATCTGACTGTCATGGAAGTGTCAGTCTAAAAAAAGTACCTTTTATATTTGTCAGAGGAGGTCTTTATTATGCTTCCTCTGGTAGAAATAAGGCATTACATTAAGCATGACAGGATATCCACAATTCTTTTCTAGTGATTTTTTCTTTGTGGAGAAAATTGTCTCCCTGTGCGAAATATTGAAAGATTTCACTATAACTTGATTTCTCCCTTGTCTCTGTCATGGTAGGCTGAAATTCTTCTAAGATTTAGAATTAAGGTAAACTTGGCCAAAGCTTTATCAAACTTTCATTTAAAGATAATTCAGACTGATAAATGTGGCTCCCCATTTTTCTGTGAAGAGTTCAAGCTATCTTTTTTGTTCATTACTGCTTCTTTCAGTTCCATGCAATACCTTTTCTCTTTGTAAAAGTCAAATTTCTCTTTAATCTTTTTTTCCAACATGTGTTTTGCCTTCGCATTGCTATTTGTTCTGCAGTTTTTAGTAGGGCTTTTAAAACAGTCTCCCCTTTCTTAACCAAGGAAACAGTCATTTCCCTTATCTCCTCCCAGGCTTATCCTACAGGAGGAATTTTTTCATGGTCTTTGTGTGTAGGCTTAGCCTGTAGCAGCGTACTCAACATGTCAGGCATTTGCACACATGAATTTCCAGAATGCCTGCCTCGGTATTCCTTCACTTTTGATTATCAATCTGAGCAGGACCATCCTTTTGTGTGGTTTACATGTGTGCTAATGTTCTTAAGCTCTACTTAAGGTTTTCTTTCTCATGTTTGACTCTTCACCTTGTTCAGCAGTTACTGGCATTAGACCCAGTGGTTTATATGTTTGTCTGAGTCTTTGGTGTTCTGGTGCTCTCAGTACCACACTTTGTAATAAAGAGTTTTAGCGGAAATTTTTCATGTTATGGGGTCTTTGTGTAAGACCCAGGAACAGAAATTAAAACTTTTCATTTGCACTGACAAGTAATCTTTCAGTGATTTTTAGGTTTTGAAATATATTTACTTCTGTATTTTCTTCCATTTATATGTTCCCTTTTATGCCAGTGTGAGGAGGAAACACGAGTTGTTTTCTCTACATCATTTCCCCTCATTGGATTTGCTATTGCCAATTCCAACAATTCTGAACTCAGAAGACTCAGGAAACACCAAATCCTGTGACCAAAAAGCAGGAATTTTACTTTTTTTTTTTAACCTCAATTTTTAAAATTGAAGTATAGTTAATTTACAATGTTGTGTTAGTTTCAGGTGTACAGCAAAGTGGTTCAAATATATATATATTCTTTTTCAGATTCTTTTCCATTATAGGTTATTACAGGATACTGAGTATAGTGCCCTCTGCTATACAGTAGGTCCTTGTTGTTTACATAGTTTATATATAGTAGTGTGTATATGTTAATCCCAAACTACTAATTTATCTCCTGCCCCTGTCTCCCCGCCCCACAGTATTTCCTTTGGTAACCATAAGTTTGTTTTCTATGTCTGTGAGTCTATTTCTGTTTTGTAAGTAAGTTCATTTGTATCATTTTTTTATATTCCACATATAAGTGATATCATATGCTATTTGTCTTTCTCTGTCTGACTCACTTCACTTAATATGATCATCTGTAGGTCCATCCATGTTGCTGCAAATGGCATTATTTTGGGGTTTTTTTATGGCTGAGTAATATTCCATTGTGTATATGTATGTGTGTGTGTGTGTGTATGTGTATATATATATACACACACACACCATATCTTCTTTATCCATTCGTTTGTCGATGGACATTTAGGTTGCTTCTGTGTCTTGGCTATTGTATTGATAAATAGTGCTACTTTGAACATTGGGGTGCATGTATCTTTTCAAGTTAGAGTTTTCTCTGGATATATACCCAGGGGTGGGATTGTAGGATTATATGGTAACTGTATTTTTAGTTTTTTAAGGAACCTCCGTACTGCACCAATTTACATTCCCATCAACAATGTAGGACGGTTCCTTTTTATCCACACCATCTCCAGCATTTTTTATTTGTAGACTTTTTAACGATGGCCATTCTGACTGGTGTGAGGAGATACCTCATTATAGTTTTGATTTGCATGACTAATTATTAGTGATACTGAGCATCTTTTCATGTGTCCATTGGCCATCCATATGTCTTTGGAGAAATGTCTATTTAGTTCTTTTGCCCATTTTTTGATTGGGTTTTTTTTTTTGATATTAAGCTGTATGAGCTGTTTGTATATTTTGGAAATTAATCCCTTGTTGGTAGCAGGAATTTTACTCTTTATATAATGCATTTCTTTAGTTTTTAGTGTTTATCCATAAAAGGGCTGCTTGTTTTTCTGTGTTTTTATTGTGTGTGTGTATATGCATGTGCCTGCACAGGAGGGAGTTTTCTTGCTGGGGTGGGCGGAGCAGCAAGATTTTAGAATCTAAAAATAGATTTTTTTTTTTTCTGGATCTTTGCTATGGTCTAAATGTTTGTGTGCCCCCAAAATTCATATGTTGAAAGCCTAATGCCCAAGGTGATAGTGTTAGGTGGTGGGGCCTTTGGGAAGTGATTGGGTCATGAGGGTGGAGCCCTGGTGAATGGGATTAGTGCCCTTATAAAAGAGGCCCCTGGAGAACTAGTTTGTCCCTTCTGCCATGTGAAGGTATAATAAGTCTGCAACCTGGAAAAGGACCTTAACCCAACCATGTTGGCACCCTGACCTCAGGTTAACAGCCTCCGGAACTAGGAAAATAAATTTCTGTTACTTATAAGCTACCCAGTATGGTATTTTGTTACAGCAGCCCAAATGGCCTAAGACAATCACTGACAAAACAATAATCAGTAATTCCTCCCCTCCCCCAGAAGCACAGAAAGACACTGTTCTGCCTGATTGACTATTTGAAATTATATTAGTTATATGGGTTTTTTTTTGGGGGGGGGATGCTTTTTCCTGTACCAGGTACTTCCTAGAAAAAAAGTTAATGTTTTCTATTAAGAAAGAAATTAAATTTTAAATGTCTTTTGTTAAGTCACAACTACTCTCTTACACATGTCAGTTTTAGGAATATTAATTATACTGCATCAAATTGGTGTCAATTTGTATTAGTTTAGAGAGTATTGGTGCTGTTATCAGTACCAGCTATCAGAAGATAAGCAGTATCCCACACCACTTAGCAGTAAAAAAATTCCTATTTGGAGGTAGAGAAGGAAGAAATCAGGGCAGCAAATTCAAAAAAGCTTCAGTTGGGGGGAAGTATTGATATATCGGCAAAGTAGTACATCTTAATTATATTTGTGATATATACCTTCTAGAATTACTAAGTGGATATTCACCTTCATTTGGTAGAACGGTGTAAGTAGTTTCCATTCCAGCATGAATGTGGTCAGTCACATGGCAGTGGAGTAACCAGATTCCAGGTGTTTTTGGAGACATTTCTAAAGTTTGGTATGTCCCAGGGAAAATGTCAAAGACATCAGAACTATAAATGCCCCTGTGCTTAATTAGAAAAAAATAATGTTTATTATATGTGAGAGTTCATTTAAATAATCTTTCATTGGCCAGCTCAGGGATATTAGAAAATGGATAAATCCATTAAAAAAAAGAAAGAGAGAGACCCTGCACATTGCTATGTCTAATACAAACAATGAGGTAGTAGTCTTTGCTAAACCCTTTGCACTGCGGGCTATTACATGGGTGTGAAGGAAAGATGTGATGAAAGTGAATTCATCAGTCAGGAACATCTGACTCTGGTTTGCCTTTTTATCAGAGCACTTGAGTTACACAAAGGAATTTAGCTGTGGCCTCACTTCAGTCTTAATCTCACTCTTGCTGAACCTATCCTAGATGAGCTTGTCTGTGAAACTTTAAGGCTGGTAGGTAATGAAGGGAGCAGGAAAGGAGGCCAATGGAGAAGCCAAAACCAGGGGCAGTTCAGGTAGAGTCTTGACTAGACAGATTATTTGGGCTGTATTTCGGCAGGGATGGAATTGAAGGTCTGCTAATAAGTCAACCAAAAAGCGATAATAAAATGGTTCTGCAGTGTGCTTTGTGGTAGCTTCTGAATTTTCTATGTTAACGTGAAGGTAAGACAGAAGCATTTCCAAAAGGGTTATTGATTCCTGCTGAAATCAGCACTGGGTGAGAAGTCAAAGTAGGGTTGAGATCTAGGGACCAATCAGTTGCTTGACACCAAACTGCTGATCTTGTTCACTTCAGGCCATTTAAGATGCAGAACTTAGAAGAGTCAAAGTTTATAATAAAGTCTTGTCTCTACTCTCTAATCCATCATTACGTGAACATTCCTACCCTCTCTGCTGACAATTCTATTCAAAGGCCTTGCCCAGGAAAATGTGAGCAGAACTCCAAGAAAATCCAGTAAAAACGAAATCTAAGGGAGAACCCAAGGTGTAAAAAGGTTCGTAATGACGATTGAAATTGCTGTGTGCCACACTCTGAAAATAATTTAGTTGTCTCTTTTTTTTTTTTATTGGAGTATAATTGCTTTACAATGTTGTGTTAGTTTCTGCTGTACAACGAAGTGAATCAGCTATATGTATACCTGTATCCCCTCCCTCTTGGACCTCCCTCCCATCCCCCACCCCCATCCCACCCATCTAGGTCATCACAGAGCACCGAGCTGAGCTCCCTGTGCTATATATATATTTGACATAAATGCAATACCATGTGTAAAATAGATAGCTAGTGGGAATTTAGTTGTCTCTTGAAACCTTAAACTTTTCATAAGTCTCTCTGAGGAAATATTTTCTTCATTTGCTTTAAAACATTTTCAAATAGAGCAGGAATAATGACCATGGTTGGCCCTTACCTGGTATTGGAAGCTGTGGCCATGGAAATGTACCGAGTGCAAGTCTATTTCATTGCCCATTCCCATCAGATACCAGTTGACTTCATCTCCCACATGCATTGTGAGGCCTTGTAAGTTCCCAAACACTCTTCCATTAATAGCTGGGGAAGACACATGAGTTTTTATTACCTTCCAGGATATTTTAAACCAACAGCTATTACACAGAAAATAGGTTTATTAGGTTAATATATGGCATCTTTTTGAGGTAATAGAACTTATTTCACTACAGATAGGGGAAATGGGTACTTTAAGGTCAATAATATCACACTGCTTTTATAGTCACTTAGCACCAAAAGCCTTATTCCTAATTTTGCATTTAAAAGGGAATGAGACTTTGGAACTGGGAGAGAAGTTAATGGATGATTTCGAATATAGTTCCCTTTTTGCTTTGAACAGAATTCTACCTCACATGCGAAGTGTGGCAGAAGTGGTTTATTATAAAATAAAACAAATGAATAGTTTCCAAAGTAATTTTATTTGAAAGAAGAAAAGGGAAAAAAGAGGTTTTAGATAATGTATCATACCATGCATTTTATTGCTTTCTATGAATTCATCATTGGCTTTGTCTACTTTCTCAGGGTGATCAGAGTATGTTTTGATGTTGTCATCTAAGTACCAAGATTCATTCTCATCAAAAACAAGAAACAGAAGGGAAAATTCCACTTTCTTTATGGGATTGAATACTTGCAAGTAATGTTTCCGACAAACAATCAGTGGGCCAATTAATCCACTATAGAGATCCTGAAAACAAGCAAAAACTTAGTCATCCTTGTGATATAGGTCGGGATTTCAGAGAACTGGGACTTTATCCCCCATGACCTCAGGAACTTTGGAGGGACTGATTTAGGTAGTAGACTTTGCCCAATGTGGTTCTGTCAATTCAGTAACTTTCCACTTGGAGTAGTTAAATTGGAACAATGTCGAATTTGTGTGGGTGATGCTCAAGTAACAGAAATGTGTTGCAGAGGCCAAATATTGGCTCAGCTAATGAGCAGCAGTTGAAAAGAACCCCAAGTGAACAGTGCTGGTTTGCTTATGGAATCATAAGCCAGGCACTATGCCAGTCACTAAAAATCCAGAGATGAATCAAACAAAGACCCTGCCTCCTACTAGGGAAAATAGATGAATAGAAGAAATGAACCACTTGCTGCGATGGAGGTACAAAAAGTGCCAGTGAACACAGGGAACACCACAATGGACTTAAATCTACAAGAACTTTGGTTTGGCTGGGCATCAGTAATGGCAGATTAGATCTTGAATGGCCTTTGAGCTGTATTATGTTCTGGAATTTTAGATTTTGTCTTGTAGGCCATAAGTAGTCATTGAAAAGTTGAACATGGAATGGCAGTATATTTGCATTTTAGACCAGTGATCCTGGTGGTAGAGTGAAGGAAGGTTTGTATGGGGAAGAGACTGGAGACTAGGAGGCCACTGCAGTAGTTGAGGCAAATTACTAGCACCTGATCTGTGGAGATAGAAGGAATGGACTGAGCTCTGTATAGGTGGGTGAATTGCCTGGGTGAGCCAGGGGTAAGAATTAGATACTCTATATCCAGGGTTCTAGTTTGAACAAATGACTAGGTTTGGTATTTGTGCTATTTATCACAACTGGGAATATAGGAGGAGGTGGAGGGAGATCTCAGTTTCCATTGTAGACTTGCTGAGTTTCTGTGCCTGTGGGACATGCTGGTAGAGGTGTTCAATAGGCAGGTAAATAGACAGGTCTGGAACTCAGGAGAGAGGTTTGAACTAGAGGTTTAATTCTACAAAAGAGTCTTGGTACATGTTCTGATTTATAGTTGTTGAGTGCTTTTTTGGCTTTGAAATATTTAATCAAACAGCAGCTGTAGCTGTGCTGTGACTTACTGCTGAGATCAGCATTTTTATTATGTAATAATGGAGCTCTGAAATCATGTACCTCAGTTCTTTAGTATGTATTTTCATATCAAAAGGGAAATAGAATACCATATTAATATTTAATCCTGTGGTATCCATAATCAGCAGTTACAGAGTTGATACATTTATAACTGTATCCGTAAACAAACCAAAAAAAAAAAACAAAAAACAAAAACAAAAAACCCAAAGTGAATTTCAGAGCAGCTTACTTTCCTATAATTTTAACAGAATTGGACCACAGGAAAACTCTAACCTCATCTTCCTTCAACTGTGTGTCTATTTTGGGAATCTGCACAAAACACAAATGATTTAAAGTTTACCTTAACCCGATCCACAGTTGAATAGTAAGCCCATGGAATACAAGGAGAATCATCTATTCCAGCTCCAGATCTTTCTGGGATTTTCCATACGTAAGTGCGAGTTTCACCTAAATTAATCAAGTGTTAATGTATCTGGTTATATTTGGTATGTATTTGATATATGTATGTCAAATTGTTATCAAAGCCTTGATAACCAATGACCCAGAAACTGGAAATGTCAAAGTAATTAGTTTTGAAAAGCAGCAGTACTCAAAGTTGTTTTCAAGAACTTAGTTTTACTAGAAGGAAACATAATAACCTCCATTATTTCAGAGATGATGAAAGTCAGGAGCACACAAGATATTTGCTCTAAGTTATAAAGCTAATAAATAGCAAAAGTACAACTTAGATCACAGGCATGCCAGTGCTCAGACCTGTGACCATCCATTACTATTTGTTGCTTCTCAGAAAACAGGCGGAAGTTTCATTGTCTTCAATGATGAAAGGAGTATTAAAAAGGAAAACTGTTACACCTCTGACCTAAACGATAATGAAGCCAACAATTAAAAAATAATTTTCTCTAAGTAAATTTTGTCTGAATTTGGAAAAAAAAAAAGAATTTAGTTTTAAGACCAACTGTAAGACACACTTTTATGTATTCTTTGTCAGTTATAAATTAACTCGCCATGAAACACAGGCCACACTACAAAGCCAGGAGGTGGCAATTCAGTATCACAATTTGAAGAAACTTCACAATAGATCTTTCCTTAGTTTGAAGTCTGCTTCTCTAATACACTTTTTTCAACTCTCAAACGATTTTCCCCCAGTGCTAGCCGCTTCCCCCCTGTCTTCTTTGTGTCTGTGTATCTGGACTATCCTGTGTAATTCCTACAGCTTCACCACCAGCTGCCTTTTTTCCTTTTTCACCATTATCCTCAATGATTTCACAGTTCCTGGCAAGGAACCATTAGACCGCTTGATCTCATGGGTCACTGACCTGTCAGTGACCTCTCTTGTCTGCCCCATTCTGTCATACCATACACTGTTCTGTCACAACTCTGTCACATACAGGACACGACCACACCCTGGACCTTTACATTTTCAAGTAGCTCCACCCTCCTATCTTGCCAAGGTCTTTACCTTCTTCCATTTGCCCTGGGCTTCTCTCCAGGCTGATCTTTGCGGCCAGTCACCTCACGGCATCCTGTACAACTACTCACAAGACCTTGACTTTCAGCCATGGCCACTCACTGTCTATCTATGCAGACCTCACCATTATATATTCCTGCTGTCAGAGTTTTATTAGCTAGAATTTGACAAACCTTTACCAGGGAATCAAGCAGGACTTGAGGGATGGTCTCGGGATACGGTAGACTTTTTCCTTTTTCCTCAAGTCCTCCATCTTACCTGCCCCTGTGTCCTCACCCTTTTTGTAAACAGAATGTTTCACTGAAAATTTAAAGAGTAGATTCATCACCTGAACATTTTGCCTCTTCATCTAAACTCCTATTGTCTCTTCTCCATTCCCCGCCCCAACCTGCTCTGCCATCAGTGTTTGATGCCCAAGCCCTGGGCTTGTTCTTGACTCCTCCTTCCCTAACAACCAACCTTTCAGCAGGTCCTTTTAGCACCACCTTTAAAATGGAACCAGAATACAATTCACCACTTCAGCTGCTTCTACCCTGGTCCAAGTCTTACTAATTTTTTACCCAGATTATTGCGACAATCCCCTAACGGATCCTTGATTTCTGCCCTTGTCCCCTGCAGTCACTTTTTCACACACCAACCCCCAGGCTGCGGGCCGGTACCTGTCCATGGCCCGTTTGGAACTGGACCGCACAGCAGGAGGTGAGCAGGGAGCAAGCAAGTGAAGCTTCATCTGCTGCTCCCCATCGCTCCCCACCACTCGCATTACCCCGTGAACAGTCCCCCTCCACCGCCCCACCGTCCGTGGAAAAATTGTCTTCCACGAAACCGGTCCCCGGTGCCAAAAAGGTTGGGGACTGCCGCTTTAAAAAGTGTTCATCGGATCATCACTCTCCAGCTCAAACCCTCACATGGGATTTCAGAATGATATGTAAGGTCGTAACCATGGCCTCTGATGTCCCCCTCCCTCCTACTGCATCCGGCTCCCTGACCTGCCTAGATCTCATCTCCTCACATTCTGCCCCTGTTTGCTCTGCTCTGGCCTTTGGCCATTCCTCAGACACACCAAGTCCACTTCCATCTCAGGGCCTAGAATGCTCTCCCTCTACAACTCCCTGAGGCTCATTACTTCTCATCATTTAGGTGTCTTCACCAGTGACACCTCCTCAAAGAAGCCCTCCTGACCAACCCCCTACCTAAAATAACACCCTTTTACTTACTTTCTCTCATCTGCCTTAATCTTTTTCATAGCACTTTCTACAATTGGATATTATATCTATATTTATTTACTGTTTACCTTGGAAGAATGTGAGGGTCATGAAGGCAGGGCCTTTTATTTCTATTCCCCTATACTGACAAGACCAACTCTCTAGAGTAATTTATTTTTTCTCACTTGATATATTTTGAGAACTGCTAAATTACTGAGAAATGGTCCTTTCCTAGAAGCCAACTTTCCAACGAATAGAAGAAAAATATAGTTTTTGTTAAAGAAAATACACATTTATGTATTTAATCTATTGCACTTTTTACTCTGTATCAATTAAAGAGACATTTACCGAGTTCCTAGTCCATGCCAGATATTGGACTAGATTCGAGGGATTTGAAATTCCAAGTGGCAGCATCTGCCCTTAGGACCCTGTCTTTGGATACAGGCATGGAAACTTTCAGCCACATGATAGATGCTGTCTGGGATGTGTTCTACCTGAGCCTGGGTAGATCATCTCTGCTGACTCAACCTTGAGTATGTGTAGGTGTTCAGTACCATCAGATTTTGTTCTTTACAGTCCTGTGGATTTTTTTTTTTTTTTTTTGGAATGTGCATGTAGGCATATATCACACAGCTACACCTCTGTGTGTGCCCTCTTAACCACGTGCTTCTTCACTCTCTCAAGACGCACTCATGTGGATAACAGGTGTTTGTGGGAAGGCTGTAACGTCTATTAAAATGTACCCCTCCCCACACCGTGAATACCTGGTGCGGTGGGAGTCACTGTAGGATTCTCCGTTTTCACCCCATGGGCGTGTATTGAGTAGGACCTTGTGGCCATGTTTTTAAAGATAATATTAACTTTGTCTCCAACACCCGCATGAAGTTGTGGACCTGGCAAGAGTGAAAAGGAAGACTGGCTTATATACCTGTCAGATTGGAAGCTCTAACTCAGTAATAAAAGCAAAGATCAGGTAACTTTTTTATTGTTAAGGATGTTGTCTTTGTCATGTCCCCCCTGCCGCCCCGCTTCATGCTGTAGTACTCTTGGATTGATACCCGGTCCCAGAGGATTCAGGATAAAAACACTAGTTATGGCTGTCTCTAAAGATGGAGACTATGGGTGCATCTCTCATCAAGAGTCCAAGGGGAGGTTTTGGCCTGAAAGTTCTAGACCTTCCTGTGAATTAAGGACAGTACCGCCTTTGAAAGGATGGGTGGGGCTACCACACCCATTCCTACCCTCTAGCCAATTTTAGCTTGTCTCCTGCCTGAGAGAATTTCTTTGACCCAAAAACAATGCCACTCTCCCTTGGGTGTCTTACTCACTCCAGGGACGGAGGATAAGAAAGCCCCAGGGAATTCTGTTAGTGTAGGAACACAGTGGGCTAGGGAGTGGCTTCCCCTTCACTTGATGATTGTAAAGAAAATTCCCAAGACCAGTGTTGGAGTTCTTAGACATTCTGTCTTAAAGTGATTCCTGAAAAATTGAAGTCAACTTTTCCCCAGCCTTGTGCACCGTAACACTTTTCCCTTTTCCTTATTTTCTTGTTTATATGTATACTTCTTCTTAAAGTTGATCATTTACATCTTAATTTTAAAAGTAAATAGCTATGTTTTTTTTTTGCGGGGGGAGTAGTAGAATAACAGGGGGAACTTGGTTAAGAATTTCAGTAGAAAGTAATTTCTAGCAATTTCATCAAAAATAAAGGCATCAATTTGATAAACACCAAATATATACAATTTCATTAGTACATGGGATATTGATATTATACATTGTTTCTGATAGAAATAAGTAATATTTTCTTATGCCATATTTTTAGAAAATATAGGCTTCTCATTTTATTAAATAGATTTTGTTTTTCATTTTTATTTGAATAACGTTAATAAATGAACCAAGAAAATGAAGCCCACAGACATGGACTGACTCTCACCACATGGATTACCACATCACCAACCCACACCCGATGAACTGGAGCTAGGGCAGTACCTAGAATTCCCAGGTGTTCTTCTTCAGGTTTTCTCTCCCCAGGAACTTGGAATGTGCTGTCAGTGAATTGCCGATACACAACTTTCTTGTACTTTGAGCCTATGTAAAATTCTTCCTTATCTAAAAATGCATTTGAAAGACTTAAAACACACACACACACGCACACACACACACACACACACACACGACTAAGGTTAGTATTTGTCTTAAGGAAAGTGGAAGTTGAGTTTTAAATTTTGAATAAAAATATAGTTTTTATTTAATTATGCTAGTTTTTAATATCACTGTCCCATTTGAGCAAGAAAGAATAAGACTTTAACAATAGACAGGTGTGGTAGAGAGTGTACCTAGCTAGGAGTGGAGTCATCAGAGTCCTGGCCCTGACTCTGTCACTAGCTAAAATGATGTCTAGCTAGTCATTGCCTGTCGGAGCCTTAGTTTCTTCATCCCTAAAATGAGGTATTCAAGGGGATTCCCTGGCAGTCCAGTGGATAGGACTCTGCACTTTCACTGTGAGGGCGCAGGTTCAATCCCTGGTCGGGGAACTAAGATCCTGCAAGCCAAGCAGCGTGGCAAAAAACAAAAACAAAAACAAAAATGAGGTATTCGATGAGGTCGTCTCTAAGTTTTCTATATGGTTCTAAAATGTTATGAGTCCAGATTTCATCAATGAAGTGTTCTCTGCTTACTGCAGTATTTCTGGTCTATAGGAACAGAAATGGCCCTTTTATCCAGCCATTCCCTGATCTAAAGCTTTCATTGACTCCTAATGGCTCTGCATACTTTTGACAGTTCTATCCCAATCATTGAAATAACCTTTTACTCCCTTACACCACAAATCACACTCACCATGGCCGTCAGACTGACCAGCTAACCACCTGCCTTGCTGTAGGTTACCAGTCATGTTGTGCATTCCAGATCTGAACACAAGCCCACCCTGATCTCTCAAATCATATCCCCAAAGGGTTAGTGCATAATGGGAGATGGTAGAGGGGAGAGTGCTTGGCAAAGTATAAAAGAGCTACACCTGAAGTGTCAGGTGATGCTGCTCTAAATGTATTGTTTCTGAAGCTCCAATAACCATCCTTTACTCACATTTGTTCACTGGCCTCACTTTTACATTTCCACAGCGTGCATGTTATTGGTGGTTTTTGAAGCATATTATCCTGTAAGTTCTTAGAGAGCAGAGACCATATCTGCTCTAGTGCCCTCAAGAATTTAAAATATTCTTCCATATATAATAAATAGTTTTAAGAATGTGAAATAACTGATTACTAGACTCATAATGAAATATTTGAGGAAAGATAAGCAACAAATAGTTGGTAAAGAAAATTATTTTAGCTCTGAATGTAGGCATTAATTTTGGTTTTAGTTTGAAAATCAGTGACAAGGGCACATGAGTATGAGAAGAGAGTCTAATAGAAAAGAAAGTAAGATGAGTAACTTCAAAGAATCAAATGAGATCAATGAAAATTTTCCTGTGAGAAAATTGAGAGAAGCAGAAATGAATGAGGAGGGTCCCTAGGAAGCATTTTGTTGTTGTTTTTGTTGTTATTGTTTAATGCAACTGTTCGTTGGTTTTTAATTTAGCATAATTCTTACTTCTCTGAAAGAGAAAGCTAAAAAAAATTAGGAATCAGAATCTGGAGAATTACTTTAGTTCTTGTAAATGATGCAGCTCCTTTTCCCATTTCCTACTTGGGGAATAATCCCATTCCACCTCCACCGCTGCGATGTAGTAGGTCCTTTCTCCCAGGTAGTGGTATGAATTCTCAGATGGCCGACTACACTGGTTCACAGTGTATTTTTGTTTCATGCCACCTGTGTAGTGATCAGTTGTGAGGCACTCAACATCAAAAGTCCCTGGAATGGTAAATAAAAAGGCAGTTCACCTCTGCAGAGTATTTTTACCCACCTTTCCCCATCAGTCATCAGCCCCTTCCCCTGCCCTATTTTTCTTCATAGTACTTATAACCACTTGATATACATATTAACATACTTGCTTGTTGTCTGTCTCCCTGCATTAGAATTTCATCTCCATGAAAGCAGATACTTTATCTCTTTTGCTCACTGTTGTATTTACATTTGCCTAATAAAGGAAAGGTGACACTGAACATGTCCTGCGTTTTAGTGGCATCTAATGAACCAAATTAAGCCTGAGGCAAGTTAGCATATTTTCATGTTTTGGTTAAAATTCTTTTTTGTTTTAGTTTGTTTTACTCATTCAGAGACAGTTCTGTCAGTGTCTCTGAATTTGCACGGCTAGAGTTCTAATATAGCCTATTCAATTGTAGACAACTAATAAGCCAACACTACATCTAGGGTACAGAGACATGACAAAAAGTTTAGATGCAAAGCCTTTGTGGGAGTCATTCCCTTTCTAGTCTGATTTGCCAGCTATCTTTAAAGGCCCATAATTGAAAAGGAGACCATCTTGAGGATTTGACTAGGTGGAAATGGGAGAAACCTCAGTCCACTTTTGTCACTCCCTTCCCTCCCCCCAAAAAACAGGAAATGGACCTCTCTGGCATATACTTAGCTGACAATAGCCCAGACATATCTTCCAAGGGAAGGAAGAGTAGTTGGGAGGCTTGGGGAAGGGATGAGCTTATCATCCAACACAGAATTTTAAACTGAAACCACACAAATCGATCCAACAGAAACTTGTCTTGACTTTAAAGGAATATACCTTCAGTGTCAGGCTTCATGAAGAGCCTCAGACTTGTTTGAGGGAAGAGGTTTGCTGTGTCTCTCCTTTCTCCTCTTGACAGATAAGTGTTTCCTGAAAAGTATATCCCGTGTACATCAACCTCATTGCCGGCACTGAATAAATACCACACAACCGAATCTCCTTGGCACATATTGAGACCAGGCTGATTCCCGTACATGAATCCATTCATGGCTGTAAAGGTTGGGAAATGATATTTTGAAAGTGGTTTAATCTTATGTCCTACTTCATGACAACCTCCCAGACTTTCCAGAGCCAACTAGGTTTATTTAATTTTTAAAAGATCCACTCAGGCCCGCCCACCCCTTTACGTGTCACGAGTGTCTCTGCAACTCCTTGCTGTACCCAGCACTTCCAGGCAGGCCTTGGCTGAAAGGCATAGAGCTGAATGCAGGGTTCCTGAAGTTCTGGGCCCTGGGAATCTCACTGTTCTTCCCAGCGAGTCACTTCTCAGTTCTCTCAAGGGCCATATCTGTGAGCACCAAAATGGGTGCATAATAACAGCTCTTCCTGGGCACTGTAGGCTGGGAATGTGTTCATTGCTCGAGATGGAAAATTCTTGATTCATCTTGAATAACAGGGAAGAGTATATGCAGGAAGTTTCCTCTCACCACTATTTTTTTTTTTATAACTCTTTCACTTTACCATCCAGTTTGATAGATCCTTTTATTTATTTATTTATTTATTTATTTTTGGCTGCGTTGGGTCTTCGTTGCTGCGCACGGGCTTTCTCTAATTGTGGCGAGCGGGGGCTACTCTTTGTTGCAGTGTTCGGGCTTCTCATTGCAGTGGCTTCTCTTGTTGTGGAGCATGGGATGTAGGCGTGCGGGCTTCAGTAGTTGTAGCACGTGGACTCAGTAGTTGTGGCTCATGGGCTCTAGAGCGCAGGCTCAGTAGTTGTGGCACACGGGCTTAGCTGCTCTGTGGCATGTGGGATCCTCCCGGACCAGGCCTCGAACCCGTGTCCCCTGCATTGGCAGTCAGATTCTTAACCACTGTGCCACCAGTGAAGTCCCTCACTGCTATTTTTAATAGATAATATTCTTGACTCCTCCAAAATGCAAAAATGCAAAATCAAAGGAAGTATTTTAAAGATTGTGGGTGGTGTGACTATTATCAATCCAATTTAAAAAACAACATCAGTTTGTAATACAACTTTACGTTTTTTCCTTCTAGTTACAGTGATTTTCATATGTTATCCATTAGTGGCGTGGACATTATGATCGATCAGCTTGCTATCTCTAAACTCTAACTGTATTTTATTTATTTTTTTTAAATTTTATTTTTTAAAAATTTTATTTATTTATTTATTTATTTATGACTGTGTTGGGTCTTCGTTTCTGTGCAAGGGCTTTCTCTGGTTGCGGCAAGTGGGGGCCATTCTTCATCGCAGTGCGCGGGCCTCTCACTATCGCGGCCTCTCCTGTTGCGGAGCACAGGCTCCAGACGCCCAGGCTCAGCAATTGTGGCTCACGGGCCTAGCTGCTCCGTAGCATGTGGGATCTTCCCAGACCAGGGCTCGACCCTGTGTCCCCTGCATTGGCAGGCAGATTCTCAACCACTGCGCCACCAGGGAAGCCCCTAAAATTTTATTTTTAACAGCTTTACTGAAATACAATTCACATACCATATAAGTCAACCATTTGTTTATTTATTTTTGGCAACACCCTCGGCATGCGAAATCTTAGTTCCTCTACCAGGGATTGAACCCATGCCCTCTGCAGTGGAAGCACGGAGTCTTAACCACTGGACTGCCAGGGAAGTCCCTCTAACTGTATTTTAGAATTACACTAGGAGTTAATCTGATGCTGTTTCAATTAAATAAAAGTCTCTGGAGGTTGTCTTGAGGATTTAAAAAATAGTTTTAATAGTTTGTTAAAACTCCTAGGGGATTCTTACGTGTAGTTAAGGATGAGAATCATTGAATTTCTTGAGAGCAGAGATCATAAAAGGAGCCTGTCATTATTAAGCCATAGATGAGAAAAGCATCCAATCCAGTAGCTCTCAAATTTAAGCATATATCAGAACAACCTGGAGGATTTGTTAAACACAGATTTCTAGCCCCACACCCAAAGTTTCTGAGTCAGTAGGTCAGGGTTGGAGCCCAAGAATTTGCATTCCTAACAAGTACCTAGGTGATGCTGAGGTGGCTGACCCAGGGACCACATTTTTAGGACCATGCATCTAATTGGCATATATTGTATGTTTTATTATTCTGAATTAAGTGAAACAAGGTTTCAATTGACTTATATGTTAAATAATCAACAGTATTACCCTTAGAGCACTATGGTATTTAATCATTTATTGAAAATTAATCAGTGAGCAAAGCTATTAGTATTTTGGTTTAATTAAAAGCATTACATGTGCAGCACTGAAATAACTTGATATTGGTGGATGATGCAGTACTTACAGTGCATCTTATTAGATTCCTGAAAGTCTTCATTTTCCTTATCCACCTGATCAGGTGCTGTTGTAAACATTCTAATATTATCATCCAGGAGTAAACTCTCATTCTCATCAAACACTGTAGGAAACAAATAGAACTCCTTGTCTACATCCTTCTGTAAATCAAAACAAGAACAATGAGGTGAAGACAGAAAAAGTGAAGCAGAAAGACTTCCATATATACAATACTATTTATGCACAAACATGCTAAAGGAAGGACAAGAACTGAAGTTTCCATTCCTCTTTGAAAATGGAGCTCACAATATACTCCTGTTGACCACCAGAGTTTTGATTGGTATCTGCGTAGTAGATTTTTGGCTCAACACGATAATCTAAGCCTCTCTCTGCACTTGAAAGTTCTGACTCTCCTCTCCCTACCTTTCTGCCAGCTCTGCCCATTCAACTTGAACCCACCCCCAAATTGTTAAAATGGGGCAGGGGGATATGTGCTTGTGCTAGAAATTAGGGAAGGTGCTATTCACAGTCATGAAAGCTCAAAGAATTCCTGTAAAGCAGAGCAGGTGGAAGCAGACACATCTTAAGTGAAGAAATAGCCTGCAAGTGAGTTGGAACAAGAATTCACACACAGATTGGTTCAAGATGGTGGAGTAAAAGGACGTGCTCTCACTCCCTCTTGCAAGAGCACTGGAATCACAACTAACTGCTGAACAATCATTGACAGGAAGACACTGGAACTCACCAAAAAAGATACCCCACATCCAAAGACAAAGGAGAAGCCACAGTGAGATGGTAGGAGGGGTGCAATGACAATAAAGTCAAATCCCATAACTGGTGGGTGGGTGACTCACAAACTGGAGAACACTTATACCACAGAAGTCCACCCACTGGAGTGAAGGTTCTGAGCCCCAGGTCAGGCTTCTGAAACTGGGGGTCTGGCAACGGGAGGAGGAATGCCTAAAATCAGACTTTGAATGCTAGCAGGATTTGATTACAGGACTTCGACAGGACTGGGGAAAACAAAGACTCCACTCTTGGAGGGCACACACAAAGTAGTGTGTGCATCGGGACCCAGGGGAAGGAACAGTGGACCCCATAGGAGACTGAACCAGACCTACCTGCTAGTGTTGGAGGGTCTCCTGCAGAGGCGGGGGGTGGCTGTGTCTAACCGTGAGGACAAGGACACTGACAGCAGAAGTTCTGGGAAGTACTCCTTGGCATGAGCCCTCGCAGAGTCTGCCATTAGCCCCCCCAAAGAGCCCGGGTAGGCTCCAGTGTTGGGTTGCCTCAGGCCAAACAATCAACAGGGAGGGAAGCCAGCCCCACCCTTCAGCAGTCAAGCTGATTAAAGTTTTACTGAGCGCTGCCCACCAGAGCAACAGCCAGCTCTACCCACCACCAGTCCCTCCCATCAGGATACTTGCTCAAGCCTCATGAATAGCCTCATCCACCAGAGGGCAGATAGCAGAAGCAAGAAGAACTACAATCCTGCAGCCTGTGGAACAAAAACCACATTCACAGAAAGATAGACAAGATGAAAAGGCAGAGGGCTATGTACCAGGTGAAGGAACAAGAAAAAAACCCAGAAAAACAACTAAATGAAGTGGAGATAGGCAACTTTCCAGAAAAAGAATTCAGAATAATGATAGTGAGGATGATCCAGGACCTCGGAAAAAGAATGGAGGCAAATATCGAGAAGATGCAAGAAATGTTTAACAAAGACCTAGAAGAATTAAAGAACAAACAAACAGAGATGAACAATACAATAACTGAAATGAAAAATACACTAGAATGAATCAATAGCAGAATAACTGAGGTAGAAGAACGGATAAGTGACCTGGAAGACAGAATGGTGGAATTCACTGCTGCGGAACAGACTAAAGAAAAAAAAAGGGAAAGAAATGAAGACAGCCTAAGAGACTTCTGGGACAATATAAATGCAACAATATTCACATTATAGGGGTCCCAGAGGAGAAGAGAGAGAGAAGGGACCCGAGAAAATATTTGAAGAGATTATAGTCAAAAACTTCCCTAACATGGGAAAGGAAATAGCCACCCAAATCCAGGAAGCGCAGAGAGTCTATACAGGATAAACCCAAGGAGAAACATGCTGAGACACATAGTAATCAAATTGCAAAAAATTAAAGACAAAGAAAAATTTTTGAAAGCAGCAATGGAAAAACGACAAATAACATACAAGACTACTCCCATAAGGCTAACAGCTGATTTCTCAGCAGAAACTCTACAAGCCAGAAGGGAGTGGTATGACATATTTAAAGTGAGGAAAGGGAAGAACCTACAACAAAGATTACTCTACCCGGCAAGGATCTCATTCAGATTCGATGGAGAAATCAAAAAAAAGCTTTAAAGACAAGCAAAAGCTAAGAGAATTCAGCACCACCAAGTCAGCACTACAACAAATGCTAAAGGAACTTCTCTAAGTGGGAAACACAAGAGAAGAAAATGACCTACAACAACAACCCAAAACAATTAAGACAATGGTCATAGGAACATACATATCGATAATTACCTTAAATGTGAAGGGATTAAATGCTCGAACCAAAAGACACAGGCTTGCTGACTGGATACAAAAACAAGACCCATCTATATGCTGTCTACAAGAGACTCACTTCAGACTTGGGGACACATATACACTGAAAGTGAGGTGATGGAAAAAGATATTCCATGCAAATGGAAATCAAAAGAAAGCTGGAGTAGCTATACTCATATCAGATAAAATAGACTTTAAAATAAAGAATGTTACAAGAGACAAGGAAGGACACTACATAATGATCAAGGGATCAAGCCAAGAAGAAGATATAACAATTATAAATATATATGCACCCAACATAGGAGCACCTCAATACATAGGCAACTTCTAACAGCTATAAAAGAGGAAATCAACAGTAACACAATAATAGTGGGGGACTTTAGAAAAGCACAACCTTCCTAGACTGAACCAGGAAGAAATAGAAAGTATAAACAGACCAATCACAAGCACTGAAATTGAGACTACGATTAAAAATCTTCCGTCAAACAAAAGCCCAGGACCAGATGGCTTCACAGGCGAATTCTATCAAACATTTAGAGAAGAGCTAACACCTATGCTTCTCAAACCCTTCCAAAATATAGCAGAGGGAGGAACACTCCCAAACTCATTCTATGAGGCCACCATCACCCTGATACCAAAACCAGACAAAGATGTCACAAAGAAAGAAAACTACAGACCAATATCACTGATGAACATAGATGCAAAAATCCTCAACAAAATACTAGCAAACAGAATCCAACAACACATTAAAAGAATCATACACCACGATCAAGTGGGATTTATCCCAGGGACGCAAGGATTCTTCAATATACGCAAATCAATCAATGTGATACACTATATTAACAAATTGAAGAATAAAACCCATATGATCATCTCAGTAGATGCAGAAAAAGCTTTTGACAAAATTCAACACCCATTTATGGTAAAAACTCTCCAGAAAGTGGGCACAGAGGGAACCTACTTCAACATAATAAAGCCCATATACAACAAACCCACAGCAAACATTGTTCTCAATGGTGAAAAACTGAAAGCATTTCCTCTAAGATCAGGAACGAGACAAGGATGTCCACTCTCACCACTATTATTCAACATAGTTTTGGAAGTCCTAACCATGGCAGTCAGAGGAGAAAAAGAAATAAAAGGAATACAAATTGGAAAAGAAGAAGTAAAACTGTCACTGTTTGCAGATGACATGATACTATATATAGAGAATCCTAAAGATGCCACCAGAAAACTACTAGAGCTAATCAATGAATTTGGTAAAGTTGCAGGATGCAAAATTAATGCACAGAAATCTCTTGCATTCCTATACACTAATGATGAAAAATCTGAAAGAGAAATTAAGGAAACACTCCCATTTACCATTGCAACAAAAAGAATAAAATACCTAAGAATAAACCTACCTAGGGAGACAAAAGATGTTTATGCAGAAAACTATAAGACACTGCTGAATGCACTTTAAAGATGATACCAACAGATGGAGAGATATACCATGTTCTTGGATTGGAAGAATCAATATTGTGAAAATGACTATACTACCTAAAGCAATCTACAGATTCAGTGCAATCCCTATCAAATTACCAATGGCATTTTTTACAGAACTAGAACAAAAAATCTTAAAATTTGTATGGAGACACAAAAGACCCCAAGTAGCCAAAGCAGTCTTGAAGGAAAAAAATGGAGCTGGAGGAATCAGACTCCCTGACTTCAGACTATACTACAAAGCTACAAGACAATATGGTACTAGCACAAAAACAGAAATATAGATCAATGGAACAGGACAGAAAGCCCAGAGATAAACCCACGCACCTATGGTCAACTAATCTATGGCAAAGGAGGATATGCAATGGAGAAAGGATATACAGTGGAGAAAAGACAGTCTCTTCAATAAGTGGTGCTGGGAAAACTGGACAGCTACATGTAAAAGAATGAAACTAGAACACTCCCTAGCACCATACACAGAAATAAACTCAAAATGGGTTAGAGACCTAAATGTAAGACCGGACACTATAAAACTCTTAGAGGAAAACATAGGAAAAACACTCTTTGACATAAATCACAGCAAGATCTTTTTTGACCCACCTCCTAGAGTAATGGAAATAAAAACAAAAATAAATAAATGGGACCTAATGAAACTTAAAAGCTTGTGCAAAGCAAAGGAAACTACAAACAAGACGAAAAGACAACCCTCAGAATGGGAGAAAATATTTGCAAACGAATCAATGGAAAAAGGATTAATCTCCCAAATATATAAACATCTCATGCAGCTCAATATTAAAAAAACAAACAACCCAATCAAAAAATGGGCAGAAGACCTAAATAGACATTTCTCCAAAGAAGACATACAGATGGCCAAGAAGTACATGAAAAGCTGATCAACATCACTAATTATTAAAGAAATGCAAATCAAAACTTCAATGAGGTATCACCTCACACCAGTTAGAATGGGCATCATCAGAAAATCTGCAAATAACAGATGCTGGAGAGGGTGTGGAGAAAAGGGAACCCTCTTGCACTGTTGGTGGGAATGTAAATCGATACAGCCACTGTGGAGAACAGTATGGAGGTTCCTTTAAAAACTAAAAATAGAATTACCATATGACCCCTCAATCCCACTACTGGGCATGTACCCAGAGAAAACCATAATTCAAAAAGACACATGCACCCCAATGTTCACTGCAGCACTATTTACAATATCCAGGTCATGGAATCAACCTAAATGCCCATTGACAGACGAATGGATAAAGAAGTTGTGGTACATATATACAATGGAATATTACTCAGCCATAAAAAGGAATGAAATTGGGTCATTTGTAGAGATGTGGATGAATCTAGAGACTGTCATACAGACTGAAGTAAGTCAGAAAGAGAAAAACAAATTTCGTATATTAACGCATATATGTGGAACCTAGAAAAATGGTACAAATGAACCGGTTTGCAGGACAGAAATTGAGACACAGATGTAGAGAACAAACGTATGCACACCAAGGGAGGAAAGTGGCAGGGTGGTGGTTGTGGTGGTGTGATGAATTGGGAGAATGGGATTGACATATATACACTAATATGTATAAAATGGATAAGTAATAAGAACCTTCTGTATAAAAAGATAAAATAAAATTCAAGAATTCCAAAAAAAGAAAAAGAATTCACACAATCTCCAGCCATCTGGACCTTCTCACTTCCCCTTCCCCTATCCTTGGTGAAAAATAAGGAAGCAGAAACACTATCTGGTCTATGCAATGATTCTGTAGTTGAAAAGAAGGCAATTGGTCTAAAGAATCAAAGCATATGAATTCCTGAGGAAAACTTATTCCCTTGAAGAAGAGAAAATTTGAGAGATTATTGCATATCTTTTTCCTGAGATCATTTTTTGGATGAAAAACATGCTTATCAAATTTTAAAAATCCAACTAACCTGAAGGTTAGATCTTGCAGATAACTGAATCAATGATGCAGATGGTCTTAAGAAAGCTCCCATAAGTCAGAAGAAAAGATTCAAAGATGAAAAATATATACCTAGTAATGATTTTAGAGAGAAGTTATAAAAGGGTGAGACATAATAATAATAAATAATGGTGGAAATATTCACCACTATAAAGGGGAAAGACTAGAGTATTCAGATTCAAAAACTTCACTGAAAACAAGACAAAATTAGTAATATAGACCTATACCTAAAAATGTACTGGTAAAAATTTTGGATTTCAGAGAGACAAATTTCTACAATAATCCATTTTAAAAGTTACCATGGGGCTTCCCTGGTGGCGCAGTGGTTGAGAATCCGCCTGCCAATGCAGGGGACACGGGTTCGAGCCCTGGTCTGGGAAGATCCCACATGCCGCGGAGCAACTGGGCCCGTGAGCCACGATTACTGAGCCTGCGCATCTGGAGCCTGTGCTCCGCAACAAGAGAGACCGCGACAGTGAGAGGCCCGTGCACCGCGATGAAGAGCGGCCCCCGCTTGCCACAACTAGAGAAAGCCCTCGCACAGAAACGAAGACCCAACACAGCCAAAAATAAATTAAAAAAAAAAAAAAAAAAAAGTTACCATGAACATTCGACTCCTCTAGTACAATAAATGTCAGAGGAAATTAGAGTAGCAATTACGTCTTTTGGGGAAAAGATTATGATGGAAAAATCCTATACAGGCAAAGCACAACAAAGTGACATTTTCAGATGTGTCAGGATTCCAGCAGGGAACTTCTATCATCACTTACATACTGACTGACCTGCAGAGAAAACTTCAGTGAAAAGTTTAAAGGTCACATTTCATAATTATAATGCAACAAAACTGAAAATTACTCATAAAAGGACAAAAAGTAAAAAAAAAAAAAAAAATCATATTTTGTCCAAATAACTCAGATCAAAGAAGAAACAAAATTGAATTTCTAAGAATTTAGTAAGTAATGTCCATGAGAACCCTACAAGTCATAATGTATGGAATATAATTAAACATATAAACTGAGAGTCTGAAATGTTTAAGCAAAGCCAAATAAAAATAAATATTGTAAATATCTGAAAATTTTAGAAAAATAAAAAGAAGAAGAAAGGAGTTAATAAAAGCAAAAGAAATTTATAAAAATGTAAAGGTATTAAAATTCTTCCCGATTTATTTCATGCAGATAGTACAACTATGATATATCACTAAAAAAGCACACAGAATCTAAACTAATATCACTTACAGCTTAGATGAGAAATTCTAAATAAAACACTATCAAATTCAACACAGAAATATATTGAAAAAAACACCATGCTCAAAGTAATATTTTTTTCCCCAGAAGTGCAAGGATGGTTCAATAGGAAATTCTTAATGTACTTGGTCACACTTATTGGTCAAAGGAGAAAAGATAGGTAATAATTCAAGGAAATCTAAAAATAAATTTTTATAAAATTTGACATTCTGGCAGTAGCTGTTCCTTTTGTGTTTCCCTCAGATTTTTGCAAGGCTGCCTCTTTAAAATTTTGATCTCACCTCAAATAATACTTCCACATTATCTAAACTGTAATTTCTATTCACTATCACATTACCCTATTTTGTTTTTTTAAAACACTTATCACTTTCTGAGGTTATTTTTATTTTTTCTGTTTGCTTATCTCCTCTCCTTTCCATGCCATCACTTACTTTGCCCCTTCCTCTCTGCTACACCACACACTAGAATATAAACTCTATTAGACCAGGTCTTATTTACCAATGAATTCTGTGCCCAGCACAGTACTTTTTCTGTTTTTTTTGTTTTTGTTTTTTTTTTTTGAGCAGCTCAAGTGATTTTATACAGAAAAAACAGTGCCAGTAAACCAGAAATAGAATAAAAAGTAACAACTAATAGCCGATGTCATATTTAGTGGTAAAATAATAGAGATATTTTCATTAATCTCAGACACTAAACAAGGTACTATTTAACTTACTCTGAATATTTTATCCAATCTGAAGCCACATGGCTAATATGTGAAAAAACCAGGATGAAGACTTTTTTTTTTTTTACTTTTCTGGCCACACCTTGCAGCATGTGGGATCTTAGCTCTCCGACCAGGGATCAAACCTGCACTCCCTGTATTGGAAGGGCTGAGTCTTAACCACTGGACTGCCAGGGAGGTCCCCAGGATGAGGACTTTTAATAGTTCCTGTAGACCTTCCTGTGTTGTGACTCTTTCATTTGACAAATGAAGAAAACAAAATATGTAGAGAAAAAAACTCACATTTTAAATCTCAACTCACTGAGTATCAGTTCCTCTTCTGTAAAAATGGGGATAACAATACTTAGCCTCTTGGGTTGCTGTGAAGGTTAAATGAAGTAAAATGTGCAAAAGTGCCTAAACGGAGTTCAATAAACATTAGTCTCCTTTTATTCCTTGCCAAGGTAAGCACAAGATAAAAGAATGGAATTTAAAGGTAGAAAACCAGGGACTTCCCTGGTGGTCCAGTGGTTAAGAATACGCCTTCCAGGGCTTCCCTGGTGGTGCAGTGGTTGAGAATCTGCCTGCCAATGCAGGGGACACGGGTTCGAGCCCTGGTCCGGGAAGATCCCACATGCCGCGGAGCAACTAAGCCCGTGAGCCACAATTACTGAGCCTGCGCGTCTGGAGCCTGTGCTCCGCAACAAGAGAGGCCGCGATAATGAGATGCCCACGCACCGCGATGAAGAGTGGCCCCCACTTGCCGCAACTAGAGAAAGCCCTCGCACAGAAACGAAGACCCAACACAGCCATAACTAACTAACTAACTAACTAACTAACTAACTAACTAACTAACTAACTAAATACATTAAAAAAAAAAAAAAAAGAATACGTCTTCCAATGCAGGGGACACAGGTTTGATCCCTGGTCAGGGAACTAAGATCCCACATGCGGTGGGGCAACTAAGCCCGTGCCACAACTACTGAGCCTGCGCTCTCTGGAGCCCGTGTGCCACAACTAGAGAGAAGCTCCCGCACAACAATGAAGAGCCCATGCACCACAACAAAAGATCCCACTTGCCGCAACAAAGATCCCGTGTGCCACAACTAAGACCCAATGCAGCCAAATAAATAAAAATTTTAAAAATCGTTGTAAAAATCTTAAAAAAAAATAAAGGTAGAAAACCATTTTTTTTCAGTAACATATTTAAAATTTTTAAATGATGGCCTTACCATTTATAATAGACAAATAAAAATAAAATATCTAGGCATACACTTTAAAAAAATCCAAAACCTGTATAAGGGGAACTATAAAATACTCCTGAAAAACACAAAAGTAGACTTGAACAAGTGGAAAGACATATGTTCTTGTGCAGGGTTACTCAACTTTATAATAATGGCTGTTTTTCCTAATTTAATTTGTATATTTGAGACAATCCCAATAAAACACTCTCAGGATTTTTTTTTTTTCTGGAGCCAGGTAAGTTTTTACAAGGTTCATTAGAAAGAAGAAGTAAGCAAAAATGGCCATTAAAATGATGAAAAAAGTGCCTTGAGGTATGGCTACAAGTCATTTAAACACATTATAGAGGCTCTGTAATTATAATGTATGGTATTGGTGCATGAATAGATAGAGAACAATGGAATAGAATAGAAAATCAAGAAATGGACTCAATTGTGTATGAAAATTTAGTATCTGATAAAGGGGAGCATTTAAATCAATGGGCTAAAGTGTGACTTTTTTAAAAAATATTTATTTATTTATTTAGGCTGCGTGAGGTCTTAGTTGTGGCAAGTGGGACCTTCATTGCCACGTGCAGGATCTTCGTTGCGACCTGTGGGCTCTTAGTTACAGCATGTGGGATCTTTAGTTGTGGCATGTATGTGGGATCTAGTTCCCTGACCAGGGATCAAACCCGGGCCCCTGCATTGGGAGTGTGGGGTCTTAGCCACTAGATCACCAGGGAAGTCCCCTAAAGTGTGACTTTTTAATAAATGGTGTTGAGATAACTGGATAACCATTTAGAAAGAGATAAATTTGATCTATTCCTTAACTGTACACCAGCATAAATTCTAAATGGAACAGAGACTTAAAAGTGAAAAATGAAACCTTACAAGTACTTGAAGGCAGAATGGGTGAATTCCTTTATAACCTAAGAGTTGTGAAAACTTTCTTAACTATGACTTTGAATCCATTAACAATAAAGGAAAAGACGATAGAAATCAAAATTTCACATGGTAAACAACAGCATCCATAAGCAAAGTATAAAGGCAAATGATAAACTAAGATAAAAAATACTTGCAACTAATATCTCAAACAAAGACTTTCTATACCTAATATATAGAAAGCTTCTAAATCAGTGAAGAAAAATAACCTTATAGAAAAATGGGATAAAGTTATGTACAATTCATGGAAAGGAAGTGAATATAGTTCTTAACGATTTGAAAAAATGTTCAACAACTAATAATAAGAGAAACACAAATTAAAATTACAGAGGTACTGTTTATGTCCTATCAGACTGGTAAAAATCCCCAAATTTGACAATACACTTATGAACTGTGGAAAACAGATAATCTAATCTCATACCTGGTGGGAGTATAAAATGGTACAATTCCTATGGAAGGGAATTTGGCAATATCTAGCAAAAGAGTACATGTGTTTATCCTTTGCCCCAGCAGAACCAAATTTATCCTAAAGACATGTTGTCAAAATACAAAGAGACATATGAACAAGGCTACCTGCAAGCACCTGCCAAATAGTGGACTGATTGTATAAACTGAGGCATGTCTACACCAGGGAGTAATATCCACTGTAAAAGAGAATGAGGAATATTTCCATATATTAC
The DNA here is from genome assembly GCF_965194825.1 of Balaenoptera physalus. Classification (NCBI taxonomy): domain Eukaryota; kingdom Metazoa; phylum Chordata; class Mammalia; order Artiodactyla; family Balaenopteridae; genus Balaenoptera; species Balaenoptera physalus. Next base: position 31,191,452 of record NC_138891.1, read on the forward strand.
AGTATAAAGACTTACAGATTATATTGTTAAGTGAAAAAAGAAAGTTAGAATATGAATACATACCCACACACGTTTGTTTTTTAAATAAAATAAATAAAATAAAAGAATTCTTTTATTCTTTAAATAAAAGAATAAGAATTAGAGAAGAAATCAATGACATTGAAAACAGGAAATCAATAGAAAAAAATCAATGAAACTAAAAGCTGATTATTTGAAAATATCAATAAAATCAGTCAGTCTTTAGTCAGGCTAACTAAGAAAAAAAGAAAGAGAACACAAATTAGTAATATCAGAAATGAAATATGGGATATCACTACAGATCCTATGGACATTAAAAGAATAATAAAGGAATACTATGAACAAATCTATGCCCATAAATTTGATAACCTACATTAAATGGATCAATTCCTTGAAAGACGCAATTTGCTAAAACACACAAGAAGAAATAGACACTCTGAATAGGCCTGTATCTACTAAAGAAATTGAATCAATAGCTAGTAACCTTCCAGAACAGCCCAGAAGTGTTCATTGGTGAATTCTACCAAACATTTAAGGAAGAAATTATACCAACTCTCTTTAAATCCATCAGAGGACAAAAACAGAGGGAATACTTCTTATCTCATTCTAGCAGGCCAACATTACTCTAATACCAAGACCAGACAAAGACATTACAAGAAAACTGGAGACCAATAACTCTAATAAATATAGATGTAAAATACCCCCCAAAAATTAGCAAATAGAATCTGAAAATGTATAAAAAGAACTATACCATGACCAAGTGGGATTTATCACAGGTATTCAAGCCTGGCTTAACATTCAAAAATCAGTTAATGTGATCCATCACATCAATAGGCTAAAGAAGGAAAGTCACGTGGTCATATCAATAGATACAGAAAAAGCATTTGACAAAATCCAACACCCATTCATGATCAAAACAAACAAACAAACCTCTTAGTAAAATAAGAATGGGGGAACTCCTTAACTTGATAAAGAATATCTACCAAAAAACTACTGCTAAGATAATACTTAATGGTGAGAAACTAGAAGTTTTCCCACTAAAATCAGGTACAAAACAAGGATGTCCCCTCTCATCACTCCTTTTTGATATCATACTGGAAGTTTTAGCTAGTGCAATATGACAAGAAAAGGAAATAAAACGTATACAGATTGGTAAGAAAGAAAGTAACTGTCTTTGTTCACAGATCACATGATCATCTATGTAGAAAATCCAAAAGGATTGACCAGGTAACTCCTGTAACTAATAAGCAATTATAACAAGGTTGCAGGATGCAAGATTAATATACAAAAGTCAATCAATCTCATATATACTAGCAATGAAAAGTGGAATTTGAAATTAAAAACTACCATTTCCATTAGCATCCTCCTAATGAAATACTTAGTTATAAATCTAAAAGAATATGTACAAGATCTTATATAAGGAAAACTAAAAACTCTGGTGAATGAAATTAAAGAACTAAATAAATGTTCATGGATAGGAAGACTCAATACTGCCAAGTTTCAGTTCTTCCCAACTTGATCTATAGATTCAATACAGTCTGAATCAAAATCCCAGCAAATTATTTGTGGATGTCTACAAACTGATTCTAAAGTTTACCTGGAAAGGCAAAAGGCCCGAAATAGCCAACACGATACTGGAGAAAAATGAAGTTGGAGAACTGACACTCCCCAACTTCAAACCTTACTATAACACTCCAGTAATCAAGACAGTGTGGTATTGGTGAAAGAAGAGATCAATAGATCAATAGAAAGAATAGAGAGCTAAGAAACAGCCACATAAATTTAGTCAACTGATCTCTGACAAAGGAGCTAAGATAGTCTTTTCAATAAATGGTGCTATAACAGATGGATATCCACATGCAAAAAAATGAATCTAGACATAGACCTTACACTCTTCACAAAAATTAACTCAAAACGGCTCATAGACCTAAATGTAAAGTGCAAAACTGTAAAACTCCTAGAAGATAACATAGGAGAAAGTCTAGATGACTTTGGATACGGCAATAGCTTTTTAGATACAACACCAAGGGCACAATCTATGAAAGAAAGAATTGATAAACTGGATTTTATTAAAATTAAATTTTATGCTCTGAAGAAAATATTGTCAAGAGAATGAGAAGACAAGCCACAGACTGGGAGAAAAATATTCACAAAGGACACACCTGATAAAAGACTGTTTATCAAAACATAAAAAGAACCCTTAAAGCTCAACATTAAGAAAACAACCCAATTAACAAATGGGCAAAAGACCTTAACAGACAAATGTACAGATGGCAAACAAGCATTTGAAAAGATGCTCTACGTCACATGTCATTAAAACAACAATGAGATATCACTACACACTTATTAGAATGGCCAAAATCTGGAACATGACAACACCAAATTCTGGCAAGAATGTGGAGCAACGGGAACTCTAACATTAATTTCTGGTGGGAATGCAAAATGGTACAGCCACTTTGGAAGAGAGTTTGGCAGGTTTTTTTTTTTTTTTTAAACTAAACATACTCTTACCATATAATCCAGCAATTGGGTTCCTTGGTATTTCCCCAAAGGAAATGAAAACTTATGTCTACACAAAAACCTTCATATGGATGTTTATTCATAAAGCAGCTTTATTCATAATTGCCAAAACTTGGAAGTAATCAAGATGTTCTTCAGTAGGTGAATGGATAAACTGTAGTACGTCCAGACAATGGAGTATTATTCATCGTTAAAAAGAAATAAGCTACTGAGCCATGAAAAGACTTGGAGGAAACTTAAATGCATATTATTAAGTGAAAGAAGCCAATCTGAAAAGGCTACATATTGTATGATTCCAACTATATGACAATCTGGAAAAGGCAAAACTCTGGAGAGAGTGAAAAGACCGGGTTTGCTAGGAGTTGGGGGTTGGAAGGAAGGGATAAATAGATGGAGCACAGAGGACTTTTAGGGCAGTGAAAATACTGTGTATGATATTGTAATGATGGATACATGGATCTACTTTGTTGGGGATGCTGATATGGGGTGAGGGCGTGTGTGGGGGAGTAAGAGGTATACAGGAAATCTCTGAACTTTAGCCTCAATTTTGCTGTAAACATTAAAGTGCTCTAAAAAATAAAGTTAATAAAAATAATAGTGAAAACTAAAAGAATAAAGTTTTAAAAAGTTATCTGTAGTGAGGGAATAGGTGACAGGGGAGAAAGGATAGATGCTAGATTTCTTTGAATCTGCTTCTTTTTGTAGATACGATGTTGGTCAGGTGAATGTTTTACATAATTATAAAATAATGTTACAGTTTAAAAAGCAATCCCTAAAAAATTAAAAATAAAAAATTAAAATAAATAAATAAATGAATAAATAAATAAATAAACCTGTGTATCCAGTGGGTTGCAAAACTCCACAGGGAGGAACTATTCCAAGTGACTTTAAATCTGTAATTTGACTGACCATCCTTAGTGGGGTCCACTCTAAAGACAAAAAGGGCTGCAAAACTGTTTTCAGTAATTATATTGTTGGCTGTAGTGTTGTAATTGTAATCCTGAGACTGTTGTGTCTATATTGTGGGATGAAATGAGTGCATATTTATGCTGGTATTATTGAGAACTCAGCTTTTTCAGTGCAGCTGAAGGGAGATACAGATATAAGATCAATGAGGTTAAGTAAACAAGCAAACAAACAAAATCCATAGACCTGAATTTGAATAGAAAGTATCAGTATGAACTCATGATGAATTTTATTAAAAAACGGTTTTTTCAATTCTGCTCACTGAAAAGGCTTAGGAACAACGATTAATCCAATAGCACTGAGGGCCCCTAATGCCCTGACTGTAGTTTTAAAAATAATTTCTTACTGAAAAGAACCAGGACTTTTTGGGAGAAATGACTGATTTCAGGTCTGGCTCAGAAAATGTACAATATGAACCTGAAATAGCTTTTTCTACTAGAAGTCAAAGAAGCTTCAAAGACTACTAAGTTCATGTAAAAATAAGTCAACCTGAGCAAGTCCCCCAGTGGCAAAAAATAGGACATTTTGAGCATCAGTAAGTATAATAGCAATGAATTGAAGCATACTAAATATGCTTAAATCCATGAGTTTACAATAGTACTTAAAAATAAACTATTAAAAACCTTTGAAGTATGCTAGGAGAGATAGTAATTCTAAAACTTGTAAATAAAGGGAAAAAATCAAGCATTTGTCATTCCTTTCTTATATAACACGTACCTCAGGGCAACCAAATAGTCCAATAAGAGACGTTTCTGTTTATACAAGTATAGTAGCTAATAAACACAGAAGGAATGATGGAATCAAAATATTACTATTGTGCAACACCTGATTAGTTTATGAATCTAGGAAATGTTTATCAATAGCTGACAACATCCCCGACTGAGAGACAAGTATACATTATATACTCCTTGATCGAGGTACCCAGTACCACACATGAAGTAGTATTGCAAAAAATAAAAAAAATCTAACCTGAATCTGATCAAGCTTGTAGATCTAGCCACTGATTTATAGGAAATAGAGTAAAAGAGAAAGAAACATGTTAAATGACACCACAGGAATGCAATCAGTAAAATCTAGACGTGAGAACTTCTACAGGATAAAAGACTTTTGCAACAGAAAAACGCAAGAAAATATCTTGAGAAACATATCAACTGATTGTAATGTGTGTAATTATTTGAGTGCCTATCCACACAACAAACTTGAAACAATTAAAGGACAAATGTTCAATTAAAATGTGAACATTGATTGGAAATCTGATGATATTAAGGAATTATGATGATGCTTTAAGATGTGATAACTGTATTGAATGCATTTTTAAAGGAATCTTTCTCTTTTAAAGATTTATTTTAAAATATTTATTTTAGAGCTAAAAACAATGGTGGAATTAGGGATTTCTATTTCTAGATCAAAGGGTCATTTTCCCATTTCATTTTTTTTAACTTTATTTTATATTGGAGTATAGCCAATTAACAATGTTGTGATAGTTTCAGGTGCACAGCAAAGGAACTCAGCCGTACATATACATGTATCCATTCTCCCCTAAACTCCCCTCCCATCCAGGCTGCCACATAAAAAATATTTTAAGCAATATTTCCTTAGCGAATGTTGAGTGACTTATTATCATTAATAGGTGATTTTTTAAAACGTGTGTGTTGAAGTCTAATGGTATCATAATAGACTTTGGATTCCAAGGAAAATCTTGTTTCCAACTCATCTTGGAACAATCATGTTAGCCAGAGAATCTCTGCACAATATAGATATAAGCCTAAGAAAAAATTATAATAAACATTATGCGTGGAACCCTCACTGCCTCAAACCCCAGAATTTTCCTTATAATAATGATAATTCAAAGGGATTGGAAAATCATTTTCATTTTCCCTCATTGGACTTACCAGTCTCCCATTTGCAAGTAAACTTCCTTTCCTGCATATTTTCATTGGCCCGATAAGCCCAGTAAATATATCTTTGGTGGGATCCACAGCAGAATAATACATCTTAGCTAGACAGACAGGGTCTTTGTAAGTGGGTCCTACTTCTTCGGGGACAGTCCATTCATAGGCGAATGTTCCTTTGGGTACCACATGGGAGGCTGAAGGAGGAGGCGCACCTGTAAGAAAGGTCACACTGGAGAGGTAAAGTATGCTTTCTAAGGTCATCACTTGAGCCATGGAGTAGAGTGCGTTTAGTCTAGGATAACCCACTTCTGTGCTCCTTTTATGAATTAGAGTGGAATCCTACCAGTGTCAGGTCACAAATGGGAATAATTTTCTGCAGGAAGTCTCCTCTAAACCTCTGTCTGAGATTGGTGCCTGCTATGGTCTGAATGTTTATGTTTCCCCAAAATTCACATATTGGAATCCTAATGCGCAATATGATGGTGGTCGAGGTGGTGTTTAGGAGGTAATTTGGTCATGAGAGTGGAGCCCTTCTGAGTGGGATTAGTGCCCAGACAAAAGAGATCCCACAGAGTTCCCTAGCCCCTTCCTCCACGTGAGGATACAAGAAGTCTGAGACCCAGACTAGGGTCTTCATTTGTCAGCCTTGACATACGAAAATACCTGAATACTTTCATGTAATGGAATATTTTGTATCACTAAAATTATATTCATAAAATGTTTATAGTGCTAAGAAAGCAAACTCTGGGTACAAAATTATAGTGATAAGTATATTTATATTCTATGATCTCAAACACAGGTAATTATTATTTACACAGATCAAAGAGTAGAGGACATACAAAAATATAATAGTGGTTGTCTACAGAAATATGGATAATATTTTTGGCTACACCTTTTTATAATTTTTAAATATTCTAGAATGTACATCTAATCTTATAATTGCAAGAATATTTTTCAAATTTAACAATCACCCAAATAGAACTCTGGAAATGTATAATTGATGCAATCCAAATAAGTTACTAGCAGCATTGTCAATAATCATCCAATTAAGGTAGGACAAAATTCCACAAGCATATTGGAAATGGTAGGAAGAGATTTACTTGCTTCCTGGCATGATGCTGAGAACGGTATATGAGAAGTTTCCTCAGAAGTTCCTGCCTTTGGTTTTTGCAGGACAATTTTCCCGGGGGTGACCAGCACAGTAGGTTATTAAACATTATTGTTTGGTTACAGAGTGTTGTACTCACTTCTGCCTGAGTTGTAGTACGTGCCCTCATTGCTTTTATCGACTCTCACCCCAATCGGCTCAATACTGAGGGGATATGTTCCTTTGTTATGGAAGGTGACTCTGATGGTGTCTCCCACCTCTGCCGAAATGACAGGACCTAGGGACAAAGAGAGAATTATTATCCTCCCTGATATATAGCATACAGAATGCATAAGACAGTTGTTTTCTTTGCCTTGTCCTCTGGCAAGAACCACTGGAAGCAACATGCTTATTGTTGCAAATGGAAAGCTTGGTTTTTAAAAAGTCCATTATCAATTTGACATGCAGAGACCAGAAAAAGATGAGAGGGGCTTTCTTACTTAACTTCAGGTAATGAAATTTGTTACCATTTTTATCCAAGTTAGTTCACAAGCTTCATACATCTATAACATACTATTCAGAGTATCTACACTCTCCTCACCCTATGTTTCTGTGGACCAGATGTGTGTTATTTGTCCCAAGAATCAGGAGGATGCCATAAACCTTGACCACCCAAAGGGGGTAAGTTAAATTGTCTTGGCTGTGAAAAGTAACACCACTGTTGTGGATTTCCCATCACCAAAATCAATATTATTACTAAATATAGAACAAAAACACAGAAATATAGTACAAAAATATTTTATGTAATATATTAAATGATACTTACTGAGAGCTTCTTATGTGCTCTTCTGAGTGTTTATGTGAATTAACTCATTTAATCCTTACAACAGCTTTATGAAGTAGGGACTATTGTTATGATTGTTGCCATTTTACAGAAAGGGAACAGGCACAGAAAGTTGAGTACTTTCAAAGGTAACACCGCTAACAGGTGAAACGTGAGGACAGCCTGAATCCACTCACTTGCTATTCTGCCCAAGTGCCTGAGCAAGAACAGGTCTCTGGGCTCTGCCTGGGGGCAGCCTGCAGGAGGCTCTAAAACAAACCCAACCTGTCTCATTAGCAGCTGAATTTTATTTCTAAGGGAATGTACATTTGGCTCAAAGCGGAAACTAATAGCTTTACTGTCTATTTAAACAAAGTCACACAAACCCCTTACCTCTCTGAAGAAAAAAAAAAAAATCAATCATTTGAAGTCAGCCTGGCTTTTAATGATGAAGATTTACTAGGGGTAATTTACATTTGGAAAAGTAATTAGCTGCTGCATGTTATTGATGATTCCTCTTCCCTGTCCATCGTTTATAGGTAGAAATCATGCCACAGGTTCTGAAGCTTCTGTTCTTTCTGAGGTTGATTGTAGCTCAGGGGAAGAGTGCATTAGTCATATGTATTCTGCACAAACTCACCCAGGATGCCAAGATGTTCCTCTTCAGGGCCTCTCTCCTTTCGATTTGTAAAGGAGCCGTCTGTGTACTCACGATAAACCAGCTTTTTATATGAGCCTCCAATTCTTGTAGAACCATGTTCAAAAAATACCTCTGAATCACTGCCAAAAGAAAAAAGGTTTAATTCTGGAGTTGAAAGCAGAACAGAGCCAGGTCGTCACATAGGATACTAACTGAAGAGAAAAATTCTGACCTGTGCTTAGAAATTACCCATTATTTACCAAATACTCCTCAGGGGAGCAGATAGTACTAGGCACCTTATAGAAGGATGTTCAGTTAAGGGGTGGAGACTCATGGCATAGAGATGTTATTTTTTCAAGCGAAGTGAAAACAATTTCAAGAGGGTCCATGTCAACCCCTGACAGTTAATAAATTGTCCTGCAATAGAATCTTTTTAATAAAGTATGAAATGTCGAAAAATACAGTAACTATTGTTTGTTGCATATTAGCCTTCAGAAGCTTTCATTTATTGTCTGAAACTCACATGACGATGCAACAAAGTTGGTATTCTCCTCCCCAGTTTACAGTAATCTGCATTTCTGTCAATAGTCTTCCTTAATTGCTTCAGGATTTTCATTACCTCCTTTTTGAACTCGGTGTCTATCAGACTGAAGAGGTCTGTTTCATTGTTTGTTCCTTCAGGGGAATTCTCTTGGTCTTTTAACTGGGAGTGGTTCCTCTGCTTCTTCATTTTGCTTACATTTCTCTTACTCTGTGAGTTTAGGAGAAGCAGTTACCTACCGTAGTCTTGGAAGGTTATTTATATGCGGGAGCATCCCTGCGTAGCTTGTGTGGTTTTACTATTTTCTGGCGTGAGGGCCACTTTTAGTTGGGATGCCTTCTACCTCTTTCCTCAGCACGCGCTGGCCCTTATCCCCTGGATAGAGGGCGTGCAGATGTGGTGACCGGCGTGCCACCCCCCACCCCGGCCCCCGGCCCTGTGAGGGCGGAGGCGGCGATTGGCTCCCGGTTCTCTCAGTGGCGGAGGCCCAGCCCGCCCCCACCCCTGGAGCTAGTGCAGGCAGCGTCCTGTGGCCTGAGAGCGCATGCTCGGGGAAAAGACGCTCCTTTGGCAGTCCTGCCCCTCCCCTCGCGCAACCCCCAAGGATGGCACCGTGCCTTCAGGCTGTCCTGGCGCAGCCAACCCCAGTGCTCTCCCCGGGTCTAACCTCCAAAGCCTGAGCTTCAGCTCCCAGCCCCCACCCACACCTGTGGACGAATGTCTCAGGCTGGGGAGCTCAGGGTGGAGGTACCAACCATCCCTGCAGGTCTCTCTCCATTTTACCTTCTGCAAACTGGTTGCTGCGCTCTCTGAGGCGCCGAAGCTCCCCCTCTGTCCTGGCTGATCTCCCCGCCAGTCAGGGGACTTCCCAGGTTGTAGGAACCTTTCTTCTAACCCAGCTCCCTCCCAGGGGCACAGGTCCTGCCCCAATTCCTTTCTCTCTCTCTCTTTTTTTTTGTTTTTTCTTTTGTCCTACCCAGGTACGTGGAGATTTTCTTGCCCTTTCAGAAGTCTGAGGTCTTCTGCCGGCGTTCAGTAGATGTTCTATGAGAATCGTTCCACGCGTAGATGTATTTTTGATGTATTTCTGGGAGGAGGTGAGCTCCACGTCCTACTCCTCTGCCATCCGCTCCCCATTCTCCCCATTTTATAAATGAAAAAATGAAATCTCAGAAAGGCATTTGACTTGCCAAAGCCACCCCACTCATCTCTTCTCCCATTTGACAAATGTATGGAACATCTGCTCTTTACCAGGAACCCTGTTATATGCTGATGACATACCCATAAGCAAGCTGGACCCGTCCCCGTCCACATGGACTTTACATCTGTCCCAGAAGACAGACTACAAGTCAATCAATATAATAACATGTAATAAGCACAGAGTGTTATGAAACATTTCTCCTGGGGTTGGGGAAAGCGATGGGGAGAGGCCCCAAAGGCTTTCCAGAGGAAGAGTTTCTTTAAAATTATCTAGAGGAGAAGTGGAGTTAAAATGATAGAATATGTGTGTGGGAAGAATGGGGCGGGTATTTGCAAAGAGGAAACAGCCTGTGGGAAGGCTCAGAGAAGACAGCAAGCACGACATCTCTTATAAACTAGGGCAGGAGCATAGCAGGCAGGGTAGGGAAACTGGTCAGCAGCCTGCTTTTAAAATCTCAATGAGAGGTAGTGGTGACTTCAGAGATATTAGCAAAGAGGTTGGAGAGAAGCAAACAACTTTCCGAGATATTTAGGATATAATGAGGCAGCATTTGATGAGCAGAGAAGGAGGGATTAGTGAAGGAGGGAGGGAGTCAAGGGTGGTGCTCAGCCTTTGGGCTTGAGTGATGGATGGATGGCGATACCATTCATGCAGCGAGGGAAACTCAGATTTGTGGGGAAGACAATGGATTCAGACTTGGACATATTGATTTGGAGGAGCCTCATCCAAGTGGAGTGTCCACTAAGCAGTTCAAAATGCAAATCTGCAATTTATAAGAGCCTTCCGGGCTGGAGATACAGCTTTGGGAGTCATTGCATCTGAATGTCAGTGTGGCAGGGACTTAAATCTCTGCTTCAGTAGTCACACGCTTGGGTGGAGTCAGGCCCAGCTATTGACCTGCTGTTTGCCGTTGAGTGAATCACTTAACCTTTCCAAGTAGATGTGTGGCAAACAAGGCTTCTCTAAAGAGATGATGTTTGGGCAGAGACATGGAGCAGGGGTGTGGCATAATCTCACTGACATTTTTGAAAGATCGCTTTGCCTGTTTTATGAGGAATGTACAGTAGGAAAGGAAGACTGAGGCAGGAAGAACAGCTGGGGGGCCGTGGAAGTCATCAGACATGTACCAAAGGTAGCTTGTATGCATCAAAGGACACTATCAAGAGAGTGAAGAGAAAACCTACAGAATAAGGGGAAATACTTGCAAAGCAGATATATCTGATAAGGGATTAATATCCAGAATATAAAAAGAACTCTTATAACTTAACAACAACAAAAAACCCCAAATAACCCAATTAAAAAATGGGCAAAGGACTTGAACAGACATTTCTCCAAATTGCCAACAAGAACGTGAAAAGATGCTCAGAATCACTAAGCATCAGGGAAATGCAAATCAGAACCACAATTAGATACCTCTTTGCACCTGTTAAGATGGCTATTTTTTTTAAAAAAATGGAAAATAAATGTTGGCAATTAGAAGAGAAATTAGAACCCTTGAACATTGCTGATAGGAATGTAAAATGGTGAAGCTGCTGTGGAAAACCATATGGTGGTTCCTCAAAAAATTAAAAATAGAATTATCATATGATCACGCAATTCCACTCCTAGATGTATACCCAAAGGAACTGAAAGCAGAGACCTAAACATATACTTGTACTCCAGTGTTCAGAGTGGCATTATTCACAACAGCCGAAAGGTAGAAGCAACCTAAATGTCCATCAACAGATAGATGGATAAATAAAACATGGTATATGAATACAGTGGAATATTATTCAGCCTTAAAGAGGAATGAAATTCTGATACACGCTACAACATGGATGAACCTTGAAAACATTATACTAAATAAAATAAGCCAAACAAAAAAGGACAAATATTACATGATTCTACTTGCATAAGGTGCCTAGAATAGGCAAATTCATAGAGACAGAATGTAGAATAGAAGTTATCAGGGGATGGGGAGTTTTTGTTTAGTGGACACAGCATTTCGGCTTGGAACAATGCAAAAGTTCTAGGAACGGACAGTGCTGATGATTATACGACCTTGTGAATGTACTTAATGCTGCTGGATTTTACAATGCTATGTTTTCAGAAATGGAAAGCAAATGAACTGATCTAATTGTATTTAATGTTTTCTGAGAGTTTTGTTGAGCATTTGAAAACTTTTAAATCTATTCTTTTTCATGGACTCAGAAGTCCTATTTCTCAAACTTGGACTCACTACCAAACCTTAATAAATATTTAGCAGTCTACTTACTCAATTTCAGGTACCAATTAAAATTTTAATCACTGAATCAGGCTTTTATGATTTTTTTGGGGGGGAGGCATATTTTGAAATAATATCTTTTTTTCTGAATTACCTTCCAGGTGCTGTTAAGTATTCTTTGGTGAAGGTGTCTATGCCGGAGGGTGCATAGTTCCAGATGATTTCCTCAGCAGCAATGTAGTAGTGTTTAACATGTTTGCCACGGATATCGTTCTCAGATGAAGGCTTCTGACAGTCTTGTACCCAGAAAAAGGCCTGCAAACCAGCTGAAAACCACACAGGAGGAGACACTGGTTAATGAAGCCAATGTTTGTCTCTCCTATTGCCTTGTAAATGCTGCTGGTGAAAAGACAGATGGAAACTGAAGAAATAGATAGCTAGAAACAATACTATAAACTAGAGTAACCAGTTGTATATAAATCACTCATGGAAAATTCAAGCAGTGAAAAAAAAATCTCTATATGGCACAGAGAAGTGATATTTCTAGTGTTTTCAAAAATGTGGAATCAGTTTCTGTGGGGTTTCGCTTGGGAAGTCTTGATGAGGAAGAAAAAAAAAAGGACACATTAATAGATAAGTGATGTGGGGAGAAATGAACTTTCACCATTTAATTTCACTTTTTTGGGGGGGCCACGCCACGTGGCTCGTGGAATCTTAGTTCCTGGACCAGGAATTGAATCTGCACCCTTGGCAGTGAAAATGCAGAGTCCTAACCACCAGACCACTAGGGAATTCCCTCACTGTTTTATTTTATCAGTGAGTCAGCATTGAAATAAATAATGCTTTAATGAGAAAAAATAGATAAGTGATGAAGAGATGCTCTGCCATATTTTAGGGGCTATGGTGGGGTGGAGGAGGAGGAACAGAATGAGCATGTATTATTATTGTTCTCTTAGATAAAATGGTTATGCACGTGCTGTGCTGTGCCTTCTGCTGCCATGATCACATTTGATGAATAAGATCATGTTTGAAAGTCAAAGTAACATACTCAAAGACCCAGATTAAACCTAATTTCTTCAGAAGACCGATATTGCAAACTGATATTTTTCAAGAACTGGGGATATTTTATTGCCTTATATTAAAGAGATGGAGGAGAGATTTAGCATGTTAAACTAAGGAATATCTGGACTCAAATAAAGGACAAAGTTGGTTATATTTAATAGAACAAGTCAAAAAAAAAACCCAACAAGCTACTTTTCAGCACAATATACAAATCTTCTGGTGTTTAAAATATTGTGTATTTTACACATCTGGGAAGCTGTATGCAGTATTATACTTTTAGGGTAGAGCTATACATCAGGACCAATTTTTTCTTTTCCAAAAATTAACATATTCTCAATTTTTAATTACTTTATAAATGCTCCAGTCTTTCAGTCTTTTAAAAAAATTACATTATGATGCATACTGTCAGAGGAATAAAATTAAGTTACCAGTTCAAAGCTCAGATCATTCCAAAGTTATTTAGCTTTTAGATTCTGATTTCCAATAATCACCCCATTAATAGTGTAACTGAGACATGACTCTTTTCTCAACTGACAGCTAATTTCAGGTAAGGATGCCTTACCTTTCAGATGGTTTAGATTCTGACAGCTAAGCATCCATTCTCCAGGGTTCTGGGCCACCATAAAAGCATCAAAGAGGGTAGCAGGAAAGAGATTGATTGTATCAACACGGTAGTTCTTATTAGTCAACACTTGCCCGTGGAAGAAAGCTGCATGCACATCAACTTCATTACCCATACCAAAAAGATACCATTTTACTCTGTCCTCAGCACACATGGAGAGTCCTGGGAGACTTCCAAAAGCATATCCATTCACAGCTGTAAGTCAAGAGCAAAGATTGTGACTAACAGACATTGGTGACTGGGATATTGATTGTTACCTCTAAATAAAATCAATTTGGGATTGAAAATACCTGGCACACATGCTGCTATTCTTCCCTCCTGTACCCACATCAGACATTGTTAATCAATCACAGTACTCTTTCATTTTGGACCTGAATTCAGCCTCAAGATTTTTGTCAACACAATATTAGCACATGAACACAACACTGAAGATGAAATCCATTTGCTCTCTTTGTTATAAACTCTACACCTCAGTATGTTCATGTGTATATTTGTAAATACAAATGTGTACATATATACATACATATATATAAATGTGCACACATATAGTAAATAGAAAAAACACTGAAGTTTATTTAGGAATCAATCATGTATCGTTGGTGGTGGTGGTATGGATGATGTCAGTGTTTTTTGTTATTGTTTATCAGAACTTTTCCAATTTTCTACAGTGAATGTGAATTGCTTTTGTAATAAGAACACAAGGGAAGCTTTTTTTTTTTTAAAGATTGAGAGACAAAATTGGAAGAAATGTGAAGGAGGAAAGAAGAAATGCAGGGGAAGGACAGTAGGAACAAGTGACCAGAGCCACAAAGACCTAAGAGGTCAAAAGCAGGATAGCCTGATTCTTCAAAGAAACTAAGGGTCACTGCTCAAACTGAGAGGTCCTAGAGTTAAGGTAGAAATCAGTTCTGGGAAGTATTGCTAGGTAACCAGATGCAACAGGGATACCAAACCAGGCTTAGCCAGACTAGAAGTTTGAGTCTCTAACACCTATTTTGGTTAGCACATAACAGAGGCTGGATTAAAATATGGAAAGAGGATCTTTCAGCCAGAAATAAGCAAAAGTTGGAAATAAAAATCCATACTTTGTTAATTAGTTAATTTTTCTTCTTTGATAGTACAGTTATTTTTGTGTCCTCGTTTTCTGAGTAAGGGTTATCTTTAAGAAGCTAAACACAAACTGACAAATATCTATACTTATTGGTTTAGTTCGTATTAAGGGATTTGATTTTTTATGCAAATTATGAGTGATAGACTATTTTACTAACCCCATTATTTTGTGTCTGAGAATCAAGGAGAAGCCCAGGCAGTAAAGAAAGCATTTTTAGAAGAAATAAAGTGAACTAAAATATAGGAAAAAATGATGCAAGGTTGGGGGGGCGGGTGTTGAAGAACAGTATGTATGTAAAAGAAATACCTTTTAGAACTAGTGGTTTGAACTATTTTCTTAATTATAGTGCAATACTTTACAATATAATTTAACAATTTTAGGCTGCCTCAAATAATTTTTAGAATGAGTTGGGAGAATAAAAAATATACAAATATAACATGCATATACATTTAACCATAATTGATAATGTTTTATGCTTATTGGTTTGGAAACAATTTGATGTATCCAGCTTTACCTGGCTCAGAGTTTTGATTGGACATGTTTAGCTGAATATCAAGTTGCACATCCAATATGCTTTGTTACCAAGGGCATAGATTAGAAACACACTACTTATTCATGTGAGGGAATAAGAGTAGCAGAATTAATGGACCGAGAAAAATAAGATAAAGTTAACAGATCTTATGTAATCTTACAATACATTCTGTTACTCTCCTGGAAGTCTTCATTGTCTTTGTCAACCTTCTCTGGTTCAGAGCAGTAGGTCTTAATGTTGTCTTCTAGGTACCAGCTGAGATTTTCATCCACAACAGAAAACATTACCACAAATTCTTCGTCAATATTTTTTTCTTTCTCTTTATCCAGAGAATCTGAAGTGAAAATTACTATTTCAGTAGAACTTAATTTTTAGCATGAATTTTAGCATGTGATTTATAGTTTAAAAAAATTTTTGTATTTATTTTCCTAATAAACCAGAAATCTAAACCAGTCACTTCTGTTTTATAGACTTGGAAACATTTAGGGAATTTACGTTCAGTAACCTGAATGTTGTTCCATGTATTCATTTTTCTCCTTACCCTTCCCTGCTCTTCCTTTCCTTTTTTTCTAGACTGACTCACTGCCTCTCTACCTTACCTACTCAATCATAACACATAAGACTTAAAGTATATTTAAAAAACAAACCTCCCTCTCTACTGTCTTTGGTCATTTATTGTGAGTAATAATGAAAAAATGTACCTTTTTTACAGTGTATTAAGGGTCCAATGAGTCCTGTGGCGATATCTCTTGGAGCATCAATGTGGGAATGGTAAATCCTGGTCACACAATTGCTGTCTTCCTGACCAGGACCTTGTTCTGGGTTGGCATGCAATATGTACATACACTGTTCACCTGGCCGCACTTTGTCGTCTGCTTTTTGAAAATCTGTGGTGTTATCAGGGTAGATGGCCCCTAGGAAACAACATGCAATGAAATTACAAATTGAATGTGTTTGAGCTTGAATGAGAAAATAGATGGTCTATTAATTCATTCAGCAAACATTTATTCAACATCTAGTATGTATCCCCTTGGGAACGCAGTGGTGTTCTATTTGAGCACAGAAGAATAAAAGGCAAATGGCTACAGGGTCTGGAAGTTTCACAGAAAATGTTATCATTTTTTATACTTGACTGAGTCTCCAAGGAGCAGTAATAGATATGTCAGCAGCATAATGACTGTTGGTTTGCAATTTAAAGAACCACTTTTGCCCTGGGGTTATGGTATGGAAGTAAGAGCAAAATGGCTACTTTCTCCTATCACTTGAAGCTTCTTGTATGAGATCAGATTTTTGCCTGTGAAGTAATCATGGGATTGTTTAATTTTGTAAATTTCCAAACATATGCAAAAGTTGAGAGAATAATATAATGAACTTCCATGTGCCCAACAACCCAGCTTTAACAATGATCAACTCAAGGCCAATCTTGTTTCATCTATACCCTTACCCACTCTTAACAATGAATTAGTCATCATCAGTGAATTATTCTAAAGCAAATCCCTGACATCATATCATTTCATTCATAAATAATTGAGTATGTATCTCTAAAAGAACTCTTTTTTCTTCTAACATAACCACAATACAATGGTCATACCTTAAAATATGATTAAAACCATAATATACCATGAAATTGTAAAAAATAAATAAGATGGCAGTCAGCTTTTATGCTATGAATGTAATTGTTTGGTTTAGAAAAACAAATTTAAAAATATAGAAGATCAAAACATTCACCCTGTAAAGCAATACCTCTTTTAAATAGAAAACCAATAATTAATTAACACTAATTTTATCCTAATTTCCAAACTTGATCCTTATAATTTCAATGAACATGGCCTCAGCATTTTTGCCTATGATAATAGCTGACATTTATTGAGCTATTATTGTGTACTCTCGTTGTCCCTATTTTATAGATGAGAAAACTGAAGCACAGAGAATTTAAGTTAACTTGTCCAAGGTCATTCAGTCAATAAAAGGCAACGCTGCACTCAAACATCGGTCTATTAATTTCGAAGCTCTTGTTCTTAATCACAACAAAACACCATCTCCCTTCATATCATCACCATCATCATCATCATCATCATCATCATCATCATCATCATGTACTAAGAATGAGATCACAAGCACCAAATCTAATATTTGTTCTTCCTGTACCATCTTTAAGGATTCCAAGTCCTACATTCAAATGACCTTTTGGTTAACTGTGTCTCAGATGTGACTCTGGGACCATCCAGCCACCTGCACTACTTGACTACTGTATGAGACTACTCATGCTGCCTTAGCTGGGACAGAGTTTATCCAAAGTTAGGATGGAAGGTGACAATGGCTACAGTAAGTTCACATGTAGGAACTTCAGAGAGAAGACAATCCCCATCTTGAGTCCCGTTTCTTCCTTCTGGATTTTTGTCTTTTCCAGGCTTTAATGCACACTGCCCATTCCTCTTATTTTGACCATTTGTCTGGAAAGGCGTTGGGCACTGGGAAGGAAGTCCCAGGTCTCACTGACTCTCACTACATGAGTCCACACAGAAATTCTATCACATTCACACTTCACACAAAACAAGCACAACCCAGAGAAACACAGCGTTATTAGGATGAACCAAAATACTTATTCATAAAATAGTTTAGAGCTAAACAACATGGTACAGGTCTTATCCAGGAGGAAAGTCCATAATCTCAGAAGTTAAGAAGTGTTCCTACTGAAAAGGAAGAGGAAATTCCAGCTAGCATATGAGCTGAACTTACCCTCATGCTCCTTATAGTAAGTCATTCCATGTGCATGAAAAGTATAAGGCCTAGAGGCAAAGTTTTTAAAATGTACATAAACTGTATCTCCAGTTTCAGCTTTGATAATAGGGCCTAAAAACCCCAGCCAGACAGGTTTCTCTATAATCGTCTTAAAGGTTTCATCTGTGTACTGAAGATACAGGGCCTTCTTGTAGACCTTTCCAATTCTATTGGGGCCATTTTGAAGATAGATATTGGAATGTTCCCTGCAAAGGAGAAGAAGACAACTCTATTAGAAGCCATCACTTCTGGGGATAACATTATAATGAAAGAGAAATGAATGACCATATCATATTAAATGTTTGCCAGTGGTTGTAGAGCTGCCTCCAAAAAATGAAGAGGAGAGCTGGCACTTAGCCCTGTTATTTTAGTTATGTGAGGTGTCACACATCAGCTATATGGCAGACCACCATGTATGGATGTGCCATAAAAATGTAATGCATCTTACCAGAGTATTTCCTGTAAGATTTTCATGGTAAAACACAGAGGCATTGTGGAGTAGAATACAAAATTAAAGTGAAATATTAAAATAAAGCAGTTAATGAAGGCATTTCTCACTTATGGCGTACCTCTTTCAGCAACTGGAAAAATCTGAGTTTATAAGCATTCAATCTGGATATGTGAGATGTGAAAGTGAGTGCATATTTTTTTCCTAAAGTAAAACTAATAATGCTAAAGTAATTCCATCTTTTTAATTTCTTTTAGCAAAACTAAATCAAAGTTGGAATTGATTCATCAATGTGTGTGGGTCTTAAAATTATCTGCATTTGAATTACCTCTGTGGTTTTTTAATCCCTTGCTAGCAAAAATACTTGAACATTGAATGTTTATATTCTGGTTAGTGGCTGATTAATAGTTGCTTAAAACTTCCCTAAAAATATCAGCAAATTGAATAGTAGCCAGGAAAAAAAAGAAAAGAAAAGAAAGCAAGTTTGATATTCAAACTTTTGAACTGATTCTTAAGTTATTGTCCTTAATGCAAGCCCAGAGAGTTCAGTGGGATCTACTTGTGCGCAATGCCATCTAGCCATTCAGGGAAACCCACTTAAAACCTGGACTTTGGCAAGCCCTTCCACAACCGAGGTCCCCTCCACTAGAATAAAAACTGCTAACCCCAGCTGATGGTCTGGGGTTTGTGTTTGTTCGTGTGTGTGTGTTTGCGCACGCGCGTGTGTTTTGCCTACTTTGATCTCGGTGACTTTTGACACCTTACCATTTTCCATTCAACCCATATGAGGCCAGATAACCTGACTGAGGAGGAATAAACTTTGTCTTGTCTCCTCAGCGGGAAGCTCATCAGAAAGAGTGAGGGGTACTTTTCCATTCTCTCTTCAAGATGAGGGCAAGGCTTGTCTGGGAGCTCTGGACTTTCTCTGTTGCACGGTCCAAGTTTAAAGACCTGTTTTTTTTAAAATCTAGGGCTCTGACCTAATGTTTCTTAAGTTTTCATGTGCACAGGAATCTACTGAGGACCTTGATAAAATGCAAGTTCCTAGGCCCCAGCCCCACTGATTCTGCTTCTGTGCTGCTGGTGTGAGGGTCAGGCATCTGCATTTACTAACAAATACCCCTGTGTGTTCTGATGCCGCTCTGCGTTCATGGGCAACCTGAGTAGGGGAGGCTGCAAGGGGAAGGGGAAGAAAGCGGCCCAATCCCATAGGCAGTGGGATTCCTGGAGAACATGAGACAGTAAAGTGGCAGGTTCTGTTCCCAGGCCGTACCCTGGTCGTGGTCAAACGTCTGCTGGCATGGCAGCATGGAGCCGCCAGATTGAGCCTGAGTGCTGGGACCAGTGAGCGGGGCCACTTGGCAGTGGTCCTGGTGGCTGCGTTTGGGCATTGGGAACAGGCTTTGGAGATAGTAGAGCCCCCGTGTTCTGAATTGACCAGGGGGTTTCAACAATGAGCATCTCATAGCTGTCACACTAGGGACCCCAATTTTTAAAATCCTGGATTGTTTAAACCCCAGGATTCTCAACTTGTTCACTGAAAGATGAATGAGATGGGGTTCCCTTCACCTATCATGGTGGGAGAAGGGCCAAGCTGGAAGTTAGAAAAATAAAGAAGTGACATTTTTTGTACCCGGGATGGCAAATCCATGCTTAGGCCTTTATTTCTCGTATTTCATTTTCTAATTGTTTATTGCAGTTTCCATTTTGTTAGAACCAAACAGAAAAAAGAAAAAAAAATTAAGAAAGGCTCTGAGAGACTTCGAGGACATCAAAATACATGGGGAAACATTCTTCCCTGGAAACTGCAGCATTAGTACGGACAGGAGTATTCTTAATAAATAGATGTTTTACCAACAGCAAAATTTGGAGGTACTGAAGGCCACTGAGATTCAAGGCAGATTCACGCAGTCTACACTGCTGAGAGGAGGTCAGGAAGAGGGCAGTTCAGTCAGGCACGCAGCGGCAGCTGCAAAGCTTACAGTGCAAGGATGGAATTACTCTTGGGTCACACCAGAGGAGCCTGGACAGCTCAGTCTCACACAGGTCCGTCTAAGCCTCGGGGTAAATTTCCTCCAGTGTCTGTACACACTCTTATTGCTAGGGGATTGGCCCCAATGATATTTAACAAACAAATTTTTTTTTAAATTTTTATTTATTTATGGCTGTGTTGGGTCTTCGTTTCTGTGCGAGGGCTTTCTCTAGTTGCGGCAAGCGGGGGCCACTCTTCATCGCGGTGCGCGGGCCTCTCACTATCTTGGCCTCTCTTGTTGCGGAGCACAGGCTCCAGACGCGCAGGCTCAGTAGTTGTGGCTCACGGGCCTAGTTGCTCCGCGGCATGTGGGATCTTCCCAGACCAGGACTCGAACCCACGTCCCCTGCATTGGCAGGCAGATTCCCAACCACTGCGCCACCAGGGAAGCCCCCCAATGATATTTAAATAGAGATTCTGATCTGTGTTCTACCATGCTCTGTTGATCCATATCTTAAATAAAGCCAGAGTTGAACAATAGCCCTCAAGGGTTTCACTGGTGGCGCAGTGGTTGGGAATCTGCCTGCCAATGCAGGGGACACGGGTTCGAGCCCTGGTCTGGGAAGATCCCACATGCCGCAGAGCAACTGGGCCCGTGAGCCACAACTACTGAGCCTGTGCGTCTGGAACCTGTGCTCCGCAACGGGAGAGGCCGCGACAGTGAGAGGCCCGCGCACCGCGATGAAGAGTGGCCCCTGCTTGCCACAACTAGAGAAAGCCCTCACGCAGAAACGAAGACCCAACACAGCCATAAATAAATAAATAAATACTTTAAAATGCTGTATAGTATTGCAAATAAATATTATAAAAAAAAAATAGTCCTCAAATTCTTAAGGCTTCATTTATAGTGTGTATTTATATTTCCTAAATGTGCCTCTAAAGCATTAAGGAATATGTGACATCCCATTTCAATAAACTGTAGCAGACTTTGTCAAAATGCTTTCATTGTATTGAAATTCTCCTGTATTCATCATTTCCTGAAATAGGAGAAGCATTGTCTAAGTTTTGGGATTCGTTTTTTTGTATACAAAGATTTTGCGGGGAGGAGTGTGAAACTTACTTAAAAACTAATTGATCTGAAATTATAATCTATCCAGTATTTTTAACATTTGGAATTCCTTTTATATACATAGCAATATGCAAAATGTGTTTACCATCTTGTCTTTTTTTCTGAAACAAAATTAAATCTTAACCAAATTGGGAAATATATCATATCATGTGATAGCGTGGGGGAGGCCTGTTTGCTTATGCTCTGTCTCCAAAGGAACATCAAACTGTCATTAGGGAATGTCTATTTAACTTTAAGAGCACAGCTTTGGGGACAAAGCATCAGTTACTGGAACCTTGCAGGAAGTTTGCCAGTCAGATATCCAGTCAAAAAAAATCTATTATGGTTGTTCTTTGACCCAAACAAGTAATTCACATCAATCATAGTTCTTTCTGTTGGCAACTGTAACATGTTCTTTTCTATTCATTACAATAGCTATGTCCCCCTCTCAGTAAACACGTCGTTCCTTTTTAGCACCCCCAATTCCTATAATCCTATAGCAATTCCTCTAATTTCTGGTAGATTCAGACCCAGAAGTGAGTTTTTAATGGTAGGGGAATTAAAACATTTTTTACACTGCCTTGGTAAGATAATAATAATGCTACTCCCTCCCATAAATTCAGAATGTACTCAAGGGGGCCTTGGTTTATGTTTAGCCATGGTTACTACAATGTGGGTAACACACGTGAAAAGTTTCTGGATTCTTAGCTTCATTAATTGAGACATAGTATATTAGTTTTCTCTTGCTGTGTAACAAATGATCATAAAGCAGCTTAAAACAGCACCTATTTATTATTTCACAGTTCCATGGATCAGAAGTCTGGCATGGCATGACTAGGTTCTCTGCTCAGGTTATCACAGCTGGCATCAAGCTGTTGGCTGGGCTGAGTACTTGTCTGGAGGATCTGTGGAGAAGTCCACTGCCAATCTCACTCAGGTGATTGGCAGAATTCAGTTCATTATGGTTGTAGGAAATTCCTGCTTCCTTGCTAGCTACCAGATGAGGACCTCTCCCAGTTCTTTAAGACCACCCATATTCCTTTCCAGTGGCTTCTTCCATCTTCAAGTCAGCAACAGTTTGTTGAATCCGCCTCAAACCTCTTTGAATCTCTCTGACTTCCTTTTCTTCTACTAGAGAATTCTCTGCTTTGGACTAGACCCACACAGATCATGTCCTTAGTTTAAAGTCAACTGTATCACTGAATATAACATAAATCGTGGGAGTGATAGCTCACCATATTCACGGGTTCTGGAGTTTTAGGGTAGGATATCTTTGCGGGTCATTAAAAAAATTCTGCCTACTACACACAGAAATCACAAGAAAAACAGTCAAAAATTAACTGGCAGGCAAAGACAACCTGGGTATGCATAGCACAAACTCAAGTGAATTATAGGTTCTCACTAGCCTGGCTTCACTAGCACAGCATGAAAATGGTACCTAGGTGTCAGCCCTCTTTTGGATATGTTCTTGGGGAAAATAGCTGCTGTGACAATAAATTGTATAGCCTGAAAAATATAAAATGGTGTAGTTACTTCATTAGCTCCTGCACACAGGCTGTCCTATATGAAGTGTTTATACCACACCAGATTTTGCTTACTATTTTTTATTTGGCAACCTTGGAGTATGAGTCATCATAAGTGACTTTTCCAGATAACTTTAGCTCATAATTATACCTCTTTAAGAATTATTTAAAAATTTAAGACCATTTTTGAAGGGGTAAAATGAATGCCTTCAGTGCAAGTCTTTTCTTTAAAAATGTTTTGTTTGCTTCCTTGTTTTCTTAAACAGGGCGTACTGGGAAAAAAATCAACTTCTTTTCTGATAAAGATAGTAAACATTAACATTTATTGAATATTTATGGTATCCTGATCACTCAATATTATAATTATAATACTTATGATTATACCATAGTGTGGAATGTTCTTGGTTTTTTCTCTATTTCTTTGGGTAAAATTTGAGCTGTCATTTCTTCTGGTCATTGGGTCTGCTTATGATGACATCTTCACCATAATATTTCTGATTTATTTCTCAAACCTACAATGGGCTGGAAAACTAGGTAACAATGTTTGTAAGAACTGTATGTTAATTAAGCGTCACCAAGCCTGAGTGAGAGCCTATGAAGTTAGTGTAAAAGGGTTTTGTGATGGCTCTTCTTGTGTTTAAGGATTTTTTTCACTTATTTCTAACATCCTATAGGTCACCAGGAAAAAAAGTAACCTGAAGATAACAGGAGTATTGCTACTTATCGCTACTATGTAACCAACAGTCAATACATATTTAATTAGTGTCTACCATGGGCCCAGAACAAAGTATTGCATTTGTTAATTGTTTTAATATGTACATCTTTTATTCTCATTTAAGTACAAATAACTTAGGAGCAGGAACTATATTTTATAGATCTTTACTTATTGATTTGTTGAAATGACAGATAAGGCACGGACCTAAGTAAATGGCAGTGGAGCATAAGGAAATTACTTTCTACCTCACCCCATTAGAAATAAATATTACTGATATAATAAAAAAAAGTAAACTCTATTTTCCTAGTTAAAAGAAATCCATACGTTTTTCTCTTTTATATCTGCCAGTATTTTCAGTTCCACTAACCCACGTACAACTCCATAAACTGACATTTCTTATTTCGTTGTATCTTCTGATTTATTTCACGGTGTGAATCTGTCCGTACTAGGAGCAAGGGAAAATTCTTACAACACAGCCTATAATTTTGTCTAGCTTCCTATATACTTTTATTCATTCACTTTCATTTACTCAAAAATATTTATTTAGTGTCTCCTATGCTCTAGGTACTAGTGATCACTGGTGCATGAAACAGATGGAGTTTCTGCCATCTCAATACATACTTTCGTCTTCATTGTTCCAGACCTTCAAGGTCAACATCAGCTTAAACCTAATTCTCTGCCTAACAACTATCTTGCACTCTTTCAACCTCTTTCTCAGCCTATTTATCTCCACTCCTTTTTAGCCTTCACACAACGAGTGTTAGTAATCATGCCTGGTGATATCACATCAGTCTTTGCCATATTTATGTCCTACCCCCCACCAATTCATATGTTGAAATTCTAATCCCTAATGTGATTGTATTAGGAGGTGAGGCCTTTGGATGTGCTTAGGTCATGAGGGTGGAGCTCTCATGAACAGGGTAAATGCCTTATAAAAGAGGCTCCAAAGAGATCCTTAGTCCCTTCCACCAAGTGAGGACACAGTAAAAAGGCTATGATCTCAGAAGAGAGATGACCATGGTGGCACCTTGGACTTCCCAACCTCTCGAACTGTGAGAAATTAATTTCTGTTGTTGAAAAGCTACCCAGTCTGGTGTATTTTGTTATAGAAAGCTGAATGGATTAAGCAGCTGGACATTTCGCAAATCTGAGACAAAGAGGAAGCAAAAAGTTGCTACCTAAACTCATCTATACAAAAAGGTTAGCATAGTACTGGCAAAATTGCTAAAGACCTATTCAATATTCGCTGTTCAGATGTATTAAAAATTTCACAGACAGAGTGAGCATTGTCATCTAGAGTTTGCACAATTCTAGGCTGTTGTTGAAGCAAAAGGAGATGATCAAGCCAATGCTGTATAACCTCTCCAGCACACACAGGACACTAGAGTATTTAATCTTTTTTTTTTTTTGATTGTGCTGTGCAGCATGTGGGATCTTAGTTCCCCAACCAGGGATCGAACCCACGCCCCCTGCATTGGAAGCGGGAGGGCTTCCAATCTTAACCACTGGTCTGCCAGGAAAATCCTTAGAGTATTTAAAAATAAAGGAATTCTCTTCCCTCCCTGCAAAAAAATTCTTAACAAAGCCTTCTTCTCTTCTAAATTTCTAGAATTAGAGAAGACTTTACTAAAGTGTGCTTGGGGCAATGTCTTGTACTTAGTTGATGCCCAATAAAACTGATTTGATTTTTGACCATGAATAATGGCAGAAGGATGGTGGGTGAGGGTGTGGAGTAGGGCAGTACTTTTTTTCCCCTAATATGTCTGACCTTTTAAAAAATGTGTCTAGTTTCCCTATTAAAAAATGCATAATTTATATTATGTTTAGTTAGGGAAAATACTGAATGCATACAAAATAATGGTCCTTATGAAGCCATAAAAATATGTCATGTCCCTAAGAAGGTTCAAAACCAGGTAGCTCAAAATCAGGCTTAAAAAAAATAATTGCAAGATATACTAGTTTTATTTACAATTAGTTACCTTTAGGTCAGAAACTTTCCTCACTGCATATTACTGAATTAACAACTTAACAATTAGGTATTATTATCAGCTTTGAGAATTTTCAAACTTACATAAACTTAATGAGAATAGTGTATACCCATCAATAGAGTCAATGTTATGAAATTTGGCATACTTCATAGCCAATTTTTAAAGATACAATCACAGCAGTTAATGGTCATTGGGTTCATTTGTCACCATTAACATACATTTTTAAGTATCACTATTAAGATACATTTATCATCTTTAAAATACATTTTCACCACTAAAATACATCTTTAAATGTTGTGAATATTGGTTTTGAATAACAAATTTCAATTTGGTGTTAAATGTTTAACTAACATTATTAAAAGTGATGATCTCTGTATAGATAAACTTCCATCACAAAAAACTTCAAGGAAAACTATACCCCTGGTTTTTCATGTGGTGGATGTTGTTGGAAATAAGGGACCTTTCAACTGAAACAAGAAAACCTTTAAGTTACATAGAGCTTTTTGAGGAGGCATTATAATAACTATCTCATATTTTTTTTGCACATGTATTATGTGCCAAGGACTGTACGAAGAGCTCTACATGCACCCACTCTTTAAACAACCCCCTAAAGTATTCTCATTATCTTCATTTTACAGATTAGGATGCTGAGTCTGAGAAAGATGAATGTAATTAACAGTCCAGAGTCACCCAACAAGTATTAGGCAAAGTCATATTAAAATTGTATTTGATTTCTATAAATGATTCTTTGAAGGATTAAAAAACCTTTTATTTTTACCACTAGTAATCAGTAAACGGTATAGGAAATATAAAATTTTATACAGTCATTCTTTAGATGAAAGAACTTCTGCATAAACAGACAAAAAGACTGAACCCTGATGAGAGATGTGATAAGAACCAGAGGGGGTAATAAGAAGCCCACACTGTTCCTCAGGACCAAGTGGAAAGGAGTAAGGCAGCCTCTCAAAAAACAAACAAACAAAATCCCAGGAATTAGAGATTTATTAAAGTGTCTAATGTTTCAAGTCCATATTTTGCAGTTTTTGTATATACAAATTAAAGAAATATTTCATCTTATTGGCTTTATTTTTTTAATCAATAATTTATAAATTTGGTCTATAATCAAGAAAAAGTAGTGACTTACGTGTCAACTGAAATAAGTTTCTTTTCCCCATGGTCAGAGGCATAGTCCCAAGTTGTTTCAATAATTCCAATGTAATAATGTTTATCTTTCGCCCAGGCTGAGGTACTACATAAAATTAGAAAAATACAGAGCAAGGAAATCTTCATTTTTTTATTCCTCTTGGAGCCTGAGAAGCAATGGAATGAAATCAGAAGCAGGCAACTTTATAAATAAGCCTTTCTCCCTTTATTTGCTTGATTGACAGAATTTTTTGTTGCACAAGACGAAATTATTTCGTTAAAGCAAATAACATTTTCCACTTCAGTTCAGTTCTCGTAAACCCAGGGAAAACTTAGTCGTCCATTGCCAGGATTCTCTGATTGCAAATAAAAAGTCAACAGTTATTGTTGGAGGCGCTGGAGTGTGTATAACTCTGTGCTTCTACCATTCATTGTGTAAATTCCAGGAGAGCAAAGATCATGTCTAAATGCTCCTTTTGTTCTTCCAACAATATGCTACAATACAATGCCCTCTTTCCTTTCGAAAAGGCTAACAATACCTAGTTACAACTTTAAGCTACAAAACATGATATTTAGCATGCCAGATTTAAGTACCCTCAAATAAGAATTTATTTTGAAGGCTTTATTTATTTTGTAAGCTCCAAACACATCTGCATAGAAAGTTTATCAGATTATTGTGTACTGCTATATGCAAATAACTAGCAGAGAATAACAGGGGTTGATGATTCTGTTTTAATTATCGAAGAAATCAGACATAAATAAACCTGTCTTCAAAGGCAAAAGTTGATTTTAGTAAAGAGAAAGAGCTCTAGTTTATTAACCTGGGGTTTCTCTCTCTGATGTGGACATGAATTTGGGGATAAAAGACTTTTTATTTTTTAGTTGAAGAAAATCCTGATGATAACAGTGCACATTTTGTGTTGATGTAATCTTTTTCTCTAGAATACCTCGATGCATTACGTAAGTATTTGCCAAAAGGTGTTTATAGAGATGGATTGGTATAGGAGAAGGCACCCCAATGTTTGAACGATTCATTCATTTAATAAGTATTACTGAATGAGCCCTCTGTGTGCCAAACACTGTTCTAAACACTGTGGGGATACAGCAGTGAATAAAACAGACATGAATCTCTACCCTCATCAACTTGCATTCTACTGGGGAGAGACCAACTATATACAAATGAAGAGTGAAATACTTACTATTAGCAACAAGTGCCACAGAGAAACATAAATCAGAGAAGGAGACTGAATGCTAAGGAAAACAGCAGGATGAAGATCAAAATCTGATGACACCATGTGACCCCAAGCAAGATACATACTTGACCCCAGCCTCAGTTTCCTCACCTTTAAAATCTCAGCCTCAGAGGGCTATTGTCCAAATTAATTGAAATGACCTATGTTAGGTCACATAGTGGAGATTCTCCTTTCACCAGCTAACAATAATCTTAACTAATTGTCTTGATACAGAAAATTGGGTCACAATGCCCAGGATGCCCCAAGACCTCCTTCTTGAGGCACCTTAAACAATTGTGCCCTCATGCCCACTGAGAGAACCTGAGTGGGACTAAAATCTTGCCCAGACTCCACTGGCCAAACCCTGTGTCTTGCAAGATGCTGTTCCTTTTAAAAATTGGTGCCCAGAAAGGTTCCTTTTTTCCAAATGGTCCACACAGAGAGAACATCTTTTAGTAGTTTATTCTTGTAGAGGGGGCACTTTTTTTTTGAGGGGGCACTTTTTAATTGGCATGAAGCCCCTTTATGAGCCAGTGTATGGCTGATGGTGTAAATGATGCCATCTTGGGACTGCACAGGTCCTCTTCTTCCACTGACCCTACCCAGGGCTGTACTATGCAGGAAATCACTTATCTATCATCGAGGGCTTTGTAGTTAATAGATATTTTTAAATGATCTTTAGATCCAGGTGGCCTCTATGCCCTGAAGACCTTCACTGATATATTGCCAGTGCCCATGAGACTAGTTACCCATTCATAAATCTTGACTTAGAAATGTGCCTCCTGTTTCCAAGCAACTACCCCCATACCCTAGGTTAAATATAAAATTGTCCCATTGGTCCCTGGGTGGTGTGGAGAGCAGCTGTGAATGCTTCTGGATCCTTGTCTGCCAATTCTACCCTGTGAGGAATTTACTCTATAATAAATGAATCCGTTGATTGTATGGAGCTGCCTGCCTCGATTTCTGGTGTCAAGATACCTTCTCAGTTCGTGGGCACTTTCTGTCCCCTCCATCCTCCAACAATTGGTGAGCCAGCCAGGAGACAGAAAATGACACAGGAATGGGTAAAGGAGTCATGCTGTGGAAAAGCCTGCTGTGGTGGGGGAAATCCCAGGCTGGCCAGCCTCTTCCATGTGGGGTGATCTGGCTAGGTTTGTGGGACGCTTTGGGCCACTGTGTGAGTACAGGATGTCTGGAAAATGCCAAAGGGCTTCCTAGATATATTGACTGAAGCAGCAGGAAAGTGAAAGTGGAAAAAAAAAAGTGAGCAAGCTATCTCAGCTGTTGCATGGCCTTCGTTATATGCTCTAAGGATTAGCACAGAAAAGGAATTACAGCTCAGCAGGAAACTAGAGAAGACTAAAGAGATTTTTTTGTTAGAGAGGGATGTCCAGAGGGCATGTTCTGCCACTTGTGACCTCATGTCAAAGAAAATACAACAGGAAGGGCATATTGTAGTGATGGCATGTAAGATAGCTAAAATGCAGGGTGGTAGGCTGCCCCACTCAAAGGTGAGGACTGTTATTTCACAGCAGAACTGGGACTCCAAGAGGTGTGATCCTTGGGATAATGACTTGTCAGAAGATGAAGACATAATTATAGAGGAGGAAAAGGAAGCACAACCTCTGATCCAAACTAAAACACAGGCCACTAGGGAACCAGGAGATAATTGAGAGGAGATCCCTACAAGCCCCAAAACAACAGTGCCAGAATATTCCTCCGTTGAGTTAATAGAATTAACCAGCAGGTTTAACCAGAAGAGTAGGGAAGGAGTAGCAGCCTGGAGGCCCCATTTATGGACTACTGGGGGAGATGGCATCATGTTAAATGGGTCAGAAATGAGTAAAATGGCCTTAGTTATAGTGCAGCCTGGCCTCTGGCAACGTTTTTATGTGGCCAAGGCCGCCTAGCCAACTTGAGTGAGATGTGCCGTCCCCACCCCTAGGATGGCATCTATAGAAGAGTTACAAGAAATAGCACGAGAATTAGGAATGAAGCATGCGATCAATGTCCCTAATTTCTGAGGACCTGATAAGGAGTTATTTACAGCAGGTATGAAGGATCGTGTCCAGAAGACTACTCCAGGAGCTTGGTTAGTGACCTTGGTTAGGGACGTTAGTTTCAGTTTTGGCCCCAATTGTTAATCAACCCATTCAGATGATTGTGGCCATGATAGCTGATTTAAGTGAGACTGAAAAGATCTGACAAAGGGGAAATAGATGGGTAGATAACACCAAAGAGAAAAAAACAAAAACAAAAAAACACAAATAGTGAGGAAATTAAAGAGACCCAACTAGAATTTCCCACAGCAATTATGGCAAGAACTTGTATTAACCAGGACCCCTAAAGGGAATATAAATAAGTAACCTAATTTGGTCCTTTTAACCTTATAGAAAGCATTACCCAGAGAGTACCAGTTTACTCCCCTGACAGCAAGAGGAAGGGGCAAAAGCCCACACTCCACCACTGTGGAAAGATGAAGATCAGGGGTGGATACCCCCAATTCTAGGGATCAGGGCTAGATACCAGGGTTGCTCCTTGGTATGGTCATAAAGGGTGACCAGAGACCCAATGTTGAACTATTTATTGGTCCTGCACCAATAAAATGACTTCTCTGGCTTTAGTATATACCAGTGCCCAGTGCACCCTGATCTATGGGAATCCATCCAAGTTCCAAGGGGAAATATGACCCATTGATGGATATGGAGGCCAAACGGTGCAGGTGAAACATGTGAGCTTGTATGTACAAATTGAAAGATTAACTCCCCGTGTTTTTCTGGTTTATATTTCACCCATACCTACCTGGATATATTTTGGATGTGGATGTCCTACAGGACCTGGACCTCACAACCACCACCAGCAAGTTCTGCTTAAGAATCTGCGATCAAGCTTGTAATTGTGGGCCATGATAAATGGGACTCTGTAAAGTTGCCCATCCCTGGGAGAATGGTGGCAATAAAACAATATCATCTACCAGGGGGACAGGAAGGAATAAAGGCTACCATCATGGGGTTAGAGACAGTAGGGGTTATAAGACCAGCGCAAAGCCTGCTTTATAGCCCTTTGTTGCTGGTGAAAAAACCAAACAGCACCTGGCTTATGACAGTAGACTATAGAGAATTAGACAAGATAACACCCTGTATCTATGCAGCAGTTCCAAACATAGCCCAACTCTTGGATACAATCTCCTTTTGTCTCAAGACAAACCACTGAGTCTTATATTTATCTAATGTCTTTTTCAGCATACCCTTAGTTAAGGGGTACCAGGACCAGTTAGCCTTCACGTGGGAAGGGAGGTAATGGACTTTTACTGTCTTACTCCAAGGTTATCTGCACAGCCCTGCTATATGTCATGGGATGGTGGCCCGGGACTTGGAGAAATGGGCTCTCCCTCCCTCTTTGGTTCTCTGTCATTACCTTGATGATATCATGTTAACCTGTGAAGACTTGCTCTCTCTTTTCCAAGCTGCTGCATCTCTTCAGGGACATTCAAAAACAAGGGAATGGGAGGTAAATGCTGACAAGGTGCAAGGACCAGGACAGTCAATAAAGTTCTTGGGAGTTATGTGGTCTGGTAAGACTAAAGTGATGCCTGAGGCTGTTATTGATAAAATACAGTAAGTCCCCTACATATGAACCTTCAAGTTGCGAACTTTCAGAGATGTGAACGTGCATCTGGTTCCAGCAAGGAACCAGAACCTGTGCCATCAATGTCAGGTGTGAATGAAATTGCAGCTTGCCCTCTGTCTCCTATTGCTGACAATCCTTCAACTCTACCACCTCCCACCTCGTCTCCCTCCTCCAGTCAGTAACTCTTCTTGCCTGTTCACTTGATGTATAGTATCATGTCATCTGCAAACAGTGACAGCCCCTGTATGCCAGCTGTTGTACTGTACTACTGTACTTTTCAAGGTACTGTACTGTGAGATTAAAAATGTTTTCTTTATTTTTGTGTTTGTTTTTAATGTATTATTTGTGTGAAAAGTATTACAGTACAGTACTTTATAGCTGATTGTGTTCATTGGGTACCGAGGCTAACTTTGTTGGACTTACGAACAAAATTGGACTTACTAACGCACTCTCAGAACGGAACTTGTTTGTATGTAGGGGACTTACTGTACAGGCATGTCCCGTGCCCTGCAGTGTAAAAGAATGACAAGCCTTTATAGGTCTGCTAGGGTACCCGTGGTCTTTTATTCCCCACCTTGCCCAGATATTAAGACCCCTATATGCTTCAGTGAAAAAAGGAACAGTCGAGGACTGGAATATCTCACAACAAGAAACTTTTTAAAAGGTCAAGTTGGTCGTCAAACAAGTCCAAGGACTGAGGGTGTTGATGCCAGATGCAAATTGTGAATTGGATGTAAATATGTATCCAGAAGGGTTTGGATGGTGACTGTGGCAGCCACAAAATGGGAAATGTGTTCTGCTAGGATTTTGGTCTCAGTTATGAAAAGGGGGAGATAAATGATATGGTCTTACAGAGAAACAATTGTTATCAGTTTACCTAGCCTTACAACAAATTGAGGGGCTAACCACTGACCTATGCATCAGTATCAGTGCACAGACTTCCCTGTCTGGATGGATTAAGGACAAAAGGGTGGTTTTAGGTTTATGGGAGTTGAAGTTCTCATTTTTCTGGCTGCCGCAGGACCTCCCACCTGGTGTTACTGTAATTCATTGGCATTTAAATTAGTCTCTCCCTCCCAGGTCGCTTGGTATCCTAATCCTCTGGGGGACCCTGGGTATTACTTTAAATCCAGTCTTTTATATGGGAATGGACCCCACACAGACCCAAATCACCTCTCCCGAAGCATTAGCACAATATCCCTCCTTACTGGGAATTCCCCATAACCTTCCCACTATTAAGTCCAAGTGGCGGACCAATCATATATGTCATGGTGGGAATGGCTGACATCTATTTTCCTTCTTCAATACATAGATGTAAGTGCTAAACTAGAAATCTAGGCATTAGCACAGTTTCCCAGGTCAGCTTTGAATGACTCCCACCAGAGCATCTCTCTATTAAATGAGGAAATAACTCGCATGAAAAAGTGGTGCTGCAAAACCGATGGCTTTAGATATGTTGAGAGCTGCTCAGGGAGAAACTTATGCCTTTTTTTTTTTTTTTGAATTTTATTTTATTTTATTTTATACAGCAGGTTCTTATTAGTTATCTATTTTACACATATTAGTGTATATATGTTAATCCCAATCTCCCAATTCATTCCACCACCACCACCACCACCCCTGGCCCCTCTTTCCCTGCTTGGTGTCCATACGTTTGTTCTCTACATCTGATCTCTATTTCTGCCTTGCAAACTGGTTTGTCTGTACCATTTCTCTAGATTCCACATATATGTGTTAACATATGATATTTGTTTTTCTCTTTCTGACTTACTTTACTCTGTATGACAGTCTCTAAGTCCATCCAAGTCTCTACAAATGACCCAATTTTGTTCCTTTTTATGGCTGAGTAATATTCCATTGTATATATGTACCACATCTTCTTTATCCACTCGTCTGTCAATGGGCATTTAGGTTGCTTCTGTGACCCAGCTATTGTAAATAGTGCTGCAATGAACACTGGGGTCCATGTGTCTTTTTGAATTATGGTTTTCTCTGCGTATATGTCCAGTAGTGGGATTGCTGGGTTATATGGTAATTCTATGTTTGGTTTTTTTAAGGAAACTCCATATTGTTCTCCATAGTGGCTGTATCAATTTACATTCCCACCAACAGCGTGAGAGGGTTCCCTTTTCTCCACACCCTCTCCAGCATCTGTTGTTTGTAGATTTTCTGATGATGCCATTCTAACCGGTGTGAGGTGATACCTCATTGTAGTCTAGATTTGCATTTATCTAATAATTAATGATGGTGAGCGGCTCTTCATGTGCCTCTTGGCCATCTGTATGTCTTCTTTGGAGAAATGTCTATTTAGGTCTTCTGCCCATTTTTGGATTGGGTTGTTTGTTTTTTAATATTGAGCTGCATGAGCTGTTTATATATTTTGGAGATTAATCCTTTGTCTGTTGATTCATTTGCAAATATTTTCTCCCATTCTGAGGGTTGTCTTTTCGTCTTGTTTATAGTTTCCTTTGCTTTGCAAAAGCTTTTAAGTTTCATTAGGTCCCATTTGTTTATTTTTGTTTTTATTTCCATTACTCTAGGAGGTAGATCAAAAAAGATCTTGTTGTGATTTATATGAAAGAGTGTTCTTCCTATGTTTTCCTCTAAGAGTTTTCTAGTGTCCGGTCTTACATTTAGGTCTCTAATCCATTTTGAGTTTATTTTTGTGTATGGTGTTAGGGAGGGTTCTAATTTCATTCTTTAACATGTAGCTGTCCAGTTTTCCCAGCACCACTTATTGAAGAGACTGTCTTTTCTCCATTGTATATCCTTGCCTCATAGATTAGTTGACCATCGGTGCGTGGATTTATCTCTGGGCTTTGTATCCTGTTCCATTGATCTATATTTCTGTTTTTGTGCCAGTACCATATTGTCTTGATTGCTGTAGCTTTGTAGTATAGTCTGAAGTCAGGGAGTCTGATTCCTCCAGCTCTGTTTGTTTCCCTCAAGATTGCTTTGGCTATTTGGGGTCTTTTGTGTCTCCATACAGATTTTAAGTTTTTTTGTTCTAGTTCTATAAAAAATGCCATTGGTAATTTGATAGGGATTGAATTGAATCTGTAGATTGCTTTGAGTAGTATAATCATTTTCATACTATTGATTCTTCCAATCCAAGAACATGGTATATCTCTCCATCTGTTTGTGTCATCTTTGAATTCTTTCATCAGTGTCATAGTTTTCTGAGTACAGTTCTTTTACCTCCTTAGCTAGGCTTATTCCTAGGTATTTTATTCTTTTTTTGCAATGGTGAATGGGATTGTTTCCTTAATTAAGTTTCTGATCTTTCATTGTTAGTGTATAGGAATGCAAGAGATTTCTGTGCATTAATCTTGTATCCTGCAACTTTACCAAATTCATTGATTAGCTCTAGAGATTTTCTGGTGGCATCTTTAGGATTTTCTATGTATAGTATCATGTCATCTGCAAACAGTGACAGTTTTACTTCTTCTTTTCTGATTTGTATTCCTTTTATTTCTTTTTCTTCTCTGATTGCTGTGGCTAGGACTTCCAAAACTCTGTTGAATAGTAGTGGCAAGAGTGGACATCCTTGTCTTGTTCCTAATCTTAGCGGAAATGCTTTTAGTTTTCACCATTGAGAATGATGTTTGCTGTGGGTTTGTCACATATGGGCTTTATTATGTTGAGGTATGCCCACTTTCTGGAGAGTTTTTATCATAAATGGGTGTTGAATTTTGTCAAAACTTTTTCTGCATCTATTGAGATGATCATATGGTTTTTCCTCTTCAGTTTGTTAATATGGTGTATCACATTGATTGGTTTGCATATATTGAAGAATCCTTGCATCCCTGGGAAAAATCCCACTTGATCATGGTGTGTGATCCTTTTAATATGTTGTTGGATTCTGTGTGCTAGTATTTTGTTGAGGACTTTTGCATCTATGTTCATCAGTGATATTGACCTGTAGTTTTCTTTTTTTGTGACATCTTTGTCTGGTTTTGGTGTCAGGATGATGGTGGCCTCGTAGTATGAGTTTGGGAGTGTTCCTTCCTCTGCAATTTTTCAGAAGAGTTTGAGAAGGATGGGTATTAGCTCTTCTCTACACGTTTGATAGAATTCATCTGTGAAGGCATCTGGTCCTGAACTTTTGTTTGTTGGAAGATTTTTAATCACAGTTTCAATTTCATTACTTGTGACTGGTCTATTCATATTTTCTATTTCTTCCTGGTTCAGTCTTCGAAGGTTATACCTTTCTAAGAATTTGTCCATTTCTTCCAGGTTGTCCATTTTATTGGCATAGAGTTGCTTGTCGTAGTCTCTTAGGATGCTTTGTATTTCTGCCGTGTCTGTTGTAACTTCTCCTTTTTCATTTCTAATTTTATTGATTTGAGTCCTCTCCCTCGTTTTCTTGATGAGTCTGGCTAAAGATTTATCAATTTTGTTTATCTTCTCAAATAACCAGCTTTTAGTTTTATTGATCTGTGCTATTGTTTTCTCTCTTTCTATTTCATTTACTTCTGCTCTGATCTTTATGATTTCTTTCCTTCTGCTAACTTTGGGTTTTGTTTGTTCTTCTTTCTCTAGTTCCTTTAGGTGTAGGTTAGATTGTTTATTTGAGATTTTTCTTGTTTCTTGAGGTAGGCTTTTATAGCTATAAACTTCCCTCTTAGAACGCTTTTGTTGCATCCAGTAGGTTTTGGATCATTGTGTTTTCATTGTCATTTGTCTCTAGGTAGTTTTTGATTTCCTCTTTGATTTCTTCAGTGATCTCTTGGTTATTTAGTAACGTATTGTTTAGCCTCCATGTGTTTGTGTTTTTTACATTTTTTCCCCTGTAATTGATTTCTCAGCTCATAGTGTTGTGGTCAGAAAAGATGCTTGATATGATTTCAATTTTCTTAAATTTACTGAGGCTTGATTTGCGACCCAAGATATGATCTATCCTGGAGAATGTTCCATGTACACTTGAGAAGAAAGTGTAATCTGCTGTTTTTGGATAGAATATCCTATAAATATCAATTAAATCTATCTGGTCTATTGCGTCATTTAAGCCTTGTGTTTCCTTATTAATTTTCTGTCCGGATGATCTGTCCATTGGTTTAAGTGAGGTGTTAAAGTCCCCCACTATTATTGTGTTACTGTCAATTTCCTCTTTTATAGCTGTTAGCATTTCCCTTATGTGCTGAGGTGCTCCTATGTTGGGTGCATATATATTTATAATTGTTATTTCTTCCTCTTGGATTGATCCCTTGATCATTATGCTGTGTCCTTCCTTGTCTCTTGTAACATTCCTTATTTTAAAGTCTATTTTATCTCATATGTGAGTTGCTACTCCAGCTTTCTTTTGATTTCCATTTGCATGGAATATCTTTTTCCATCCCCTCACTTTCAGTCTGTATGTATCCCTTGGTCTGAAGTGGGTCTCTTATAGACAGCATATATATGGGTCTTGTTTTTGTATCCATTCAGCAAGCCTGTGTCTTTTGGTTGGAGCATTTAATCCATTCACATTTAAGGTAGTTATCGATATGTATGTTCTGATTACCATTTTCTTAATTGTTTTGGGTTTGTTTTTGTAGGTCCTTTTCTTGTCTTGTGTTTCCCACTTAGAGAAGTTGCTTTTGCATTTCTTGTAGAGCTGGTTTGGTGGTGCTGAATTCTCTTAGCTTTTGCTTGTCTTTAAAGATTTTTTTTGATTTCTCCATCGAATCTGAATGAGATCCTTGCTGGGTAGAGTAATCTTGGTTGTAGGTTCTTCCCTTTCATCACTTTAAATATATCATTTCACTCCCTTCTGGTTTGTAGAGTTTCTGCTGAGAAATCAGTTGTTAACCTTATGGGAGTTCCCTTATATGTTATTTGTCATTTTTCCCTTGTTGCTTTTAATAATTTTTCTTTGTCTTTAATTTTTTCCAATTTGATTACTATGTGTCTCAGCATGTTTCTCCTTGGGTTTATCCTGCCTGGGATTCTCTGCATTTCCTGGACTTGAGTGGCTATTTCCTTTCCCATGTTAGTGAAGTTTTTGACTATAATCTCTTCAAATATTTTCTTGGGTCCTTTCTCTCTATCTTCTCCTTCCAAGACCCCTATAATGCAAATGTTGTTGTGTTTAATGTTGTCCCAGAGGTCTCTTAGACTGTCTTCATTTCCTTTCATTCTTTTTTCTTTATTCTGTTCTGTAGCAGTGAATTCCACCATTCTGTCTTCCAGGTCACTTATCCATACTTCTGCCTCAGTTATTCTGCTATTGATTCCTTCTAGTGTATTTTACATTTCAGTTATTGTATTGTTCATCTCTGTTTGTTTGTTCTTTAATTCTTCTAGGTGTTTGTCCTTTAATTCTTCTAGGTCTTTGTTAAACATTTCTTGCATCCTCTCGATCTTTGTCTCCATTCTTATTCCGAGGTCCTGGATCATCTTCACTATCATTATTCTGAATTCTTTTTCTGGAAGGTTGCCTATCTCCACTTCATTTACTTGTTTTTCTGGGGTTTTATCTTGTTGCTTCATCTGGTACATAGTCCTCTGCCTTTTCATTTTGTCTATCTTTCTGTGAATGTGTTTTTTGTTCCACAGGCTGCAGGATTGTAATTCTTGCTTCTGCTGTCTGCCCTCTGGTGGATGAGGCTATCTAAGAGGCTTGTGCAAGCTTCCTGATGGAAGGGACTTGTGGTTTGTAGAGCTGGGTGTTGATCTGGTCTGCAGAGCCCAGTAAAACTTTAATGTGCTTGTCTGCTGATGGGTGGGACTGAGGTCCTTGCCTGTTGGTTGTTTAGCCTGAGGCGACCCAGCACTGAAGCCTACAGGCTCTTTGGTGGGGCTATTGGCAGACTCTGGGAGAGCTCACGCCAAAGAATACTTCCCAGAACTTCTGCTGCCAGTGTCCTTGTCCTCACAGTGAGACACAGCCACCCCCCGCCTCTGCAGGAGACCCTCCAACACTAGCAGGTAGGTCTGGTTCAGTGTCCCTTGAGGTCACTGCTCCTTTCCTTGGGTCCCAATGCGCACACTACTTTGTGTGTGCCCTCCAAGAGTGGAGTCTCTGTTTTCCCCAGTCCTGTCGAAGTCCTGCAATCAAATCCCACTAGTATTCAAAGTCTGATTCTCTGGGAATTCCTCCTCCTGTTATTGGACCCCCAGGTTGGGAAGCCTGACGGGGGCTCAAATCTTCACTCCAATGGGTGGTCTTCTGTGGTATAATTTTTCTCCAGTTTGTGAGTCACCCACCTGAAGACAGCAGTTATGGGATTTGATTTTATGGTGATTGCGCCCCTCCTACCGTCTCATTGTGTCTTCTCCTTTGTCTTTGGATGTGGGGTATCTTTTTTGGTGAGTTCCAGTGTCTGCCTGTCAATGATTGTTCAGCAGTTAGTTGTGATTCTGGTGCTCTCGCAAGAGGGAATGAGCGCATGTCCTTCTACTCCGCCATCTTGAACCAGTCCTATCCTTTACTGAAAAGAGAATGAAGTCATTTTGGCAACTGTATTTTCTTTAATTGGAGTGAAGCTAAAGCAATGACTTTCAAACTTTGGTGTCTGTCAGAGTTTATCAGGCAGGGGTCTAGGCATCTGCATTTTTCTCAAAGCTGTTAGGAGGGACAACTGGCCCCAAGGCTGTGCAATGGAAAGTTGTGAGGGCTGCTGTGGCTTTGGACCTTGGCAGACCTCAGACTGGGGCTCCATGTTCTGTGCCAGAAACCTGCACAGCTTAACCTGGGGCTTCTAGAAGGCTACCAAAACTTGTGCCTTAATGGGACAGGAATGCTGTACATATATG
The DNA here is from genome assembly GCF_965194825.1 of Balaenoptera physalus. Taxonomy (NCBI): domain Eukaryota; kingdom Metazoa; phylum Chordata; class Mammalia; order Artiodactyla; family Balaenopteridae; genus Balaenoptera; species Balaenoptera physalus. The sequence continues at coordinate 31,230,950 of NC_138891.1, forward strand.
CCTTCATAGGAATCCAACATAACTGATTTACTGTCCTGTGTGAAAACAGTCAGTAATCAAACAGTTTCCTTTGCTGATGCTTTTACCTCTGACTTACTTCTCTCCTAGGTAATGGGGAAACGTAGTTCTTAGTATTCTTTTATGTTTAGTAGGAATCCTTTGTTCTTGCTGCTGCTCATATTGTTGCTATGGGTTTGGAGTGCAAGCCACCCTGGATGTCTGGTCCTAGGGTCTATGGGGAAGAATGACGGATAAGACTGTGGGGCCATCAAGCTGTCGGGGGAGGAGTGTACGGCTGTTGTCATAACTGACGCCATCTTGGGCTCATCCAGTTCCTCCTGTCCTTCCACTGACCCTACCCAGGACTGTAGTACATGGGAAATCGCTCCTCTGTCATCAAGGGCTTGGTAGTAAATAGATATTGGTTAATGACCGTTAGGTCCATGTGGCCTCTGTGCTCTGTTAGCTTCCAGTCATGAAGACCTTCACTGACATATTCCTGGCAAACCATGAAACTAGTTACTAATTCATAAATCTTGACTTAGGAATAGTACTTCCTGTTTCCAAGCATCTACCCCCATACCCTGGGTTAACTATAAAATTGTCCCAATGGCCCCTCGGCAGTGCAGAGAGCAGCTGCTGCGAATGCTTCTGGATCCTTGTCCACCTAATCCTATTCAGCAAGTAAATTATCCTGTAATAAATGGATCCATTGATTATATGGAGCCGTCTGCCTCATTTTTTGGTCTCAAGGTAACTTCTGAGTCATGTGGACACTTTTCATTCTCTCTGTCATCCAAGAGCCAGCAAGTTTCCAGGCATTTTCTTTTCTGTTTTTTTAAAATTTATTTATTTTATTTATTTTTATTTTTGGCTGCGTTGGGTCTTCGTTGCTGCGCACGGGCTTTCTCTAGCTGCGGCGAGCAGGGGCTACTCTTCGTTGTGGTGCGCAGGCTTCTCATCCCGGTGGCTTCTCTTGCGGAGCATGGGTTCTAGGTGCGGGGGCTTCAGTAGTTGTGGCTCGCAGGCTCAGTAGTTGTTGTGCACAGGCTTAGCTGCTCCCCAGCATGTGGGATCTTCCTGGACCAGGGCTCGAACCCGTGTCCCCTGCATTGGCAGGCGGATTCTTAACCACTGCACCACCAGGAATCCCTCCAGGCATTTTCTTCTTATTCATTTTCTACTCCATGCTCAAACTCAGCCCTGTGGGATGGAAGCACAGTGATCAGAGCACAGCAACAATCCCCGAAGTCACATTTTCCAGAAAATTCTAGCCCCCCCCCCCACAAATGCTCAGATAGTTACTGAGCTGAGGGCTCCAGAATAGATACTTATAACACTCATATTTGTGGTGAAATGAAATGGTTAGACAGTAACCTCCGTGACCAGTGCAAGTAAACATTTTATGGTGTAATATAGGAAGAGTCATGAAGTCATAGTTCTGTCCTGTTTTGAGGCAGTTGACCTTCCCATTAAAAGGCATGTAGCTGCTCTGTGACAGGAAGTGGGGAGAGGGCTGTGAGCCTCAGGACTCTGTCAATAAGAGGGAGAGGTCACTGGGGGCTAATAAGCAACCAGTCGTGGGCAGAGTGAACACTGCAAACCTCCTTACAGTGATTGCAGAGTTGATACTTAAAAGTGAACTTAGAATAATGTTGCGGTTGAGAATTTCTGCCCTCAGCATAGACTGGGATGAGACAAGAAGGTGCAGGAGCCACCAGGAGAGGCTCAGCTGACTTGAAGTATTTTGGGAAAGAGAAGAGAGGAACCTACACCAGACCAAACACCCCTTCCTCTTAGCTGTGTCTGTCAGAAGGTTTTCACCTCAGAACCCCAGGGTATAACTTTGTAGCTTGTTATAAATAATTATTATATGCCCGAGTTAACTGTTTAGTAGCCCAAGTAAAGTGACATGTCACAAGTATTTTTGGTTTGTTTGGTTTTCTTTTTTTTGTGTTTTTGGCCTCACCACACATCTTTTGGGATCTCAGTTCCCTGATCAGGGATTGAACCCGGGCCCTCAGCAGTGAAAGCGTGGAGTTCTAAACACTGGACTGCCAGGGAATTCCCACATATCACAAGTTTTAATCATTTTCCACAGTTTCTTTTCTTGTCGGCTTAAAGATTTCTGGATTGGGTGGGTCGTCTCTGCATTTAGCAATAGAGATTCTAAATGACTGGTAATGAATAAAAACAAGGAAGCAGTCTTCCTTACAGACTATCGCTCCAGCTTTATTTCTCTCTGGCAAGATGCGGTCTCTCGTTATCTCCGATATTCCTGCTTATACTCTCTAATTTGCTTCTTGTTGACCCATGAGAACTGGCTCTAAACCTCTACCCCATGACATCAGAATTATTAACAAAGCAACCACCCAGGACAGTGCTTCACTTTGTGACAGCAGGAGACACTGAATATAAAATAGCAGGTCATCCTGGCCGTGACCAGTCAGACCACCACGGAGCTATCTTTTTCACAGAAAGTTGTGTAACTCTGGAATTTCATCAGTGAGTGTGGTCACGTACAGAACTTTGATAATGAGTCCCTGACTTGACCTAGTGCAGTGCGAGCTGGCTGAGCCTCTTCTCCACTATTGATCAGTTCAGGACTGTGTTGGGAATGATCACGCAGGTAGGTCTTTGATCGCTCCATGCCCTTTGGCTGCCCATTAGTGGGTCAAGGTCCTGCTCATCACCTTCTGTCAGGTAAAGGAGTCAAAGGCAGAGGAAGAGAGAAAGCCAAAACTCTAATCTAGCAAAAGCCTTGATGGTACTGATGTCTACAGTGGTATTGAAAGGGGATTTTTTTTTTTGAATGGCATAAAGATTTCAATTACTCCTTCATTCTTGTTCTCTCACTTCCCCTGAATGATGTAGAAATCAAAGCATATGATTTATTAACAATGAAAAAGAACCACAATACTAGAATTATTTTTGCAAAAGATTAAAGAATAGCATTCACAAGGTTTGATTACAAGAACATCACTGGGTGACTTTCTTGAAATGTCTTCCTCCCTTGTCTTTCCGGACTGATTCCCTCTTGCTTCTATTCCTTGCCGGGCTAATATACTCAGTGCAGAGCTTAGCACTTTGATTTGTGCCCTGAACTTAATTTATAAAAGGTGACTGAGTGATGACATGAAGAGGCCAACGCCACTGAAAGAAAAGTTCATTGTGACTCACAGTTAGTTCCCCTAGAAACGAGAGACAGACGTGTCACACGGCCACACGAAGAGGCACTAAAATTGTTCAGAAGCAGGAACCAGGGGAAAGCATAGGCGGCCACAGTGCTCACTGGGGTTTCTATGAAAAAGGCAAGGCAGGGCACAATAAATGGTTTAGGATTGGCTACTTTGAACAATTCCAGCAGGCTTTAGAGGCATAGGGACTGTATTTGTCTGGTACTTGTCTCAGGTTGATTTAGGGCAAGGGAGGTATTGGCTTGGTGTATGAAATCTAGATAAAGGAGGCTGTTGGCGATATGGACTTGGGATTGGTAGGTTTGTGTATAAAAGTCTGGCTCACCAACAAGTTGTTTATAATCTCTAGGAATTAACTAGCTCTGGGAGCGGCAGTCCCTCCCCAGCTCGTAAGGTCCCCCAAAGATGTCAAAGCACCATCAAATATTGAAAATTAAAAACATAATTAATACATGTTTCATTTCAGAATTAACTATTTATGTGACTCTCTCCTCAGACTGGGCTTCCTTGGGACAAATAACTATGCCTTGTTTTCTATTGAATCCCAAGCACTTAGCATAGTGCTTGACACATAGCTTAATAAATATAGAAAGAACAAATGAATGTTAACTATAATAATAGTCATTCATAATTATTAGATGGTTACTGTATACCAGCACTGTGTAAAAGCCTTATAAATTTTATCTCCTTTAATTCTCAGAGCAACCAATTAGATAGATGTATTAGTTTTTTATTGCTGCTGTCACAAATGGCCACAAACTTAGTGGCTTAAAACAACATAAATTTATTATCTTACAGTTCTGTATGCCAGAAATCTGACATGTGTGTCACTGGGCTAAAATCAAGGTGTCAGTGGGGCTGTTTCTTTTAGGAAGTTCTAGGGGAGAAGCTATTTGCTGCCTGTTCCAGTTTCTAGAGGCTGCCCACAGTCCTTGGTTAATGGCTCCCTCCCGTCTTCAAAGCCAACAATGGCAGGTTGAGTCTTTCTTACATTGCATCACTCTGACCTCTTTTGCCTCCTCTTCTACTATTAAGGACCCACCCTGATAATCCTGGAAAATCTCCTTATCTCAAGGTTAGTAGATTAGCTAACTTTAATTCCATCTGCAACCTTAATTCACCATTGCCTTATAAGATAACATACTCACAGGTTCTGGGGATTAGGATGTGGACATCTTTCTGGGGGCTATTATTTTGCCTACAGGATACCACTATTAAAAAAAACACAAAATTCAATTGAGTAAATTTTGAAGATCTCATTGGCGTTATTCAGTGATTCATGAACAGGGCAGCATAGCATCTAGCAAATAGAAAGGAGCGCCAAGGAGCTGTGCAAGATGAAAGACTTTTATAGGCAAAAGGGAGTGGAACAATGACGTGATACTAGCAAAGTGAGGATTGTCGTAGTAAGGTCCTCTTCCTTTCGGGGATGGCAGGGGTCTATCAGGTAGACAACCTCACTAGTACTGACCAGGTAATTCCAGATTGACTGGTTTAAAGTTCCATTCCTGGGAGAAGCCAAAACTGTAATTTTAAGTATTCAATCCCCGTTTGGTGACATGGGGCTTAGCATACGTGAGTCAATTTGGGGCCTATTCTCCCTCTCTTCTTTTTAAACAAACACCACGGATATCTTCATTTTACAGATAACGAGACTATGGATGAGAGACATTTTATATCTTGTCCAAAGTGCCCCAGCTAGTGAGTGGGTGGCTGGAATCCAGTTACAGGCTTGCCTCCCAGAGATGCACCGTGGCCTGAGGGCGTTAGAACATGGCTCCACACCACGGCAGGCGGGGCCTCCAGGTTTCTCCGCCCTTTGGAAGAATGCTGTCCAGGCTTTGGTTGGCAGCTGACGGATTCAGAACCTTCTTTTTGTCAGTTTACATAAAGGTGACCAGGTTTAGAGGGCTAATTGATTATTTTTAAAATTTATTTATTTATTTTTGGTTGCGTTGGGTCTTTGTTCTGTGGCTTCTCTTGTTGCGGAGCATGGGGTCTAGGCGCATGGGCTTCAGTAATAGTGGCACGCAGGCTCAGTAGTTGTGGCACGTCGGCTCAGTAGTTGTGGCTCACAGGCTCTAGAGCGCAGGCTCAGTAGTGGTGGCTCACGGGCTTAGTTGCTCCGCGGCCGGACAAGAGCTCGAACCCGTGTCCCCTGCATTAGCAGGCGGATTCTTAACCACTGTGCCACCAGGAAAACCCCGGCTAATTGATGTTAAACAAACTTGGAGAATAAATCAATATAATAATTTATTCATTGAAAAGTAAAGGAAGATGGGCATATACTATTGGCCTCTTAAAAACTTTGTTTATAGACTTACTCAGAAAATATTTTGGAACAAAATAGTCTCGGTAGGTATAGAATTTGAGCAAAGGAGTGTATTTCTTTTTCTTTTCTTTTCTTTTTTTGGCCTCATCACGCGGCTTGCGGGATCTTAGCTCCCTGACCAGTGATCGAACCCGGGCCCAGGGCAGTGAAAGTGCTGAGTCTTAACCACTGGACCACCAGGGAATTCCCAAGTGCCTTTTCTTAAAGCATATTCCTTTAGTTTTTTTTTATTTTTAACTTTTTTGTACTAACAGTATTTCTGTTTAGATAATGGGTACTCATCTTTAGAATAAGAGCACCTTCCAATAGTCGTGCTGGAGACACATCCCACTGATGCAGTCTTAGTCTTTGACTCTTCCCTGTTAAGAATGCATGCAGATGGCCACCTTTCCACTCAACTCCATTCAGTAAATCACATTTCACATATCCATTAAATCAGGGTTTATTTTAATAGACTATCTTCCTGTCAGACTCTGAATCCCATAGTCTAGAATTGTGTTCTTAAATAAATGAATGAGTGGATGAATTAGGCATTATTCTTGGTGAGATTTGGGCACCATCTTTTGCAGTTTCTTAAAGAATACTCTAGTTTTATCAGTAACACTTTTTAAAAACTCTCAGACTTGGATGTTTCTTGGGGTGGATGGGGGTGGTATTTGCATATTTTATAGGTTCTGATTAGTTTCAATATCAAAGAGTGAAATAGTATTGCTAATTTTGTCCCATGTTACAATAGCATTGTTAGTATATTAATTTTTAAAAAGTCTTCTGGAGACACATATTGGAGTATTTTGGGGTGAAATGATATGATATCAAGGATATGCTTGATAATACTCCAGGTATTCATGCATTATTTGTGAAATTCAGAGGTGAAACAGTGAAAAGAATGAAAAGTCTGATTTTGGTTTCAATTTTCATGTTGAACCCTTTTGTTTAACCAATTCCTGCTTTCAAATATTCTTACTAATTGTCTAAGGCAGAGGCTTGTTAGCCAACCCACAAGATATTTCTAATTCCTTCTCCCTGTTATTTCTACTATAGAGGCTACAAAAGCTTGTTTCCAGCCTTCCTTGCAATTAAGAGTAGCCAGATAATATTTATGGCCAATGAGACATAAGCAGAAGTTGGCTGGGTCTCCTTAGAAGGTTTTTTGCTTTCTTGATAAAATGAAAAGATGTGGTTGGTGCTACTCCTTTTTTCTACTTCTCTGTCTTCAACCTGGAGTAATATTTGGAGCCACAGCAACCATCTTGCAACCATGAGGCAACAGTCATGAGGAAAAGGCCAAGGGCATTAGAGACACTGGCCCTCATATAATCAAGTTGCTGAATCAACCTAGCAGGCACCTATCTCCTAAATTTTAAAAAATATTTGAGACAAACACCATTGATAATTCCCTTTTAGCTGGGTTTTCTGTTAGCAGAAGGCATCCCAACTGTTAATATTGCTAGATGCAAGGACAGGGCATGAGTCCTTATTTTTGGTTCTGGAAAACTGGAGCTTATACATTATGAAAACTGAAGTCTTCCAAGCTTAAGGCACAGTACAGTATATGGATTTGCATTTAAATACTGATTCATACGCTTACCCATGATATGAGGATTTCATTTTTCCAATGTTTGCAAATGTCCTAGTTTAGGGTAAAATCTTGGATGGTGTGTTTTTTTCCTAACCAAGCTAGACTTCTGTTTATAACTGCTCTTTTTGTCCCTCTTGCCCACCCCCATTGCCATTTGTTAAAAGCCTGGTTATACCCCATAGACTCTACTCCATGGACACAGTCTACAGAAAGAGGAAGCAGCTCATAGGTGAAATTCACCAAGAAAACTTTTATTTCAAGCTAGTTTTCCTGGCACATTGCCATGAAAGTCTTTAGACAGCCCCTCCTACACTCCTTCATCCCTGAAGTTTTTCTTCTTCAGCAACTTTAGCTAAAATGGTTACATACCTTTAAGGAAAAAATATAAGGTTTATATAAATCTTAAGAACATCCTTAAAATGACTACCAGTGCTTTTGCAAGAAAAAACTTACTTACTAAATTGATAGCAACATCACTGTCACTTTGCCATGTGGACAGAAGACCTGAGACCCAACTTTTTTGCTTTAGAGTATTTGTAACACAAAAATCTAGTTTCCCAGAGAAACCATGTTATAAGTGAAGGATTTATTTTTTGGACAGCACATGAAACTCTCTTTTATTAAGGGCAGGAATAAAGACACAGACGTAGAGAATGGACTTAAGGACACCGGGGGAGTGGGTAGGAAGAGGAAGCTGGGAATAAGCGAGAGAGTGGCACTGACGTATATACACTACCAAAGGTAAAATGGATGGCTAGTGGGAAGCTGCTGCATAGCACAGGGAGATCAATTCGATGCTTTGTGACCACCTAGAGGGGTGGGATAGGGAGGGTGGGAGGGAGGCTCAAGAGGGAGGGGTTATGGGGATATATGTATACATATAGCTGATTCACTTTGTTGTACACCAGAAACTAACAAAACATTGTAAAGTAATTATACTCCAATAAACATGTGAAAAAAAAATGTTAGGAGTTTGGGATTAACATATATACACTACTGTATATAAAACAAATAACCGGGACTTCCCTGGCAGCCCAGTGGTTAAAATTCTGTGCTTCTACTGCAGGTGGCACGGGTTTGATCCCTAGTCGGGGAACTAAGATCTTGCAAGCCGCGTGGTGCGGCCAAAAAAATAATAAAATAAAATAAAATAGCTAACCAACAAGAACCTACTGTATAGCACAGAGAACTATATTCAATATTTTGTAATAACTTATAAGGGAAAAGAATAAAGTGTATATATATATATATCTGAATCACTTTGTTGTACACCTGAAACTAACACATTGTAAATCAACCATACTTCAATTTAGAAAAAAAATAAATAAATATGAATGATTATAGGAATAAGAGTAATAATTACTATTACTGTGTTAATAATATTATTCTTGGTATTAATATGATGTTGCAGGTAAAAATTATATTTGGGGCTAATATGTTTTTGGCTTTGTGAGAAATGTGGTCTTTGTCTTCAGAGCGGACCCCACGGAAAAAATATCTACAAAACTCGAGAGTGGCACAGACTATTTTAAATAGTGTATGACATATATATTCAGTAGTTTTCCTGATTTGAAAAGTAATTTAAACTTTACAGTAACCTCAGCAGAAACAGAAACATACAAGAAGAAATAAACCTCACTTATAATTTCACTACCTAGAGAGAGTCACTATTAACATTTCAGTAAATTTCTGTTTAGTCTTTATATGTATATATATATATATGTATATATACATATATATGTTTTAAATATAAAATTTGAATTATATTTCAAATACTATTTTTTAGACTGCTTTTTTAATCACTTAGTATTGTATTATAAGCATTTTCTCATTAAAATTTTAAGGCATGATTTTTAAAGTGGGATAATACTTTAGATGATAAATGTAGCAAAACTTATAGTAGATCATTTCCTCATTTTTGGTTTTCCACCAACACAAAATAATATGGTGATAAATATTTTTCAGCATTGCTGATAATTTTCTGAGATCAACTGCCAGGTAAAATTACTGAGTCAAAATATTAGAATCATTCTGTCAAAAAAGGATAATGACTTCATGAACAGTCTAAGTAACTAAGGAACTGATGAAAATCTCAGTAACAAAGACACTATTTTCATACTGAAGTTGCTAATAAAATGTATTGGAGAAAGGAGAGATGGGAATGAGAGGAAATAAAATGTCACTTGAATGTGAAAATAAGATTATTAGAATCGTTATTTAGTTTCTTTCCAGAGTTGTGGAAACAGTATACACTTCCACCAAAGTATGTGCATTGCACCCTCTCACCACACTGTTATTGATACTATCACTGGAAAAAAAACAAAACAAAACTTTGCCAAATTGATGGCTTTCTCATTCAAAAAGTATCTTACTGTTGTTTAAATGCAATTTTAAGTGATTTGATTATGAGCAAGTTTAGATATCTTTATAGGTTCAATAGTCATTTGTATTTCATCTTCTATGAATTATCTGTTCAAATCCTCACGCATATATTGTAGGAATCTAGAAATTACATTTAACTCTGAAGTATCTTTTATCAGATCAGATATAGTTACCTAAATTTGGTAAAGAAAATAAAGCTAGATTATCTTGGTCCTGTCAAAACAGTAGTCTTTGAATGAATGAGTGGTGTGTCACATCATGTAAACGTCCAGTGGATCAGATATCCTTATATAAACACTGAGTTTATTTAAATATCATCACTTCTAATTAATTTGGCGTACCTTTTCACTCGATTACAGTGTAAGTGCTTTCCATTCCAGCCCCAAGGTGAACATTGATATGGCAATGAAATAACCAGATTCCAACATCTCTTGGATACATTTCTACAGTTTGATAGATCCCAGGAGGAAGGTCATAAACATCAGAGTGATACTCTCCCGAATCCTCAACAAAAAGACAAAATTAAATAGCTTATAAGAGGCATCAGTCATTTACACACCTCACTGTTTGCTGTAACTCCTCATTTCTATATACTTCGTCAGATGACGATTAGAATGCACTAGGTACCACTGCACCTCTCCTCTGAATACAATTGAGAGTTTGGAGAAGGAAGTCCTAGAACTTTTTAGTGATAGGCCACAGGGAAAACATCTCGCTCTAACAGGATGCCTGTGTCCGTATCGGTGTTCGGTACCTTGTCAGCGTCTCACACAGAATGCTCTAGATTTCAGAGAACATCGGTTTCACAAATCCCAAAGGTTTTAACTGCAATATTTCTAACTAGAGATGTTGGTGATATGAAGATGATCATTTCTCTAGATATAGCTATCAGGAAAACTCATGGTTACAGGAAGAAGTGGAGCTACCTCTGCCTTCTGGGGTTAGGCCTGAAGGCTGAGGGCTTTAATGGCCAATTTCTCTCCTAAGCAGAGAACCTGAGGTTTAGGAGACTATCTCATGTGTAGGCTACTTTGATTTTGACAAATGAAACCCAGGGTCTGGCTAGGTTAGATTAGAAAGAGAGTAAGAGGGAGATGAATTTCTCTGTATAATAATATGGGAGGTATTTGGAGGATGGGGGATGTGTTGGAGAGTGCAGCTCAAGATGGGGTCCAGAATAATGTGAGGAGAGGACAGAAGTCAAGAGAATGTGGAGAGGAAGAATGCAGAGAAAGAAGTCTTGAGGGTGAGAATAAAAAGCAGGAGAGCCAGAGGTTCTCAGCCATGCATAGCGGAGGGATAATTAAAGACAAGGGCATTTAATGTCAAATGGTAACAACAAATGGTGATGCTTTCACTGTGTAGTAATAATAATAAAAACCCTCTTATTTACCCCCAAAATTTCACTTGAAGTCTATGACCCACAATGGCCTTGATTTTGTGTTTGGTTAAGTGAGTCCTAAGAAATGGGGGTGTGTTCCAATTTGGAGCTGCACAGAGACATGAGGAAATACCAGCCACAGGAGGTGAGAAGCCAGAAAACTGAGCAGAAGCAGGAAATGAGAGTTGGAGATGGCTAGAAGAAACGTAGGCTCTCAAGACTCCCTGGAGATATTAGAAGGTAGGGGGAAGGCTGAGCCGTCTCCCACTTGAGTCATTGCTATTTAGGGAAATTAATTTTGCATCTGAAGTGACAACGATATGGATGACATAGATACATTTCTAAGATGTCAGAAAATGTAGAGAACAACATGAAACAATTTTAACTAAGAACTGACAATGTCCAAGGTATTAGTAAATGTACCATATGTACCTGGAGCCCTGGCGCCGAAGGAAACCACAGCCTTAGGGAATAGGAAGTGACTGGCTCGCTTGTCCCAAGACCCAGTTAGTAACACCAGGGGGCTGCTCTGCTGTGCCTAGATGTTCCAGGGAATACAGACCAGCAGCTGCATCATTGCTGGAGTACTTAAGTTTAACCTCAAGGGGAGGGGAAGACTATTTGAGTCCATCTGTGATGGGTTTGGAGTGAGTGGCTAGAGTTGACAGCTGATGGTACCAGGTTCCGTGGTACAAATAGGATCATTCTTTTTTTAAAATAAAATTAATTAATTATTTATTTATTTGTCTGTGTTGGGTCTTCGTTGCAGTGCGCAGGCTTCTCGTTGCGGTGGCTTCTCTTGTTGCAGAGCACGGGCTCTAGGCGCGCGGGCTTCAGTAGTTGTGGCACATGGGCTCAGTAGCTGTGGCTCGTGGGATCTAGAGCGCAGGCTCAGTAGTTGTGGCACACGGGCTTAGTTGCTCTGCGGCATGTGGGATCTTCCCAGACAAGGGCTCAAACCCATGTCCCCTGCATTGGCAGGCGGATTCTTAACCACTGCGCCACCAGGGAAGTCCCAAATAGGATCATTCTTAAGGGAAGCAGCTTTCTGAAAAGGCTAAGAGTGAGGGGTTCTGGAGTCAGAGCCAGGGGTTCAAATCCTACGTTTAACACTTCCTGCTTGTTGGAAAGTTCTTTACCTTGTTAATCCTCCATTTCCCTATAAAATGGTGATAAAATAGTACCTCTTTCATAGGAAAGTTGTGTGGGTTCAATGAGAAATCCATGCAAAACACTAAGCATAGCATCTGGCACATGAGGACTTAATAAAGGTTAGCTATAATCATCATTATAGAAATGTTACCATAAAGTCCACTTAATTTGACGCCTTATAATATGATCATTTATGTAGATGTAGCCCCTGAAAGATAACTCTGGTTTCCTTTCATCTCCACACAACACTTGGCATGGTTCTAGGAATATCATAGGCATTTGCTGAACTGAACAATCTGAATTGAACAACAAATACACTGTAAAAAACTATAACCGGATTTTAATCTCTTTTGTTCTAGTTTTTAAAGTCTAATATAAACAGTTATGAACTTAATAACAACCCTATTATCTAGGCTTTTCCTTAAAAAATATGGGAGCATAGATGGAAGCATAGAAATGTCATGATTGTTGGGCGTGGGTGACAGATAAAGAGGTTCATTATTTTATTCTCTCTACTTTATTATCTAAAATTCTCTGTTATAAAATTAGTTTTTAAGCAAAAAAGCTTAAAGGAAATAAATTTGTTTATTAAAGAAAAGAAAGCAACACACCAGTAAAACTTTGCGTAAATTGCCACACACAATCATTTAAGTTATTTCTATGATAGGCCCAGAGCATTAAAGCAACTATGAACTGAATGCATCTAGAATTCAGGAACACTTTATGTGAAGTTTCTATCAATGTGTAAAAGATAGACTGTATCATGCCAAGTGGCTAGATTAAAAGTGTGAGGTGTCAAATACATAAAATATAATTCATCTTCAATTGCACATTAATGTTTATATAAGGGATTAGGATGAGGAAATAAAGAAAATGCTCTTTAAGTAAATAAATGATACTCAGAGATAGAAAGAGGAAGGATAAAATTGAAAATACTTATAATAAATTAGAGAAATAGCTATCAAAAGTGGTCAGTGAAAAAAAATTGTAAAGAAATATGACAGGTGGGGTGATGGAAAGCAATTCAGACAGAAGATGTAAAGAGAGTAAGAACTCATAAAGTAGAAAAAGATGGCAATAATAATAATAAAGGTACCATAAAGCCAGTTCACACCTAGTTCCATATTTTAATTTGATAACAAATATTAAAGGAATAATAAAATTGGAAGGCCACCATTTGTGATCCCCGTTATAAAAATTGAGTCAGACAAGGATCATCAATGGATCCTTTTTAAAACTACAGGATGAAAAATTGTTGTAATAAACTATATAAAAAGTTACTTTACAGATTGCTTATTAATTACAATAGGAAGATGTTACTTTTAAAATGGGGAGAATGGTACACATCACCTTCATAAAGTTATCAAACTTAGCCTTCACAGTATTAGGACCTGCTGACCTTGTGTGCCTCTTGATGTGATGTATGGGAAGTACACAGCTTCACCTATGCAGTGCTCTTGCCAAAGGTGTTTGACATGGATCCAATCACAAGGAAACGATCAGAACAATACAGAATATGGAACGTTCTACAAAACTGACCTGGACGCTTCAAAAACGAAACCTCATGAAAGATCAAGAAAAAAAAGGAAAAGGTCTCCTGATTTTAGGAAAGATACGACAATGACAACCAAATGCTAAATATAAATGATTAGATCTTGGATTAAGAAAAGTTACAAAGAGCGTTTTGGGAACAACTGGTGATATTTGAATGGACTGTATGTTAGATTCTATTATTGAATTAATGTTAATTTGAAACAGGTGATAACGTTATTGTGGTTGAGGCAGATTGTCTTTATTCTTAGGATGCACATGCTTTAGTATTTAGGAGTGAAGAGTCATGGTGTTTGCAATTTACTTTCAATTGGATTCAGAAAAAAACATGTATAGAGAGAAAGCAAATGCAGCAAAATGTATATAAGTGTTCAAGGAGTTTTTCTTTTATGTTACTGAGAGTTTGAAAATTAAAAAAATAAGTTGGGGGCTTCCCTGGTGGCACAGTGGTTGAGAATCTGCCTGCCAATGCAGGGGACGCAGGTACGAGCCCTGGTCTGGGAGTATCCCACATGCCGCGGAGCAACTAGGCCCGTGAGCCACAACTACTGAGCCTGCGCGTCTGGAGCCTGTGCTCCGCAACAAGAGAGACTGCGATAGTTGAGAGGCCCGTGCACCGCGATGAAGAGTGGCCCCCGCTTGCCGCAACTAGAGAAAGCCCTTGCACAGAAATGAAGAGCCAACACAGCCAAAAATAAATAAATAAATAAATAAAATAAAAATAAAGGAATTCCTTTAAAAAAAAATAAGTTGGGAAAGAAAGGGTAAAACTAAGGATGATTATAGATGTTTTATTTACTTATTGAGAAGCATCAGAACAGAGTAAGAAATGCAATTCATATATTCAGAAGCATTTATCAAATGTCTATGGGATATAAAAAGCTAAAGGTATAACTATTTACTTGCATCAGATATATTGCAGATTGTATGTGTTGAACCTCAGTCCTGGCGTGGTCATTTCCTGTCCTGTTATCTTGCCATGCTGCCCCAACAACTGGATTACAAGGTACCACAGTAACTAAAGGGAGCTGCCCAGGCCTCTTACCGTGTATTGAAAGCTGTGACCATGAAAGGGAACTGTGTGCAGGTCAAACTCACCCCCCATGCCAATCAGATACCAATTCACTTCATCCCAACATGAAATGTCAGGCCTTGGTTATTTCCTAACATTCTTCCATTAATTGCTGTGGAGGACACAGTTTATTATATTCAACAAGGATTTGAAGTAATATGTTTTTTTAAAAAGCACCGTGATATTTTCAGAGGCCATGAGGGTTTTAAGGCCAGCCTAAGGAAGCCGTTAAATATGACCAAGCCACCCACTCATGGGTGTGTCTAATGCTAGACAGAGAGTTTTCCTTATCTGAGGAAATGAGGCACTGACTTTGCTTTAACATAATCGGGTTGGTCTAGAATAGTTCACAACTGAGGATACTTACATTGGTGGATACTTAAATATATCTATATATTTAAAGTATACTTAAAAGTATCACAAGAGGCTTAGAATATTAGGAATGTGTTCCCATTTAACTGTCTTACATCAAACCTTCATGATCTGTCACCAGTATGACTGGAATGGCCATTTGCCTGAGGTCTTGTCTCGCCCCCTCTCTAATCCTCTCCAGGTGTGGCTTCCAACGGGTAATGGGAAGAAAATATTAAAATAAAAAAAAACCCTCTCTCTCTTTATATATATCCTCCTTTTTACTTTCCTACTTTGTGTGCATCTTTGGAAATGCAGAGAATACATTATTACAGTGGCACAAACATATAATTAATAACCAGATATCTATAGAGGTTGGGCTCTAACACTTTTAGCTGATGGAGGGATGTAATAGAAAAAAAACTAGGAGACTCTGCTTTAGATCAGTGCTTCTCAAACTTTAATGTGCACGTGGCTGTAGGAATCTTGTTAAAATGCAGATTGTGATTCACTGGGTCTGTGAAACCTGAAATTCTGCATTTCTAACAGGCTCCCAAGGGACGCTGCTACTGCTGGACCACGGACCACACTTGGAGCATAAGTGCCAGAGTTGTTCCTAAAACACACATCTACTCCTATTGTTCCCTAGCTCAGTGCTCTTGAAGCCTTTAGTACATTGGTTCTCAACAGGATCTTGTCCTCCAGGGGAGTCAATGCCTGGAGACATTTTTTAGTTCTCACAACTTGCGGGAAGGGGCTATAGGCATCTAGGGGGTCGAGGGTATGGGTGCTGCTAAACATCCTACAATGCACCGGACAGCCTCATCACAAAGAGTTATCTGACCCAAAATGTCAACAGTGGCAAGCTTGAGAAACCCCGGTTTAGATCAAGTTTAAATTGTTAACAGGATATTCAGGGTCTTCCACACACAGATGGCTTTTTCTTTCCAGGTGCTGTGTGACTTAGCTCACATTCTTCTTTCCACCTGGAAGGTCATTCGTTCTCTACTAGACAGACTCACAGGCATCCTTAAATACTCAACTAAGTTCTCCTCCCCTTCATGAAGCATTTTTTGACCTCCCAAATAAGAACTTAAAACACAGCACTGTTTATACTTCTGTCACGGCATCTCCTCAAGTCAGCCTTGTACTGTGGCAGCACACTGAACAATTTGAGAGACGACCCATCTTATGGCTTTTGTATCTCCTTAGGGCCTAGGACAGTGCTTTGTGCCCTCTGTGACGCTTATTAAAAGACTATGGATAGAATGGATGTTGTCCTCGAATTAATTTTAAATTTACATATATTTCTTGCAGGGGGATAAAACCTAAGAAGGTGAAAAATGATCATATTTGGATTTGCCTTAGTTAAGGATTCCTTAACCAGTCATATCCCTGAACTTCCTCAGGTGAAAGGATTGGGACCTGAAGTTTGACTAAGTAAGACTGTGATAAGTGAGCTTGTTTATATGCTTTTTTATTTGAATAATTGTCTTATTACTGTGATTCTAGATGAGGGGGGTGTAGGTCATAAATAAGGCAAATCTAGTCACAATGAACCTATAAAAGAGTTTTGGTTGATGAGCATGGGATTTTTAAAGGTCCTGCCTATGAAGTTCCTTTGGTAATGGTGGTGGGGAAGAGTGGGTGGGGCATGTGCTCTTCAGTTTGCCTCAAACCCTAGCTCTCCCTCGGTCCATCCAGGTAAAATACTTAGAAGAGCCTGTAGTCAGACCCTCCAGAAACGATAGCTGATCTCCTCGGTTTTACATTGCCCGCAGGGCTCCAGAGACATTAGAATTCACAATGCTGCTAGGACAGTGGTCTGCAGCCTTCATGCCAGTTCCAGCCCACTCACTGCCCTTTTCTCTATGGCTCATGAGCAAAGAATGGTTTTTAAATTTCTAAACAGTTGGAAAAAATCAAAAAAAATAATATTTCCTTACCTGTGAAAATTGTGTGAAATACAAATTCCAGCGCCCATAAATGCGGTTTATTGACTTTTACTTACATTATTTACTTACCACTTACATTTGTTTACATCTTTTCTGTGGGTGCTTTTGTGCCACAAGGGTTGAATAGAAGACAGCTCACGGTGGAGACCCTACGGTCTACAAGCCTAACTCTTTACCATCTGGCTCTTGGTCCAGGTGATCTGCACCCCAGCTCTATGTGATCATGTTCTTTAAACTGTTCTGAGAGTGACAGATGTAAACCTTTGTCTGTTTCCTTTGGGCAGAACAACCTGTAGGCTACAGTCAGTGAGTTAGTGAGTGGGCATTACCATGGATTTGGTTGCTGAGGTCAAGAGTAGCATCACTCCTGTCTACTTGGTTTGATTCTTGAGAATAGGTATTGATGTTTTCTTCAGAGTACCAGGATTCATTCTCATTAAAGATCATGAAGTGGAGAACACGGTGAACTATGCTGGCTTTGGTGTCTTTTCGATATACAATCAAAGGACCTACCAGTCTGCTATTAAGATCCTGGAGAGGCAAAGCAAGATGATAAACTGTGCCCACAACTTTTCCCAGTCAAGGAAAAGAGTGGAAACAAGTTTTAGTTTGAGTGAGGTCAGATCCTGAGTTTTGAATGATTAGGATTCTGAGTGTAAGGAACAAAATATTTGACATGCTAAATTCTTGATTGAAAAAAGTGATCATCTCACTCATTAGAGTTGAGGTCTGAAGAGAAGAACAAACTCCTGAAAGGGATTTTAGACACATTCCTTAGTGGATTTAGCTCTATCTTTGAACTTTTAATTAAAAAACAGAACTTCGGTTTTAATTAGAAGTCCTTGGCACTGGAGTTGATGGACAGACGTGTCTAAAGGTCTCAGATCCCCCCCTCTGTGATGCCTCTGCCTCCGCAGCCACTTTCAGCTGGGAACTTTGGTTTGTTTATATTTATTTTGTTTTGGGGTTGAATGTCTGTGTCTGTTCTTGGTTTGGTGGAGAGTAGGCCAAAAATAACTAAAAGGCCAAAGAGTGAACTCTTTGTTTTTTGTTTTTTTTTTAAATACAAATAAACTGGAACTCCAGAGTTAAGAGTTTTTAAAAGATATATACTATGTATGCATTTATTTGTCACTAATCATAGAATTTTAAAACTCCATACTTTGTTTTCTGGAACCCAAATCTTATTCAATGAAGCAAAGAAGAGAGTATTATCATATAATTTTACATATATCTATATATCTCTATATCTTCCAATCCACTGTAACATTTTGGAAAATAGCCTAAATCTAAGTAATCATAATGTAATAATTTAGTTTCCTCTTGAAAAATGCAAACCTGTATAGAATTAAAAACTGAGCAGTATTTAGAAAGTTTACATAAAACTAAGATTTTTTAAAAAAGAAAAATAAACTCCTTTCTTTCATTATAATTTCTAAGAGGAGAGAGGATAAAAACTGGGATTTAAGGTTTACCCTAACCACATCCACAGTTGAATAGTAAAACCAAGGTATGCACTCAAAGTCCTTTGAGGTAGGACCAGCTCTTTCAGGAATCTGCCAAATGTATGTTCGGCTCTCTCCTGAAATAGGCAAATACAATGTATTTAAATAGAATCTTTTAAATCACACTTCTTTATGGAGAAGCAGATAATGAACAAACTCTAAAGCTATACAAATATTAAACAGCACAGTCCTTGTTTTTACTTCCGGCTCTACAGCTCCTTGCTTTGTGGTCTTAGTCAATGTGTTTACACGTTCTGGATTTCTGTTTCCTCATGCACATAAAATGGGGATTTAGGGATTAGACAAGATGGTGCAAAGGAAGCCCTTGGTGTTGCATTACCTGGCCCACAGGGCAAGGTCGATGTCACTATCAGTGTTGGCTATTATGTTCTCAGTGTTACAGGATCAAAACTTTATAGTGATTCTGCCGTTGAAAAACATCAATCATTAAATATCTAATTCATTTGTTCAATGAATATTTATTGTAGTGAAGATAACTCAGCCTTTGAAATGTGACAAAATTGTTTTGAATCACAGCTCTGAACCTTCCAATTTGTAGATCACATGCACCTCCTTCCCACCCACAAAGCTGTTTACATTAGCCCTACTTAATATAAATCCTCTTAACTCTTACAGGAAAGTTCTTTTGGTCCCCACTCTCATCCCTTGCTATATCATTCTACATCTCCCCCCTTCCCGAGGCTTAAGTTAATTTTCCCAAGCACCTGTGACATAGTCTTCCTTCTCCACTAACCAACCCCATCTTCAGCCTCCCCACTTCCAAATCGTTTTTTTTTTAAATTGATTAATTAATTAATTTATTTTTGGCTGTGCTGGGTCTTCGTTTCTGTGCGAGGGCTTTCTCTAGTTGTGGCAAGCAGGGGCCACTCTTCATCGTGGTGCGCGGGCCTCTCACTGTCGTGGCCTCTCTTGTTGCGGAGCACAGGCTTCAGATGCGCAGGCTCAGTAGTTGTGGCTCATGGGCCTAGTTGCTCCGCGGCATGTGGGATCTTCCCAAACCAGGGCTTGAACTCGTGTCGCCTGCATTGGCAGGCAGATTCTCAACCACTGCGCCACCAGGGAAACCCCTAATCTCTTAATTTATTCCTTAATTTGTCTTTCTGATATTTTGTTGTTAGTGTATAGAAATGCAACAAATTTCTGTATATTAATTTTGTATCCTTCAACTTTACCAAATTCATTGATGAGCTCTAGCAATTTTTTGGTGGCATCTTT
This sequence comes from Balaenoptera physalus, assembly GCF_965194825.1. Taxonomy (NCBI): domain Eukaryota; kingdom Metazoa; phylum Chordata; class Mammalia; order Artiodactyla; family Balaenopteridae; genus Balaenoptera; species Balaenoptera physalus. The sequence continues at coordinate 31,250,643 of NC_138891.1, forward strand.
ACAATTTTCTATGTATAGTATCATATCATCTGCAAACAGTGACAGTTTTACTTCTTGTTTTCCAGTTTGGATTCCTTTTATTTCTTTTTCTTGTTTGATTGCTGTGGCTGGGACTTCCAATACTATGTTGAATAAAAGTGGTGAGAGTGGACATCCTTGTCTTGCTCCTGACCTTAGAGGAAATGCTTTCAGCTTTTCATCATTGAGTATAATGTTAGCTGTGTTCTTGTCATATATGGCCTTTATTATGATGAGGTATGTTCTCTCTATACCAACTTTGTTGAGAGTTTTTATCATAAATAGATGTTGAAATTTTTCAAAACTTCTTCTGCATCTATTGAGAAGATCATATTGTTTTACTCTTCAATTTGTTGATGTGAGGTATCACACTGATTGAGTTGTAGATATTGAACCATCCTTGCATCCTTGGGATAAATCCCACTTGATTATGGTATATGATCCTTTTAATATGTCATTGAACTTGGTTTGCTAGTATTTTGTTGAGGATTTTTGCATCTGTGTTCATCAGTGATATTGGCCTATAATTTTCTTTTTTTGTGATATCTTTTTCTGGTCTTGGTATCAGGGTGATGCTGGCCTCATAGAATAAGTTTGGAAGCATTCCTTCCTCTGCAATTTTTTGGAATAGTTTAAGAAAGATAGGTGTTAACTGTTTTCTAAACGTTTAGTAGAATTCCCCTGTGAAGCTATCTGGTGCTGGACTTCTGTTTGTTGGGTTTTTTAAAAAATTTTAATTGATTCAATTTCATTACTGGTAATTGATCTGTTCATGTTTTCTATTTTTCTTCCTTATTCAGTCTTGGAAGATTTTATGTTTCTAGGAATTTATTCATTTCTTCTAGGTTGTCCATTTTATTAGCATATAATTGTTTGTAGTAATCTCTTATGATCATTTATATTCCTGTGGTGTCAGTTGTAAATTTTCTTTCACTTCTGGTTTTATTGATTTGGGCCCTCTCTCTCTTTTTCTTGATGAGTCTGACTAAAGGTTTATCAATTTTGTTTATCTTTTTGAAGAACCAACTCTTAGTTTCATTAATCTTTTCTATTGCTTTTTGAAATCTCTATTTTGTTTATCTCTGTTCTGATCTTTATGCTTTCTTTCTTCTACTAACTTTAGGTTTTGTTTGTAAATTGGAACAACCATTATGGAAAACAGTATGGAGGTTCCTCAAAAAACTAAAAATAGAACTGCCATATGATCTAGCAATTCCACTCATGGATATATATCCAAAGAAAGTGAAAACACTAATTTGAAAATATACATAGAACCCAAAGTTCATAGCAACATTATTTACAATAGCCAAGATAAGGAAGCAACCTAAATGTCCTTCAACAGATGAGTAGATAAAGAAGATGTTATACACACACACACACACACACACATACACACAATGGAATACTACTCGCCATAACAAAGAATGAAATTTTGCCATTTGCCACTACACGGATGGACCTGGAGGGTATTATGTTTAGTGAAATAACTCAGATAGAGAAAGACAAATACTATAATATCACTTATACGTGAAATCTAAAAAATAAAACAAACTAGTAAATATAACAAAAAAGAAAAAAAACTCATGGATATAGAGAACAAAATAGTGGTTACCAGTGAGAAGAGAGAAGTGGAGAGGGGCAAGATAAGAGCAGGGGATTAAGAGGTACAAACTACTATGTATAAAATAAATAAGCTATAATGATATATTGTATTATACAGTACAGGGAATAAATCCAGTATTTTATAATAATTATAAATGGAGTATAATCTATAAAAATTTTGAGTCAGTATGTTGTACACATGAAACTAATATAATATTGTAAATCAACTATACTTCAATTAAAAAAAAGTATGGCATGGCATATAGTAGGTATTCCACAAAACCAACCAACAAACAAAAACAGGAAAAAAAGAGCAAACGTTAGCCCCACAGTCCTGCATAAAAGCTTTGGGACTTTTCTTTCTCCCAAAGCAGTTACCTGCTGTGTTGGAACAACAGTGGAATAGTTTGTTTTCACCCCATGAGCATGAATAGAATACGGCCTTGAGGCACTATTTTTAAAGACAGTATAGAGTTTCTCACCAGGGCTAAGAAATATTATGGGACCTAGGAAATAGAAAACGGAAAATGTGTGGATAGTTGTTATTTATTTTAAATTATGAGTCATCTGCCCCCTTAAGTATATACACAGTGACTTATTCTTTTCCTTAACATGCAGCCAAATGAAACAAAAACACATTTAACAAATGGACCATTGCTGGTTTATGACACATGGTTTTTGCCTTTAAATCATCTAGAATTTTTATAAGCTCCAGCTCTAGAAAATTTACTTCGATGAGCATCAGTTAATGCCTATGAAAACATTCAATTTAGAAGTGGAACACTTTATTTTCTTTCTTGCCCAACCTCATCATTTAAGCCTTTTATTCTTTTCCCCTTTCACCCTAGTGGAGGACTGAGAGAAGCTGCAAGGCATCTTTATTGACCCAGAGCAATTATCTCTCTCACAAAGTAAAGATCCTTCATTTTACTCTCTCTCTTTTTCAACCCAAGCCAAGAACTGGAGGTATATAATTTGTTATAAAACATCTTTCTATTTGGAGGCAGGTTGAATTTGTGGCTCTAAAAATTCTGAAACAGAGATGGTTTTGAGATGAACTAAGCAGAAAGAACTCTCCTTAAACTTGTGCTATAATTACTAAAATCAGAGCCTCGAAGAGACTTTGTGGACACTAGATGCTAGCGAAGTAAAGCAACTCTTTGCCTCTCATGGCAATTCTACCGTCTCAAACACTATGCTTGTTTTTCCTTTTCTAAAAAGGACGGTTTTTTTTGTATAAATAATAAAGGAACCTAGAGGGCCCTATTTTGTTATTTAGCTCAGTACATTTGGCCAGAATCCTAGAGAAAACAAATACGATGCTGTTACTAAAAATAAGAGCCCACTCAAAAGCACTGGGAACTTGATAGAACAGATCTCCCTCCAGGGGTTGCAAAGCCCAGGAGGCCGATGAGGAGCCAAGAAAAGTAAAAGTTTCTCCCCGTCAGCACGTACATCCATCTTCTCAGGGTCCATGCCAGAAAATGGACTCCAATAGACACATAGATATCAGGACTGAAACAGATTTAGGTGTATGGAAATGACATGTGACCTCTGGAAATACTATGCAATGTATGGAAATGCCATTTGACATATGAAAACATCGTGTGACTACAGAAATGCCATGTGATTAATGGAAACGTTATATGTGGGTGCCTGGGAGTGACTTGTAGGTTTCCTAGCTGATCTGTCAAGGGTGGTGGAAAAGGCTGTAATTTTCCTCACTCCTGGACAGAAGATGAAATTAAATCGTGACAGAAAATTAATAAGGAAACACAAGCCTTAAATGACACAATAGACCAGATAGATTTAATTGATATTTATAGGGCATTCCATCCGAAAACAGCAGATTACACTTTCTTCTCAAGTGCATACAGAATATTCTCCAGGATACATCACATCTTGGGTTACAAATCAAGCCTCAGTAAATTTAAGAAAACTGAAATCATGTCAAGCATCTTTTCCAACCACAATGCTATAAGATTAGAAATAAATTACAGGGAAAAAATGTAAAAAACACAAACACATGGAGGTTAAAAAATATGTTACTAAATAACCAAGAGATCACTGAAGAAATCAAAGAGGAAATCAGAAAATACCTAGAGACAAATGACAACGAGAACACAGTGATCCAAAACCTATGAGATGCAGCAAAAGCAGTTCTAAGAGCAAAGTTTATAGCAATACAATCCTACCTTAAGAAACATGAAAAATCTCAAATAAACAATCTAACCGACATCTAAAGGAACTAGAGAAAGAAGAGCAAACAAAACCCAAAGTTAGTAGAAGGAAAGAAATCATAAAGATCAGAGCAGAAAAAAATGAAATAGAAACAAAGAAAACAATAGCAAAGATCAATAAAACTAAAAGTTAGTTCTTTGAGAAGATAAACAAATTTGATAAACCTTTAGCCAGACTCATCAAGAAAAAGAGGGAGAAGACTCAAATCAATAAAATTAGAAATGAAAAAGGGGAAGTTACAACGGACACTATAGAAATACAAAACATCATAAGAGACTACTACAAGCAACACTATGCCAATAAAATGAACAACCTGGAAGAAATGGACAAATTCTTAGAAAGGTATAACCTTCCAAGACTGAACCAGGAAGAAATAGAAAATATGAACAGACCAGTCACATGTAATGAAATTGAAACTGTGATTAAAAATCTTCCAACAAACAAAAGTACAGGATCAGATGGCTTCACAGGTGAATTCTATCAAACATTTAGAGAAGAGCTAACACCCATCCTTCTCAAACTGTTTCAAATAATTGCAGAGGAAGGAACACTCCCAAACTCATTCTATGAGGCCACCATAACCCTGATATGAAGACCAGACAAAGATACTACAAAAAAAGAAAGTTACAGACCAAAATCACTGATGAATATAGATGCAAAACTCCTCAAAAATATACTAGCAAACAGAATCCAACAACACATTAAAAAGATCATACACCATGATTAAGTGGGATTTATCCCAGGCATGCAAGGATTCTTCATTATACACAAATCAATCAATGTGATACACCATATTAACAAACTGAAAAATAAAATCCATATGATCATCTTAATAGATGCAGAAAAAGCTTTTGACAAAATTCAACACCCATTTATGGTAAAAACTCTCCAGAAAGTGGGCATAGAGGGAACCTACCTCAACATAATAAAGCCCATATATGACAAACCCACAGCAAACATCATTCTAAATGGTGAAAAACTGAAAGCATTTCCTCTAAGATCAGGAACAAGACAAGGTTGCCCACTCTCACCACTATTATTCAATGTAGTTTTGGAAGTTTTAACCACAGCAGTCAGAGAAGAAAGAGAAATAAAAGGAATACAAATTGGAAAAGAAGAAATAAAACTGTCACTGTTTGCAGATGACATAATACTATACATAGAGAATCCTAAAGATGACACCAGAAAACTACTAGAGCTCATCAGTGAATTTGGTAAAGTTGCAGGCTACAAAAGTAATGCACAGAAATCTCTTGCATTCCTATACACTAACAAAGAAAGATCAGAAAGTTAATTAAGGAAACAATCCCATTCACCATTGCAACAAAAAGAATAAAATACCTAGGAATAAACCTACCTAAGGAGGTAAAAGAACTGTACTCAGAAAACTGCAAGACACTGACGAAAGAAATCAAAGATGACACAAATAGATGGAGAGATATACCATGTCCTTGAATTGGAAGAATCAATAGTGTGAAAATGACTACACTACTCAAAGCAATCTACATATTCAATGCAATCCCTATCAAATTACCAATGGCATTTTTTATAGAACTAGATCAAAAAATCTTAAAATTTGTATGGAGACACAAAGGACCCTGAATAGCCAAAGCATCTTGAGGGAAAAAAACAGAGCTGGAGGAATCAGACTCCCTGACTTCAGACTATATTACAAAGCTACAGTAATCAAGGCAATATGGTACTGGCACAAAAACAGAAATATAGATCAATGGAACAGGATAGAAAGCCCAGAGATAAACTCACGCACATATGGTCATCTTATTTTTGATAAAGGAGTCAAGAATATGCAATGGAGAAAAGAGAGTCTCTTCAATAAGTGGTGCTGGGAAAACAGGACAGCTACATGGAAAAGAATGAAATTAGAACCCTCCCTAACACCATACAAAAAAATAAACTCAAAATGGATTAAAGACCTAAATGTAAGGCCAGACACTATAAAACTCTTAGAGGAAAACATAGGCAGAACACTCTATGACATAAATCACAGCAAGATCCTTTTTGACCCACCTCCTAGAGAAATGGAAATAAAAACAAAAATAAACAAATGCGACCTAATGAAACTTAAAAGCTTTTGCACAACAAAGGACACTATAAACAAGACGAAAAGACAACCCTCAGAATGGGAGAAAATATTTGCAAATGAAGCAATTGACAAAGGATTAATCTCCAAAATTAACAAGCAGCTCATGCAGCTCAATATCAAAAAAAGCAAACAACCCAATCCAAAAATGGGCAGAGGCCCTAAATAGACATTTCTCCAAAGAAGATATACAGATTGCCAACAGACACATGAAAGGATGCTCAACATCACTAATCATTAGAGAAATGCAAATCAAAACTACAATGAGGCATCATCTCACACCAGTCAGAATGGCTATCATCAAAAAATATACAAACAATAAATGCTGGAGAGGGTGTGGAGAAAAGTTAAACCTCTTGCACTGTTGGTGGGAATGTAATTTGATACAGTCACTATGGAGAACAGTATGGAGGTTCCTCAAAAAACTAAAAATAGAACTACCATACAACCCAGCAATCCCAGTACTGGGCATATACCCTGAGAAAACCATAATTCAAAAAGAGTCATGTACCACAATGTTCATTGCAGCTCTATTTACAATAGCCAGGACATGGAAGCAACCTAAGTGTCCATCAACAGATGAATGGTTAAAGAAGGTGTGGCACATATATACAATGGAATATTACTCAGCCATAAAAAGAAATGAAATTGAGTTATTTGTAATGTGGTGGATGGACCTAGAGACTGTCATACAGAGTGAAGTAAGTCAGAAAGAGAAAAACAAATACCATATGCTAACATATATATGTGGAATCTAAAAAAAAAAAAGTGTTCTGAAGAACCTAGGGGCAGGACAGGAACAAAGATGCAGACGTAGAGAATGGACTTGAGGACACGGGGAAGGGAAGGGTAAGCTGGGACGAGGTGAGAGAGTGGCATGGACATATATACACTACCAAATGTAAAATAGATAGCTAGTGGGAAGCAGCCACATAGCACAGGGAGATCAGCTCGGTGCTTTGTGACCACCTAGAAGGGTGAGATAGGGAGGGTGGGAGGGAGACGCAAGAGGGAGGAGATATGGGGATATATGTATATGTATAGCTGATTCACTTTGTTATAAAGCAGAAACTAACACACCATTGCAAAACAATTATACTCCAATAAAGATGTTAAAAAAAAACCACGAAGAACCCAAAACAATGACCACAACAAAAACAAACCACCTCAACAACAACAAAAAAACTCCAGCGTGGCTCAGACCAGAAAATTCCACCTGAAATCCAGCTGTCTTTTATCTTGACAATTTTATGCCCATGATGTTCTGACTTTGCTCCTTAGTAGCACCTTCATGCACACTAACATTCTCTTTCAACTCTGTACATATTTCTGTGGTTGCTGTTACTTTTCGTGGAGGTTAAGAGCGAAGAAGACTGGCAAGGAAGCAAACCCTTCAGACTCAAAGGGTTTGAGAAAGAGAATTTGTTTAGAGAGCAATGATTTCCATATAGCACAGCCCTTGACACCTCCAGGTGTTCACTATAGTGGATACTGTTTAGGAAAGAGAACGAAAAGCAGACTACTTTTTTTTTTAAGTCCAGGGAAACATCTACAGGGGTAAAGGAGAGGAGGAAGTGGGAGGGGAATGGGTGATAACTTGCCACTGGGTGAGTGTGTACAACAGAGAAGAGAAAGTGTTGGAGAAAGATCTTTCTTTTTTTCTTCCAGTTACTTTTTTTTGGATGATCTTTTAAAAAATTATTTTTTTAAATTGAATTATAGTTGATTTACAATGTTTCTGGCATACAGCAAAGTGCTTCAGTAATATATATATTTTTTTCAGATTCTTTTCCATTATAGATTATTACAAGATGTTGAATATAGTTCCCTGTGCTATAAGTAGGTCCTTGTTATTTATTTTATACATAGTAGTGTGTATCTGTTAATCCCAACCTCCAAATTTATTCCCCTTTCCCCTTTGATAACCATAAGTTTGTTTTCTATGTCTTTTTTTGTGAGTCTATTTCTGTTTTGTAAAGAAGTTCATTTGTGTCATTTTCTTAAATTCCACATATAAGTGATATCATATGATGTTTGTCTTTCTTTGTCTGACGTACTTCACTTAGTATGATAATGTCCATCATTGTTGCTGCAAATGGCAACTTTTTTTTTTAATGGCTGAGTAATCTTCTGACTACTCATAAGCACAGGCTTTGTTTGGAAAGTAAAATAAAATTTTTTGAAATGTAAAAGATGTAGTCAGATGAATCTGTGATATCACAAAGAGTTAAGATACCAATCCATGGTATTTACAGAGTAATTTGTTTATTGTGTAGCCAGTATTCGACAGGTGCCAGTACATTTTGACCAAGAAGGATTTTGTTTGATTGTTTATTTTATTTTATTTATTTACTTATTTTTTGTTAAGGTAGATCTGCAGGATAAAAGAAGAAACTAACATTTTACTGAAAGTCTAACATACGCCAGGCCCTTTGCTATACTGTATCTATCTCATATGATTGTGTTCATTCCTTTTTATGGATTGTAAATGATTACAATCCCTATTTTACAAATGAGGGTATTAGGTTCAGAGGGGAGGGGAGGCTCCTCTGATCCCCATAACAATTCTCTGATACAAGGTGCCTTTAAACAAATTGCCAGTGACAATCAGCTTCATTGAAGTAAAAATATTTCCCTAGACAGCAAAGGTAAAAAGGAGAGGAGTAAGAGAGGAAGGCAGGAGACAATAGAGGAAGGTAGATGCAGGAGGAAGACCTGGGAAACAAATGGATGGAAGAGTAAGAAATGCAGCAGATCATAGAATGAAAACAAGTTCAAATGCTTCAAAGCATCTTCATTGCTTTTGAAAAGTATGGGTTGATTTAGAGCCTGATGCCTGGGAAGAGAAAAATGGGAAGGGCTCAGGGGGGTTTTGTGTACAGGAAAATGATATACTAATGCTCCTATAAATTAAATGGAGCAGGGCAAAAGTTTTCTAAATGCTATTTGGAAAACCTCCTTTTTTTATCCTGTACAAACAATATTCAGTGCATATGAAGACATCACTTTTTTATACTTTGGACGTATTTCTGGCTGATGGAGAAGATCCACAACTTACCTGTGGAATCGGGTATCATAAATTGGGAGGTGTGGGGAAACAGAGCTATGGTGTCATCCCTTGCTCCTAAGGAAGTGAAAGTATTTCTTGAAAAATATATCCCATGTAAGTCTTTACTGGATCCCACACTAAGAATATGCCATGAAACGTTGTCTCCTAAGCACATATCCAGCCCAGGCAGATTTCCATACATGTTTCCATTTATGGTTGCAAGACATTTGTAACAAAGAAAAGTGTATTTAATTTATTGGTACTTGTCATCTCTTGAAACTCAACCAAGGACTAATCATTAAGCAGTTCATTCATGTAAGATCTCAATATTATCCAAGTCAGCCCCTTTCTTTTAGATTTGAGGAAACTAGGGCCAGAGAGACTTATTCAGCGTCATTAAGCTAATTAATGGAACTGTTAAGACCAGAGTCCAAATCTCCACATTCTAGACCCATCCTTTTCCCACCACACTTTACAGTCTTCAAAAACCAACCAACTCACCAACCAACTAACTCAACAAACACCCCACACATCCACTCCATTACTTTGGCAATAGAGAAATACATGACTTTTCTGTATCACATTTAGCAATAGCTAAAACAATGTATTGCACCAAAAAGGCATTGGTAAATATTTGGTAAATTGAATGTAACATAATCACCCTAGTAGGCAATATTGTTATTGCGAAGTTATATTTAAAGAAAACATGAAACATGTTAGCCAATCACTGAGGGGAAAGTGTAAGTCTCTCTTAAAAAATCTGTAATACTTTAGGCCTAGAGAAATTAAACAACTGCTTAATACATTTATCTTATAAATTAAGTGTTGCCTTGTAGTACATCTTGTTAAGAGCCTTGGAAGTCGGCATCCTCTGGATCCACATTTTCAGGCTCTGTGATAAATATCCTGATATTTTAATCTAAGAGATAACTTTGATTTTCATCAAATATTGTGGCAAGTAGGTAAAATTCTTTGTCTATTCCTTTCTCTGGATGAGAAGAGAAAAGTAAATAGATGTGAAATATACATGGTCCGTATTCAAAATCTAGTCAAATGGTTGATCCTTATACAGGATTTCCCATACAAGGGGATCTGTAGACTCTTGGAAAAACTGATCAATTGACTTCCCCATTTACGGACATTTTATATAAAGGCATGAATCCCAGTGAATGGATTTATCACAGAACTAAGAAGTTGGGAGAAATCTCTACGACTGTTTTCATGTAAAGCTCTTAATCTAGGGTCCTCCTGTAACTTAACTCCATAAAACTAAACTGTATAATCACAGATGTTTATAGAGGCTTCTCATAGGAGGCTTTGTAAGAAGTAAGTTAAATAAAATGTTTTCAATTCTAGAAAGTCTGTATTTTTAGGGTTTATGAAGAAATATATGTATATATTTCTATTTCGGGTAAAATATAAAAATTGTATGTACTGTAAGAATTATGAGATTTTATGACTTTCATTATGTAGATGAATATAAATATATAGCCATATTTTAAAATAAAATATACATTCAATTATATATATTTGTATTGGGGGATTTATAAGGCCTTATGACATATGAATTACAAAGGCAGAAAAGAACTTGGATTTCAGTTCACCTGTGAGTGAAGAACAAGGGAAATTCACTCATTAAGCATTTATTGAGCACCTACTACATGCCAGAGAGGGGCTGAGGTTGCTATAAAAAAAATTAATAAAACCCTGTTTATGGTTTCTAGGCACTTATAGACTAGTGGGAGAAACAGGCTAGTAAAAATAATTGCATGGCTAAGTGCTCTAACAGAAACATACACAAGGAACTACAGTAACCTGCAGGAACTTGAACTAAGTTCAGTTAGGGAATATTGTTTGACGAAAAGGAAGGGACCCCCCAGGCCGACTTTTTATTTAAAAGTCTCCCCTTTTAGTAGGTAAAACAGTGAGGAAAGTCCATTCCAGACAGAGAGAAGAAGGGCAAAATCAAAGAGATGTGAATTAGCTGTCCTTACTCAGGGACTAACAAGCTAATTCTGCAGTAAGACCAGAATGGCGTGTGCAGGGCGGCGGGGAGGGGAGCATGAATCTGGAGGACGCAGCAGGGTCTGATGTGTTGCCTTCTGAGCCAACAAATTGTAGGGTGATTTTTAGGGTGGAGAGTGCTATAATCAGATTAGAAAGGGAGGAATGTGGAGCTATATTGAAGCAGGGTGAAAGTCGGGACAGGAGTTAGGAGTTTACAGGAATTCAGAAAGAGATGATGTGCCTCAAATGAGGCAATGGTATCGGAGAGCTGGTGACTGAGAAAGAAAGAGTTGTTGATGGAAATCCTAGGCTTGGTGGAATAATAGGGACTTCCCTGGCGGTCCAGTGGTTAAGACTCCACGCTTCCAATACAGGGGGCCAGGGTTCGATCCCTGGTTGGGGAACTAAGATCCTGCATGTGGTGTAGTGCGGCCAAAAAAAAAAAAGACACAGAATAGAGGAAAAGGGGCCGACTTAGAGAAGCGTGGGTCAGGCAGTGGCTGTCCAGAAGGAGATGAAGAGTCAAAACAGTCAAGCGGATTTAGAGGTGTCCGTGGAACATGCCAGACTGGGTGTTCACTGGGCACGAGAAGACACAGGTCTGGAGTTGAGGAAAGAGTAAAACTGGGAGACATCAGCACACAGAATCTGAAGGTGCCCATTGCCACATTACTTTTCCCCTGCAGTTCTGTTTCAGGCAACCTTTCACCAAGGCATACCTGGACATAGATCCCGTGACTCACCTGTTTGCCATCCTCTCCAAGACTTCCATTTCTGCACACGAGGAGAGGCCCTGCAAGGCCATTGTTGATGTCTTTTTAAAAATTTACTGAAGAGTAGTATAACCAGGTCAGGCAGTCGGGGTCCGTGGAGGTGGGACCCACATCTGTTGGAACTTGCCATGTATAGACATAGGTTGTGCTAGCATTTACATATGACGAGGGTGAAGGGGTTTCTGCCTTAATGACAGGGCCTAGAAACCAACAGAGTTAGTGCTGTCTTCAGTGTTCATAAACGTCATTGTCAGGTTGTGCACTTGGGTAAGGTTCTTCTAGGAACAAATTAAAGGGATCATGCCGTGAACCAGAAATGCGCCCAGTTACAAGAGGTGTAGATGATTCAGGGTCTTAGAAATTCACATGGATATATTCATCTTATTGGATTTACAGGGACAAAAAAATGCAGTTTAAAATCAGGTGAATAGGCATGTATTGTTTTCATAAGGCTGTAAGATGAGAGATAAAATCTCTAAAACTGTAAACTGGTGAATATTCTTTTGATGGCACAGGATATGTATAAATGGTGTTTATAACCCCACAAGCTATGAAATAATTTTACCAAGGAGTCCGAGGTGATTTGCTTTTGCCTTCTGTGTTTGGAAGGAAGCATCTGTGTATTCAAAGTAAACTAGTTTTTTGTAAATTCCTCCAGTTCTGTTTGGGCCTTGTTCAAAATAGAGCCAGGATTCACTGTACAGAGAAAGTAGATACACAAAGAACGTTTAAATTTACAGTGATCATGTGAAAAGAAAGCAAGAACCTACATGCATCTGTTTTAAAGTACTTGTAATTTATTTATAAAAACAATGCATACTCATCATAGAAAATTTGGAAAACAAAGAAAAATATGACAAAGAAAATTAAAATCTTCATAATCCCACCATCTCTATATAACCACTGTCAACATTTTCCATGGATATTTTTTCAGTCTTTTGTCTATACATGTGTATACAAGCGTCTGTCTGTATACTACCTACTAGTTTATCTACACATCTTCTTTTGGAATAAAATTTTAAAAACACTTGTCTGACTTTTTTTAAGGCAGGTAGTAACAAACATTGCTTTCAAAACAACTGTGCTGAGATGCTATAGTATTGAGATGAGAGATGTCATTCTTGACTTTTTAATTCTATTATAATAACATAAAATGGAGTCCCCTGAGAAAAAGTGTTCCCTAGTAAGAAGTGATGGCTTGCAATGCTGAGATATCATCAAATTTCATAGTCAGGAGAATCATGCAAGCCAAAAGAATCTATTAATTCATACTTATTTTAGTCAATATAAAATAAGAGTTGAATTTAATTTTTGCTCTAAGCCCAGATAGCCTTTTCACAATTAATACAAAATTTCCACTACATAGATTGAATTTATTGATGAGCTTAAAATGTAAGAAGAGAAAATATTCACCTGACATAACATTCTTAGTTTTCTTAAATTTTCTGTGAGTAAATTAGAAAAAAAAAATACTATGGGAAACATTATTTTTTGGTGGTTATAGAACTTGATATTTTCTAACATAAAAGTTTCATTCAACAGACCAAAAGAATTGAAACTCCTGTAATCTTCAAATTCGTAAATATATTTAGCAGTTGGGCCATCAGAAAAACTTTTTGTGCACTTTTAAATGCCAGTGTCACAGTAATGTATTTTAGTCTTAGTTTTTGGTTATTAAAGAAGCAGTTGGTAATATATCCTTAGGTGTTATTGAGTAAGAAATATTTATATAAAATTATTTAAGGATGTCATAAGAAATTATTAATTATATCCTCAGATCTTAGCTGGAAAGTACCAATTACATATGAGGAATATTTTTGAATTTTTGTAAAATTGCTCTCGCTATTTTACAAAAATTATTTTATAATAATGAGATATTTAACAACACAGTTGATAATACCATCCACTGTGCTGTTAAATATCTCATAATTATAAAATAAATCCATTTTAAAATTTAGCTCTAAGAAAAAGATAAGCAGTATGTTTTTCTTGGCAGTGGCTTCCAAGGCTTTTAGAGAAAAATTTTGTGTAGCAATGATCCCTAGGCTCAATATTTTCCAATAATTGTTATAATTATTTTCCTACCTTTATTTTATCAGTATCTTTTTATTATAAGATACCTAAATCTTTTCAGGAGTAGCTAAGTTATGAAAAAGTCCAGTTATCTTTATTTAGCTCTAAATATTTTAATTGCTGAATCATTACCCTCCAGCTGCTGTTAAATTATTTCCAGTGAAGAAATCTATACCAGATGGAGCATAGTTCCAAAAAATTTCTTCAGCAGCAATATAATAATGTAAAACTTGTGTCCCAATAACATCTGTCGAAGGGTTTTGGCAACTCCTTACATTGAAGAAGGTCTGCATACCCTCTGAAAAACAGTAAACACAAGTAGAGAAAGTTATGAAAATATTAAAACATTTTTCTTAGTCCATATGTATTTTTAAAATTGTAGCCAACAACATTGCAACTTCCCCTTCCTTTGAGAAATTTGCGGTATTTTATTTATGGAATCTGTGTAAAAACCTGAAAAGTATGAAGCAAGTATAAAACTCAGGAGGCCAAGATGAATGTTAGAGGAACATATATTAGTGGAGAATAATAACCAGCATTGGAACAGCTCCTACATGAATATGGCACCTGCCTACCAAGAGGAATTTGAGAGTCTGTTTAGCCAAAAGTATTTTCCCTTATGGGTCTGAAATTGTTACCATTAATTACTAATGAGTTAGTTGGTTTATTAGATTAACTAGTTGGCAGGCAGGAAGAAAATCAAGGCAGGTACATTTCCATGAGGGAATCAGTCCTGTGTTTTGATTTTAGAGCGACATTGGTGGGAGAGTAAATTAATACAGACTTTTTGGAAGGCAATTAGGCAGCATTTGTTAAAATTAAAAACCCTTCCATTAAAAAATTTCACTTCTTCGTAGTTAAGCAAGACACATATTTGCACATACATAAAAAGATAGAAATAAAAAGGGGTTAGCTATAACACTGTTAGTGAACCAAGAAGGTGAAAGCTATTTAAATATCTATCAGTAGGCAAATGGTTAAATAAATTAGGCTACATCTCAAATATGGAAAACTATACAACTGTTTAAAAGAGTAAGTTAGAAGTATAGGGAACGTCATGGAAAAGACTTCAAGGCATATGGATGAGTAAAGAAAGCAAGCAGCAGAATAAAGAAAAACCTATTACATAAAAATAATAGCCTATTTTTTAAAGTTATATAATTAAATAAAACTTATATGCAGTGTGATCTACTTATGTAGAACAAAACACAAAACAATAGCTGTGCATTTTTTATTTCTACATGTTCATATATATTGTATGAAAATGCATGGTAAACAGGTTTGCAGGTATTCACGCAAACTTGCTTACAGGGATTATTCTCTGGAGAGGGAACTGGGATAGTAGCAGGGTAGGGTTGGACTAATGGTTTATTCTTAAACCTTTTCTCTAAAGGCGAACACAAAATCTGATTCTTCTCTTTCTTTTTCTTTTTTTGCTAATTTTGGTAGTGTAAACTCTCCCCCTTGGCCAATTTGAAGCTACCACAAGTTTATCAGCTGGCTTATTTAATTCTCAACTCTCTGGAGGTCCTATGAGGTGGCTCCCAGATACCATATTAGACTTTCACTCTTTCTGTCTGCTGCCGCCACCAAATTCTCCCTCCCTCCTTTGCTCCCCCCCCGACCCCGCTCCTTCCTCTTTCTTTTCTTCCTTTCTTTCCAGCAAGTCTATTCATGTATTCTTGTAATTCCTAAAAACAAAACAAAACAAAAAACCAAAAACAAACAAACCCCCCCCCCAAAACTGTAGGTCACAGGAAGAGAAGAAACACAGGGGAAGGCTATGGGGTCCATCAGCCAAAGAACTTTCAGAAGATTTCTCAACTGTGCCTAGGCTAACCCTATTTTTTTCTGCAGAGTTGAGGAGGAAAGACCTGATTTAAAGGCAAGATCTGTAAACGAGGTAAATAGGAGGAGTGGGGCTGAGTGTACATTTTAACCTTTAAAACATATGTTAAAACAATATTCCTTTCTAAGTGAGAACCTTTTTATCATTAAATTCTGTCAAGTTATTATAGCTGTGTGTGGGCCTCCTTTTTCTCACAACCCTGGGAGGGACACAGCACATAGGAAATCCCAATAAATACTTGTTGTTTAGTTGTTTAAGTAATTAATTGAAGTAAGATGCTAACCAAAATATGGGACTTAGAAAGAAGAAAGGTTTTTCTCAGAGAAGTAAACCCCATTTTTGTACAAAAAAAAAAAAGAAAAAAATTCTTCAGTTCTAGTAACCATCATGTTTACTGATTGAGAAATAAAACAAAACATTTACATGATTATATGTAGAGTTTAGTCATATTTAAGAATAGAGAAGATCAATAACTTCATACCAGGCCTTCCTATCATTAAATGTGAAGTGTGATTGAAGAGGGAAATAAACTAAAATAAGGAGGTTTACTGGGTACTGGATTAGAATTACTTGGTCCTACATAATTCCTGGCTCTCATAGGGTTTTGGGTAAGTGTTTTAACCTCTTGGAACTTGTTTTCTCAATTTAAAAAAAAGGTGTAATAATACATGCTCTGTCTGACACTCAGGGTTCTTGTAAGGCTAACCAGCTAATGAATATAAACTTCTTTTTTGTAAAAACAACAACAAAAATAATCCCTATATACCTAAAAGGGTTTATTACCATAAAGATAAAGGTGTCAGAGACGTGGGTCCTAGTCCTAACTGTGTCACTGACTTTCCAAAAGGCAATCTTATCACCTCCCCGATGGCATTTCCCCCATTTGAAAGATGAGGCATTTGTAATGGGTCGTAACCCTGGGAGTCCCCTGACCCTGTATTATGTAAAAGGAATAAATCCCTACCATGTATCTGACAGCCCAGCATCCACTCTCCAGCACCCTTGGCCACCAAGAAGGCATCTTGCATTGAGGCAGAGAAGACAGTAACAGTGTCTTTTCTGTGATTCCGAGAGATCAGAGTTTGTCCGTGGGTAAAGATGGAGTGTGTGTCCAACACACCACCCATGCCAACAAAATACCACTTGACCCTGTCCTCTGCACACACGGTGAGATTGGGCAGATTTCCATACATGTATCCATTTATTGCTGAAAACAGATGTAAATTAACCTATCAAGCATGTTAGATCAAGGCCACATGGTATAGATTCTATGCGTTTTCTCATCACATAAGCCTGGCAGTATCATCATTGTTCTCATGCATAATCTACGACAGGACTTGATTTGTTTTCCCAAAAAAGAGGCCATAAGCATTGTTTCTGATTAAAGCTGAGGAGCACACAAATTTAGAGGCAAGAGGAGGAAAAGTAAGCTAAAAAGCAGGAAGCAGTGAAAAGGGGAAAAGAATAGAAAGAAGCTAAGTCCATGGAAGAAGAAAACAAGGATAAAGGTGACTGAGATAATAAGAGCATCTTTTCTGAAAAGTTCTACATAGAAACACATTTCCATAAGATATCTGGTCAGTTATGTCTTTGTTCTTCTATAATGTTTTATTACCTTAAAATTACATCTTTGCTATGCTGTCACCACCTACTTTTGATCAATATCAGATGTTAGAAACAAATGCATCTGTTTAACTTTACTTGCTATGAAACTTTGGAAACCAAGAGGATTTACCAGATGACTTGCCTATCAACCAGCATACCCGGGGTAAAAAACTGGGAAATAGAAGCTCATTTAAACAAACTCAAACAAAGGGAAATCATGAAATAGAATCATAGAAGTTAGAATTATAGGATATAATGAATGAGAAAGTTCTTTATAATCTTACAGCACATGAGATTGCTCTCCCAGAAGCCAGAATCTCTAGCATTAACTTGGCCAGATTCAGTAGATATATTAATATTGTCATCGATATACCAGCTACGGTTTTCCAGTTATAGAAAACATCAGACCATAAGACTCGTGGATATTTTTTTCCATGTCTCTATCCAGGGTTCCTGAAACAAAACAGCAAACCTTCCTCTTTGCAGAAATTCTTTTTGCTATGAAATAAACTAGTGATTCTAACTGATCCCACTCAAAATGTAAAAGTAAACTCTTGCACCTCCACAGACAGAAACCTAAGGAACTGAGCATGCAAGGAATAGGCAGACAGCCTCTCATCTCCCTATTTCCTCCCACCTTGTGGGTTCAACACTTCTCTGTAGAAGGGTGGCAGAGTTTTGTGTGAAGGTGGCTAAGGTGACGATTTCTGGGTTTGACTACCATCTAGTGTCCAAACTGCACTCTTGGACTTGAATGGCGGCATTGGACTCAAGAGTGCCATCTAGTGCTCAGAGTTCCAATGGCAACGTTACTTTCTTGACTGGAGAATCAAGGTCAAGGCAGGCAAAGAGAGCTCATTTGATAGCAAAATTCCACTGGAAGAGTGAGGGAGACCCCACGTATCCTGGTTGGCTCTATTGCTACAATGAGATTTTTAAAATGTAACCTCTTTTACAAGTCAGAATTGGTCCAAGAAGTCCTGAAGCCACATCTTTGAGAGTTTCTACATGGGGGTGGTACATCCGTGTCATGCAGTTACTGTCATTGGGACAAGGCCCCTGAGTTTCTTCTATAAACCACCGGTAAGTATACTCTGCCCCTGGCTCTAGCCGGTCATCTTCCTTTTGCGGGCCTGTAGTGTTATCAGGATAGAGAGTGCCTAGAAAACAACCTGCAGTGTGGTCACAGTAACCACCGGACGACACTGCTTTGAATGTGACCCACGCTTTCTCCATTAAGTCATGAATGTATGTTAATTTGTATTTTTAGAATAAAGTGTGCATCTCCACCTTCCTCTCTCCTGCCTCTTGTCTCCCTAGATCCCCCTTACTTGGTTTCTACCTGAATGCCCAACTTGGCCAGTTTCCAGACTAAATTGGAATGAGTCAGGCAGCATATTAACAGACTATCATCACCTTTATTGATAGATTCCATAAATATTTATTGTGTACCTACTATGTGCTAGATCTTGGATACAGAGAGCTAGGATCCTGAGTTGCCCTCCGTATTTTCTA
The DNA here is from genome assembly GCF_965194825.1 of Balaenoptera physalus. Classification (NCBI taxonomy): domain Eukaryota; kingdom Metazoa; phylum Chordata; class Mammalia; order Artiodactyla; family Balaenopteridae; genus Balaenoptera; species Balaenoptera physalus. The sequence continues at coordinate 31,269,476 of NC_138891.1, forward strand.
TACTGCAAATCAGACTTTGGGACCCAGGGCCTCAAGAGGATCCATGTTACCTACAAGCTGCCCACAGGCATCGGGAAGTGGCCTTCTGCATAGCTGATATTATACTGAGCTACTACCTTAGTCTGAATCTGGGGTCTTGCTCTCTTTTTTTTGCTTCCTTTCCTAGAATTTGGCTTCATATCTCCACCTCTTGAAGCTGGAATCTGATAATTATAGGTAACATTCCTTCATTCAACAGAAGACTTTGAAGCATGACCAACCTATCGTTTATCATCTTTTGAGACGACCTTGCTGCATGTTGAACACAAAACCCTATTTGCTAGCTTTCTCTTCCCTTCCTTTTTCCAACACCATCAGGCAGCTGCGAGTGTGGATGTTTAGGGGAGAAGATACTGTCTGGAAAATAGTGACTTCACCTGACAGTGATGTTTTCCAAGAATCTAATCCTCATCCACTAGGAAATGGAAATGAGATGAAGGCAGAACAATATTTCTGCCAACCTAACATTTAGCTCATGAGTGTCTCCTACCCATCCCCAAATTATTTACTTATTTATTTACATAAGAGAAAAGTGTGTTTTCTTTCCCAGAAATTGCACTGGGTGCAGGGGGGAGGGTCCACTCATTTCAAATGAGAAATTAAAGAACAATCTGGGATATAAAAATTAAAGACATCTGAAGTAAAAGTCCGCATTCAACCCAAACTACTCCTAGCTCACGATTACCTTGCTTTTCCTGAGGTTTGGGTCTCAGACTCTTCATAAGCAAGAGCTCAGGAATCTAAGGAAAGGGGACTCACTTACCTTCATTTTCTTTAGTGCAGGTGATTCCGTGAGGATGGAAACTATAGTTTCTTGAAGCAAAATTTTTCACATGTACACAAATGAGGTCTCCAGTCTCTGCTTTCATGATTGGACCTAAAAATCCCAACCAGGATGGTTTTTCAATGATCGTTTGAAATGTATCATCCGTGTACTCAAAATACAAAGCCTTTTTATAAGCAGGTCCTATCCTATCTTGGCTTTGTTTTAGATATGTTTGGGACTGAAACTCTCAAACAAACAAGAACTTGAACAAGTTTTGACTGGAAAGAAAACAGTGTTAAATCAACTGAAACTAGAAGTAAGAAGCGTTACAGCCTAATTTTATAGAGCAAACCCAGACACTGGCGAAAATCTAGAAGGAGTCAAAAACAGGGTAGTAGGCAAGGAGAAGTTTGGAAGTTCTGGTGAAGAAATCGAATGCAAATGTAGCAAGTAATATACATGGTATTTCGGTTTAAATGACTTACCAAATTCTTTGTACTGAACCACGAAAGGTTTCTAACCCTACCCTGAGGTAACTTTAGCTCTCAAGCATCAGATCAGTTCCTACAAGTTAAGATTGTTTACACATTCCAATGATTCGTGGATTTGTTGGTAGAATTGGGGGCAATCTGGCACACAAACATAGTAAATCAGAACCTGACTCATAACCTCTAGATTTCCTCGTCCCAATTATCTGAACAGAGAAATCAAGAAGAGAGCTGCAATTTTACAATCTCTGCCATAGACTCCATATCAGAAGGGAAAGTGTTGTTTTACATCTTGAGCACCACTCAAACAAAATCGATGATAAATACAGAATTAGAGATGATCCCTGAAATACGCATCATGAGGGCAAGAGTGGCAATAATCCCAGGAAGGAGCAATTTCTGATTTATATTAATAGCTGTCTTCCATGTCATGCTTATAGTAAAAATTCAAAGGAAGCGGTTCTAATAGCAAATGTGCCCTGAAAGGGTCAATCATGGAAAATTCTTTAGCAGCATTTTATCAGTGAATAATAATTATCAACGTTTGCTTCTGATAGCAACTTTTTCAGTGTGAAGGTATTACTTACTGATCTTCTGAAATAGGCATTACATTGAGCATATATTTACCAGTAGGAGCATAATTCCAAGTAGTTTCTCTAATGCCTATGTAGTAGTGACTCTCTATTGTCCAACCTGGAGAACTAATAAAAACCAGAAAGGTCAGTGGTAAAAGGATCTTCATGTTCAAACCTTGCTCCTGGAGAGGCTAACTGAGTGATGTTTGCCTTCCTTTTATAATCCAGATGTTCTTCCTTTATTTGTGTTTGTTTACATAGATCAGGGTTGCAAAAGAGCTCATCAAACACATCATCTACATATATGTCATTTCCATTCCAAATGCATTTGGTTTTCATTAGTCAGGCCAGGTGAGATGTTACACAACACACAGAGAATACTGGTTCTTGACCCAGTGTACGTTGCCAATTAAGAGCTTGTTGAATTACCGGGTAGATGGGCTACCCAGATCATCCATCAACCCCTAACGATTCTTATCTATTTCTGGATTATAGGAATCGCCTCTAGTCTAGTCTAGTCTACAGACATCCCCCTCTTTCTCAATTCATTATGTTACCGAATCAGGTTTATTTGACCGATGGGCACCAAGTCAAACGCTGAGACACCAAGGTTTGCATCAAAGAAGGGTTTTTTTCTCAAAGCAGTCAAGTGAGAAGAGAGAAGAACAAGTCTCAAATCTGCCTCCTCAAAGGCGAGGGGCTTGGGATATTTATGGGATAAAGAAGCAAGGTGGTCTGAGACTTGGGGGAAGGTGATTGGAGGTAAGAAATAGGTGAAGTAACTGTCGTTCTGCGCAGGTAAAAATGAGCTTCGTGTTTCTTCATGGGACGCATGTTCAGAAAATTGTGGCATTAGTATGTTCTGAGGGTGGAGTTTTTGGCCCTCTGATGTCAAAAGGTCACCTATCAGACACTTGAACAGGCCCAGGTGAGGGATTGGTGGTCTCAACTGGTTTGAACTGGACGAGAGGTGACTCCTTCTTCCTGAAAAACAACTTGGGCACACATCTTAAGGCTTGTATGCCAGAGGTACTATTTATGGGGGGTGGTGAAGTGAGTCTTGTGGTACCTTGTCTAAGCTACGTAAAGCTTGGTGGGTATGCAATTTTGCAAGAACAAAGTGAAGACAGATTACAATTTTCTAATACCTAGACAAGCTAGTTATTGTCTAATGGATCTAACTAATAACTGTCCTCAGTTTCAAGCAGCTGTATCAAAGCTGGCAATTAACCACACACTAGTTTGCATTGTTTAAATTTTTATGTGGTATTTTCTCTACCCCTAATAGATTATAACTCCAATAGATTAGGGACCACTTCTTTTTGTTCTGTATATCTCCCAGAGATGTCAAGAAATAAATGTTAAATTTTGGGGGGACAAATAAATAGAGTGCCTTGGCCAGGATTACAAAAGTGAGGAAAATAGTAAGAGTCTTTATTTGCCATCGATCTGTGTTGTATCATCATATATTGGGATATCTATTACTACTAGGTATTGTCTGAGACTTTACAATTTGAAAGCCACAGTGGTTTCAACAGTCAGAGTGCCGCTCTGATTTAGGTCTAGAAACCCACACTTAGAAATATTAAGGCAGCAAATATGGCATGTACTGTTCTGCAGCTTGGCTTTTATTCCTGAACTACAAGTCTTAGAGACCTAATATATATCACTACCTAGATGTCTACATCTTTCATTTTAATTGAAGCATATTTTTTTCTATCATGAGTGTACTTCATTTATTTTTTAAAACACAAAAGATCAAAGAATATTTTTTTCTGGGCATTCAGACAGGTAAATATGCATACTTAAGGACATAAACTAAATACAGCTCTGAGACGAAGAGAGAGGATTATTATATTTAAAATGTTTTTTTATAAGGAGAGCACATTGCCATTTACTTGATTTAAAGAATCAACAAAATATTTGCAGTTTTTTTCTTTTTTACATTAAAAAAAATGAGGCTATAAATATCTTCCTTATAAGCAACAGTTGCTAAATTCTACACAGGTCAAAACATGCAGGCTGTCATATCACGTTTTCACATTTGTGAATCCTTCGGAGGGTTGTAAGAGGAAGCTGGGGAAACAGCCCACTGCTTTGGCAGATTTTTATGTCACCAACAGATGTTGGAAGAAATTCAGAAAAGCTAGGCCTAGAGGGACCATGGTGGGTGGAGAAATCACCCACAAGAGAGCCACGAGGAAGGGATTCACATCTGGCACCCTTTGGGAAGCACTTGAAAAGAGTGGGGAGAAGATGCAGGTCAGACATGATGGGTTTCACAAGAAAGGAGTTAGGGATGGGCTCTCTGACCTAAGTGAGGAGATCCAATTGGGTTGGAATTGTTGGACGCTACAGTCTCCCACATTTCGCTCTGTGTATGTAAGAACCTTATAACCTTCCCTGTCACTGTGACCTAGACCAGCTGCTGTAGAAAGATCCACCCATCAGGCAGGGGGACAGGATGCCTTAAATGGGTTTTCAGATGTCACTTTATCGAAATTCTATAACTTCCTTCCTCTTTCTTTTAGGAACATTAATTTTACTTTGGAATGTAGATAATAGAAGAGCCATTCAGCTGGGATATTTTTCCCTCAGTAAGTACCCCAATAAGTTCAAAGAAGTCTAATGTATTCACTTCAAACAGATCTACCTCCAATTCTCACTCTGCCATTTACTAGCTGTGTGATTTGGGACGAGTTGCATAATCATTCTAAACTCCAGTCTCTTCCTACCTGTAACATGAAGGTAATAATAATGAAACCTCAGGGCTCCTGTGAGGACCTCTTCCAGCCTGACACAATGTAGGCATTCAAAGTTAGCATCTCCCCTGAGACAATGAAAATGGTGTTAGTAAATGTTCATTGTTCTTTTCTTTTCTTCTCAACAAATGACTAGGACTGGCTTCTATTTTGGGGGGGAGGGAGGGGGGCACTTTATCTTAGGTAATGTTGTATTTTATGGCTCATCCATAGATAAATTATGTTTGCAGTCCTGTCCTTCCCTTCCTGCATAGCCCTCAGTAGATCAGTCTTTTGGTACAGCAGGATTTGAAGTTGGTCACCATTATTTGACTATATTCTTGGTTGGTAGCCCAAGAACATAAGGCAACTGATTTAGATAAGCTTCACTGAATTGGGTCCCAAGGTATGAGCTCAAATACCTTGGAGGGAAATTTGAATGCTTTCCTGGTTTTTCCATTCCATAACTGAAAATATGTTTAAGGAATAAATTGAGCATATAAAAATATGCATAAGGACCAAATGATAATAGAACTTTCTTTGTAAAAAGCTTTACAATATATAAAATATCTTACAAAAGAAAAATATTACCCAAAGTCATCTTCAAAACACTATCCCCTAGCTCCCACCCCTCATACTTGTTTAACAGATGAGGTATCTACAGCTCAGAAGGTCAGGTAAGTTGCTGTAGGATGTAAACTTCCCAGTTATGGAGCCAGGAGTCAAATATAAATGATTGGATTCCAAGTAAATGTCTCTTTCATGTGATCTTACTAATTGGCTCCCATAATTGAAGAATGTATACTTCTATATTATCAACAAATGTTAAGTTTTACTCAGAATGTATAATTCTAACCATATCTTCCAATAAGGCAAACCAATGTGATATAAATGGTGTGGGGACAAGATGGGGAGTTCAAAGACAAGGGGAAGATGCCAGCAATTTTTACACCCATTTCTATTCTTTCTGTTACTTCGACCAATAACCACCATTTGTTGAAATGGCCATCAGATTTTCCTTAGCCACTTTCTAAACACTAGGTCTAATTGTGTCAGCCAATCCCGAAAGGGAAGTTTATTAAGCTCTTTTTCTAGAAGCAGAAACTGGAACTAGAGGGTTTTAAACAACTTGCTAAAGCAAGTAGCTATTATTGCTAGAATTTAAATGCAGACCTTAAAGGCTGGTGAATGCTCTTACTACTAAATGCTCTGCCTTGTAATCTAGGCTACTCTGTGGAAAACTATTTAACCTCTTTGAAGTCCTCTGGGTTAGAGGAGGTTAAATAAGTAGAACAACTAGTAGCTGGGACAGATGAGTGCAGATAAAGTCCTCTGTCCTTTTCAGGTTAAGACTATATAAATTGCAAGCTTTCACAGTATGGGCTAGACTCCATGAAGGACCAGATGCCCACAAAACAAGGCATAGAAGGGCATAGAGGAAAGATATTGAGGACCGATGAGAAAGAGAAAAGCAACCCCTGACATCCAGAGCTGGCCTGGCACTCAAAGGTAGACCTGGTGTTCTCCTGTTGGACATAAACAATTTCTAGAACACCAATATCAGACAACACCACTGTGACCAGGATAGATCAAGACAAAAACAAGACCACTCCATAGTAATGTCTGAACACACATGAGGAACGTGAACATTGTCCAAACCTTTAGAATAACCAAACATTCCCCTATCCTGGCCATAACTGATGGCTGCTTCTTTACCTATTACACCTTTAGCTTTAACCCTCCTACCTTACAGACAAGATTTATGAAGACATCCAATCATACAATTATCCCTACTTCCTCACTGCATTCAATCCAGAGCAAAGCCCTACTTCCTTACGCACCCCCATAAATCACCTAACGTTAGTCCTAATCCTATAACAAGTCCTTTCTAGCACACTTTTTCTGAGATACTCCAGGTTCTCCATGGTGTGGGTTCTCTCACATTGCAACGAGCAATAAACACAACTTATTCAACTACAGATGCATTGACACTCATTTTCCCTAGGAAAAGAAACCTATTTCATGGCTTAAAATACTAACAACATGGCAAAAATTCAGAAATTTATGTCTCCAGCCGGGACCTCTCTGCTTAACTCGAGACTCCATTGCATATGGTGGTCTCTTCCACAACTTCACTTCATTGTTTAATACAGTATTTCTCAGACATCTATGCGCAGATGAATCTCCAGAAAGATCTGTGGATCTTTTAAAATGCAAGTTCTGATTTTGTAGTTCTGGGGTGGGGCCTGAAAGTCTGCATTTCTGCGCTGGCTCTCTGATAATCACAATGCTGCAGGTGCATAAGCATGCCTGGAGTAGCAGGAATCCAACAGACACCTCAAAATCAACATGCCCTAGTAACTCCTAAGAATTCTAGCTTTAACTCCAACTTGTGAAGAGCTTGGAAGCCATTACTGCCATTCTTATAACAAGAAACACTGGACAAGCCGGAATTCAACAACTTTTTTTGAACCCATCAGAGAATGGAATTTGTAGGGCAAACTGCTAACCTCACATCTGGAGAGTCAGGTGAATCTAGAAGACATCAGCTTACCTGGAGCAGAAACCCTTGGAGTGTAATGTTACGAACACTTGAAAGGTAATTTTAATGAACTGCTGGAGGCTGAATATGGGCTAGCATGAGAGTGAGAAACTCCAGGAGGCCATAGCCTCAGTGTCGGGCTGGTGGGTGGGGAAGGGCCATACGTTCATAGGCTTTATCTCCACGAACCCCATCAGGTTCTCAAGGTGAAGATCTGAGAAAGATCCCCACATGGCTCTGGCAGGGGAAGGAGAAAAATAAAACCAGTGAAATAGGCCCAGAGACTTCTCCATAGCAAAGGCTTATTCTCCAGAGGGAAGACTTGATCAGAGGCTTTTCCCAGAGGCATAAGAGAAGGGTATGTCTCTCATTCCAGCCCTCTACAGCCTTCCTGTTCATCTAAGGGAGAGAAAGGTGCTATACCAGAAGAAACACCTGTGAAGGTCACAGGAGAGAAACAGAGGCTGACTAAAAGACTGAGATTTAGGGACTTCCCTAGCGGTCCAGTGGTTAAAACTCCACGCTTCCAATGCAGGGGGTGCTGGTTCAATCCCTGATTGGTGAACTAAGATCCCACATGCTGTGCGGCCAAGAAATTAAAAAAAAAAAGAAAAAGACTGAGATTTATTGGAAGATTATAGAATGTCCTTCCTCTTTCATACCTTACCACTGTGCTCCAGTATAAAAAAAGCAGATTACAATTGAAAGAGCCACAAGACACAGTGTGTCCTTAAGAAGACATACTTAAGGTGGCCCAAAGTCAAGAGGGGAGACCAAAAAAAAAAAAAAAAGGAGACACTAGAAAAGTTTGAAGCCTCTGGCACCTAGAGCTATAGCAAACATTAAAAAACATTAAACCAAGCCCAGCTCCTAGCTGGATTATCATAAATCCTTATACAAAAGCCCTATTTACCTCAGTATCCATAACCCAATACCACATCTTCCTCTTTAAACAAAAAATGACAAGGCATGACAAAAAGCAAGAAAAAAGTCTGAAGGGACAGAGCAGACTCAAATATGACACAAATGTTGGAATTGTCAGACAGGGAATTTAAGATAACTATGATAAATATGTTAAGGGCTATAATGAAAAACATAAACAACATGCAAAAACAGGTAAGTAATGTAAGTAGAGAGATAAAAATTCTAAGGAAGAATCAAAGGAAAATGCTAGAAATCAAAAACATTGTAACAGAAATGAAGAATGCTTTTGATGCTTTATTAGACTGGACACAGCCAAGGAGAGAATCAGTGAGCTTAAAGATTAGTCAATAGAAACTTCCAAAACTGAAATGCAAAGAGAAAAAAAGAGTGAAAACAAACAAACAAACAAACAAAAAACACATTATGTTGTACACCTGGAATTAATATAGTGTTATATGTCAATTATACCTCAATAAGACACACACACACAGACACACAAACAAAACAGAATATCCAAGAATTGTAGGAAAGTTTCAAAAGATGTAACATAGAGAAAATTGGAATGCCAGAAGGAGAAGAAAGAAACGGAGTAAAATAGATGTTTGAAGTCATAATGATCAAGAACTTTCCGCAATTAATGACAGACACAAACTACAGATCCAAGAAGAAGCTCAGAGAACACGAAAGACCAGAATAAATACCAAAGGAAAAAAAATACCAACACCAAAAAACCTATACCTAAACATATATTCAAACTGCAGAAAACCAAAGATAAAGAGAAAATTTTGGAAGAAGCTAGAAAGGGGAAATATCTTGCCTATAGAGAAACAAGGATAAGAATTATGAAAATGAACTGATCTTGCTCATCCCACCAAAAGCCATTCCAGTCATTTCCTTCTTCATCTCAGTTAGTGACACCTTCGGTATTCCAACATCCCAGGCCAAAAATCTAGGATTCATTCATAGCTTCTTTCTTTCTCACATTTCACATCCTGTCTGTCACCTGTGCAAAATATATCTAAAATGTAGCCACTTCTCACCACCTCTACTGATATACTTCCCTGGTTCAAGCCACCATTATGCCCCTCTGGGGTGCTCTAAAGTCTCCTAAATGGTTTCCCTACTTCAACCGTTGCCTCCCCTCAGTCTAATCTTAATACAGCAGCCTGAGTGATCCTTTTTTTTTTTAGGAGAACAAAGAAAATTTCATTTGAGCCAAACTGAGGATTATAACCCAGAAAGCAGAACCTGAGTGATCCTTTAAAAATATAAATCCCATCAGGTCACTCCTCCACTCAAAGTCTTGCAATGGCTCCTTATTTCTTGCAGAGTAAAATCCATAGGCCTTTCTATGGCTCTCAAAGCTTCTTAAGGATCTCAGCTCCCATTACCTCTTTTCTCTCACCTCTCCTTTCCTCTCCTTTGCTTACTCTGCTCCAGCCAGGCTTACCTCCTAGTTGTTCCTTGAACCTACCAGCCACTCTTAACATAAGGCCCTTGAGCTATCTTCCCTCTTCCTGATTGCTCTTCCCTCAGATATTCTGACGGCTCCCTTTTTTGCCTCCCTCCAGTCTTAAATGTCACACTCTAAGTGAGGTCTATCTTGACCACCTGATTTAATATCGCCACCTGCTCCACCTCTTCTCTCCCCAGTGCTTGGATCCCCCTACTTTTTTTTAATTTAATTTTTAAAATTAATTAATATTAATTAATTAATTAATTTCTGGCTACGTTGGGTCTTCGTTGCTGCACGTGGGCTTTCTCTAGTTGCGGCAAGTGGGGGTTACTCTTCGTTGCGGTGCACGGGCTTCTCATTGCAGTGGCTTCTCTTGTTGTGGAGCATAGGCTCTAGGCTCACGGGCTTTAGTAGTTGTGGCACACAGGCTCAGTAGTTATGGCTCGTGAGCTCTAGAGCACAGGCTCAGTCATTGTGGCACATGGGCTTAGTTGTTCCACGGCATGTGGGATCTTCCCGGACCAGGGCTCGAACCTGTGTCCCCTGCATTGGCAGGAAGATTCTTAACCACTGCACCACCAGGGAAGCACCACCCCCTGCATTTTTTTTTTTTTTGGTCAATAGTACATATCATCTTCTAATTTACTGTAAAACTTTCCTATTTATCAGGTTTATAGTTTATTGCCTGTCTGTCCTTACTAAAATGAAAGCTCCATAAGGGAAGAGATTTTGTTGGTTTTGTTTGTTGATGTATCTACAGCACCTAGAACAGTGTTTGGTACAAAGCATGTGCCTAATAGATATTTATTGGATGAATGTATTGTAGTACATCCTGAAACTGGCTTTGTGGCCTAGGAAAACAACAACAGCAACAATAATGATAATAACAACAATTTGGGAGGTGCTTTCTTTGTGTTAAGCACTTTATGAGTTTAATACAGTTAATGCTGACAACCTCAAGAGTGAGGCAATTAAAACAGAAAGAAGGGAAGACTCAGCCCAGGTCACATAGCTGGCTGGAGACAGAGCCAGGATTTGAACACCAAGGCATTTCTGGCTCCAAAGTCCATGTTCTTAATCCACATGCTGTGTTGGGAAAGCAGATTATTCTCTCTGCACCTCAGGCATTTTCCTCTTTATTATGAGTTTTGGGGCTGGATTACTTTTTTTTTTTTTTAATTTTAGAATTTTATTTATTTTTTTGTACAGGTTCTTATTAGTTATCTATTTTATACATATTAGTGTATATATGTCAATCCCAATCTCCCAATTCATCCCACCATCACCACCCCCCTGCCACTTGTCACACTTGGTGTCCATATGTTTGTTCTCTACATCTGTGTCTCATTTCTGCCCTGCAAACCGGATCATCCGTACCATTTTTCTAGGTTCCACATACATACGTTAATATACGATATTTGTTTTTCTCTTTCTGACTTACTTCACTCTGTATGACAGTCTCTAGATCAATCCATGTCTCTACAAATGACCCAATTTCATTCCTTTTTATGGCTGAGTAATATTCCATTGTATATATGTACCACATCTTCTTTATCCATTCATCTGTTGATGGGCATTTAGGTTGCTTCCATGTCCTGGCTATTGTAAATAGTGTTGCAGTGAACATTGGGGTGCATGTGTCTTTTTGAATTGTGGTTTTCTCTGGGTATATGCCCAGTAGTGGGATTGCTGGGTCATATGGTAATTCTATTTTTAGTTTTTTAAGGAACCTCCATACTGTTCTCCATAGTGGCTGTATCAATTTACATTCCCACCAACAGTGCAAGAGGGTTCCCTTTTCTCCACACCCTCTCCAGCATTTGTTGTTTTGGGCTGGATTACTTTTAAGGATTCTTTTGCATCCACAAAATTGTCACTCTGCTTCACTATTTTACAAACTTTGCTGATGGTTTTCAGATTAAGTTATCAGTCAATGACTTGGTGGAACCAGGACCCAGTGGCTCTGTGGACATCATTTTGCAGATCCTTCCTAATGTTCCTACTTCCTATTTTCAGACACAAATATGCACAACTCAGCATGAGAAATCTTTTTTTTTCCTTAACAATACAGTGCTGACGAGTCCTGCCTATCCAGGTTCCCTGTACCTTTAAGGATGAGCAAACAGTGATTTTGCAAATCAATGTACTTCAAAGAAAACAGAACAATTTTAAACCACCAGATTAATCTAAAGTAGCAGAGCCTTAACTCCTTGCTGTTAGAAGTGGATCAGGACTCTTGTGGGAAAGGAACTGGGGGAGCTTGGTACAGCTCAGAGGTACTCAACTGCCCAGAAATACTGAGATATAAAGCAGCAAGATCAATAAAGAAAATTGTACAGGAAAAAAAGTTTTTTGTCTTCTTTGTTTACCAACTGTGAGCCATTTCTACTTCACTATGTATGTGAATGACACTCATATATAAGAAGTCATAGCTTCATTCATGTATTCAACATTCAGCAAATAATTATGGAGAGTTTCTACATGCCTTGCCTTTTCCAGTTGCTCAGGGGGTAATGGCATTATAAAATCGGGCAGTGTAATGACTGAGGAGGGCTTGTGGGTGACGGTACAGCCACAAGTAAAATATGGCCAGACAAGAACATAAACATCATTTCTTTTGTGTGCCCTCAATGATATTGCCCAGTTTGTTTACTTATGGCATTACTAAAAAACCAACCCATCTTCAGTGGATGACTATTCACCATCTCGAAAGACAGTAAAAGGAATTATTGCCACAGAATTTCAGGGCAATTCCAGAGGATAAGACCACAAAACTGTTTGTAACCTTGACCCTATCATGAAAATGTCTGTGGAAGCTCCCATGGTGATGGCTTTGAAAATATCGACACTCACTCGGATATGCACATTTGGATGTGTATCTTATTAAAACAAAGTCACATCCATAATTCTTCAGCATGTTATCAGTTAAAAAATGGGTTGATTGCAAAAATTAATTTTTTAATTCATTATTTGGACCCCAGGATGACTTTTCTCCCACTGAAACAATGTTCCCAGCAGTGGGTGGATTCTACCTCTGCCCTCCAAATGCCACTGTAACCCCAAATGTAGATAAATAACCAAAGATAATTGTGACCAAAAATTAGCCACTTAAAGTGAATTCATTTGGAACTGGAAACAAAATATTTTACTAGGACTTTATTGTTAGAAATGCAAACCAATTAATAAGCTTATTTTATCTTATATTAGTTTAAACCCTACTTTTTTGATTTATAAAAATGACAGTTACACACGGTTCAATCTAATATTTAACACAATTTTAATTTGTCTTGTAAGTCTGCACCAAATCTTAGAATCAACCAAAAATAAATCAAGATGTTGTTTAGATTCAAATGCTGTCATTTTTATTGACAAAACTTTAAGAGAGCACAATATGGAGTCTTTCATTTCACTTTTGATTTTTGCAGCACTTTCTCAAGTAGGGTTATTTTGCCTAAATATTAGAGGGCATCCTAAGGGAATCTCTTAATCTATAATAGTCAAATCATTCTTTAGACATCATAACCTGTTATCATACTTTTTGACTTTTTCTTTAAATGTTTCCTATCCTAACTCTGCCAGATTCTTATTTGTCAGAACCTTGTGTGTGATTTGGGTAGTTCCCCATTACTTTTAGTGACTTTCAAATCCTGCATTATTTACATTTGATTGGCATTCTATTTATATCACGGAGTAACAGATATATTGACACAATGGATTTGCAAAGATATTTGTGTCATATGGGAAGAAATGTTTAAATAGAGAGTAATATCATAAAAGGTCACTTTAAACAATCACTGGGTTCATACTTACAATAAAAATGGTAGAAGACAATGTTGGCTCTTTTATGAAAAAGTTTAATTAGAGAAAAAGAAATAATGATTCTGAAAGAGCCCTTTCAAGGACTTTTTATACAAGCTGGGTATCTGACTTCAGGGGTTAACAGAATCAATTCTTTCTTATAAATGATTCATTTGAAAAACATGGATTTATTCTCCTTGGAATTAATCTTTCAAGATACTTAAAACATATAAACCATAATAATAGCTGTTCTGGCACTTTTAACAGTCACATTTTCAAGCCCTTTGATACACATGTATTCTATTCATTTTTGTGTTTTACAGACTCTTTGCCCCCATCCCACTTTTTAGTTTGAAATTTCAAACTACAGAAAAGTTGAAGGAATAATTAATGCAATGAACACGTGTATTCCCTTTACCTGGATTCATCAATAGTTAACCTTTTGCTACATTTGCTTTATCTCTTTCTATATATTTATTTTTTCTCTGACTCCTTTAAAAGTAATTTGTAGATATGTCATTCCTAATACTTCAGCATGCATCTCCTAAGAACAAGGAATTCTCAGATATCACTACAATATCGTTATCACACCCAATTTAACACTGATACCAAAAACTTGACTAATATACAGTCCATAATAAAATTTCCCCAACTATCTCAATAATGTCCCTTATAGCTTTTTTCTCCTTCCTTTTTCTGACCCAGGAGCCAATCAAGGAACATATTTGCAATTGGCTGTCAGGTCTCTTAAGTCTTCACTATTCTAGAAAAATTTCTTGACTTGTTTTGGTCCTTTATTATATTTACATTTTTGAAGATCACTAGGCAGCTGTTTTGTGGAATGTTCCACAATCTGGATTTGTCTGATTGTTTCCTCATTATTGGATTCAGGCTAACCATTTCTTGTTTTTTTTTTAAACCATTTAAATTTTTTTCAACTTAAAATTAATAACTTAAAATTAAACATAATTTAGTTTTAAACATTTTTTGGCAAGAACATAGTGTAATATCATGTACTTCCCGTTGTGTCAGTGTGCACTGTTATTGGTAATGTTACACACCTTAGTTTGGGCTCTCCTAAAAGTTGACCCTGAGATAAGAATTTGGGTACAAGTAGTTTATTTGAGATGTGACCCCAGGAAGCACAATGAGAGAGTAAGGAAGTGAGACAGGGAAGGGAGGAAAAGCCAATAAGTGAGTGAGTTAATGCTCTAGGCAACTGGGGCTCATTCCGGCTGTGGATTTTTGAGAGACTGAACAATACTCCCCCTCAGAATTATCCTAATGAAAGGCAAGGAAGTTATGGAATTTATCTACCAACTCTCACTGGTTGAAGGTCGTTATGGGGTGTTAACCCCCAAGTACTTCTGGCCTGCCCTGTGCGCTGTGCAAGTGTGCTCCTTCACCTGGAGAACATCTTCTGGTAGACAGATGCAGAAGGTCATCTGCCTGCCCTGGAACTGTCTGTAGAAGCCCTACTGGGTGAACCAAGGGGAAATGCAGGAGGCACTGACATGTCTGCTATACTCAATTTGGTCATTTGAAGAAGGTGATGCCTGCCAGATCTCGCCATTAGAAAGGTATCTCCCCCCGCCCTTTTTTTTTAATTTAATTTTTATTTATTTATTTATTTATTTATTTATTTATGGCTGTGTTGGGTCTTCGTTTCTGTGCGAGGGCTTTCTCTAGTTGCGGCGAGCGGGGGCCACTCTCCATCGCGGTGTGCGGGCCTCTCACTATCATGGCCTCTCTTGTTGTGGAGCACAGGCTCCAGACGCGCAGGCTCAGTAGTTGTGGCTCACGGGCCTAGTTGCTCCGCGGCATGTGGGATCTTCCCAGACCAGGGCTCGAACCCGTGTCCCCTGCATTGGCAGGCAGATTCTCAACCACTGTGCCACCAGGGAAACCCTCCCCTTTTTAATTAGTAATTTCAAAGGTGATGCTTTGAGATTGAATACATATCTTATTCCCCGAACATACTTTCACTAGATGAGTTTAGTATTATTTATTCATCATTCATTAAAATAAGGGATCAAACCCTATTTCTGATCACTGAACTCCAAAAACCTGTAAGTAGTGACAGTTAACCTCAGCTGGGCCCCTGGACTCTTTTAGTCTGCCTCAGTCCTTCCCCCTGGCTATCTTCTTAGACATCCGGTCCAAAAGAACTCATCCTTAAGGTTTTTTATGGTATTGCAGAAGCTGACCAAAGACACCAGGAACTGCCTCTAGGATTCTTGCAAATGTTTCCTGTCAATCTCTCTGCCCTTACCCTTAGGGCTGGGTCTATCTGCCTCTGCTAGAGTAGGTGAAGAGGAAGCCCAGAGCTCAGAGGCAGAGCAGAAAGTTGCTCTGTCATATCCAAGAACACCAAAAGGAGCCTCATTTTCCAGTTCAGAGAGGCTGATGAAAGATCCCTCCATGACAGGCAGCATCTGTACTTCTAGAGATTCCTACCATGGTAGACCTGATGGATTCCCTAGGGCTGCAGGGTCAGCCAGTGTACCTCATCCTGTCCCCTGAGGCAGAGAATCCCACATCTGGCTCATTTCCCAGGCTTATTTCTAGGGCCTTTTCTCTGGTCTTTCAGTAATAACTTTATGATCCTTGAGGCCTCATGCCCTGATGCCAAGAGAGCTCAGTGGTACTCAATCAGCAGGGTTCTGTGTTCTTCATCTACAAAGGAATCCTCAGCTCCCAGCCTAAAGGACCTCCAACTTCCATTCAGTGCCTTCTGCTGTATCCCTACATTAGATGCAGTGGTTCTACAAGTAGAGAACCAGAGTCTCGTTGAAGATAAAAGGGTGGAGGGGGAGTCCAGAAGTTGCTTGACCCCAAGTTGGTCTACAGATAAAAATAAATTTCTCTAAACACCTTTAGCATTGCTCAGATATATTAACCTTAGTGCCTAGAGTGACAAGTTATGAACTTTACCACCACCAGAGCTCAAACATCCAAGGTCACACGGAGGGAACTGCAGGACCAGATCTGGGTTACACAGAAGCTGGCTGACAAATTTTGGAGAATGAGATAAAGACCTCGATATTAATGTGAATCTCTGGGTTGCTGTGCTTGGGGGTTTTCTTGAGCTAGAATTTCCCAAGACTTTCAATAAAACATTTTGTATGAAATCCACGACTGATTGTTAAAGATCCAGGAACCAGCCGCCAGGGTGACACTAGAATCTACCTTGGTGAACACAGCTCATCCCCTGGAAAGTAAATTGTTTTATTCTGTAGCATTTTAAGATTTTACCTGGGTATCTATCCCTAAAAAATATGCTGGGTTTTTTTTAAAAAAACTTTTAAAGATTTTTTTTTGATGTGGACCATTTTTAAAGTCTTTATTGAATTTGTTACAATATTACTTCTGTTTTATGTTTTGGATTTTTGGCTGCGAGGCATGTGGGATCTTCGCTCCCCAACCAGGGATCGAACCTGCACCCCCCTGCATTGGAAGAGGAAGTCTTAACCACTGGACCATCAGGGAAGTCCCTGTTGTTTATTTATTTTTTATTTTTTAAAGATTTTTTTTTTTGATGTGGACCATTTTTTAAATCTTTATTGAATTTGTTACAATATTGCTTCTGTTTTATGTTTTGGTTTTTTTGGCCACAAGGCATGTGGGATCTTAGCTCCCTGACCAGGAATTGAACCCGCACCCCCTGTGTTGGAAGGCGAACTCTTAACCACTGGACTGCCAAGTCCCCTCTGTTGTTTATTTTTGAAGAAAAAATAATAACGAGCATAAACCAGTCTGTATTCAGACAGGCGACTGTGCCACTATTGGATGAACGTTCCTGGGAGAAGATAAGCTGAACGTCTCCGGGTCACGGCCTGGCTCCATGGCCCGCCTCCAGCTCTCAGGAGTGAAGTGAGTGCCCTTAGGAGATCCAAACAGTGGAGAACAGAAAGGAGGGCAGGAACAGCATCAGCACGTGGTTAAGCCAAACCAAATACAGATAAAAATCGCACCCAGGCTTGCTGTCCTGACATTAAAAGGATAGTACGTTGGCAGCAGGGCCCTTGCTGGTGACTGCCCTGGGCATTTCTGTCTCTCAGGTCACACTGCTCCAGTGAGCTGGTTGCTCTACACCTGGCGACCAGGTGTTGTTCTGGAACAGTCTGCCCTTCTTTCCAGGGATTCCCCTAACCTCTCTCCTGTGTTCTACCTTCTGTTTCCTGAATTCTATTTCTTCCTCTTCTTGAAGGAAGAAGAATTCTTTCATTGGTGGAGTGCATTTTCCAGAAGCTTCTTGGAAGGGGGATTTTTTTGAGAACTGACTCATGAGAAAATATCATGTATCATAGAAATAATTTCCTTCAGAATTTAAAAGGCATTGCTCCATAGTCTTTGTCCAATTTAGCTGTTTGGAAGCTTAAAGCCAATATGATTCCCTATACTTTGTATGTGACTTGTTCTTTTTTCTCTGGAAGCACATAGACTATCCTCTTTCAGCTGGGGGTTTTTAAACATCGTTTGGCATAACCTTTCCATCTGGGTACTCATGTTGTTCAGTTTCATGAAATTTTCTTGAATTATAATGATTTCTGTCCTCCATTTTCTCTGTTATAGAAATTCCTGTTATTTAGTATTGGACTTCTCAGACTGACAGGTTCTTTATTTTTCTTAGTTTTAGCACCATTAAAAAAATATATCTTACTCTCTCTGCTCTAGTGTCTGAGTAACACCTTGACTTCATTTTCCAAATCTTCTACTGACTTTTTTGTTTATGCTATCTTTCTAATTCCCAAGAGTTCTTCTTTTGTTCTATGAATGTTTCTTTTTAAATAGCCTTCTCTTCTTTTTTCATGAACACAGAATCTTCTCTTATCTTTCTGAGGAATGAATGATATTTGTTTTATTTTTTTTAAGCTTTCTTTTCTCCAAGTTGGTTTCCTCCAAATTGGTCTTTATTTAAATTTGTTTTGGTCTCTATCTTTCCTGTAGGAGGCTTTCATCAGGCATCTGGGGATCCCTGTCTATCTGGTGATGGCAATGAATGGAAGAAAGAGCTGATTGGAATTGAGTATGTGTGAGTGTGTGTGTGTGTGTGTGTGTGTGTGTGTGTGTGTGTGTGTAGGGCTTATTGGCTCTGAACTTCACTGCTAGGTGAACTGGGTGAACCATTTATTGAGGAATTTCAAATTATTTATAGTAGTTTCCTATTGCTACTGTGACAAATAACCACAAGCTTAGAGACATAAAACACAAATTTCCTGTCTTAGAGTTTTGGAGAGCAGAAGTCCCAAATCAGTGGCGCTGAACTAAAATTAAGATTTCAGCAGGCCTGGATTCCTTCAGGGAGCTCTAGATAAGAATCCATTTCCTTGACTTTTCCAGCTTCTACAGGCTGCCTGCATTCCTTGATTGATCCCCTCCCTTCATCCTCAAAGCCACCACTGTAGCAGATCCTCTTCTCTCTGATTTCCGTTTCTGTTCTTACATCTTCTCTCTGAATCTGATACTCTTGCCTCCCTTGTGATTACACTGGACGCATCTGCAACATCCAGGATAATCTCCCCATTTTAATATTCTTAATTTAATCACATCTGCAAAGTCCATTTCAAGGTAACATATTCACAGGCGTAAGGATTAGGACATGGGCATTTGGGGAGGGGTATAATTCAGCCTACCACAGTAAGTATCTACATTTTTCCTCTTGCACGGGCCAGACTCCTTAGAAAGAGGCTCCAACTTGGAAAGTAAAATTCTGGCTGCTAGCGTTCTGAGAGCTGAGTGGGTTAAGAGGGCTTGGAGGTGGGTGTGCCTTAGCATTCATCGTTCAGGATATATCAGTCACTTAATCTCTTTGGTTCTGGTGTAGTAGACCTATCTTTGGTAAATCTGGTTCTCTCCAATTCAGAGACCCTCTATTTTACCCTTTCCAGAGAATAAACTTTCAGATGTCTGCCCCTTCCCAGTGGCATGGAGAGGAGAGGGGATACAGAGATGCACCCTATCCCTCTCATTTTAGAGGTCTCCCTTTACTCCCAGTTCCAGAGGAATCTGGTGCTATCCATTTGGGAGTCTTTTGAAGATTCCAAGGTGTAAATCAGGTTTTCTCAGTTTCCTCCAGTGATAACTTGGGATTTTCATGTTTCTTGAGTTGTTTTTGTCAGTTACATATCATCAATATGCTTTGTAGCTTCCAAACTTCTATTGCTGTTATCTCCTCCCCTAATTTCCCCCATATTTGTTGGTTTATGTCTTTAAAAAAACAAAACAAAACCCTTTATTGTAAATTTAATGTGATTTTAGGCAGGAATGAAATTGGAAGTGTGTGTGTGTGCATGTGTGCGTACTTGCATGCATGTGTGTGTTTTCATATTAACCCAGAAAAATCATTTAATTTGTATTGCTTGTGTTCCTTGGGTCAGGCATGGATTGGCTCTTACTTGAGTGGCCAGGTTTGCGAATCCTCCCCACCTGCCCCATTACGCACCCTCAAGCTTGACTCCTTGCCTTGGTTTCCTGCAAGCACTGGAATCTTATCCCTATTTCCCATTTTCATCTCACAAAGCAGGAAGCGGAACTGACAGGAGTCTTTCTGAATATAAGTAGTGTTTTTCATAATAGTAACCTTGAATTGCCTCTATTCCTTGTAGCTTTTCAGTGGGATGGAAGTGTATTGGCCAGAGGCAGGGGTTTTAGGAACCTGAGTATGATGGCGATTATGTTCACAGTCTCGGAGTGTGTGATCAAAGGACGTTCTAGTTTCTCCTTCACTCTATCTAGCCTAGCAACCTCTTACCTTTGCCTGCTCTCTCTCCCCAAATTCCTGAGCCTGTGCTGTCCCTGTGACCCTGTGACTTTCTTCCACCCTCTTTCCCTTCTGATGTATTTGTGGCATTTCCAAGTCCAGCCATTTCAAATCTGCCCCAGTTGCACTTGGATTCAGGTTTAAGTCACCATGGTTCTAAGAGCTTTATATGTACTAACTCACTTAATCTTCACAGCAACTCTATTATTATTCCTGTTTTACAGATTCAGAAACTGAGGCACAGAGAGGTTAAATAAACTTGACCAGGGTCAACCAGCTAATCAGTCAGAGCCCAGATTTGAATCTGAGCAATCCGACTCCAGAGTACATCTTTAAACCACTATGTTTAGGCCACTTATAAATCTTATCCATGCCAAACACTGCTTTATATATATATATATATATATAAAATATATAAATTTATATATAAATGTATATTATATGTTATGTAAACATACATATATTATAGATAGATAGATATAAGTTAGTGTACATAAATATACTCATTTAATCCTCATAGAAACCCTAGATCAAGCAAACAACCAAAAAGAAAAGATACTGAACATATGAACAACAAAATTAACAGCTTGAAGTAATGGACACATGTAGAATCCTACACCCAATATTTGAAGAAAACATAATTTGTAAGTACATAGAACACTTATAAATATTGGTCATGAAACAAGTTTTAAAAATGTTCATAGTATCAGAATCATATATACCACATTCTGTGATCAAAATACATATAAAGTGGAAATCTAAAAAAAATAACAAAAACTCATATATTTGGGAATTTTAAAGCACATTCATAGCTTGAAAAATAAATCATAAAGAAAAGTAGAAAATATTCATAACTGAATAACAAGTTAAATACAACATTTCAAAACTTGTGAGATGCAGCCAAAGCAGTACTTAAAGAAAAATGCATAGACTAGTCCCCACCTTGTCTGTGGTTTCACCTTCTGTGATTTCAACTGAGTTCTGAAAATATTAAATGGAAAATATTAAGTGGAAAATTCAAGATTCAATTAAATAAGTTTTAAATTGCACGCCTTCTGAGCAGTGTGATGAAATCTTATGCTGCCCTGCTCTGTCCTGCCTGGGAACCCCAGCCATTGACATCGTCCACTCCTGACATCCAATCATCATCAATATCATCATGGCCCAATGATCCATGATAACCGGAAGCAGATGATCCTCCTTCTGACATAGGGTCAGAAGGTCAATAGTAGCCTAACTCTACATCACAGTCCCTTCATCATTCATCTCATTGCATCATGTGGTCATTTTATTATCTCATGTTATCATAAGCAGCAGCAGAAGAAGGGTGTGTACAGAACAATAAGAAAATTTGAGAGAGAGATCATACTCATAAACTTTTATTACAATATATTGTTATAATTGTTCTGTTTTTTTTTTTAAACATTTATTTATTTATTTATTTTTGGCTGTGTTGGGTCTTTGTTTCTGTGCGAGGGCTTCCTCTAGTTGCGGCAAGCGGGGGCCACTCTTCATCACGGTGCGCGGGCCTCTCACTATCGTCGCCTCTCTTGTTGCGGAGCACAGGCTCCAGATGCGCAGGCTCAGTAGTTGTGGCTCACAGGCCTAGTTGCTCCATGGCATGTGGGATCTTCCCAGACCAGGGCTCGAACCCATATCCCCTGCATTAGCAGGCAGATTCTCAACCACTGCACCACCAGGGAAGCCCAATTGTTCTGTTTTATTATTAAGTATTGTTGTTATTCTCTTACTGTGCCTAATTTGTAAATTAAACTTTATCATAGGTTTATAGGTATAGGAAAAAACATAGTATGTATAGGGTTCAGTACTACTGGTGGTTTCAGGCATTCAATGGGAGCCTTGGACCGTATCTCCAGCAAGTGAGAGGGAACCACTATAGTCGTAAATGCTTATTTTAAGAAAAGAATAAAGGTTAAAAATTAATAAGCTAGGCTTTCAATTTAAGAAGTCAGGAAAAGTACAATGAGAAAGAAGCAAGGAAAATAAGAGAGAAATAATAAATAAAGAGCATAAATGAACAAAATGGAAATCATTCTTAATTAGGATTAGTTGGCAATATTCAATCTGAGACTTAAAAAATGGAAATAGTACCTTCTAAAAAAAGTAAGGAAAAGGGCTATCACACACATAGCTTCATGTCCAGTTCTTTCCTATTTTAAGGTTCTTAAATGGATTTTACAGAAAGGATTAGAGGATACTTGCTTTTTAAATGACATTTTTTTTTCTAATTCTTCAAGTAATGCAAGGCAAATTCGAAAATATAGAACAATGTAAAGACAAGAAATATAACTCATAGTCTCATCATTTGGTGATAATTATTAACTATTAACCTTTAGGTATTTTCCAGTCATTTTTCTATGTACCTGAACGTTTATACACGTCTACATGTAATTGTATGGTTATTTTAAAATTTGGGTTCACACTGCACACAAAGATTTATATAAAGTTTTTACTTAAAATTGCATCATCAGCATATACTCTTTAAATACAAAATTTGGGTGGCTGTGTTAATATTTGATTTACTGATAGATATACTGTACTGAATTTGACTGTGCCCCTGTTGTTAGACATTGTTTCCAGTTCTGTGGTAGAGTCATTCAGCTGACATCCGTTCATGGTCCACTCAATGTATGGTACCATAATGAATCTAAACACAATGGAGACAGTCTTAATGACAAACTGGTGGGGTTGACCTGCCAGAATTTCATTTACAAGAGGACTGAGGAACCTTTTGGAGAAAGAAGATGCTGGATATGACAAGCTTGTGGGCTTGATAGAGTAATCAGATACTCTCTGTATGCTGGCTTTCTTCCTCATCCTTTAATTGTTTTCCTGGCAGCAATGTCTGTGTTGCTTCATTTTTGGTTTCATAATTCAAATTTTCAAGCAAGAATAACCACCAATCTCATTTGGACAGTGTTTCACTTTAGGCTAAATCATTGGCCACTAGAGTGACAATAGGTTGCCCATGGCTTGGGTGCCGGTCCCAGTTCTGTCAGCTAAAAGTCCCGGTCATGAGGGTCATGTGGTACCCAATATGGCTTGCTTTCAAGATGCTCACTTCAGCAAAGGCTGTGGACAGGGCAGCTATCTTAAAGGAGGCTATAGGTTGAGCAGGCACCAAGGAGAGAGGCATTCTCCAGACTACTGGCTACCACTGCCAGGCAGATGTTGGTAGAGCAATGTTGACAGTGTCCGTGGAGGAGGGCAATGGGGAAGTGGTGGAAGTGTTAAGGCCCAATGGGTCCATGATGGAGATAGGTACTCAGCAGAGCAGCCATGAGGAGCAGAAGAGCCTGGCATGAATGTCCAACATTGAGTGTCTCCTATGTCCCCTTTGGGCTAGGCCCTACGGATGATGGAAAAACATAAAACATGACTACTGTCCTCCAGAAGGTCATGCCAAGTATAAGTAGAAAGTTCATAAATGTTTTACTTTAAAAATTTTTTAAAAATAAATATTTAGTGGTAACTCCCCATGAAACAGGTATCAACTGGTCAGTGGTCACTTTCTATAACCCACTGAGCATGTTCTCAACTGCTCATTCATTTCAAGTCTACTTCTTGTAGCTCACCATACTCACCACCAGGAGTAAAAAAATAATGCCAAGAGCTCAATTAGATTATATAAATTTGTGTACAACATTTTGTGGCTTATCTATCTCACTGCTTTCCCCACTGAACATTGATTGAAGTGTTATTCTGTGATGTTTACAGATAGTCAATGTTGGAAAACATTTGGAAAAAGTGTATTCCTTTAAAGGTTGGAAAAATAGCAAACCTCTTAATAGTAAAAATATGTATTTTTTAAAAAAGTATTTTAATAGTAAAACATAATAAAGAAAACTTGGAAAATATAGACAAGTAGGAAGGGTCACCTATGACCCAAATCAACCACAGCTGACATTTTTGTGTAAATCCATCTAGATTTAGTTTTTATCCTGTATTTTGGTCATTTGGTTTTGTTTTGTTTGTTTTGAATAGTTACGCTTATACTGTAAACATAAATTTGTAATCTGCTTTTTCACATAGTACTACTCATAATCTTTAAATCATCATTTTACATAATATTACAACCAATGTACCATGTTTTATTTAATCCTTCCCCTAAAGTTAGACTTTCTGTGTATTTCTAACTTTCCAGAATATTAAATAATTTTCAAATATATGTAGTTGCATAAAGCTTTATCTTGTATTCTTATTTATTTTCATAGTATAGATTATAGAAATTGGATTTATTTGATCAAAGGGTATGAACATTTCTGAAGATCCTGACACATATAGCTTAGAAAAAAATTCTAAACGGAAGGACAGCATGGAAGGCACTTCCAATGAGGACAATAAACTCAAACTGGAGAAAAAAGCCATCATCTGAATATGGCCCTCAAGTCCATACAATAGACACAGGTAGATGACCATATCTTGATAAAGAAGAACATTCTTGTTCTTATTCAAATGATTCCAGGCTATAAAAAAAAAGAAAGAAAGAAAGAAAGAAAGAAAAACAAAGTGAGTAAACTTGACTTGATTAATAATCCATAATCCAAGTAGCAACTTAAACTTATAGTTTATATGCAAAACATGATAGAATAGGAAAATATCTATTTGAAACTACTAGGAAAGGTATTATACATTATATGTTGTTAAACAAGATGCAAGATGTCTCATTCGTGATTTCTCTTTACTCTGGACTTGCTGGATAGGTTTAGCAGTTTCCACCATAATTAAATTAACATTAATATTTTAGCAGATGAAGCAGAAGTAATTTCAATAGGATAAAGACGTATTTCTGTTCTTCAAAACCACTCACTAATGACCCAATATAAAGAAGGATTATTTGAATGTAGCAGCATTCAAAAGAGAAATTATATCACTGGGATTAGGTTTTGCACCTTCGACTATTTTATGAACAGGGACATTCTCAATAAATGGTAAGATTTCTTTGAGCTTTGAGTTATTTCTACATAGAAACATTGCTCATTTAAAACACCTGTGGTGTTTTCACCATACAACATGGAATGTGATTTTATAGTTATTCCATCGATTCAATCCATTTAGATAAGCCAACAGACACATTGGAATATTAGAAAAAATTGAGGTATTAGAGGTTGAGTAAACATGAGGGCAGTAGGAATGGAAAGAAAATGATGGAATTCTAAAATCCTTCCAACAAGATCCATTGAATCCTGGACAGTGGGGGTAAAATGGAGGAGGTACAGGTGCCAGTGGGGTTCTGTTACCTGGATGATGACTGAATAGGTTCCACACAGTATCTTGGATAACTGAATGGCTACTCTGATGAGGCAGACAATCACTTGAAGCCCACTGAGAGCTATGAGAATAGAAAATAAGATGATGTTCCACTCCACTACATGTGCTGGTTCCAGGCACTGAATCCATACGCTAGAATCTGTAAGGAAACTGAGAGAGAGGAAGGAAATGGTCAACGTGATGCATGGCCAAGCCTAAAGACTTGGTCCAAGGAAGAAGGCTACAGGTTTTCGTATGTTTGGGAAATTAAGATACTGATATATGATTAAAAAACAATATTATTAAATGTGAGTTAATATATAAAATTATTCAGATACATAATTGAACACGTAGTGTGCATAGCACAGGGCTATGCTTATTATGAACATGGTGCCTGCCTCAGACAATTCTAATTCACTTAGGAGGCAAGATGCATACTGAAGAGTTCAACAGCAATGAAAGGCCGCACATGTCAATACCAAGAGAGGTAGAGATTGCCCATTTCCTAGGAGTCCAAAGTTAGCCTAGGCTGTCAGGGACAGGGCTGAGCTAGCACTGGATATAAAATCACACAGGTGGTAAAAGAGCAAAGAGAAATGATGCTATTATTCTTAGACTCTGTCCCAAAGCCTTTTAGAACAATGGTTCTCAAATTTGAGCATACATCAAGATTATCTGGAAAGCTTGGGAAAATGCAGATTGCTGGGTCTCAGCCTAGAGTTTCAGATTCAGAAGGTCTGGATGGGGTGGAGACTTTAGGTTTCTATGTTCCCAGGTGATGTTGATGCTGCTGGTCTGGGGTCCACTGTGTGTTCTGCAGCTCTTAAAAAGATTGAGATTATGAGGTGGAAAAGCAAAAGACTGAATGGTTCAATCAGTCTAGCGTAGCACAGGATTTTGAGAATTAAACCACTTCCACTTTTAAGATAGTCTTAAAACCATGCTGAATTATCCTGTCTTTTGCCCACTTCCAGGTCAGCTATGGTCATTAGCATTTCTCCAAGAGTGACACTCTCTTTGTTGAACTAAATCGAAATTAAAAACTGGTCTCCTCAAAAAAAAAAAAAAAAAAAACCAACAAATCCCCCAAACAAAAACAATCAAGCCCAGCTACAAGGCAAAGCTGTTTGTAAATATCTTGTTAATAGCAAGATGCCTTTTTTCAAAACAGCATTTCAAGCAACCTTGGTGCCAGCCAAGTGGTCCTTAACTCTCTCTTTCCTCCCTTTTTAATTTCTTATTCTCTATGCTCTGGGACATTCAGAGGCACTCTGAGAATTTCTTGGTATTGTTAATGGACCTTAGGTCTCAAGGGGTAAACAGCACTGAATATGGAGTCAGAACTCCTGGATCTGTAGGATCTTGGGCCAGGGACTTACCTCTTTGATCTGGACAATGGGTATAAAATATCTAACCCTAGGGTTATTGTGAATATTTGATGAGACATATGTAAAAATGCTTTGGAACCTATAAAGCACAATACAGATGTAATTTCCTGTTATCGTTTCCCTAGACCCACTTCATACACCCTCCTATTCCTAACTCAGCCTCAGTCACCAGCTAATCCCTTCAAGATCCTTACTCTAGACTGTTCCCAGTATATACTCCGCACAGATCATCCAACACTTTAAAGCAAGATGCCTTGCAGGATTTCTCTTTTTCTCCTAGGATACGGTCCTATTTATTCTTCTTGTATAAACAGAATGAGTCATAAGTGCACTAGCAAGGTCTGGAAGGAGTAGAGAAATTTGCCCTGATACTCATTCTCTCCGCAATTTCTATATACCGTCCTAACACAACATGTACTTCGTTATGTTATAGTTCTGTCTATAGCTATATCTGTATATCTAGTTCCTCGCTACACAGTGTACTGTGAGAAACTGTTGTGATTTATGCATCTCTGAATGGCCATGTCTAAGGCCTAAGGCAGTGCCTGGGGCATTGCAAAGATCAACAAATGCTTGTTGAATGAAACTGATTCGGGATCCTCGCTGGTCACCATGCCAGTGGCTGAACTTAACGGCTGAACTTGCTGCCCACTTGGCAGATGGAAGACCATCATGGGGTATAGAAGGTTATGCAAAGTAATGATTTTAATAATAAAATATGGCATGTCGAGAATTTATTAAATCTAAGCTGTGCTTTACTTCTGTTTAATTTTCAGTTCTGTGAGGTAGGAATGATTATTGTCTCCAGTTTACAGAGGCTCAGAGATATCCAGATATTTGTCTAAGACCATACAGTTTGTAAGTAGGAGACGGGAGACTTCAACCCAGATCTACAAGCACTGAAGCTCTGTGCTTTAAAGGGCAATGTTCATTCTAAGGCTTCCATCTCAGCAGAATGTTCTGTCAGATCTGCGTGAGTTTCCAGAAGGAAGTGAACCTGTGTCATTTATCTTTGATTGTCTAGCAACTAATCCAAGGCAGGGACATAGTAGGCGATTAATAAATATTTGTTGAATAAATGTACGTATGAAGAGGTGATTTGGGCAACTTTCAGCTGATTTGTTCAACATTAACAGCTGTTCCACCTTGCATTCACCAAGCCTTGGAAACTTCTTTAGGGGCCCAGAAACTTAGCTTCCCTTCATAGCCTCCAATTTTTCACCTCTAAACACTTTTATAGAGCTGGAATCAGGTGAATACAAATATCAAGGGCAACTTTAAAGGAGGAATGCAGAGGCACGTGGGCAGCCTGAGATTCCTGCATTGAAATTGGAGGCTTACTTGTTTTGGGGGTGGGGAAAATTTCAGGGGCTGGTGGCATAAAGAACAACCCTTTGTACCCAGTGGGACTTTCTACATTAGGGTCCCCTTTCCTGAGCCCTTTCAATCCCAAAGGAGTGTCTCCTCCAAGTGTTCAGAAAGACCTGAAGTAATTTTCTAGGTTCTCCTGACCTGAGGGAGAGCTCTGCTCACAGCATGGGGTACCTCGTGGACACTTTAGAAGAAAGGCAGCTATGGGCACAGAAGCAGTTGTGCTGTGCAGGCTGAGGTGAGCAGGTAAAACCTCAAATGGATGTGGGCTTTGAACAATAGAGCCAGCCATGGGGAGTTGAGAAGAAAGTGTAACTTCCCCAGGGAATGGTACCGACACTCCCTCATTTTATTCCATTGGAATTGTCTGTGCAGTACTAGACAGGGAGAGATTGAGTAGATCTTCTTGTATCTCTGTCTGGGCCCTGCTCCCTCCCGAGCTGGTAGGCCCATGAGCCAGCACAATGCTAGTGTGAGGCATTCTGTGATCCAGGACTGGGTCCCTCAACACTTGACTGAACTACCAGCCTTCGGAGCAAGGCTACCCCTTGGACTCTTCTTCAGTACATGCTCGATAAGCTCTTGGTTCCTTCCACAAACTCCTGCACCTACTCATGTCCCTGGATCTCACTTGGCTGCTCACCTTGCCTGGTTCTACCTCCGTGTGGTCCCTAACGGTATAGCTCCGGATGGCACCATCCAAGGGCACTGTGATTCTCTCCCAGCCTGGCCACAAAACAAGACTGACTGTCCAGAGCCACCCAAGCCCCAAGCTCCAGCAGTTGCCAGACCCCAATAACGACGAAGCCCTGTTCTGCAGTATGGCAGAAACATGCCTTTCATTCAGAAATGTCCACGACAGCCTTAAAATAGTGAATGCATGTGACATTAAAAGACTGGAGAAAAAAATATCTAAACAGAGTTCTGTGTAGGAACAAGTTGGTCTGGACATTAGTAAGCTATTAGGAACATTCTGGACTAAGGTAGACACACAGAATCACAAAGTGATCATGGAAAATGAGTATGAGCATGAAGCCAGGTGTTTCTGACTTTCAGACCTCCTCCCAAATCAGGGAATTATTCCTTACCGTCCTGCAGTGCCTTCAAAGGCATACTCCCAGCCATCAAGGGTGCGGCAGTAAGGGCCCTGAAGAAGGCCCAAAGCAGATATGACCAGGCAGTATCCAGAGAAAGCAATTCCAAGGGCAGAAAAGATCATCGACAGCAGTGTCTAAATTAAACATAGAAGGAGGTTAGTGCCATAGAATGAGACAAGGGGATATTGTGAATCAGATAGGTAACTTCTCCTACTCATCCAAGCCTACTGCAGCCTGTGTAATGACAAATGTCCACAGAAAAAAAGGAAACATTTAATCCAAACCCACTTGATCTTAAAAATAAGTTTTTAAATGATTTTTTTCTTTGGCATTCCATAGAGAAAATTAGTTAATTTACTAAATTTCTCCCCTTTTTTTCTGGAGCTTTGATATCAAAATAATGATCAACTCATACATAAATGCAATGAAAGGATGTGATCAATCAAGCTATACTTCTTTATTGAAGGCATGTTATTTTCTAGGTTGGGTGGGTTCTCTAAGAATCAAAAGCTATGACCCTTGATTTTCTCTTATGAAGATGATATTTGAATATGTTCGCACACAGGAATACGTGGGGAAATATCATGTGTTAGCCTAGATGGTCATGTTTATACTCAAGTGAGGGTGGGATTGATGGGGAGGAGGGTATTTTCATTTGAGTAGAAAGAATGAGCAATGTTCACCAACAGATCCATACAAGCCAAGTTGTGAGACTAAGTAGATTGATCTGATCTAAAAGGGATTCCTACAGATGAGTAGAGGGGAGAAGCTTGGCATGGTGCTAAAACTGAGAAAGCAGGGTTGATAAGACACAATCCAGCCCTTATATCACTTATAACGTGAGTGTAACTTGGGAGATCCAGGCAGAAGGTGGCCTTGGATGCTGGACCAAAGAGACTGGACTTCATCCTTCAGGGTAAGTGGATTTTTCTCCCACAGCCTTTTATTAAAACTTTTTTTTCAAATCTACAAAAAAGTTGAAAGTATAGTACCTTTTTCTTAGACCCAACTTTTGTGACTATTTTACCATTTTTGCTTGCTCTCTCTCCCTCTCTCTCGGTATGTATATGTACATCGACAAACACATATATTTATTTACATTTTTGTTGCTTAACCATTTGAAAGTAGGTTGCAGACATTGGGATATCTCACCCCTAAACGCACCAGCACTTATGTCCTAAGAATAAAGATATTCTATTATTCTACAATTGTTTTTCCTTTCTTGTACAGGATCCAATGAAGGTTTATGCACAAGGTTACATCTCTTTAGTTTCCTTTAATCTACAGTAGTCTTGCTGCCTTTTTTCTTTCAGGATATTAAATTGTTTTTAAAGAATCCCAGCCAGTTGTCTTGTAGAAAGTCCCACATTCAGGGCTTTTCTGATTGTTTCCTCACAATTGGACTTGGATTAAACACTTTGGCAAGAACATGTGATTGGCGTGGGTACATTATGGGCCTCTCACTGTTACTGATGATGCTAAATTTGATCTCTTGGTTAAAGTGGTGCCCTTCAGATCTATAAATGTACATTTTCTACTTCGCAATTAGGAAGTAATTTGTGAGGTAATACTTTGAGACTGTGTCATATCTTGTTCCCTAAAGACATTTCAACAGATGGATTTAGCATCTACTGACGATCTTCATATTCACTGATCACCGATTATCACAATAAGCGGTTGTAATGTACTGTTTCTCTAATTCTTTCATTTCTCCTGCATTTGTAAGTTATCATTTTTCCATACAGAAGAACTTCTATTTCCCGTTTCTCTCCTCTGCCCCTCTCTTTCTGTATTATTGTGGATGCACAGATATTCTAATTCATTATGTTATAACTCATAATTGTTATTATTCCTTTCAATGCTCAAATGGTTCAAATATGACCAGTGGGAACATCCCTTCAAGTCAATTCCTGTACCCTTCAACGTACCCCTATCATTCTTTGAACACTTCCTTGCTTCCTGGCACAAGATGTCCCAAGATCAGTTTGAATTTATGCTGCCTTAGACCTGGAATAGCTCTTTTTCTAATAAGCCACGGAATTAATTTTTGAGCAAGGAAGTGACATGAACCAATAAATGATTTTGGAAAATTACTCCGGCAGTGGTGACATACCAACCAGAAGTGAGAGAGCCCCCAAATAAGAATTCCATGTGGAGAAAACGTCAAGTTGTGGCAACAAAGACATTCACTGGACAAAAAGACATTGAGGAGGAAATGAGTAGCTGGAAATGGGCTGAAAAAAATTCCAGAGTTTGGGACTTGAGTGTAAAGGAGACAGAAATAGGGATGTCAAGAAAAGCAGTATTGTTTGGGAGAAAAGTTAATTTAGTTTTAAAAATGTTGATTTCAAGTGAGAGTAGGATGGCCAAACAGAGACATGTAGTAGCCAGTTGATAAATTCAAAAGCTGAGACCAGAAAAAGAACAAAAAACCTGCGATTTCTGGAACAAAGTTTATATCAAATTATATTTCTTTGCTTGGAGTTATTTTATAAACGTAACATCAATACATGATCATTATGGAAAATCAGAAAAAAAGTATTTTAAAAACACAGAGAAGGAAAGAGCAATTATGCTTTTTTCCTATTTGATACTAGTAATTCATTGGCAACTTCACATATGATGGAAAGCTCTTTCAAGTTATATTTCTCATATTGATTGTAATAGAGTTTTGCCTTGTCATGGGATGAGATAAATAGGTTTTTTTTACAGTAGATTTCTGTTAGTTATACTTTGTAAAAAATATTTACCTATTCGCCAATGCCATCTTTGAAAAAGGAAGAAGGACGTTTTCAAAAGATTGAGCTCCTTATTTACCAAATGGCCTTAAGCAGTTCGCTGGAAAGATCAGTGAAGAATTTCTTCATTTGGTGAATTCGCAACCATAGCATAATATGTATATATGTATACATGTATAAATTACAATCTAATGAGTGGATACAATTGCACAATCGAAGTAAGCCTCAAAATAAAGTGGGAATAAGAATCTCTCTGAGTCACAGTTTCATTGTCCATAAAATGTAGATGATGTAGATGGTTACAGCGCCTACATAATAGGGCTGTTTCAAAAATTAAAGGATACAATGCATATAAAAATTACTTGAAAAGTGAAAAGCATAATCAAAATATTATCTATTATTTCAAGTGCCCTTATTTGGCCAGTATTTGTTTTCCAGAGATAACAACCCACAGAATGTTGGCAGAAGACGCGACACCACAGAGGAATGGATAGCAACCAAGAAGTTCATGGGGTTCAGGTCATGCTGCTCCAAAATATGGCATCTTGGCCTATTAATACCTTAAGCCGAAGGGGTTTGAGGAAATGGCAGAAGAAGGAAGTTCACTCTGACCTCCCCCACCTTCTCACCCTTCTTCCCTGAAACAGGTCATAAAACTCCCATGTGAAACATACCCTTCCTGCACCTGGAGGAAGGAAGACATTCTTACTACCAGAGACTGGAAATTTGGGGCCAAGACATCTGTGTAAACAAACCTTGTTAAGCTAAACCTTACCTTCCTAGTTACTTCTTCACCATTTAGTACTCCTAGTCCAAACCCCTCTGACTTGCCAATTCTTTACAAATTTATTGTTGTTTCTTTGTCTAAAAGGTGTAGGAACTTCCTGCTCTGGTCACGTCTTCGGGTCTTCATTCTTTTGTGAAGACTCCTGTGTACATGGAAAAATTCAATAAAATTTGTATGCTTTTCTCAACCTGTCTTTGTCAGTTTAATTTTCAGACCCAGTTAGGGACTCTAAAAAGGTTGAGGAAAACTTTTTTCTCCCCTACAGTTTCTGGGACCCACCGTGGGGCACCATCTCCTGGGGAACACCTTGCTCAATCTGGAAGCTGCAGTCAGAGATCCTAGACCTCTGACAAAAGCTGGCAGAAGAATTCTTGCCAAGTTATCTCTTCAATCTCTGCCTGGGGAGACCAGTCGGGTGAAGGAGATAAGGGTCCTCTCCTTTCCAGATTCAGATTGGCAGGAGAAAAACATTTGCAAGAATTAGTTCTTGAGATTGTGATTCTGATTCCAACTTGGTTTCGAGGTACCCACTGGTTATCGATCTTTTCCCTCCCAGGGATGGCTATTGCTTTCCTGTTTGTCTCTTGTTTTGTGTCCTGAGAATTTGGCTTGGCTTTCTGCCCATCAGGGCATGCAAGTGTCAGGTCTTGCTTTTGCAGGCAGCCAACTGTCAGAGGGCAAGCCTCCCCAGCATGGCTGTACAGAAATGTAGCTGAGCTCCATTTGTGGCTAGTACTCTCTCGACTGTTACCAATTCTGCAGAGCGATTGTCCAAGTTTCCTTTCTTTTGGCTACTGTATGGTCAGGCCACTCAAGACGGTTGCTCTTTTGCTCTCTGTGCATTCCCTGCTCGCCAGTGCCTGCTTCACCTACTCCCTACACACAAGACTGACCTTCCTACGTACTTGCCCCAGGCCCCACTTAAAGACTGTTCTTATCAAAGAGGCAGTGAAGGGCGTGCCCCTCTGCTGGTTTCCCTGGAAACTGATGAGCCAACCTGACATAATTCCCCCTATAGTTGCCAATCTACCACCCCCGACCCCTCGAGCAAAGACTGCCACCACATCCTGCTCTCCATCCACTGCACACAGTGGGGTATCGCTCCAGGACCTTGCTTCAGACGGATAAGCTACCCCATCCACAAAAGCATTGACATCTCTGTTGTTGACTCCAGGCTCTTTCTTTAGTCTTGAAGCTGGACAAACACAGGCCTTGCAGGCCTGTAGAGTGCAGCCCAACAGCTATCTCTGGAAGTGGTTTTGGATCTTGAGAAGACTGCATCTCTTGCACCCTCTTTGGGGACACCTCTTCATCCATGGTTAAGTATTGGTTTTGAGTCACTTGATAAAGTATACCTTTGGTTTAAATATTTGAAACTTTTTTTTTTTTTTCTAAAGAGCTTTATGGTCAGAAGTTGACAGAATTTGAGGTTGATATTCAGAGCCTGATAGGAACATTTTTTGTGAAGGCCTCCTTTCCTAAGCAGAAATGGAGCTCTGTACTCACAGGAAAAGAAAACATGCGAAGGCTTTGTGGAATGATTTATGAAAACATTCCAAAGACACACAGCTCTAAATCTAGAACATAGAAATCTTTCCATTTCCATCTTAGTTGGAAATCTTCCACCTGATATAAGGAAGCAACTTGAAGGTAATGTAGTCGGATAGGCAGGTCAGCCCCTTGATATCATTCAGGCTGCAAACCAAATCTTTGAGGAATTAAAATACAGCTGTCCTTGTCTTATGAATTGAGGCTTTACAAAACCATAAATGCAGCTGTAAAATCAAAAGTGCACTAAACCTTACCAATCCCCAAACCTCTTCTATTGATATTAACACAAAATGTTGGCAGATATTGTAAAAGATCAGGATGTTGGAAACAGAACTGTCCTGCATTCAAGAAAAAGATGAAAACATTTAAGTAGTAATTACCCTAGACTTCTGATAATAGAAAAATATGTCCTAAAACTCCATCTAAGAGACAATCTATATCTTTTCTCTGTCCCTCAGAGATGTAACTCTTACCATGTTTTTGAAATGTAAACATCCCAGGAGGTAGCTAAAACACTGTTCACAACCACCTGAGAGTGAGGGGAAAAAAAGGAAAAGAGGCTTTGAAAAAAAAAAAAGAACTATAAAAGCTTCCTTACTCAAAATCTAGTCCACAGCCTCCATAAGTTTACTTGTCAAGGGCAGATACAAATCTTAAAAGTCATCTCCATAAATATCAGTAAAAAGGTTTAGCCATATGAATGGAAAACCATAATTTGTTCGATCTGCCAATTTGGATTCTTCTATAAACTAATGAGTTTTGTATTAATGTACCTGACACATGGTTAAAATTTAAAAACAAAAGCTATAAGATCTCTGTTTGCATCTGTCTATATGTTTATTTGTGTCAATATATGTATGTTATAGATGTGAGGTATTTTCCTATCTCCCAATGTTATTACCAAATTAATTTATCAAATCTCTCAAAGGAGTTCAATTCAAACTAGTGTAGATAAAAATGAGCACTCACAGGGCTTCCCTGGTGGCGCAGTGGTTGAGAATCTGCCTGCCAATGCAGGGGACACGGGTTCGAGCCCTGGTCTGGGAAGATCCCACATGCCGCGGAGCAACTGGGCCCATGAGCCACAACTACTGAGCCTGCGCGTCTGGAGCCTGCGCTCCACAACAAGAGAGGCCGCGATAGTGAGAGGCCCGCGCACCGCGATGAAGAGTGGCCCCCACTCGCCGCAACTAGAGAAAGCCCTCGCACAGAAACGAAGACCCAACACAGCCAAAAATAAATAATAATAAAATAAAATTTAAAAAAAATGAGCACTCACATAAATTAAGTATTCCTAAAACTCTCAGAAATATAAAAACTAATTCAAAGCTTCATTCACATGATGTGGAATAATCTTTGGTAAATAAAGCTAGTTTTAAAATTGTTGGAAAAAAAGGCATAACTTTAGAGTTGTCAGCATTAAATATAATGCGGTCATATGATTTTTTTCTACCTAGGTTTACTAGTGAAAAAAATATATTATCTCTACTAGATGTTTAAGATGATAAAAACCATAAATTCAACCTAAAAATAAAACATACATTAAAAATACATTGTTTAATGTCTGCCAAGCACAGTAGTTAAAAAAAGAGAGAAGCTGTATGTTTAATTTTTAGATTCTTTGTTTCTATGACGTTTATGCTTGTTTAATATATATATGTTATAAAGTTTGTTAATCAGAAATATAACAAGATAACAGCTAACCTTGTCTAGTGTCTCATAAAATGTTCATGAGTAATCTAAACATAATTAAGAACAAGTGAATTAAATAAATGTGTGATAAAAGTTCATAAATGAACTTTTCAACAATGATTATGTTTTATAAAATATGTCTACTTTAAAATAACTTCCTCACCAAACAGATGAGGGAGATTAAGAAGTACAAACTTCCAGTTAAAAAAATAAATGAGTCACAAGTGAGAAATACAGCAAAAGAAAGAAAGCTTCCAAAATCTTTTTGCTAACTTGAAACCTTAAATTTATACTAAGTTAAGTGATAGAAATTCATTGGATATCTAGATCATTTATGAATAAGATAAGATACTGAAACATTAAATACTGAACATAAGTTTACCTACTTTTTTCTTCCTATCATAGAGGAACTAAAGATATTTGAATTTGTTAGTAAACATGTCTTGTGCCACACTGAAAAATTGTACTATGAGGAAATGTATACTTCCAGAAATTATGGAATAATATCTTCATAAATTTTCCAATCAACAGAATGTTCATATGTAACAGACAGTTCACAATTGCTTACTTCCTAGTTTTCACTAGAAATTAAAATTTCTAAGAGTTAACAATTCTAATATATGTAATTAAAGCTACTAGAAGTAATAAAGGAATGACTCTGTATGCAAGAAAAGTACAATGTGCTTTTGGTTAAAGGTATGAATTATGGAGATGTGTTTTTGTTAAGGGAAAACAGTAATTTTGTCCTGAAGTAAAAAAGTTGGTTGTTCAGAAAGAGAAAAAAGGACAAATTGAATGAATATAGACAGCTGAGAAAAGAGAGAGAGGAAATCTTATGTGGTCAAGCTGGACTTAATATCAAAAGTACACTGATGCAGAGTGAAGTAAGTCAGAAAGAGAAAAACAAATACCGTAAGCTAACACATATATATGGATAAAGAAAAAAAAAAAGGTTCTGAAGAACCTAGGGGCAAGACAGGAATAAAAATGCAGACGTAGAGAATGGACTTGACATGGAGAGGGGGAAGGGTAAACTGGGACAAAGTGAGAGAGTGGCAGGGACATATATACACTACCAAATGTAAAATAGATACCTAGTGGGAAGCAGCTGCATAGCACAGGGAGATCAGCTTGGTGCTTTGTGTCCACCTAGAGGGGTGGGATAGGGAGGGTGGGAGGGAGACACAAGAGGGAGGAGATATGGGGATATATGTATATGTATAGCTGATTCACTTTGTTATAAAGCAGAAACTAACACACCATTGTAAAGCAATTATACTCCAATAAAGATGCTTAAAAAAAAAAAAAGTACACTGATGCAAAACTAGAATTGGGTCTTATCACCCCTAAAAGGACAAATTTTATTGGACTATTGGTCTCCACTTGATAAGAAATCATGAAAGGCTTTTAACCTTTTGGGTAATCTACCCAAAAAGCAAAGATTTTGTGTTTTATCAGAATAATTCCCTGGGCTTCAGGGAATTGTTTGTTTTTACCACATCTTTGATTACTTAAGACAACTGAGTCTTCTCTACTTAAAGAGTCAAGTTTTTTTTTTTTTTACAACTATGTAACTTTCTGTATTTACCTTTGAAATTGTTTAACTTGAGTTAAATGGATCACTATGTATTGTTTCACAGTGACATGATCCTATTTGATATTTTTGGCAAATTTCCCCCCAAATTAAATTCTAAATGAAGTCTTCTTGACCTCAAACTAAATTTGGGATTTTCCAGAGGGCCCCTGGAACATCTCAGTAATTTGTTCTCTGTCCTTTAAGACAGAGAGAGAGAGGGAGAGAGAGAGTGATACCAAACTAATTAGGTTTACTTGATATGTTAAATTATATGGGAAGCTTTGTCAAATAAGAAGTGATTTTTTTAACCTTTTAGGCTATATTTGTATGGGTACATGTTATTATATGTGTTCCAGAAATTATATGGCATTTCTAGAAATCTATATCCTGGTATAACGTTATCAGTCATAATTCTAGTTATTATCTTAAAATGTTGTATGTCTCAGAAATAACCAAATTTTATTGTCTTTTGCATTATAATAAACTCTCATCAGATGTTTAACCAGGGCCATTTAAAAGTCTTTTGTCATTTACAGAGAGTTATTGTTTTACCCTGATGCTTTTGCAGAAGTGCTTGTCTTAAAGGTGATTCATGGAAAGAACTCTAACAAGTACAGGTTTCTGATAACATTAAGATCATATCACTGAACTGAAAAATTTCCAAAACTCTAATGGAGAAACTGATGGATTCATAAAATGGCTAACACAAAACCAAGCAGAAGAAAAATTAATTACATGGGACTGAATAAACTGATGAGTTATAATTCTTTATTACTTTCTCTTTAAAACTTTGCTGGTTCCTTAATATTTTGCTTTCCATATTTAAGGAAACTGTTTTTTCTCTTCAGCTGTCTATGACTTAGAGCAATTTTGTAAAGCATACCTTTATGAACAAAGATGAAACAATTACTTTTTCTCCCTACCTGATCCCTCCAAAATTTGAAAACCCTTAGTGGTTTTTCTTGTATTTATGGAAATATAATTATTTGCATAAGTTCAATAAGAATCTGTTCTCCTTGCATCAGGACACAATTGGAAACATTGGTTATATTACCAAGGCTTTGACTAGAATGTCATATTTGAGAATGTTCATAGAATCAGATATGACCAGACAACTTTAAGGATCTAAGGTTGACTTTATGGAGCCAATGAAGTTCCTTGGAAAAAGTGGTCTGGTACCTTGTTTACAGGGTTTCCAGCAGCTTTACCAGGTGAGTAAGGAAAGTCACTTCCTGGCAGGCCCAGAAATCTCAGGATTTTGGGGGGACCTAAAGAAGAGAAAAATTAACCCAAATCTATAGGAATTTTATACAAAGTCTGATGGCAAGTTCTTGGCTTGTCTTCTTAGCCTGGAGAGGATTTTAAAAGTCTGATCTGAGTTTCTTTATGAAAAGTTCCAGCAAAGTAGACATTAAAAGAGCCTATATGGTCATCACTATTCTTGCTGCACTTATGTAAATAATCAGGCCAAGTTTAATGAGACTAGATTTATTTCACAAACAAATTAGTCTTACTTTGGTTATTTCTGACAGAAATGAGGGTGACTGTAGAGAAAAAAATATGTTTCATTGGAAAGTCATAACACACCCTCATGGATATCAGATTCTAGTCCTATTCATTGTCTTTGAGTTTTTGTTATCTACCTATACACTGGACTGAGTCCTAAATTCTTTTAGTTTCTTCCAATATCTGGTTACAATTCCCCAAATTAATGTTTCCAGTTTTTCTCCCATCCTTCTGATTTGGAATCATTGAGAACTAAAACTGCCCTTTTCCCGAAACTGGACAAAGCTAAAGCTGGACAACTTGATATAAACTTCAGAGAAAGCACCACCATAGCTCATATTAGACAATCTTTGTGCCTGTCGCTGTGTAGGTCTCTCAGAGAGTTCACCAGAACACCTGATGACATCCCCAGGGACATTCAAACTATGAACCAGGGAAGTGTCAGATTACCTTTTCCTGTTCTGACTCCATCTGAAGATGCTTGGAGTTCCAACATCTAGAAATCTTCTCAACTGGCTGCCCTCTAGACTCAAAAACTATGAGTTTATAGTTTGTTCTAACCATTAACTTTTTTTTGTTTTTTGTTTGTTTGTTTTCATGCAAATGTCCAGGGCTGAGGGACTGGTTCATTGGGTTATGGGACAATCTACTCCTTCAGTTTCTGGACTGTAAAACTTCTTGAGGGAAGTTTCAGACAGAAGAATGATGGGGTTCAAGACACACTACCCCAAAACACAGCACATTGGTATATTAATATCTTAAGCTGAAGGGGTTTGAGGAAATGGTAGAAGCAGGAAGTTCACTCTGACCTCCCCCACTTTCTCACCCTTCTTCCCTGAAACAGGTCATAAAACTCCCATGTGAAAGATACCCTCCCTGTACCAGGAGGAAGGAAGACATTCTTATTACCAGAGACTAAAATTTGGGGCCAAGAACTCTGTATAAATAACCTTGCTTAACTAAACCTTATCTTCCTAGTTACTTCTTCACCTTTTTCTATCCCTAACCCAAATCTCTCTGTCTTGTCAATTCTTCACAAAGTTATTATTTCTTTATCTAAGAAGTTTAAATGCTTCCTGCTCTAGTCACATCTTCGGGTCTTCATTCTCTCGTGAAATCGCACATGTACATGTAAAAATTCAATAAAATTTGTATGCTTTTCTCATCTTAACCTGTCATCAGATTAATTTTCAGACCCAACCAGGGACCCAAAGAGGGTTGAGGAAAACTTTTTTTCTCCTCTACAAAATGAATCTTAGGTGACCTAAATTTCCATTCTAGAGCTTCAGAAGTTACAAACTGGTGCAGAATGAAATTTGGCCTGCAAGATGTGTTTTATTTAGTTTAAATGAGAATTAATTGCCAACATTTTATAATTGTGAAGTTTTACTTAAAACTCCATATTTCTACTTCCTATTGAAAATTGAGAATTATTGCCCAATATTGTAGTGGTAGCAATTGGCTGGACCTGAGTAGCAGCTCCCTCTCTTCCTTAAATAGAAAATTTGCTCTAATGTCTACATATTTCACATATTTCACTGCCATCAGATATTTGGCATCTGGGGGCATATCAGTTAGGACCACTATCCTAGAGCATACTTTGAAAGAACCAAGCAGAAAATCCAGGGAATCCTCTCTCCCTTCCTCCTGCTTTTCCAACTGAGATGCCAGTCATCTCATCCAATGTTGATTATAAGACAGTGTTCAGACTCTACACTATTTCTAGCATCCATTCGTGCTGGAGATGCTAATAATGAGTTAAGGCAAATTGAACACATGGATTTTTATTAGATACTTAATGGTACAAACATTTCTTTTCTAGAAATTCCCTGAGTACATAGGTTAAAATTTACCTGAATCCATTGCTTCACCTGGACAATTTTGAAAGCTTTTCTGTAGCATAATACCAGCAGTTACTGGGGGATGTTTGATTCAATTGGTTAAGAAAGTAGACACACACACACACAGAGGGAGAGTATTTTGGTCTTCTAATTCTTCCCCACTAGGGGCACAATGGTGAATTAAACAACTAATTTAATCTTCCAAAAACAACAGTCAAAGAAAGTAAGCCATACCATCTTGGCTGCATATTTAAATGTAATTGCACCTCGGACCAACTAAGTCAGAGTCTCTGGGGGTGGGATTCTAAGGCCAAGCTCCCAGACCATTGCAATGTGCCGACAACATGTGGAACCACTGCTGCAAAGAATGCCTCCCAGACCTCTGGCAAAGCTCCTCCTAGTTAATGAATCATATTCTCTTTTAGTCACAGGTGACTCATCTATAAAACAAGAGTAGCAATGATATAATTCATTGGGTAAATGTGAACAAACTATAAAGTGCTATGCAAATATGAATAAGTGATGACATGGGGAGGGGGAGGGGGATAATGGTGGAAATACAGGAACCCAGTGCCTATGTGTTGAGCATAGGCTTAGAAAATGTGGTTGTATCATTCTCTCTTGACTCTATTTTAATTATTTTAAAAGTTCTAGTTTTAAAAATGTACATCATATATACCCAACTCTGGGATAAATCTAATGCTGTGTGAAAGAAGCCAGATACAGAAGACAAATACTGTATGATTCTATTTATATAAAATACAAACTAATCTATAATGACAAAAAGAGGTCAAAGATTATCTTTTGGGGGTGATGAAAATGTTCCATATCTTGACTATGATGGTAGTTTCATGGTTGGAGTTAACTGTCAAAACTCATGGAATTTTACACTTTTAATGGATGGCATTTATTATATGTAAATTAGTCTTCAATAAAGTTGATAAGGGAAAAAATAGACTCACAGAAACCCAGTTAGGAAAAGGTAATATTATTTTCTAATTTCATGTATCTTTAAATCTTGAATTGCTGGAAGAATATCAGCAGAACAAAAGTGGAGGAAAATTGTAGACAAAATAGATAATTTTTGGAGTAAACTCTTGGGCTCTGAACTGAAAGGATGATGGAGAGGGTACAATAGTGTCAATATTTTCGTGTTTCCAAGTGAGAGGAAAGAAAGCCAGAGCCCACTCAACCATCCTCAAAATACTATTGTTCTTACCATGTATTTTTTGCTGCAGTTTTCACTCTGGCAACATTTATAGTTGTTATCATTCTCCAGTACAAGAAGAATTGCTGCTACTATAAGCATCTATAGTAGGGAAGAGAAAAAATATCAGAAATGGAATACTAGTTTTCATTCATGCTCATAATCAGAAAACAGTGTTTCAGAGCATAGACTCTGGGATCAGGTAGCTCTGGGTTCAAATCCCAGTTCTGCCACTTAATAACTGTATGAACTCTAGAGTCCTTTCCTATAAAATGGTGCTGAGAACTCACCTCTTTGGGTTGTTATGAGCTATTCTACGTAAAATTTTGAATAGTGTGCTTGATTCATAACATGTGATTGATAAATGTTAGCTGTTATTATTATAGTTATCAGTTATCAAAAGCTAATGATTAAGGAGGGGCAAATGGTATGGACATGAGAATACCACCCTCTGCAGCAAACATGTACTTCTCACTGACTCAGTTGTGGAGGACAAAGGAAAACCATTCACCAGACTTTGCCATTTGCCAGCCTCTTTCTACTTACTTCCCTCTGGGAATGCAGGTGAAAGGTGTGGTTAATCTGAAACTAAATCTCTTAATCCAAAGTAAAGTAAATTCAATTTCTCCGAGTGTTCAGATCATCTTAGATTCAGATTTTCCAGTGGGTTTGTCTGTATGAAGCCAACAAACTGGGAGAATTCAGTGTATTCTACTTCCTTTTCTTGGTATCTTAGACAAAGGGCTCAAGTTCCGGAAAGAACATGGATTTCTTTACTATTGGGTTGGCCAAAAAGTTCGTTCAGGTACAGAAAAACCCGAACGATCTTTTTGGCCAGCCCAATATTATAGTCCTTGGTTTGGGCAGGTATGGACCATGAATTGCTTCTGGCAAATTCTCCACCTATCCTTTCCTTCTACTGTTCAGTACTGAATCTTGTAGTTCAGTTCATTGTTATTTTACTCCTTGTAATGAATATTTCCAGTTTCCAAATTCCTTCAGCTGTCATTTATTTATCTATCCATTTAATTATTTATCTATATTCCTCTCCTTTCTCCAAAACGGATTTGATCTTGAAAGAATATTTTTCAAGAATTCCTAGACAGTGAAAAATAGAGAATAGGTTCTTTTTACAGTTTTAAATTTTACATGGAATATAAGCAAACAGTCCTACATTCTCCTCCTTTCAACACGATTAATTAACACAATTTTAAAGAGATTCTGGTTTAGCTTTAGTAATGTCTTGCAAATCTTCTACTTATTACAATTATATATTGAGAGAAACAATGACAAGATAAACCACAATAAACCAGGTGCAGTAACCAGCTTCATTACAATATTGTTAGAAATAATTAGACCTAGACCCTAGAGTCCTGTGTCAAAGGAGAAACACAGGCATAGCCCGTGTTTAAAGAGAAACTTTGTTCTCTTTTTGTTGTAAAATATAGCTACAATACAAAGGGCTCAAGAATAATGGAGGAAAATTACCCAAAATACCACTACTCTCACATGTTTTTAGGTATGTACTCCCACATGTGTATATTTTACATAATTTCAATCATAATGTATTCACAATTTTGTTATATCTTTTTTCACTTAATACAAAATAACATGTGTTTTCCATGTTGCTACATGTTCATAACTACAATTTTCATCCTTTATAAAGTGAATGGACCATAATCTATTTTTCCATGTCTATGTTAGGATGCTTCTAGTTTTTTGCTATTATAAATAACGCTGCCACAAACATCTATGTATAAATTTCTTTCCTTATTTTGGATTATTTCCTCAGAATGAATGCTCAGATTTAGGATTACCAAGTCAAAAGACATAAGCATTTTCATGGATCTTAATATATCATATGAAAAATTTCTCCCAAAGGCTTGCATTTATTCATAGTACCACCACCAACAGTCATTATGTACCTAGCACATAGCACCTTCAGTAGCATTGTGTATTAATATTTCAAAGTTTATTAATTTAACGTGCAAAATGACAAATAAATGAAACTGCTTTCCAACATATTTATTCAAATATTATACTAATTAAACACCCACAAAGATGTAGAGATAGATTATAATGGATTTTTTTTTTTTTTTTTTTTTTTTGCATTCTTGTTGGTATAGAAAGCTTGCAGTGCACAGTGTGGTTTTTTTTTTAGAAATGGTATGATCAGGAAAAACATCTTTTCCTCTGAGTTGCCAACATGATTTACTATCAGTTTGTTTTTAAAGAGCACAAAGTCATCATAAAAACATCCATGGATTCTTACTGTGGATACTCCGATTTTGTTTTCAAAAACACCCACCCAAAGACATTAAGTAACTTGCTTTAAGGTCTCTTGACACAAATG
This sequence comes from Balaenoptera physalus, assembly GCF_965194825.1. Lineage (NCBI taxonomy): Eukaryota > Metazoa > Chordata > Mammalia > Artiodactyla > Balaenopteridae > Balaenoptera > Balaenoptera physalus. The sequence goes on from NC_138891.1 coordinate 31,313,946, forward strand.
ACAGAGCTTAGATTGGAACTCAAGTTTGTCTGAATCTTCAAATCTCTGCTTTTCCCACTGTCTTAATACCACTCCAAGCTAGAGAAATCCTGAGTACAGACAGAAAATCCGTTCTAGGAAAGAGCAGTGCCACTGGAGATTAAATAGCATAAGTTGACACACAGCTTTCATGAGGATATAATATTTCTATAGGCCAGTGTCCCACCAACTTTCATTAGGACTAATTTCCTGCATTGCTGGAGCTACATAAATAGTAGCTTACTGAAAACAAAGCTACCTTCCAAGTCCTCATGGACTCTCTGCCTTTTTACCCCCATCCATCTTCCAAACCCAAACCAAGGATTAGAAGAATGATTTTTCCATGATTCATCATTTTCACTAGGAACAAGTTAATTCTTAGTAAAAAATCCCCCTTCTGCAATCCCAAGTCTCCAAAGTCACACTTACCATAATACCTGAGAAACAGATTCCTTCAAAATACCAGACGTAGTTGGTGAGTTTATTGCTGGATGCATAGGAAGCTTGCCCATTGGGGAAATACAATAATATGTTCACAATTATACTCCAAAGTGCAAGAGGAATCAGCAGACTACTCAGGCAGCTTCCACATTTCCAAGACCCCATGTTACCCTGCTCAGAACCTGCAGGAGATTTCAAGAGTGTAGAATTACATCAAGCCTGTTTTTTTTTCCTTACCTGTCTCCCCCCTGCCCCCGCCCCGAGATTACCTACCACTTTCTGGGTCAGAGCCCTTCAGTTCATATTCATGAGGAGCCCAGGTCTCGGACAGAACTGCAGCCTGCAATCTGTCGGTGTGGAAATAGTGGTTTACTGTTTGGAGAACAATAGACAAAGATCAACGGCTGAAAAGCTGAGCTGGTCTTCATCCTGTGCCAAAGGAATGTGGTGTTTTTACTGCTTTTTAAAATAAGTCATTTTCCTCTGGATTAGAGCACTCAAGACTGAATCCTGGGCATGTTTGCAGAAGGAAGTTGGAGGGGGGGTTGGAATGGAGTCTGGCAAATTTCACCCCACAGTGAACAGAGGGGCTAAAGAGAAAACTACCAAGGGATCTTATACTGGCACCGGATGTGCGGTTTGCTCAAATATTCTGACTTTATGTATCTGTCTTTTAGTCAGTGTTCTTTATTGTATGCTCACTATTCACCAAGCACTGTTTAAACTGCAGGGGGCACAAAAAGGACAAAGAAAGGGAAAGACTGGTGAGTTAGGAAAACAAGACATCACAGTTGCTGAGTTTATTGTTATAAGACTGGTACAGCTTTCCTCTAAAGCGTTCACATCTATCATCTCTACCTCGCAATAAAATAATAACAGGAATAAATTCATATCTCTTACTGCCTAGGTAAAAGAAGTTGGGTAATTTGATTAAGACTTTATAAGTAATAAGTTTGAAGTGAATTTAGGAATTCTCCCTTCCAAATTATAATTATTTTTTAAACATCTTTATTGGAGTATAATTGCTTTACAATGGTGTGTTAGTTTCTGCTTTATAACATAGTGAATCAGCTATACATATACATATACCTCCATATCGCCTCCTTCTTGTGTCTCCTTCCCACCCTCCCTATCCCACCCCTCTAGGTAGTCACAGAGCACCAAGCTGATCTCCCTGTGCTATGCGGCTGCTTCCCACTAGCTATCTATTTTACATTTGGTAGTGTATATATGTCCATGCCACTCTCTCACTTTGTCCCAGCTTACCCTTCCCCCTCCCCATGTCCTCAAGTCCATTCACTACTCCCTTCCAAATTATTGCCCTAAATTTAAAGAGCCACAGATCCCTGTATTTCTGATGACATAAGGAGAGGATTATGGGAAGGAATCTTGGCACTAATATGTTAAAGATAATGTACACAGTGGTGTAAAGAATTCAAGGGTTGGAAAGCAACTATACTCCAATAAAAATTAATTAAAAAAAAAGAAGAATTCAAGGGTTGGGAATTCCCTGGCGTTCCAGTGGTTAGCACTCTGTGATTTCACTACCGAGGGCCCGGGTTCAATCCCTGGTTGGGAACTAAGATCCCACAAGCTTCGTGCCACAGCCAAAAACGAAACAAAACAAAACAAAAGAATTCAATGGTTCCCTGACCTCATTGCCACTTTCTGCTGGTAACCTCAGAACCCTGCTTGACTTAACATTCTTAAGTCTCAACTTCCTAAGTTGTGAAATGGGAATTAAAAAACAGTACCTTCCCCACAAAGATAATGTGTGGGTTAACAGGATTATGTGTGCAAAACACAGTATCAGGTGATAGAGAAGGAGCAGGCAGTAAATGGAGCCATCATTAATAATAAAAAAGCAGTTATAGGGACATAATGGTCAAAATGGTACAGAGATCAGAAGTAAAGTCTGCTTATTTATTCCTCTCAATACCCAAAGAGTTTTGTATCATGAACCCTGAAAATCTTAACCCTAGAAGTATTTATATTTAATTTGTATTATCCTCCAGAAAGTACTAACACTCCATAACATAATTGCTTTTAATTCAAGAGAATAAAAACTTATTTTTATATGAATACTTTTAAATTGTATTATACTTATATTTTTTAAAAAATTGAGCTACTTGGAGCCACATTTGGATTCAAATAAAACAAACTAGAAACTAGTAGTCAAACTATAGTGGGTTCCAAAGAGGTTTCGTGGCACCCCCTAATGGATGTGATTTTTTTATTTTCCTGTAGTGTTTTTAGCAAAGTGCATCAACAAAGTCTGGTCACTAGATTCTGCACCCCCTCCCCCCAGGGACATAGAAGCAACCTAAAATCACATTTACTAGAGCTTTGGGGATGATGGGGAGAGCAACAACGTCTTTGGTTGAATATTTATTGAGTACCTCCTATGTGCCAGGCACTGTTCTAAGGGTTGGGGAGAGAGATCAGTGAACAAGACAGTCCAGAATCCTTGCCCTCATGCAACTTACATTCTACCATAGTGGAGACTAACAATAAAAAATATATGTAAGTAAAACATATAGCTTATCAGGTAGTGGTAAGTGTGGCTAAAATAAGTCAAGAAAGGACAAGCAAGAGTGCCAGAGAATGGGGCTGGGATGTCATTTCTAATGGGGTGGTCAGGGAAGATCTTGCTGAGAAGGTGACATGAGCAAAGAGCTGAAGGAAGCAGAGGGTGTGAGCCCTGTAGAGAACTTGGGGTAAAGCACTGCAGGCAGAGAGAATAGCAAGTGTGCAAAAGCACTGAGGTAGAATGAACCCCAGTGAGGAGACTACTGTCGCTGCAGCCAAGAGAGGGAGGGGAAGAGCAGTAATATCTGAGATTAGTTTTGAGTCGAAAAATGACTTGACACGTTACAAGGCTCACTCTGGCTGCGGTGTTGTGATTAGGCTGTGAAGGGTATGGGTGAAAGAAAGGAGATGAAGCCATTTCACCAATCCAGGCTTCCCATGGGAAACAGTGGCTCAGACCATGACATTAGTAGCAGAGATGGTGAGAAAAGGCTGGATTCTGTCTATATTTTGAAGATAGAGCCAACAGTATGTGGTGACAGCTTGAATGGATGAGAAAGAGAGGAGTCAAAGATGACCATGTGGTTTGGGGCCTGGGCAACGGGAAGAATGAAGTTGTCATTTACTGAAATGAGCAAAACAGCAGGTTGAGCAGGTTTGGGAGGGGAAGATGAGGTGGTCAGTTTCAGACATCCCAAGTTCTGAGACACTTATTAGAAATCCAAGTGGAGATGCCAATTAGGCTGTTGGATACACAAATATGAAGTTCAGGGAAGAGGTCTGTGATGGAGTATGTGAGAGTTGTCAGTGTATACATGGTATTTAAAGACATGAAACACTATGCACGAATGAGTGTAGTTAGGAAAGAGACACAAGGACTAGGTCCTGGGAAGTCCAGTGAATTGAGTTTGGGGACAAGAGGTGGAGTCAACAAAGGAGACTGAGAAGTGGCCAGTGAGTTAGAAGAACCAAGAGCTTGTCCTGGAAGTCGAGTTCCTAGTTGAGAAAGAAGTGATCGATTAGAGTTAAGGCTGCCTATAGAGCAAGTAATGTGGGAGGACTGAGAAATGGCTATTGGACTTAGCGATGTGGAGGTCTTCAATGAGCTTGATAAGAGGAGCTTTACTGGTGGGATAGACATGAGTCCAACTGGAATGGGTTCGTGAGAGAATGAGAAAAGAGGAATTGGAAACAGAGAGAAGAGGTAACACTTTTGGAGAGTTTAGCTGGAGGGAAAGTGGGAGTCCAGCGAAAAAGTTTAAAGGAAAAAATTACAGCACATTCCTATACTGATGGGAATATTCTTGTTGAGGGTTGGGGAGGGGAGGGGAGTGGAAGAGAGAAACTGGGGAGAATTGCTAGAGTGGTGTTCTTGAGTAAATGGGAAGCAGTGGGAGTGTATGCACAGATGGAGGAGCTGGTCTGAGCTAGCAGCCTGGGCAGCTCTGTCTTAGTAACAGAAGGAAGACAGAGCATAAGGAATTGGAGGTGTGGGAACTTCGATTGCTTCTGTTTTCTCAGTAAAACCAGAAGCAGGCTTATCAGATGAGAATGAAGACGGGGAGAGGGTGTTACAGGTTTGGAGGGAGAGGAGAAGGTGTGAAACAGTTGCCTAGGAGAGCAGGATGGTGAAAGGTCTAGAGAGATGTGGCAGGTGCTGGCAGGTACTGAGGGCCCACTTGAGGTCATGAATTTATAGTGAGACTAGGCAGCATGGTCAAGTGCTTTTCCCAGGGCAGTTCAACTGCACAGGTGTGGGCAGAGAGTAGAAAGAAAGCTGGAATCAACCAGGATTGGGAGTTTGCCAGGCAAGTATCATAAAGAGAGAGAAGGGGACAAAGGAATCAAGAATATATATAAGAGAGTGATTATAGTGATAGACTGTGGAAGGAAGAGGGAGGGAAGTAAGGACATGAAAGAATATGAGGAACAGTAAAGAAGGGGTTGGATTTGTAGATTGTGTGTCCCAGTGTGGTTGAAGAATTACTGGTTTTGAGTAGCAGAGAGATAGCTGGAAAGATGAAGATGTAAGCTACTACATGTGGAATGGATAAGCTACAAGGTCCTACTGTATAGCACAGAGAACTATATTCAGTATCCTGTGATAAACCATAATGGAAAAGAATATAAAAAAAGAATATATATGTGTATATATATATAAAAAACTGAATCACTTTGCTATACAGCAGAAATTAACACAACATTGTAAATCAACTATACTTCAATAAAAAAATGGAAACAAAAAAGATCTGGAAAGATAGAAGGCAGTGATTGGGAAGAAGGGATGCTGGAATTAGAGATTAAGATGTTTCAGTAACTGGTGGAGACAAAGTCTAGAGGTATATTTGGGGCTGAATTTTGCTCCCTTGAAATTCATATGTTGATGCTGCATAACCTCAGAATGTGACTATATCTGGTGAGAGGGCCTTAGTTAGAACAAGGTTGGTAGAGTGGGCCCTAATCCAATCTGATTGGTGTTCTTGTAAGAAGAAGAAATGTGAACACACAGAGAGATACCAGAGGTGCCTGTGCACAGAGACATAGGAGGACACAGCAAGAGGACAGCCGTCTGCAAGCCAAGGAGAGAGTTCTCAGGAGAAACCAAACCTGCCAACATCTTGATCTTGGACTTCTAGCTTCCATCAATGAGAGAAAACACGTTTCTGTTGATTAAGTCACCTATCCTGTGGTATTTTGTCATGGCATCCCTAGCAGACTAGTAGGTGTGACCATGGGAGTGAGTGGCCTAAGTAGGGTGGAAAGCAGGAGGATTGGACGAAAGCAACTGAGAGGGCTGGATATTGGAATGATTCCTTGCAATGAATATTAAAATCAGCTATTATAACAATGGTCGTTTGGGAGAGAATGACTGCATTTGGCGAGCCAGGTGCTAAACTCTTCAAGGAACTAAAGGAAGTAACCTTGAGGGGGAATGAACTGAGGGTGGGAGATGATCACAGTATCATCCAGCATTGAAATTTACAGTCTCTCCAGCCAATATTTAACCACCCCTCTCCCATCAACTTTTAAGCAAAGATGTTTAAAAAACTGAAAATGTTTAATTTGGCTTTAAGTATTTCTCACCTTGAGACATCTGTCATAGAGATTCTAACAGGCAATGAAATAAGGTAAAAAGGAAGTGGGAGAACAGGATAATCTCTGAAGAGGGTAACTGGCTACCAAGAAACCCAGAGAGAACAGTGTTTTACAGACTTATTTGCAAGGTTCTAAGAGGGTTTAGTTGAGACTTCATAAGTTTTTATTGCCAGTATTTTGTACTTTGGAGAGGAGTGATTAAGAATACCTTTTGTTAATGGGACTTCCCTGGTGGCGCAGTGGTTAAGAATCCGCCTGCCAGTGCAGGGGACACGGGTTCGAGCCCTGGTCCGGGAAGATCCCACATGCTGAGGAGAAACTAAGCCCGTGCACCACAACTACTGAGCCTGAGCTCTAGAACCCGTGAGACACAACTACTGAGCCCGTGTGCCACAACTACTGAAGCCCACACACCTAGAGCCTGTGCTCCACAAAAAGAGAAGCCACCGCAATGAGAGGCCTGCACACTGCAATGAAGAGTAGCCCCCATTCGCTGCAACTAGAGAAAGCCCGCATGCAGCAATGAAGACCCAACACAGCCATAAATAAATAAATAAATAAATAAATAAATAAATAAATAAATAAGATACAAAAGAAAAAAAAGAATACCTTTTGTTAAAATTTATGGAGGGTAGAATCCTTGAGCAGTTCTCACCTATCAGTGCTGTGGCTTCTAGGAATTTTCAGTGTCAGTGAGGTGAGCTCCCAGTCAGGGCCCCCCTCAAAATAATCATGATAAATTGACATCTCTTGAGTATCTTTGCACTAGGCACTGTGCTAGAAGCTTTCGCATACATTAAAAACAAACAAAAAATAAATTTTCACAATGACACTAAAGTGAAGGCATTAACTCCATTTTGCATGTAAAACAATGGACCTAAGAAAAATTTTTTAAACTTCCAGGAACTAGAAGTTAAGCCCAAGATTTAAGACATATTCTTTGAACTCTTCCACCATGTTCACCCTGGCCTGATACACGTCTAGGCGTTAACCCCCTCTTCTTCACTGCAAATAGGTTTCAAGTTTAGATATTTGGATTCTTTGGCAGTGGCTGCCTACATTGCTATTTTGAAGACACACTGGTTTCAGTGGGAGAAACATACAGGCCAGATAGATTACTGATGTCTGCTGTGGAGACGGGGTCAGGGAAGGGAAACATGTATGACTAGTATATCCCAGTCTTGGTCAAACCCCAAAATATGTCTCTAATGATGCTTTCATGTCACAGATAGTTATGAAGATTTGGAGGGGGGTGGTGCAGGACCAAACACCATTTGGAAGACCGTTCAGCAAGGGTGACAGAAGTGAATGAAGAGGATATGACTGGCTGAAAAACTTGATAAAATTGTGAAAAGGGGAGATAAGCAATTTCCTTGTCTTTGGTTATCCCATTAATGAGAGCATCTAATGAAGTCTCCCTGGACAATTTAAAAACGTACTTAATTTCTCTCCTAAGAAAACTCTTTCTTAACCTGCCTCCTGGAAAAAAAAAAAAAAAAAAAAGATGCGTACTCATAAAAAAAAAACACCTTCCTGAAGCCATTTGTCTCCAGTGAACTCCCAATTTTCTTGCCAAGGAATTCTTCCTAAATCAAGATTTTCTTGCCGGTCCTCCAGGAACCGGGAAGAGTCACTGGGCTCCTGTGCTTATTGGCCGCTTTTGGCCTTGGTTTCCTGTTCTCAACAGCAGAGCTGAGGAAATCCGCAGGATGCCTGCTACCAGGGGACAAGGTGACTCAAGAGGAAACACTCCACCTAAAATAGTCCTCATGTACAGTCTCAGAGTCACTCTGGAATCAGAATTAATATATCATCCTAGAATTAATTCCATAGGTGGTTGGAAGTGGAGAAGAAGGAGGTAACTGAAAGAAGTTTATCAAAGAAAAAAATTTGCCACAAAGATAAAAGCTGAACTGCAGAAAAGGCTAATATTCAGAAAGAAAGTTCATCCTGGGAGTTCAGAGTGGATGCATTGTGATTTCCCCCACTCACTGTGGGCACAAAGTTGTGATCCTGGTCCAATCTAGGGACCCACTGGGAGTGGATGTTTCCTTCAAAACACGGTAGGAAAGCAGCAGTAGAATAGCTATGTAAACACAAATGAACCATTGGGATGCAGTCTCCTTCGTTTTTGTGTTTATAATTCTTTCTCTAGAATTATCTAGCCCAAAATGTCTATAGTGTGGCTAGGTTCTAGATTTATCTCCAACTAACAGTAAACATCTAGCATATTGCCTCCTGAGAGACGGGAAGTCATATACAATTCATATCCAAAGTTCCCTGAGCAATATTCTGTATTTGGAATGAGACTCTGAGACTCTTGTCATACCTGCCCTTTACCCTCTTCTCCCTGGCTCCCAGCCCTCCAGAGTCTATTTATTTATTCTAGCTATTCATGGTGAAGAGAAACCATATTCCACCATTTATTCTTTAAATAGGTATTGAGCAGTTACTACGTAGTGGGGAGACTATTGAGGCGAAGAACACCTGTCCTTGCCCTCAAGATGCTCTGCTCAGAGTCTGACAGGGGAAATACAAAAGTTCAACAAAAGCTTTGGCATACAAAATATTGAATCTCCAATAGATTTAAGCATAGGCTTCTGGGAAGTACAAAAAGTCACAGGAACTTTGAATGGAGCTGGGGTTTCACAGGAGATTCCTAGGAAGGGCAGGGACAGAGCTGAGTCATGTAGCTTAACAGAAGCATGTAGCTGGGCAAACTGAGACTCAGTCAAAGATAAATATTCACTGGGGGATAAATGCAGTGTATAAAGCTCGATTGGATCTTGGTTTGGAAGACAACACGATGAAATACATTTTGGGGACAGTTGGAAAAATATCCATGTAGATAGTGCTAGGCTACATTAGAAGTTGTTTTATTTTGGGTGTAGAAGTGGTGTAGTTATGAAGCAGGTTGTTCTCATTTTTAGGAGATAGATACACTTGAAATGGATTTAGCAAGTGGTTTAGCAGAAATATGAAATTTGAAATAGCTTTGCAGAAGAAGGGGGAGGAGGAGGAGAAGGATGGATATAGGGTAGACAGATAAATGAAGCAAATGTAACAAAATGTTAACAATTGTTGAACTGAATTTGGATGTTCATTGCACTAGTTTTTCAACTTCCCTGAATTTTTGAAAATTTTCATAAAAAACAGTTGAAGAAAAAAAAAAGTTCCCTGGTAGATAGTTGCATAAATGCCAACACTACCCAAAATTCAGAGGGTGCTTTCATCTTGGGAATACAAAGTGGAAAATAAATGCTCTGCCCAAACAAGTGCCTTAGGCTGCACAGAAGCACTGGGGCGGGACAGAGAGTGGTCCACTCTGCAACTCGGAGCAAGTGGAGCTTGGCTGTGTCCAGCTGCCCGAGTGGGACACAATGGATGTTGTTGGGAGGGTGCGTGAGAAGGAGCTCAGAGCTCAAAAAGTCTGAGCCGTATGTCAGGCCGGAGAGTCTGGATCTTATCCTGAGGAAGTCAGAGCCACTTAAGAATGGAGGGCATTTTAGAGGCTTGTTTTGGTTTCAGTTTGAAGGATGGATCGGAGTTTGGAAGGCATGGAACCAAGAGATCATTCCAGAGACTACTGCAGTAATTCCATCAGAATTAAAGAAGGCCAAATGCTGGTGAGGATGCGGAGCAAGAGAAATTCTCATTTGTTGCTGGTGGGAATGCAAAATGGTGCAGCCACTTTGGAAAATAGTTTGGCAGTGTCTTACAAAATTAAATATACACATACCATACAACCCAACAATCTCGCTCTGAGATGTTTACTCAAGAAAAGTGAAAACCTGTATAGGAATGTTTAGAGCAGCTTTTTCATAGTCACCAAAACCTGGAAGCATCAACTGGTAAATGGATAAATAAATTTTACCTTCATGAATGAATACTATGCAATAAAAATGTAGTGAACTACTGATACTACAACATCATGGATGAATCTCAAAGGCATTATGTTAGGTGAAAGAAGCCAGACTACATACTGTATGACTCCATTGATAGGACATTCTGAAAAAGACAAAGCTATTGGTATAGAAATAAGATCAGTGGTTACCAGGGGCTGGGGTGGGGGGAGGAGTTGACTATAAAGAGGAACATAGAGCTTTCTGGGGTGATGGAAATACTTTATATAGTATTTTATTGTGGTGGAGTTTACACAGTCATATACGTTTATCAAAGTTGTATACCTATAAAGTGTGAACTTCATTATATAGAAATTATATCTCAATATGCCTCACTTTAAAAAAAGGAAAAGAAAAAGAATAATAGGACCTGAGGACTGACTGGATAGAGAATAGGGGAAGGAAGAGCAAAATGTTTCAATGGTCCAGAAAACAGACATATTAATAAAAGAGGTGGTACCTGATACAGCCAGTTAACTGCTGCAAGAATGAAATGCTGAATAAAGTTACACTGAGGAGTATTTCAGAATATATTAAAACATTTTCAGCCATTTTTATATTACTTTAGCGGCCAACTTGGCACAAGTGTGAGGAAAATGTTACTAACTTTTAAAAGCATATAATGGATTCTCGAGAAGAAATTTATGTTCTGGGGACACATAAAGTTTCTATGTGTGTATATATGCATGCCCATGCCTGTCTCAAAGCATCTGATGATACTCTTCCTTGGAATATGTTTTTCACTGATTTTACATGTTCTTTAAACAATTGAAATGTATACCAAATGCTTTCTTAGTTCTAATTAATAAAAAATACTAAATATTAATTTTTTAAAAAGAAAAATGCCTATAATACAGTGGCAGAAGTGGGCATGGAAATAGTCTGGAGAGAATTTAAGAAGGTAGAATTTTTCCAGGAAGTGACTTTTCAGATAAGGTATGTTTGCACATAGGCATATGGACCTATCAAGTAAGAATACTACTGTATTATTTGTGAAGAAAAAGACTGGAAATAATCTCACTCCCTATTAATAGGAAACTGGTTAAATAAATTATGGCATAATTTATGCCATATAATGGCAGTCTATAATAATGGAATACTATACAACTGTTAAAAATGAAATAAATCTATATGCAATGATGGCTGAGTTAGAAAAACACTGTATATAATATTGTTATTTATATAACAAAAAGGTGTGATCTATCTATCTGTCTATCTATCTATCTATCTTTACACACACATTATATAGGCATAGAATGTCTCTACTACAAGGAGCTTTTTTATCTGTCAGGATCCATTCAGGCGACAGAAATTACACAATAATTTGAATAGTGAAGGTTTAATATGGAAAATGATTAATAATTTACTAAATGGGAATAAGAGAATTCTGAAGAATACCCTAGGGCTTCCGACACAGAGAACACTTAGCTGGTTTGAAAAGCAGTGGAGTTTACCTTAGGGCTGTAAGAAACCAAGAGTCCACTCTTGAAAACTGTGCTCACAGCATGGAGGCAGCAGACAGAAAACTGCCTGGTGATCAGGCGTGGCTTGCCAGGATCACCCCAGCAATGTTTTTTTTTTGGATCTGTCACATCAGGCAAGGGAAACAAAAGAAAAAATAAGCAAATGGGACTTAATTAAATTTAAAAACTTTTGCAGAGTGAAGGAAACTACCAACAAAATAAAAAGACAACCTACCGAATGGGAGAAGATATTTGCAAATGTCATGTCTGATAAGGGGTTAATATCCAAAATATATAAACAGCTCATACAACTCAAAAAACCGAATAACCCGATTAAAAAATGGGCAGAAGACCTGAGTAGACATTTTTCTAAAGAAGACATACAGATGGCCAATAGGCACATGAAAGGATGCTCAACATCACTAACCATCAGAGAAATGCAAATGAAATCCACAATGAGATATCACCTCACACCTGACGTAATGGCTATCATCACAAAGACCACAAAACAACAAATGTTGGTGAGGGTGTGGAGAAAAGGGAACCCTTGTTCACTGTTGGTCGGAATGTAAATTGGTACAGCCACTATGGAGAACAGTATAGAAGTTCCTCAAAAAATTAAAAACAGAACTACCATTTGATCCAGGAATTCCATTCCTGAGTATATATCCAAAGAAAATGAAAACACTACCTTGAAAAGATGTATGTACCCCAATGTTCATAGCAGTATTATATACAACAGCCAAGCTATGGAAGCAACCTAAGTGTCCATCAACAGATGAATAAAGATGTCATATATATATGTGTATGTATATATATATGAAATATTAATGAAATATTACTGTCATAAAAAAGAATGCAATTTTGATCTTTGCAGCAATGTGGATGGAACTGGAGTGTATTATGCCTAGGGAAGTAAGTCAGAGAAAGACAGATATTTTATATTTCACTTATACGTTGCATCTAAAAAATAAAACAAATGAATGAATATAACAAATAATAAACAGACTCGCAGGTATAGAGAACAAACTAGTGGTTACCAATGTCGGGGGGCAAGATAGGGAGAAGGGATTAAGAGGTACAAACTACTATGTATAAACTAAATAAGATACAAGGGTGAATGTACAGCACAGGGAATATAGCCAATATTTCATAATAACTTTAAATGGAGTATAATCTATAAAAATATGGAGTCAACTGTGTTGTACACCTGAAACTAATATAACATTGTAAATCAACTATACTCCAATAAAAAATAATGATAATAATAAAAAAGAATACACTAGGTCTGAGAAAGGGTACCCAATAAAGGAATGAACTTGGAAGAGTGAGATCCTCAAGGTTGGACACAGACCTCCTTGGAGAGGGGGCAGCCCCTCTGATGGTGTAGTATTTTGCTGGGTTGCCTCAGGTCGGAGCTGGCCCACAGTTGACAAACTATAAGTCACAGGCCAGGCTGACAAGCTGAAAATTCCTCTACTGGGGAAACTGTAGGCTGAGGCTGGTGGGAAAGCAATCACTAACTGGGGGGTGCTGATGAAACTCAACGGGAAACTGCCTCGTGGAAAGAGCTGTGGAACTTGTGGGAAGCTGGCTGGGCCATGATTGGACTCACTGGAAAGCTGCCAGGAAGCTGCTTTACAGGAGTGTCGCTGAGCTGGTCCTGGAGAACCGGCTGGGGCACCCACGGAACTTGTTGGGGTGAGATCCATCGTTGGGTCTCCCACACACCAGCGCAGCACCACAGGAGCAAGAAGAACAGAAAGCCCACTAAAACCAAGAAGAGAAGCCCATTTTTCCTCCAGAGTCCCTTCAGCGCCCCCTACTGGCCAACTTTAACATCGTGTCAGCTGGAAAAGGAAAGATGTGTCATCACAAGCAGAGAAATGAAGGGGAGATTTGGGTCTAAAAGGCAATAAATTCATAAATGCCACGGCTGGTAACAGTTGTATGTGGGGAGAAAAACTGGTTGATCAGGCTCAGATGTGAGAGAAATTTACTTTTCACTGCACATCTTTCTACTGTTTGATTTGCGGGAGGGGCATCACAAATTTTCTTTAATGCATTATACTGAATTTCATACGGTAAAATAAGAATGCTGTTGATGATGGTAGTATGCCAGTCATTATTTCAAATGCTTTTACTGTATTAAATCACCTAATCTTTCCCCGAAGCAGTTACTCTTATTAGACCCAATTTTTATACTGGAAGAAACTGAGGCAAAAAGAGATTAAATAATTTGCCCAAGATTAGCTGGCAAGTGATTGAACTGTGATTGATAACCTGGCTGCAGAATCTGTGCTCTTAATGACCAAGTCCTACGTCTGTCAATGTTTACTTTGGCGTAAAACATAATGAGCGAGATATGAGTCCTTTATACTACTCATCAGATATTCCCCTAGCCCCCATCTCTGACTCCCCTTAGGGGTGGGGTGGGTCACTTGATTAATGAGTTGGGTGTGTTCATTTCATTATTTGTGAGAGAGCCCCAGTAACTCCCATTCTCCTTTTGCACAGACCCTCTGTGTTAACTGTAATGGTTAGATAGCATGAGTAAGAAATAAACTTTTGATTTTCTAAGCCCTTGATACTTTGATGCTGCTTCTTACTGAAGCAAAATCTAGCTTATTTTTACGGATATAAATGATGTGTTTCTGATTAGAGTTAAATAGCAAAATGTGTTTTATAAAATGCCAAATAAGATATATTACTTATCCTAAAAATTTTTATCTTGAAATATTTTGAACTTAGAAAAATTGAAAAAATTAGGATTCTACAACAGTCACTGTTTACCCTTCAACTACATTCACAGTTGCTTATGTTTTGCTCCCTTTGCTTCACGTTTCTCACTGTACTTTTTTTTTTTCTCTCTCTCTCTCAATCATTTAAAAGAAAGTTGCAGACATCATGAAGCTTCATTGGAAAAACTTCCACAGGCATCTTCTAAGACCAAAAACATTCAACATGACTGCACTGAAAATCTTAGTTCCTAACAGCATTAGCATACTTACTTTTTTGCTTTATTCTACAATATATAAAAAACAGCTTTAGAATTACAATTCTGATATTACTACCAAACATAAATCTATGAGGTAGAGTTTAAATATTTTGCAGTCCTTCTTTTCTTCAGAATAGCCCTCAAGGATGTGTAATTGGGGTACTGTGTTTAGTACAGAGCAGAGTAATTCAAGTAACTTTGAACACATCCTTTGTAAATCCTTAGTGAGACATGTTCTGGGGTCAAAAGGGACTGCAAAAAAAAAAAAAAATCTTGATAATAATGTGGTACAGAGATTCATTTGCTTCTTTTTATAGTCAATTTTAGGGTTTGCTTTTTAAAATCTTATTACATTTTTAAAATGAACCACTTTTACTTGGTTCCAAAGTCAGAGCAATATAAAAAAGAATACTCAAAGAAGTGTTACTCTCATCCTTCCTCCATTCTGACCTCTCCAGCTTCATAAACAGATATTTTCATTAGTCTCTGTTTTATCCTTCCTGTGTTCCTTTCTTTTTTTCTTTTTGAAAAAACAAGCAAATATATATACATAATCTTACGTTCCCTTAGTTTTTACATGGTAATATACCATATGCACCTCATTTTCTTTTCGCTTAACAATACATCCTGGAAATCACTCCATATCAGTTTATAGAAATCTTTCAAATTTTTTTGTTATGACTGCATAAGACTCCATCATGTAGCTGTACCACAGTTTGATTTATTAGTTTCTGCTTGGATTGTTTTTAATATCTTACTATTGCAGACAATATTGTAATGAAGAACATTGTACATGCATTGTTTCATATTTGTCGAGGTTTACTATCAATATAGTTTCCTAGAAGGGGTTTTCCTGGGTAAATACGTAATTATTATTGTTAGATATTGCCCAATTCCCTTCACCAGGGGTTGTATCATTTTGCATTATCACTGGCATTGTCTGACAGTGCTTATTTCCCCACAGCCTTGCTGGCAGAGTGCATTGCCAAGTTTTTGAATTATTGTCAATCTGGCAGGTGAGAAATAATATCTCTGTAGAGTTTTAATTTGTATTTATCTTACGATGAGTAAATTTCAACATTTTTTTATATGTTTGAGTCATCTATGATACACCTGAAACTAACTCAATATTTTAAATCAACTATACTTCAGTTTAAGAGTTTCCTCTCTGCTCTGCGCCAGCAGCTGGGTTCGTGCAGAACTAATTTGACTGTTCAAAGATGGGCAACTTTACTTCAGACGACTGAGCTTGCTGATGACGTTGGGAGAATTGGAACCAAGATGGCGGAGTAGAAGGACATGCTCTCACTCCCTCTTGTGAGAACACCAGAATCACAACTAGCTGCTGGACAATCAGTGGCAGGAAGACACTGGAACTCACCAAAAAAGACACCCCACATCCAAAGACAAAGGAGAAGCCACAATGAGATGGTAGGAGGGGTGCAATCACAGTAAAATCAAATCCCATATCTGCTGGGTGGGTGACTAACAGACCGGAGAACACTTATACCACAGAAGTCCACCCACTAGAGTGAAGGTTCTGAGCCCCACGTCAGGCTTCCCAACCTGGGGTCTGGCAACGGGAGGAGGAATTGCTAGAGAATCAGACTTTGAAGCCTACTGGGATTTGGTTGCAGGACTTTGACAGGACTGGGGAAAACAGAGACTCCACTCTTGGAGGGCACACACAAAGTGGTGTGCGCATCGGGACTCAGGGGAAGGAGCAGTGACCCCGGGGAGACTGAACCAGACCTACCTGCTAGTGTTGGAGGGTTGCCTGCAGAGGCATGGGGTGGCTGTGGCTCACCGAGGGGACAAGGACACTGACAGCAGAAGTTCTGGGAAGTACTCCTTGGTGTGAGCCCTCCCAGAGTCTGCCATCAGCCCCACCAAAGAGCCCAGGAAGGCCCCAGTGTTGAGTTGCCTCAGGCCAAACAACCAACAGGGAGGGAACCCAGCCCCACCCATCAGCAATCAAGTGGATTAAAGTTTTACTGAGCTCTGCCCACCAGAGCAACAGTCAGCTCTACCCACCACCAGTCCCTCCCATCAGGAAACTTGCATAAGCCTCTTAGATAGCCCCATCCACCAGAGGTCAGACAGCAGAAGCAAGAAAAACTACAATCCTGCAGCCTGTGGAACAAAAACCACATTCACAGAAAGATAGACAAGATGAAAAGGCAGAGGGCTATGTACCAGATGAAGGAACAAAATAAAACCCCAGAAAAACGACTAAATGAAGTGGAGATAGGCAACCTTCCAGAAAAAGAATTCAGAATAATGATAGTGAAGATGGTCCAGGACCTCGGAAAAAGAATGGAGGCAAAGATCGAGAAGATGCAAGAAATGTTTAACAAAGATCTAGAAGAACTAAAGAACAAACAAACAGAGATGAACAATACAATAACTGAAATGAAAACTACACTGGAAGGAATCAATACCAGAATAACTGAGGCAGAAGAACGGATAAGTGACCTGGAAGACAGAATGGTGGAATTCACAGCTGTGGAACAGAATAAAGAAAAAAGAATGAAAAGAAATGAAGACAGCCTAAGAGACCTCTGGGACAACATTAAATGCAACAACATTCCCATTATAGGGGTCCCAGAAGGAGAAGAGAGAAAGGACCCAAGAAAATATTTGAAGAGATTATACTCGAAAACTTCCCTAACATGGGAAAGGAAATAGCCACCCAAGTCCAGGAAGAGCAGAGAGTCCCATACAGGATAAACCCAAGAAGAAACACACCAAGACACATAGTAATCAAATTGGCAAAAATTAAAGACAAAGAAAAATTATTGAAAGCAGCAAGGGAAAAACGACAAATAACATGCAAGGGAACTCCCATAAGGTTAACAGCTGATTTC
This sequence comes from Balaenoptera physalus, assembly GCF_965194825.1. Lineage (NCBI taxonomy): Eukaryota > Metazoa > Chordata > Mammalia > Artiodactyla > Balaenopteridae > Balaenoptera > Balaenoptera physalus. Next base: position 31,331,260 of record NC_138891.1, read on the forward strand.
TCAGCAGAAACTCTACAAGCCAGAAGGGAGTGGCATGATATACTTAAAGTGAGGAAAGGGAAGAACCTACAACCAAGATTACTCTACCCGGCAAGGATCTCATTCAGGTTGAATGGAGAGATCAAAAGCTTTACAGACAGGCAAAAGGTAAGAGAATTCAGCACCACCAAACCAGCTCTACAACAAATGCTAAAGGAACTTCTCTAAGTGGGAAACACAAGAGAAGAAAAGAACCTACACAAACAAACCCAAAACAATTAAGAAATGGTAATAGTAACATACATGTTGATAATTACCTTAAAAGTGAATTGATTAAGTGCTCCAATCAAAAGACACAGGCTTGCTGAATGGATAAGAAAACAAGACCCATATATATGCTGTCTACAACAGACTCACTTCAGACCTAGGGACATATTCAGACTGAAAGTGAGGGGATGGAAAAAGATATTCCATGCAAATGGAAAACAAAAGAAAGCTGGAGTAGCTATACTCATATCAGATAAAATAGACCTTAAAATAAAGAATGTTACAAGAGACATGGAAGGACACTACATAATGATCAAGGGATCAATCCAAGAAGAAGATATAACAATTATAAATATATATGCACCCAACATAGGAGCACCTCAATAGATAAGGCAACTGCTAACAGCTCTAAAAGAGGAAATTGACAGTAACACAGTCATAGTGGGGGACTTTAACACCTCACTTACACCAATGGACAGATCATACAAAATGAAAATAAATAAGGAAACAGAAGCTTTAAATGACACAATAGACCAGATAGAGTTAATTGATATTTATAGAACATTCCATCCAAAAACAGCACATTACACTTTCTTTTCAAGTGCGCACGGAACATTCTCCAGGACAGATCACATCTTGGGTCACAAATCAAGCCTCAGTAAATTTAAGAAAATTGAAATCATATCAAGCATCTTTTCTGACCACAACGCTATGAGATTAGAAATGAATTACAGGGAAAAAATGTAAAAAACAGAAACACATAGAGGCTAAACAATACGTTACTAAATAAACAAGAAATCACTGAAGAAATCAAAGAGGAAATTAAAAAATACCTAGAGACAAATGACAATGAAAACACGATGATCCAAAACCTATGGGATGCAGTAAAAGCAGTTCTAAGAGGGAAGTTTATAACAACACAAGCCTACCTCAAGAAACAAGAAACATCTCAAATAAACGATCTAACCTTACACCTAAAAGAACTAGAGAAAGAAGAACAAACAAAACCCAAAGTTAGCAGAAGGAAAGGAATCATAAAGATCGGAGCAGAAATAAATGAAATAGAAACAAAGAAAACAATAGCAAAGATCAATAAAACTAAAAGTTGGTTCTTTGAGAAGATAAACAAAATTGATAAACCATTAGCCAGACTCATCAAGAAAAAGAGGGAGAGGACTCAAATCAATAAAATTAGAAATGAAAAAGGAGAAGATAAAACAGACACCACAGAAATACAAAGCATCCTAAGAGACTACTACGAGCGACTCTATGCCGATAAAATGGACAACCTGGAAGAAATGGACAAATTCTTAGAAAGGTATAACCTTCGAAGACTGAACCAGGAAGAAATAGAAAATATGAACAGACCAATCACAAGTAATGAAATTGGAACTGGGATTAAAAATCTTCCAACAAACAAAAGTCCATGACCAGATGGCTTCACAGGTGAATTCTATCAAACATTTAGAGAAGAGCTAACACCCATCCTTCTCAAAGTCTTCCAAAAGATTGCAGAGGAAGGAACACTCCCAAACTCATTCTATGAGGCCACCATCACCCTGATACCAAAACCAGACAAAGATACTACAGAAAAAGAAAGTTACAGACCAAAACCACTGATGAATATAGATGCAGAAATCCTCAACAAAATACTAGCAAACAGAATCCAACAACACATTAAAAGGATCATACACCATGATCAAGTGGGATTTATCCCAGGGATGCAAGGATTCTTCAATATACACAAATCAATCAATGTGATACACCATATTAACAAACTGAAGAATAAAAACCATATGATCATCTCAATAGATGCAGAAAAAGCTTTTGACAAAATTTAACACCCATTTATGATAAAAACTCTCCAGAAAGTGGGCATAGAGGGAAACTACCTCAACATAATAAAGGCCATATACGACAAACCCACAGCCAACATCATTCTCAATGGTGAAAAACTGAAAGCATTTCCTCTAAGATCAGGAACAAGACAAGGATGCCCACTCTAACCACTATTATTCAACATAGTTTTGGAAGTCCTAGCCACGGCAATCAGAGAAGAAAAAGATATAAAAGGAATACAAATTGGAAAAGAAGTAAAACTGTCACTGTTTGCAGATGACATGATACTATACATAGAGAATCCTAAAGATGCCACCAGAAAACTGCCAGAGCTAATCAATGAATTTGGTAAAGTTGCAGGATACAAAATTAATGCTCAGAAATCTCTTGCATTACTATACACTAATAATGAAAAATCTGAAAGAGAAATTATGGAAACACTCCCATTTACCATTGCAACAAAAAGAATAAAATACCTAGGAATAAACCTACCTAGGGAGACAAAAGACCTGTATGCAGAAAACTATAAGACACTGATGAAATAAATTAAAGATGATACCAACAGATGGAGAGATATACCATGTTCTTGGATTGGAAGAATCAATATTGTGAAAATGACTATACTACCCAAAGCAATCTACAGATTCAATGCAATCCCTATTAAATTACCAATGGCATTTTTTACAGAACTAGAACAAAAAACCTTAAAATTTGTATGGAGACACAAAAGACCCCGAATAGCCAGAGCAGTCTTGAGGGAAGAAAACGGAGCTGGAAGAATCAGACTCCCTGACTTAAGACTATAATATAAAGCTACCGTAATCAAGACAATATGGTACTGGCACAAAAACAGAAACATAGATCAATGGAACAAGATAGAAAGCCCAGAGATAAACCCATGCACCTATGGTCAACTAATCTATGACAAAGGAGGCAAGGATGTACAATGGAGAAAAGACAGTCTCTTCAACAAGTGGTGCTGGGAAAACTGGACAGCTACATGGAAAAGAATGAAATTAGAACACTCCCTAACACCATACACAAAAAAAAACTCAAAATGGATTCGAGACCTAAATGTAAGACCAGACACTATAAAACTCTTAGAGGAAAACATAGGAAGAACACTCTTTCATATAAATCACAGCAAGATCTTTTTTGATCTACCTCCTAGAGTAATGGAAATAAAAACAAAAATAAACAAATGGGACCTAATGAAACTTAAAAGCTTTTGCACAGCAAAGGAAACTGTAAACAAGATGAAAAGACAACCCTCAGAATGGGAGAAAATATTTGCAAATGAATCAATGGACAAAGGATTAATCTCCAAAATATATAAACAGCTCATGCAGCTCAATATTAAGAAAACAAACAACCCAATCCAAAAATGGGCAGAAGAACTCAGTAGACATTTCTCCAAAGAAGACATACAGATGGCCAAGAAGCACATGAAAAGCTGCTCAACACCACTAATTATTAGAGAAATGCAAATCAAAACTACGAGGTATCACCTCCCACCAGTTAGAATGGGCATCATCAGAAAATCTACAAACAACAAATGCTGGAGAGGCTGTGGAGAAAAGGGAACCCTCTTGCCCTGTTGGTGGGAATGTAAATTGATACAGCCACTATGGAGAACAGTACGGAGGTTCCTTAAAAAACTAAAAATAGAATTACCATATGATCTAGCAATACCACTACTGGGCATATACCCAGAGAAAACCATAATTCAAAAAGACACGTGCACCCCAATGTTCATTGCAGCACTATTTACAATAGCAAGGTCATGGAAGTAACCTAAAGGCCCATCGACAGACGAATGGATAAAGAAGATGTGGTACATATATACAATGGAATATTAGCTGTAGAAAGGAATGAAATTGGGTCATTTTTTGAGACGTGGATGGACCTAGAGACTGTCATACAGAGTGAAGTAAGTCAGAAAGAGAAAAACAAATATTGTATATTAATGCATATATGTGGAACCTAGAAAAATGGTACAGATGAACTGGTTTGCAGAGCAGAAATTGAGACACAGATGTAGAGAACAAACTTATGGACACCAAGGGGGGAAAGCGGGTGGGGGTGGGGGTGGTGGTGTGATGAATTGGGCGATTGGGATTGACATGTATACACTGATGTGTATAAAATGGATGACTAATAAGAACCTGCTGTATAAAAAATAAATAAAATAAAATTCAAAAATTAAAAAAAATTTAAAAATTTAAGAGATTCATCTATGTCTCTCCTTCTATGAATTGTCTGTTTATGTTCTTGATGATTTTTCTATCATGTTTTGGATTTTATTCTCTTTGGTTTTTAGGCACTCTTTATATATTAAAGAGATCAGTCCTTTTTTTGCAAGATAAATTGCAAATATTTTCCACTTATTTGTAATTTGCTTTTTGACTTTGCTTATGATGAAACAAAACAAAACAACCTTTATTTTAACATAATCAAACTTATCAAGATTTTCTATTGTTGCTTTTGGATCTTGTTTTATAGCTTTGAGACATTCTTTCCAAACCCAGTTATGTTTTCTTTTAGTACTTATGCCTTGCCTTTTTTACATTTATGTTATTGATCCATTTGAAATTTATTCTGGTCTGTGGTATGAGATAGGAATCTAATTTGATCAGTTTTGAAATGGCTATCCAGTTGTCCCTACACCATTTTTTAAAGAGTTAATATTTTCACTAGTGACTATCTCAATCATTTACTAAATTTCCATATATATTTGGGTTTATTTTTGAATGCCTTGTCTATTCCATTGGTCTGTATATCTATTCATACCATATTTTTTAAATTAAGGTTTAGTTGATTTACAATACTAATGAATGGAAGCAAACTTCTGGTTACCAAAGGGGAGACGGAAGGAGGGAGGGACAAATAAGGGGTATGAGATTAATAGATACAAGCTATTCATGCTATGTTTTTAAAAATCAGATGCAAATGTTACTCCTCATTCTTCTTGAAAATAATTTTTTTATAAAAGTGCAATGTCCATGGACTTGGTGACTAATTGAATGTAGAAGTTGGGATAGAGGAAAGTGTCCAGGCTAACTCCCAGACTTCTTTCCTATTTGCCTTGAGTGGGGAATAAAGCTCTTTGTCAATAGGTGCCAGGGAGAGGGTGTAAGAAGAGCATATCAACAAAGGATGAAAACCCTGGATCACACCAAGAGTATGCACAGGAAGAGGAAACCAGGAAAAGGACTGAGAGTGTACAGTTGAAGAGATGCATATTAGTTTCCTAAGGCCGCCATAACAAATTACCACAAACTGGGTGGCTTAAAACAACAGAAATTAGTTTCTTACAGTTCAGGAGACTGGAGGTCCAAAATCAAAGTGCCAGCAGGTTTGGTTCTTTGGAGTTTCCGAGGCAGAATCTGTTCCATGATCTCCCAGCTTTGGTGGTTGCTGGCAATCATTGGCAGTCCTTGGTTTGAGCTGCATCACTCCAATCTGTGCTTCTGTCATCACATGGCCTTCATCTCTCTGTGTGTCTTCACACGGACTTCTTATAAGAATACTAATCATTGGATTAGGGCCTATCCTAATCCATCTAACCAACCATCTTAACTAATTACATCTGCAAAGACCCTATTTCCAAATAAGGTCACATTCTGAGGTTCTAGGTAAACATGAATTTGGGGTGGTAGGGGGGACACTATTCAATCCACGTAAGCTGGGAGAAAACCAAGGAGTAGAAGCAACATGGAAATCAAGAGGAGACAATTTCAAGGTTCAGTAGGTCCAGTGCCCTGGAGAGGTCAAGTGAAACATGCCCAGAGAAGCATCCCTTGCTGGCCATCCTCTTGCCTTCCACTATCCAACCACCCAAACTGCCTTCCAGTTGCCCCAAACTGCAGAGTGTGTCCTGCCCCCAGGTCCTGTCCTTGCTGTTCCTACTGCCTGGAACTCTGTCCTCTCCTGTCCTGGCTCGTGGGCACCATCTCATCCTTCAGGTCTCATCTTAGAGCCCACAGTGCAGGCTTCCCATCCATCTTAGACAAATGTAATATATCCAGTACCTTTCACTGTGCTTGGCACATAGTTGATTCTTAATAAATATTTTTTGAATGAATGAATGTATTAAGTAAATGACACTGTACAAAGCACATTATTCAATAAGTTGCTTGTTTGCTGTTGTCATCATTTGCTATTTTTTTCTTCTTAGCACTAAATCAAACAGCTTACCTTCTGGTACTGATTTACATAATGAAGCTCTGCTCTAACCTCCCTTGGAGTGTGGACTCTCAAATTGGATATTTCATTGTTCATTTCTCACCATTAAGCTGTCAGTTAAAGTTAATTTAACTCATAGAGTATGCCTATACTGATACATCTTAAAGTAAATTACAGATGATATAATAGTGGGTTAAAAAGTATATTTTATTTAGCACTTACAGGATGCTTACAATGTTTCAGCTGTTTTAAGCATTTTATCAATATTAACTCATTTAAATTCTCATAAAAATTTAATTATTTTTAGGTACTTTTATTATCTCTATTTGATGGAAGAGGAAACTGAGGCACAGAGAGGTTAAATTACTTGCCCGAAGTCACACAGCAGGTAAGAATTGAAACTGGGATTCAAACAAGGCAATGTGACTCTAGAAGGAGTCTGTGCTCTAGCCTGCCTCTCAATATACCTTTGACCTTTCCTTAGATGGGCAGCTGCCTTTTTCGTATAACCTTTTTTCTGCAGCGTGAGATGGAGATCAGCCTGCAGGTTTCCCTTATGGTCCCTAACGACAAACTCCACCTCTGCATCCAGCTGTTCAACACAACACACATAACCCCATAAGAACACACAATAACGCGCAAACACTAGACAGTCCCAATCAGACTTAGGAAAGTGTTAAAGTAACCAGATTGGGCCTAAGGTGGAGTTTGCTTCCATGTCAGCAAACCAAAACTTTAGCTAAGTTTCTATGCTGGGCTCTCCCAGAAAAGGAAGGTCTACATCAACCAGTCACTGCTCGCCTGCTCGGCACAAGGTACCTGACCCTGCTCTGAGGCTTCCCTTTGCTCTCTGTAAGGAAATAGCCTTGCAATAACCAATCTGCTTTTGCCCAGTGTAACTTCCTTGTTCCTGCTCACATTGGTCTATAAACCCCCCTTGAACTGTACAACTAATTGGAGCTCCTTTCTATCTGCTAGATAGGATACTGCCAGATTCATGAATCACTGAAAAAAGCCGATAAGATCTTTAAAATGTATTCAGTTACATTTTGTTCTTTAACAAAAAGAATGTTTTCTAAAGTCACCATAAACTGGAAGGAAATAATTCTGCTAAAAAACCCCTAAAAACCCAAAACCAAAACAAAACAAAAAACCCACTCAATTTACATAACAAATTAGACCCCTTAATTTGAATGCTGGTTACTTTTCATCCTCAGTAAAATTGCATGGACCCTTGTGCTTTATATTTGCATAACAGAAACTCATTACAGTAATTATTTTTCTGCACAAAAAGGAGTCATTTTACCAGGCAGGCCCACTCCCTAGAGAATGTTTTGCAAAAGGTTTATCATGATAAGTTACTGATTAGGATAGAAAATAGAGTGCACTGCAGTATTGCTTTTGTTGAAATCCTGCATATAGAATTGCTTTGTAAAATGGTCTCAATTATCACAACTTCGCTACAGTGTGGTGGAAAACTTAGCTCAGGACAGCAGAAACCATAATTTACAATTTTTTTTTACAGTCTCATAAAATGCAATGTCTAATCTCTATTGGGTATTTGATTTCATTCATATAGTATTTTATGATTTACAAAGTATTTTCTCGACATCATCTCAGTGACCTAAGAACAGCTCTGTGGGGTTTGCAGAAGAACATTTTCATCTCGTAAACACACAGACAACCAAGCCAAGTTGGCACAGGCATACTGACTTGCCCATACTCTCTTGGCTGGGCTATGGCAGAGCTGCCCCCCGGAATCCATCTTTCTAACTCCAGCTGTTCCACGCATCCCAGAGCTGCTGGCTGAGGAACACGCCCTAGTACCAAAAGGACTCACAAATGCCTCATGGGGTTAGAATTATTTGGTACCTCAGTCAATTTTTAGTGCCAGTTTTTTAGCACCCTCTCCCACTGCTTGTTTCCAAGACAACTCCTAGCTCAGAATGTGGATATATAAGGAGAAAGACATCAGCAGCTGCCCTGGTTGCCTGTGACCCAAGGACAGATCTGCTCACTCTTCATGTTCAGTTAGACCAGCGGGTCCCAACCCTGGCTGCACATCAGTTCATGACTGAAAATCCTGAAGCCCAAGGCACACTCCAGACCAACTGCATCAGACTCTGTGGGGTTGAAGTCTGAGCATCATTAGGTTTAAAACCCCCCAGGTGAGTCTAATATGCAGCCGAGGTTGAGATCCAAAGAGTTAGAGAAATACGATGAATCTAATCTGGTCTAAAACCTCAACTCTTTATTAAATGGATCAACTCTTGATTTGAACATAACGAAAATACATCGATGATCTGATTGGTCTACAAATTTTTGACTCACTATCATTATTACAGTAAAGCTCAATTTATAGAGCAGTTTTACTCATCATTAGACTTTGCCAGTATTCTCTGATTAAAACCTCCCTGGAGGTGGGTATTCTCTCCAATTCACAGGCGAGGAAGCTGAGGCACTTGGGGCTCAGTGACATGCCCGAGATCACACAGCTGCTAAGTGGTGGAACTGAGATTCAGATCCAGCACTTGACACACCTAACTTCAGAGCGACACTGCCTCCCGTGTGAATGACCGATTTCAAGGGCTAGTTCTGTGTCTGGTTGTTGGCATCTGTCTATCTATGTCTCTCAAAATCAGCGGTGGCAACTGACACTGGCTCGGATCTTCCTCCTCTCAAGCTCTTCCTGTGCTTGCTTCCCGCCAAGCAGGCTCCTTGATGGAGAGGCTATGTTTTGTTCTGTACCAATCTACCTTCCAAACCCCCAAACATGGTGGGACTTCCATGCCCAGCCCCACCTGACACATGGTGGGGCTCACACGCTCCCTATTGTTTGAATGTATGACATTCCAAGCCACATGGTCTATACCCATTTGACTAGTTTACACAGTCATATTCCTAATAAATCTATAAATGCTTTGAGAAATCGATACAGTGGTGTTCAGCTAGAAATCAAATGAAACATTTCTTAACTAGAAGCCTGTAGTGAGTAGCATGAATAACTTTCCCAGGAGATTCTTAAAACATTAAACAGTTCCATATAAAACTGTAGACACTTGCACTAAAGTTTACCTTAGAGGAAAATGTAATGACCCCAGAGGAGTCCCGTTTGAAAGTCAAAAATTGGGTCCTTCCACTCTTCCCTCTTCCCCCTTTTCAGAAAACAAGTTGGCACGTCATGCGGTGAAAGAGGAAACGAAACAAAGCTTGTGTTCAGTGGCCTGGAATGCGATGCTTGGGGCTCCAGCAAAACCTAAAAGTCAAACTGACGTGGTTATAGATTTTCAGAAATGTAAGTAAAGTCTATTTATAACATTGGTTTTAGAATGTATGTAACCAGTATGAATTGCTCCAACAACTCTAAGTATCAATACTGAAAAAAATCGTTGTAGCCCCACCTGGCCTAGAACAAGAGGGTCAGTGTCTCGCTTTTGAAGTGCACACTCTCTCCAGTCGTTCAAGTTTGGGCGCAGGTTCGCCAGGCATCCTCAACCCCAGGGACAAGGCAATTGGTCCAATGCTGTCTTTACTTCTCTCGACCACATGGTGTCACTGTTGAAGACCAGTTGGCTCACCTTAAAATGCTTTCTCTCTGTGAGGAGCCCTCAGTATGCCAGTCCCTGAAGGAGCCACAGGGGGTCTTCACGGAGGACAGTGCCCTCCCTCAGCCCTCCGTTTTGCCAGGGACCCCAACGTGGCTGCCCTTTCAACCAAGCTCTTTTAGTTTCTGTATACCCAGAGCTTGGCTCCTGAAGCTTTGAATCAGAACGGACTCCACTGTTCACAGAACTCCCTGCCATCCTTTCTCTCTAGTGATGGCCAAGGGGAAGGTGGCAGCCCCCTGCCCCCCAACTTCCCAAACATAAAGGGTCTCTTTATATTGCCTTTCCCTAGGCAGTCTAGGCTACTCACCCTTTACTTATGTGTCTGTTGTGGCTTAAACGATATGTATCCTCTTAAAGGAAAACTCCCCCCAGGAGTCCACAAAGCTATTTTCCATCCTGGTCCATAAGGGAAAGTAGCTTGTACTTTTCTCACTGAAAAAATGAAGAGATACAAGAGAAGATTATCTCCTTTTACAGGGCTAATATACAATAGCACGAAATATATTTCCATTCTATCGTTTTTATTTTTCAATGAAGTTATAGATTTATAATACAATAACTTTGTGATAGTAAATGTATCCAACTCCTTGGAGGTGTTTTTCCTTCTGTTTCTCCCCAGCCCCAGCTCTGTCCTTGTTTTTTACCATATCCTGCTTAACTATGGTCTGGTCTAAGGCCATGTTTATTGAGAAGGGAGTGAACTTGATCAAGTCAGGGGCAAACCTGGGACTCAGGGTCCTGACTTCTAGTCTGGTGCTCTTTTTGTCACACAGCTCTGCATCTCTGCCTCTGGAGAATACTCCCAGGCTGGGACGGTCAAGGATCTTCCTAGAGGCTAGATGAGAGATGGAAATGAGTCAAGGTAGATGGTCAAGGCAGACCCCTCAGCATCTGTTCTAGTTTTCTGCATCCCTCCACTGAACACACATGTCTTTTTCCAGGGACCAAGGAGTTCAAACTGCAGCTGATCTTTGGAGCAGCCTCACCCTGCTCTCTACTTCCTATGTCCCTCTCTCTATCCCAGGCACATAGTACCGCCATGTGGGGTTTCCATCAAAACTTCTAGCAAACATGTATGATTGTCTTGGCCACCTGGAAGTCCTCTTCTCGCTCCTTGGGGAACTACCCTCTAGCATTCCATGTGATTCTGGTAGGTTTGGCTAGTCCCAACCACCCCTTGTGTAAACACATGACCCATGCCCAGTATCAAGGCCGAAAAGAACAACCAGCCTCATCGGAGGTCTTAAGAATTATAATTCAGAAGACACAGATTTGAATAAAACCAAAAGAGTGTTCTAGGGAAGAGAAAAAGTCAAAGGCTTATAAAGACAAAAGCCACAAGGTGGTTAAAGTTGCCCAGAGAGGATTGTGATCAACTCTGATGCAAGTCAGGAAATATTTGTCCTTAAGGAATCACAACTAATTTTAGGGTAGGGGTTCGATAGGTAGATAGGCCATCATGAGTTATTTTAGAGTAAGTGTCTGATAAGTATCTGGAGTAGGACAGTGCATGGTCAAAAGGTCAAATTCCATACAGGTTGAGACATGCACGAGTCATACTTTTTCAGTGGCTTCCTGGCTCCATTTTAGAGAGTTCTCTTGGCAATATTGACTCCATTTTTATTTTCCTTCCACACCAGTCAAAATACCCTAACTCCAGGGCCACAGCAAGTTGGTTTTTTGACCCAAGCAAGGCAATATGGCCCTTCCCTGGGATTTTATTTATGGATACTGGGAGAGATGAGTCTTTCCTCTGGGATCACTAAGCTGGGATGATAAATCATTTAATTGAGGAATTATTTGACACTATGCATTCTGCCCACACACTGTCACCTGTAATAAATGAGGTCAACATGCCAGGTGATGCAGAGATAGGAGATGGAAGAGAGGAAGAGAACAAAATATGTAGACAGCCCTGGGGGAGGCCCAGAGTCCCTTGAACTCATTGTCATCCCAGTCCAGTTTCTGTTACATTTAACATATTTCCCCTTTCAGATTTTTCCTCTGTGTGGTATAATAAGAAATATATTTGGTCTTTGTCCCTGATTTCTGGGCTCCTAAAACGCTTGGAATTTCCTGAGTGATAGGAATGATTTTGTTATTCATAATGAATCCCTTTTGGTCACACCTGAGCTTGTGTTGATGCAGTGACTTAGGGTGAGGCCCCTAGAGAGCCTCGGGGTAGAGCTGGTCACCAGAAAGACGAAGCAATTCAACGGTTAGAAGATTTAGCCCCGCCCATTAACCTCCAGGAAGTAGAAAGAAGGCTGGACATTAAGCTTTCTAAAAACTCTTGAATAACAAGATTTGATGAGCATCTCGGTTGGTGAGCACATCAAGGTACTGGAAGGGTGGTCCAGCCAGAGATGGAGTGAAGTGTGCCCATCCCCTGGGCCTTGCCCTAAGCATTTCTCCCATCTGGCTGTTCCTGAGTTATATCTTAAGAGTAAACTAGCAAACATTAAGTAAATTCTTTCCCCGAGTTCTGTGAGTCATTCTAGCAAATTATTGTGCCTAAGAAGGGGATGGTGAGAACCTCCAACTTATAGCCATTTGGTCAGAAGTATGAGCGGCCCCATGATTTGCAACTGGCATCTCAAGTAGGGGCAGTCTTGGGGGATTGAACCCTTAAATCTGTAGAATCTGACACTAACTCCAGGGACTTAGTATCAGAATTGAATTTAATTGTTTGACACCTGATTGGTGTCCAAAGAATTGGAAAACTGTTGGTGTTGGAAAATACCTCATATTTTGTCAAATATACATGTACTAGGTTTCCTTTGTTTGAGACTCTACTTTTATGAAGAGAGCTGCATAGCTACTCTGTGCTGGGAACAGAGGTGGGAGTGTGTCAAATCCCTAGCCATCATATTTCCACTGTGTCGTCCTGAAATCCATGCTAGACACATAATGGGTGCTCCTACAAATGCGTAACACCCCCATCCCAGAAGCCATCCCAGAAGTCCTCTGTGTGCCCTTTCCTGCACAGCCCACATCTCCTTCCCTCTTGCCTAAAAATAACCATCATCCTGACTTTAGAGTATTCATTTTTTTACCTTTCTTTACAGTTTTAACACCCAAGTGCATCTCCAAATACTAAAATTTATCTTTGCCTTTGTGTGTGTTTGGGGATCGGGGTTGGGTATTGGAGGAAGACTATGTCTTATACCAAGGAAGAGGGTTTTACAGTGGGCAATCGGTCTCAAGCTTTTCAGGGCAGTGGTTCTCAAGCTTGAATAAGCATCAGAATCACCTAGAGTGTTCATTAAAACACAGATGGTTCACTGGGCTCCACTCCCATGTGGGCTGATTTACTACATCTGGAGTGAGGACTGAGAATTTGCATTTCAAACACCAGCTCCCAAGTGATGTTAATGATGCTGGGTCAGGACCACACTTTGAGAATCATATACTCAGGATATGCGGGGTTATATCCAGGGATGCCATAAATTCATCTTATAATAAGCAGGCTTCTATTTCCAATAATACTGTGAAAATCAGGATTCGATGGCTCCAGAATTTTATAATGCACTTGTTTATTCTTTCCACTATGCTGACTGATGATGATTTGCTTAGCCGGTCCCCTTGTGCCCAACGAGAAGAGCCTAGGTCTGAAATCCTGTGAGCTCTTGCTGTATTTAGAGCTCCCATCTGGTGCCAAACCACTGCTCTACAAAGGCCAGAAGAACTAGGGTGGCCAAGTTGTCTTGGGTGACTAGCCCCTAGAGTTTGGATGCATTTCTTTCAAAAGAGAGATTCCTGAAATCCTAAGATTCTCCATTTTGCTCACAGAAGCCAGGAGGAAAGATTCTCACCTCCAGCCATACCAAATAGTCAAACACAAAATGTTCTTTGCAACATTCTTTCACCTTCATTCCATTTGCCACTCCAGCTATACCGCTGAATAAACTGAAACTATGAGTTTGATGGTGGTACCAACATAAGTGCAGACTCAATCTCTTCCAACAAAATTCATATGAGGTAAAAAGGAAAGTGCTATACAAGGGGGGAAATCTAACATTTTTTTCTTACTTTCTTTTCATCACTCCATGTGTTGGGTGTTGTGGTAGCCAGTCTCCAAGATGGCTCCAGTGATCCCTGCCACCTATGTTGTCCCCTCCTATCTTATACCAGGGTTGGCCTGTGTGACCAACAGAATACAGCAGAAGAGATGGCATGTAACTTCCGAGATTAGGTATAAAAGCCTGCAGCTTCCATCCTCCATCCTGGGCATGCTCTCTCTCTCTCTCTCTTTCTCTCTCTCTCTCTCATGACTCATTGTAGGAGGAGCCAGCTGCCTTGTAGCAAGCAGCTCCGTGGAAAGGGCCGCATTGCAAGGGACTGAAGCTTCCTGCTGAGAGCCACATGAGTGATCTCGAAAGTGGATTCTCCTCCCCCCAGTCAAGCCTCGGATGGCAGCAGACCCAGATGACACTGTAACTGCAGCCTTTTGAGCGATCCTTAGCTAGAACCTGAGCTAACCTGCTCCTGGACTCCTGGCCCCGTGAGGAAAAGAAAATGTTTATGGCTTTAAGCTGCTAAGTTTAGGGGTAATCTGCTATGCAACAGTTAATAATAAATACAGGTGCTTTTCCAATGATACCCCACTTAAGCCTCTAACAACCCTGCGGGATTGTTATTGCCATATTTCACTGAATCTAAGATGCCATTGAGGACTTCCCTGGTGGCGCAGTGGTTAAGAATACGCCTGCCAATGCAGGGGACACGGGTTCGAGCCCTGGTCTGGGAAGGTCCCACATGCCGCGGAGCAGCAAAGCCCGTGCATCACTACTGAGCCTGCGCTCTAGAGGCTGTGAGTCACAACTACTGAGCCCGCGTGCCACAACTACTGAAGTCCATGCGCCTAGAGCTGATGCTCCACAACAAGAGAAGCCACCGCAAGGAGAAGTCCGTACACTGCAACAAAGAGTAGCCCCTGCTCGCTGCAACTAGAGAAAGCCCGCACGCAGCAACAAAGACCCAACGCAGCCAATAAATAAATAAATAAATGTTCCTTTAAAAAAAAAAAAAAAAGATACCATTGATTTCAAGATGCCCCATTTATTCAATGAACCATTAAGAAAGGAAAGAAATGCTGTTAGACTATGACATGCCTTCACTTGTAAGATGTACTCCAATTTCAGGTATATGTAACAAAAATGTGCATCTTAGTATTGATAATGTTATCTGCTTTTTTGTAAATTTATGTTTTACCTACTTTCAGATATATTTACTTATTTATTTTTACATCTCACATATTATCTGCTTTTTAAGGCAGGAATTTCTTCTCATGCACTGGGGAAATGAAAGCTTTCTCTTCGTCCCCATTATTTAGCTTTCTGTGGAGTAGCTACTTAGTATACACCCCCCATTAAGAGGTTTCGTTTTTACTAAAGAGGTCAACATGACCTCTAGGGCAAAGCTGGACTCAGCACAGATCTTGTTCTTAATCATAGATCTACATGGGAAAATTCTAAAAGACATAAGTTCTCCTAATTCTCATGTTAGTCAAAGGAAGGTTCCTTTCTGGATTCTTAATCAACGCTGTCCCGTACATTTCCTGTTTGTGATGTGCAAACGTACTGCATATGTGGCCCTTTAACACCAGCCCGAGGCGGCTCCCAGCTCCTTGGAAGAGCTGACGTGAGGGTCCACGCCAGCATTCTCACTTATATTATCTGAGCCAGACATTATCACTCCCACTGGATGTATGAGGGAAGACACATTAAGAAACTTGCTTAAGTTAACAAAACTAGAAAGCAACAAAGGCTGGGGTTCTACGAAGCTGTTCTTACTGCCAGGTCTCCCACATCACTAGGCCTTCTCCAAAGAGCAGGGGTGTGGCCTCTCTCTTGACCTTACATGATATTCACAGCAAAGCACAAAAGGCTGCCAATTCCTGTGAGAGTTTTCAGTGGTTTCTGAATACGCCTTTTACATGAATAGCATGCTGTCTTTCATCTTGGGAACACAGAGTGTTTCATAAATGTTATCTCATTAGTCTTCACAGCACCAGACCTTTTCAAACAAATGAGTTAATGTTTGCAGAAAAGTCCTTGAGATTTGAAGACTATAGGCACAGGATGAAGGTACAACCTTGTTCTACAGCCTGAAGAGCTGTCGTGGAATCACAGCTTTGGAGACCTCGTCTATGAAAATGTCAGACTTCCCAAGTGATGGAGATAGAGGCAGAATTGGAGGAGATAGAGGCAGAATTGGGGGAGGCAGAGCCAACAAAGCCATCTGTGGTTTGGAGAGGGAGTAGATCTATCAAACAGAGCTGCCAAAGGGGATTCCGTTGGCAGTTCTGATCAATTATTGGGGATTGCCTCATAAGCTGAGTATAGAAGGATCCTAAGGCCATGTCTGGGCTCATTGGGAATGATTGGTGATGTCTGCCATGGGGACAGGACTGGAGAGTTTAAAGCATATGTTCCAGGAAGTTGCCCTTCTTACTACAGATCAACCCGGGCTGCATATTAGAATCAGCTGAAGGGCTTTTTAAAAACTACTGGTGCCCAGACCTCATCCTAGACCAAATGAATCAATTTAGGGAGTGAGGCCTGGATATCTATATATTGATATTTTTTAAGTGCCAAGTGATTCTAATTGGCATCCTGGTCTGAGATCCACTGAAGTGAGATTATCACTTTCTAGGGCAGTAGTTCTCAGCCTTGACTGTACATTGGGATTACATGGATTGTATTAAAAATTTATTGATGTCTAGATTGCAAGCCTGTATGTCCTGATTTAATTGATCTGAGGGGGGTGGCCTAGACACTGGGAATTTCAAAAGCACAGCAATTTTTTTTATAGACTTTTAATTTTTTTAGAGCAGTTTTAGGTTTAATTTTAGCAAAATTGAACAGAAAGTACAGAGAGTTTGACTCACATATACCCTCTGTCCCCATGCAGATACAGCCTTCTCCATCATCAACATCTTCCACCAGAGTGGTACATTTGTTACAATTGATGAACTTACAAGACACATCATAATCATCCAAAGTGCACTGTTTACATTAAGATTCACGCTTGGTGTTACACATTCTATACCTGAGCCCCATTCTCCCATCTGGGACATCTCCACAAACCATCAAACTCTGATGTTCTCACCTGCATACGGAGCCCTGAGGATGTGGACATGAATATTTCTCTCATTATACAAAATGAGACTCACCATTGCCTCTAGGGTGACGCTTCTCTGGGCCAAAGAAACACCCAGTAGTTCACAGTTTACCTGACTCAAAGGGCTCCCTGACCCTCTGGCCAGGACGCTGAAGACTGATTCACCGAGCTTGCCTTTGAAGAAACTGGTTACTAATATGACATTTCATTTCTGTCTCTTTCCAGCCTCCAGCTTTGCCTGTCATACAAGCATGGCATGTCCTTTCCCCTAGTATCTCTGCACCCATGCACAAGGGGAAGTATTGGCAAATGCAGATGGAACTTGTTTTTCAACCTTTGCAGGGCTTTGTAGGTTTCATATACCACTGCCCATACTCTCATACAAGCCCACCTCGTGATAAACACATTTGGACTCAGAAATGGAGTTGGTGGGAGAACTGGCTTGACCTTAAATTATGGAGGGATGAAATGTCTTATGATTGGGTTATTTATATCTCTGAAATTCTCCTGTCTCTCCTACTCAGAGAGGTCTCCCACTTGGAGACTAAGACAGCTACAATAGAAATTTTTTCTCCAAAATTGTGACATTGGAAGTTAGGACTCCCCCAAAACCTAGGGAGCTGGATTGCTTAAAGGGCACATAATATTTTCCTATAGAATTGCAGCAAGATCTACAAAGGTGGTATCCTGCACACCTATTCAAGAGCAGAAGAAATGAACAGAGTACATATCAGAACTCCTGTCCATTGAACAGGCAGCAGCTAATTATACTGAAATTTTTCTTTTCATCCTAAGCTCCCCGTTGTCATTGAAGGACTCCTCTGACCTCTAACCTCTATCGTTCTTTAATGAATTTATCATGTTTCCAGCTCTGTGCTTTCCTTTTCACCTGCTGTTCACTTTCTTTCCAAAGCTGCAACCCTAGGGTCTGATAGTTAAATAATTTGGGAAGTTTTGAGTTAACCAGGCTTTTACAACAAGAATTCTTAGAGCTTAGGAAATGTGTGTGATGAATCTTCAAGAAGATTTGTATTGTGTGCACTCTTTTTCAGGCTTTTTTTTCCCCTAGACTTTTTCAAGGACATGTCATAGGACATCTGTTTAGTTTAGAAGATGCTGATGAAGTTTCAGATAGAGACTGCTATCTCTTCCTCTGTTCTGGGTTGAATTGTGTTCCCTCAAAAAAGACACACTGAAGTCGTAATACCCAGCACCTCAGAATGTGACCCTATTTGGAAATATGGTCTTTATAGAAGCAATCAAGTTAAAATGAGGTCATTAGGGTGAGCCCTAATGCAATACTACTGGTGTCCTTGTGAAAAAGGGGAATCTGGACACAGAGATAGACATATACAGAAGAAAGATGATGTGAAGAGGCATGGGGAAAAGATGACCTTCTACAAGCCAAGAAATCCCTGAGGTTACCAGAAGCTAAGAGAGGCCTGGAACAGCACCTTCAGAAGGAGTGTGGTCTTGCTGACACCTTGATATCGGACTTCTGGCCTCCAGAACTGCGAGACAATAAATTTCTGTTGTTCTAAGCTATCCAGTTGTGCTATGTTATTATGGTGGCCCTAGGAAAATAATATATCCCCTAATATCCATTCTTCTAGCTAGATGGTAGGCAAATTGGGTTCATTTTTTCTCTCTCTACTTCTTTTTTTTAAAAAAATTGAAAATTTTTATAATAAACTTAAAAGTAACAAAAATATTCATTGTTCTCCTCTTCCATTGTAATAGAATATCAACTTTTAGCTAGGCAAATGGGCAACTAGGCTAGAGGTCAGCAAACTCTTTCTGTAAAGGGCAAGATAGGGACCTATCTTAGGCCTGTGGGTCATGTGTTCACTGTCACAACTACTCAATTCTGCCATTGTAGCAGGAAAGCAACCATGGACAATATGTAAACAAATAAGCATGGCTGTGTCCCCATGACTCTATTTACAAAAACAGGCAGCAGACCAGATTTGGCCCATGAGCCATAGTTTGATGACCCCTGATCACTGAGCATCTATTGCATGCTAGGCTCTGATTTAGGAGCTGGGGATACAATAGTAAGCAATATAGTCAAGGACTCTGTCTCCTGGAGCTTGGAAAGCTCCAAGCTGTGTCTTCAGCACCTTGTGCAGTGCCGGGCACACAATGTGCAATCCAGAAATATTGAACCAGTAAGTGATTGACAGTCCCCTGGCAGGAAGAGATGAACCACGCTTTGGTGTCGCTGGGCCAAGGGGAAACTCTGGGCCCCCTGAGATGCTAACTAAAGTCCAATGAAAGAATCTCCATTGACAGTTTGATTCCTTAACAAGGCAAAAACAAACCAACCTACATCAATAAGTTCTTATATGCACCAAAAAAAAAAAAAAAATGTACAAGAATGATCATAGCAACATATTTCCTGGAAACAACCCAAATATCCGTTAATAGAATTATGGGTAAATGAACTGTAGTATATTCAAACAATGGAACACCGTACAGCAAAGGGAACAAACAAACTACTGCTACATGAGGTGACACAGATGAATCTCAAAAATATTGCAAACGGAAACCATCTACTCCCCACCCTGAGCTTGGATACTGAGAACTGACACCATAAACCGCTCCAAGGCTTACTGTTTATTAGGATTTTATTATTCCATAGTCTTTGTTAGCATAGCTTTACCATTCCAGGACACTCTTGCCCAGGCAAACAACTTTATTGTTCATTATAGGAACTTCCTGAAAGACCTATCATCTCTTCAATAGAGAACATCAACCGTTTCCATCTCAAGAGTCTTTGAACCTCTCACCTCAAAATCCTTGCCTTACTCTTCCCAACAATCCTAAAAGATATCATAATTCTTATTAATCCTATTCAAACCTTCCCATCAAAAGACTCACCTTAAACCAGAATTAAAATCTCAAATTCAACTTTTTCCTTCCTCCTCCAACACACTACCAAAGCTCTTTCAAGGTGGTGTTCTCCCTGACGGCAGTAGGCAATACACTCAGCTTCGTCTTATGAACAGATTGTCCTGGTGATATGCCAGGAGCCAGCATTCAACAGCATAATGTGTAGTGAGAAAAACCAGACACCAAAAAAACATGCTTTATGCTTCAATTTATATTGAGTTCAAGAATAGGCAAAAATAATCTATGCTGATGGAAATCAGAACTGTAGCTACTCTAGAGGTACGTATTGCCTGGGAGACGACATGAGAGAGTTTTCTGGGTGCTGAAAATGTCCTGTATCTTGATCTAGATGGTGGTTACATGGGTATAAACATATGTAAAAGTTCGTGGAGAAGTACATTTTGTGTGCATTTTACTGCACGTAAAAAAAGGAGGATTTAATAAAAGATTTAAAATTTTTTGTTAAAGTTTAAAATTTAATAGGTGTCAGAGATTATGGGGAGAGGTGACTGTAGTTTTTAAATTATTGCTTTAGTCAAGGGGTCGCCTTACATGACATGGAGTCAGGTATTGTGGGAGATCCCAACCTGGCGACCTCGGTTTTGCTTTCAAACCCTTCTAGGCATCATCTACACCTGAGACAGGAGAGGTCACTGCCATTGGCCTTGAACCCTGCACATGAATCGGTGATATTTGTACACATGTAACAAAGGAGGTTGTGGTGAGAATTAGCGATTGGAACACACAGTCTTCCACTTCCAGGATGCAACTTTTGAATACAGACATCTTGAAACAGCCCTTCTTAGGGACTTATGGTGTTGCTCCTATAAAAACCTAATGTGTGGGATATTGTATAAAGGGACTCACCACCCCTTCCTCTATTGTAAGGATTTGGTTACATCATTCAAGATTACATCCAGAATTGTGTTGACAAAATTGGGGGTGGAGACAGTGTAGATGGGTTCTGCTCTCATTATTTGTGGGATTCACCCATGTTGTCTCATCTGCAGTAGTCTGTTCCTTTTAATTGCTATATAGTAGGAAAATGTGTGTACATATGTGGTGAGTGTGTGTGTGTGTGAGAGAGAGAGAAAGAGAAAGGGAGGGAAGCTGTTTGATCACTTCCAAGAATTAACATGAAATCCAGCTCCAGAAAGGCCTAGCAGACTTCTATAACGGCAGTAATCAAAATAAGTATCTAAATTGACAGAGATACACACACACACACACAAATATTTCATGCAAAAAGGGAAGGAGGAGCAATTTGTATTAACTTTGGGTAGGTGACTCAGTTCCTCTACTTGTTCAAACGCGTTGGATCATTTTCACAAACCAGGCTGGGCCAAGTCCTATAAACTCATGCTGTTGTTAACCCTCCTCTCATCTCAGAAAAGTAAAATGAGGAAAATTCGGGCTGTGCTACAAAATGTCCTGATAAAAGGCCAATGCTCAAAGTAGAAGTATTTCATTACTTTCATTTTTAAAATGAAAAAACAGATACATATTTGATATTTATAAAACATCTCATTTAGTAGCTAGACCAAGTAGATACCATGTACTTATGTTTCCCAAACACAGAGTGGGAATTATGGCTTTCCCCATAATATCTTTAGCCTGTAGTCACTGCCTATCTCACCTGGCTCATCCCTCCACCTAAATGCAGACACAATTATTCTCCAGTGTTTACCATGGAATGATTCCTCTGTTCACCCACAAGAACAATGGTTTTCTTGTACACTTGGGAAGTATCCTTTAAAGACTGTGGACTGCTTCCTGAATTTTAGGAACTGAATCTTTCTTTTCTCTTTTTTGTTTTCTTTCCAAAAGTAGTATGTGTTTATAGGAGACACTTCAGCAAGTATAGATAAGCAAAATGAATCAAGACAAAAATCACCCAGAATCTGATCCAAATTACTTTTTAGTGTATGCATATGTTATAAATATAAATATGCATAATATTTTACTGTGTTGACTACATTTTATCAAACCAGTTCCTTGTTGTCAGACATTTAAGCTCTTGTCATTTTTCTAGATATAAACAATACTCCCAAAATTATCCCTGGAAACTGAACATCCTTGATGATCCTCTTAAAATAAAGGTCTAAAAGTAAAAATATTGGGTTAAAAAGGATGGGCAGACTTTCTAGATTGTCTCTTTTCTGAAAAATTGCACCAAATCCCATACCCGTTCATACTAGGGTAAGTGTCAGAGGAAACGTAATCAAAGAGATTTCACACACGTACAAAAAAGAGATTGTAGTGAAGGTACCATTCCATCAATTTCCTTAGATTTCAATTCAAGAGATTTCCTTTATGCAGGTGGTTATTTGCAAATCTGGTAACTATGGTAAAATGATCCTCAGAAGGAACTATCTAACCTTGAGGCCATGTGTGCTATTCAGGTGATTCAGTTTCTACAGAAATTGTTGTTTTTATGTTGCCAGGTGATAATAAGCTGTTTTGGTACAATCCCTGAGGGAATTTCCAGCTGAATTGAGGGGTTTAGAATATTACAGACCCAGAGTGTGAGCTATGAATAGAAATAAACTAGGGTAGACGGGAACTTGTGTAAGCTATTTCCTCTGGACAATGGCAATGTCTACGTGAAAGAATTTACAAACTAGAGGAAACTCTGAGTCACTCAAATTTGGGCTCTGATGGGGATGACTGAGGTCACAGGGGTCTCTTTGGTGGGTGGAGAGTCTGAGTTCCAGTGTTGGAGGAGACAAGACTCCAGCACCTGGGCAGGGGCAGCAGAGGAGGTGGAAGGGGCCAAGGAAAGAAGTGGGTTTTCATGTTAGACTGACCTGGATTTAAGCATAGTTTTTTCACTTGCTAAAGATGTGGCCTTGGGTAGACTACTTAACCTTTCTGGTCTTAGACTCTGTACAATGGAGACAAGTATCCCCTACTAGGGCTGTTGAGAGATTTCAGTAAAATAATGTGTGTATAATGACGAAAAATCTGAAAGTGAAATTAAGAAAACACTCCCATTTACCATTGCAACAAAAAGAATAAAATATCTAGGAATAAACCTACCTAAGGAGAGAAAAGACCTGTATGCAGAAAATTATAAGACACTGATGAAAGAAATTAAAGATGATACAAATAGATGGAGAGATATACCATGTTCCTGGATTGGAAGAATCAACATTGTGAAAATGACTCTACTACCCAAAGCAATCTACAGATTCAATGCAATCCCTATCAAACTACCACTGGCATTTTTCACAGAACTAGAACAAAAAATTTCACAATTTGTATGGAAACACAAAAGACCCCGAATAGCCAAAGCAATCTTGAGAACGAAAAATGGAGCTGGGGGAATCAGGCTCCCTGACTTCAGACTATATTACAAAGCTTCAGTAATCAAGACAGTTTGGTACTGGCACAAAAACAGAAATATAGATCAATGGAACAGGATAGAAAGCCCAGAGATAAACCCACACACATATGGGCACCTTATTTTTGATAAAGGAGACAAGCATATACAGTGGAGAAAAGACAGCCTCTTCAATAAGTGGTGCTGGGAAAATTGGACAGGTACATGTAAAAGTATGAAAATAGAACACTCCCTGACACCATGCACAAAAATAAACTCAAAATGGATTAAAGACCTAAGTGTAAGGGCAGACACTATCAAACTCTTAGAGGAAAACATAAGCAGAACACTCTATGACATACATCACAGCAAGATTCTTTTTGACCCAGCTCCCAGAGAAATGGAAATAAGAACACAAATAAACAAATGGGACCTAATGAAACTTAAAAGCTTTTGCACAGCAAAGGAAACCATAAACAAGACCAAAAGACAACCATCAGAATGGGAGAAAATATTTGCAAATGAAGCAACTGACAAAGGATTAATCTCCAAGATTTACAAGCAGCTCATGCAGCTCAATAACAAAAAAACGAACAACCCAATCCAAAAATGGGCCGAAGACCTAAATAGACATTTCTCCAAAGAAGATATACAGATGGCCTACAGACACATGAAAGAATGCTCAACATCATTAATCATTAGAGAAATGCAAATCAAAACTACAATGAGATATCATCTCACACCGGTCAGAATGGCCATCATCAAAAAATCTAGAAACAATAAATGCTGGAGAGGGTGTGGAGGAAAGGGAACACTCTTGCACTGTTGGTGGGAATGTAAATTGATACAGCCACTATGGAGAACAGTATGGAGGTTCCTTAAAAAACTACAAATAGAACTACCATACGACCCAGCAATCCCACTACTGGGCATATACCCTGAGAAAACCATAGGTCAAAAAGAGTCATGTACCAAAATGTTCATTGCAGCTCTATTTACAATAGCCAGGACATGGAAGCAATCTAAATGTCCATCGACAGATGAATGGATAAAGAAGATGTGGCACATATATACAATGGAATATTACTCAGCCATAAAAAGAAATGAAATGGAGGTATTTGTAATGAGGTGGATGGAGTTAGAGTCTGTCATACAGAGTGAAGTAAGTCAGAAAGAGAAAAACAAATAGAGTATGCTAACACATATATACGGAATCTAAGGGGAAAAAAAAAAAAAAAAAAAAAAGGCCATGAAGAACCTAGTGGCAAGACGGGAATAAAGACACAGACCTACTAGAGAATGGACTTGAGGATATGGGGAGGGGGTGGGGTGAGATGTGACAGGGTAAGAGAGTGTCATGGACATATATACACTACCAAATGTAAAATAGATAACTAGTGGGAAGCAGCCGCATAGCACAGGGAGATCAGCTCGGTGCTTTGTGACCATCTAGAGGGATGGGATGGGGAGGGTGGGAGGGAGGGAGATGCAAGAGGGAAGAGAAATGGGAACATATTGTATATGTATAACTGATTCACTTTGTTATAAAGCAGAAGCTAACACACCATTGTAAGGCAATTATACTTCAATAAAGATGTTAAAAAAAAAAAAATAATGTGTGTAGAAACGAAGTACAGTAATTGACACAGAACTCAATAGTTGAGTTGCTATTATTACTATCATGGTTAATAATCATCATTTCCATTTCCTTTGAGGATAGATTTAGGAGGGAAAAGTGCTTATGACTGATCATTATGCCTCTTTTTTGGATGCAGGGTTCTTAACCTGGTGTCTAAGAACTCCTAAGAGGCCCATGGATAGATATCTGTGGTGGGAGGAGGTGTTAAATTTGGATGGGAAAAAAAATTTGTCACTGTTTTTATTAACATCTAATGAAAACTTAGTATTTCCTTTATTGTGACTGCATGCAACAAATTACAGCAGTATGATCAACACTGATTGTCCTTTGAACAACAATACCAAATTACACATCTTTTCAATATCACATTAAAATTGTTGCATGTATCTCAAAATATCATTCAATTGGAATCATATTTCAAAAGTACAGTAGTTTTTAGACTCCACCCTCCTTAGCCCACTGCTAGATCACACGTGATCATTGTTTTCCAGTCTACAGATGTTGGTGTGATGGAGCTGCCTATCAAGACAACTATCTTATAATTTTAAAAAATATTTTGATAAAATAGTCAGATATCTGGGTTTACTTTGTCATCCTCTGTCTTTGTTTTATGCATTTTAAACAGTATTCTTCAAAGGAGTCCATAAGCTTCACCAGACTGCCAGAAAGACAGAGGCACAAGAAAGATTAGAACCCTTCTGGCAGGAGGCCTGGCTCTCAGGAGGAGTTCTGCTGTCTAACAGCCAGTGAAGCTTCTTTATTCACTAGCTTGTCTGTTGCATAGGCCAATAAACACCAAAAGCTGACAATTTCTGAAGACAATTCCCAATAGGTCAGGGGATCCTGTCACTGGAGAGAGCCTAACGATACAACAGATGTAAGATCTAGGGGGAAAATGTCTGTTACATTCCTCAGGAGCTGGATGTCTGGAGCACCCAGTGGAAAGGAAGGTTGCCTAACTAGGATGACGGCCCAAATGCAAGGATAGCAGAGGAAGGTGGAAGAGGAGGGAGAAGATGAAGAAGAGAAAGTGGGATAAAGAAACCAGAAGACACAAAGCCCCTAGCAATGGAGACCGTACAACCTGCAGACAGGAAAAAAAAAAAAAAAAATAGGAAGAAAAAAGGAGGAACTTGAAACAAAGGATGATGAAACTAAACAACAAAACGGTAGTGAATACTTTATTTGTTGTATTTAAACAAGCAAATTTGGGGGGGTGGTATTTCCCCATGGTCCTCCCGCCCTTCCTCCCCCATGTTCCCATGATGATGATCAACTGCTTTATTCCGTTCCCCATCTTTCTTCTTATCCAATTATCCAGGCCTTTGTCTTTTTAAATCCATGATCCTCAGTCTTGTCTTTGAAGGACGAAAAGCTTTCCACGTGTTAGGAAAATTCAGGATCTGGTAGTCCTTGCGACAACTCGCTGCATGTGTATTTTGACTCATTCATGTGGCTTCGCGCATTCTCAACCTGTCCTCCCGCGCCAGGGAAGTATCTGTCTCTTTTATACACGACTCAATTCAAAAGGCCCCTTGTTAGAGATTTGCAGGCATGCAAATGGGAAACACCATATAAACAGTGAAAAAATACATCTTTTCAGATTGTTGGATTTTCTCCTTAATGGTCTTAAAAAAAGCAACTAGAAACCTTTCATTTCATAAACACGTGCACATATAAATATTTACAGTCGTAATCAGAATGTGATATTTATCCTTGTAATGTTTCTCAAAAACATGACCTCAGCCAGAGTTTATCTCAGGTAGGCTGAGAACTGTCACTCAGTTTGTAAATTACCTCCAGAGTGTGGTTTATTTTCTCATTCCGAAAAGAAAAAAGAATTTCTCTACTAAGTTCAAACACTGACATCCCGTGAAGATGCCAGTCTTTATACACACTTATAAAAGTAGAACATGTGCTGTATGATACACTAGTACAAAGTTTTACAAATTATTACAAGTAAATTATATAAATTACAGTGACATTGAGGAAGATTGTAGTTTTATCTTGGGGTGGTTCTTCTAGCAATCATATTGCTGTAAAGAAAATGAAATAAGCATCAGGTTCTGATCAGGCGAAACAACAATGACATTTCAGTGCTTTAAATTCCTGTTTTAAGCAAACATAAAGCAGACTGATCTCAGCTTCAGTAGAGGTTGGGTCAACAACACTGAGAGCTTTGACAATGCTCATAAAATGTTTCCTAAACAAACCAGACTGTTGTCCTTCCCCAGTAAAAGCTGCAGAGAGAGGCCATAGAAACTGCAGTTTATGATGCTTGGCTGGCTTTGAATATGCTTGGGGTGGGTTTTTCATCTCAGGGATTTAAGAGATAATGCCTTGGGAGTTTCACACTGATGGGGGCTCAAGGCAGGCAACTTTTGAATTAAATGCTACAGAGTTACAGATTTGACTCATCTACGTTAAAAACCTTGCTCTTTGAAACTGTCTTTTGTCTTACAAACAAACGTAACTGACCCGCAGTGTCTGGGAAGAAGCCTCTCTACAGTGACTCAGATGGGAAACCCAGTGGGACTCTTGGCTCCCCCCACTCAGAGGAGAGTGACTTTCTGCCGAACCACTACAGCAATTTTGGTCGTTGACACTTATGCCCGTCCCCCAAATGCACCAGCGCTGAAGTCCAGTGGGTTCTCACCTAATTTAAACTCTGCCTTGTAGGAAATTCAAGGCTAAAAATAGGTTATTTTATAGTAATCCCAAGAGGATTCTTTGCCTCCCCCCAACCATATTGCCTGGAAACGACTCCAAATTGAAGGCTTTCCACTCTGCTGTTTTCTTGGAAATTTGGCAGGCTCCCAAGGCAATTATTAGTCTTGCTTTATTTGCCTGATAAGGAAATCTAGAATTTTATTTTAACTTCCCCTCAAAAATCGTAGAAAGTTTCCATCTATGTTCAGCAAAGTTTTTCATGGTAGCAATGGGCTTTTCCTTTTCATTAGGTTTTGTCTTATTTTCAAAGAAAGTTACGAGACCTTGAACCAGAGAAGTGAATGGTTAGGAAAATACAAATTAAGTAAGTTTTTTTAATCTAATCCTGCTTTACAGAATAAGACATTAAACAAAAAAAAGAAAGAAAGAAAGAAAAATTGGACCAAAGCTGGACTTCCATCAATTCAGTAATATATGTTTTTTAGGAAAATACAGAAACAAAAACTCTCCTTACTAACAAATGCGTATTTCTCCTCAAAATCATATCCCCAGGAAACAAGTGCTTCCTGGTTTTCTTTCACAGTGAAAGGCTTTTAATGAGCTGCTATTCAAAGGCCACTAGTGATTCTCTAGGCTTAGCTGTTTGGGCATTATTGTGACTCCTTATTAGGAAGGAACTGTAGAAAACCCAACAGAACAGCAAGTGCTGCATACAGGTTAAGAGCAGAAGCTGTGGCATAAAATGACCCAGGGTTTGAAGCCTGTTACTTCCTTACTAGGTGATCTTAGAAATGTTGCTCAATCTCTACATCATAGACTTTTCTGGAATAGGGGTTTAGCACAATGCTTAGGGCAATGGATGATGGCTGTTACTTGTGTATACTAGTTGGGAATGTGAGAGCAAGCAATGAAAGGACATTTCTTTTGTGTCTCTGCAACCAGACCAGGGGCAGTGGGTTAGATCCTGAAGGGGCACTCTGTCTATGGGTGACATTGTTTTATATACACAGGGCCAGCTACAGAAAACCAAGATAACCCAGTGACTGTGACACTCAAGGAAGCTTGCTATTGAGAGCAAAACTGAATGCTGTCAATGCTATGCCACAAAAAATGGAATAAACACTGGTAGGTGGAGCAGGGTTTGATTTTGGCTTTTTTCTCTAGGATGAAAACAATGGTGCATTTTTACACAGGTTCTTACCTGTTGGCGAGAGCAGCAATAACCACAGATGCCTCCAAGCACCCCGTTTATTATTTGAAAGAGACACAAGATGAATTCAATGCCACCAAGTGCCAAGAGGATAGAAAACAGAGAGACATTCCATTCCACTGCATGCTTGGGTTCAATGCACTGGGACCACGTGGAGCTATCCAGAAGGTAACTGTGGGTAAAAAGAGAACCTTCTGACATATGGACACACCCAGTGGGATGTCTCATGAGCATACTTTTTGTGTGGTGTTTTTTTCATTCATCAATAGATTTATTCAATGCCCTATATCAGATTCTTCCAATCCAAGTCATTCCACAAAATGAGGAATTTAGCCCAGATCTTGTTGCTGTGTTATAAACAAAAAATTCAACAAAGATCATGGAACACTCAGTGTGGGTTAGACATCGAGACAGAGCTGGGGATATAATGGCCTGGGTTCTGTCCTGGAAAAGCATCACTTAAGAGAAGAAACAATAGCTCATCTAGTGTAACCAGTACACTGATCAGGTAAACCAAGGGTAAAAGGGCCATAGAGGAAGGACACCTAACTTAGGCCAGGGAGAAGAGCTGCTTATGCATCTAGCCCACAAGTCTGAGCTCCATGAAGGTAGGAACCAGACCTATTCATCATTGTATATCCAATTCCCAAGCCAGTATCTGGCACATAGTAAGTACTCAACACATTGGAAAAGTCATCGAATGATGAATAACAATCCAAAGTCACTGTAAAATGTTAGCAAACCATACTGGGGTCATTATCTGAACATACATATTCTTCATGAAATAGGATTCAGTCACGTGGGAAAGTCTGAGATTGACTTAATTCCACTAAGAGATCTGGTATAATTCTTTCCTTATCACTTCTTCCTACCACAACAGAACAAAAGGGCTGCAAATTAAGAGACCTCACTTTGGAATGGTTCATTGAGCCAATCAGAAATTCAATTTGTTGATGACATGCAAAAAAATTCTGTTCTTCTGGCCCCGTCTTTCTGCATATAAAGTGGAACAAAAATCCATAATTTCAGAACACAATATAAAAAAATTCTTTGGCTCCGCTTGGCTATTGAGCCACTAATCACTGGCTTGTTATTCCCCATATTGAAATCTCTGGACAAGTTGAAATTAGGAATAACACAGGAGCAGGAGGTTTCTTGCAGAAGCTGGGGTGGATCACGAGAGGGGCTATAAAATAATCAGCTATAAAAAAGTTTAATGATACTCTCACCTCTCCTTGGATTAATCATAATGTTTTTTAGAGGTGGGTTTGTGCAGTAGATCATATGTTTTTGTATACATGTGTAACCAATTTGTACTGGTACATTCAGTATGTTCAGAACAAAGCATGAGAAGTATGAGCTGAAAATTCGTGATCAATAACAATTTTGAACACCAAAATTTCAAACTCCTGTGAGTACTGATTTTCCTTCAGAAGCTACCATTGGGCTGTACCTGTTGAAAGCTAGTAGAGAATATTAACAGCTAAGAATGGCAGTGCTCATGCTGTGTCAGCTTCTGTGACAAGTATTTTATACACAGTGTCTTACTAATCCTCCAGACAACTGCAATTGGCTTTATTTTACAGATGAAATAACTGAGGTACAGAGAGCTCAGTTCACCTTTTCCTGGTTACTGAGACAGTAAATGCAGAGCTGAGATTGAACCCAGGTCTATCTAATTCCATATTCATGATCTGATGACTTCATTATATGCTACAAAATTCATGGGAGACAAACATTCTTGAAAATATAAGGGCAATTCAGATTCATTATTCTTATTATTTTCACTCGTGAATCTCATTACTAAACCTTTCAAAATTCAAAACAGAATGTCTTTCATTTATCATTATGTACATCAGTTTCTATCAGCTATTTCTGTTCTTTTCTCAATAATGGATAAGAGATAAGTATCAACATAAAACAATGGAGCCACTTAAATTTTCCTGATGTTAAAGTCATGAATAAGATCTGTCTTATACAGCCTGATCACTTTAAATAAAGGGTGTGTTATACACAGTTATTATGTTATATGTGAGTGTGTGTGTGTGTCTTGGGGGGGGGGGTATGATTGACCCTGGGCTTTGGTTAAATTCATATGGTTTTCATCCATATTATGTAAGGATTCCATAATATTTTCTTAGAAAATAGTAAAATTAGCCAATTGCTCTGGCATAGTATACACACTGTATAAGCACAAACTTGACAGCTAGGCTGTCTGGGTTCAAATCATGACTGCCATGTCTTAGCAATGTGACTTTGGATACGTTACTTCATCTCTCTGTGCCTCCATTTCCTCATCTGTAAAATGGAAGCAATAGTGGAAGTCACCTCATACCGTTATCACAAGGACTGAGTCAGTGAATCCATTAAAAAGCTTCTCTGGGTCAGAGACTGGGCATTCATCCTCGGATACCCCTTGCCTAAATTGTGCCTGAGTTCGTGAGAATAAACCTGGTTGAGACGATGGATGAATGAATGGTTGATGCCTTTTTAGTTTGATGGGTTTACCACTATACACACGTGGTGGATAAGAATGCGCGACCTGATGGGGGTCAATCACTTACCCTCCCTCCGTGTTGGCAAAGGTGTAGTTCCATTGGCCACTGGCATTAAGACATCTTGGTCCTTCCGCTAAGCCCAGTGCTGCCACAATGACGCAGTAGCCAGATCCTGCAATTCCGATGAGAGCGGCCAGCACAGAAGAAAACATCTAGGGGAAGGAGAATCACCAGAAGTGAGGCACAGAGCGTCGCAGCTACCTCTTAGGGACCACTTCCCCACCGGCGCAGGAAAACCTACCGCGCATCTTTTGCCGCAGTTTTCGTGGCCGCCGCAGCCGCAGCAGTCGTCCTGTTCCAGCCCCATGAAGATGAATGCTGGCAGGAGCATCTGTTTAGAAAACACGCAAATTAAAGTCATTGTCTTTCCCCAGGTCCATAGGGTCAGTCAGGTGCAGCATCTTTTGGTAAAATATTTTTCTTTCTGACACTGTTGAAATGTCTTTGGGTTAGGTTGACAAAATATCTCAAAGAATGTAAACTCTGAGGAGAAAAAAAAACCTCTAACGTGTAATATCCCTTTGTTTTCATGTAATGTATCACATTAGGTAGGGTCAGGGTTTAGCATGGGAGGGGTAAAATAATTACTTATAAATGTGTTAATCCATAAGAGTTCATAACATAGTTCCAGAGGCAAACTCTGTTTGGAAACTATTAAACCCTGTCTTTTAAGTCTGTTTGTTTGTTTGTTTTCCCTTGAAAAGCATAGAAGATAACAACAAATCTTCAACAGAATAACTGAAACTTTTTTATAAACAAGAGAGATGAAAGCTCTGTATAATAGAGGTGAAGTGCTTCTTTGAAGACACAATTGCATATAGTTGTAGCTTCACAATAAAGCTCTTAAAAGCACATAAGTTTGAAACACTTTGAGTTCAAGATCAAAAGAAGTTTAAACAAGCAAGGTGTTGTCTTAAAGACAAATGATTATGAAATTAACTGTACCTCAAAAAATAAAACAAAACAAAACAAAAACAGACCTGAGAACTAGTGGGGAAAGAAAAGACAAGTGATTATGTTAACATGATGGTAATGCTTAAATTCAAAGCAGATTTGCCATACCATAGTTAGTGTATTAAGTCTAAGTATCCTTTACTTGACTAAGAAAAATATTCTGTATGGTATTAGCAATTCCATAAAACTTCTCTTCAAAATTCTCAATCCCAGCATTTCAAAGTGGCAAACTCAAGTTTGTCCACATTATTTCCATGCTGTAGTTGAAGCTAATACTTTCAGCTCCCAGGTTGGCAGGCAAATTCCTCTCACTTCACTTCAAAACAAACCTTGGAACAAACAACACATTCCACTATTACCTTCAGACACTGATTTGTTGCTAACTGAAGGATTTTTCCTAAACTCCACACCCCAGGCTTACATAAAGGAGAAAATTTATAGTCCTTTCCCAATAGCAACGCACTCACAATTCAATATTTTTCTCTGTCACTGATGCCTGAGAATAAACAGCAGAGAATTTGGATCCAAAACTCTGTTGATTTAGACAGAGAACCAGTGGACTTCTCCCAGCTCCCCAGAGCAAAGGTTAAATGACTACCTGCTCCAGGACTAGAAACTACAGATTTTCAAATCGGATTTAAAAGCTAGTATCTGTTTCTGGCTGTAAAGTAAGAAAGTTTAGCAAAAAAGTAGTTCACTTTTCTTTGAAAGGGGATTTTGTAAAACAACATCTAATAAAATCAATACACTATACCTATCTCAACTTTCATATAATCTGCTTTCAAAAGAAGAATGAACAAAAATCCTGGATTTGGAAACATACCTCATAGAAAACTTTCTATGAAAACATCTCGTCTAACGAGAAAGAATTTTTTAAGGCTGGAATGATTCTGAATGACTTACCAGCAAACCTCCTCCTATGATGCCAGAGAAGAACCACACAAAGTGGCTAAGATGGTCTTCAGAAGCGTACTTTGTTTCCCCATTGGGAAAGTACAGCAAAATATTAGCTACAATGCAGAGGATGGCGAGCCACACCAGAGAATGTCCGATGCATCGTGCGCATTTCCCGTAGCACATAGTGGCTGAGTTTATATTTTCCCCCTTCACTCTGCGGCTTGGCTCGGTGATGGCCCAAATCAGATGAGAGCGTGCCCGTCTGCGGAGAAAGCAAAAACCATTCTCAGCCCATTCCTGCAACCTCTTAAATACTCTGAGTTCTAAGTCACCGGGTGGATGAGGTACTTGGCTTTCATTGGTCCTGACTGCAGGCTCCGGTTGGGGTGGGGGGGAGGTGGGGGAATGTCCCGCCCTTCAAATGAAATCCTTGGGATAAGCGAAACCAGGAGCAGGACGTGAGAAACAGCCTCAGTCATAGGCAAGAGAGAAGATGATTAATCCTCCACAAGGAATTCACTGTGTAACTCCTTCGCAGGATAAAAAAAAAATCCACAGGAAAGTCTAATATAACTTTCCAGTAAGTGCCAAGCGTCCACAGCATGACAGCTCTGGTTGAGGCTGTGATTTTGTTCCATGCAGCTGTCTGGACAGCTTCCAGTCTGAGGGCTCTGTGTTCACTTTCACCTCTGCACTGATTTAATCCGAGACCTGGGGCAAGTCTCCTGAGCTCTGAGCTCGTTTCCTTGTCTGTTAAAGGCAAGGTGTCCAAGCCATCACCCATGGATTTAAGGAAGCTTTTGGGAAAATTACAGAGCTGCCTTCTTTCCTCTGCCTCTGGCGTGCTCAGCAGGACTGCGCCTACTGTCCAGCCTTCCCGGACATCTGCCTCCAAAACAAATCTGGCACCAAAACAAAGGTGGCATTAGTCAACACAAAGGGCTCAGGCACCTTTTTATTCCTGAGTACTGCTGTCAGGCAAAGGGTTGCCAGGAAGGTCCAAGGGCGGCCTAAAGCCTGGGAGAAGGATCAAAAAGAATAAGAAAGAAAGAGAAAGGAGCGGGAGAGAAAGAAACTTGGCAAGCAGAGTGGGGAAACAAGATTGAGAGAGTCTGGAATTACTGGGAGAAACACACATGGTTGAGCAGGGCACAGGGGCAAGCGGTAGTCTACCAGTCAGATCTGTTGCAGGCTCAAAAGGCAAGGCAGAGAAAGGGTGTTAGACTAACTTTCTGGTATGGTTATCTTGCAGAAGGAGGGGTCAGATTCTGAATAATTTTAGCCCTTGAATAGCAGGTGGCACCGGCCAGCTGGGTGGGGGGAGGACTGAGTGGCCAGGTGAGGCCAGGAGGGCTGGAGGGACCCCATCACCAGGACAAAATGGTGAGTACAAAATAGAGGCAAAAGGTCAAGATAAGGAGTTGTTAGTTCAAAAGAGGAAGGTGAGCCCCACTGGTGAATCTAGAAGCTCAGGCTGAGGCCAGAGTCTGAAGGATTCGGATCATATCCAGAGGGCAGGACACATACCAAAACTGAGCAGCCGGCTGGGGTTAATGATGTGGGATCCAGACTGGGAAAAGGACCCAAGAGGAAGCATATGGCCTGAGTGTACTAAGGATGTGTATCCAGACTGGCCTAAGAAATAGATGGATGGAAAACTGAGTGCAGACAGGGAAGCCTGAAACCACCCACCTGCTCAGTTATAGGGAGGCAGGTCTTCACAAGAACATTAATCCATCACCACCGTGCATCCAAACACCAGGCGCGTGTGCCCTCTGTCCTGGCTTTAAGTCCTACTGGAAACGGGATTCCACTGGTGTCAGGGTCTGGGGTGGCAGTGCAGGTGAACGACTGGGTCCTCTGTTGAGACATCGTCATCCTAACCCTCACCTCTGAGGACCTAGCCCATAGATAGAGGTCAAAAAGGGGGAGAGAGACCCTTTGACGACTTTGCCTCCAAGTGCTTAAATCCCCTTCCTCCTTCTCTACCCCACCCCTACTGTCAGTGGTGCAGGGAGAAGAGGGGGGGGGCTTGGAAAGAGAGAGTCTGAGGTGACAGCCCAACTCTGCTCTCTGCCAGCTTTGAGGATCAGGAAAGTCACGTACATTCCTGGGACTCTGTTTCCTACTCGCTAAGACAAGGGGCAGGACTCCATCAGTGGATCTTAAGTTTCTGAGTCTTGTAATGGTATGGACCCCCTTCCCCAGAAAAAGAAATGTACATATATGCAAACACACACATTTTTCATTCCATTCCTGGGGGTTCACGGATTCCCTGAAGCCCGTTAGTGGATCCTTTCCCACGTTTCTCAAGGTGTGGCCTGTCCAGAGACCACTTGCATGACAGAGGCAGATTCCTGTTCCCCTGGTGGACGTACTGAATAGAAATTTATCAGGGTAGGGCTCAGTCACCTGCATTTTTTACAAACATTTCAAATGGGTCTTATGTTCACTCAGGTTTGGGGATCACTGGTCCAGTCCACAGCCCAGGTTAAGTCTCATTTGTATTAGATGTTCTCTAAGGCCACTGTCACCTCCAATGGCGCCTCAGCTCTACCAGAAGACAGTGCATGCACGAATTGTGGCGACACGTCACAACTCAGCATAAGGCACTTTCAGGCTTGAGCTGACAAAATTCTCTTGTAATATGGAGTCCCTTGCCCTTGCCCACCCTCTGCTTCTACCCCTCAGCTGATAACCTAAAGCAGGGTCTTTTCTGTTTCAGCTCTTGGTTTAAGACCAGATATGGTTTTCTGGACAACTTCTTTAACCACTTGGCTCTGGTCCTAGCCAGACTTTGCCCAACAGATGACCCTGGCCTTCTTCCTGGCCGTGAACTCTCAGTTTCCTGTGCAGACCTTATTGCCATGGGTTTCTTTCCACTCTCCAACTCCCACTGCTGGCCGTTCCCCCACCTCTACCTTCCTGTCTTCCTTGTTCTGAGTCTTATCTTCTTCCAGGGCTTCAAGCTGTAGGATTCTACTCATACATCACCTCAAAGAGGCCCTTTCCTAGGACCCTACCTTATGATGCTGTGCCCCGCCTGTTACTCTTCATCACATGCCCCTGTTCTGTTTTCATCCCAGAACTTATCATCCCTGAAATTATTCTATGTATTCACTTGTTTCCTTTTCTGTTGTCTGTCTTCCCCTCTCCTCCCCTCTGGCTGGGGAACCCTTTCTGCCTCGTCCACCATTGCTTCCCCAGTGCCTGGTGCATAGTAGGTGCTCCGTAATTTTTTGCTGAAAATTGAATGAATAAATAAATGAATCAATGACTTTTTAAGGCTATTCTCAGCAGGCTGGTGCTCCAGTCCCTCAACTCTATTTTGCCTCTCTGTGAGCCCACAATCTCATCCAGAACCCCCTTAGCTTTGGAGTCCACAATACTGCTCCTTGATCCTACCACTGCCTGGCTATTTGTTTGGGGCGAGTTATCAATGATTCTGTACCTCAGTTTCTATCATTCATTTGTTCACCAATGTTTACTGAGCTCTTACTATGTTTTCTAAGTGCTGGGGATGCAGCAGTAAACAAACAAAAATCCCTACCTTTAAGAAGAGTCCATTCTATCAGAAGGAGACAAATAAAAAGTAGTGCTAAATAAATAAAATACATTGTGTATTGGTGATAAGTGCAGGAAAGCGGAATGAATGGGTGAGGAAGAGGGCCTCTGAGACAGGATAATAATAGAACCTACATCACAGAGTTACGATGTATGAAGTGAGTCAACGTGTCTAAGGCGTGAAGCACCTGGCATTTAGCAATCCCTCCGTAAATGTTACTTATGATTACTACTTTCATCAACACACTCTCTCCCAGGCAAGATGTCTCTACTCCATTTACGATTCATTGTATCTACGTCCCTAATATTCCATCACTCCAATAGACACTGGATCCCTTTATTATTTTTTGTGACTAACGTTTAAATACTGGAGCTCCTACAGTTATTAAAAGTTCACTTTTATCTCCCTCATTGCATCTGGAATCAACCTCAACTCACGAATAGCTTTGGAAAGAGTGGTTTATACTGCACTGCAGGACTGCATGTCCCTGAGCACGTTTTGGGTATGCTGCCCCACTGCCAGAGGGCCCTGTTCTTCCTCCCCACCCCAGTCCATCCCCCCAGCTTTGTTCCCTAGGCTGAACTCATCACTCTTCCGTGACACCTCCCATCACACCCCTGCCTACCTCCCAGAGGCTCATCGCTCCCACTTTGCCCTTAACACACCCCCATCGAGCACCAATCAGACCACGATGCACTAATGCGCGTCTTCACCAGCTTCCCCAGCTCCACGGAGGTCCTAGAGAGCAGGTCATCTTTTCTCCTTTGAAGGCACAACAGCTAACACAGTCTGGCATTTAGTTGGCTGCCAATAAATATTTGCTAAATTTTGTTCAGATACATAGGGAAGTTGAATATGGTCAGTTCGAAGATGATTTGCTCTTAAGGGAAGCCAAAATGCCTTATGAAAAGTTAGGCAAAATTGGCATTTGTTATGTTTAAATTAGAAACATTTCAGTTTTACCCATCATGCCCATGAGCACCTGTCATGTGCCTCTTATAACGAGCTTTCCTAACCATTTGATGTGTGGAATGTGACTTCAAGAATAATTTCAAGGAAAACTCCTTTTGATAATATCAAGATAATATCAATGTAAACATAGGTTGTAATGTTGGAAGAAGCCTCAGTAGAGTGAATGGTTCAGCTCCCACCCCTTCACAGAATCTTTATGGTCATTTTATGGTTAAACCCACAGGGATTAAAGACTCTTCCCAATGTCATCTAGCTAGTGGGCAGTAGAAAGCAGTTACCTTTAAGAACTAATGTCAGTGGTCTGTGATTCTACGTGGTTGTGAGATTCTAAGAGGAAGATTTTAATTCATATCTCTTGCCTCCTGTTTGCTTTCTTCCACATGTATTTTGCCTTCCTTGTTGGGAAAGCACTAGTTTTCTCACTCAACTGACACTTGAAAAACATAACCATTCGTAAATAATAACCATACTCATTAGAGCTTTTTTGATTATAAATAACAGAAGCCAGTTCCAGCTGCTTTAACCAAAGGGACATTAGTTATGAACTCCAAAGGTAGGGATGCAGATGGGATGGTGGGAATCATGCACAAGGGGAACCAAACTCTGTAGGAAATCCAGAATGTCCTCCTCAATCTCCATCTTATATTTTTGACTCTTCTGTCCATAACTTCATTCTTCGTAATGAAAACTCATTTTCTCTCTCACACGAAAGAATACGGCTACTGACGATACCCAAGCTTACATTTTTCTCTGTTCAAGAGACCCATCCCAACCCCAGATTCTGAGGGAAGGGAGTTGCACTGGACAAGACTGGGACACGTGCCCATGCCTGGGGGGTCTGAATAACTTGCTGCAAGAAGCCATCTCTGCAACCGTGTAGATGGAGGAGCAGGCATCCTCAGGAAAAGGTGAGCATTGGACCAGGTGGAGAAGCCAGGAGCTGTTCTTTACTTGAAATTGAAATCAGGGTACCCCACCACAGTAATAGGAAGGTGGAGAGAGGGAGCCGTGGTGAGCCATCCTACCCACAGCTTCCTGGCTTTCCCCTCACTTTAGACTGTGGCTCAATTTATTCTTATTCTTGGGTTGAAAATAAGCTTCTTGGCGAACTCACAATGAATCACCAGTCCTCACCTGTCAGAATGGCCATC
The DNA here is from genome assembly GCF_965194825.1 of Balaenoptera physalus. Lineage (NCBI taxonomy): Eukaryota > Metazoa > Chordata > Mammalia > Artiodactyla > Balaenopteridae > Balaenoptera > Balaenoptera physalus. The sequence continues at coordinate 31,370,093 of NC_138891.1, forward strand.
CTCAAAAAGACCACAAATAACAGATGTTGGTGAGGATGTGGAGAAAAGGGAATCCTGTACACTGATGGGAATATAAATTTGTGCAGCCACTGTGGAAAACTGTATGGAGGTCCCTCAAAGAACTAAAAATGGAACTACCATATGATCCAGCAATTCCACTCCTGGGTATATATCCAAAGAAGACAAAAACCTTCATTCAGAAAGACACGTGCATCCCAATGTTCACAGCAGCATTATTTACAATAGCCAAGATATGGAAGCAACTTAAATGTCCATCAACAGATGAATGGATAAAGAAGATGTGGTATATATATACAATGGAATATTATTCAGCCATAAAAAAAACGAAATAATGCCATTTGCAGCAACATGGGTGGACCTAGAGATGATCATACTAAGTGAAGTCAGAAGGAGAAAGACAAATACTCTATGTTATCACTTATATGTGGAATCTAAAATATAAAACAAACAAATGGAAATGCAAACAAAAAAATAAGCTTCTTGGCCCAAGATTAAACCAGAGTTCCATTTTTTCCCCTCATCCATTTACTTCTCAGTTCCCTCACCTCCATCTGGTAGTTTTAGCTCAACATTTCACAGCCATCATTTTACCCCCTCATCAAGCCAGGGAACTCCCTGGCCTCATTGTCATTTTCAGACAAGACACCTCCTGGGACACCTGCTCCATATTCTGAAGCTCCAGATGTGGGTCTAGCTCTCCCTTCTTGGGGGCTGTCTGCTCAGAAGGACTGGCCTGCCCCCTTGTGGGATGGGTGAGCTGAGGGTGACCACCCTCACGCACGCCTGTGACAACCAGCGCACAAATACTTTAAGAGAGAAGGACTCTTGTTTTCTGACTTGAGTATCATTTCTTCGGGTTTTGTAACAGAGCCTGCCATATGAGATGGTGGAGGGCTTCAAAGATGATCTGAGTCTCAATGGACAATGGCCTGTGGGTTTCTAAAACCACACACACTGACAAAGCCCAAGGGAAACAGGGACTCTCCGAGGTGGGGCTAGGAATCTGCATTTTAAGAAAACTCCCCAAGAAATTTGATGCACAGTCAGAGTTGAAAGCCACTGATGCAGGTGACCCAGCTTTCTAGTTATTTTATAAATGAGGCCACTGAGGTCCAAAAGGGTTAATTTCAGTTCAGAAGAAAAGCCACAGATAATTAAAACAAAAACAAACCCTACAAAATGAAAGGTGATGAATTCGTCTGTTTGTGTTTTTTGAACCCATCAACCAGGTGTTTCCCGTTGTGGTTCTCTTTTACTTCCCCAGATCCCAGCTGCCTTTGAGGAGGATGACAAAAACTGTTATCAAGTTACTGTGCATTAGAGGAAGGAGGGAGGGACAATAATCTATAGACACGTGCCAGCTCTCCTGCGTGGTAACTGAATTTTACAGCTGTCCTGTGGGGGGCTGTTTCCAGGTGAGGAAACTGAGGCCCACGTGGGTTATGTGTGCAGGCTGAGGTCACGAGGCTGGTGAGTGACACGTTCCGGACTCCTCCTACTCAGGTATCTCTGACTCAGACCCTCATGCTTTTCCCTTCACACGTTTGGCTTTTTTCTACTATTTCACCACACCCTCTCCAGTGAAAAACGTTGACCAGATTTAAGGACTTTTAATTTGGCAGTTCTGAATAACTTAATTCCCAGACATTAATCGTTTGGGTTCTACTTTAATCAGATAAATGATTTTCAAGTTAATCTGAGAGGGGAAAAAATTAGGAGTATGGGATTAACAGATACACACTACCATATATAAAATAGATAAACAACAAGGATTTACTGTATAGCAGAGGGAACTATAGTCAATATTTTGTAATAACCTATAATGGAAAAGAATTTTTTAAATAATATAGTTAGATACATATACACGTATAACCAAATCACCTTGCTGTACACCTGAAACTAAAACACTATTGTAAATCAATTATACTTCAATTTAAAAAAATAAATAAAATTTAAAAAATAAAGTTAGCCTGGTGTTTTCAAATGAGACTTTCCACCAATGTGGGTTGAATGGTCAGAACCCTGGTGGACAGCACAGGATTAAGCCTATGGACAGTTTTGCATGAACTTGGCTTTATTGTAGCATAATAGGACTGTCAAAAATCAAGATATGTGTACCACTAAAAGTTTAAAAAAAGAGTAATTTATTCTTTTTCTAGATTCGGTATAGGAGAGAAATAATAAAACCTATTTTCATTTCCTTTACCCTAGTCTAATGTGTAAAAGGATTTCCCCCCTTGGCCTTTGAGCTTATATAAAAAATATGCTTGCCTTTTTTTTTTTTTTCCAGAAAGATTAGTGTGGAATTCTCTCCCCTGCTGCTTTCCTGTCATTTAAAATTCAGCCCAGTGGAGCTTCTGCCAGCCGGCAGTTGAAGATCACATAAGGAAGTGAGAGTGGTTGGCTCAGAGGTGATTTTTAGGCACCACTTTCCAGGAATCCCTGGTGACAGGGGATTGTGTGTGTGTGTGTGTGTGTGTGTGTGTGTGTGTGTGTGTGTGTTGAGTTCTGAATAAAAAGAATCTTCCTGCTGTACAGTTTTTAGTTGTTTCTATGACTTCAACACTCTCCAAGATTTAGATTGAAGCATAAGTAAGAGGCAATGTGAACCTTCTCCAAGTAACCATTCCAAGATGGTGAGTTAATCCTCCACCTAGACCTCGTGGCCTTGCCACTTCTCAGCCAAACTGTTTTTGTGGTTGTCAGTCAAACTCCAGCATGGCACAATTCCCACTGATAATGAATGAGCAGAAAACTTGGGTTACTGTTGATTTTGTCCTAGGGAATTTTACCCAGAACAGCATTACAGCAGTGGAGTAGTTGAGACTTGGTGTGTGTGTGTGTGTGTGTGTGTGTGTGTGTGTGTGTGTGAGAGAGAGAGAGACAGACAGACAGACAGACATCAAGGAAACATGGCAGACTTGGGTTGGCTCAAAGGCTCAGTTCTGGCCGAGGTGGACGCTGACCTTACTTTCTATCTCCCTGTCCATAGTCTCTACCTGGCACCAATGCAGGAGAACCGAAGTCCAAGTAAGCACTACCTCAGCATCTAGTACAAACACCATGCCTCAGATTTCCTCCCCAGAAAGGGAGTTGAGATTCTAATTAGCCGAATCATCTAGTGACAACTCCCTTCATTGTCGTAGGTTACAAAAACACAGTCACGTACTCTGGGAACCCTGATGGGAAATTCATTCCATTTCCAAGTTAAACAGTTAGCCTGGCCTGTTTCAAATGACTGAAAGATTCTTTAGAGTCATGGTTTCTCAACAATGCCTTCACAATGATTCAGAAATTACTTTTTCAGATTTAAAAGGTGAGGAATACTTGAGCAAGAATTGCAAAGGGCCTGAAATACCAAGTTGAAACATAAAAATCATCTAGTATATTTCTGATGCATTTGTTCCTTGCCCAGTGGGAACAAAATAAGCTTCTTTAGTGAGAGCCTTCAGGATAGCTGTCCCTCCGAGTAATTAAATCAGGAATTTGAGCTAGAGATACCAGTTGTCAAGAAGATATTATTAAAAGCAGGTTCAGGATGTAGAAACCCTGCTCGGCCTTGCATCTTCCTTTGCAGATGCAGGTTCTGGCTGCTCTCACTCCCCTTCATGAGAACACAGGGGAGAATGATCACAGGACCTTGTCCTTCTTGATCACCTCCTCCTCCAATTTCCTGACTGTCTTCTCCATAGTCTTGGTGTCTTCTGAGATGACCTGATGTTTTTAGGAATCAGAATCCCAGACACAGGTTTGGCAAGAGGCTTGTGTGAGTTACTTTCTTTCTTTCTTCTTTTTTTTTTTTTTTTTAATGAAGAAGGAAGAACATGAACATAAATGAGTGCAAAGCATTTTTGTTCTTGAATCACATATGTGACATTTCACAGGAGGTCTTCTAGCTTCTCACAGTATATTAAAGACAATTTAAAAGTTGTTGTGGGGAGTTCTTAAAGAAAAAAAGTTTCCGTAAGAAGAATGAAGATCCCTGACAAATTCACTTTTTATTTATTTTCTAAAAAAGATGTAGATTAAGGTTTTCCCCTCATTTTCATTCTTCCTTCAGAGCTTCTGATCAACATGAGGATCCTTCATTCCATAAATATTTACTAAATAACTACTGTGTGCCAGGCCTGAGCCTGAGAACTTCACATGTACACCTCATAGCAACCTTTTGAGATAGGCACTGCTATAAACACCATCACACAGGTGATCCATTATAAGAGACTCTCCCATTCTCCAATAAAAGGAACCAAGACCCTTTGGAGAAATGGCTGATTCTAGGGCTGAAGCAGCCAAATACAAGATGATTCTGGAATATCTTGTGCTCTGTGTTCTGTGTTGTTTTATGTAATAGTCAGTTAGATGTGGCCACAAGAGGAGACACGGTGGAAGCCTGGAAAACAAATGTATTATACTCACAGCCCTGGAAACAGGATGCCACCCAGGGCCACATGGAAAAGACACTAGGGTGGTCAGGAGGCTGAAGGGGCAGGTGTGAAGGGAGAGCTTAGGCCACCATTGGTGGCATTTCAAGGGCAAAGCAAGGCAGGCAGGGTAGACAATTAGAATTGGCTAGTTTGAATAATTTCAGCAGGCTCTAAGCTATAGGGATTGTCCCTAGTTGCCTGGCACCTGGCCCTGGGATGATGAAGGCAGAGGAGTCCTGCCTCCTGGAGTCATGAGCCAGATAGTGGCTATCTGGCTCTGGACCGATTAGTTTGCACGTCAAAGGCATGCTGGGCCTTTGCTATCTCTAAGAGCTGACTGGCCCCAGGAGGGGTAGTATCTCCCCAGCCAGAAATGTTATTAAGATATAGAAACATCATGATATATAGAAAATAAAAATATAAGCAATACAGCCAGAAAGTAAGGAAGTGCTTAAGGGATGATGGATCCCTGTCAAAAGGACACAGGGGTCAGTTTTAAACAGCTTTCCCAGGCCAAATCTGGAACAGCTTGAGCATTAGCAATAGACTATGACTTGTTGAATACAATAGGAATTCACAAGTTTATAGAGACATTAATTCATTACAAGTTTGATGAAAATGCAGTATTGACATTGTATCAAAGTATCTCCCTACAAAATGCTTACGATTTATAAAGGGGAAAAGAGTAACTGGAGAAGCCTGGTGGACACAACCTTAATCAAGTGTTCCAAGTTAACATCACCAGTAGTGAGACTAATGGATATCATGAACCACTGGGTAGCATGCAAGGAGGATGCAGCATCACTGTGGTGGACTTTAATGTGGCCCCCATAATCCCACCTCCTGGTATTCATGTCCTTGTACAACCTCCTCATCATGAGTGTAGGTGGGATCTGCAACTTCCTTCTAATCGATAGACTATGGCAAAGGTGATGGGAGTCATCCTGCTGTTATCTTACATCATATCAGCCTCCATCTTGCCAGCAGAACCATCTTAGAGTCTTGCTCTTCTTGCTGACTTTGAAGAAGCATGAGCTCTACAACCAAAAGGAAGTAAATCCTGCAAACAACCTGGGTGAGTTTGGAAGCAGGTCCTTCCCCAGTAGAGCCACAAGATGAGAACTCAGCCCTTGACTGAACCTTGATATAGCCTCACAGAGCACTCAGCTACACTGAGCCCAAAGTCCTGACCCACAGAAACTGTGAGATAATAAATGTGTATTGTTTTGTTTTGTTTCTATAAATTTATTTATTTATTTATTTATTTTAGCCTGCATTGGATCTTCATTGCGGTGCACAGGCTTCTCACTGCAGTGGCTTCTCTTGCTGCAGAGCATGGACTCTAGGTGCACAGGCTTCAGTAGTTGCGGCACATGGGCTCAGTAGTTGTGGCGCACGGGCTTGGTTGCTCCACAGCATGTGGGATCTTCCTGGACCAGGGTTCAAACCTGTGTCCCCTGCATTGGCAGGCAGATTCTTAACCACTGCACCACCAGGAAAGTCCCATGTGTATTGTTTTAATCTGCTAAATTTGTGGTAATTTATTGTGCTGTATAGAAAGTGAGTACAGTCACTTCTACAATATTCCTGCCAAAGATGCCTGCAATCTTCAAATGTGTCAGAGGGATGAAATAAGCTGGACTGAACGAGACTAAGGACACATAGCAACTAAATGCAAGGGATGATCTTGGACTGGATCTTGGACCAGAGGGCAAAACCTTGTTATTAAGGACATTATTGTGACAATTGGTGAAATTTGAATATGGACTGTGGGTTAGATAATAGCATCTTATGAACGTTGAATTTCTTGATTTTAAGCATTGTATGGTGATTATATAAGAAAATGATAAAGGGAAGATAGCAAAAAAACAATTGGTGAATCTGGATAAAGGCTACCTAGTAGTGTTTGGCACTATTCTTGCAACTTTTCCATAAACTTGAAATTATTTCAAAATAAAAATAATTTTAAAAAATTTAATGTTAGATTTCACTTCAAAATTGTACTGGAAACAATTCAAAAAGCCCTATTGTCACTTTGGGAAATTCAAGGGACTTGGGGACCACTGTCATATAAGATATTCACTACCAGAGTCACATAGATATAAAGAATGTGAGTAATACAAAACCTTTGGTCACCTTGTATGGGTTTGGTGCGTGTTGTCAGGAATTTGACGTAGAGACTTGCCCTTTGGGGCTAAACCTTACACGTTATTCGCCTAGGAGCAACGGTCCTTAGGTTGGTGTGCAGGAAAGTTGGTGTGGTGCCATGTAGTGAACTCTCTGGGGCACTGCCCAGATCCCCTTTGGGCCTGAGGCCCTTGTTCTCTGGCGGCTGAGAGTGCGCTGGGCGTGTCAGCCATCCCCAGCTGAGGCTCTCTGTGGGAATTGCTCCCAGCCTAAGGAAGCAGCCTCGCCTGAGGTAAAGCCCCTCCTGAGGGCGACCCACTTCTAATGACTGAGGAGGAGGAATAGGCCCAACCTCCTTGCTTCAACTGTGACAACCTGGAAGGGCCACCTTAGTTCCAGGGCTCTCTGTGGGAGCAGCTCAGGTCCCTGCAGGAGCTGCATCATAGTTCAACTTCTCCTGTTGCCCAGTCCTGTTTCCTCCACTCTCCTCATAGGGGATGATCCCGAGAGCCCTCCCTAAGAAACCCTTTTCAAGGCAATCTCCATCCCAAGTCGGTTTTCCAGGTAAGCGGATCTTCAGCACGTGCCTTCTTCAAACCCATTGACCTGCCTCATGACCACATAGACAGTCTGCCTGACTACACAGCTGCTCCTTCCTATGGAATGGAGATAGGAATATTTCTGATCCATAACAAATGTGAATTTTAAAATTCAGGTTCTTTTTTTAAACAATGTGGCCACAGAACCTAACAGAGATGAGGTATTTCTCAACCTTCTGTGCCACAATGTCCTCATTCAGGAAAAATTGATCTCTAATGATTTTGTTTACTTTAAAACTTTTAAACATAACACATTTAGGCAGAATAATATAAAATAAGGCCCCCGCAGATCCCCTCAGCCAGCTCCAATAATTAGACACAGCCAATCTTGCTGCATCGATAACTCAAATACTTCCTCTTTTCCATATTATGTGAAGCATATTCCAGACATCAAATTATTTCATCTGTAAGCTTTTCAGTATGTATCTTTAAAGAGAGTGGCTCTTTAAAATACATAACCACCAAAGCACTATGTAAAATACTATAAATTAGTAACAATTCCTTAATATCATCAAATGTCCTTTCAGTGTTCAGATTTAGTTGTTTTGCTTCATTTGTACAGTTAGTATATTTGAATCAAGATCCAAATAAGGTCTGCATATTATGATGGGTTGATCTGTCTCTGAAGGTTCCCCTCTACCTATTTTATTTTCTTCCTTTCCATGTCTTTGTTGAAGAAAGCTGTAGAGTTCCCCACAGTCTGTAAACCTGTATTGTTTAACGTGCTCACCGGCATTTCCTGCAAATTTGTAGTTGGATCTGGAGGCTCCATCACATGTGGGATCTTTTTTGTTTTCTTTTTTTGGCAAGACAGCTTTTTAGGTGGGATTATATTCTTTCATTAGGAGCCACCTAAGGTCTGGTTGTTTCCCATTTAGTGATGTTTACTGCTGTTAATGATCAATGCCCAGATAAATACTCATTAGGACTTATAAAATGGTATATTCTATTGTTACATCTTCATTTATTAGCTGGCCTACTTTTAAAAAAGAGAATGTTCCCCTTGTCCATTATTTGGTGACTCAATAAGAAATTTGGCAAACCAGCATTCAAAATAAGTGGGTTCCTCATCATCCTCACAGTATGACCAATTAATTTAATTTTGTCTAATATCATGATGAACTCCTGGAGGTCATGATGTACTTCAGGCCATTGCGTTATTATCTTTACTGATACTCAAGATGTTCACTCTCTGGTCAATGGGAACCTCTTCTAGTGGAATCCTGGGCCCTTTTGCCATGGCCCTAGTCTTCTTTGGTAACTTCCCTGCTATTTGGTATAACAAGATATACCAGGCTCATCTTGTACATTTCCTGCCCTAGACACGGAATCAGTTATTTCTCCAAGAAGCTCTGGTTCTTTGTAGTGGGAAAGGTATTTCAAAACCACAGTATGGGCTCAGGAAAACATTCACAGTCATTTTTTTTTTTTAATTCCTATATTGGAGGAAGTTGGATGAAGGGATTCTTTTTACACCCCTCTGTATTATTTGAATTTTCATCATATGTATTCATTCTTTTAAGTTATTTATGGCATACAATAATGCATAAATACATTTTTTACAAAAAGTAAAAATTCTTTCACACCCTTCTGGTACCACTTTCCTGCCAGAGATAACTTCAGTTATCAGTATGTTGTGATTTCTTCCAGATTTTGTCTTAGACAGCATTGTTACTTAAATAAGACTTCTGTCCTAAGGATTCCAGATTCTATTTTACTCTATTCAGATGATTCAAAGGAAGAGTTATCTAAGGTAAAAATGCAATGGATAGCAATTTAAATCTTTATTGGGACCAATAACTAGGGCTTCTGTGTTGCCAACTCCAGGGGGTGCTGTTTACATCACAGACTCCGTGATTGATTCCTCCTGGAATTTGCAGCACACAATACGCCTACCAACAAACCAATAGGAGGATAAGCAAAGGACAGAACATAGAGAAAACGGCTCTTGAATATATGAAAAAATGCTCAAGTTGGCTTTTAATAAGAAATATGCAAAATAAAACTACAACAAAGTACCATTTTTCACCTCTCAGATTGGCAAAGATTAAAATGCTTACTAACACATCATCATTCAATGCTGGTGGAATGACGGTATTTCTGCCTGTTTGACAATATGAATTCATTTACAAATTTATTAACACTTGCTAATTCAAAACACTTCTAGGTATTTACAAATATATACAAATACCCTTGACTGTTTAGGAAATGGTGTATGTGCAAGGCAGAACCTCTTAACAAGAGCTCCACAGAAAAATTTAGAGAATTTATCAACTTGAATGGTAAAAAAAAATGTGTTTTTGTTTTCGCTAAACTCTAACTGAAATTTATCATTTCCTTTAATTATGAAACTAGGCAGGAAACCATAATAGTATCAGTCTGTGCCTTTGTTACCAATAAAAGTCATATTTTATGTCATATTACAGTTGTAGATATTTTGAAATATCATTTATGCTCATCCATACTTTGAAATTAGAATAGTTATTAGACCCATTGTTAGATCTCATAAAAAATATTTTGATAATTACATTTCAGTATAATTGGTTTACTTTTGATACTAAGGATTTTATTTTATATACTTGAAAACATCATGGTGAGAAGAAATTTATAGGCTTCACCAGACTGTCAAAGGGGTGCAGGGGCACAAAAATAAATTAGGAATAGGATAATTCATAGCATCATGTATATCACGGCAAATGATTGGAAGTAGCCCCAAAAGTACATTGCTACCATGGAGTACTCTGCAGCTGCAAAAAAAAAAAGAGAGGAATCTCTTTATCTAATAAAATGAAACAATATCCCAGATATTGTAAAGACAATAAAACAGTGTGCAGAAGGCCTTGTGTAATATGCAACTACTCATATAAAAAACGAGGTGGGGGGAGAATATATAATACAAATGTCTATCTGCTTGTAATGTGCATGAAATACCTCTGGAAGATAGACAAACAACTGGTAGTACTGGTGGTCTCCAAGGATGAGAGCTGGGTGGCTGGGACCTGGATTGTTAGGGAGGCTTCTTCCTGATACACCTCTGAGTACATTTAAAAATTTGAAACTGTGAATATTCAATCTATTCAAAGAATTAAAATAAATAAAATTTAACATTTAAAAAGTTCTTACCAGAGTCTGTCGAGGGGATTGATACACAGCAGCACATCTTAAAGTCCAGTCCCCACCTGGTCTGTGAACCTCGGCCTGTCCTGCAGTGAGCCCAGAAAGTTCTGCCACTTCAACCCCTTACTCAGCCCAAATCCCCAATAAATTTTTTCTAAGACTTCCTTGGTTCTTGCCTTTCCTTCCACCTTTAGTCTTTTATCTTCCATAAGTAAAATTTAGCCTATTCCATTGCAAAGCACACACATTCCCATCTTGTCTCTACTTCTATTGTATCACAAATGCTCACAAACCTAGTTGGCACAGGTGCAATTATTCTTAATGGGCAGTGAAGGGAAGTATGTGAATATTCACAAGTTAATCATTTTTTGTCTCCAATATTATTTGTTCACCTTTTCATAATATATTTATTTTAAGGTGAAGTGTTACTCATAGAATGGGGCAGATTTTTAGTTGTGTTATTTACAAGGAGGGTCTAGTTGCTACTATTTCTAAGAGAACATAAATATTATGGTATTAGATCACTAAAATATTTCTTCTTTCCAAAACTTCGCTCATGAATTTCCTACTGTTTCCAAAAAGGAAGCCAAGTTTCAGCATAATACGCTGATGACCACATTTGTCCATAGGTCTTTGGCAATATAGGGTACGTTTATACTACCAAAGTAAAATATTTTGAAGAAAACGTTAATGCTGAGTTTTGAAGAGCAATGCTAGCATGAATAATGATTGCCAAAATTATGCAAGTGACAAAAGAATTGTGTTTATAAATATTTGTTTGGCACTTTATGGTAACAAATGTTAATTCTTCTTGAGATTTGGGTCAGCAGAGAGAAGACTGTTTCATTTTTTGCAAAATATATTGCTTAGAAGTAGACTTGAGGTTCTTTGTATGATAAACAAAACTATGCAGGGTTTTGCCACAAAAACTTGAACAAATCATTTTAAATTAAAACATAAGCTTATTGTTTTTACGGTGGACTCTGGGAAAATAGTTGAGGTCTCAACAGAAACCTCCAGCTTGTTTTTGAGTCAGAAATGTGTTTTCTTTGGAGTCATGAACAGGATGAAGAAAACTGGGACAGCTGCCCAGACCCCATGCTTTGAGCTCTTCCATGCTGCAACGCGAAATAGTGGCTGGAACTGTGGGGACATTCAGGGCTGCCAGTGGAAGGGGGGTGGGGACATGCTTTGGGAGGAGGGAGATGAAGTTTCCTGTTACTTCTGAAAACCTGTGTAACAAGGTGAGTTGTTAAGAAAGGAATAACTGGTATTTCCAGTTCCTTTTCCCACCCGTGACACCCAGTACAAAGATTTCCCTGGATTCTGTTCCCCAGAGGAGCACATGGAAGTTGGGGCTTTGTAGTTGAAGCCACAGAAGCTACCTAATTGAGGTGGAAGGTTAGTTTTCTTCAGGCTGGGAGTGGAAATGTGCATAGGAACCAGGCAGATTTTTGGAGGAACCTGGGACTTGGGTTCCCTTGCATGTAAGTGCCTAAGAGGAATTATTTCAGGATGCCTATTAGAGGCTCAACACTTACCTCCAGGCTCATAGGAAACCCTGAGGCCCTGGGGGGCCCTGGGGGCCTCTGTGGGCCTGTGTGTGGTAGAGGGGTAGACCACCATGAGGGACATCTCTGGTCTGCCTGGAACATACTGCCTGACCAGTGCTTTGGAAAACTGTTTAGCCACAGCAGATGGAGTAGCTGATAAGGACTCTGCAGGCTATGGCAACCCAGATACCAGGAAATTCTTGAATGAACCCCTGGAGGATAAGAGAGAATCCCCCAAGCATGACTGAGGTTGAATTTTCTGCCAGTCATGTAGGTGAAAGTACAGAACCAATTTCTCTGATTTAGAGAAATGTAGCATTTAGACACCAGTAAGTAGCAGAGTAACTTTCATAATTGTCACATTGAAAATATTTATATACAGCCAGACATAAAGCTCACCTCCCTTATATTACTCCTTCTCACACACACACACACACACACACATTTCTGTCAACATCTTGGAACTGAGACTGCTTGGGATCAACTTGCTTCCCTTCCCTTCCTTCCACATTCTTCAATCTTCATGTTACCTGTCACATTAGTCTTTCATTTGTTGGCTTCATTCACTTATTCATTTAATTCTACAGAAAATCTTGAGGGCCTAATATGTGCCTATAACTCAAAGGCATAGTTCTAGTCATGAGACGTTCACTGTCCAGTGCATGATGTTGAGTAGAGAGTGAGAGGGTCTGGGTGGATGGGCAGCGAGAACAGTTCATGACCCTAGAAGGAGGACAGGGGACTTCCCTGGTGTCCAGTGGCTAAGGTCCAGCGGCTACGGTGGTCTGTGCTCCCAATGCAGGCGGCCCGGGTTTGATCCCTGGTTGGAGAACTAGATCCCACATGCCACAACTAAGAGTTCGCATGCCGCAATTACAGATCTTGCATGCTGCAACTAAGACCCGGTGCAGCCAAATAAATAAACAAATATTTTTTTTTAATTTATTTATTTATTTATGGCTGTGTTGGGTCTTCGTTTCTGTGCGAGGGCTTCCTCTAGTTGCGGCAAGCAGGGGCCACTCTTCATCGCAGTGCGCGGGCCTCTCACTATCGCGGCCTCTCTTGTTGCGGAGCACAGGCTCCAGACGCGCAGGCTCAGTAGTTGTGGCTCACGGGCCTAGTTGCTCCGCGGCACGTGGGATCTTCCCAGACCAGGGCTTGAACCCGTGTCCCCTGAATTGGCAGGTAGATTCTCAACCACTGCACCACCAGGGAAGCCCCAAATAAACAAATATTAAAAAAAGAAGAAGAAGAAGGAGCAAGACAGAAGACTTTAGAAGTACAGAGGGACATTTAATCCCATCTGGAATGAGAGGAGGGGTCAGGCTAAATTTTTGCAAGAAAATGAGGCCTTAGCAGATCTTGAGGTTGTAGGGAGTAAATGGGAACAGGAAGAACATTGCAGGGAGATGGATCAGCCAGGGCACATGCATGGGGACATGAAGAATATCATCTGCTCAATGAACCACAGAGCTTGACACTGTAAGAATACAAGCTGTAAGAGGAACAACCACATATTCTTTCTACCTATTGCTGTTTCTGAACATTATGCTTTATATACTCCCCTTGACAGTCATCTAACTAACTTCTCAAAGATTCTGCCCAGTGTGGATACGTGTAAGAAGAAATAGCAAGCTAAGCAAAAGGATTTTTGGCAGCAAAGTAGAAGGCTGGACTATTGGGAGAGTTTTATTAGACCAATCACATGGAAATTCTGAATTCCTCTTGATATATATGGATAATCAAAATATATTAGTCAAATACTTAGAGCCTTTCATTTCTATATGTAGATTAAAAATTGTAATATAATGGTTTTCTGAGAAAAGCACATATTAGCAAATGTTACTGCAACAAATATCTTCCCTTATGTGAACAGATTTAACATATAATTTAGTGCTTGTCAACTGAAATTAAAATTATTAAGTTATTTCCTGCATAATTTGATTATCTGTGGTCGAGAGGGCACAGGAAGCTGAGTAAAGGGCGTGGTTTTCCACATAAAGACAAATGCTGTTTTCAGACTCAATGCAGAATGTCCTCTTCAAGGTAAGGTCTTGTCCTTGGTTAATTCCTCCACACGAATATTCCTTCCCTTTCCACTTTACTCTCCACCTTAAGCCATCTCTTCTTTTGGGAAGTGTCCCATGAACCAAACTCAGCCTTTTTAGCAGCTTGGTCATTTTTCCAAGAAGAAAAAGGAGAATCATTTTCAATGAAAGTTTATTGCCCTTGGGCTGTTTGTCAGTTCAATGGACCAAGTAAAGAGATGGAAGAGATGATGAGATTAAGGAATTATTGCCTCAACCTAGTTTTTTCCTTAAACAAAAAAAAAGTTTTAAAACTTTTGTTCCTTAGGAATAATTTAAGATTTTCAGTGCATGTTCCTTTACAGTAAGTTTTTAAAATTCTATTTGAACCATAGACCCTGTGACAGCATACTGATGTTTATACCCCTTCTAAGAGTAATGTTTTTAAATGCATAAAATAAAATACATATGATTACAATTAAAATAAATAATTATACAAAAATACAATGATGAAAACTGGTTTTAAAACTTCATGATAACATGTGTGTCTTTATTAACACATTAAATAATAAGATCCAGCTCCAAATCTAGTAGCTACAATATTTTGAGGTAGTGATGAACGTAAAGGATATTTTCAAGATATCTACAACAATTGTAATGTGATGGGAATTATTTCTCTTGGTGACAGACTTACAGGAACAGTTAATAATTACTGTGGTTTGGAATCTATATTCATAACTGAAGGAAGTGTTAGAGGTTCAGGAAAAAAAAATTTTTTTAACATCTTTAGTGGAGTATAATTGCTTTACAATGTTGTGTTACTTTCTGCTGTATAACAACGTGAATCAGCTATACGTATACATATATCCCCATATCCCCTCCCTCTTGTGTCTCCCTCCCTCCCACCCTCCTTATCCCACCCCTCTAGGTGGTCACAAAGCACCAAGCTGATCTCCCTGTGCTATGCTGCTGCTTCCCACTAGCAGACTGTTTTATATTTGGTAGTGTATATACATCGATGCTACTCTCTCACTTCATCCCAGCTTACCCTTCTCCCTCCCTGTATCCTCAAGTCCATTCTCTACATCTCTGTCTTTATTCCTGTGCTGCCCCTAGGTTCTTCAGAAACTTTTTTTTTTTTTTAAGATTCCATATATATGTGTTAGCATATGATGTTTGTTTTTCTCTTTCTGACTTACTTCACTCTGTATGACAGATTCTAGGTCCATCCACCTCACCACAAATAATTCAATTTCGCTTTTTTTTTATGGCTGAGTAATATTCCATTGTATATATGTGCCACATCTTCTTTATCCATTCATCTGTCGATGGACACTTAGGTTGCTTCCATGTCCTGGCTATTTTAAATAGTGCTGCAATGAACATTGTGGTACATGACTCTTTTTGAATTATGGTTTTCTCAGGGTATATGCCCAGTAATGGGATTGCTGGGTCATATGTTAGTTCTATCTTTAGTTTCTTAAGGAACCTCCATAATATTCTCCATAGTGTCTGTATCAATTTACATTCCCACCAACAGTGCAAGAGGGTTCCCTTTTGTCCACACCCTCTCCAGCATTTATTGTTTGTAGATTTTTTGATGATGGCCTTTCGGACTGGTGTGAGGTGATACCTCACTGTAGTTTTGATTTGCATTTCTCTAATGATTAGTGTTGTTGGACATCCTTTCCAGTTGGCAATCTGTATATCTTCTTTGGAGAAATGTCTATTTAGGTCTTCTGCCCATTTTTGGACTGGGTTGTTTGTTTTTTTGATATTGAGCTGCATGAGCTGCTTGTATATTTTGGAGATTAATCTACTGTAGGTCGCTTCATTTGCAAATATTTTCTCCCATTCTGAGGGTTGTCTTTTCATCTTGTTTGTGGTTTCCTTTGCTGTGCAAAAGATTTTAAGTTTCACTAGGTCTCATTTGTTTATTTTTGTTTTTATTTCCATTTCTCTAGGAGTGGGTCAAAAAGGATCTTGCTGTGATTTATGTCATAGAGTGTTCTGCCTATGCTTTTTTTTTTTTTTTTTTTTTTGCCTATGCTTTTCTCTAAGAATTTTAGAGTGTCTGACCTTACACTTAGGTCTCGAATCCATTTTGAGTTTATTTTTGTGTATGGTGTTAGGGAGTGTTCTAATTTCATTCTTTTACATGTAGCTGTCCAGTTTTCCCAGCAGCACTTATTGAAGAGGCTGTCTTTTTTCCATTCTATATTCTTGTCACTTTTATCAAAAATAAGGTGACCAGGGCTTCCCTGGTGGTGCAGTGGTTGAGAATCTGCCTGCCAATGCAGGGGACACGGGTTTGAGCCCTGGTGTGGGAAGATCCCACATGCCACGGAGCAACTAGGCCCATTAGCCACAACTACTGAGCCTGCACGTCTGGAGCCTGTGCTCCGCAACAAGAGAGGCCGCAAGAGTGAGAGGCCCGTGCACCGCGATGAAGAGTGGCCCCCGCTTGCCACAACTGGAGAAAGCCCTCGCACAGAAACGAAGACCCAATACAGCCAAAAATAAATAAATTAATTAATTAATTTAAAAATAAATAATAAGGTGACCATATGTGCATGGGTTTATCTCTGGGCTTTCTATACTGTTCCATTGATCTATATTGCTGTTTTTGTGCCAGTACCATACTGTCTGGATTACTGTAGCTTTGTGGTATAGTCTGAAGTCTGGGAGCCTGATTCCTCCAGCTCTGTTTTTCTTTCTCAAGATTGCTTTGGCTATTCTGGGTCTTTTGTGTTTCCATACAAATTGTGAAATTTTTTGTTCTGGTTCTGTGAAAAATGCCATTGGTAGTTTGATAGGGCATGCATTTAATCTGTAAATTGCTTTGGGTAGTATAATCATTTTCACAATGTTGATTCTTCCAATCTAAGAACATGGTATACCTCTCCATCTGTTTATATCATCTTTAATTTTTTTCATCAGTGTCTTATAGTTTTCTGCATATAGGTCTTTTGTCTCTTTAGGTACCTTCATTCCTAGGTATTTTATTCTTTTTGTTGCAAAGGTAAATGGAGTGTTTCCTTAATTTCTCTCTCGGATTTTTCATCATTAGTGTATAGGAATGCAAGAGATTTCTGTGCATTAATTTTGTATCCTGCTACTTTACCAAATTCATTGATTAGCTCTAGTAGTTTTCTGGTAGCATCTTTAGGATTCTCTATGTATAATATCATGTCATCTGCAAACAGTGACAGTTTTATTTCTTCTTTTCCAATTTGGATTCCTTTTATTTCTTTTTCTTCTCTGATTGCTGTGGCTAACATTTCCAAAATGATGTTGAATAATAGTGGTGAGGGTGGGCAACCTTGTCTTGTTCCTGATCTTAGTGGAAATGGTTTCAGTTTTTCACCATTGAGAACGATGTTGGCTGTGGGTTTGTCCTATATGGCCTTTATTATGTTGAGATAAGTTTCCTCTATGCCTACTTTCTGGAGAGTTTTTATCATAAATGTGTGTTGAATTTTGTCAAAAGCTTTTTCTGCATCTATTGAGATGGTCATATGGTTTTTCTCCTTAAATTTGTTAATATGGTGTATCACATGGATTGATTTGCGTATATTGAAGAATCCTTGCATTCCTGGGATAAATCCCACTTGATCATGGTGTATGATCCTTTTAATGTGCTGTTGGATTCTGTTTGCTAGTATTTTGTTGAGGATTTTTGCATCTATGTTCATCAGTGATATTGGCCTGTAGTTTTCTTTCTTTGTGACATCTTTGTCTGGTTTTGGTATCAGGGTGATGGTGGCCTCGTAGAATGAGTTTGGGAGTGTTCCTCCCTCTGCTATATTTTGGAAGAGTTTGAGAAGGATAGGTGTTAGCTCTTCTCTAAACGTTTGATAGAATTCACCTGTGAAGCCATCTGGTCCTGGGCTTTTGTGTGTTGGAAGATTTTTAATTACGGTTTCAATTTCAGTGCTTGTGGTTGGTTTGTTTATATTTTCTATTTCTTCCTGGTTCAGTCTTGGAAAGTTGTGCTTTTCTAAGAATTTGTCCATTTCTTCCAGGTTGTCTATTTTATTGGCATATAGTTGCTTGTAGTAATCTCTCATGATCCTTTGTATTTCTGCAGTGTCAGTTGTTACTTCTCCTTTTTCATTTCTAATTCTGTTGATTTGAGTCTTCTCCCTTTTTTTCTTGATGAGTCTGCCTAATGGTTTATCAATTTTGTTTATCTTATCAAAGAACCAGCTTTTAGTTTTATTGATCTTTGCTATCATTTTCTTCATTTCTTTTTCATTTATTTCTGATCTGATCTTTATTATTTCTTCCCTTCTGCTAACTTTGGGGGTTTTTTGTTCTTCTTTCTCTAATTGCTTTAGGTGTAAGGTTAGGTTGTTGACTTGAGATGTTTCTTGTTTCTTGAGGTAGGATTATATTGCTATAAACTTCCCTCTTAGAACTGCTTTTGCTGCATCCCATAGGTTTTGGTCACCGTGTTTTCATTGTTGTTTGTTTCTAGGTATTTTTTGATTTCCTCTTTGATTTCTTCAGTGATCTCTTGGTTATTTAGTAACATATTGGTTAGCCTCCATGTGTTTGTGTTTTTTAGTTTTTTTCCTGTAATTGATATCTAGTCTCATAGCACTGTGGTTGGAAAAGGTACTTGATACAATTTCAATTTTCTTAAATTTACCAAGGCTTGATTTGTGACCCAAGATATGATCTATCCTGGAGAATATTCCATAAGCACTTGAGAAGAAAGTGTATTCTGCTGTCTTTGGATGGAATGTCCTATAAATATCAATTAAGTCCATCTTTTTTAATATGTCATTTAAAGCTTGTTTTTCCTTTTTTATTTTCATTTTGGATGATCTTTCCATTGGTGAAAGTGGGGTGTTAAAGTCCCCTACTATGATTGTGTTACTGTCGATTTCCCCTTTTATGGCTGTTAGCATTTGCCTTATGTACTGAGGTGCTCCTATGTTGGGTGCATAAATATTTATAATTGTTATATCTTCTTCTTGGAGTGATCCCTTGATCATTATGCAGTGTCCTTCTTCATCTCTTGTAATAGTCTTTATTTTAAATTCTATTTTGTCTGATATGAGAATTGCTACTCCAGCTTTCTTTTGATTTCCATTTGCATGGAATATCCTTTTCCATCCCCTCACTTTCAGTCTGTATGTGTCCCTAGGTCTGAAGTGGGTCTCTTATAGACAGCATACACATGGGTCTTGTTTTTGTATCCATTCAGCAAGCCTGTGTCTTTTGGTTGGAGCATTTAATCCATTCACGTTTAAGGTAATTATCGATATGTATGTCCCTATGACCATTTTCTTAATTGTTTTGGGTTTGTTATTGTAGGTCTTTTCCTTCTCTTGTGTTTCCTGCCTAGAGAAGTTCCTTTAGCATCTGTTGTAAAGCTGGTTTGGTGGTGCTGAATTCTTTTAGCTTTTGCTTGTCTGTAAAGGTTTTAATTTCTCCATCGAATCTGAATGAGATCCTTGCTGGGTAGAGTAATCTTGGTTGTAGGTTTTTCCCTTTCATCACTTTAAATATGTCCTCCCACTCTCTTCTGGCTTGCAGAATTTCTGCTGAAAGATCAGCTGTTAACCTTATGGGGATTCTCTTGTGTGTTATTTGTGGTTTTTCCCTTGCTGCTTTTAATATTTTTTCTTTGTATTTAATTTTTGATAGTTTGATTAATATGTGTCTTGGTATGTTTTTTCTTGGATTTATCTTGTATGGGACTCTCTGCACTTCCCGGAGTTGATTGAGTATTTCCTTTCCCATATTAGGGAAGTTTTCAACTATAATCACGTCAAATATTTCCTCAGTCCATTTTTTTTTCTCTTCTTCTTCTGGGACCCCTAAAATTCGAATGTTGGTGCATTTAATGTTGTCCCAGAGGTCCCTGAGACTGTCCTCAAGTGTTTTCATTCTTTTTTCTTTAATCTGCTCTGCAGTAGTTATTTCCACTATTTTATCTTCCAGGTCACTTATTCGTTCTTCTGCCTCAGTTGTATTCTGCTATTTATTCCTTCTAGAGAATTTTTAATTTCATTTATTGTGTTGTTCATCATTGTTTGTTTGCTCTTTAGTTCTTCTAGGTCTTTGTTAAATGTTTCTTGTATTTTCTCCATTCTAGTTCCAAGATTTTGGATCATCTTTACTATCATTACTCTGAGTTCTTTTTCAGGTAGACTGCCTACTTCCTCTTCATTTTTTTGGTCTGGTGGGTTTTTACCTTGCTCCTTCATGTGCTGTGCATTTCTCTGTCTTCTCATTTTGCTTAACTTACTGTGTTTGGGGTCTCCTTTTCGCAGGCTGCAGGTTCATAGTTCCTGTTGTTTTTGGTGTCTTCCCCCATTGGTTAAGGTTGGTTCAGTGGCTTGTGGAGGCTTCCTGGTGGAGGGGACTGGTGCCTGCATTCTGGTGGATGAGGCTGGATCTTGTCTTTCTGGTGGCAGGACCACGTCCGGTGGTGTGTTTTTGGGTGCCTGTGAACTTATTATGATTTTAGGCAGCCTCTCTGCTAATGGGTGGGATTGTGTTCCTGTCTTCCTAGTTGTTTGGCATGGGGTGTCCAGCACTGGAGCTTGCTGGTCGTTGAGTGGAGCTGGATCTTAGCATTGAGACAGAGATCTCTGGGCGAGCTCTTGTCAATTGATATTACGTGGGGCTGGGAGGTCTCTGGTGGTCCAGTGTCCTGAACTCAGCTCTCCCACCTCAGAGGCTCAGGCCTGACACCTGGCCAGAGCACCAAGACCCTGTCAGCCACATGGCTCAGAAGAAAAGGGAGAAAAAAAAGAATGAAAGAAAAAAATAAATAAATAAAATAAAATAAAGTTATTAAAATAAAAAAATTAAAATTAAAAAATTAAAAAAGAAAAGAAGAGAGCAACAAAACCAATAAACAAATCCACCAATGATAACAAGCGCAAAAAACTATACTAAGATAAACATAAAAATCAGAAACAGGTCAGTCGCATGCAGCAACCCCCAAGTCTTCAATTGCTCCCAAAGTCCACCACCTCAATTTTGGGATGATTCGTTGTCTATTCAGGTATTCCACAGATGCAGGGTACATCAAGTTGATTGTGGAGATTTAATCTGCTGCTCCTGAGGCTGCTGGGAGAGATTTCCCTTTCTCTTCTTTGTTCGCACAGCTCCTGGGGTTCAGCTTTGGATTTGGACGTGCCTCTGTGTGTAGGTCACCTGAGGGCATCTGTTCTTTGCTCAGACAGGAGGGGATTAAAGGAATGCTGATTAAGGGGCTCTGGCTCACTCAGGATGTGGGGAGGGAGGGGTACAGAATGCGGGGCAAGCCTGTGGCGGTAGAGGCCAGCGTGATGTTGCAACAGCCTGGGGCATGGTATGTGTTCTCCCAGGGAAGTTGTCCCTGGATCACGGGACCCTGGTAGTGGTGGGCTGCACAGGCACCCGGGAGGGGAGGTGTGGAGAGTGACCTGTGCTTGCACACAGGCGTCTTGGTAGCTGCAGTAGCAGCCTTAGCATTTCATGGCCGTCTCTGGTGTCCGCAGTGATAGCCGCGGCTCACGCCCATCTCTGAAGGTCGTTTAGGTGGTGCTCTGAATCCCCTCCCCTCGTGCACCCCAAAACAATGGTCTCTTGCCTCTTAGGCAGTTCCAGACTTTTTCTCGGACACCCTCCCAGCTAGCTGTGGCGCACTAGCCCCCTTCAGGCTGTGTTCACGCCGCCAACCCCAGTCCTCTCCCTGGGATCTGACCTCTGAAGCCCGAGCCTCAGCTCCCAGCCCCCGCCTGCCCCAGCGGGTGAGCAGACAAGCCTCTCGGGCTGGTGAGTGCTGGATGGCACCGATCCTCTGTGCGGGAATCTCTCAGCTTTGCCCTCCACACCCCTGTTGCTGTGCTCTCCTCCGTGGCTCTGAAGCACCCCCCTCCGCCCGCAAAGGGGCTTCCCAGTGTGTGGAAACCTTTCCTCCTTCACAGCTCCCTCCCACTGGTGCTGGTCTCGTCCCTATTCTTTTGTCTCTTTCTTTTTTCTTTTGCCCTACCCAGGTACGTGGGGAGTTTCTTGCCTTTTGGGAGGTCTGAGGTCTTCTGCCAGCGTTCAGTAGGTGTTCTGTGGGAGTTGTTCCACATGTAGATGTATTTTTGATGTATTTGTGGGTAGGAAGGTGATCTCCACGTCTTACTCCTCCGCTATCTTGAAGGTCCTCCTCAGGAAAAATTTTTAAAGGAATTTTTTCTTCATCCAATCCCATGGACTACTGAATTCTGTCCCTGCACCCAGACAAAGGACCCTTGTTTTACAGGGGTCTGGGATCAATACATTGACTCCATTTCTACTGTTAATGTGGAGAGCACCTTAATGAGACCCATCCCGCCATGAGAAGGCAAGAGGCATCTTCATTCCTTTAGGAGATGGGAGAAGGAAGAGGAAGGTCTGCTCTTCCATTGTTCTTTTAAAGCCTGTATACCTAAACTCTGTATTCAACCTGTTAAACACTGTAAACTCATTCCATACACCTTCCCTAATCCTTTACAATTTTAAAATTTATTAAAAAAAAAAAAAAAGTTTTAGCCCAGAGACAGCACAGTAGAGTAAAACAAACATGAACCTGCCAGAGAACCCTTGTGCCCCAGCTTCATCTCCTGCAGCACCTTGGTAAGTCCCTTGACTTTGATCCTTGGCTCAGTCACCATAAATCAGGCACAATAATATCTACCTAGCAGCATTATGGTGAAGTTTAAAGGTGGCAACATCTATGAAATTTGTAAGCTCTGAAGAGCTGTGCAAACACTACAGAAGTCCACTGTATATTTACAGAGGACTGGGTCTCCTCTATATGTCTTTTTCTCACTGTATGTACAGACCATGGCCCCAGAGAAAGGTAAAGTCAATAACAGCGCATTAAGGAAGAAGTGTCCCTGGCTAGGGACTGGTACAGAGTGTCAGAAAGGTAGAGAGTTTCCTTTGCACCTGGTGTGTCTCAGAGCTTCTTTCCCTGCTGCTTTGTGGCTGGATAAAACCATCCTGCTCCACCAGTTCCCACAAGAAGAACATGTAAAGTTTCCCAAGTTTGCTTTAACCACCAAAGTATTCATCCATCCACCCACAAATAGTTATGAAAGGTATTAGAAATGGCTTTGCAGGTGCCAACCAATTGGAATTGTAGAGCCACCAGGGAATACAATGGCTCTTCTGTTTTGAAATAAATATTTAAACCTGCAAATATTTGTGGGCATTTTGTTAAGCCCCTGTACACATGGCTAACTCTTCAGCCTATACTCTGCCAAATGCCACTAATACAGAAACCATATGCCATTTTATGTGAGCAGTTATTCTTTTAAGATTTATACATATATTTTAGAGAAACACACTGAAGTATTTTTGGATGAAATGATATGAAGTATAGATGAGTGAGATTGACCATGTGTTAATATTTGTTGAAGTTGCATGATGGGCGTGTGGGGTTTAATTATACTATTTTTTCTACCATTGGATATGTTTATATTTTTCCATTATAAAGATATTTAGAAGCTTTACCTGTACATAAGGAAAAACAAGGTATTCCACATTCATGTTAAATAAGCGGAAATAAAGTGAATTAGTGAAAATTTAGACTCTACCAGTTCATCTGGAGAGATGGTTGCTATGCACCCTAGCTTGTTCTAAAATTTGTTTTAGCAATATTGGCGCTATTATTTTACAGATAATAACAATGAACATTACTTTAGGCAGGAAAACACATAAAACATGATTTTTTTGCTCTGCACCTTTTTCAGCCAGACTGATCTGATTGCCAATGACGATATCCACCAGTTGTATCTGTTCAAATATGTGCTGGTCTTTTATAGTAAAACTTAGAATAGCTATTTTTTCTGAAAACACATATGAGCGATCAACAAGGTGATCAATTTGAGGGACCTGTGTCCGAAATATATAGTATATATTTAAAGTAGAATTAAAATTCATAATGGAGACACTGTTATTTACTGAGTATTTTAGGGAATCATCATATCTTTAGTACATGAAACACATATGGCAGCCTCAGTACTATAAAGATATCTTTCAACAGCAAGTTACAAGTGAACCACAATTTGAGATAATATATCTTTACGTAAATAATTCACCACTTTATCTTATAGCCAAGCCATAGATGCATTATTAAAAGGATTATCTCCTAAGAACATGAAACTGGTGATTACAGTTTATTAAGGCAACACATAAAATGGCATTAACCCATTTACAGATGATCCTAGAGATGAAATTTGAAGAAGTTTAAAAAATGTTCTTCTGCAGGTTGTTTCATCTCTATTTTCCTCAGTATCATTAAATTTTTATAATAGGACAAATACATCACATTTAGGAGTGTTTGCTAAAATCCAAATGAAATGTATTAGTTTCTGCATGTTATTTAGGTTATAAAAAAGGAATATTTATCCCTTCTGTCACTTTTATGAATATCTCTATGAATATATATTGATATTTATGAATTCCATATTTCCATGAAAATCTAAAATATGAATATTAACTCTTTTCTCCCATTCCATGTCAAAACATACAACTTTTGATTATAGCAATAGTGACTTGCTACCACAAAGACTAGCCCCTATGTAATCGGTTCCTCTTCTCCAAGAATCAAGAAAAATCTTACTGGGACTTCCCTGGTGGTCCAGTGGTTAAGACTTCTCCTTCCAATGCAGGGGTGCGGGTTCGATCCCTGGTCAGGAGCCAAAAAGCCAAAACATAAAACAGAAGCAATATCGTAACAAATTCACTAAAGACTTTAAAAATGGTCCACATCAAAAAAAAAAAAAAGAAAAAGTCTTTCTGCACCACCCAGGAAGCTGATTCATGACAGAAATCAACAAGCTGTTAGATAGCATTCTATACCCCGTTCAGGGTCTTACTGGGGCAAATTGGGTCAAGGGTAGTTGACCAAGTTTTAAATCCTTTAAGAACATCTAATGAATAAGAAAGAAATCATAACTTCTATATCTTTATCAAATGCTGATTTG
Organism: Balaenoptera physalus; assembly: GCF_965194825.1. Taxonomy (NCBI): domain Eukaryota; kingdom Metazoa; phylum Chordata; class Mammalia; order Artiodactyla; family Balaenopteridae; genus Balaenoptera; species Balaenoptera physalus. The sequence continues at coordinate 31,394,931 of NC_138891.1, forward strand.
ATTCTGCTTCGGTTTTGATTGCTTTGATCCAGCTCGTCACATAAAAAGAGTCCAAAAAAACAAGTCGGTTTGGCCATGATCTAAAACTTTCAATCACGTGTGCATGGTATTCGCAACTGTATTTGCTTGATTACTTAGAGTGATATTTCTCTCAGTGCAAAAAAAAAGTGAAGTAAAAAACTCAAAAGGAATGCGGTGGATACAGTCCTTACTAATAATACCTCCATTTATGTAGAACTTTATGGTCTTCAAAGCCCTTCTAAATTCATAACCAAAATGTTGAGAAAAAGGTTGTATGATTATTACATTTATTAACTAGACTTGAGCTATTTCGTTTGATGCACGAAACAGTGTTCGTACAGGCAGAGCAGGTATTGTTACCATTTTGCAACTGGGAAAACTAAGACCCAGAGAGCTCAAATGAATTGCCCAGGATCACAGAAAATGTGGCAAGCTTAGAAGTAAACCTATGTCTCCTGGATCCTAGCACTTTTTCCCTCCTGACATGCCATACCGTTTCTAAGATAGTTATGAATGATGATTGACCTTAAATTACTTGTCTATCTTTGGAAAACATTTTTTCTCCGCGGATCCCCAGCTGCCTGGCACCAGCACTCTCCTCAGGCTCTTGGAATCATGATTAACAGGAGGGGAACAGGTGGCAGCTTGGCCATCTGCCACATGGAAAGACTAGGTCACTTCCTCTTCGTAAAGGACTTCCAACCTCAGATTTGTCAGGCATTCTAAAATGGAGAGAAAAACAAATCCACCTCTGAAGCAGATGGAAAAATAAACACCTAAGTCGGTATTTTGGGTTTCAAATGAAAGCATCATTCTAAAGGTAAATAATTGTTATTTCTAGAAAGAGAGAATAAAATTTCAGCTCGGTGTACCAAAACTATGGCCTCATCCATTAGGGTTACTGATGCAGAAGCAAGTAAAAACTACTGAAGGTCTGGAGTTCCTATATGACTAGGTAGTGCTTAAATAAATACTCGGTTCCCATCGTACAACTCAATGTTTAGCCAAGTCCAAACATACTGCTGCCAACATTTTAAAGTCAACACTGATATCTAAAATAAACACAGGCTGACTATCACACACTGGTACTTTGATGAAAATGTATTGTGAAATAGCTCCTTGCAAAGAGAAGTTCTTGGGCTCTTTCTCTGGTTAACTGTTGATTATTCAGAAGAATGGTAAGCCCCCTAAATATTTTTTTTAATTCATTCATTCAACAGAGTTTTGTTCGTTTGTTTTGTGTTGTCATTGTTTTTGTTTGTTTTTTGAGCACTTACTCTCAGGAACTGTATGAGATTTTGCCCTACTTTCAAGTTCACAAGTTAGCTTGCCACAGTTTCATAGATGCTGACACAAGTGGTGAGATTCCTGGGTCAGAGACAAAGGACTTTATCACTTCGAGCTGTAGGAGTAGCCAGTGTCAGCATTTGAGAGAACTGTGAGCTTAGGGAGACCAGGTCTTTTACACTGAATAGTAAGCATGCCGGCTTATTGCTTTTGAAGGAGACTTCCTCCCTCTTCTAAGGCAGTTTGCTACACCAACATCCTTGAAAAATATTGCATAGAAGAGACATTCAATGCCTCTACATGGAAGATGTGTAGAAATGTGAGAAATCTATGGAGAATTGTCTCCTGACACCTCTTCTCCACCAGACGCTGTGATAAAATGCTAAAGATATGAAGATTAAAAGAAAGAACATGCTATCTTGTTCCTGATAAATCTAATAGTGCTAATAGATTCAACCATGACACTGAACTCTTAAATTCTGTCCACAGAAAATGTGGGAAGTACAGTTTGCTCAGTATTCCTCCCTAACTTGATTCTTATAATCAAGAAAATTGATGGGGGGTCCACAAAGCAGAAATCCTATCCACTGGGTCCCAACATGTTTGCTACTGAAGTGTTAAAGTGATAAGCGCCAGCAAAATGGAACTAACACATTGTAATTGCACTAAAGTGCAATATTTCAGCATTTCCAAAGCATCCAGTTTGTGGCATAATGATCCAAATGACATAAAGGTAAAGGTCGTTGGCAGGGGAAGTAGATAACAGTGTTTAAAGAAAGAAGTGGAAACTGATAGAAAAATATTATGAGGGAAACCTCTCTTAATTGTACTGATAGGACTTTGCTATAAAAGAAATGATTCAAGCCACACCAAAATTCACACCAAAATAGTTGGCTCTAGAAAATGAATCGGTGCCAAAAGGCCTTTAAAACATATTTTAGAGGTGAATTTTTATGTAGGGACTTGAGCATTATCACCAGAATGTATTAAAAAGACAAGTTTTTAAATTTCACTGAGAATATACAGTCTGAGCCTCTGAAAAAAACTACAGACATTTTATCCAAATCATTTCAGCCTCAGTTGATTCTTTATAATGACAGTTCTCATTAAGATGATCCAGCTTCCTTTATTCTGACTTTGTTTTTACCAAGCATCTTTCCATACTACTCAACTTCTGAGGCAGACTTTCCCACAAGTGAGAGAAAATATTGACCTGAGAACATAAATATTCCAGACCCCTTAATAGCTCTATTTTTTTTCCACTTCAAATTACTTAATCAGCAACCTGGTTATCAATCAGGCTCTTGTAAATTTGGTTAGTACAAGGCAGTTCTGTAAGACTCTGATTTCCCCTAACATAAAAATAACTGAGTTTTTGAAAATTCAAACACACCGTCAAGCAGAACTAACACAACATTGTAAAGCAATTATACTCCAATAAAAAAGAAAAGAAATACTTACGTTCATCAATGGGCTCATCCTGGGACCCCACAGATAAATACACATATCTGGAAGACTCTGAAGGATTAATCAACTAGCTTTCCTCCCTTGACATCTTCTCAATGTACTAATGATTTTATTTGTCCTTTTCCTTTGACTTTTCCATAAAATTTAAAATTAAGAACTTGCTGAAGATCTAGCTATAGTCTTTAGTACACAACACCATTTCCTACACTTGAGTATTCTTGGACAACCTACAATAATGACAATATCCAAATATTTTATATGGTCATGTCTGTAATTCTTTGATCTCAGAAGTATTTCCTTTAAGATTTATATATATATATATATATATATATATATATATATACATATAATGTATATGTTTTATGTCTGTGTGTGTGTATATTTATAATGTTTTTGAGACATAGTAGAATAATATTGGATAACAAAGGCCTAAGTGCATGGAAACCTAATATATGTTCAGATTATTTAAATCCATTTAATTATGATGGTGGCATTATCCCCAAATTAGTTTATCATTCCAAAATATTTGAATCATTTAACACTTAAGAAATTGTAGAAAGTTGTTCAGTTTCCCAAGGTCTCTGGCACTTTCTTTAATGAGTATTTCCTCCAATGTACTTTGATGGTGGAGAAAGGGCTGCGAGGGAATCTTATAGTATCTCCATATTTAGATATGTCCAATGTTCTGAGGCTCTTAAGAAGAACAGATTATAAAAATCATAAAATCTGAATTATCATAAAAAAAGTAATAAAATACTATTTCTAATATCTATTGACTGTGTCTGAAGAAGTTACTCTGCTCTGTGTAATGTGGGTGTGAGATTGGATTCAGAGGGGAGCGTGTAAAAGGCTGGTGAGACATCTCCACAGAATCTGCCCAGCAAACTACATTCACCCATGGCAAGATTTTCAGAGAAGTTCCTTGGATGTGTAAGGAGGAAGAAAGGAAAATATATTGGAGCCAAGTTTGCTTCTCTATGCTTTGTTCTGGGTCCCCATTATTCAGCTGATACATGTCTTTTCCCAGTTTTCAAAACCCTGCGTGATGGGAGAAGATAGATGGCAGGTCACCCAGAGGAACTGAAAAGCCACGAGCCAGTCAGTTTAAGCAGGAGAGTTGTGGGCATTTTATTTAGAGTGGGATTAGATGTATGCATGGTGGGAGGGGGTCTGTATCTGCCCCCTGCATGGAGTTTCCCAAAGTTGCACATTTTTTAAAACAGTTTTTTAAAACAAAACTTGGACATCTTAAAAGGTTTAATGTCTTTAAGGAATTACTTCAATGGTACATTTGTGAAGGTCATGATGAAAAGATAAAACAGGAAGGAATGTGAAAGCAGGAGCCTGAGACCCTGGGAAAGGGTGACGCCTCTACCTGATTTATGTGTTTGCCCCCCAGCAACTGGTATCAGGCCTTGCTTTCCAGTCAGCCTGGCCCCCAGGTTTGCACCCTCTCAAGTTAGATGCCTGTTTTTACTCCTAGCAAGAACTACAACAAGGGATTAAAAGCAAAACACCAAAAAACCCAAATATCTACCTAAATAAGAATATTTGCTGCCATTCCCTATCTTGACTCAATTACTTAGCTCAGTTTTCTTGCCTATAAAATGGAGTTTTGACACCAACCTCACAGAGCATTATGAAAATTAAATAAGATTTAATTAAACAGTTTGTGTCTTAAGTTTGTGTCTTAAGTTTGGGTTCCCAGAAGAGACCTGAAACGGGGATTTGGATGCAAGTAGCTTATTTGGAAGGTGAAGGGAGTATTCAAAGAGGAGGGGAGTAAAGTCAGGAAAGAAAACGGCCAGTGAAAGGTGCATTAGCAAGCCAGCTGTCGCTGAGCATTATTGGGGCTTGCTATATCTCCAATAATTCTGTGAAAAAAGAAAAGACAGTCAAACTGGCTGTATGACACTGTGTGAATCCTACAGAGATTCATGGCAGAGGAATTCTCTTTTTTAAATTAGTTGTCATGTGGGATACCAATGCTCAGGGGTTTGTCCCTTTATCTAGTTATAAACTATCTAAAACAAGTAGGGCAAAGAATATAAGCTAATATGTCAGTTCTGACTGAGTGATAGCACACCTTAGAGTTTTGTCTAGAAGGATTCTGAGGGTCTGTCCATGCTCAGAAACAAAACAAAACATAATGGATTATTAACATGAAGAGGGAGAACAGTATCCAGGCTTTGTGTCTGCCACCCCTAACTCCGCTGTCATCCATACACTGGTTATTCATTTACCCAGGCCCCAAATCTCTTCATTATAATAACTTCCTTTTCTGTGAGGACTTGAAAACAATAACCTAGATATCTTTTAAAACATTACAGCTAGGGACTTCCCTGGTGGCGCAGTGGTTAGGAGTCTGCCTGCCATTGCAGGGGACACTGGTTTGAGCCCTGGTCTGGGAAGATCCCACATGCCGCGGAGCAACTAAGCCCGTGAGCCACAACTACTGAGCCTGCGCTCTAGAGCCCGCATGCTGCAGCTACTGAAACCCACATGCATAGAGCCCGTGCTCTGCAGCAAGAGAAGCCACTGCAATGAGAAGCCCACACAACGCAACAAAGAGTAGCCCCTGCTCACCGCAACTAGAGAAAGCCCATGTGCATCAACGAAGACCCAACGCAGCCAAAAATAAATAAATAAATAAATAAATAAATAAATAAATAAATAAATTTCAGCTAGAATGTTATGATTAGTTTATAATAAGAAAACTTAATTAGAACCACAGGATCACTTTTTTTAACTTACAGATTGGCATATATTCAAAGCATGGATGAGCTTCTGGGGAAAGAGGTCCTCACGTATATTTTGGTGGGTTATAAACTGGAACATTTCAGAGTTTAAGTGTGCGTGCCCTTTGATTCACCAGTTCTAAGCATTTAACCCACAAAGATACTCACATGAGCACACAAATATATGTTGAGGTATGCTCATCACTAAAATGTTAGTAGTAGCAAAGATTGGAAGCAACCTAAATACTCATCACTAGGGGGAGGCTCATAAATTACAGCACATTCAGACAATGGAACACTAAGCAACTATAAAGAGTAATGAAGATAGTCTATACAGTGATATATATGGAAAATCTTCATGATAAGTTGTTTAAAAATGTGCAAAATGATTTATTATGCTAGCATTTGTGTAAAAAAGAGAGGGAAATATATATACACAGAAATGCACATGTATATTTATTCACACAAATTATATAGTTAAATACAAAAACGTGTTAACAGAGGTGGTCTCTGGGAAAGAAAATTGAAGGACAGGGAAGTGTGAGTGGAATAGGTATTTATATTCTCCCTCTCATGTCTCTTCTGGCACATTTTCAATTTTTTAAACTATGTTTATGTACATTTTTAAACGAAGAAAATTAACTGTTTGCTAATTCTAACTGTTCCCTCTCCTACTTTCTTTTCTTCATTAATCTTAATGAGAAAGGAAGGGTGGAAGGAAAGAAGGGAGGGAGGGAGGGAGGGAGAGAGGGAGGAAGGAGGGAAGGGGGGAGGGAGGAAGGATCATTCCTATTCCCACCACTCAGGGAAAATCATCATTAATATTTTCATGTATTGATATTACCATGCAGTCTTTTTTTCTCTGCATGAATATTTCTCTGCCTTTTTATAGTTAAAAAGTGGTATCATGTTGTACATATGCTTATATCTCCTACTTTTTTCACTTATATCACAGCTTATTGTGTCATTTAATATTCTTCTACAACATGATGTTTAATGCCTTATTGCACTCTGGAGCATAGATATAATATAATTTATCCAATTAATGCTTTAATATTAGATATTTAGCCATGCAGTTGTTGTTGAGAGTTGAAAACATAAAGAGACTATAGTACTGAGACTGGTTTTTGTGTGTGGCTTGAGGTACTAGTTCCTTTCCCTTATTCATGGACAGTTAACATAGTTATCTCTAATTTCTCACAACCTCAGGTATCTCCCTTAGCCAAAATCACACATGGAATATGTAATTATAAAGCAGCCTTTTACTACCAACGAATAACTTAAAAAATGTGCATATTAAAACTATTTCACAAATTATTTGCTCATGATTATGACATTAATTGGAACTAAAAGAATGAGCATGCTTTAAAACCAAACTCGAGGGATTATCCTTTTAAACGATAAAATATGAGGAGACGTTCATTTTGTTTTACAGACTGTCTCATAGAGTAAATTTTTTCCAGAAATCAGAACATTTGCAGAGCAGAAATGCAGGGAAGAAGGGAGCATGTTTATCAAATAATGCAAAGAAAGTTATCAATGGTTTGTAGCTTATGAAAACAACATAACAAACTCTTGCATCTAACAAAGCCATTTCAACCATCTGTTCAAAAACCACAGTTCCATACAAGGGCAGGTTTATAAAGGTAAAAAGCTGAAAGGAAGCTCTTGGCTTAAATTCCCAGTTCCCCACAGTGTCTAAACCCTATGTGCTTGGAGGGATTCTGACACTCACAGCACCATCTCAGCAAGTGGACCTGAGCAGCTGCCCTTTTTTTTTTTGCAGTCTTGAGGATCTGGGAAGTGCTTCTGTAATGAGCAGAGTGGTGCCCTTGGGAATAACTTACTAAATATAAAATAGAAATCATTATTAAAATAAGACATTTTTTAGAAGCTTGGTATTATAATCAACATTTTCCTATACACTAAATTTGACCCAACTGTTTATAAATCTTTTGATATGTATTTGGCACCTTAATCAAAATATTAATGCATGTTATTCATTCATTCAACAAATATTTATTTGTGCTTGGTGCCAGCTACCTTTTTCAGTTCTGGGGATATGAGGATGAAAAGGGTCTTACATTCTCATGGTAGGGACTGTTATTTTTTTAATATAATAAATAAGCCAAAAAATAAACTATTTGCAACAAAAAGCAATAAGTTCTAGGAAGGAAACAAATATGGGCTGAGATTGAGAAAAACCAAGGGAAACCTCCCCTAGGTAAGCAGCCAGGGAGGAACTCTCTAAGGAAATGAAGCTTGAGCTGAGAGCATCCCCAGGAAGAGATGGAGCCAAGCTTGGGAGATGGGAGGAAGGGCATCCCTAGCAGAGCGAGCAGCCTCCAAGGGCTATGAGTACAGATAAGACTTGGCGTGTCTGAAGAACTGAACCGAGACAAGCTCAGCAGAGCATCAAGAAGTAGGAGAAATGGAACAAGACGAGGCTGAAGAGATAGGGGTGGGGGACCCTCTTCCACAGCCCTGTGGGCCAGATCAGAACCGGGATTTTTTTCATAGCATGAGGCCAAGCACAATGTTCGTAATATGCTTTATTAAAGGTCCAGTTCCAGAAGTTAAATAAACTCAATATCAGTGAATTGTTTTACTTTAAGAATAAAGACATGATAAGGTTTATTTAATGACAACTCAGGAAGCAGATAGTGTCATGTAGCCAAATGCAACCAGAAAAAATTTGGTCAGGGCAGGGTGATTATATTTCTCAGTTTGCTCAGAAGGGTCCCAGTTTACACCTATATTCTCAGCATCTTTTTGGTGTAACACTTGTCCCAGAAGTGTTTTTATTAATAGTTGTGTCAAAACAAGCCAGAAAGGGTTGGGTAGACAGCCACTTTATACTACCAGCTTCTGCCACAGTCTCATTGAATAGCATATGAGATGCTTGTGCGATGTTTTCACTTTAACATATGGAAAATCTGAAAGAAACCAACAATATCCCATTTTTCTTTTCCCAACTCTTTCCAGAAGCAATATAGCTAATACTTCCTTGCCATCATGCAGGGCCCTCCCTCATAAAATGAGGTACACTCAGTCATGAGCTGCTAGAGACAAATAACTACTTTTGGTTTCAGGTTGTGGTGAGAGAAATAGTCCATGGGGCTGACCCCACCCGCCACTTGTTGTATCAGCTTGTGACATTCTCTGAAATGCACAAAGTCCCCAAGCACCAGGTCAATGGAAAACATGTAGAGTTATGGGTTAGGTAAATATATATATATGTCCAGGAAATAGAACACGACCCGTCCTACCATAGAGCTCACTGTGTAGCCTGAAGCTATGGTGGCTTTGCCATGTTTGAATGGTGTAAAGCCACAAATATTTATTTTATTGTTTGACAATGCCTTTTGATTTTTCAATAAACCCTTTCAAGAGCAATGATCTCAAGGAAATGAAAGTATGAGTTTAATGAAAACTTAAGCACAGAACTTTCACTTTTCAAGAAAGTTAATTATGAAAGCAAAACTTGCACAAAATGTATACATTATGACCCACAGTGGGACCCACAGTGAAATCACTGACCTCTTGAAAATGAGGAGATACCAATCTTCTGAAAAACACCAGAGTCTACTTCAAAAGTTAATAGTTCACTTAAGAAGATTGGGATTGAATACAAGAGTTGAGCAGGTGCAGCTTCAGAAGGTATATTTGCAACACCCCTCTTGAATCATGTCTTTTGATGTAGCTCCAATGACCTTTTTCTATTTTAATTTTGTCCTGTTTTAATTCCAAGCTCCTTCATGTACCTACACTTGTAAAGTGATAGCCAATAACGTTTTGACTCCATTAACATAAGAAGAACTTGCCAAACTATTAAATGATGCCAATTTTATATCTCTGTCATCTGGTGTCATAAAAAATCCAGTAAAGTATAGCAACAGTTGAAGCCCTCCAAAAATTTTTTCTTGGCATCAGAGTAAAACTTCTAGGATTTTATTTTGTTGAAAGCAAAACACCTGAAATTATTGCTATTGTAAATTCAGTTACAAAGTTCAACACCAAGGATTAAATTATTTGTTTTTGCAGCCATAATATGTTTACAAACTTTGGTGGTGTACAGAATTATGGGAAAAAACAATGCTCTTACTAAATTAAAGCTATGGAACAAAAATGTACTGGAAATGATTGCCATGCACATGATTCATAATTGTGTTCAAACAGGCTGTGATACTCTACTAATTGTAATAGAAGCTGTGTTATCAACATTTACAAATATTTTTATAAATATACAGATAAAATAACTGAACTATATAATTTTCATGACAACACTGTTGTTGAAGCAAGAAAATACTTGGGTATGGCGGTGTATAAATTCACTTTTTGCTGTCCAATATTAATTAGATTTTAGAAACATTTGAATCTTTCAAGAACAAATATCTAACTCAACATAAGTGTCCTGTAATGTCATTGAACATTTTTTGTAAATATGTTATTTAAAGTTTGCTGCATTTTGTACAAAATCAGTTGGAAATGTTTATTCGAAGTATTCAATAAGTGGAGTTCCCCAAAACTTCAGCTTTTACATTTTGGCAAATTGCAATTATTGAAACTAAAGCTTGCAAACAGGAAGACATTGAAATTAAGCCATATAAAAACAAGGGAGGAATTGAACAAAATAAACAATGAGAGTTTAAGTGGTTTACAAGATTTAATTTTAAAATTCCAAAATTGTGCTTTTGACTATTTTGACTCATATGAAGAAATGTTCGATAAACCTTTTATTTTTAATTGCCTAAATTTGTATACTGTACCACAATAGAATGAAATTGAAAGGCCTATATTTTTGCAGCATATATATTTGTTGATATACACTCAAAAATATATATATATTTTTGATATACACTCAAAAAAATCATAATATAGAGAATTTTTTATGATATTTTTCTTTGAAAAGTATTTGTCAAACAAAGGTGAAAAATTGATAGTCTAAGAGGCAAAAAAGAGTACCTATGAAAATATTTGGATTTAAGTATTTATACATTTTAATGCAAAAAAATAAAATAAAATTAGAATCGAAACTCACTTTGCTCTGAGCTTATCAGGTATTATGCAGACCTTAAAATTTTTAATTTTTTAATTTAGATTATAACTATACAAAAAAAGGTGTTAACAATTCAAATTAATTAACTATAAAATGCAAATTTGAAGGTTTCAGGAAATTTTGTGAAAAATTAAAAATAAAAGGACCTTATTGAAAAAGAATATAGTCTTCAGGAAAAAAACACTTATGAAGTGTTATTAGAGACAGATTATGTCTAAGAAACCTTTAAAGTATGTTACTATGTACCAAAAATAATTATTCTTCTTATGCTACTTTTTATGTTCAAGTAATCATTATAAAGTTTTTTTTTAATTTTACTTTAATACATATGAACATGCTATTTTTATTTTTGGAAGCAATTTTATTTTTGAAAATAGTTTTTGAATAGAACTACCTTATAAATTCAATAATTTGTCATTCAAAAATATTTTTAGAGCTATATTGCTTTAATTATTTTTGTTAATCTCTTTTCGTCTTAAAAATGTCCCAGTCTGTATGATAAATTGTATAGTACTTAGTTAGCGCAGTGTCTCCTTGCAGGAATAAGCCTAAGCACAGGGACTGAAATTTCTGGATGCCCAAGCCAGCTGGAAGCCCCTCCAGGGACGTCAGGCCTCAGGAGCAAAAATGCTCAGCTCCCATTTGCTCTCAGGCCTTCTGCATTTAAAACACCTCCCTCCGAAATCTTCCCTTGGTACTTGGCTCTATCTCAAGAGGAGCCTGAGAAATACTGACCAACCTCTGTCTCTCCGAGGCTGGACTCTTAGTCTACAGTAGATGCAGGTCACACGCCCCCGAGTCCCTCTTTAATAAAGAGGAGGTGGTGGGCAGGTCTGCCTTTCCTGGGTCCAGTCTCCCGTGGAAAGTAAAGAGAGTGGGAGGAAGCATGCCAGTGAAAAACAGGCAAAAATCCCACAGAAACCTTACTTCAAGAACATTGGCAAGAAAGGCCAAATATAAGGAAAAAAAGTAACCATGGGAACTTGTTGCTGATCCTTGCTGAGAGTTCTGAGCTGAGTTTGAGAGTGATTAAGGGGGCGTAAGGAAGCCAGAATTTCCCTCATAAGCCATTTGATTTACTCAGAGGTCCTGCTCTACTAATCACATAGGACTCCAGTGTTTTCTCAACTACAAAAAGGCAGAAAGTCTTCTTCACAGGGAGGAATGGTATGTCCTGCTCCACTCTGAAATAGCAGAGGTCAAGTTCTTAGCACTTTCCATTTCTCAAGGTTTCTATCTCTCAGAAAGTGGGACCTCTAGGTTAGATGGGTTATGATTCCCTTCAAGGGAAAAAAAAATTAGTTAAAGATAAATACTCAAGAAAGTTAGAATTTTTTTAAATAAATTCTATTTTAAAAGGAAAAAAGAAATCAAATACACCCTTCATAATGTCACTCCTACAAAATTGTTCCTATTTCCTTTAGGATACAACTTCTGAAACACTCTTTTTCCAGGCTCTCCATGTTAATGGCCCAGCCAACTTCTCCATCTTTATGTTCTCCTAACTCTTAATCGTGGACTTTCGCTCTTGTCATCTCGTATCCTCACTGTCAAACACTCATGCCCTACCCCTCTTTGCCCAACTGGAAGCCCTGTTTCTGATGACTTTAATTCTATCTAAATGCTACCCTTCTTTCAAGTATCTACTCTAATCTCTCTTTCACCATAAAGCCTTCTCAGCCTACTCAGCTTACAGTGATTTTTCATTTTTACAAATCTACAGCACTTTTTAACAAGTCATTTCCCCTCTGGTCATCCTCATTTCCTTACCGCAAATGAGTGACACCATCTACTTCTTAGAGTTAGTGAAGACTGAATAAGATGATACAGACACCTGTTTCTGGCCCCAGTATATAATTATCAATCGATGATTGCCACTGCATTGGAAAAGAGTGATATTATGGAGGAATAGATTGATATTGTGGAGAGAGTTTTTTGGTGCTGCCAGCATTGGGTTCCAACATCATTTAATCCCCTGAGTTTGTAAAATGGGAATAATAGTTCCTATTTCATAGACCTGTGATGAAGACCAAAGAAGAGAAGGTAGGTAAGGATCCCCCTGGCTCTAGTACACTCAGTTTGTTTGTTTTTTCACCTTATTTCCTCAGAGGTAATTCATTCACACTCATTCCCTAAACATGTATTGAGGGCTTGAGATGCAACTGTGAACCAAACATAAATATTCTCCTCTCCCATGACCCGGCAATGGCGGTGCTGTGATGGGGACATTCAGGATGCCCATGGGAAGGGCATCTGATCCAGACTTGGGAGGTCCGGAAAGCTGGGAGCTGAGGGTAGCAGGGGCTATGGCAGTGATACATCTCGGGTAAAGGCAAATTTTTATTATTTAATTTTTATAATAACAGTGTTTAACTTCCGAAAATTTAACACTCAGGTCTCGTGAGCCTGTACAAGTCAGCCCAGCACACTGCTGCTTCTGTGGGAAAAAAAGGTCACCTTAGGTTGATAGAACATCACAGAGTAATTCCCTGTGGCATAAGCATGTTAAGAATGAATTTCAATAAAGGGATATCGGTATTTAGCTGTCAGAGTAAGATCTGCCGACGTTATCCTGAATAAAGAGAAATAACCTAATTCTTGTCGATTACAATTCAAATCTTAACACCAAATAGTCTTAAAAAAAAAGAGAGAGGGGGGGAGTCCTAATGTCCCTTTCAGCTTGAACATTCTAACAATTTAAGGTTCTGTGCTCCAACTACTGTGCGTGCACCTTGGATACGTTTCTTGTCCTCTCTGAGTCTTCATCTGTAAAATGGGGAGAATGAATGACTTGTGAGATGGTCACAAGGAAATAAAATACTCTCAGTGGTTTTTCAGAAACAACCCAATGTCCATCAGCAGATGAATGGTTAGACACATTGTGGTTTACTCTCTGATGGAAAACCATTCAGCAACAGAAAGGAACTCTTAATATGTACAACGTGGATAAATCTCAAAATCATTGCCTGAGTTAAAGCAACTAGATAAAAAAGTGTACATACAGTATGAATCATTTTTATAAAATTCTAGAAAATGCAAATTAATATGGGAACCGAAAACAGATCAGTATTTGCTGGTGAGAGATGTAGAGAAAGAGTGAGAGGGTAGAATTACAAAGGAACCCAAGGAGACTTTTGGAGGTAAAGGAAATGTTTGTTATCTTGATTGTGGTGATGGCTCCATGGGCATATACATGTGTCAAGACTTATTGAACTGTACACTTTAAATATATGCAACTTGTTGTTTGCCATTATACACTCAATAAGCTATTAAAAAACAGGAGAGGGCTTCCCTGGTGGCGCAGTGGTTGAGAATCTGCCTGCCAATGCAGGGGACACGGGTTCGAGCCCTGGTCTGGGAAGATCTCACATGCCGCGGAGCAACTAGGCCCGTGAGCCACAACTACTGAGCCTGCGCGTCTGGAGTCTGTGCTCCGCAACAAGAGAGGCCGCGATAGTGAGAGGCCCGCGCACCGCGATGAACAGTGGCCCCCGCTTGCCGCAACTAGAGAAAGCCCTGGCACAGAAATGAAGATCCAACACAGTCAAAAATAAAAAATTAATTAATTAATTAATTAATAAAGAAAACAAACAGGAGAGACGAAGAAGCAGTGTTTTCTCCATGAATCTGAATTTATAATGAATCTTGTCATTCAAGAGGATGCTAATAGTTATGAATCAGTTTCATTAGCAATCCTTTCCCACTACAAAGGAAATGCAGTTTTCTAACAGTTTGTGCCCTTATCATGTCCCACGAGATCAATTCTCATGACAGAGGATCATAAGGATCCCGTTTTAAACACTCAAGTTCTCACCAGAAGCTTGCAGTGTGCGTTCGTTGTTTTAAATTCGTGGCTAAAAATTCCCTTCTCATGACCCTGCCCACCTTTCACATGAGTTCAGGAATTACTTGTGCAATCTGCTGTTGGCCAAAGTCACAGACCTAGTTTCTGGGAAAGATTATATGACTAAAAGTTGAATGACAAAATTGGCTGGAGTCAGTCTTTCTAAAGATTCAAGCTGCTCAATTATTTATATATTTATATGCATACATTATAATATGTTTTGTTTTTGAAGTAATACATTCATCTGGTATGTGTGAATACGAAAAGGTACATGATGAATAGCCTGGGTGCCGCGTTCGCCGTTTCTTGCCATTCCTGGCTATTGCCTGAGGGTAATCCATGTTAACAGATTTTTGTTGTGTTTCCAGATATAGAAAAAAACCACATATATGTATATTCTTCCCTCCCCCTCATTAAAATCCAGCAATTTGTGTTTTAACAGGCTGTCCGTGTAACCCATTGTGCACAGAAGTTTGAGAAGCACTGACCTGACATAATCTTACCCCCTTGGGTTTTTAGTTAACAGAGGTGGATATCTTTGTCCAAAATTCCTGAGTCAGGAATTACAAAGCGTAGTTCTCAGCTGGAAATGGGGTGAGGGATGGGAGACAGGGAAAACCAAGGAGGGGAGCATGTAGACAACACTTCAATCCATCACCTGATTTCCTTTATTATTCATGCCTTATTTTTAACTACAAAATAAATAAATTCCCAATATATAAAATTTGTGAAATCCCATTACCCATAGGTAATCACATTACATATTTATGTATCACTGAGGGCAATGGGATTTTATTTAATATTTTTATATGTATAAATACGGTGTTTTTCTTTTCTCAACAGTAATTCTATTGTATGTCAATTTGTGTCTATATTTTTCTCACTAACAGTATATCTAAAGAATTTTTCCAATGAGGAGGAGGCAGTTGGTTGGCTAGTCCACTAGTTGGTGGGGAAGAGGGCATGGCAGGGTGTCACAAAGCTGCAGAGACTGATCTTGAATGCAGCCTGGGATGCGGGTTGGATCTGAGACTGTCTGAACAGGCAGGCAGCCCTGAGTGAACTGTATAGAATTTAGGGGCAGTTGCCTACCTGAAAGTCAGTGGGTGAGTTGGCCTGATACTAACATGTCCATCCTTATTTTATAGAACCCCAGTTGATGAGCCACAGGTTTTGGGGACTGGGGCCCGGCTCAGAAAGGGAGAAAGGTACCAACCTGGGCTTGAGGTTCAAAGTGGTACTAATTCCTGGAAAGGGTGGCTGTGTTGAGAGTAAGAGTGAGAAAGGGAGAGAACCCTTGATAACCACACTCCCTGGCCCATCTATTAGGGATAAGGTTAGCCCTAGACTAGCTCCAGCCTGGGGATGCTGAAGGCTTGAATTAGAACAGTAGTGGTAGCAATGAAGAGGATGGGGTAGATTCAAGAATTAATCTTAAGTAATAACTGGTATGAGATGGTGACGGGTGAGGAAGGAAGGGAGGAGTATAAAGAAGTTTCCCAATCTTCTCTGCTAAGAATCAACTGGAAAGCCTGATAAAGACACTTCCCAGCCTCTTTTCTGAAGGTTCTGGCTTAACAAGTCTGGGGTGGGATCCAGGAATCTACATGTCATTCTTTTTTGTGTGTATATAGTTAGTATTTTTAATTTTTTTATTGAAGTACAGTTGATTTACAATATTGTGTTAGTTTCAGGTATACAGCAAAGTGATTCAGTTTATACGTCATTCTTACTGGTAGGAAGACAACTTCCGGGTCCCTGGCTTGGGGTATTGGATAAGGGTAATGGCATTCACTGATTTCAGTTTTAGTTATGTTGAGTTTGGAACATGACAACAACAGTGACTAAATCTGTTGAGCATTTACTCTATACTGGTGCTTTACATGCACTATTTAATTTAATCCATACAACATCCGTATGAGGGAATTACTATGGCCATACTCATTTTGTAAATGAGTAAACTGAGTGGTAGGGACAATAAATAATTTTCCATTAATTACACAGCTAGTAAAGGGCAGATATGGCTCTTAAACCCAGGCACACCTTACCCCAAAGTCTTTGTTCTTTCCAACAATGTTCTACTGTCTGCTGAGTGGACACGTAACCATGGGCAGTTAACACCTGAGTTGAATCACAGGTCAGGGCTGGAGATAATGATTTGAAATGAAAATTTGCTTTAGATTGCCCAGAGAGAGGCTGGAGAGAGAGAAGAGTATTTGGCCAGAGATGGAGCTGTGTTTCTATTTTGAAAGATGGGCAGTGGATGAAAAGGCCTTGGGGGTCAGAGGGATTCAAGGAGAACCAGGAGAGACAAACATTTTATAAACTAAGCAAGTTGAATTGCCAGACAGAGTAAATTTAAGAGCAGCAGAGAGCTCCAGGAAGATAAATTATCCATTGAATTTTGCAAAGGGGGTAAGTTTTGACCTTGCCCAGGAAGATGCGGAGCTGGGGGAAGGCCAGCCTCCGCAGATTGAGGAGTAAAGAGATGAGGAGACAGAGATGGTGAGTGAAGGCTTGTTTTTCAGAGAAGCTCAGCCATGACAAAATAAACGGGAAAGATACCCACCGAAATGTTGTTCACTGCGCTCATCTCGAAGTAGAAGGATTCTAAGTCAGTTTTATTTCCTGATTTCTTTTTCTTCTCTCAGGCTGAAAAATGCACTTTAGAAAGCATCGTTCTGGGGAAAATGTAGGAAGCAGGTTTGCCTCCAGTAGCCTGGGATGGACATAAGAAAAAGATAAACTGTGGTCTTACCTTCATGCAGGGGCAGATGAACCGTGGAAATGAAAAAGATACATTCAGTGTCTTAAAAAAAAATTTTTTTTTCAACTTCAACTTTAAAAAGTAAACATGTATTAACAATAATAGGAAAATTATTTAAGAAGAAAATAAAGGCATTTGGGACTCAAGAACAGGAAGAACAGAGCCATGGCTAGAAGGGCTGGTAGGAGAGGTTTCCGATTGCAGGTGCCTGTTCACAGGACAAGGGAAAGAGCCTGGTGGAGGGAGAATTGGTTGGATCAGGATGTCTCAGATGCAATAGGGCTGAGAAAACTGGGGCCTGGAAGAGAGAGGAAGCCAGACTACGGGAAGCAAAAAATATCTCTTTGTCATCCTGTGGATAATCCCGCTAACGTTTTCAGCTTCTACTTCTAGTCTGGTTTCCATATATTTACGTAAAGCATTTTTGCTACAAAACGGATCATCATTTTGTAATGTGATCTTTTTCACTTAGTATAGCCTTTTACATGACAGTAAATATTATTTTAAAATAATATTTTAGTACCTAATAATTCCTTATATCGATGTGACATTTTTAGGGCTAGTGAAACATTTTCAGATTACTTTCTAGAAAAATTATATCAATCTCTTTCCCAGCAGAAATAGACCAGTCCCGCTTCACCACACTCTCACAAGCTGTGATGTTATCAACTTTTTCCATCATTGTCTATTTGATAGGGAAAATAGGGTATAGAGTTGTTTGTTTTAATGTGCATTTCCTTTATTACCTTCAAGGTTAGTTATTTTGGTGGCATTATTAATCATATATATTTCCACTCTGAAATATTCACATCCTTTGTTCTTTTGTTTAATATGATAATCATGCTTTTATTAATTTGAAATAATTTTAAAAATATCAAACATATTAATATTTACCTGCCGTCTTGGTCACATGTTTTGTTTTTTAAAGATTTATTATTTATTTATTTAATTTACTTTTCACTGCATCGGGTCTTAGTTGCGGTGCACAGGTTCTTCGTTGTGGCGTGTGGGTTTTCTCTTCTCTAGTTGTGGCGTGCAGGCTCCAGGGCGCGTGACCTCCATAGTCTGCAGCACACAGGCTCTAGTTGAGGCACACGAGCTCAGTAGTTGTGGCACGAGGGTTTAGTTGCCCCGTGGCATGTGGGATCTTATTTCCCTGACCAGGGATCAAACCCTCGTCCCCTAAATTGTAAGGCAGATTCTTTACCACTGGACCAGGGAAGTCCCAGTCACATGTTTTTAATTTTATAAAAGTTTAGAGGGAGAATAGCAAACCTCTAAATAGAATGTGGCAGATATTGAAAAGTGATAAATATTTGCAAATATTTATATACGTTCTCCTTTGTTGACTGTATGATTTAAGTGCCTGCAAGCACTATCATCATTATCATTATTATTTTTACTTCATGCTTCAATATTTACTCCAGGTATTCTTTTTCTTATTTTTCACTTGAGTTAAAGATTTCCAACTATGATTATTGGGTGGCATTTCACTGCCAGTGGATTTCTTCATGGAATGTGAAGGGTTGAGACGGGAACAGCAGATGGGCTGTGTTGCTTTTCTGTGAAACGTCTAATTTTTTCAATGAATTGAAATGAGAGGAAAGGCAGCATTTCATAGTGATTAAATGTGGCTGCAGGCTTTAGAGTCAGAAAGCCCTGATTACTAGCCAGGAATGTATCCATGGCCCATATTTCCTCACTAGGTTGTTGTTTCTTCCTCTGTAAAATGGGAATGCAGTCTTGGGCGGGGGTGGTCTGTGAGGTTACATGAAGGATGCACGCAAAGTGTTTAGTTCCAGGCCTGGCACATGGCAAAGTACCCCATAAATGGTGCCATTCTCAGGTTCATTGGATGCAATGCCATTGCAGAGATTATCTCCTCATGCTATGACGTGCTGTTTCAATGTGATTCGGCTTTTCAAGCATCTTTAGAAAATCTTTACAACCATGAGCCCTCTTAAGTTCTGTTCTGTGTAGACTTACCTTTGATCCTTTTATGGAACTGTGATAAAATATTACAAGAAGAAATAAGTCTGGGATCCTCATAGCAATTGCTGATGGGTGGAGAAGCGCTTGTTCCTATGTAAAAACCCAACATTTAGATGTCTCATGGCACACTGTGAGTGCTTAAAATACAGCTATTAGTCACCAGATTCTGATTAGTGGCTTGACTTGAATTCTTTCCATGAATTAAAATGGTACTAGTTAGAGTTTAAAACAATATTTATTCTCCTCTTTCTCAACTTGTCAAATTTCTAAAGTAAAAGAGATTACTTCGTGGCCAGCTCACATCTAGAAAACAAAAATAGGAGGTAAAGTCCGGATCTTTGTGAAGAAACAAAAGTCATCTCTAAAGTGTACAGCAGTTCCTGGTGGTTCCCATACAAGTGCTGGCTATTCTCACCCTTTAATTCTCACCATTTATTCTCACCCTTTATTCTCACCTGTCATATCACCTCAACGGTCTTATCTCAGAGGCCTTCTGGACTGTTCAGTTCCTTGCCCATCGTTTTCTTTCACCTTCTGCTTGGTTCCAATGTTTAACACATTCTTAACTGATTATTTGTGTTGCACATGCATCGTCTGTCCCCTTTCCTGGGATGGAAGTTCCGTGAGGACAGGGGCCAGGCCTCAGCATCCAGCTCGGGCCAGGCATGATGCAAGAACTCTGTGTATCTCTTCCAGGCACACCTGTTGATTGAGACAACTTCACAGGTGAGCTAACAGTTCAAATCAGCCATCTCTGTACCTCTGTACTGACTCTCCTCTTTGCACGCTGGCTCCCTTTGTACTTGATGAGAACACGTATTTGAAATTTCTCCAGGCATGCTCAGCTCAGGCCCTTATCAGCTCTCCTTTAGTCTATGACTCTCTCTCACGGGGTTCCCGGTGGGTGGTAAATGGAAGCCCATGGAGTAATGTGGTTGAATCCTCGCTCCTTAGTCCACAGTAGAATTTGCTCAGAGTAAATGCAGAGCTAAACTAGGCTGCCTCCATGCCTTTGGTTAGTCAACAAAGATAAGGCTAAACGTAACAGCTCATTGACAAATTGAAATAAAAATGTAAGTGGCATCTTTGTGGTATTCACCAGGACCGGAGCCTAAGGATATTTGTCTCTCTGTGCACCTTTCCTTATCTCTTCTCTCTCTCAGGACCTCCAGAGAAAGTCTTTGCTTCTAAACCAGCTCTTGTTCCCCACGACCTGTAAATAGAGTGTTTTTCCTTTATTCCACACCACTCAGCCTCAGGCCAGCACACCCGGCCTTTGGAGACCTTACCTGGGGCAAAACTCTCAAGAGCAGGGGTTTTCATTTTTCGGGTAACAAAACATTAGTTTTGTTCATGGTTACACAGAAACATGGTAACACATGGAAAACACAGAAAAATGCCAATCAGACAAGTATGAGCGCTGAAACCACTGCCTTCCCCTGGGGGAAAAATTAGCAACAACATTCTGGCATACCCCTCCAGGAGGTTTTATTTTTTTCTTCCTATGTACTTATTTATCTCTATTAAGTACAGAAAGAGCAACGATGTATTTTCAAAAGGAAACATCTTTTAGTCTGCCACAAAATTTACTTTTAAAAGAAGAGGCAAATTTTTTGTTTGAGCAGGAGAAGGATGGTTTGTTGGTTTAATTCATGGCTATAACCCTGCACTTAGAATAGTTCTTGGCTCAATAATTATTTATTTGAATGAATGAATGAAAGCAAATGACATCGCTCTGTTAAACAAGAAAGCTACTCTATATTGAGAATGTCTATTTGTCTATGTCTTTTCCTTTCCTTGTCCAATGTTTCCCTACATGCAACCCTTGGGCAATTCTTCCAAACAAATTATAGCCTCCCTTTTCAGGGAAGTCTTTAAAAAGTGCCTTGGAGTCTTTATGGTGGGCGAGTCCAGGGTCTTTAGCCAAAGTTTACGGGGTTTGATTGAAAAAGCTAAGTCAATGATGAGCCCAGATCTTTGTTTATTCAGAAACAAACAAAACCTTTGAGTATCTGGTCTAGTCAGAATATAAAGAAATAAAAGGCTGCCCATTTGAATTCTCAAATGCTTAGCCTTACAAGCTGCTTGAGTGTTGTCTCTTTTAAAGTGTGTGTGTGTGTGTGTGTGTGTGTGTGTGTGTGTGTGTGTGTGTGTAGTGGGGTGGGAGATGAGGAATGAGGGTGGAGAACAAAATGACATCACGTGTCTCCCGTCATTGTCTATATAGAATTTCCACCAAAAAAAAAAAAAAAGTTTCATCGGAATCTAATTGTGAGGAACAACCAGACAAACCCCAACGGAGGAACATTCTGGCCCGAATTCTTAAAAAATGAGCCAGCGTGTGTATGTGAACCGCCGAGAATTGCAGTAGAACTTAGAGATGACAGTTTTTTTCTATTGCCTCCTATTTCCATTGTCTAGATTATGAAAGTGAGCTAGCCAGGAAGTAGACTCTTTTGCTCTGGAAATTAAAGTAATTTAATATAGAAAATGGCCAAATCCCATTCATTACCTAATTAACAAGAACATCTTTCTCCTTGATTAAAATTTGTTGACCTCATTAGCTTAGAGCAGAAGCCAAGAGAATACAGCAGCTGTCCCTAGAACATGTATTCCTGAGATAATGAAATAAAAGCCAGAGATATACTGTGCAATTTATAGTTCTCTCTTTTTTACCCCTAATCACCTCGTCTCTCTCAGGCACTCATTACCTGAGATATGGGCATTTTGGACTTTTTCTCTATTCCCTTTGTCAGCTCCACTGTGCAAAGTAGTCCTAGCTATAGAGTGAAGGCGATTTTCATTTTGGGAAGATGTGAGGTGTAGTTTTCTCACAAGGCAAAGGAGGCACCCACTAGTTCTAAGATACATTTACCATCAAAAGTCTAAGGTGGAGAAAAGGGCAGGAGGCGCTCTTCCTTTTAAGCCCCTCATCCTACCATTGCCTTTGGAAGGTTAAAAATCTGCCGTTCCGGGCGTCCCTGGTGGCGCAGTGGTTCAGAGTCTGCCTGCCAATGCAGGGGACACGGGTTCGAGCCCTGGTCTGGGAAGATCCCACATGCCGCGGAGCAACTGGGCCCGTGAGCCACAATTACTGAGCCTGCGCGTCTGGAGCCTGTGCTCCGCAACAAGAGAGGCCGCGATAGTGAGAGGCCCGCGCACCGCGATGAAGAGTGGCCCCCGCTTGCTGCAACTAGAGAAAGCCCGCACACAGAAACGAAGACCCAACACAGCCAAAAATAAATTAATTAATTAACTTAAAAAAAAAAATCTGCCGTTCCATTTTAACACACAGAAATATAACCAAGGAAGAGAGTTACGTTCATCACAGGGTTTAGTTGGCTGCATTGGATTTAGATTACTTTTACTAGTTAATTAATTCAACATGTATTCACTGAATTCCTACTATATTTGGGAACTCTGGTAGATACAGATATAAGAGAGTGGAGGTCACTGACAGGGGTGGACAGTCATTATGAAGCTAGTATGTAATTATCTAATTATCTACTTGATTAGAATTGAGAAGAGGGCTAAATGAGAGAGGTACGTGGTGCTGTGAGAGCGTATGACAGAGGGTCGAACCCCATCTGGGGAAATGGAGAAACACCTCCCTGAAGAAGCAGTATTGACCTGGGATTTGGAGTAGGAGTGGGAGTTGACCTGAAGAAGGTGGTCAAGGGAGAGTATTCCCTAAGAGAAGCCAAAGTGATGGGGCACAGAGTGCTTTGGGACAACTGTCAAGTTGAGTAAGCAGAGGTCAGATGGATCTAAGACCTTGCAGGTGGGTTCAACTTTTTGATTTTAATCCTGACAGCAATGGGCTGCCACTGAATGGTTTACACTGGTGAGTGACACTGCAGGATAGTGAGCCAGTCAGAAATTATCTTTGTGCATAAAGCTTTGTATGCCAATCAGCTCACTTCATCAAGATATTTTCCCTAGTGGAAAATTATTTAAGTCAGAGAATGTAAAGTGGGGGGGGTGGGGGGGTTTAGTTGGTTTTTTTACATTTTATTATAGAAAATTTTACATACATAAAAAATGAAGAGAATAGCAAAATGGATCCCTACATAGCCATCTCCCAGCTTCAACAAAGATCAATATATAATCAATCGCTTTTCATCCATACTCCCATGCAGGCACATCCAACCTCCAATGGATAATTTTGAAGCAAATTCTAAACATCATTATTTCATCTGTTAATATTTAAATATGTATTTCTAGAATATAAAAATGCTTTTTGTTTTTTACCTTAACTTCAATAGAGTAATTGCATCTAATAATAATAATAATTCTTTAATATGGCTAAATGTCCATATAGAGTGGTTTAAATATATTTAAAGCTTTGGATACACATTATTAAACTGCTTTTGGGAACGTCTAAACAAATTTATATTTTCACCAACCATGTTTGAGACGGTTCGTTGCACTTTTATCAAAATTGTGTATTAGTTTTCTTTCCTTCACGCATTTAATAAATGAAAAATGTTATTGATATTTGAATTAGCATTTCTTTTATCAGTGGGGTTGAACATTTTTTCATAAGCTTATGAATTATTTATATTTCTTCATTAGCTCACTGTCTGTTCCTGGCCTTTGAACATTCACCAGTTGGCATCTTGGTGTTGCTTTCTGGGAGATCTGCATGAAAGTTTGTTAGAGAGGTGGCAACTATTTTTCCCATTTGTGGCTTGCTTAGCCTCTTACCACTGTCACTGAATGTCACTGAAAGAAAAAAAAACTCTGAAGTTAAAACCCCTCCCAGAGTCATCCAGTCCTATGTCCACACCATACTTCCATACTTTGCCTGAATCGATCCTGCCAGATCTCTGCCAAGGTGTACCTGGCTTCTGTTTAAACATTTCTAGTAATAGAAACTTCACTATTTCAAGGGCATCAGCCCTAAACATGGGCTATAATGATTAGAAAATGCCTTACATCAACTGGAAGTCTTTATATTGAACTTAGTCACTTCTACCTAGTTCTCTTGGATGGAGTTACCCAAAATGTCTTTCTCAGCAGATGACATCCTTTTAAATCTTTGATGACTATATAGTTCCCTACATTCTCCAAGCCAACATTCCAGTTCCTTCAACCACTCATTTACTGTCATCTCTAAGCTCCACATTATTTTGACCATTCTCTCCTAGACACACCCAGACTCAACGTTCCTAATAAAATGTCTCTCTCTGGCTCCTTATTTCTCCATCTACAAAATGGTTTGCAGGACAAAAGGGGTAATACTATCATTCTTGACCTCCTGCTCTGTGAAGTTGATTATAATGTAGCATTTTAAAAAATTCTTTAGGGACTTCCCTGGTGGTGCAGTGGCTAAGACTCCGTTCTCCCAGTGCAGGGGTCCTGGGTTCGATCCCTGGTCAAGGAACTAGATCCCACATGCCGCGACTAAGGGTTCGCATGTGCAACTAAAAAAGGATCCCCCATGCGGCAACAAAGATCCTGTGTGGTGCAACTAAGACCTGGCACATCCAAATTTAAAAAAAAAAAAATTCTTTAAAATATGTCTCTAGATGTAAGCCAAACTTTAACATGGAACTGAGCTTTTAGAATTAGAATGAGATCGTTATAAATCATCTTACTTCCTAATATATAACATAACACTTGATATTTTCTATCAAATTTAAATAGCACAAATTATAAAGTTGTTCAGATGCTCTACAAACCCAAGACGTCAAATTATATCCTGTGCATATTTCTGTGTTAGAGTACGGTTGCCAATATATATTCTCCTAACCTTTGAGGATTCTGCAAAAATTGGGTTGTGAAATATTTTCCCCTCGGATAGTGCCTAGTGATTTTTTTTTTTTAATGGTAGAATGTCGCCTATGGAAAGCACTTCAGAGATCATGTAGACCAACCCTCCTTCCCCAGTTTTCCAGAGAAACAAGCTGAAGTTCAGGGAGGTTAAGAGATTTTCCCAAGGACACATAAGGAGTTAGGGGCAGACTTTTGAAGAAGTTAGCCAGTCAGCCAATATTTTCTATGAATGTTTGTGGGAATCTGAAAGAGATTGGTCACTGATATCAAGATACCAGACCACTTTTGATTCTCAGAAAGTTTTCCTAGTCAAAGATATAACGAGTGATGGAATCTGCCAAAATAACTAAGGTGGAAGATTGTATTTTCTGAAGGTAACCACAGCAATAAATCCTGAAGGATTTCTTGACCCAGTAAATCCACACACCTGTGAGGAATAATAAACTATTGTTTTAAGGCATGAAAATTTACAGTGGTTTATTATGCAGCAGGCTTTCTAAACCACTCTCAGTTTTTGTCTTTTTTATAAACTGTTTTCCAGTGGGTACGATTTATTAAAAGAAATGCTAGCGAAAGTCATATAAAAGTATTCTTGACTCCTTAATCCCAGTGTTTAAAACCACTGGCCCTCTTTCCCAACTCTATACACTTAGTTTATTTTGTTATATTTTGTTAAATTTACTCCTAGCCAGAACCTTTTAGACAAGACACTACAATTCTCACTTCACAGATGAAGTGCTCTAGACTGAAAGATAAGAAACTCTCCCAGAAAGTAATAGAGCCAGATTCACATCCACGGCTCTCTAACTAAATCTGGAATCCCTTCTGCTTTCAGAGTTAGTGAAAAGGGCAAGATATTATTGGGTCTGGAGGAAGGCCTGGCTTTGGTTGAGTGTTAAGAATTAGAGGCAGGGAATTCCCTGGCAGTCCAGTGCCAAGGACTCAGGTTCAATCCCTGGTCAGGGAGCTAAGATCCCACAAGCCTCATGGTGTGGCCGCCAGGAAGTGGCAAAAAGAATAATTATCTGATAGGGCTGTTGTGACGATTAAATATAATACATATGCAGCAGTAAGCACAGTGCCTGTCTGGGAGAGTTTCTATATATGGCCTCCAAATAATTCCGCCCATCCCCGTACACACAGCTGCTCCTCACAGAAGCCATGCAGTCTATCTCCCCTCCCCTTGAATCCGGGTTGGCCTGGTGGCTTTTTTCTCCAGTTTCTAAAATTTACATGAAGACATTATTTAAAACTCTGGTGAGATGCCAGCAGCACTTTTGGTTATTGCTGTGGAAATTATTAATTTGACTGACACACTTATTAAGTATACTTCTAAATCTCCATAATCACTGAACTCAAAATGCTTTTTCCCCTATTGAGAACAACAGGACAAATATTGACATATGAAGTTGTACATGGTGAATCTACTGAAATCGAATTATAAAGATGGTGTCAGCAAGGATTGAGATCAACTGAGGAAATTTTAAGTGTGACTTAACGATGGACAGAATGCAGTGGAAGGGATATTCTGGGACTTCTAAGCCCAGGTCTTAAGAGGACCGGCAGTTTTCTACTTCTTTGCTGTTAAAATGCTCCCTCTTGGAATACTTGAGACCACCATGCTATGAGGCAGCACAAGTCAACCACCTGAAGAACAGAGGTGTCCAGGACAGGAGCCTCAGCTGAGCCTGGTCCCAGGCAATCTGCCAGCTGAATGAAGCCACCTGGTGAATTCTAGGCAGGACCAACTGCCCATTCAACATGCATTATTGTGAAAAATAATAAGTTAGGTTTTTTTAAGCCACTACATTTTGATGTGTTCTGCCACTCAGCAGAAAAAACTGAAATGTTGAAACATATTAATGCTCAATTAAATATAATCGTTTAGTATATTATTACTATTATTCAGAAGTCTTGTATAAAGGATAATGACATTTATTTAGACCCAACTACCAATAAGAAACTTTTGACTGCATGGGAAATGGGAATAAGGATGGGATGATGAAGAAAATTCTCTTTAATCCTTTGTAGATTTCCATTTTTATTATGTAAAGTAAGAACTTCAGTACTTCAGTTCCAACCTGGAAAATCCTTCCTGCTGTGACAGTTGAAATCCCCAAGATGAAATCTGAGTCACTCAATTGTTTATTTCTTATTCAACCTGGAATCTGCCTCCATCAAATGGCTTTTAAATACATGTCTTGTCATATCCTTGCTTTTCTTCCTGACTTGCAACTTTGTGTAATTGCTGTCTGTCTAAGTAGACATTGCAGCAATCATTTATCAGATTTATAGAAACAGCACCTCCTCTAAGCAAATATATAAATGTTTCAACCCTCTCTCACTTCCCTGCCACCCCCGAACATCTGGAGTTTTAACTCCCTTCATCTATTTTAAACAGAAGAAAGATGTTAGTGGAGACATCTCTCCCCTAAAAATGATTTGCTTTCCTTCTTCCAAGCAGCACTTAGACCCTTGGGAGAAATTTTAATTTGTTTTCTCAACAAGGGCATCTTGTTTCTCTAAGGAAATACTGAGGGGACAAGGAAGGACTCATATTTGCAAATAAGACTCTTTAAAATCCAAAACTGGAAAAAAAATTTTTTAAACATTTTAAAATCCAGACTTCCAGGAAAGGTGCCAAATGGAACACAGTTGGTCTCACCCCTCCCCAATCTCACTTACACAACAATAAAGAGTGTTTTGTTGTTGTTGTTGTTTTTAGGCATATGGCAACAAAGATGTGAACAGGGGAGGAGACAAAAGCCACAAAAGTAAGAAAGCGCTAAAGCAGGACAAGTGGCAACTGAGGATGCAGACAGGAGAAAACTGAATCCCAAGTGAGTTTGTTTCCTAAGGCTGCTGTAACGAAATAACCATAAACTGGGTGGCTTAACCAACAGAAATTTATCTTCACACAGTTCTGGAGGCCAGAAGTCCAAGATCAGGGTGTGGGCAGGTTTGGTTCTTTCTGAGGGCTGAGAAGGATAATCCGTTCCCTGCTCCTCTCCTAGCTTCTGGTGGTTTGTTGGCAATCTTTGGAGTTTCTTGGTTTGTGGAAGCATCACCCAGTCTCTGCCTTCATCTTCACATGGTGTTCTCCCTGTGTGCATGTCTCCGTGTACAAATCTCCCCTTTTAATAAGGACACAAATCATCTTGGATTAGGGCCCACTCTCATGACCTCATCTTAACAAGACCCTGTTTCCAAATAAGGTCACATTCTGAGATACTGGAGATAGGACTTCAATGTATGAAATTTGGGGGGACACAAATCAACACAACACTGAGACCCAAAGCAACTTACACCACAGAATCTCCCAGATTCCCACAAGGTGTCACCGGCTATCTCTGGAAGTGGAGGTGAAGGGGCCAGACTGCAATTAGCAGGATGGGATCAAATCTGTGTAAGCAGCCAGGAAATTGAATTTACTCTACCCTTACTGGAGGCTAATTCTCTACAGCTGAGCTGTCCAATAGGGTAGCCACTTGCCAAATGTGGCTAATCACGTTGAAATGTTAACTAATTAAAATGAAATAAAATTAAACATTCAGCCCCTCAGTTGCACTAGCCACGTTTCAAGTGCCTAAGCCTCATGTGGCTAGTGACTATCTTATTGGAAACTACAGATATAGGACATTTCCATTATTGTAGAAAGTTCTACGGGACAGCACTGCTCTGAGGCATACACCAGAGAGAAGGGGACAGAGTGAAGCCTGTGCTACTGGATGTTAAGAAACCCCTGACACCACAGCCCTCTTCCTTCACTTGACCCACCAAATCATGCCCCGTGGGCACAATGCAAAGCATAATTTTATCCTTCTGGATCAATAATAGAAAACCTGTACCTTCAGTGTTCTCCTTCTAGGATAGCAGGAGAAAAAGTGAGGGCACTTAATCTAACTTTTTCTTGATTCACTACTGTATGCCAAGCATTTGACACATATTTTCTCATTTAATCCTCATAACAACTCAGAGTGATGGGTGTTATTCTCATTTAAAGGTAAGGAAACTGAGGCTCAAGAAGGCTGAGTAGCTTGCCCAAGGTGCCTTGTTTGTAAATGCAAACTCAGGACAGTTTGAACCCAAAGCCCACATTTTGCTTCTGCTATACTATACTGCTTGCTTAAATGACTGGTTGCCTCACTAACTTGGTATAAGCAAGTCTCTAATTGTCTCTAGGTCTAATTTGCCTCCAGTGTCAAATATGTTAAAGAACATCCACTCTATAAGATCACCTAAGAGAAGGTTGAAAGCTTAAGTTTACTAAAAAGTCTGCATCTCTGTACAGATGCAAAATATCCTCCTATCCACACAGGAAATCCTCACAGAGAAGACTATGCATACAGTTTTAGAAGGCTTTAGAGAACTTTAAGACATACTTGGGTTACTTTATACCGTCATATCACTGTTGAATATATTCTAGCCACATTTAGAGCCAGAACTTCAAATACTTCATATCTTCCTAAAATGAGGTTTTCTGACTTGATCTAGTATAATATTTACTTAGCCCAGGGCAAGGTTCATGGATGATGTTCAATGAATGTTGAATGATGAATAAATCAATCATTCAATTGATGAATATATCAATCAATTGCTCAATCAATTCTTAAATCAATTTTTAGACTCCAGCTAACTGTGAGACTCTCTAACCAATGTATAAAGTCCTCCTTTTGTACATGCTACCTTGGTGTATTATTTTGAAACTCCAAACTATATGGGACTATAGGAGCTCCAATATAGGCTTAGGTCTTCTACAAGAGACTCACCAACAGTGATGAGGCATCTGGTATTTTATTTCTATTACAGATGGTTTGGAATTGGGGTAGGTCCCACTATAGATATGGCTGCATTTCTACAGGGACTTAGGAGTCTTCTCCATCTTTAGCTTTGCCACATAAAATAAAGATGGTCCCAGGGTATTTTCCTGTAGTGCAAAGTACTGTCCTGACTACTAACACTGAAAACAGCACAGAGATTTCCCTGCTGGCCAAGAGCCTTGAGAGTGGCCCTCCTTAACCAGGTTTATCCTTAAGGACAAGATTAGCTGTAAAACTTCTCTGTAACACACTTGATAAAGGACGATGACTTGCGTCATTGCAAGCTCAATGGTGCACATTTCTACACAGATGTGAATTTGTTTGGGGCTCTTTGGTATTTTGCCATCTGTGTGGTTAACTTTTACAGGCATTTGTTTCTATATCAAGAAATTAAGTGATTGCTAATGAAACATTTTCAAATGCTATTTAGAAGAAAAGATTGTTTCCTGATTTCTTTCTACAGCTGGATGTGGTATCTAAAAAACTGGATTTTCTTTAGCTTAAACATATCTGTTTTAATTGAAATTTTTCTTGAGGTAATTATAGATTCATATGCAATTGTAAGAGATAGCAGAAATCCTGTATACCCTTTTTTTTTCTTTTTTTTTTCTGCATACCCTTTACCCAGTTCAAACATATCTTTACAACTGTCTTCAGAAGAAGTCAATACTGTTGACTTCTGAGTCAGTACTATTGATGCTCTATGTGTATTATACATGAATAGTGCAAACAAATTGGTCAATTACTTAGTCCTCATTTTCCAATATTTAAAAGGAACAAGTTGTACTAGTTGATTTGTAAGGGTTCAACCAGTCTGATATTCCATTAGAATCTGAGATTAAGTTCTCTGGCAAACCATGGCCACTGCTGTTTCTGTACAGCCCATGAGGATGGTTTTTACGTTTTTAAATGGTTGAAAAAATCAAAAGAATACAACTTTTTGTGACATATGAAAATTACACAAATTTCAAATTTCAATGACGATAATAAAGTTTTACTGGAAATAGCCATGCTCACTCATTTTCATATTTTCTATGTCTGCTTTCATGTTACAATAGCTATAACAGAGACCATATGTCCCACAAAGCCTAAAATATTTATTGGCCCTTCACAGAAAAAGTTTGCTGGCTCCTCTTTTAAACTATTCTTGCTCTTTAACCCAGGAATGCCACTTCTAGGGATTTCTCCGAAAGAAAAATCAGAGATGTCCACCACTAGGGAATTTATTACATAAAATGTGCTACCTTCATCTGATGGAGAAATACACAGTCATTAAAGACCATGTTTTATAAGAGTATTTAATGATTTAGAAATGCTCACAATACATTGTTCATGCTCATGTTCTTTTTAAATCTATTTTTGGGAAAAAGAAAAAAAAAACCTCTCCATGTATTTATATGCATAGAAAAAGACACCTGACAAATCTCTCGGTGCTTGTCTTTGATGGAGGGGTTTTGAGTGATTTCCATTGTCTTCTTTATTGCATTCTGCATTTTCTAATGTTTCTACAATGAACATGTTTTACTTTATTTCATCTGAAACAAAATTTTGTTTTGTACTAGGTTGTTTACTTGCACTACTTCTAGCTGAATAGTCACTTATAGATGTTCTTAGCAGGAAATTAATATATTTTCTTGTAGTTTGCCAAAAATCATCAGAATGTAAAGCATAGGAAAATCTAAGCAAGAAGGAACTGAAATTCTCATTTCTCACCTGATAATACTTTTTAGTTATAATAAGGCTAATTATGTAGTGGTTTTATATTCTCTTTAAATAAAGTTAGGTTTTGAGATACCATCAGATTAACAAAATCTTAAAAATCTGAATACTGTTGGAGAGACAAAATTTTTAACATACTTATGATGAAAGTGTAAATTAGATCAACCATTGTAACAATTTGTAAACTTCTAGTAAAACTGAAAATGCACATATCTTATTCCCCAGCATATCCATTTCTAGGTATATACCCTAGAAAAATTCTCTTGTGAGTGCATAAGGGTAAAAAATCAGGGCAAAGATATTTATTAATACATTTTTTTTCAGGACAGAAATTAGGAACATTCTATATGTCCATGGTCAGGAAAATGCATTAATAATAAGTGTTTTGTTGATATGGTAATCTCATACAACAGTTAAAATGAATGAACTCTCTCTATGTCATTATGATTAGATCTTAATCTAATCAAATGAAAAAGGTGCAAAAGGATATGCATAATATAATATTTATGTAAAAGTGTTAAAAAACACAAGAAGAATATTATATATATTGTTTCATTACATATACAAACAGAAAAATATATGAAAATGTAAACTTAAAGATACACACCAGATCTGTGATAGCATTTACTCTAGAGAGGGAAGAAGGGAATTAGAACTGGGGAAAGGTAAGAAGGGGACTGCAATTTTATTAATAAAGTTTCATTTCATTTCCAAAACAAACAATAAACAAACATATATGACACAATGTGAACTTTTATTTTTGTTGGATATCTGCTTATATTTTATATAGTTTGAATTTTTTTTCCCCTTAATACTGCTTTAACAGCCCAAGGAAGACAAGATGGGTAAAGTTCACAGACTGTGATAGTACAGAAGTGAAAAGTATCTCTAAAAGCAGATGGTACTGAGTTATCTCACAATTCATTGTAACTATTTTGAATTCCTATCTATAAATGTTCTTCTGGGGCTTTATCTCTAGACCTTATCTTCCCCGGAAGTCAGGTGCCTTCTCTGGTCTTACGTTAGAACCAGAGCTTTCTCCGCCAAGCTAGTGACACTTCAAAGTTCAATGACATTTACAATGATAGTCATTACCGCCCTTTAAAATAACTAGAGGAGAGGGTATGGGGTTTCTTTTCAAAATATCAAGACTATGTCTCACAAGTAGAACAAGAATCACAAAGGTTCTGGGGAAAAAATAGGTAATTGTTGGTTATTAAGGAGATAATTCACAGATTCTAGTCTCATACCAATTATTAATATCGGCTTTCAGAACAGTCATCTACAGTTCACCTAAATTTTATCCAATTCTGTACACAAATTTTTAAATTACTCTCTCTCTGTCATTAAAAATACATATATAGGACTTCCTTGGTGGTGCAGTGGTTAAGAATCCGCCTGCCAATGCAGGGGACACAGGTTCGAGCCCTGGTCCAGGAAGATCCCACATGCCGCACAGCAACTGAAACCGTATGCCACAACTACTGAACCTGTGCTCTAGAGCCCACAAGCCACAACTTCTGAAGCCCGCGCTCCTAGAGCCCGCACTCCGCAACAAGAGAAGCCACCGCAATGAGAAGCCGACGCACCGCAACGAAGAGTAGCCCCGCTCACCACAACTAGAGAAAGCCCGCGCGCAGCAACGAAGACCTAACACAGCCAAAAATAAATTAATTAATTAAAAAAAATATATATATATATATAACTATGTGTGTGTGTATATATATATATATATATATATATATATATATATATATATATATATATATATATATATATATATAACTGACCAGAGCACAAGAGTTAGACCTAGAATGCCTGGGTTTGAATCCAGATTATGCCATTTACTCTTTAGGTGACTTTAGGAATGTAATTTAGCTTTTTAAAATAATTTAATCATTTTTGCTGTTTAGCCTTTACAGTTTTCATCTCTAAAATGGAAATAATAATAGTACCTGCTTCACAAGGCAATTACACAGGTTACATGGGTTAATATAAAAAAGTGCAAAACAAAGACGTTCAATAAACGTTGGAATCCTGTATACTCCTTTAATACATTCATTTACATGGATGCCATGCACTCAGTAGGCACCCAGTAATACTTATGATAATGAACATGAAACAGCCTAAACATAGACATGAAATCCATTAAGTCACTACAAAGTCATGACTCCAGCCAGTAGATTGCTTTATATCTACTCTTGCACATTAAAGCCCCATCCTTCTTGGTACTTGATGTCACAATACAGCACAGCTGTCACAGTCTTCTTCCATAGTGCCACAGAGCAAGATGGAGGTCTCCCTGAGCCATGACTTTCAGGAGGCACACAGTTCTGGAAAGATAAAGTGGCTCCCCCAATACAGACAACAACAAAATGGTAGAACCTTCATAAAAGTGAACTTCCGACTTAGCCTTCTCAGCTCTGAACCTAACTCCATCCCAACTCCTTTCATCTTCTCTTATAGATGTTGTCTACTCATTTATTTTTTCCTTTTGTTCTTTCCTAGTCCCGCATGCATACTTTAAAGTGTAATAAATTTCCACACTGGATAGGAGGGCCCGCTGCTTTCCAGCACATGTGCCATACATAGTCCCATGATTACAAACCAAACCATGGCACTTCCAAAATAAGAATGCTAAGTATGTAGTCACAAGGTTCAGCCTCTGGGGCACCAGATTTTCAGCTCTAGAAATTACAATTTAATATTAGTTGGCACACAGCTATACGGTTAGCTCACAGTAAATGGCCTTATGCTACATATAATTGAAATCTGCCGTGCAAGGTAAATTTTTGGAAGGTATTCAAAATATATGTTGGTAATTCTGTGTGCCTGTTTTGATGATTGTAACCATGGTTTCCCTAAATCTTTAATTTCCTGTGGAGGTTTCTTTGGAAGTAACACAGAATAAATGCGAAAAGAAGATTCCACTACTGAAAAATAGAAAGCCAAAAAACAAAAACATTCTTGTATCTTAACATTTTGATATGTCTACTTTGATTCCGTTGAAGAGCACATTCAAATTTCTCAACCAGGAGTAAGAGGACTAAAGATAATTTAGAGTCTTATTAAAACAATACCACGTCCCCCTCAAAAAATAAAGATTTTAGCATTTATAACAGCATTGAAATCACTCAATAAGCTAAAGTGTTAGCTTATGTGACTCTTTGCGATCTGAAAGCTGCCAATTGTATCTCCCTATGATTTAGACACACTTTTCTCTCAGGTCTTAATTACAAAGGTTTTTTTTTTTCTGTTCAAACCATCTTATTGCATGTGGTGCATTCTGCCACCCAAGCCACATGACATTTTTACATCCAACCTTCAGTAATCAGTGAAGGCTACAAAGATAAACAAGCCATTAAACAGAAGGAAGTAATTAGCTTTTATTAGAGAACACTGAGATGATTACACCCCATGGTTTCTAGTCATCTTGAGGTGTGGCTCACTCTTCTTATTTTTAGCAGCAATAAACATACATCTCTTCCTACATTGCCGTTGTCTATGTATTCACAGGCCTAACTGGTATCTAAAGTAATTTCCACATGGAGATTTGTATAGAGAAAGAGCAGCAATGCTACCTGAAGCACATGGGGAAAAATGAAGCTTGTTCATTTGTTTTTCCTTCCAAAAGGCTGCGTGATAGGAATATAAGATACAGTCTCTGGGGCTTCCCTGGTGGCACAGTGGTTAAGAATCCGCCTGCCAATGCAGGGGACACGGGTTTAATTCCTGGTCTGGGAAGATCCCATATGCCTCAGAGCAACTAAACCCATGCGCCACAACTACTGAGCCTGCGCTCTAGAGCCTGCGAGCCACAATTACTGAGCCTGCTTGCCGCAGCTATTGAAGCCCGCGTGCCTAGAGTCCGTGCTCCGCAACAAGAGAAGACACCGCAGTGAGAAGCCTGCGCACTGCAATGAAAAGTAGTCCCTGTTCGCTGCATCTAGAGAAAGCCCGCGCGCAGCGACGAAGATCCTTCGCAGCCGAAAAACAAAAAATACAGTCTGATGAAGTCAGCTTCCCCAACTGTCTTCTCTAGCTCTGGGTCTAGACCTTACTGTGCAAATAACAAGCACTGACCAACACTGCAGTCTCTCCTGCCTTGTCTGATGCTGAGTCTTTACAAGAAGATAACCAGTTGCGCTACGAACTCTGTGACAGCAACGATCCTAAACTTCCAGTTAAGGTCACTAATCTCTAACTTCAAATTTTAAACACAGGTAGAAAACATTGTTACACTGTAACTCTTTCTTCTGAGTAGTTAAAACTGGTTGCCTGTGGATTGAGTTCTTACTTGATGACATCACAAGCTCTTTTTCAAAAAGGAGTTTTGCTTACGAATACATGCATCATAGGTTCTTATCTGAGTTGAAAAAGAGAAAGCCTGATATCAATGGCAAGAATGGAACAAAGGTTACGGCAAACACAGTGTGATGTGGAGCCCTTAATTACCATGCTAAGCCCCAAAACATGATTGAGAGGTTGTGACTAACAGGCAGTGTCGTCCCGCTAGCAGGCATCCCCTATCATGATGGGGTAAACCTCCAGCAATGACCAGCTCTCCTGTTTAAGCCTGGTGTGGCAGGGGCCTCCCTTTTCTGGTCATTAGGCCTTGATGAGGGACACTGCCTGTAGGTTCAAGGAGGGTAGGAGTAGGTGGGACCTACATTCTGAAGTAGAGAAGGGCAATGGGATGGCTGGTTCTCTAGATGGGGGAAATCACCCAGACCACCGTCCCCCAAATTGTCACAACTTTAGTTCCAGGAAGACCCGGAAAAGATGGAGTTTGTATAGCAGGAGGGTAAGGCATTTCACAGGGAGGAAAGAGAGTCCTGCATCAGCCATGGGAGAGATAGCAGTGATTTCCTATGCAGTGGGCACAGGAGTCACCCAGAATCTCACTGGACTCCGGTGGGCCAGGTGAGGGCTTGGCTAGATGCTTCCAGGGGCTGGTCCTAGGGCTACCAACTTGGGTCCCAGAGTCTCTCTATGAACTATGTAAGGTGAGATGAATATCACGCCCACTTTCAGAAGACACACACACACACATACATACACACACACAGCACCATCAATTCTATTAAGGGACTTATAATCAAAACAGTCTAATTGAAGTTGACATATGGGAGCTGGCATCAATTAGAAAGAGGGGCAAAGAGACCACTGACAGCTCATGTGGCTTCTCCTATGACAATGCCAGGCAAGGCCATGTCTCTCGGTCCATTGGTGAGGAAGGGGGTGCCTATAGTTCCTGAAGGACTAAACTCATGCTACTAAGGCAAATAACTCCTTTACAGAAATGTGATGCTTTGCCCCATGGGGACACATTTTGATAGGAGGGGAGTCTGAACTGTAATAAGAAGAGCAGCATTCATCCTCATTCGTAGCACGGGGCCATATCCTTTGGAAACACACAACAGGCATTCAGAGAAATGCAGAGGTGTTACTGGAGGGATGAAGCAGTGGCACATGGTAGAGTTTTTCTAGCATCATTAGAATGAGAGACTTGAAGGGAAGAAGAGTTGTATATGTGGGCTTGAGGAAGAGATTGAGGAAGAGAACTGAGGAGAAAAAAACAGGTGGCAGAACAGGTTGGTTCCTAGGATACCCATCCTTTAAAGACCTTCATAGAGCCTAGGAGGGCTCAATTTTTTTTTTTTTTTTTGAAAACAGTTTCCCTTTTTTATTCCACACATACTTTTTTATTCCAGACACAACTGAAGAAGGGCAACAGCTACTCCATTATTATTTTTGTTGTTGTTCAGTGATGTAAGCAGCACTTATAAATGTTACAAGAAAAACCCTGTAAGCATCCAAGCCAACCGATGAAGAAGCTGAAGTATAAGACCTTTCTTCATCTCGTCTTCTCACCCCTTCCCCTCCCCCACCCAGAAAAAGGCTCAAATATTTAAAACAAAGTAAAGGCTTATGTACAAAAGGGACAGGATTTTTTTTTCCTTTTTTTTGTTTTTGTTTTTGTTTTTGTTACAACATGAAGAGAAAAAATAAACCAGATGAACACAGATACATTTTCACATTCAAAAAGAATGGCAGGGGCTTCCCTGGTGGCGCAGTGGTTGAGAATCTGCCTGCCAATGCAGGGGACACGGGTTCGAGCCCGGGTCTGGGAGTATCCCACATGCCGCAGAGCAACTAAGCCCGTGAGCCACAACTACTGAGCCTGCGCGTCTGGAGCC
This sequence comes from Balaenoptera physalus, assembly GCF_965194825.1. Classification (NCBI taxonomy): domain Eukaryota; kingdom Metazoa; phylum Chordata; class Mammalia; order Artiodactyla; family Balaenopteridae; genus Balaenoptera; species Balaenoptera physalus. The sequence continues at coordinate 31,432,623 of NC_138891.1, forward strand.
TGTGCTCCGCAACAAGAGAGGCCGCGATAGTGACAGGCCCGCGCACTGAGATGAAGAGTGGCCCCCGCTTGCCGCAACTAGAGAAAGCCCTCGCACAGAAAGGAAGACCCAACACAGCCAAAAATAAATAAATAAATAAATAAATTAATTAATTAAAAAACAAAAAAGAACGGCAGACCTCCTAGTGGCCCTAGATGTGATCACTAGAGTCTGTCATACAGAGTGAAGTAAGTCAGAAAGAGAAAAACAAATACCATATGCTAACACATATATGGAATCTAAGAAAAAAAAAAGGTCATGAAGAACCTGGGGCAAGACGGGAATAAAGACACAGACCTACTAGAGAATGGACTTGAGGATATGGGGAGGGGGAAGGGCAAGCTGTGACAAAGTGAGAGAGTGGCATGGACATATATACACTACAAAACGTAAAATAGATAGCTAGTGGGAAGCAGCCGCATAGCACAGGGAGATCAGCTCGGTGGTTTGTGACCACCTAGAAGGGTGGGATAGGGAGGGTGGGAGGGAGGGAGACGCAAGAGGGAAGAGATATGGGAACATATGTATATGTATAACTGATTCACTCTGTTATAAAGCAGAAACTAACACACCATTGTAAAGCAATTATACTCCAATAAAGATGTTTAAAAAAAAAAAAAAGAAATGTAAGAGACATAGCAACCAATTACAATGTATGGACCTTATCTGCATCCTGATTCAAATAAGCAAACAGGAAAAAAATGACATTTATGAGACAACTGAAAATTTATACATGAATGAATGTTTGATTGTAATTAAAGACATTAACTTAGATGTAAAAAAAAAAAAAAGAAAAAAAAGAAAGATTAATGCTGACCTGTGAAGGTGTAAAACAGCAAGCAGTGAGATGAAGATGGAATGTTAGAAAGATCACACATCCATGACAAAGAAGTACTTACAGCTTCAATCACTTTTTTCCTTTTTTTTTTTTTTCTTAAGGATGCTACCGAAGGGTTTTTTGATAAAGTAGCCAACAGCACCAAAAAATAACAGAATGGATTTCCTAATGAAACCAGGCATAGGTTTCCCTCACGTGACCCCTCCAAGGCAGGCAGTCTTTTTCTTCTCTCTCTTTCCTTTTTTTCCTTAAACAGATGCCGAGTGATGTGCTGGAAAAGAGAACCTAGTGACTCCAACCTCCTCATCTTGCCTATGGTTAGGGAGTAGCATTTGCCCGCAGCTGCCATAACCGCCCAAAGAAACAAAATGGAGATTCTCTGGTTTTAACAATCACAAACTCACCTTGCACGCGACAGAAGAAAAGATAGCCAGAATGAAACCATTTCTTTCAAGCTTTGTGTGTGTGTGTTCTATCCCTTTTCCTCTCTAGAAAAAAGCTGCTCACATGACTGGTTTTAAAATTTGTTCTCCAAACTTCACCCTCTTCAAAAATGCGTTAAAAAGCACTTTTCCCCCAACAATTAAAAAAAAAACAACCCACAAACAAAATCAAACCAAAAGGCTTTTGTCAGCCACAAGGGGAGATACAAATTAATACAGCCCCTCAGGTGTTTTAAAAGAGTGAATATAGGGCAGTTTCAAAAATCTGACTGCAGTACCTAGGTATTCGAAGTACAAAAAAAGTTCAACAGTTTAATGCTAAAACAAAATTAGGTCTCTAAAACCAGAAGAAAATCTTCTTTAGAGCCAGTGCAAAGACAGCTTGTATCCTACAGAAAGTACTCCAAACTAGAATATAATAATTACAAAACTATATATATATATATATATATATACCCCTGGCCCACAGTGCTGGCATCTTCACGAGGAGAAAGATGCGAGCCGGAAGGGCGACCTGGCCACCGTCCTCTCTTGCTGGGCCCTCTGTGTGGTATGGATTTACGGAGACAGTTCTCGATGCTGCCGTTTTTACCAGATGCCTTGCCACAGATCCGACTGACCAGGCTGATAATTTGTTCCTCGTCCTGGCGGTACATGAGCTTCAGGCCGCGGCAGGACTTCTGCTTCTCCACGTGGCACAGGGCGCACTCCAGGCAGAAGACCACGTTCTCATTCTCCTGCGCGATCATGGACCGGTAGCGCAGGGCTGGCAGATCTGACACCGCCTCTCCGTGGTCTCCAGCTGCAGCCACTTCTGAGGCTTTTTCTGGCCCTCGAGAGCCGCGCTGCTGCCCGCCTCGAACAGCTGCTGCAGCTCCGTATCCCTGAGCTCGTCCAGAAGGGCTGAGATGGTACTGAGAGTGGAACCGCTTTCCTTTTTCGCTTCCGCTTGTGCGATCTTGTAGGGTAACTTCTCCATAGAGAATGGCTTAGCTCTACGATTACACTTCATTTCCTTGGCTGTCTCGAAGCCCATACTGGTCCACTGCGTGGTGGCGAAGCGCACGGTCCCAGACGCTGTAGCCACTGCACGCTTTGGACCAAAGGATCGCGGGAAGCCGATGACGAACTGGCCGCTCTGTTGCACCGTCCTGTGTATGTACCTTGACCCCCCTCCCTGCACAGCACCTCCAGGGAGATCATGACGTTGCTCTCGAGCGTCTGCAGGCCGGGGGTGGGTGCTGTGGGCTTGCAGCAGGGCGTGCACCACGTCCTCGAGCTTGTTCTCCTCCTCAGCAAGAATGCAATACCAAATACAGTGTGTAAGTAGTCAATGTAAGGAAGGGGGTTTTGGTCTCGAGACCAGCATGAGGTAGAAAAGACCATCCCACTATTTAGCCAGGGAATTGTCACTCCAGGCACAGCACTGAGGTGACGCGGGATGGAGCCGGTGTTATTGAGGAGGATGGTGAGTTTCCATCCGTGTCTTGAAAACGGTTCGCACAGCCACATGGCAGTCCTTCTCAGAAGGGCTCAATTTTTATAAGACACAAAAATCTCTCAGCCTGCAAGCATTTTGATGTTTATTTTTCCTGTTCTGAAATACCCTTTGGATACTTACCTCCCTTTTTAATAAAGATACAGTGGGGTAGGGCATGGGGTGAGGACATAAAGGTAGATGGAGATTTGAGATGGAAAGGGGCAGACTGATTTCTAAAGTCATCATGTTAGATGAAGGTTGCTTATTTTCAAAATTTACCTTGAAAATCACCTATATCTCCCATAACACAGAGAATATGAGGTTTCCTACAAATGAAGCAGGTCATTTCTTTGTCCAAGATCATTTGCACATTTTCTCCATGGACCTTTCCCGTGGATTGTGTTGGGCTTGACTGCATCCTTTGCCTAATTACTGTAATTGAGGCAATCGCTAGTTTAAAGGGCTTCTGATCTGCCACGGGCAGGAGAAACCCTTTAGTAAGAAGGATTTATGTTGAGACTTTGCTGTGTACACATCCAAACGTGTGTGGTTGTATATGTGTGTACATGACCTGCTGGAAGATGCCTGCGATAGGATTGCTGTGGTCCCTATCATTAATTTCAAGCCTTGATGGAGAAAGGCATACTCTACTATGTATTTGCTCTTTTGTGTGGGATCGCATTTGGTTATTGGCAGGAAGGGAGAGAGTGAGAGAGACAGGGAGGTAAGGCCTGGGAGTGGCCAGGGGAAGACCTTCAGGCATGAGAAATCGTAAAAACAAAAGTGTAGATTGCCTCCCACCTTGATAGGTTAGGGGAGATCACTACTCCAGGCTGAAATGGGAGGCACCATGTCACATAGGTTGCATTTTGTTCATCTCAGAACACTTCTTAAGAATCCATTGCTATCTGTTCTTCTTTACTGTCTACAGGACTACATATCTCTTAACTTCCTCAGACATATATAGATTGCATGTCCCAGGCCATGAATAAGTCTCTCTACTTCATGATGGTTCTAATATACTTTCCCTTTAGGACTTCACAGTTCCTGAAATGATTACTTTCCAGGTGGAGAAAACAAATTGAAGAACAAAAAATTATCTGTTGTAAAGAGGATGCCATTTTGGTCCTAACAATTCTTCGGATAGAGATGAGATCACAGTTTAAACATTATGGCTTTTCTATTCGTTGCTCCCTTCCCAAGAAGGGAGGCCAAATGAAGTATTTTCAAGGGGACTTTCTTATAGATATGGGCAGACAGATCTGTGGGTCTTTTCTAGATGAACATAGTTTTGTTTAAACATGATGATGATTAAATAAATTAAAACTAAAATGTTGTCTTAGAAAGGAGTTAGAAAAACTGCTTCTACCTCATCCTCTTCAGCTGACCCCACTGCAATAAAACTGCTGTTGAAATCTGAATTCTGAGTCTAATTGCTAAGTTGGAAACTGTTCCAGACATCTGATGTATAAAATATAAGACTTGCTGAAGCCTCTCAAAGTCACTATCCTTGGACTTGAAATTATATTTTTAATCAAGAGGACAACATGTTTTTCTTTTTCTATTCAATGTTTCTAGTAGTTTTAAATATATATATATATATATATATATATATATATATATATATAATCTCATGTAATTTTATTTTAAACTAAAGCAAATATTTATAATGCTTTATCGTTTATAAAACACACATTCATATATTACCTCATTTAATCTTCACAACAACCTTTTGAAGTGGGTATAAATATTAGTCCTCTTTGACAGAGGAGAAAACTGAGGCTTGACCAGCCTAAGCGCTTTATCTGAGGACTCTAAGCTGCTAAGTGTCCTGGGTGGGACTTTAAGCTGATTTCAGACTCTCAACTCAAAGTTCTTTCCATTAACTTGGTTCTCTCATCTTCAGTCACTTTCCCACATGTCTCATTTGCAAGTATTTTCCTGCAATCATGGCCCAGTCACTGTAAGATAAAAATATACAGTGGTTCTCAATAGCCTGCATTCTTTTCCACAAATTTTCATTTAAATCAATCCCATAGATGTTTATGTAACTCAGTGATGATGACACAGGGTCTCACTCTGTTTTAGGACGGTAGAATATTACAGTGGACTAAAGGCTCTGGAATCAGACTGCCTGGGCTTGAATCCCAGCCTACCACCTCCTAAAAGTGTGACCTTGGACAAGTTTTTGTGCCTATTTTTCTCCATCTGTGTAAAGGGTTAATAATATCATGTACCTCATAGGGTTGTTATGGTAACTAAATGATGTTATTCATATCAAGCACTTAGAACGATACTTGAGACTTATTAAGAACCAAATAAATCTTGGTTGATATTATTTGGAAGGGAGGAGATTTGTGGTGATCATACCTACATAAATAACTATTTGAAATGCATAAATAACGCTGCCACTTGGAGGAGGCCGATAAGTGCCACAGAATAGGTATTAACTAGGCTTTATTGAGGTTCTAACTTAGTGAGAACCGCAGGAGGACGCTGTTTGAGAAGGCCTGTGGGCTGGGGGAGGATTCTAAAAGAGTAGAACAGTCAGAGACACTTAGGTTCTCAAAAAAATGGAGACTGAAATGAATATTTGATGTAATTTTTTTTAAAGCAATGCAACCACCGGTGCCAAGCTCTAGGACAAAGAAAGTGGAAGAGCTTCCAAACCTCCCCGCCCTCCCATCCAAGGAAGCACAGGACTTGAATAGCACCTGACTTGAATTTCTCAATCAGTTACCTTGTGGTGATGTTACCTGGATTCAGAAAGACACATGTAGTATTCCTGCCGAGGAGACAAAAACTTCCGGGTCTGTCTGCCCTCCCCTTCAGTTCTGACTTAACCTGTGACTTACCTGAGTCACATATCTCCTTAGGTGCCCCTCCCCACTTCTCTCTTCTCCTTTCCCCTTTCCTTCTCCTCCTTCCCTTCCATATTATTCTATCTAATGATGTTTTAGTGAAGGATGATTGAGACACATACAATCATTTTGTAAAAATACAAAATGGCCTGTGTGAAAATGCCCTGTGGTTAAATGATGACTGAAAAAGAAATAAAAATCAGACCAACAAAGCCTAACTATCTGTCAATCTTCACGTGAACTAACTTGCTCAATCTCAAAATTAATGATTTCAGATATGTTAATTTAATGATGCGTCAGACCCTCGGGCTTGATACTGTTATTATATAAAAGAGTGATTTGCCTCATGGATGCCCATGAGTTAGCAGTAGAGTCAATAAAACGCCTCTAAGACTTGACCCCTGCCTGGATTAGCAGCCTGATGGTAACCTTCGGCTTGCTTTAGACTGAGAACTTCTGCTACATGTTCGAGTGGCTCAGAGGGCTGCCCTCAGAGCTATAAGAGCTAGGCTACAGAACAAGCCCTGTAACCACATGTTCGTAGCCTGGAGATGTCCTCCAGCCTTGGGGGTGGTGACTTTGTCCTTTAAAATTTCCCAAAGCAAGTACGTATGTACATATATGTATATGTATGTATATATGTATACACACAATACATATATATGACTTGGAGCTTGAATATATAAAGAATTCTTGCAATTCAGTAATAAGAAGACAACTGAATAGAAAATGGGTAAAAGATTTGAACAGACACTTCACAAAAGAAGATATATACAAGTGGCCAATAAGCACATTAAAAATGCTCAACACCATTAATTATCAGAGAAATGCAAACTAAAACCTCAAGGATATATCATTTTATATCCCTTAGAGTGGCTGAAATTAAAAAGACTCACAATACAAGGTGCTGCCAAGCTTGGAGAGGCACTGGAGTTCTCATATATTGCTGGTGGGGTTGTACATGATACAACCACTAGAGAAAATAACTTGACAATTTCTGCCAAAGCGTCCATATGACCTAGCAATTCCATTCCTAGGTATTTACCCAAGAGAAATGAAAACATGTCCACACAAAAACGTGTACACAAAAGTTCATAGCAGTCATGTTCTGTGGTAGGCAGCCTCTAACATGGATCCCAATGATTCCCACCTCCTAGAATTCATTCCTTTGTTAATACCGTCTCCTGGAGGGTCGGCTGAACCTATGACTTACCTCTAACAAAGAGAATATGGCTACAGCAACATGGATGGACTTAGATTATCACACTAAGTAAAGTAAGTCAGACAGAGAAAAACAAATATCGTATGATATCGCTTATATGTGGAATCTTAAAAAAAAAAGATACAAATGAACTTATTTCTAAAACAGAAGGAGACTCACAGACATAGAGAACAAACCTACGGTTACCAAAGGGGAAAAGGGAGTGGGAGGAGGGATTAATTAGGAGTTTGGGATTAACATACACACACTACCATATATAAAATAGATGACCAACAAGGACCTGCTGTATCACACAGGGAGCTATACTCAATATTTTGTAATAATCTATAAGGGAAAAGAATCTGAAAAGGAATATATATACACATATATGTTAAACTGAATCGCTGTGCTGTACACCTGAAACTGACACAATATTGTAAATCAACCATATTTCAATTTAAAAAAAATAAAGAAAAAATTTTTTAAAGAAGAGAGAGAATATGGCAAAAGTGATGAGAGTAGGCCACAAAAACACTGATTTTGGTATTCTCTACTCTCTCTTGCTCTCTTCCCTGTTTGCTCTGATGAAGCCAGTGGACATGTTATGAGCTTCCCTATGAAGAGGTCACATGTCACAGAACTGAAGGACACCTCTGGCCAACAGCCAGGGAGGAACTAAGGTTCTTGGTCCAGCAGCCCACAAGTAACTGAATCCTCCCAATAACCATGAACATGGGGACGAGCAGTCTGGCCAACACCTTAATTATAACTTCATGAGAGACCTTGAGGCAGAAGCACCCAGGTAAGCTAGACCCGAATTCCTGACCCACAGAAACTGTGATATAATAAATGTTTCCCTTTTATTTTCTTTTATTTTTTAAAAAATATTTATTTGGTTGCACCAGGTCTTAGTTACAGCAGGCGGGCTCCTTAGTTGTGGCTCCAGGGCTCCTTTAGTTGCAGCTTGCTGGCTCCTTAGTTGCAGCACATGGGCTCCTTTGTTGTGGCAGGTGGGCTCCTTAGTTGTGGCATGCAAACATTTAGTTGTGGTGTGCATGTGGGCTCTAGTTCCCTGACCAGGAATCGAACCCAGGCCCCCTGCATTGGGAGCAGGGAGTCTTATCCACTGTGCCACCAGGGAAGTCCCCTAAATGTTTCCCTTTTAAGTCACTAAGTTTTATGGTAATTTGTTACACAGCAATAGATAACTAATACATATTCATGGTAGTCAAAAACTGAAAACAGCAGGAGAATGATAAACATACTGCTGTATTCATACAATGGAATGCTACTTGGCAATAAAAAGAAACAAACTTCTGTTATCTGCAACAATATAGATGAAACTAAAACCACTAAACTCAGACTTCCCTGGTGGCGCCAAGGTTAAGAATCTGTCTGCCAATGCAGGGGACACTGGTTCAATCCCCAGTCTGGGAAGATCCCACATGACACGGAACGACTAAGACTGTGCGCCACAACTACTGAAGCCCACGCGCCTAGGGCCCGTGTGCCACAAAAAGAGAAGCCACGGTAATGAGAAGTCTGCGCACCACAACCCCACTCGCCGCAACTAGAGAAAACCCGTGTGCAGCAACGAAGACCCAACGCAGGCAAAAACAAAACAAAACATTAAACTCAGGAAAACAAACTGCAAACAAAAGAAAACATACTGTATGATTCCATTTATATGAGAGCCTAGAAAAGACAGTATTTACAGTAACAGACCATACCATAAACTTAAGGTGATTAAAAACTACCAAAGGCTACTTAGAAATTATTTAACTTCTTGATATTCAGTTTCTTAATCTGTAAAATGTAAATAAAGTAATACTTACCACGCAGAATTTTTGTAAGAATTGAACAAATATGCTTAGTATAATACTTGGGACACAGTAGGCACTCAATACTAATTTCCCTGGTCTGCAGTGGTGTTTTGAGTCCTTTTGAGGATAACTTTACTTCTCTTTCCAGATGGACAACGTAACATTACTTAATTCAGTCAACAAACATTGAGTTCCTCCTTTTGAGGCTCTTCCCAAGGAGATTCCCAACTCCACAGGATGGGACAGAGACTTTCTGTGTTTTTCTTTCCTGGACCTAATTGTGGAGAGAGAGGAGAAAAGACAGCTAAAAGCAGGAAGCAGGAGGCTAAGCCCTCAGAAAGGAAAACACCACCCAGGGAGGTAGGAGATCCCTAAAGAATGTCTTCAGCATATTCAACACATACCCCCTGTGCAAGCCCTAAACTAGGATGACAACTGCCAATTCTGCACTGAAGAATGCTGAGGTTTCTAAAGTCTAAGCCATGGTGTTGCAAAGCTGAGCACTTAGCTTCTAAAGCTAAGGGGAAGATTGATGGAACCAGAGCTTTTCACCACAGGTGCCTTCACCCGCCTCCCCCAGCTCCTACACCTCCCCCCAGGGGAAACATCTGGGCTGAGCGTGGAACCTGCTCTCCCTGGGAGGTTTGGGAGTGGCATTCAAGGAAGGCAGCCTCCTGCCAGGTTGGAGATCTGAAGGAATGTGGCAGGTCACTTCTCTGCTGGCCTCCTCACCTCTCCATACCCCATGAATGTTTCTCTTGGCCTCCTCCAAGATCTGGGAATGTTCTAACTTTCAGACAGCTGCTGGAGCCTCCTGCAGCTCTGACCTGGGTGACACAGATTCCTAAGAATCTGCCACCGCATCATAGGAACTTTTCAAGAATTTCCATAGGTGACTTCTGTGGACTCTCCTCCAGATAGACATGCACATTCTAGGCAAGGTAACTGGCATTGAAATCAAACAGATCTACCAACTGGGCCCTGCCATACAGCAACTCTGTGGCCTCAGTTTTCTCATCAATACATTGGGGATGATTATATCACCTCCTTTTAATAGTATTGAGAATGACGGAGGATAGCATACGTCAAGTGCATGGTACTGTCCCTGGCTCACAGTAGAGGCTCAATAAATATTAGTCTTCCCTAATCACTGTCATGTCACACACTTTCAACGGGAGCATGCAAGACAATTCCCTCTATCCTGCAAATTTCCCCCAGTGCCCCTTACAAAAAGCCACAGTGAATTTTGGCGAGATCTGGTTTGTTCTGCAAAAGACAGTTCAATTCAATTTTGACTTAAGAAGCATTTGTGGAGCACAAGCTACCTCCTTGTAGGTCCTGGATGTTAGAGATGATTACTGGTTACCTATTGCCAAAACCACGCCAAAATGTAGTGTCTTAAAACAACAATGTATTATTGACCTTTGTGGTTCTGTGGGTTGACTCAGCCTAGCTGCCTTGTTCTCACACAATGGCACTTAGTGCTGAGTCATCTGAAGGCCTGTCTGGGCTGGGCATCCCAGACAGCTTCTTCACTGATTTATCTGGTGTCTCAGTGCTCCTCTACATGACACCTGTCTCCAGTAGAGCAGCCTAGACTTCTTACATGGTGGCTTAAGGCTCCAAGAGAGAGGAAGCAGAAACTGCCAATGATCTTAAAGCCTGAGCCTAGGAAGGACCCAGAGTGTCTTCTGACAGATTCTGATGACAAAGCAACTACAGGCCAGCCCAGATTCAAGGAAGAAGAGGGACAGGCTCTACCTCTCAATGGGGGAGTAGCATATGTACACAAAGGGAAGGAATTGATTGATGGTGCACATCTTTACTTTAGATACAACATATGATTTCCACACGGATATAAACACAAGATATTTACTTGTATGACTTTTTTGAGCTGATAGTTTTTCACCCAAGTGTGCTGTAAACACCATTCACCACATGTTTCAAGCTTTTGAGTTCCTACCACTGAAAACGAGGACACAGCGAGGGACAAATTTGTGAATGCATCAGATCGTGACATTTTCCTGTTGGCTAAGATGGCTTCAGCGCCTTGGAACCCTTTTCCCCCACAGAGTTCATCCTCCATGTGAGCGTGTTACTTTGTAATTCATTGTTCTGTCTTTAAAGTAAAAACCAAGGCTTCTGATCAGTCAGATGCTGCTTTATATCTTTCTATTGGCCCAATAATCATAGCTTCCAATGAGCTCTAGTTACTCAGCTAATTCTTCCAGTTAGAATAGGCCACATCCTTTAATAGCTCCTTGTACTTCAAAGCACTTACCTTAATTTGTAACTGTATTTGTGAGATTGTTGGATTGATTTCTATCTGCCTCACTATACTCGAAGCTCTATAGTCAGGTACTATTTATCTCCAGCATATAGGTCTGTACCTAGTACATACTAGATGGTCAATAATATTCCTTGAATGAATGTATCGTTTCTTTTTTCCCCAAACTATTTAAGGCTGAGAGAAGATCAACCCCATTAAAATGGAAAGAAATTTTAGAAATTTATTTCAAACATATAGTGTTTAAGTGTCAGACCTTAGAAATCTTGACATCCAACTTAAGAAAAGTGAAATTATTGGATTCTGTGACTGAAGCAGTACAAACGAAGTAATCCTTAAGAACCATTCCACAGCAGAAGATATGACCTCCGGCACGCTAAGCTCTACTACAGGAATATATCTAGGTTTCGACTCCCACTTACCATTCCCGACCGTCTTGCTGGTTCCTGCATCTCACATTCCTTCCCAGTTGCCTCATACCTGGTTACCTAACCCCAGCTGATGGATGTTACAGCTGTAGTGTCCACTTGGCTTAAAATCTCCCTGAACTTCCTGACCCTCTCAGACAGTAACTTTCAAAGGCCTGCCCTGCCTCACGCCCACACGCACACATAACTCTGGAATCCTTGATTAAATTCCAATACCCTGATTCTCAACGTATTCAGACACAGCCCCATTCCACTTTGGGACTCCTCAAACTGCAAACACGGGTGAGGAATTAGACTCTAGAAATCTTTTTATTCTTGCTTTTTATTATGAAAATTTTAACAGTAAAGAAAATACTGTAATGAACTTTGATATGCCCATCACCCAGCGTTAATTATTATCCACTCATGACCAGTCTTTTTCCATCCACAACTCCACCCACTTCCCCTCTCCCCTGATGGATTTCAGTATCCATCTCCAAAAGATAAGTACTTTAAAAAACACAGCTTAAAAAATGATCGTACCTAAAAATTCTCGGGGTCCTCTAAATGTCAGTGACTACCAATCTTCAGTCTGAGAGATACTGACACAACAGGGCCCCATAAACTTAGCCCTTCTCTAACACTGCCCTCCACAACACTCCACAAGTGAACACGGGTACGTACGGACTCTCTAAAGTACAGAAAGATGCACATTTCTGATGACGTCCTTTACTGTTCCATGTAAGACATGGCACTAACAGACTATTGGCTTTACTTTTTTCTGTTCTTCAAAGACCACCAGGAACACCCGTAGCTGGACAAGTTGGGTTTTTCATGGGTGGCAGTGGTGGGAACGCACACCATGGGGAACCATGGAGCGTCTCAATAAGAGGGGATCAGAAGGAAGCTAGTAAAGGATTTGGGCGCTGGTGGGGTAGTTTGGGGGACAGTTGAAGGAAGCAGGGTCTTACTCTGGATGGGGGGTTGTCAGAAAGTGGAGGCAGTTCTATGAATGGATATCTCAATAGGTCACCTCTGTGGGAGGTCGGACTAGAGAAAGGTGAACGCTGACGTTGGTAGAGAAATTACCGTCTCCACTCAGTAAACGAGGGGAACGTTTGGTATTTTGTGTTGCACGGCGACCTTGTTTTTGTCTCACTTGATTGTGGTCTGCGAGTGACCTCGTTTGTTATAGATATTCTGTAAGATTGTTTCTGTGCAACAGGAAAACAAAGTGATACTGTGAGTGCCAGACCAGCTTGTAACAGTGTTGACATCTAGCTGTGAACATCAGATCCATTCTGGAGGTCAGGGGCTATTTTTTTTCTTTCTTATTATCCTACCACTTTTTAGGGTATATGAGTTCACTGAATACTACTATTTTTAGTCCTGGTTCTGCGTGACTTTCTGAATCTATTTCTCCTTAAAGATCATTTTTTATCACTCATAATTTACATGTGTGTGTGTTCTATTATACTATATTCAGCAGTTTATAAACTTTCTTAACTCTTTTTCTGGAGAAGAAAAATGAATTCATTTTCAAATGAATGTTTGAAAATGTAAAACTAGCCCAGCTATCTATTATTTATTGTCAAACACTCCAAAATCAAACTCATTTTGGGTGGACATTCAATAGCATTTTATGTGCATAAGGCAGTCACCAGGCCTACATTACAATGAATGCATTCAATTTAACTGGGCAATTTTCTCAAACTCTTTCACCTTCACTGGGACCTTTGGGAAGAAGTACATTGTACTCAGTAAAAGGTACACCACAAAATACACACCTCAGGCACATACCTTACCAAACTCAAAATTCTACAAAGCAATGCTTATTCTTACTAATAGTGATATACCCCAATACTTTCTACTTTATTTCATTTAAAAATTAAATACTAACCTTCTAAATTGATTTCACGACCTCCTCATAGATCTCAACTTTCAGTCTGAAAGACCAAACTTGGCACTAGGAAGTTACTTCGCACAAAGTAAAATATTTATAGGTTCTTCATTGATATTGATGTTGCTGTTGTTTTTTAAAACCATGGTGGGTGCTGTAAAAATCATTTAAAAATCTTTCCTGCCTAAAATGATGGCAATCATGCCGAATGGCATAGACTATGACAAATTATTTGTGGAAAGAAATCTTGGCCCTCCCTCTTACTACTTTTTGGCTATCCCCATGCAGAGATAAACTCCATCATACATCAGGACTATCATAACTGGATTTTAAGCCAAGTCCAACCTTAATTATCAACAAAGAAGAACTGCATTCCAGTCTTGTCAAGAAGAATGATTTCTCTTCTAGCCCTACCAAAAGCTTAGCTGGAAGACATGACCATAGAGGGATGACATTTGGAGATATGTATCAAACCTAGATTTTTCTTGTTGACTCCCCATTTCTACCCTTGTCACTGTCAACATCATTCTTTTTTGTTTCCTGGCCCTTTCATTTGCCATAAAGAAGAAAGGACCCAAATTTACCCAGACAAAGTAAATGAGATTCAGAATGGAGATTGTAAACTCACCATCAAAAGTAGACATAAATTTGGCTTTGAAGATCAAGATCCAAAGAGATCAAGACATTTATTCACCAACAATAGATTCGAGACCAAAGAACAGAGTAGCAGGACCAGGCTGAACACTTCAGGATGGACAGCCTGGGTTGGGCGTGGGTTTGAGAGTGATGGAGATTAACAAAGGAGGGGGCATTACTAGGCTGGAGGTGAGTGGGGTCCTGCTGGGGACACCTAACCAGAGAGGAATCCTGGCAAGAGTGGACTAAGCATCAGGGGGCTGCCCAGCCCTGCCAGAGTGAGCTCCGTCCTTCACAGCGGCAGACTGTTGAGCCAGTACATTTGACTACCCATTGCCATTCACCTAAGGAAAACACTTCAATTTTAAATAATCATTCTTGCTAAGCGTAGTTGTTTTAGCTGCTATAAAAGAGTCTGAGCACCTTAAAAAAGAAGGAAATTCTGACACGTGCTACAACGTGAATGAACCTTAAAGACATTATATTAAGTGAAATAAGCCTGACATAAAAGCACAAATATCGTGAGACTGCATTTATATGAGGTACTTAGTGTAGGAGGTGGCTCCTGCCAGACTGTCCATTGCCTTCACCCCCATTCCCTGAGGGGAAAAAGAAGAAAACAACTTTTTCTTCGCTGAATTATCTTCATCTATGGAGTTACCATAGACACAGTTGCTCCGGTCAAAAACCTGGGAAGTAGTTTTGGCTTTTCTCTTTCCCTGTGCCCCCTCATCCAGACTTTGTCATGATTACCCTCCAAATCATATCTCAAATCTGCCACTTCTCTGCCACCATCAACCTCAGTAAGACTCACTTGGGCCACTACCATGACCTTCTGTCTGGTCTCCTGACTCATATCTTCGTCTTGCTATAATCCATTCCCCACTCAGGAACCAAAGTGATCTTTTTTTAAAAAAAAATATTTATTTATTTATTTGGCTGCTCCAGGTCTTAGTTGCGGCATGCAAGATTGTCGTTGTGGCATGTGGGATCTTTTTATTTATTTATTTGTTTAGTCACAGAACGCAGGATTTTTTAGTTGCAGCATGCTGACCTCTTAGTTGAGGCACGCGGGCTTCTTAGTTGCAGCATGCATGCAGGATCTAGTTCCCTGACCAGGGATCGAACCTGGGGCCCCTGCATTGGGAGCAAGGAGTCTTACCCACTGGACCACCAAGGAAGTCCCCAAAGTGATCTTAACTAAAAGAAAAAAAAAATAGAAAGAACTGTGTCACTCTTCTGCTTAAAACCTCCCAGTGGCCTCCCAGTGAACTTGAACTAAACTCCCAGCTTCTGACCCTGGCTTCAAGGTCCCACAAGACCTGGCCTAGCCCTCTCTCCAACCACAGTGCCACCTCTGCCTTAGCTCACGGTCCCAGCAACACTGGGGCCAGGTCTTCCCTGGCCGAGAAGGAAGGATATTTGTCCTTCCTTCTCATCCCCTCCGTGTTCCCTACTCACCTCATTATTCTCTACCTTCCTATTCTGCTTGGTTTCTTTGTAGGGTCCATCTGAATTTTTATGTATTTTCTTCACATTTGCCTACTTTCTCCCCAACTAAGCCCCATGAAAGCATGGACCAAGTCTGTTTTATTTACCACTGTAAACCCAGCACTGCTGGGCACAGAATTGGCACCCAACAAAATATTCATTGAATGAATAAATAAGGAGGTATATAGGCTATATAAGCAAATCACATACCAAGTAGGAAGCGATAAGTGCTAGAAAAAAAATGTGTGCTGTTTGAATTCAGAGTCAAGAAAACAACTGAACGTGGGGACGGGCAGGGGGAGAATTAGAGAAAGTTACAAGTAATTACATTCTAAAAATATATCCTGAGTATGTACCTTATACATAAATCATATGCATTTTTTAGATATTTTGCCCGTTTTTGTTCACAACGTTATACTTTAAACGTTAATAAGTTTTCCTATTACGACCTAAATAAATCAAATATTCTTCCCTTGGTCTGCATTCCTATTGAGATGCAAGGGAACAGAGCTGTTTAAAAAGAGTTTCCGGGCTTCCCTGGTGGCGCAGTGGTGGAGAATCCGCCTGCCAATACAGGGGACACGGGTTCGAGCCCTGGCCTGGGAGGATCCCACATGCCGCGGAGCGACTAGGCCCGTGAGCCACAACTACTGAGCCTGCGCATCTGGAGCCTGTGCTCCGCAACAAGAGAGGCCGCGATAGTGAGAGGCCCGCGCACCGCGATGAAGAGTGGCCCCCGCTTGCTGCAACTAGAGAAAGCCCTCGCACAGAAACGAAGACCCAATACAGCCATAAATAAATTAAAAATAAATAAATAAAGTGAATGATTAAAAAAAAAAAAAAAAAGATTCTCATTATAAAAAAAAAAAAAAAAGAGTTTCCAAACTTTTGATGATTGTAAAATTATGATTTATGAGACTGGAAAGATTAAAGAAACAGTATACTGTGAGCTGTGTGAAACACTGGCACACATTCGGAAGGCTTGAGTTCAAGTGCTGCATTCGTGTGGCCTTGATATGGTCACTGTCTCACCAGGACTCCATTATCTTAGCTACAATATACTTGTTTGGGCTAGATGACATTTTTAAAAATAAACTTATTTATTTATTTATTTATGGCTGCTTTGGGTCTTCGTTGCTGCATGGGCTTTCTCTAGTTGTGGCGAGCGGGGGCTACTCTTCGTTGCGTTGCATGGGCTTCTCATTGCGGTGGCTTCTCTTGTTGAGGAGCTCGGGCTCCGGACGCACGGGCTTCAGTAGTTGTGGCTCGTGGGCTCTAGAGTGCAGGCGCAGTAGTTGTGGCGCACGGGCTTAGTTGCTCCACAGCATGTGGGATCTTCCCGGACCAGGGATTGAACCAGCGTCCCCTGCATTGGCAGGCGGATTCTTAACCACTGTACCACCAGGGAAGCCTGGGCTGGATGACTTTTCAGTGTTCTAATTATAGAGCATAAAATAGTTTTCGTTATACTTTATACATTTTAATATATATATAAATATATATTTAATGTATTATATATTTATATATATTATATATTATATTTTTAATATATATTTTTTTCCTTCCTCCTAACTTTTGTCATGGAAAACTTCAAACATGTATACAAGTTGAAAGAACAGTAAAATGAACCCCCATGTGGCCATCACCAGCTTCCCAGCCACCAAATTCCCAGCGCCGGCCAATGTTGCTGTGTCTCTACACTCACCCATGCCAATGGCTATTTTGAACCAAATCCCCAGACATCATTTGTTTCATCTGCCATTCCCTACTGGAAAAAAAATTCTAAGAAGAAAAAGGACAATTTTTAAATTTAGAGCCCCACAATGTCACATTTGCTCATATGTAGAAATTTAAGGACAAAGAGTCTACATTTAGTAGTGTGACAGGAAATGGACAACAGTTTTATCAGAAGTGGTTTTAAGAGGCATGATGCCCAGTTGCAGATTTTCAAGAAAAAGGTAAAGATATAATTTTTTTCCAGAGTATTCTTTGCATTTAAAAAGTCTGTCATTATTCGTCAGCTCTGATTGAAGCAATCCATATGAACGGATGTGGGGATCAGAGAGAACCTGAGAGCCACAGGATGAAGGGAGGGTCAATGCCGTCGCAGTCAGCCACGATCTGCTTTTCTGCTTAGGCCCCAGCTTTTGGAAGTCTGAGTGCCTGTGTCTGCAGGGTCATTTCTGGCCTCTCCAACATTATGGGTGATCAGTGAATATGATGACGTAGATTCCACATAGGTTGCCAAATTTAGCAAATAAAAACACAGGACGTCCAGTTGCATTCTAATTTTGGAAGAACAATGAGTCATTTTTCAGTACGAGTAGGTCCCAGATATTGCATGAGACATACTGATACTAAAAAAAAAAAAAATACTGTTTAACTGAAATTCTAATTTAACTGGGCATCCTATATTTTATCTGGCAGCCTTAATTACAAGGCATGTGTTCCAGTTACTCTGGCTGCGTAATGAAACTTAGTGGATTAAAGTGACAACAATCACTTATTATATCTCATACTTTCTATGGGTCAGGAACTCCGACAGAGCATATGGGGACAGTTTCTGCCACTTCTGCTTCACGATGTCTGGGGCTTCAGCTGGAAGATGGAGGTTGCCTGTGTCTGGCAGTGGATGCCGGTTACCAGCACGGCACAGAGCTATTGGCTGTAGTGCTCCTGTGGGGCTTTCCTTACAACATAATAACTGGTTTCCAAGGGCAAGAATTCCTAGAGACAGAACCACACAGAGGTCATATTGCCTTTTATGACCTAACCTCAGGGTCACTTTCACCCCGTCTCAAAGGGAAGGGGTATAGACCTGAACTGAACCATCTTCGTCACATAGTGGGAAGAGTGTGTGGGACGGGATATATACACTCTGCAACAGCACGTCATGCCATTTAGATATCTTATATCTGACTGTTCACTTTCAAATATAGATAAACTTTCCAGATACAACCTGGAATGAAGACTTTCCTTACGTGCTCTTTCCGTTAACATTCTATTGGACAGCTAAAATGTAAATTTAATTGTTTACATCTGTAAGGGTAAAATGTCAAAATAATTCATTTTGATTGTGAGAGCTGTCTATTTGATATACAAAAACAATTAAGAACTACTAAAGTGCTCAATAGGGAAATCAGTTGACAGTTTGTTCAATAATTCTAACCTTTGTAGAATGAATTGGTGTTCTAACTTTCATAAAATTAAATAAAATAAACTTTCAAAATTGTATTTCATTTTTGATGATTTAAACTCCATTTGGGTCATACATCTTTCAACGAAAAGTCTTATTTAGAAATTCTTTACATATTAGGAGGATGAATTAAAAGCATAAAGATAACTTTAACCACTTCAAAATGTTATGAGCAGGAGAAACTTCAAAACAATATGACATCTGTGATCAATTGTCTTTGATCTAGACAGAATAATGTTATGATTCCATATCTAGGCTATTGTGAATATATATACAGTGGAATATTATTCAGCCTTTTAAAAGGATATTCTACCATCTGCAACAACATTGATGAATCTGGGGGGCATTATGCTAAGTGAAATAAGCCAGAGGCAGAAAGAAAAAAACTACATGATCTCATTTATATGTGAAATGTTAGAAGTCAAATACATAGAAGCAGAGGGTAGATTGGTGATTACCAGGGGCTGGGTAGGTGGGGGACATGGGGAGATTTTGGTCAAAGGGCACAAAGTTGTAGTTATGGAGGATGAATAAAGATCTAACGTACAACATGATGACTGTAGTCAATAGTACTATATTGAATGCAGTACTGGAAATCTCCTAAGACAGTAGATTTCAAGTGCCCTTATGACAAAAAAAAAAAACAGGTAAGTATGTGAGGACATGACATGTTAAATAGCTTGATCGAAATAATCATTTCACTATATATACGTATGCCAAATCATCATGCTGTATACCTTAAATATATTCAATTTTTACTTTAAAAAAAAGCAATGCTATGAAGAAAAAGAGAAAGTACTAAATAATAGTGAGGTATCCCCAAATATCTTGTTTCTCCACCAGCTTCAGTCAAAATGAGCATCTATTTAGATTAGCAGACAGTATCAAGCAGTAGATAGTGCTGAGTAATTATTGATCTCATGCTAGTCACACTTCTACAAAAAGTTCAAATAATAAAATTGCAATGATAATTAAGTTTATTGGTAAAATTTCAGGTTCATTCTTATATCCCTTACGTTTATCCTATGAAGCTAATAGTTGGCTTTTGCTCAATTTTGGATGAATATTGATTTTAACATTTGGTTGTTATGCACAGGGTCAAAATAAGTACAATGAGCTACCAGGGGCAATATAACATATATAAGCAATAGAACTTCAGGTTCTAATTCCAAGATTCATACAAAGGCTCTGTTTGCCTACACACTGTTTTTGGAAATTTTTATTTGGTTTCCAATCACTATCAAATTAGAATATTTTGTATGATGTCCAACTACCTTTGAAAGATCTGGAGGGGTAACAGCCTGGGCCCACATTTCACAGTAGCCAGAGGTAGGAATTCTTAGATTGATTGAAGTGATGGCCCCAATTAATGGCCTCAGTTTGACTTTGAAGGTCCTCTCATCTAGAGAAGTCTCTTTCACCACACTTTGAATCTGGGCAGACCTTGTGACTTGCTTTGATCAATACAATACAGCAAATAAGATCTTGCACACACCCAGTGTGTCTCTTGAAACTCTGCCATTGTCATCAAGTAAACAAGCCTAAGTACCTACAGGAGGATAAGAGACCACCTAGAGGAGAATCCAGTTGTCCCAGCCTAGGCCTAGACCAGCCTGCTCCTAGCTAATCTACAAGCTGACCTCAAACACATGAGGGAGCCCAACTAAGAGCAGAAGAACAGTAGATTTATAAATAATTAAAAGTGCTTATTGCTTTAAACCATTGGGTTTTGGTGTGGTTTGTTACACAGCAATTACTAACTAATACAGAAGAAAATGGATAATCGCTAATCCTAATTAGATAACATACTCCCAGCAAAACCAACATGTAACACATACGATAATTAAGTCCTTTATATATATATATATATATATATATACATATACATATACATATATATATATATATATATATACATATATATATATACACACACATATATATATGGATACATATATATGTATATACACATGTATATAATCCAGACCAACTGGATTCTCCTCCAGGTGGTCTCTTATCCTCCTGCAGGTACTTAGGCTGGTTAATATGTATATATTACATATATGAGTGTATGTGTATATATACATACACATATATATATGTATATATATATATATATACATATTTCTTCAGTTTAGTTTTACCTGGGGTTGGGGTGACAGAGAAGAAGGAGGCTGAGTGAACAAGAAGCTTGGGCACGTGTGTTTAGAACTGGTAGTTGGGGTTAGGTGCTGGTAGGCATTCTGGCGTGGACTCTCTGTCTCTGCCTGCATGGTAACAGCCAGAGCCTTAGCCTGGAAGTCAGAGGATGTTTAATTCTAGTTCTGCTGCTTGCTGACTGTGTGAACTTTAGCAAATCCCACTTCCTCATCCATTAAAAGAAATTGGCTGTAACGATACCTGAGTGGCCACCTCGTTGGCAGGATGGAGTGAGATGGTGCTGTGAATGCACCCTGAAGGCTGAATAATAGTCATTTGCAAACACGTGCACTGGGTGATGTGACGATGGGATCTGGAGCCTCAGCTGATCACACCCTAGTTTGGTGTGGGCTATTCAATATGTCTGCTACAACTTAAGAAATTCATCTAATAAAAAAAGTCAGTGTTTGATCTGTATGATGCCAAATACTCAGATTTTATTTTATAAAATAAAGAAAAGTTTTGTTCTGCTTATAAAGCAATGCATGTTTTACTCCCTACTCCTGTCTCCCTGCCAGTTGCAGGTATAAAGCATTCTGTAAACACAGCCATGACCTTCTTAGCTGCCCATGTGCATCTCTCCTGTTAGTTCTATTGTCTTCTGTGGAGTTCAGTGTTCTTACTACCTTGGGCTTACCCTCTGGTAGACCGTCAGGAGGTGACACCTAATGTTGTGCAGGGATTCTAGTCCTGTAAGTTGGATACAAGTAACATGATGTACCATCTGGTATGAGCTTTCTAGTGTCCTTTTTCTAACAGAGTAATAAGGGTAGTAAGTTAATGAACCAGATTATTTTCTACTCTTTTGGAAAAAAACTTGTTACTTGCCTTGACTCTGTCAAAGAGAGGCAGATTTATGCTTGGCTGGAGCATCAGTCTTTCTAAAATATTATATACCTGATGTAATTGTAGATGTACTTACAACAGGAAGGGGAACTAATATGTGTTGAATTCCCACTAGAATATGATCTCCCTGAGAGCAGGGTTGTTCACCACCAAATCCCTACACCTAGAAGAGTGCTGACCATAAAGTCTATTGAACACATTGGTGAATGAGCAGCTACTCTCTATGCCGTGACCTTTGCCTACATCATCTCCTTTGACCCTTGATAGCCAATTATTCCACTTCATAGATGAAGTGAGTGAGGCTCTGAGAGGTTAAGTAATTCTCAAGGGCCACAGTTGTTAAGTGGTAGAGACTTAAAGACTCTTTCCATTCTACCATCAAGGTTTCTAAAAAGAATTGATAGCGGGCCTGCCTCAAAGGCACATGCACCTCAGTTACTCTGAGAAGGTACCTTCTTGTGGGATGATGGTCAGGCGTCTTCACAAGAACGAAGCATAAAATTCCGAGGACAAATCCCTTCAGCCAGGAAGCTTTGAGGGATCTCCAGGGTTTTCTTTCCTCGCTCTGCAGGTAGTAGATGAACCATGAGCCCGGTAGGCAGCTCTGGAAGTCACCAGGAGCTGAACTCATGGTCAGTGAAAACACTAGAGGTGTCCTGGATCAGGCAGAGGTAAGACTCTGTGGATGATGGCAGCTGTGAGATTGTGGCCCATGTGGGGACTCATAGCCAGTGAGTATTTGCACATGGGAGAAGGGAAGTGGCTGATGTTTCTTCTGTCTAAAACATAACTGTCTAGGGAGTTTCCTGGCAGTCCAGTGGTTAAGATTTGGTGCTTTCACTGCCATGGCCCAGGGTTCAAACCCTGGTCAGGGAACTAAGATCCCGCACGCTACGCAGCACGGCAAAAAAGAAAAGAAAAAAAAAAACCCACAACTGTCTAAACTGTTTGCCAGAAAGTGTTCAACATGATGTTATTTTTCAGGTGTTCCCCCCAACGGGAGAAAATACCATGCTTCAATCAGGTAGGATAATCTCTCCTCTCCCTCTCTGCCCTCCCCCTAAGATACCCCCCTCACCCCACCTTGCCAGTTACATGCACTCTTAAGTAGCTCTCAATTCAGTTGTGAACAAGCAATGAATGGATACTCTTAAGTGTTAAGTGGAATTTTAAAATGCATTCAAAATTACACAGGAAGCACAAAAGCATGGAAATCCCAGCCTTGGAAACTTTAGGTAATTAACTATATGGTTATTCTAAAAGTATCAAAACTGTGGGTTTAAGAAGTAAATAAATGATCCTATCTTGCATTTCCACAAGTCAGGTTTTATAGTTGTGTGAGGTGGCCATCATTATCACCATCATCACCATTATCAGTTAATAGTTTATGGTGCTTCAATTAAGTGACGGTACTGTACCAGGTACAGTCAAGGACTTAACCTTTCTAAAAGATATAGTCACTGTCTTTAAGGAGTGGTTCATCTCCTTTTCTGGGGCAGAGGTTAAGACGAAAGTTTTTGATGTGGTGATGAGTTTGGAAAGTCGATGTAGCCTTGAAAGTCTCAGGAAGGGAGAACGTTGCAGACTGTTGACTTCTAAAGTCATTGCACAGATAACCAGTGTGGCTCCAGCGGCTTACAGGGAAAAATGAAATGCTGCAGAGGTCAAAGAAGAGTGAGGCCTGAGAAATGGGCACTGGATCAGTCATGCAGTGACTCATTCTATAGTGAGCCCAGGGCAGGAACTAGACAAGAGGTTAACAAATCAGGTGGGACCAGGAACTGGAGAGAGGGGCTTGATCACTAAAGGAAACCAAGAAGTAGGGTGGTAGCTGAGGGAAGGAGCAGGGCCGAGGGAAGATGTTTCTAAGAAAAAAATTCAAAAGTGGCAAACTTTGATAATGATTCAAGTTAGTGAATGGGTAAAAAGGAGTTCGTTATATAATTTTGTCTACTTGGCAAATATTTTTTTTTGAAGTACAGTTGATTTACAACGTTGTATTAGTTTCAGATGTACAACATAGTGGTTTGATATTTTTATAGATTATACTCTATTTAAAGTTATTATAAAATATTGGTTATACTTGGCAGATATTTTTTAACTTCCTTAATAAAAATTTAGGAAAAGAAAGGTAAGAACCTAACATCTGGGAAGAGGGTAGAGAAACGAGTAAAGGGAGGATACTAAAAATATATGAGATCACACAGTCTCAGAGGAGGTGTGTTGGAATGGAAACAAGAGCACAGGTGAGAGAATTTACCTTCTTATAGGAAAGATAATAAAAATCAATGAAAATAAGGACAAAATTTGTGTTGAAGAGGAAGTGTTGGTATAAAAATATAACAAAGTTAAAAGGAAGATGAGGGACTTTCCTGGCAGTCCAGTGGTTAAGACTCCATGCTTCCACTGAGGGGGTGCGGGTGCGATCCCTCGTCAGGGAACTAAGATCTTGCATGCCGTGCAGCCAAAAAAAAAAAAAAAGGAAGATGAATAAAGGAACTTGAGCTTCCTTTTTCACAAAGTGGAATGAGAGATTATAAGATGCAAAGGAGTGGGGATGAAAGGAGGAAGGACTTGGGGAATGTGGAAAGGGCTAGAATAACAGTCATGGAATGCAGTAGGGACTGAGTGAGTATGAGGGAGAAGACGACTGCTGAGTGGTAAGGCCCTTCCAGTGGACATCAGCAAAAATTTTTAATGGACCCACACTTTGAGAACTACTGCCTTAAAGCGCACAGAAATCAGTAAGCCAGAGTGATGAGAGCCCTCTTGCAATCTCAGAACCTTCTGAAATCCCCAAGTTGGCAGTAACTATCTCCAGAACAAAGTTTGCTAGAGCAAGTAGCAACTGTCCAAAACACCCCACCCAGGGCAGATCCAGTGGGAAGTCAAAGTGAAGGTGTCCATTTGGCCCAAAATACATATACTAATAAATGTGTACATATTCACCGTATGGTCCTAGGATCACAGGTATGTCATAAGACATGACCACCAGCATCACCTGGAAACTTGTTAGAAATGCAAAATCTCAAGCCCCACCCCAGACCTTCTAAATCAGAATCTACCTTTTAACAAGATAGTAGATGAGTCATATACTCACTAAAGTTTGAGAAACCGTGGTCTTTAATTTTTGCTAACAGCTTTGATATACATATAGGTAATCACAGTAATGCTAATCTCAACAAAGGAAAATATTGGGCCTCTGCAATGTCCCTCAAGCTGTACGGGGTACTGTGAAGACCACCAAAGACCTCTAGGATGCATTCTATACCCTCTAAGTTTAATCAGCATAGTTATTACTGGGAGGATTTTTTTTTTTTTTTTTTTTTTTGCAATTATAGTTCAGTCTCCAAAGGAAAGCAGTTTATTTTAACTTTGACTTTCTGTGATTTGGAGCTGGTCATTCGATTTCAAGTGAGTGATGCTTATCGTTCAACGCGGGCTTCTGAACACCACCACCAGCAGTGGAAGGGCAGCCCAAGTCAGCCACAGAGTAAGTAAATACTCATCACACCAGCTCCCTACAACAAGACCTGCCTTTTAAATTTTGGGTTTAATATTTTCACCACCCTAGTATTTAGTCTTACCCATAATTTTTGCTCTCTTTGCTCAGTTCTTTTGCAGCTGGGAATCAGTCCTTAAAGTTAGTGTGAGTATCTTTGGGCAGCGGGCCAGTGTGAGCCCTCCCATCTCCCCGAGCACTGCCTTCTCCTTTTATTAAGACAAGCAGTGTGCGGGCTTGGGTTCAAATGCTGACTTGAAGTTTTCTACTGCAGGGTCCTCAGCAAGCTCCTTACCCCTCTGAGTCTCAGTTTCCTCCCATGTAGGAAAGAGTGAGTTACTGTACCCACTGCAGAGGGACACTGTCACGATTAAATGAGCTAATAATGAAAAGCATTAAAGCCACACCTAGCAAGTAACAAGCATACAATAAATATTAACTATACAATTTTGTTAAAATTTTTTTCTTGGCAATAAAGTTTCAAAAGTACATTACCTTCTCAGAGAAGCCTCAATATTTTCCGAATTTTGCTTGTTTTATTTTATTTTTTTACTGTTTTCTAGCATATTTGTGAATTTTTAGGAAGTAAATATGACTGGGGAAATACCTGTGCAGAGGCATAGACCAAAAAAATAATATATAATTTCATAAAGTCAGCTTTATAAACATAAAAAAATAAATGCAGTGTTCACGTTTCTCTGCCTTTTAAAACCATGAGATGAATTTCTAAACTTAGTCTACTTTAGAACCTGTGAGTATATTTAATTTTAAAAAGAGGATGAGTAGCCTCAATTAGTGATGTTCCACTTTACGGAGAGCGGGTGGTGGCCGAGTTTCCAGCAAAAGCTAACTTACCACCTACAACCATAGCAGCATAAGGCTAAAAAGAAAGAACGCTGAAACCAATCGATATCTGAGCAGATCTCTCAGAAGAGATTCATCAGCCAGAGTTCATGCCTCTCTGAGGGGTCAAGCTGTGCCCTTTTGTACTGAGACCTGGGAGGGCCACAGCACACCCCTTTGAGTCATGAGGCAGGGTATGCTTGCTCATTCTGATTTTGAAAACAACTGGAGATACTGACGTTTAGGTGTCGATGGTGCTTGCAAAATCCCCAAGTCCAAATCCTAATCAAGCTGTGTCCACCCATCTAAAATGGAGAGAATTATCCAGATTAGTCAGCCTGTAGCTGAGAAGGGCCCTGGATGCGAACCTAAGTGCACACAGGCAGCCCTCCCCGTGTTGATCGAAGCACAGTGTATTGAGGCATTACGTCGTGGTAGTTAAGAGCTCGGCCTCTGGAGCCAGATTCCCTGGGTTTGAATCCTACCTCTACCACTGTGGCTGGTTAAAGATGGCCACAAATACTTTGACACTCTTTTCACACAGAGGTGAGGTCTATGCCCCTCTCCTGAATCTTAGGTGACTCTGACCAAGAGGATATGATAAAAGTGGCCCTGTCCCAGTTTCTGACTCAGGTCTTAGGAAACTGGCAGCTTCTATTTCTTGTCTCTTGAGCCACCATGTAAAATCTCACTACCTTACTGCAGAGACCATGTACGGACCCCTGAGATTACGGGGGGAGAGAGGGACGCTACTGAACCCAATCTTACCACCCTTCCCATCAAGCCACATGGCATGTG
Organism: Balaenoptera physalus; assembly: GCF_965194825.1. NCBI lineage: Eukaryota > Metazoa > Chordata > Mammalia > Artiodactyla > Balaenopteridae > Balaenoptera > Balaenoptera physalus. The sequence goes on from NC_138891.1 coordinate 31,459,413, forward strand.
AGTGAAGCCGTCTTGGACCCTAAAAACCAGTGCAATGCAGCCCCTAGCTGATCAAGAGCGAGTAACCCCAATGACAATATGTAGAGCTGAAGAATTACCTGATCTACTTTAAGACGAACAGAAGAACCTAGTCTACTTCTGCTCAGGAGCAGTTAACTCATTTAACCTCTGCGCGTGATTTTTTTTTTTTTTTTACCTCTTGTCCCAAGTAAAAGATTGTAATACTGTTGAGGGCAGAAAGTAAGTCAGATTTATTTTGTTCACTAGGACAGCACTTGGCACACTGGTGGACACGTTGTGGGTGCTTCAAACACACTTACTGATTGCACTGAATTGATGATTCTTCATCTATTGCCAGGCGAAGAGTTTAGCAGGCTGAGAAAGCATCACCCAAGTATTGTGCACGCCTCCCGCAGGTGGGCAGAGTCACCTGGAAAACATCTCCAAGTGCACTGCTCGTTGGCTTAGGGATGGAGTGCCTGCATCACCGCCAGGAACCCCCGGACTTTCTGCTGCTTAATCCCCTGCCATCAAACTCCCAGAGGGTGTGGTCCAAGAGGAGAGCCACCAGACTCATGTTCTTCTCCTTTTTTTTCTGCAAGGATCCCTTTCTGTCCCTTCCAGGGCTGCCAGCTGCTCCCACTTCTGAGGTCTTCTTCCTGCAGGACAGGATCCAAAGTGGGGCTCAGTCCCAGCCACCTCCTCCTCGCTGTCTCTGAAAAGGGGGGCTCTAGCCCTTGTGGTTCAAGGGCTTCACTGCTAAACAGAGTGAACAGCAAACGTCAAGCATGGGTGTCACAAGATCAGTTGCCAGAATCTCATGAATGCCTAGAACAATGACCCCACCCTTCCTGAGGGTGAATTTCACCAAGCCTCCCTCCCCTCCCCATCCCCTTCCCCCAGATTAGGTGTTCCACTTCCTGCTTGCAGGTCTAAAGGCACAATGAATAGCTGAACAATAAATGAATTAATCACCCTCCAATTGTCTGAAGTCAGGGCATTCCAGAAGGGTGACAGTCAGTGTTTCCCTTTCTCCACACAGGAAATAAATGACCTCAGGCCTCTCCCTCATAGTTACTCATGTACCGCATCTTCTCAAAAATCGTGGAAGAAAACTGAACTGTGGTCCACAGTATCTTTTACTTTCACCTGTTCACTTAGCGATTGGTAACTCCAGTTACTAGTCTGAAAAGTCTAGGACATCAGGGCTGTGTTGCCCAGTGTTATTCAAATGCCTTGGGTAACTTCTAGGGGCTAAAGTCTCTGAAGAAAGAAAAAACTGCCCAGTTCCCAAAGGAGAGCTGCCTAGCTCCAAGGGGGCATCTACAAAGATGAACTCAACACTTACATCCTGAGAACTTTTGTCTTCCTCCTGGCACTATTCTCAGAACTCCTTGTCAAAGCCGGTGGGTTACAAAGAAAGCTCATTTGCACCTGCTCAGAGTGATGGAAAACAACTTCCAGCAAAGTGATAACAGTCCTTACCTGCTGGTGGTAGGAATACAGCTGGTTTTCCTTTTCTTTCTTTTACTTCTCTATTTATGTGACTTTTCTACCCCTCACCCCACAGAAAAAATCCTGTATTACTTTGTAATAAGAAAAAAAAATCACAATTGTTTGTCGTTGTTCAGAAGGAAGTATGTCCCACTGTACCCATATACTTCACACATGGCGTCATTCTATTGTTTATATCGAAAAGATAATATTTTGTTAATTTCTAAAAGAGAAAATCTATTAGGAGACAATAGCCTGGGTTGTGGCGACAAAGAATCTTGTTTTAAAATCTTAACTCCTCGCCTTATTATGCTGGGATGAACTTGCAAAATGTACTTAACCTCTCTGAGCCCTAGTGCCTTCCCCTGTAGAAGGGACATGACATCTTCGTGGTTTGTGCTTAGTACACTATGCATGCTCAATAAACATTTGCTGTTTTTCTTCTCGTCCCAACCCTGAGATCTCAGAAAGTATCTTTATAGAGCAACCAATGCACATTTCACAGAATCTTCAGAAGGAAACTCAGCGTCCATCCTACCTGACTTCTCTGGAATCCTGTCCACAGCTTCCCTGGTCAAGGGTCCCTGAGCCCTGGCAGAACACTGCCCACTGCTTCCCTGGAAACAGCTGGCCAACTCCATTGTAGGACAGGTCTCACCATGCTAATGATGTGACTTGCTTTTTATTTAGCTACAGATTGACTATGAAATTCTACCTACTGTCTTATTCTAACCTCTAGGCTCTCAACAAAGAGCTAGCAGGCTCCGTTTCCACCCCATAGTCCTTCAGCTGTTACATAGCACCAGTACTGAGCAGGGTCATTGCATAAGGTGGGGCTTGGGATAGGCATGGCAGAGACTTTCTTAAAGTGACACAAAGCAAATTAGTAACCGAATCCTGCCCTGGGAAGTTGGCAAAATTTCCAGTAGAGGTCCCATCTTACCTCCTCTTACGCTCCCTGACTGCTCTGCCTCCAATCCACTCATCAGTATCTTTCTTCTCCTCCACCCAACGCCGACCTCCCTTTCCCCTTATCCTTTGTAAAGGTGGAGCTTTTTATTCCTGCATGGAAGCTATAGGTGAACAAGGTGATTGGGAAAACAGTTTTTGCTATTTCTATCACGCCAGGTTGGGAAAGAGATAGAACTTAATAGAGTAGCAAGTATAGAAATAGAGTAATCAGGCAATAAAATAAATAGTTATTCTGATTTTATCCTTTAAAAAATTCCTGTAGGCCTGAGCTCAGCAATACCCAACAAGACCATCAAATTGTTGTTTTCCTATTGAGGAAAAAAGAAGCTCTTTCAAATAACTCTTTTGCATGCTAGGCTTTCAGCGGAAAAAACAAAGACACGCACTGTAGACCATTAAGTACTCAGGAGACATGATTTCAGCTAGGATGTAACTCAATTTTACAGTGATTTATAAAGGGCCTGGGGGAAATATTTCTTGATTTGTGTAGGGCCATTGTCAGTTTAAAGGTGCAGGAGTCCCAGATGCTGTTTGTTCCAGCCCTAAGTTCAATCGCAGCAAGGTTGAGTGTCTTGTCTGTGCTGGTGGATTATTAACAGAGGTTATTGGTCTCCATGGCAAAATGATTGCAATGAACGTAATCTTATTTATGAGGGTGCAGAAAAAAAAAAAGAAGACTTCGGGTCAGGGAGAATGTATAAATGTCCATCGCCATCGAGGTTCTGCTATATTTGAGAAGCTGAAGCGAACTCCAAGGACACAGTTCACAGGCTGATTTTGCTTCTCCGCTCCAAAGTTCGGATTGATCTGGGGACAATTATTACGCCTCTGCGGCGGATAACTCAGAAGAGAGCCTGTGAAGGAGGCATCGAGGGGGCTCATATCGAGACCTGCATCCTACCTCCCCGGCATGTGCACTGCGAGGTGTGCCAAGTGCCTGGGCAGCACCCTCATTCCCCTCGCTGTGGCTGGCTTCCTGGCTCACCTCCTGCTATTTTTCCCTGGAGGAAAAGTGATAGACAACAATGACCACCTTTCTGACGAGGTCTGGTATTTTGGAGGAATATTAGGAAGCGGGGTCTTGGTGAGTAAGGAAACCTTAAAATCTCCCCAAAGGAGATTTTCCTCTCCATCCTTTTAAAATTGGGTACTTACTGAACAGGAAGAGATTTAGTTGCTAACGAAAGCCCAAGCATCGCATGATGAAAAGTGAGCACTTTAATCTTTTCCCTTCCCCATTGGGACTTGCCAGAGACACGTGCACTAAATTGACTAAGTAATGAAATCCCCAAGCTTAGGCTGGCAGCTCCCATGGGTCAGTTGACTTCCCTGAACCAAACTGAGAGCCGCATAATATCTTTAACAAGATAATGCTGCGGTGCTGGGTTGAGGAGGTTGGGGAAGGAGCACACATTTTCTAGTTAATCGATTGACTAAAACCCACCAAGAGAAGGAGGTGTCTGTGGGTTCCTCTTCCACTCTTGTGCTAATGATTTCTTTACCCCTTGTTTCCAATAGCAGTTGGGGACCTCTGGTTTAGAGAGAGAGAGAGATTCATGTTTCATGACAACTGAGGACAAGTTTCTTATCCCTGTCCTAACCCACCATGTAAATGGAAACTTGGGGTGTCGTATCTTGACATCTTGCCTTGGAGCTGCAGTTAGGCCAAACAGAACCTAAAGACCCCATAATACTTGTCTACCCACCAGCCAGGCTCCGTTAGCTCTTGCCATCCTCTTTGGTCACCGAGTCCCACGTTGCGGATGTGGTTCCTCACACAGGCAGGCAGGCAGGCTCGGGCCCCCTTTCACATGCCAGACCAGACCCACCCTGAGATGCTTCTTTTGCCGGTAGATGATCTTCCCTGCGCTGGTGTTCTTGGGCCTGAAGAACAATGACTGCTGCACGTGCTGTGGCAATGAGAGCTGTGGGAAGCGCTTTGCGGTGAGTTTCGGGGGGGGGGAGGGAGATGGGGCGGCCACCAGAACTGCTCTGGGGCGCACTGCCTCCTTGCGCTGGACATTGTGGGGATGAGTTACCGGCCGCAGGCAGGACTCTGGGGGCAGCTGGTACAGGAATGAAGGTGGGATTCTTGCTGGTGCAAAATAACAATAATCATAAAAATTTAAAACCATAGCCCTCCTACTTATAGGGTATGAGTACCATTTAAAATGTTACAAACAGGCAGGGATATCAGAGTTGGAAAGTTGCAGTGATGCCATATAAGGAATGCATGCTCGGAAGGCAGAGATGGGGGCTGTGACTCTCCCTCTGCCACTTCGAAGCCCTGAGACCTTGGGCAAGTCATTTCCCTTCTCTGGCTCTGCATTGTCTCACCTGTAAAGGGGAGCTGGGACAGGATAACAGATGGTAACCTCCTCTCCACAATAGCCCCCTAAACTCTCCATCCACACCGCTGCCTGCTTCACTGCTTCAGAGGCTCAGCACTTCCCTACCTGTACCTGGATTTTGCCTCTGGCCTTCTGTTTCCTTTCTTGTTTCCTGCAGCCATCCATCTTTAGTGGGCAAGCTAGAGAAACTAGGCTTCACCATTCCAAGCTGGAGTGGGAAGAAGGCTGGGAGTGGGGTTGGGTTCCATTTCCACAACTGGGGTGCCCTCTGCCTTCCTCTGTTCATCTATAAGATGAGGAAGTTGGACTAGATCAGAATGTCCCAAGTACAGACAAGCTCTGCTAGTACACAGATGTGCTCTATCTTCCAATAACATAGAAAGTTAATTTTGATTCTCCTTCAGTCCTCTCGATTCTATCAAGAAAACTCTTATTTTGATGGAAATGTCTGTACTATTTCTAATCCTTTGTAACCTCCCTTTCTACCAAGTTTCCAGCTCCAGGAATGCAAGAAACATTAACTAGAAATTCAATAATATTTTGTTTATGTGTGTTAATGATTCTACTTTTTCATTCATAGAGGTGATATAAATGAATAAAATAGAGAGTTGACGTACAGAAAAATATTGAGTTCAGGTACATTGACGTGGCCAAAATGAAGAAGGCTGAACTGGAATTACTGGCTGGATGATGAGTAAGACCAGCTCCTGCTCTAATTTCCCAAGATTCAATTGTCCATCTAAGAGAACCCCAATGATGAATTATACACTCTTACCTTAACCTCTTAAAGGTAAAGGTGTAGCGATCTGTCCTGAAACAGAATCATCTCTAACATTTCCTTCTCATCACTATTTGCTCAGTCAATTAAAAAATATCTATTGACTACATATGAAGGGCTGAGGCTCGTGCACCGCAAATACAATGATGCTTTTCCATGTGAGATCGAGGATCATTCAAAGAGAATGTTCTCACCTTTTTAACACCATCAAGCATTGGTTATTATAGCAACGTTTAAAATCATCATTTACAAAGAGATGTAAAAATCAACCACAATTCATTTGATACAATTATGTAACATGTGATGTATATAATGATATTTTACTATACTTAATTATAAAGGAAAGGAATAAATATGTAACTCATTTTCTCTTTGAAATGTAATCCCACTATACCTTGTGGATTTGGGGGCAATAGGTTGGAAATAAGAATTTGAAAAAAATTAGCAATTAAGAAAGTTGGATGAATTGCTTAGAAATCTAACAGCTCATTCCCTGGTGCTGAGTAGAAGTCTGAAGATTAGCCAGTATAAAACCAGGGTTTTTGTTTGTTTATTTCTTTTGTTTTTAGGTTTATACATAACCAAAGTGAGATGCGAAACAATATTCAAAGTATTGTGCCAAGAGTGTTTTTAAATTAGATTTATGTGAAGTCCAAGAGGAAGGCAGAAAAGTCACATTTTTACAAGCACCGTTGAGTCAATACAATCTGAAACATTTGGTCTGCCCAATTCAAGTTGTCTGATTGGGTTTCCTCACCCTACGGGGGGGCATCTGCCCTTGGTGTGGGTAGAGGATGACTCCTCCCAGCCACTGGCTGACCGTCCACAAGGGCAGTGCCCGTCAGAGGACCAGCTCTGCCAGCTGGAAACCAAGACACAGCCAGAGCTGCCCTGTACCAGGGGCAACCACACTCTAGGGGGCGAGCAGAACGATTTCTTGTTTGGGGTTGATTTGTTTGTTAGTCAGCTGCCAACTTTTAAAAGTAGAGAGATTTCACAAAAAATATCTAGATATCTTACTTCTTTTTCGAAAAACAAAAAATTAACCTGTTACTCCTGGGCCTCTATTTTGGCACAAAAACAGCCTGCACTGGGCATGACTGAGCTCTTCACCCACCCCTAAGGGCCACTGGATTCATGCCCCTGCTTTAGAGCCAAGTTTCCTTAATGTCCTGAGGTTCTGGAGCAATCATCAGTTTCTAAAGAAAGGTATTTACAAACATTTTGTCAGACAAAAAGAAAAAAAGCTGTAGCATAATTTGATCGGTACTATAATGCTAAAGACTTGAATTAGTTTTCCAAAGGCTCACAGCCTTCCCCTCCGGGTGTTTAAGGAACACTGGGCTTCTGAGGAACGTGGTGTAAGAAATCCTGTGGGTAGAAAGGTCTGTGAGGCAGGAACAGACTAGGCCAAGGGCTGCTGAGCTAAATCCTGTGGCTGTCTTCACAGCTTTGCTCTCCATCATTTGTTTCCTGGCCTCTCTCTCTCCTCTCTTCTTTGCTGCATCTTTCTGGAATATTCCCCAGAAGTCAGCTGCATTATTCTCTTCCCTTCCCTTGGGTAGTTAAACCAGGACACATGAATCAATAGTGGAAGCAGGATGTGATGGCTGTAGAGATAAAGCAAGACAATGAGCTGGAAAAAAAAAAATCTTGAGGTCACCCAATTGATAGTTTCATAGTGAAACTAAAAAATAGAGGCAAACTCTCCTCTGAGGCAGAGCAAGACTGAAATCCAGTCCCAGGGATCTGCAATCTTTTAAATAAATTAGGGTAAATGAGAGTTGAGAAAAGGGAGCCCTGGGGCAAAAGCTATGAGAGGAGGGTAACTTCCAAGGTGGGCTTTGGAAACCCTGGCCTGGGTTTGTGGTTAGGTCTCAAACTCGTTCTCCAAAACTGGAGGTGCCCTAGCTGCTGATCTGTGGTTGGTCAGGGTCTCCTGCCCTCTAATCCTTAAAAAGAAAAAAAAAAAAAATTTGACATCTCAGGGTTGATTAATTTTATCAACTCTTTCGTGTTAAGTATGTTCTTTAATAAGAGCCTTTAGAAGACCTTGACCTTGACTCAAAAGAGTGTCTCTAATAATGAGCCTGATAAAGGAGATATTTAGGGATAGGCTGGCATTTCAGCATCCTGAAAGTATGTCAGGCAAAGGCCTCCCCACCCCCATCCACAGGCAGGGCCAGATGGTTGACAGACCTGTTCTGAAGGAAGATCTTGGTTAGGTCATAAATCAGTCTATTCACTGTAGAGTCAGCACTTCTCCCCATGACCAGCTCGGCTCGCCAGTGCCCCTTAGGGATGCCTTCTGCGTAAGCACTTCTGCCATCAGTACTTCCTGAGGCCAAGAGCACTGGTGCTGACAGCCGCCTCTGCATTCCTTGGAAGGACAGCCCGTTTGAGGGGGATTTAAGAAAGACACTTCTTTTGAAATAATAGATTATCTTAAAAGGAGAAATAATGTATGAAACCCTATTTCTTCAGTAAAGGTTTTCTATGCTTCAAAATCCTCTGCTGTAAAATGGACCGTGGCAGTTGCTACCTTTCGTAAGGACATTGCAAGAGTGGGGGAAGAGGTTGCAAGCCTTAGCGTGCAGGGCAGGGGAGAGTAGTACCAAGTGCCTGGGGTACTGAGAACACATAGGTCCTCGATAAATGCTTGTTGGATGAATGAAGTAAATGAACGCTCTGGGAGGATTTCAGGTGATTTCCGTACTTTATCAGTCTCAATTCTCACAATAGCCCCTAATGAGTTAGGCGTTAAACTTCTCGTTTCATAAATAAGGAAACTGAAGCTCTTGCAAGTTGAGTTTCTGACCACCACACCCACGACGCCCCAGTCTGTCTTCCGGGCTTCCCAAGACTGAGGCAGAAAATACAGGAGGACATTCACGTTTAAGCGAGAAAACACTTCAAGTAGTATCTATGTACCTCTTAGAAAACTTGCTGAGAGGAACCTTCATGCCCACCAGAGATGTTTCCCCAACATGTTGCCACTACCCAAGCCTCAAAATACCATGTCTCCGAACCACCCACCCTTCCCCCCTTCTCAGCCCCCCGCCCCTCCTCCCTCTGCTTCAGCTGACATAAGTACACGCCACGGACCAGGGCAGAGGTGGGATCTCGTCCCACATAGTCTGCCTCCAGAGCCCAGTAGAGGGGGAGGCCTTAAAGCTGACACATGGTGAATTCGAGAGCATCTTCTTCCGTTTCAAGGGAAGTATTTACAGCACATACATTAACACACATTTCTTTAGAAATACAAACTGAACATGTGTGCTGAGCAACCATGAGATAGTCAGCCTGTTTACTTTTATTTTTCTCCCCAGAGCTATACTCTCTGTATTTCTGGAAGGTTAAAGTATGTGAGGCTATGATTATTAAAGCATTATAATATAATAATGACATTTGTCAAGTGCTTGTTAATGTCATGGGAAATTATCCAAATCTTGGAAATAGGCAAAAGAGATTTCTGGGTATCCCCACGGTGAAGTACCAGGCATTATCTAAGAGCCTACCCCACCTGGGGGTTATCTGATTTGCTAGACAATGTGTACATTTGATTCCCTATTTCCTATTTTTGATTAGCTATCTTACATATTATGATCTCTAGGAGACAGGTAGTTATTATCGAGGCTTATCTTACAGAAGAAGAAATGGAGATCTTAGAAAGATGACCTTCCCAAGGTCATGAGGAAGGAACCAGGACTCAAACCCAGATCTGTCTGCCTGTATCCCATGCCCTTGACCACTACACTACACAGTAGTGTCCCCCTTTACTACTTATTCATTTAGAATAGGGAAAACATGTCCATAGTACAAAAACTACAACGGAAGCCACACATTCCTGACTCCAAAGTCTAGCAACGCCCTTCCCCAGAGGTTACCAGTGTTTCCAATTATTGTGTCTCTTTCCAGAAATATTCCAGGCCTTTTGCCTGTTTAGTTTAAAAAACACCAACTTGAAGCATCTGCTCCCTAACATATTCAACTTGATTTCAATAACTTCTCTTTTAACATGAAAAATTTTGTATCATGAAACCCATGATAAATGGAATGGACTTCATCTGATTTTAAGATTGATAATATCTCAGAGTAGTAAATTTAGCAATTTTTTAAAGACTTCTGAACACGAAATGACTTAAAACAAAGTGACATAAAGTGTACCTTGCTTCATGTAGGTCATCCATTCTGGAAAAGTTATGAAAAATTATTTGGAGTATTTTTTTTTATTTCAAGGTGAGATATTTCAAATGTGAATACAAAAACAAAACATACTACCTGTAGCTTTATGAAATTGTAACCTGATGCCATATTTTCTTCAGAAAGTTTTGTAAAGAAATAAAACCTTATTGCTTCAGTTGAGGGTCACTGTCTTGCCCTCCTCTGTCATACATCTCTCCCTCCTGTGGGTAACTGTAATCAGGGAAGCAGTACAGACCATAACCAACTGTTTTTTTTAACTTTTACTACCAAAAATCAATCTTCCAAATGTTCTAGACTGTACTGTCCAATACAGGAGCCACTATCCACATGTGGCTATTGAGCATATGGAATGTGGCCAATCAAAATTGAGATGTACTAATTTCGTTCTTTTACATGTAGCTAGGGGCAGGACGGGAATAAAGGTGCAGACCTACTAGAGAATGGACTTGAGGACATGGGGAGGGGGAAGGGTAAGCTGGGACGAAGTGAGAGAGTGGCATGGACATATATACACTACCAAATGTAAAATAGATAGCTAGTGGGAAGCAGCCGCATAGCACAGGGAGATCAGCTGGTGCTTTGTGACCACCTAGAGGGGTGGGATAGGGAGGGTGGGAGGGAGGGAGACGCAACAGAGAGGAGATGGGATATATGTGTGTGTGTGGCTGATTCACTATGTTTGTAAAGCAGAAACTAGCATACCATTGTGAAGCAATTATACTGCAATAAAGATGTTATAAATAAATAAATAAATATAAATTAATTAATTAAACAAAATTTTTTTTTTAAATTGAGATGTACCTGGGACTTCCCTCGCGGTCCAGTGGTTAAGACTCTGCGCTTCCACTGCAGGGGGCGCGGGTTCAATCTCTGGTCGGGGAACTAAGATCCTGCATGCTGTGAGGCTTGGCCACAAAAAATAAAAGAAAAATTGAGATGTACCATAAGTATAAAACACATACCAGATTTCAAAGAATTGGTACAAAAGAAGAATGTAAAATATCTCATTAGTAGTTTTTATATTGATTACCTGTTGAAATGATATGTTGGATATGCTGAGTTAAAGAAAATATATTATCAAAATTAATCTCATTTTTTTAAACCTTTTAAGAAGTGCTACTAGAAAATTTTAAATTATGTATATGGCTCACATTATATTTCAGTTGGACAGTGTTGGGATAGAGGTGCTTACAAGGGGGACTCTTCAATAAAGGGGAAAATTATCTCATTGCTATTTTATATTAACCTGGTTTTTCATTTACTCAGACTTGCCTAAAATGAGGACTGTTTGCATTGTGCTCACTTTTTGTGTCTGTAAACATTTGCCTGTTGAAATGTTCCAGGAATGATATCTAAAATCCTCCACTCATCTCACACAGCAGGAATAGCACAAGACAGATTTCTCCTCTCATTACCAGCCAGTGGATGATGAAATCTGGAGTTGTTTTAGTCGAAGGGACCTTCTAGAACCACCCACCCCTTTCTTCTGTTTACCTCCAGAAACCCAGGCCAGGGAGGCAGGGGCCTGGGTGACTCAGGAGGCCGGGACCCTGGTTTCCTCAGACTACCAAACTGCCTTCCTGGAAACGTGACCTTTCTTTTCTATTACAGCAATTTTAGATACTCTTCCATTCTTAATAATCAATAGTTTCATGATTCCTGACTAATAATTAGAACTCAAAATCAGAAGGTCAAATATGCAGAAAGATATTTTTTTCCTTATCTGTCATTTTATTTCTATGAGAGAACCAACATCATTCACAGAGAAATTTGCAAATGACAGAATATCTGGTGCTAGTGGCAGTGTGTTTTGTGTGTGTGTGTGTGTATTTGAAGAGGTGGTAGGTACAAGATCCTAGACTGGGAGGGAGACCCAGTTCTTTTTTTTGTTTTTTGTTTTTTTTGAAGTATAGTTGCTGTACAATATTATATGTTACAGGTGTACAATATAGTGATTCATAATTTTTAAAGGTTATACTCCATTTATAGTTACTATAAAATTTTGGCTATATTCTCCGTGTTGTCCAATATATCCTTGTAGCATGTTTTATACCTAATAGTTCGTACCTCTTATCCTCCACCCCTATGTTGCCCCTTCCCCCGAGACCCCAGTTCTTAATCTAGTTCAGCCACCTTCTAGATGTGTGATTTGAGAAAGTCACAAAAGCATTTGGAAACAAGTGGCCATGGACTGATCCTAGTTCCACCACTTTACTCTTTGTTTGACTTAGAGCAATTGTCTTTATTTCTAGTAGTCTCAGTTTCCTGTCTGGAAAATGTAGATAATCACACCCACCTCACAGGTTTGTTGAGAAGATTAAATGAGATAATACATCTAAGGCTGTCACAGAATGAAGCTCTTTGCATTATCTAGAAAGTGAGATGATTGCACTAGAAGGTTTTTGAGATCGTCATTTTTGTGAAAACATAATTATGAGAATATTTAACCATTTATTTAGTGGAAATTCTGGCTTTTGAAGACTTTTAAGCAATTTTAAGATGAGAGACCCTTCCTTCATAGAATCTTCTTTTTTAATTGAGACAATCCAATCCATCCCAAGGACCACATGTCAAAAATGTTTCCAGACCACTCAGAGCTTCACTCTGAAAGGATAAGAGGTAAAACATTAGGAAAAACTGACCTGAGCGTCAGCTTCCAATTGCTCTACTGGAACGTTCTGGCCATTCCTAGATTAATACCAGCTGTGTCTAACTAAACAGCAAGTTGATTGGAGCATGGAGGTAGCTCAGAGACAGAGAAGTAGCTAGATAAGCTCTCTTTAAATTGGAGCAGCATCTCCCCAAGTGTGTCGTTGCAAGGGCTCAAGGGAAGAAGTTATAGGCTCCTATGAGATCAGAAAACTCTGCAAATTACAATACATACCCAAATATAAGGTGAAACTTTGTATGAAACCACCTCTTATTTTCCCAGAAAGCAGTTTCAAAAAAAGTTCTTTGACTAACGTGAATATATGCAAAAGCGTTCTGTGATATATGCATATTTTAAATCACATGTATAAAATATAAAATAATTTTAATATATTGATTTTGAAATATTACTCCTCCCCTCTCATTTATTTTAAAATGTTTTCATGGTTTTTTTTGTTTTGTCTTGTTTTTAATTATTTATTTATTTATTATTATTTATTTATTATTTATTTTTGGCTGTGTTGGGTCCTCGTTTCTGTGCGAGGGCTTTCTCTAGTTGCGGCAAGCGGGGGCCACTCTTCATCGCAATGCGCGGGCCTCTCACTACTGCGGCCTCTCTTGTTGCGGAGCACAGACTCCAGACGCACAGGCTCAGTAGTTGTGGCGCACGGGCCTAGTTGCTCCACGGCATGTGGGATCTTCCCAGACCAGGGCTCGAACCCGTGTCCCCTGCATTGGCAGGCAGACTCTCAACCACTGCGCCACCAGGGAAGCCCTGTTTTCATGTTTTTTAACCTTAATGTCTTTGCTCCCACTAAAGACACCATTGGAGCCATCAAAAGTTTCCCACAGCACACCTTTTTTTCCATTTAATGACATTTTTGTATCCATGTATGATGCTGTCAGGGGAAATTTCACTGTTAGTCATAAATATCAATTCAGATAAGACGAAGACAGTATTCAGACATCCCTCTTGCAAGTATATATTAATGATCCTCACAATTGTAAACACTAAACATACTTATATTAGAATGCCCTTTGAAAGGCTTGTTAACTATAATATCTGGAACTAGGAATTGTGAGGTCAACTTTCCTAGAATAATTAGCAAATCTGTGTTAAGAAGGAAATGTATAAATAATTCTGTCATCCAACAGTAATTGGGTTGTTTCTGACTAATGTCTTTCCCATACAATACTTGTTTGTTCAAATTTGAGGAAATGTCCTGTTACCTGATGGATGAAATAAGGGCACAGCTCTAAAGCAAGTCCCTCACTTCTGAGGGATAATTTGAGAGCTAATAATTTTCCTAACATTCCAGTATACATGTATATCCCCTTCTTGGAGCTTCATACATATTAGCATATCACAAAGATTCTTAGAAGTACAAGAGGAATGAAACCTATTTAACTTTATACAATTCAACAATTTCTAAAATTATTCAACAAGACATCCTTTGGAAAAGAGATTGCCTGTTCTAACATGATAAATTGACTCAAATTTTTATTTACTTCTGACCTAGATTATATTCACAATGTTCTTGATGGTGGGAATGGGTTTAGGATACCCTAGGCATAAAAATTAAGAGGAAAATCTAAATAATGTGTTATGAACTTTAGCCATTGAAAATATCCAATAAGTAGTTATCCAGTGCCTTTGATAAGCTGGGGAGGAAAAAAAAAAAAACCAAACTGTTGGTGGTAGGGGTGGAGTAATGTCCTAACTATCTTCAAATAACCCACTGTCCATGGCTTCAAGGAGTCTGTCCTCTGGTTGGGGAAGACAGACACAAACAGCTATGCAGTAATGCCTTATATATACTGTGCTGTGATGGGAGTTGATACATTCTAGAGCCCTGGAGGTGGGAGATATGGATGCTGAAAACTTGGCCTCTGTACACCAGTGCCAAATTGAATCTCTGAGACAGAGTTTTGGGTGAAGTAGAAAAGAATAGCTTTATTGCTTTGCCTGGCAAAGGGGAACACAGCAGGCTCATGCCCTGAAAAACTGTGTCCCAACCCAGGAGGATTTGGTGAGGAGTTTTATAGCAATGGTTCAAGGGTAGCTTTGCTGATAAGGATCAGGGTGTGTGCAGGGCCTGAACTTCTTTAATCTGGTCTCAAGTGGTCTCCTGATGAGTTTCTCAAGGTTATCAAACTGTGACCTTCTCTGGAATGAAGAATGCTAACATCTTCCATTTGTTGGGGGTTTTAATTCTATAAAGAGCTCAAAGATATTATTACGTGTATCCTTTGAGATGGAACCAGGACCCTGCCCCAAGGCTGAATTATTGTTTCTTGGCTGTTCCTCCCTTGTCTCTGCATCCCCTCCATTCCCTGATTAGCAACTGTTCAAATCTGCTCTTTGGGATTCTGGGAAGGTCATGGAGACTAGAGTCTGTTCCCTACAAACAAGAAACAGGGACATGGAAAGGCTTCCATGCCCAGGAACTCCACAGGGTCTTGTTCTGTTTCAATATGAAGAAGGGAATGGTCAGTTCTACATGGGAAGTCAGACACGGTGCATGGAGCCAGAGCTCAGTCTTGGAAAGTTGCACCAAAAATACATTTATAGGGACTTCCCTGGTGGCGCAGTGGTTAAGAATCCGCCTGCCAAGGCAGGCGACACAGGTTCGAGCCCTGGTCCAGGAAGATCCCACATGCCGCGGAGCAACTAAGCCCATGTGCCACAACTACTGAGCCTGCCTGCCACAACTACTGAAGTCCATGTGCCTAGAGCCCGTGCTCGACAACAAAGAGAAGCCACCACAATGAGAAGCCCATGCACCTCAACGAGGAGTAGCCCCTGCTGGCTGCAACTAGAGAGACAGCGCGCACACTGCAACGAGGACCCAACGCAGCCAAAAATAAATAGATAAATAAATAAATTTTCAAAAAAACACATTTATATTTGATATGACATATGATATGAATACGAATCCCAGCTAAATAGATTACACAGATTCCAGTTGCCCAGGCACAGTTAGATCCTCTCTACACTCTAACCCCACCCTCAAACCCTCAAATATATACTGTAAAAAGATTGATAGTAATACAGGGAAGGGGAAAGAGGAAGTAACTGACATTTAACTTGGGTTATCACATCTAATTTAGGTAGGCTTTATCATGCCCATTTTATAGATGAGAAACTAAGAGCCAGTCATCACACAGAGAAAAGTAGCAAAACTGAGATTTGAGACTGGGTTCTGCTGACTTTTAAACTCTTGTACTTTGCACTACACCTTCATGTCCCAAAGCAATAGAGGTGATCATTTGCCACCTCTATTTACAGAATTATTAATGTTTCCACACTACTCTTTAATTACTGTTTAGAATGGACATTGCCTCTCTAGGCCCTTTTTTTTTTTATCTCTAAGATGGAGTTAGCCTGGATGGGCTCCAGGATTGTTTCTGCCTTTTATATTCTATATTCTGTCTTGATTTTATAATTTAAAAAAAAAAAGATGTAGTACAATCTATTTTTCACTAATTAATCTCTGTCATATAAAAATATTTAAAAGAACTGGAATCGTTGGGCTTGTGTAACCCAAAGAAGAGAAAACGCACAGAGGGTGGAAGGGGTGGAGAGATGTCATATAGAAAATATTTTTGTGTAAGATATAAAATATCTTCAGATATTTTAAATGTTGCTACCTCATGGAAGAGAGGTTGGACTTAATCTTTTTGAACTCAAGGAATGTAACTAGGACTGATGAGGAGAAATTCTAGACTTCTACCCTTTCTCATAAGCAGAACCTTCCTGCCACATGAGGCCCCACTGTGACTTAGCCTCAGTGAGATAATTGGACCACAGAACTGAATATCACTTCCCATTCTAAGATTCTTTGATTCTGTGATAGACTGGTCTTCCATATTAGGCCTGTGAAGGACAATCTGTTCTTAACAAGGTTAAAAATCCTGGTTCAAAGGTATCAAACCATAACTAGCACTTGAGTCATCAATGAATAGGTGAAAAAGATGGGGATGGGGGTGGAGAAAGGGACATGAGACACCAAAATTCATTCTAGGAGACCCCACAGACCCCATTTCCAGTAAAAACTGGCTGCATACCCCATAACTTCCCCATATTCACCATGCTCAATGACAGGCCAGTTGGGCGTGCTGTGTGTAATCTCTGGATACCTTAAGAACCTGACGGTCTCTCTCCTTCTCTTTCAGATGTTCACCTCCACAATATTTGCTGTGGTTGGAGTCTTGGGTGCCGGATACTCATTTATCATCTCAGCTGTCTCAATCAACAAGGGTCCAAAATGCCTCATGGTCAATAATAGCACGTGGGGCTATCCCTTCCTGGACGGGTAAGGTACACCCTTCAATGCTCGCATGTCACCATTGGGGGCACCAGCAGGTAAAGTCCCACGGGGGATACAGCTCAAGGTCCGCCATCTTCAGTTTACAAGTCTCAGGCATGTTGCTCCTTTGAGGCAGAGCTGGAGTTGTGGGGTGAAGTTACACAAGATCTCACCTCTAGGTGCTCTTTTGACAGACACCAGGAGAAATAATGGAAGAGGGCACCTCAGTTGACCTGAGAGAAGGAGGTTGGTGGTGTCACCACTTGCATTCAAACATTTATTAGCATCAACATGAGGCAACTAATAATATTAATAAACAGAGAGCAGTGCCTTCCATTGAAAATCTTATAATAGAAAACGAGAATGATTACTCATTAACAGAGCTCAAAGGCTTTCACTAATACCCCAAATGATGGATAACTAAACAATCTCCTAAGGTGCAGATTTATGGAAAACGACCTTGAAAACACTGTAGGTTCTTCATGAGAGTTATTGTTAATAGAACTCATTAAAGTAACACTTCATATTTTCACGGTACTTTGTAGTTTATAAAGAACTTTTTTAAAAATAAATTTATAATTTAATCTCCACAACAACGTCAAGAGGTAGTAACTCCCCACCGAGGCAGGCTGAATAAGTGTGATGTGCTCCAAGTCTCACAATTAGTGGGCAGCAGAGACAGGGAGCAAACTCACGTCTTCTAACTTCGAGTATTATTAGTCTTTTTATATTACACATCCTTCTGCCCCTAGACCGCACTGCTCAAGGCAGTAGACAGTTGCCATACGTGTCTACTTAAACTTAAATTCACGGAAATGAAATAAAGTTTAAAATTCCTCAGTCACACTAGCCATATTTCAAGCACTCCGTAGCTGCACACGGCTATTAGGGACAAAATTGAGCATCATTAGATAGGGCTGCACTAGACGCTAACTTCCAAGGGGGCTGGGACAATCTCTGTTTTGTTCATCATTATGGACAATAGCACAGGGAGTGACATATCTAGGTGGTCGGGAATTAGAGTTGATGGGTCCTCCTGTACACAGAGGATGGGGCCATGCCTAAAAAAATCTGACACCGATTATTTAAGTCAGACCCCTATTTATTAATGTATAGTGAGAGACTACAGAACCTCGAGAGCAGGCTTCAGATGGAGGAGATGGAGGAGGCTGGTTCTGTATGACACCAGGTCTCAGTTTGCCCACAAGTGTTTCACCTAAAATATCATCCCCACGCTTCTCTGTAGTTAAACAGGAGTACAAGCGCTCTAATGTCCTCATATCACATGCAGTGATTGCCATGGGTGTTTATTTTACTGTGGAAAGCCCTCTCCTCTTACAGAGGACCGCTGTGGGCTTGGCTTGCTTGAGCACAGCATTCAGACAGCATAAGGTTGAGCCACCTCCTGAGGTCCCTCCCCCGACGGTTCCCTCTCCCCCACCCAGGGGTGTGACTGTGAAGCTACCTGTTATGTCTCCTTTCAAGGACCCTTTGCTAGTATTTCTATCCACAGCGTCAGTGCAGTATTAAACCTGTTTTCTATTTATTCTGTAATGTGAACGCTACTCCCCTTGATGGACTTAAAATCAATTTGAATAAATCTATGTCCAAAACAAAGGAGAAAGAAACACAAGGCATGCCAAGTAACACCCCAAGGCAGTACAATGGTCTTATATTGTTCTGACATGAGGGCCTCACACCCTCCCCTGGCACACTCACACCTGCTTGGGGGAGGACAGGAAACCACTTTTTTTTTTTTTTAATTTCTTTCTTTTTTTTTTAGTTGAAGTATAGTTGATTTACAATGTTGTATCAATTTCTGGTATACAGCAAAGCAATTCAGTTATACATACATATACATTCTTTTTCATATTCTTTTCCATTATGGTTTATTACAGGATATTGAATATAGTTCCCTGTGCTATACAGTAGGACCTTGTTATTTACCCCTTCTCTATATAATAGTTTCATCTGCTAACCCCAAACACCCAATCCATCCCTCTCCCGGCCCACCCCCACTTGGCAACCACAAGTCGTTCTTTATATCTGTGAATCTGTTTCTGTTTCATAGATACGTTCATTTGTGTCATATTTTAGATTCCACATATAAGTGATAGCATATGATATTTGTCTTTCTCTTTCTGACTTAGTTCGCTTAGTATGATAACCTCTAGGTCCATCCATGTTGCTGCAAATGGCATCATTTCATTCTTTTTTATGGCTAATATTCCATTGTATATATGTACCATATCTTCTTTATCCATTCATCTATCGATGGACATTTAGGTTGAGGAAACCACTTTCCAAAGCCCTCTGCATCTGTCCTCCTGCTGAAGCAGGTTTGCATTCACATCAGACCCATGTATCACACGTTACTCTGTGATAGATGCTTTCATATGTGTTGTTTTATCTACTCCTCACAACAGCAACTAACCCATCCATTAACAGGTGTCAGATTAGAGCGCTTTAATAACAAACACAGAATAAACTGTGCAGGAAAGCAGGAACATTTCAGAATTCTCCACCCATCCTCTGTTCACTGTTGGGCTTTGATAGTTATCTGAAGGGGAAAGGTTTGTGTATCTAGACATCTGCAGAGTGGCTTCAAACCATAGTATGATCAAAAATGGCTGCATAGGGGTTTATTACAAAATCATATATATTATACTTTCTAGGTGATTTATAAGATAAGAATGATTTTGACTATTCGTGCTCTTTCCCATCATGCCCTGACTCTAGAATTTAATCCCACATAAAATGCAAGTCCACTCTTGGTGTGAAATAGGCCACGACTGCTACAGGAAGGGCTTTCAGGAGGATGGGTCCAGGCAGGGTGTCTCACCGCACCCTCTGTCACCTGGCGGGCTTTCCTCAGCTTGCCATTCTCCCTACATCCCATGTCCTGTCTTCCTTTATGATCTTATCTCCCACTGCCAGCTCCAAACCTCCCCTCCAACTGCAGAAGCTCATCTTGAGTTTCTTACAACAATCCTTGCACCCTGTGTTGCTTGGTGTTTTCAGTTAACAACGTGCCTTCACCCACAGTGTTTCATCTGATCCTCACAAAAAGCGTTCCTTCAGAGGTAATTCAGCTGAGGCCCGGAGAGGAGAACTGACTTGCCCAAAGGAATACTGTTCCTAATGATGGAAGCTCGAATCCAAGTTTTCTGACTTCAAGTCACAATGCTTTTTCTAGAGCACAGTTTATACTGACTTGCACTATCTGATTTTTGTAGAGTCCCTCTCGAAAAGCTCAGTGGCCTCTGTCTCCAATCTTTTTTACTATCACAGGGACTCTTCTTATCCATCGGATCCCAGTGTGTAATCATCACAGGAGTTGTTGTTGTAGCTGCAAGTGTAACATTCATACACAGCTACTTAGTGAGTGAAAAGAAATAATCACTTGTATGAGACCAAAGAAGAGGACTCAGGACAGTTTCCCTTATCACCAAATGGCAGTGGCAGCATCTCTCCCTTCTCCTCCTCTTCCTCCTTCCCCTCCTCCTCCACCACCTCCTCCTCGTTTTTCTCCTCCTCCTCCTTCTAATGATTAATGGCTGAGTGCTTTTGCATGCATTATCTCACCTAATCTTCCTAATAAATCTCAGAAGATTTCTTATCCCTACAGTAGAAAAATACAGTTCAAAAAGTTAATTCGCCCAGGGCTTCACAGCTAATGATTAGTAGGAGAATTAAAAAAACAAAAGCACTTGACAGGACCTTACTTTGTGCTTTGAAGCCTGTCCCAAACATGGAGCACAGAAGGACAGACATGATCCCTGCCCCAGTGAGTATGTGGTAAGTTAGGGTGACGACAGGGAACAGACCCTCACTTGCCGAAAGGGGGAAATGGAGGCGTGCGAGGGAAACTTCTGGGAGGAGGTGACATGGGCTGGTTTTGGAAGATACACAGAACTGTGCCTTCCAGAGAGGATGGGAAGCACGTTTCAGGCAGAGAGAAGAGAAAGTCCTGAGGCAACTTCGAAAAGGGCCCACATGCTCAGAGAATGTCTGTTCGCTGAGTGGCCGGAAGCTCAGGGTGAATGTTGGGGGTGGTGAAGAGGGACCCACAGGATGCGGGTGATTGAGAGGCAGGTAGACCTTCAAGACGTCGGGGAACAGCAGAGGACTTCAAGCAGGACAAGCCACGACCATTTGGGAGTTTCAGGACGGTCATGATGGTAGCGACGTGCAGGATGAATGGAAGGTCTCAGTAACTGAACGAGGGAGCAAGGTCGGAGATTAGAGTAACAATCCAGATAAAATCCTGACCATCTCCAAGGCAGCGGAATTGGGGCTCAAAAGGAGAGAAATGTCAGAGACTGTCTGAGATGGAATCATCAGGATTAGGTATGAGGAGAAAGAGGGAAGTTTATCAAGGTGGATTCTGAGGTTTCCAGCTTGGGACACAAAAATCAGGACTCTTCAAGTCCGTAGAATTTAGTTCTGTTTTCCTTAAAAATGTTTGTTGGCGCTCATTTTAAAGGAACAAAGACAGTTAACTTTTTCTGTCATGGGAACCATACTAAAGAGGCATCCTAGAAGGGAAAAGAAATCTGGGACATTTTGAGATACACCCTCTTGGCTTCCTTTGAAGTAGGACCTCCTCCCAAACAAGGTCTTCCTTTCTGAGACAATTGGCTACCTCTACCTTGACCCTGAGCTGCTAAAAGGGAAGCAGCTTGCACAGGGCATGGGGACAGCTGCGGGAGGGAATGCAGGAGGCAAGGCCAAAGACAATCAGCAGCGGGAGAGAGACAAGCAACACAGCCAAGCACAGCACTGCCCGGTCAGGCTGCAGCCCTCCCTGCTCCCTGGGGAAGGAATTCAGGGGTGAGGAGAGGGCTCTCTCATTAAGCACAGAACTGACACCATTCAGTGTTCTGCCTGGCCTTTCAGTTAAGACTATCTGCAGCTGCTCTTCAATGATTACTTATTAGCAAGAAACCCCATACACTGCTGCAAGCACACTCCCCAGAGCTGAAAGCCACATGGATGGGGTGAGATGGCATGGCAGCAACCTGTTCTCAGCTTTCATGAAGCAGGAAACCCCCAGAGATGTTAAGATCTGGCTTTGCCCTTGGCCCGACTTGACTTAGGGTCCAGTTCCACCTCTGCCACATACCAGTGGTGTGATCTTGGGTGATGCGTTCACCTTTCAGCTCTTTCTCTGTGAAATGGGGTGGCAGCAAGATCTACCTCACAGGTTCAGGCAAGAATGAAATAACATGATGTACATAATGTACCATTACTGCCACGTAGCACTTGCCAAACATTCAATGTTATGATTCATTTTTATGAATATAGCATCGCTGTGAATAGAATTTATTATGATGCATCAGAACTTTCTAAAATGTTATGCTTTTATGATAATTTTGTGATTAATTTCAATATTTTCAACCAGTCGCATGAAGGTTCAAAGAGAATAATTTCTTTATTATGGTATAGGAAAACTTTGATTGACATACTATTAGAGATAACTATACACACTATTAGAGATGTGTTGTGTAAATCAAATTTCATAAATTAATCGTATTTTAATTATTCTAAAGGGATAAAATTACTCAAATACAGGGAACGTGTGTAACGATTAAGAGCACCGGCTTTGGAGTCAGACAGAAGGAAGATCAAATCCAGGCACTTACATTCTCTAGCCTCAGCTTTTTTTTTTACACTTTCTAAATACTTAATGTCTTTTTTTTAGCAGTACATTTCTTGTA
Source organism: Balaenoptera physalus (assembly GCF_965194825.1). Taxonomy (NCBI): domain Eukaryota; kingdom Metazoa; phylum Chordata; class Mammalia; order Artiodactyla; family Balaenopteridae; genus Balaenoptera; species Balaenoptera physalus. Next base: position 31,481,893 of record NC_138891.1, read on the forward strand.
ATTGAAGTATAGTTGATGTACAATATTACACAAGTTACAGGTGTACAATGTAGTGATTCACAGTTTTTAAAGGTTATACTCCATTTATAGTTATTATAAAATATTGGCTATATTCCCTGTGTTGTCCAATATATCCTGTAGCTTATTTTATACCTAATTGTTTGTACCTCTTAATCCCCTCCCCCATGTTGCCCCTCCCCCCTCAACTTCTTAATCTGTGTATATGTTCATTCATTCAGTGAATATTTCCTGGGGCATTGTTCAAGAAAAGTAGCACCTCCTCGTAGGATTGGGAGGGATGACGGAACGCAGCTAGCCCAGCGCCCAGAAATCATGGGCAGGACCCCATACATGAAAGCTGCTCATTTACTGAACACTCCCTGTGCTGGAACTGGGGACAGAGATGGGGGACATGGTCTCTACCCTTGTGGATGTATAGTCACAAAGAGAAGACAGACAAGTGGACAGATGAGGACAGCTCAGGGTCCGGGGCACTGTGTACCAGAAGGAACCAGAGGGCTGGGAAGCACAGAAGGGGTACCACAGCCAGCTGGGGGCAGGAGGAGCATCAGGGGGTCTGTCTCAGAGGAGGAGGTGGCACCTGAGTTACCCAGGCAAAGCCCTCGGGCTCCCCGGCTCCTTCCTTCAGCTGCCTTTGTTGCTGGCAAGAAGTGAGTTGTATGAAATCCATGATGTTCTACTCTGAGGTTGATGGAATTACTGCATCTCAGGTGGGACCGCCCTTCACAGTGATGAGATTCAGTGGGTTTAAACTGCCTCAGCTCTCCTCATGTCACAGAATGTGGAAGCGTGATTAGCCTGCAGATCCATGAAAAATTAGGGCCCTCTCTCACCTGGGGTTGGAGGGTTGGACACAGCAATCATTTCCGGGGATCTGAGACTCTCAGAACCTGAGAGTTTGGGGGGAAAGAAGAAGGGCCTGTGGAACAGCTATCCGTGAGGGTTTGTAAGGGGTGAGGCAGCAGTTGGAGTGAAACTGAGAGCATTTCTGCACCCAAACTCAATCCTTGCTTCCAAATTCCCCCGTGAGCGGTTCATCAATATCACCACCAGGGGGTGGTGTCGTCCCACCAGTGGACAAACTCTTCAGCCGAGGGTCCAAACTGGGGACTGTCAATTACTTCACCTTAGGATCTTTTCTTTATAAAATGTGCCTGGAAAATATTGTCTTTTTATAACCTCTTATAATCAGCAAGTTGAAAAATTGTAAAGGTAGGAAGGACTACATGGAAAAAAACAGAATGGCAAAATGAGTGTTTTAAAAATAACATAATGGGGGCTTCCCTGGTGGCGCAGTGGTTGAGAATCCGCCTGCCAATCTTCCCGGACACGGGTTGGAGCCCTGGTCCGGGAAGATCCCACATGCCGCAGAGCAACTAAGCCCGTGTGCCACAACTACTGAGCCCACGTGCCACAACTACTGAAGCCCACGTGCCTAGAGCCTGTGCTCCGCAACAAGAGAAGCCACCGCAGTAAGAAGCCCGTGCACCGCAACGAAGAGTAGCCCCCACTTGCCTCAACTAGAGAAAGCCCGCACGCAGCAACGAAGACCCAACGCAGCCAAAAATAAATTAATAAATAAATTTTAAAAATAATAGTAACATAATGAAAAGAAGTTTTATACAGCAGTACATAGGTATATTATCTCAGTGAAATTTCACAATTGTGAGGTTGTTCTCAGCCCATTTTATAGATGAAGAAACTGATGTGAAGGCCAGGGGGTGGGGCGGTGGAAGGTGACTTGTGTGAGGAATACACAGCCAGTGAGAGGAATGCTTCGATTCAAACCCAGGTCCATCTGAATCCGAAATACCAGCCTTTTTCCTTTAGACCAGACTGTTAGGGTTTATTGAAAACTTACTATATGCTAGGCACTGTTCTAAGTGCTTTACTCGTGTTAACTCATTTAATCCTCACTTTAATTTAATCCTTATTTAACCCTATGATTTGATATTGTTATTCCCATTTTACAGAGAGATACACAAGTCACCCAGCCAGTGAGATGCTAGAACCTGTATTCTCATGGGAAGGTGAATCAATGTGATAAACAATGTTTTATTTTATTTTATTTTATTTTTATTTTTTGTAAATTTATTTATTTTATTTATTTTTGGCTGTGTTAGGTCTTCGTTTCTGTGCGAGGGCTTTCTCTAGTTGTGGCAAGCGGGGGCCACTCTTCATCGCCGTGCACGGGCCTCTCACTATCGCGGCCTCTCTTGTTGCGGAGCACAGGCTCCAGACGCGCAGGCTCAGTAGTTGTGGCTCACGGGCCTAGTTGCTCCGCGGCATGTGGGATCCTCCCAGACCAGGGCTCGAACCCGTGTCCCCTGCATTAGCAGGCAGATTCTCAACCACTGCGCCACCAGGGAAGCCCCAACAATGTATTATTTTTAAATCAAGAGCAAAAGTCTCATTCTTTCCTTTACCCCTTCTGCTCTACTAAACTCTGGGGCATCTTCCATCATTTCAAAGATTTTTCAAAATCTTAATACAGAATGTATCTCAAATAAATGTGTACTGATGCACTGGAGAAATCATCAGAGACAGATCGTCAAAATGATCTAAAAGCAATGAGGTGGATATTACTTTAGCAGTCAGATGGAGAGTTTCCTATTGAGGCCTTGAAAGGAGAGAGGACGCATAAAGGAAGAAGGAGAGACCAATTTGCAGCTTTAAGAATGTGAGAAGGAATATAAAGATGCAGAGATTTTACCCGCTTTACCCTCATTGTTGTCTTAAAGATACCACACTTCACATTTCTCCTTCAAGGCACAATGCCCTTGATATTGCAGTGGACTCCTAATGTATATATTTTACAAATATATTGCAGTTTCTCCTATTTCAAAGTTTTTATAAAATGTGTATTAAGGCAGCAGATTATTTCTTCCTTTTAGTTATTAATTAACTCTTTTTGCAGGTGGAATCCCTACATCTTCACAAAAATATAGCTGAGTCAGTTCACAATTTGGCTAGAAGCAGGCCTTAAAAGAATCAAGCTCTTCCCTTTAACTATATGACACAATTGTACTTTACATGGCTTCACACGGCCACTAGACGTGACAGATAATTTATCAGAAGTCCAAAAGGTCCCTAAGGACAATAGTAGGATAAAGGCCGTGAACATTTGTGAGATTCTGCTCCTGGAGTGTCTTCATTTTCATTGCCCCTTAATGGATATTAAACTTACCCATTCTCCTGGTCAGCTCATAAAAATCACTCTGTCACTCAGTAGCTGTGTGAGCTGGGGTAAGTCACTTAACAACTCTGTGCCTCAATGTTCTCATTTGTGAAATGGAAGAAAAGAACCATAAAGTTTCTATGAGAAATAAAGGAGTGAATATGTGTTAAATGTTCAGAACAGGGTCTGGCACCATAGTCTATACTCAATAAAATTGTTAGGTATTGTTTTTAAAAGTGTTGTTATTATGGGATTTTTTTTTTTTTCTCATGGAGCTTATATCTTGGAGAGATAGTATTGCAAAAGAAGAATCGTTATGGTGACTTTCTAGCCTAGGGTATTGCACACTTTTTACCAACATCTCCTTTCTCCCCCATGTCCCCGACAGAAATTACCTCAGGGACAGTGACCTATGGAGCCAGTGCCAAAAGCCTGACAACGTGATTCCCTGGCATCTGACCCTCTTCTCCATCCTGCTGATCATAGGGGCGGTTCAGATACTTATCTGTGCCATCCAGGTGATCAACGGCCTCCTGGGGACCCTGTGTGGAGACTGCCAGTGCTGTGGCTGCTGTCAGGTGAGTTGGGGTCTTTGTCCTTCCTTCTCGGCACGCAGGAGGCCAAGTCAGGCCACCAGCGCTAACGGGATGAGGGGGTGGAAAGGGTGACGGTGACCGCAGGAAACCAGAGCCAGGCTGGAAAGTCCAGGCAGCCCCTCTAGCAGCTGAGGGAAGTTCTGCTCTCGGTGATGCTAACGTACCCAGGCTGAAGCTGACCGAAGTTTTCAGTCTTACCCCTACTCCATATACATATAGAAGTTTATGATGATGTTTACATGAAGATCCCCACAGGAAGTGGACATCTGTTGTAGGCACATATTGTCAGGAATACGCATCACGGTCTGTCCCCAAATGTTTTATTTCCTAAATAGATCTAGAAGTGGGTTAAAGTTGTCGAGTAATATATTGAAGGGTATTTTCTTTCCCTTGGAAAAGATATAGAAGAGAAAAATCATTCTTAAGTGCAAAAAATAAAATGAAATCATTTTGGGATTTACTCTCCAAATAAGACTGTAAATTATCAACAATATGAAAAATAAAAATAAACCTATGGATAGTAGGACAAGGTGATTATTTCAACTCCTGAACAAGCCAGATCAGTCAATTATTCATACACATAAAGTTATTTTAAAGCACAGGTTGAAGTATGAGGAAAAAACTTAAATAGAACTTGAGAGTTGGGGACTTCCCTGGTGGTCCAGTGGTTAAGACTCCATGCTTCCACTGCAGGGTGCACGGGTTTGATCCCTGGTCGGGGAACTAAGATCCCACATGCCAAGCAGCACAGCCAAGAAAAAAAGCATCCATGTTAATAACAGAAGGCTCAGTACATTGTACTGACTGTTATTTCCTTAAGAGGATGGAAATCCGTGTGACAGCATAGCTTTAAGGAAAGGAACACAGTCTCTGGGTTCCACCTCCCCAGGTTCTCTACTTATGAACTCCTGGCTCCTCTACTTATTAACTGTGGCTTCAGATACATCACTTGAGCCCCATGTGCCACTTATCAAAATTAATTTTAATAATAAAATGATGGAAAATAAAATGAAGTTTCCACACCTATAGCCTAAGCACAAGTTAAGTAACAGATTAAAACTCTGAAACAGAGTCAGAAAACATTCAGTAGGTAACCAATAAGGGGTAGGAGTAATCAGGAATAAGAGGGGTGATGGGGAGGGGAAAGGGAAGGGAGGAGAAAGCAAAAAAAAAAAAAAATGATGTTGTAATTAATTAACTCTTTCTACCTTCCAGGGAGATGGACCAGTCTAAACCTCCATGATTAGCTGCTCTAACTTAATGGTGTGTGAGAAGATACATCAACCTTATTCTTCTCTTCTTGGGATTGCCAATTCCTATCTGCTTCCTAACTGACAAAGCTTAGGGAAGCCAGAGTTATTCCTTCTCCTTTCCAACCCGGTCAGCTCAACTTAGAATCTTATGTTAGTTTCAAATAAAAAATAGTTTGGCCACTTAAGTAATATTTATGAATCTTTCAAATTAGCTTCCTCTTAGAATCGAAGGGCAAGTTCAAAGCAAATATTTCATAATTTTTTCTTTAAGAGTGAAAAATGTATAAGGTCACATGTACTGCCACACTGCTTCTTTGTATATAGAGGTGTTGATATCTTTGGTAGTTTTACAGAAGTCAAAGGAAGAAAGCACATTGAAAATGAGAAGCTAAGACCAATTTTTATTTTTAAGATTTGTGGGAAAAAAGAATGACTGATGGATCATAAATAATTTTTATTTGTTTTCTTTTGTGCTAACATGTTTGAATTACTTGTAACTAATCTTCTGGGCCTGCCATCATTCGCTAGGGTTTCCTTGTGTATATTAAATTAAAATCAGAATTCAGAGGTAATAAAGATTGTGTGCTTTTGGGGAGGTAGGGGCAAAAGATTGAATGAATAACACCCTCTTTTCATCTTTTCTACAAATGCTTCCTTTGTTCAAACAAAAAACAATGTTTTTAAATAGTTGATTTGGGTAATAATTTTGTCAGCCTATGTATGGCCCAGGATTAAGATAATAAGTGTTATCAGTTCTACGTGTTATGTTAAGACATTAGCTTTGGGGGCTTCCCTGGTGGAGCAGTGGTTGAGAGTCTGCCTGCTAATGCAGGGGACACGGGTTTGAGCCCTGGCCTGGGAAGATCCCACATGCCACGGAGCAACTAGGCCCGTGAGCCACAACTGCTGAGCCTGCGTGTCTGGAGCCTGTGCTCCGCAACAGGAGAGGCCGCGATGGTGAGAGGCCCGCGCACCGCGATGAGGAGTGGCCCCCGCTTGCCGCGACTAGAGAAAGCCCTCGCACAGAAACTAAGACCCGACACAGCCAAAAATAAAAAAAATAAATAAATAAAGACCTCAGTGTAAAAAGTAAATTTTCAAAGTTAATAGGAAATATTGTAGGAGAATATTTAAAAAAAAAAAAAAGACATTAGCTTTGGTTTTATGAGTCAGGCACTAATATGGAGTCAAATCCATTCCGTTGATTTCAGCTCAAACCCCAACTACCCACATATCAGCTTGGGGATCCTGGGAAAGTTGCTTTCTAAGTCTCAGTTTCCCCATCTGTAAAAGGACTACTGAAAGGCAATCAATCATCAAGAAATTTTGGAGTCCCCCAAGGGTGAAACAAAGAGGCCTGTGGGATTGTCTATATGACTGATGTATAATACGGAGGATCTTAGAGGGTGTTACAAGCTAGAGTCTCACTTCTGCTCCTGCCAAGCTGATTGGCTGCACTATGTAAATTAGGCACACCAAAAACTGGGTTTCTCACAGTCACCAAGAAAGCAATTACTAATCATAGTGCTGGCCACTGGGGGCTGGGCACTGAAGACACAGAGAGTTACATGCTGTAATTCTTCCCTCACTATAATGAGAACTCTGAGGTCAGAGAGTGAGTCTGGCACTTGCTTAAGTGGAAGGAAGAAAGGCAGGCAGATAGGCAATTAAGATCTCATTGGCAGAACTATAAATACAAACACGCACATACACATACACTCACACACTTACACACAACGTGTTTCAATTCAGTTTAGACCATTGGTTCTCCAACATGGCTGATCATTAGAATCACCAAGGAAATGTTCTAAAGTTATGATTCCTGAACCCCAGCGTAGACCTACTGCATCTGAAAATCTAGGCGTGAGGCATGAAAGTTTGTCTTTTTTCCCTTATGTAGTGTTGAAAGCTCACCAGGTGATGCTAAAATCCAGCCACTTTGAGCAACCATTGATCTAGACCACAGATTGGCATGCACCAACAATGACGAGTCAGACCCCATAACAGTCCATTGGGAGCTCACACTCTTCTGATTAATACTAATCAATGTAGTACATGCTAAACCCTAAAGGTGACACAGGTAATGGTGTTCCAGAGATTCAGAGTTGTCAGGGCATTAGGGACTGATTCACTACCAAAGTTCTTTGATGAGGAAATAAGAATGTGGAGAAGACACATCAATTCTTTTTTCAGGAGTTTTCATTGACTCAGAACTTTAGAAATGAAGGGATTGTAGTCATCATCAACTCTAGTCTCATTATTTTACAGATAAAGAACTAAAACAAGTCTTTGACACGTTTTCACACAAAAGGTTTCAAATCTAATTGTTATGAAGTTAGGGAAAATAGCTTACCATGGATAAGAGGACTTAAAAAGAAGAGATAGGAAACAAACGGTAAAGATGAATGGGCCCCTCCCTTGGTACATCCTCCTATAAATACACACACCTCTCAAGGTTGGTCATCCAACTGTCCAGAAAATTTAGTTTTTATTGAACTATAGTTGACATACAATATTATGTCAGGTTCAGGTATACTACATAGTGATTCAACATTTATATACATTATGAAATGATCATCACAGTAAGTCTAGCAACCATCTGTCCCCACACAAAGTTATTACAATATTATTGCTTTTGTTTCCTTTGCCTTAGGAGACAGGTCCAAAAAAAAATATTACTATGATTTATGTCAAAAAGTGTTCTGCTTATGTTTTCTTCTAGGAGTTTTATGGTTTCCAGTCTTACATTTAGGTCTTTAATCCATTTTCAGTTTATTTTTGTATATGGTGTGAGAAAATGTTCTAATTTCATTCTTTTACACATAGCTGTCCAATTTTCCCAGCACTGCTTGTTGAAGAGACTATCTTTTCCCCATTGTATATTCTTGGCTGCTCTGTCATAGATTAATTGACCACAAGCGCATGGGTTTATTTCTGGGCTCTCTATTCTATTTCATTGATCTATGTACCAGTACCATACTGTTTTGATTACTGTAGCTTTGTAGTATAGTCTGAAGTCAGGGAGTGTGATACCTCCAGCTTTGCTTTTTTCTCTCAAGATTGTTTGGCTATTTGGGGTCTTTTGTTGTTCCACACAAATTTTAGGATTATTTGTTCTAGTTCTGTGAAAAATGTCATGGGTATTTTGATAGGGATTGCATTACATCTGTACATTGCTTTGGGTAGTATGGACATTTTAACAATATTAATTCTCCCAGGTCCATGGTGCTAATAGGCTGGAGGGAGGATTTGAAAATGGCACTTGCCAATGCTGGTGTTATCCCAATAGAATGAGCTCCCCCGACTTCCCTGCTGGTCCAGCGGTTAAGATTCTGTGCTCCCAATGCAGGGGGGCTGGGTTTGACCCCTGGTCAGGGAACTAGATCTCGCATGCCACAACGAAGATCCTGCGTGCCACAACTAAGACCTGGTGCAGCCAAATAAATAAATAAATATTAAAAAAAAAAAAGAATGAGCTCCCCAAAAGGACCACCATCCCCATTCTCGGAGGGTAGGGGTGGTCCCAGTTGCCTCCTGAGTCTCCAGGATGCTCTCCAACATCAGCAAGTGGGTGTGATTCGGTCTCCTTTAAAACTACCACCTCTGGACTGGGTCTCAGAGCATGTGAGATTTTGCATGTGCCCTTTAAGAGTAGAGTCTCTGCTTCCTATAACTCCCCAGCTCTCCCAAACATAAGCCCTGCTGGTTTTCAAAGCCAGACATTCTGGGAGTTCATCTTCCTAGTATAGGATCCCTAGGCTGGGGAGTCCCATGTGGGACTTAGACCCCTCACTCCTTGAAGAGGACCTCTATGACTGTGATATTCTTCCTGTTTGTGGACTGCCAACCCAGGGGTGTGGGTCCTGACTATAACGTGTCTCCACTCCTCCCACCGGTCTTGTTGTGATTCCTCTTTATGTCTTTCGTTGTGGAATATCTTTTCGCTGGTCTTCACGTCCTCCTCACAGATAGTTGCTCTGTAAATAGTTGTAATTTTGCTGTGCTGTGGGCAGAGGTGAGCTCAGGGTCTTCCTACTCTGCCTTCTTGGCCATCTCCCTGCAGAAACTTCTTTTATGGGAGTTACCAACCTCGTGTTGCTTTCTGGAGTACATGACATATCTCTACACTTTGGACTACAAATTCTTTGAGGTAAGGACAGTATCTGGATTCAAGTCTACATCCCCAGTGCCTAACAGGGGACCTGGCACATAATAGGCAATCGATAAATTTGTTGTGTCAATGAAGGTGCCCAGGGCCCATTTTTCTTTCTCCTATACCCTCAGACTGAGTGAAGTAGTGCCCCTCATCCTGAGATAAACTGTAGGAAGATTTCAAAAATGAGTAGCCAAAAAAAAGTAGGAAGTGGGCGTCTGTGTTACAAACTGAACAAGGGGCTGGGGTGATCCATGAGCATAAAAGTTAAAATTGTGTTTCTATAACTGCGTTTGGTTTCTGACTCTGAGCGCCGCTGAGCCGGGGTTTAACTTGGGTTGTTCTTGGGGTTTTCCCTTCTGTGTCAGCATTCTACTGGGCCCATGAGCACAGAGACCCACTTGAATGGGGGAAAGGGAAAGTGGGGTACTAGGAAGAGCAAAATAAAACCTAAATTATTTTCTGAAAATGTTACCCAGCTACATACACATAACACGCTGATGAGCCTGAGCTCTTAGTGGTGATGGAGGAAAAGAGAGAAAAAGAAATTCCAGGTTTTACCCAAACACACCAGTCACAAATACAGTTGTAGGCAAGAAGTTATAATGAAGTGCTGAACAATGACATGTAAGTAGCACCCAGCTTCTCCTCCCACTGTTCAAGCCCTAGGAGAAGTCTGCCCAAGAACTGAGGACAGCTCCCCTCTGAGCAGCTTAAGGAAGACACAAGGTCTCTGGAGGATCTCCAGATGGAGACAAAAACAACAACAACAAAAAACAAATGGTCAGATGGAACATCTCAAGACAGGCATCATAATCCTTCAATCGCCAAAGACCCAGGTAGCAACAGGATATGACGGATGACTTTGGATGATCGCGTGGAAAGTGTACATGAAGTACATTCCTATTTAGCCAACAAACTATGGAATAACTATGGGTGCTAATCTATGGAGTATATTCATCCAAAAGGGGACATAGGACAAATAAAAAAATAGAGAAGAGGGAAGAGGAGGAGAAGGAGAAAAAAGAAAAGAATAGGTCCAGGATTTAGAACAATTCATGGGAGAGGACCACTGAGATTGGCCCCAGGGAGGAAAAAAATCTGCCTTTCTACAAAATTACTTCGTCCTGTGTTAGAAATACTAACAGACTGACACTGACCTCAGCCCAGCATATCAGTCATGGTTCAGTCAGAGATTAAAGATCCATGTGTGTAAAAATTACAAGGATTTTCCCTTACTAATTGTGGGAGCTAGTTAAGCAGTCTCTGATAGACTGTTGTCTCTGTGTCTGATGCTGGGGCTTGAAGTCCACAGGGCAGGCAATCAGCAAGGGAAGATGGTTGTAAAGGGTGAGAGAGCATGAACAAACTGGAATCCACAGCATGAGCTGAAGACCAGGAGGATGGATTGAAACCCGTGTCAGTTCTCGTTGCCTCTGACTTCAGTGGTACGTGTGTCCTGCAGAAGGTAGAACCCTTTACCATGGAGCTAAACACACACTGGGTGTGGTGTGGGCCCCGGGGGTCAGAGAAGCTGAAGATCCTGGGGAAGGCGAGCAGTTGTAGATCCAGCTGCTGCCTTATGTCAACGACAGTGTGCAGGAGTTACAAGGTGCTACTGCTTCCTGTCTGCCCTCCAGAGCTGGCAGGAATCGCTCTTGCGGTGCACCCTAACGGGAGAGCGTAACTTTGGGAAATGCAGTTTGACCTAGCCAAGTCAACATGTTACAAAGCCGCCATACTCAATTTGGAGAAGGGAATGGGTTTTTTTTACTTTCTTGACTGGGTACACGTCCTGTTTCTTAGTGTAGATCAGGGCTTCTCAGCCTCCTCATAGCTGACATCTGGGTGAGGTAATCCTTTGTCAGGTGTGAGAAGAGCTGCCCAGGGTACTGTAGGATGTCTAGCAGCGTCCCTGGCTTCTACCAACTAGATGCTAGTATCAACCTCTCCTTCTCAGTTGTGAGAACCAAAAGTATCTCCAGATGTTGCCAAATGTCCCCTGGGGGGCAAAGTCACCCACTGTTGAGAATCACTCGTCTAGAATGTGTACTGCTTGAGGAGAAGAGCCATAGTTCTTTACCCTGGAAACCAACAGTGTTTACACACAGAAAGTGCTCAGTAATTGGTTGAATGCCCAAATACGTGCATAAACAAATATCTGCCCATCACCAAAGTGACATACATACATTGGAAAGAAGGTACTCTGTTCCTTAAATGTTCTGACTTCAGAGCACTGCTTTTCTTGGTCTAAATATACTCCCAGATGAATGATCTTCACTGCTGTGGTTTCATGACTATGTTCATGACCCCCATGTCTGTATCTCCCGCCCAGACCACTGCCTTGCCTGCTAAATGTCTGTTTTTGAATTCCTCGCTGGCATCTCAAAGCAACATTTCTAAGCTGAACTCCCCCAGTCCCTCCATACACGCTTGTCCTGAAATCCTCGTCTTAGGGAATGTCATCATATGTATTAGGTAGACTTAGAACCGCAGGAGTGAGCCGAGATGTGTCCTAAACACAAACCTTAGCATGCTCCTGTCCTTTCGATGGCTTCCATCACCCAGCCCCCACTGGCCTCTGCCCTTGCTCTGCCTGGAACTCAGGGATCCAGTAACTACCTGTTGTCATTGGCATCCCATACACTCTTTGAAATCCTGGCTTTGCATGTGCTGTTCTGTCTGCCTGGGAACACTCTTTCCCTCTTATTCATTAGGGTAACTGCTTCTTCTCCTTTATTTTTAAAATTTGGGGGGGGGTCTTTGTTGCTGCACGCAGGCTTTCTCTAGTTGCGGCGAGCGGGGGCTACTCTTCCTTGCGGTGCACGGGCTTCTCGTTACGGTGGCTTCTCTTGGTGCGGAGCACAAGCTCTAGGCACGTGGGTTCAGTAGTTGTGGCACACGGGCTTAGTTCCTCCGCAGCATGTGGAATCTTCCCGGACCAGGGCTCGAACCCGTGTCCCCTGCATTGGCAGGCAGATTCTTAACCACAGCCCCACCAGGGAAGCCCTTCTCCTCCTTTAAGACTCAGCTCACTTCTCATCTTGTCCTTCCTTCATCACAGTACCGCCAGCTAATTGACAACCCCTCCACTTTCTCCCATGACATCCTGTATATGTCAGAACAGTTGCCCTTTGCAAGTTATATCACATAACACTTCCTTCTTTCCCCCTGGACTGAGAACTCCTTGTGCTCAGAAACTCTGTCTCATCAATATTTGTACTTCTTCCCACCATTGGGCCTGGAACATAGTAAATGCTCATTGAATAGACTGTTACCCTTGTTATGGCGCCATGAATAAATTATTCTGCTCAAGGGAAAGAAAAAGCTACTCTCACGCATTTTAGAATCAAGCATTTGTAATAAAAAAAAATAACTCGGCATTCATTGTATATACCCAGAAATCTTGGTAAGTGATATACGTGGAGAATTTCACTTAATCCTCAAAACAACCAGCCAAGTGTCCACAACGGCCCATATCTTCCCTGTTTCTTTGTCTTGACCAAGCTTTAGTGATCCTCCTCTCCTCGTCACAGGACCCTGAACTCTGCTTGCTCCTAAGCCTGGGCAAGCACTCAAGTGTCCCTTTATCAGCTTATCCGGGGAATGGGCTGACCACAGCGAGACACCGTTCCTGTCAGACCCCCGGCCATCAAGCCCCCTTGCTCACCCAACATCCCATTGCTGCGAAGGTCTGCTTACCCCTCCCATAAAAGAAAAGCCTTTTTGATTTGTTTCTGAGATGCCTGCAGGTTCCTGAGATTGGTGATTTTCCTGTTGCAATAGTCGTTTTGAATAAAGTTTCCCCTATTCTAAGCCTGCGTTTGTTTTTATTTGATACAACTCTAAGATAAAGAAACTACGATTAGCCCATTTAGTATAAGACTAAAGTGAAGTTTAGAAAAAATAAATTCCCCAGGACCTCATAAAAAGCAAGTGGGAAGTCCATGATATAAACCCAGAGAGACGAAAAAAAAAGTGAAAAATAAATAAAGGGACTTCCCTGGCTGTCCAGTGGTTAGGACTCAGCGCTTCCACTGCAGGGGGCACAGTTTGATCCCCGGTTTGGGAACTAAGATCCCGCATGCCTCGAGGCACGGCCAACAAATAAAGAAAGAAAGAATAAAATAAATCCAGAGAGTCGGACTATTTGAGGGTGAAAGTCCACACTCTCGGCCCTGTACTCCCTGCCTCCCTAATTCTTCTAAAAGCACCTAGGAAGGGATGCTTTCTTATGCTAACTTAAAGTTCCATTGTAAAACTGAAATATCAAAATTTTGTTACTTTTTAAAATATCATAATTTATACTGTTCATTAATTCATGCTAACCTGAATTAGTGAAAACTATCAATTAAAACATGATAATCAAAATCATTATTTTTATAGAATCTTTTAAAGTGCCTATATAAAGACACCCACACACAGAGTCCCCTGGTTGCTCACTCCTATAATTTTTATTTCCCAATTATTTCTATTTAATGATTTTATTCTCTCTGTGTGGAATAAGCTGGAATGCCGAGGCAGAATTCTATAACCCTTGGGGTTAAAAAAGAAAAAGAAAAGGAAAGAAGCAAAAAGAAAAGGAAAAAGGGGAGAAGAAAAGAAAAAAGAGAAGAGAAGAAATGAGAAAAGAAAGGAAAAGAAAAGGAAAGGAAAGAAAAGAAAAGCAGGTTCCTAAACAATCTGCCCCCATGCCTGCCACCAGCTGAGAAGCCGACTCTTGCATAGCATGCGCTGTGAGGCAGACATCAGTCTTGACCTCTGTCAAACCCATTTAATCACAACCTGCGCCTGGGGGTTAATTATGCTAATATTATCACCCTTAAGTGAGAAGTGAGGAAACTGAGGCATGAAGAGGTTGAGCAAGAGGCCCAAGGTCACAGAGCAAGGCAGTGGCAGAGCTGGCATTAGACCCGGGACACCTGGCTCCAAGCCTGAGCCTCCCTCTGACCCCACCAGGCTCTCCGCAGGGCACCCGCAAGTGTCAACACCAAGACCGCCCTCTCCCCACACTCCAGCTCCGCTGCTTTCCAACGGCCAGGCACAGGTTAAGCTCATTCTCAAGAAAGCGCCAGGTGGGACTTCCCCGGTGGCGCAGTGGTTGAGAATCCGCCTGCCAATGCAGGGGACACGGGTCCGAGGCCTGGTCTGGGAAGATCCCACATGCCGCGGAGCAGCTAAGCCCGTGAGCCACAACTACTGAGCCTGCGCTCTAGAGCCCGTGCTCCGCAACAAGAGAGGCCGCGACAGTGAGAGGCCCGCGCACCGCGATGAAGAGTGGCCCCCGCTCGCCGCAACTAGAGAAAGCCTGCGCACAGCAACGAAGACCCAACATAGCCAAAAATAAATAAATAAAATAAATAAATAAATTTATTTATTTAAAAAAAAGAAAGCGCCAGGAGCTGAGTTCAGTGCAAATGGGCAGCAGGTACTGCAGACAGTGGACTAAAGAATAAAAGCATCTGGGAGTTGATGTCAATGATCTGCTTCAGCAAATGCAGAGATCTCGGCTACTGCTGAATACGCACGTCTTCCCCGTCCAGGCTTCCTCAGGAACGTGACCGGTTCGCTGTTTCAGTGCGTGGCCCCTCCTGGAACAGGGAACGGTGGAGAGCTGGATGCTGCCTGAGACAGTCAGTACCTGTGCGGTCTTGGGGAAAGCTCCAGGCCTCAGTTTCCTCGCCGGTAAATGAGAGCGATGAGTCAGGCCATTCAAAGTTCCTCTGTAGGAGGAACTAGTTTGCTCTGAATAGCCTAGCTTATTAAAATCTGGGTCCACAGAGCTTAACTCCTTGGAGAGCTTTTTAAAATCCCAGTGTCCCCTCACACCAGTCAGAATGGCCATCACCAAAAAATCTGTAAATAATAAATGCTGGAGTCGGTGTGGAGAAAAGGGAACCCTCCTACACTATTGGTGGGAATGTAAGTTGGTGCAGACACTATGGAGAACAGTATGGAGGTTCCTTAAAAAAACTAAAACTAGAGCTACCATATGATCCAGCAATCCCACTCCTGCGCATCTATCCAGAGAAAAGCATAATCTGAAAAGACACATGCACCCCAATGTTCGTTGCAGCACTATTTACAATATCTAGGACACGGAAGCAACCTAAATGGTACATATATACAATGGAATATTACTCAGCCATAAAAAAGAACAAAATAACGCCATTTGCAGCAACATGGATGGGCTTAGAGATTGTCATATACTGAGTGAAGTAAATCAGAGAAAGACAAATATGATATCACTTATATGTAGAATCTAAAAAAATGGTACAGTGAACTTATTTACAAAACAGAAATAAGAGTCACAGATGTAGAAAACAAACTTATGGTTACCAAGGGGAGAAGGGGGGAGGAGGGATGAATTGGGACATTTGGATTGACATGTACACACTACTGTATATAAAATAGATAACTAATAAGGACCTACAGTATAGCATAGGGAATGCTACTCAGTACTCTGAAATGGGCTATATGGGAAAATAATCTAAAAAAGTGTGGGTACATGTACATGTATAACTGATTCACTTTGCTGTACAGCAGAAACTAACACAACATTGTAAATCAACTCTACTCCAATAAAAATTAATTTTAAAAAATCCCAATGTCCAGGCCTCACCTCCAGAGATACTGATTTAATTAAAAGAGATTGAAGCCCAGGCATCAGTGCTTTTTTTTTTAAAACTCACCAGGTGATTCTAATAAGGAGGCAGTTTTGAGAACCATTGCTCTGGAGTGTTTCCAAACTTGACTATTCACCAAAAATACCTGGAGGGCTTATTCCCACGCAAAGTTTCTGATTCAGTAGGCTTTGAGGGTGGAGTATTTCTAGCAAGTTCCCAGAAAACACTGATCCTGCTGCTGGCTCAGAGCCCCCACTTCGAGAACTCCAGAAATTTTCACACCCTCTGAAATGGTGTATGCAGTCAGATGAGTAATTTTTACCCCCCAATCCTGGAGAGAAAATTCATAGGTTTCATCAGATCCTCCAAGAGACCTTTGACCTCAGACAGTGAAGAGCCAAATTTAGAGTTTAATCACAAATTTAAAGCTTTTTGTAGGCAGAGTTTCATAGCAGATGATTCTGCAACTTGTTCCATCTTGAAGTAG
The DNA here is from genome assembly GCF_965194825.1 of Balaenoptera physalus. Lineage (NCBI taxonomy): Eukaryota > Metazoa > Chordata > Mammalia > Artiodactyla > Balaenopteridae > Balaenoptera > Balaenoptera physalus. The sequence goes on from NC_138891.1 coordinate 31,498,207, forward strand.
CCCCAGAGGGGTGTGTGTGTGTGTGTGTGTGTGTGTGTGTGTGTGTGTGTGTGTGTGTGTAAGTACCTGGGCATTGCTGGGCTCTATGATGCCAACACACTGACCAATCCACACTCAGTTTCCCACCCAGAAGTTGCACTCAGGGCATCAGGTTGGGGAAGAGGGTGAACGTGACAACTTTCCCCAGCACCAAATGTGAATTCTGGGGCGAAGGAGAAGGAGAGAGAGAATTCCCAGTGACTCTTTGGCGCAGAAATAAAACCTCTATGCATAATCATGTTGCCTCATGCCCGTTGATGTTGGGGCCATAAACTTGAGAAAATGAATACTGTGCCATCACAATCAGCCTGAAGATCAGATAAACAACATTTCATCAGCATGAATTATCCTTATCCTCTCATCCAAAATGTGGCGTGGGAAGTTCATACATAAAATTTAACATATGTTTTTTCAACCTTTCAAAATTTTCATTTTTGTGAAATGTTTTATAATGTACAAGATACATTCAGACAACATCTATGTGTATAATTTACAAATAGAGAAATGAGCAGGCAAACATACATACCTTGGGGTTCCATGATAGAAAAGTTTAGAGACTACTCATCAGGTGTGGTGGTCCTCAAACTTGAGAGTCCACCAGAATCACCTGGAAGTTTGCTAAATAAATGCAGATTCCCAGCCCTCAGCGTCGTTCAGATTCGGGAAGTCAGGGGAAGTCACATTCTACGCTGACATCTTAGGATAATCTGAGGCAGGTGATCGGTTGACTCCACTATAAACCTTGCTCTGAGAATGCCTTATTTTTTCCTTTTTTTTTTCCTATGTACTTAAAAATAACTTTATTCTCACTCAAAAGCTATAGTTCTTCCTGGCAAGGGATATATAGGTGAGTGCAAAGAAGGTTAACAAAAATATCAGTATTCTGTATGTCCTTCTATTTCCTGCTCCCGTGATGTCCCACTCCTTCCCCAGCCTCTCCTGGCGTTGGTCACCACACATGACAAAGCCATCTGCTGCCCTCTAATGGCAACTCGGCCTAGCTGATCACTCAGCAAATAATTTCTCAGCAGGCAGGTTTGGCCATCTTTCTAAAGAATCCAATTTTTCTAATATTTCCCCATCGAGGAACACTTTCCAGAAGCCTCTTTAATTCAAGACATAGAAGTGCAAGCAAACAAGTCAGTCAAAGATGGTGCCGTCCACAGGAAGGGTTGCAGTGTGAAATACAAATTCTCACAAACATATTCATTCATCCAACAGATGTTCTGAAAATATTTTTGAACAGTGTACCAGGTATGGTTCAAGGTGCTAGATGCTAAAGAAAAAACATCTCTGCTCTCACAGCACTGACAGGCTAATGGGGGGAGACAGTGACATCTTACTGTTAGATGGTGGTAAATGCTGTTGAGAAAAATGTGGCCTGGGAAGAAGAGAAGGAAAAGCTCACCAAAAGAAGAAGGAAATGAACATTTATTGACCATTTTTGAATTACTGAGTATTCTACATAAGTCACGTCTCTTGATCTTCACCACTCTCTCATTGTAACCCCCTTTTTTAAACTGTAATTGCCAATTTACATGTAAAGAAACTGAAGTTGCACAACCCTAGAAACTTGGCTAAGGCCAGGATGTTAATTCATAGCGACATGGTGCTGACCTTCTTAACTAGTTGTAGGAAGTGAAGCCCAGGGCAAATTTGTAAAGGAGACTGCCCACACCTGCCCTTCCTCAGCTCCCACACCCACCCTTCTCCAGGACCTTCAGTGCTGCATGGAATGGGCTGGACTCACCTTTCCCCATTAATCTTTCCCTTGTTCTCATTCTCTGAAGCTCTTATTTTACTCTATGCTAATTCCACAAATGGATTCTCCTAGAGTGCGGATGTTTAGTGACTGTTAATGTCTGCTAATCCCATAATTTTCTCCACTTATAGCCTAACTAGTCACATCATCATTACCCAGGTAAGATATTTGAGGGGGCCCTTTTTCTGGAAACAGTCTGTAATCTTAATAGTGGAAATATCAGGCCCTCTGGTTGAGTAGAAATGAACATGCTTGTTGAAATGGTATTATTTATGGGGATTAGAGTCATATTAAAATATCAGTTTCTCATCTTCCTGTCTGTTGTAAGTATTGAACTCTCAAAAATGCTATAAGAAAAGAGCATGTCTTTGTGTGCACGACACAAATCCATCGATCTCCTGTGAGATTTGAAAGATAGAGAACTTTCACTTTTTACTTTATACATGTTGGTATTTATAACACTTTCAACAGTGAGCTCCCGGTACCTTAAAAGTGATGATGAAGGACTTCCCTGGAGGTGCAGTGGTTAAGAATCTGCCTGCCTATAAAAGCAGAAACTAACACACCATTGTAAAGCAATTATACTCCAATAAAGAGGTTAAAAAAAAAAAAAGAAAACTCAGATTTGACTGAAATGTACTGGAAGCAGGACATATATTTGAAACTCAATGACTCTGGGCTAGAAATACTATCAACAGTGTTAAGGACATATACAAAATGAATGCTTTGTGTGATTCTCTTTCCATAACAAATTGTCTTTTTTAACATTGTATTGTTCAATATTTAATTAGATTATATTTTGAAAGCAAAAAAAAAAAAATCTGCCTGCCAATGCAGGGGACACGGGTTCGATCCCTGGTCCGGGAAGACCCCACATGCCGCAGGGCAACAACTACTGAGCCTGCGCTCTCGACCCGGGAGCCACAACTACTGAAGCCCGCGTGCCTACAGCCCGTGCTCCACAACAAGAGACACCACCACAATGAGAAACCGGCGCACCACAAAGAAGAGTAGCCCCTGCTCGCTGCAACTAGAGAAAGCCCGCGCACAGCAACGAAGACCCAACGCAGCCAAAAATAAATCTTAAAAAAAGTGATGATGAAATACAGCTTTTAAAACGATGCTTGAGACTTAGACTCTGGACTGTGGCTAAGTTGTTTCCACCAGGATCTCTTCTTTCTGTTGTTTAGCTGAATGCTTCTGCTTAAAAACACTCTGCTATTAAGAGTGCCCTCACCTCATAAGGTATCACCACAGCAAGAATCAAGGGACTCAACAGACAGAGAAAATACACTGTCACAAGCCTACACTCAGAATGAATGATAAGCTGTTTTTAGTTTTGACGAGAAGCCACAGCTTATTGTTAATAACAGAGGAACGCCTAAGAATCCTATAGTTCTGATGTCTCAGTCAAATCTGTGAGGGTGTTGGAAGGACTGTGTGATTAAAAAAAATATATATATATATATATATATATATTTATATAGTTTTTAAAGTCTCAGTGAGTTACTTCAAATAAAGTCTCAGTGAGTTACTTCAAATAAAGTAGAAACCAGAATTCTGTGGATATTTAGAATATTGAAGACCAGGCATTTGAGCCAAAAACATGTTTGCCTACAAAATTTTATTTCTTTCATTGTCTGCCAGGAGGGTTACATAAGCCTTTCTTCAGTACCACCCAAAGCCCTCAGTAAAAGGAACACACACAAATAATGACGAGATAAAGGCTCCAAGTGGAAATTCAACTGTATTTATTTTTCTTATACAGAATCAGAGAAGTAAAAACCAGTACCAAACTCCAGTTAAAATGGTTTGATCTGACTGATTTTTCTGCATACTTTCTGTATGTATAGCAATCTAAATTAAAAATAAACACACATATATCATATTACAAAATGTAGAAATAATTTTTTAAAAAGTTAAAATACTAACACATAAATGATGTAGTGTGTTAGGGAAACGGTCTCTGTCAATCACCCATTTTCCCAATTAAATTAATCTACAATTTCCTTTTAACAGCTTTTATTTTTCATAAAAGTTGCACTTTCGGAAGTTACTTTCCAATTATGCCATGAGAACACAACTTGTCATTAACAAAACTCACTCCAGATCACCTTCTTCTACAGAGGTTTTCTCCCAAGCTGGAGTCAGCAGTATCCCCAGCAAGCTAAATGTTTTACTCTGTTTTCATGTATATTGTATAATCAGTGAAAAGAAATGGCATTTCACATCCTAAATTCTATGGTGAAACACTAACAATTACTGATTTCACAGAATTGCAAATAGGTTTTGACAATGTATTTACTTCAAGAAAATGTGTTTTACCAGGGGGGAAAAAAAAAACCTTGAAAGATCTCTGAAATTATTTTTCAATTTCAATTTTTAATCTGCCTTTTCTCTGGCAAAATTATTGGATGAAATGTTGAAATTTATTGATTGATTTACGACTAAAAAGATGAGATATTGTGGCAGTTCTTTTATAATAAGAAATATAGTATAAATAGCACCTTATCATGAATCCTGCAGGGGTTTTAACACTTACAATAATAGGAAAGAGCCTTTAAAAAGTTGTTCTTACTTTAGATTTCTAGCTTTAGTGTTCTTTAACAAAGGCCATATTTTATGGCCTTAAAAATAACAACAAAAATTATATCTGGCTTCATTTATTAGTAAACACGTAGTCAGGGTCCATAGTTAATTCTGGAAAAATAATTGTTATGTTCATTAATAAACGTTCTGACTAATTTCACTAAAAAAATTCTTCTAGTATTTTCTAATGCCACAAGCTTACTAGGAAATTACTTCTAAAAATTGATAATACAAATCATCGATGTTTTAACTACTTTAAAAAGAGAGGGGTATCTGTTTCTTTTATGTTTAATAACCTGAAAATGAGTCTATAAAAATATTTTTTAAAAATACAGTAACACTGCTCAGTTTTACTAGGTCCCTTGTTTTTGAGTTCTTTTTTTTTTTTTTTTTTTTTTTGCTTTTTCTTAGAAAGAATGTACAATGCTTTTTGCAATTATTGCTAACACAAGAGGAAAAGAAATAGTGCTCCCTTCAATTTAGTAGCAAAAGAAACATCTACCCCCATCTCTCTCAGAGCGTTTTGAGAGAGAGAGAAGGAATCAGAGGAACAGAAACATGGGTCCTTCAGGGGAAAAAAGTCACTTCATTGTGTTGGAAGCAATGGTAGGTTTACGGTCTCGTCCGCCTACACACTTAACATCAGCGTAGACAGGGCTACACTAGCCCTGCCCCTCCTTCTCCCACGTAAAGTGCACCGAAGCCTTCTTTTCTTCTACAACAGTCTTTTGGTACAAAGACTGTAGGAGAAAATTGTTGCTTTGCTCTTTGGGGGCACCTCATACCTCCTGCTCGTCTTGCTTTTGGGGTACTACAGCTTGTCTATTTCCATTTCACACCTAACAGCCTTTCCACTATATTCCCTAACTTTACTACTTCGTCTCTGACCTTTACACTTGCTTTCTTTCCAACAAGATAAGATGTATTCTGCCCATCTATCTTCTGGTAGATCGAAAAGGATCTCAGATCCCCAGCAAATAAGCCCCTTGGGAATGGAAAGGTTCCTCTCAGAGACCTGCATTATTAACGTCTCTCAAAAAAAGATATTAAATTCATAGATTATAAATAACGTCCGTTCAAAATATTAAACAGTTGAGGACTTCATTGGCAATGCAGGCAGGGGGCATGCCAGGCAAACCCAATGCTCTCTCTCAGTCCTTAAAAGCTAATAAAAAACGGTTTTGGTTACATAAGAGGTATTGAGTACATATTTCATGCCTTTTTATACCAACTGTAGCAAACAAGGTTAGGATAATATACTTAGGAATCAACATTAGTGACTTCAGAAACATGTCTCCACCATACACCCTCAGGGGGCATTTTTTTTACATGTCAGTCAGAGATCTGCTTCATCCTTCAAACAGTTTCCTAGATAAGATTATTTTAAACCCTTGAAATCTTGAAAGAAGCAAAACCGACAAGGCTTTGGAATTTTAAAAGCAACAGCTTACTGTGCGTGCCATCAGGTTGAAAGCTATGTGGTCCTGATGTTTTCAGAACAGTTTCAAAAGACAAAAATACAGTTGTCCTGATTTATCAAAAACATTTGACTGCCCTTTGTCATCAGCTACAAAATGATAGTGCTTCATAAAATAAACATTGAGTTCTAAGCTGCAGTTTAAAAAAAAAATCCAACTTGTAATTTTAAAAACCTTTGTTTAATAAATGTTCATAATTGGTACCAAACTGGTCTCTTTCATAAGATCTTAGTGTAGGAGCTGTGACTAATGCTGCTGAAGGATAAACTACAATAGGACTGTGTGTGCCTTTGTGAATACAGGGTAATAAGAACCAACAGAACCAGCATGGATCCCAGACTACATTGTATTCCAAACAGCAGAATTTTACTACCTGTACAATGATTTTTAAAGCTCAAGTTAAATATTTTTTAAAGCATTTGGTACTAATGTCATCAACACAGTTTTTGGAACTGTAAATCAGGTTGAATTTTGTGTACATTTCCTGGACCGAGCCGCCTGTCAGAAGTCACTGCCTGTGGTCAGCTTTTCATGGTTTATAATCAATTGATGTATAAATTTCAACTAACACCCATAAAGCTTAGTCATGGGGCAGCAGAAAGGAAAGCAGAGAAGCAATTCTGCATAATCAATTCTGCTGAAACAATTCTGCATAACCCATCACAGGAAGGCAGGCTTGCAGAAAATGAAAATAGAATGTTTATTTATGTTTAACTTAAGTTACTGTCAATCAAATCCAGGCAATGATTAAACTGGCCACAAGGAAAGGAGGGAGCATGCGTCACGGAGGCAGTAAGTAAGCGGCACACGTGCAGACTTGCTCTGCTCCATCGCTTTTTCCAAGAGGCCCAGGAAATGTCAGGTCACGGCTGCATCCAAGCTACAATGGTACTGATTACAGCCAGGTTAGAAAAGGCTCACTTTTGTTCAGAGCAGATTCTACATCATTGAAGAGGGGGATCAGATCTTCAGATTCCAAAGTTCCTAGATCAACATTTGTTCCCGGAAGACAGTCAAGAAAATCAGGGAAACGGGTCTGCTGAGGGTTGATGTTCATAGGTGCCTGTCCTGCATTTTCTCCTATAACAGAATGAAATGAAACCATTTTAATTCTTTTTTAGAGCTCTTGAAAGAGGGACAAATTCAAGTGTCAACATAACTCTCATCTTCATTTCCACTGTGCCTACGTTCCACCAGAAGATTTTATTGCTGCAGGTCTTAAATATTTCATCTCTGTGCAGAATTTCAGCTACCACGTTATCGAAACTGAATTGGTGATGCTCATTCCTAAGAGATGCAGAGATGCCAGGTGAACCTTTAATTGTTCCGCGTAGACATTGTCCAGAATGGGTAAGTCCAGGGAAACAGGAAAGGAGCAAGCGAGGGTGCTGTGGATCTGACCTACAATCAATGACTTCCCATGACAATGGCATGAAGAGCTGGTCTGAGTAGAGAGGCCCTGCCTGTCATAAAAACCTTATCACAGAGCTATAATCCAATGATTTAACTGTAAGCTCAAATTTACCCATATCATCCCTCTTTATGTTCAAAGAGAGTAGTGAGGAGTTTCTTTTAACCACGTTATTAAAAAGCTATCTTCATTGACGGCTCTAGGGATCATTTTCAAAGTATTTTAGAGAGCGGGTGCTGCAGTTCACCCCCCTCACTCCACACACACATACACCCCACAAATATCTACCCTTCTCACAATGCCTATGAGTCACAATGCATGGGAGCTTATTAAGGTTCTGAGAAGTCTTGTAATAAGGAAGTCTGATATATTTTGCTTAAGCCATTATGACCTAAAGCCATTTTATCATCGAATGCAATTTTGGCAGAATTTATATCCTAATAGAACTAGAGTCTGTAGAACCTAGTTGAGAGAATGCTGTTCCAGAGGAAAGTTAAGTGCCTGGGATATGACATGTGGAATACACGTTCTTCATGAACGATAGTATAGGAGAAAGCGCACGGACAACTGTGCCAGGAGACGGAGCTTTCTAGCTGTGTGACCTTAGACACACTTCACTTGTCTGAAATTGGGATTACAGCACCTTCACAAATTGGAGTTAGGTGCCATATCATATCTGCCACACATCCGTGGCTCTGGGCTTCATTCGTACATACACACTTAGGAAAATACAAAAACACATTGCTTGTTGATTGTGCTGAGAGAAAGAAAAACCTGGGAACTCAATCACAGTGAATTATATAATATCAGAGCAACTGGCTTATTCTAAGAGCCCCAACCAATTTTCTGAAGGGATAAAATATACCTCAAAGTCTGAGGTGCATTGAAAACTATGGCCAGCTTTCACCATGGAATCACTTTTAAGAAACTTATTAAATTAGCTTTTGTGTCCTACAAGTACGGTAGCCTTCCTGAAAAGCCTGCTTAGGAATTTCACTATTCTGAGCAAAACAGGAGAAAACTCATTTTAACCATATGCATTTTCCAAGGAGAAAAATTACATTTTTCTGAGTGATGAGGGAAAAATACTCCAACTTGCATTTTGGTGATAGTAAAGCTTGATGTCTTTTCTATAACTCATAAAATATTAATGACTCTTAGGACTATTTTATAGGATTTTCATTGCAAAAGGCAGTATTTTAAAAGTTAAATCGAGTTCAACATGACCTCAATGCTGTTGTGTTACTGACTTGAAAAACAACATTAGTTTAGAAAAGAAAATCCAAAATAACTTTTTTCTACCCACTAGAGTGTAACAAATGGAAATGAGGCTTAAAAAAATTATCTGCCCTGAAAAATCAGCTGATCTAAAGTGCTGGATGTCTTTTTTCTTCATCTCCAGTTAGAATTATTCATCTCTACTGATTTCCCATTTTAACTTTTTAATAAGTCAAGAATTCATTTTTTAACCAAATAAAATCTCTCTGTTTTAAAGAATTACTCTTATCCTTTCTCCTCAGGCATGGAAAGCATGAGGAGACTAGTTAAGGTTCTTCAATAAGGTTAACAATCTTAAAATCTCTCTCTTTGGAGCAACTCTGCAACCTCATAGTAATTTTTTGGGTCTCTGCAGTTTTATCCATTTAAAAAGTGGGACATATTGTACAACATGGGGAATATAGCCAATATTTTACAATAACTATAAATGGAGTATAACCTTTAAAAATTGTGAATCACTGTATTGTACACCTGTAACTTATATAATATTATATGGAAACTATACTTCAATTAAAATATAAAGGATGCATATCTGCATAGATAATAAAAATGAATGAATGAATGAGTGAAAAGTGGGACAGAAAAAAAAAAACAAGCAATTCTTAAAAGGGTGTGATTATCGCAGAATATTCTGGAAGGTGGATGACTTCCAGCCTTTGCTCCTGTTATTCCCTCTACTCTATCCTCACACCATGTCCAGCTGTTGTTTCCATGTGCATTTTGCAAAGGGAGTGCTCAGCTGGCTTGTTCCCATTTAGCATGTGGTCAGCATGTGATCAGTGGGTCTACGAGATCTTTGCCAGCCACACTTGAGCTCAGCTTTTCCTCATCTTGTTCCTGAAAAAGTAATTACATTTCTCCCCTTGAGGGGGTTTATGCCCACTCGCTATAAAGGCTTCACAGATGTGACCCTAAACCCAACAGGCTGACACTCACTACACCAGGTTAACCTGGAGCCCTAACATTTAACACGACCAACTTGTACATTACTTCATCCTTCTTAGAAGGAGAAGACAACTTTGTGCCAAGCTCTGTGACCTCATGAGCCCTCACAACTCTACAAGGTGAGCACATTATAGGTGAGAAATCTGAGGCCCCTGGGAGGTTATGTCACTTACCCAAAGTCATTACTAAGAAACAGAGAAGCAAAGATCCAACTCAGGTTGCCTGACTGCAAAGACTATGTTCTTTTCAGGACACCGCTTAATTCTACATTTTGGCTTCAGAAACATTCCCTACTTCTCCACTCAGTGTCATTTTAAAAAGCCATAGAATAGAATCCATCTTCTTTTATTTTTAAATGTCAAGCTTGGATTTAGATCTCCTGAGTCATTTCTTATTTAACTTTGCTTTTTATCTTTACTGGCTTCCCAGTGTTTAAAAGATGAAAGCAAATAATTATTAAACATAGGAAGGAGCCACTTCATCAGGCAGGTCCGAAGAGGGCAAGATAAATCTCACACTGAAAAATAAAGAGAGGGATGAAGAGAGGGAGGGAGGGAAGCAGGAAGCGAGGGAGAAGGCTGAAGTAATAAATTGAAGAATAACAAAACAAACAGTTCAAACTATTCCTGTGTGACTCCTCACAAGACAGTCCGTGCAATTCTCTCAACAAGTAGATGACGGGCTGCACGGAGAGCCCGGAACAGCTGCTCCAACCTTCTGGCCGAGTTTGACTTTTGTCTGACCGATCGTTTAGTTTTAGAGCACAAAGTGCAGTCATCGAGGAGCAGAGGGTAACAAACACGGGCTCTCTGGACAACGGCACTGGGGAAAGCAATCATTTCATCACAGAACGATTTTCTTTCAACAGTGACGATGGAGGAGAAACTTGCATGAACAGATCCAAAGAGGGGATACATCCGCTATTACTTAATTTTTTTTAAGTCCATTTTCAGGGTTTTTTTTTAATTGAAGTATAGTTGTTTTACAATGTTGTGTTGGTTTCAGGTGTGCAGCAAAATGATTCAGTTGTACATCTACAGATGTAGATATAGATATAGGTATAGATACAGATATTTATATAGATATAGATATTTATATAGATATTCTTTTTCAGATTCTTTTTCTATTATAGGTTATTTCAAGATATTGAATATAGTTCCCTGTGCTATACCGTAGGTCCTTGTTGTTAGCTGTCATTTAATTTTGGTTTCAGAATATCTTCTGGGAGTTTAGGACTTTGATAATTAAGTCTAGACCAAATTTGGAGGCATCGCTCCTAGAGAAATGGTGAAAAGGAGGTAACCGGGAAGCCAGCTGAGGCCTACCCTGAAGGCAGGGCAGACCAGGAGCTATGTTAAATTTAACTGCTGAGGGAGGACATTGTTACCAGGTTAGGATTTGGAGCTGACATTTCAGAATCCTCTGAGTTGCTTAACTTTCCAAATGCCCACTGCCAATTACTTCCCAAATGCAGTTAATGACATGAAAAAATTTGCATACTGGTGGCCTGTACATTACAACCAAAAGCTAGAAAAGCATAAATATTCCATTGTGGAAGAATGGCAAAGCAGACAGTGGTGTGTTAATGCAATTGTGAGGAAAGGGCTATATGAAGCAAGGACAAGCAAAAGGAAGGAAGGGAGGGAGGGAGGGAGAGGAAAAAAGCAGAAATTAAAATCCTGTGCCCATATATAAAACTATATTTGTATAAACTATGGGGAAGGGGCTAGAGCTTATGAATAGTGCCTGGGTTCCAGTGGCTTTTCAGCTGTCAGTTTATGTTGTTGTTGAGGTTAAGTGTCTCTGGTTGGATTTTTGAATTGAGAGGACTAGGGAACTTCCCTGGCGGTCCAGTGGTTAAGACTCCGCTTTTCCAATGCAGGGGGCACAGGCTGCATCCCTGGTCAGGGAACTAAGATCCCGCATGCTGAGCAGTGTAGCCAAAAAAAAAAAAAAAAAACGAATTGAGAAGACTAAAGAGACGATTTAAAAGCGCAAACCCACTGCATGGCCTCACAGACTTGGCTCCTACCTGTGTCCATCTCATCCACGTTGCTGAGGAAGTCCTCCGGAGTTGTTGGGACACTGTAGCACCCTAGCCCCAGGCCGCTGTCGGTGCTCTGCTCCCTCGAATGATATGGCCCCCTGCAGAGCAAAAGATGGAAGGAAATTTCAAAATTAAAAAACAGTCATGGGCTTCCCTGGTGGCGCAGTGGTTGAGAATCTGCCTGCTAATGCAGGGGACACGGGTTCGAGGCCTGGTCTGGGAAGATCCCACATGCCGCGGAGCAGCTAAGCCCGTGAGCCACAACTACTGAGCCTGCGCGTGTGGAGCCTGTGCTCCCAACAAGAGAGGCCGCGATAGTGAGAGGCCCGCGCACCGCGATGAAGAGTGGCCCCCGCTTGCCGCAACTAGGGAAAGCCCTCGCACAGAAACGAAGACCCAACACAGCCAAAAATAAATAAATAATTAATTAATTTAAAAAAAAAAAAGTCATGAAGACCCTCAACTAGTGTAGTTCTGTCAACCTGCCCGAACTTCAGATAACAAAGGCAGGTGGACTTTGCACTTCCTTTTAATTTTGAAACATATATCCCTGTGTCAATGAAATTAATAAACTGTAAGCAAAAAAAACCTGGCCATTCATAGTAAATTGACATTGATTCCCTTTTCATCTCAAAATAACAATTTGAACACCGTTCTACATACAGAGAATGATACCATTTATGTACATTTTTTTAAAACCGAAAACAATGTTGAATATTGTTTCTGGATACAGACATTAACAGGCAATAAGAAATATAAAAATATGTGTGAAGAAAAAAGAAAAAAAAAATGTGTGATGGATACACATCAATTTCCAAATAGTGGCTACCACTAGGGAGGGAAGACGGGAAAGAAATGGATTTCAGTGGTGGTGGGGAAGGGTTTAAATATTAATTGTAATACTTATTCAAAACAAAATAAGATCTATGGAAATATGCAAAATGTGGGAGTTGTGTACACGGGTAAATCTGAAGTTATTCTTCATACTCTTCTGTACGTTTGAAGTAGTTTTAAATCAATCATTTAAAAACGTCTTTCTTTCATTATTTCCGTTACTGTTTGTTTTCATCTCTCTCTCTCTATTTTTAATAACTTTCATGACTGTATTTGCTTGTTTGCCAGAAGCCTCTGCAAGGGCAGAAAAGGCACAGGGAATAGAAAACTGCCCTTTATTTGGGTTTAAAAGGCTACAATTAAGGTTGACTACTTCTACCCATGAAGATATTTCTGGTTCAATCACCTTTTCCTTCTGCTCATATATTTCATATTTTAAAACAACACCTCTTTGTTTCAATTAAAATTTTAAATTGTGAAATAATTTTAGACTCACACAGAAGATGTAAAAAGAGTACAGAGTTCCTGTGCATCCTGGACCCAGCTTCCCCAAGGACATGGTACACAGCCATAGTACAGTGAACAACACCAGGAATTGACAATGTATATTACTATTAACTAAACTATAGACCTTATTCACATTTCGCCACAAACATCACCTCTTAATTGTTTTGCTCCCTTATTTGCCATATGACATGCTTTTATCCCCTGTTGGCCACATAAAACCACAAGATTCTTCTAAATAATTACTATACAACACCATCCCATTGAAATCGTAAGTTCATCCCCACTTTCAAATTATTGACTAGGGGTTTACTCCATGCCATAGCACCAATTTTTGAATTTGAGATTTAAAAAAAAAAGGTAGATGACTTCTTCCTCCACTTTTTTTTTTCTGCCACCTCCCTCCACATCCTCCCTCTATCCTAACCCCATTCTCCAAGCTCCCCAGCTTTTCCCAACATAAACAAAGATCTGTTATACTGTAAACCACATAATAAAGAAAGCAAAAATAAGTGGCCCTAAAATGTTGACTTACCCATTGAGGAAAGGATCCGAGCTATTATTAGTGATGGATCTCATGTCTGGAGTCATGGCGGGTGGGTTGACAGCAGCCTGAACTGTGGCTAGAGTCTCGGCTTCCATAGGGAGCTGTCTGCAGAGGGCGGCTTCCTACAGAGAGATGACAGTCCGAGGGAGAGGCAAGAGTGATTCATTCATTGTCATAAGGATCGGGGCAAAGGACGCTTCGCATAAAAACTTTTCACCAAACACAAAAGCACTTTACGTTTATTCCTCATACGTCAAAATCATCAGGAAATCATTAGTGTTCTTTCTCTGAAGAAATCTTACAGGTATAAGTCACTTTCTCACATTCACAAAGTTAATGAGAAGCTCATGTAATATTTGCCCTTAAGGCACTTACATAGCAACTATCTAACCCATCCAGTTGCTTAAAATACCCAAATCATATAAGGGCTTCTCAAGACACTTTCTCAGAGACAAGGCTATTTTTACCCCAGGTGCTCAGACCAAATCTAAGTCAATCAAAGCAGCTGTACTCCTCTGGACCAGCAGGTACCTTCTGGTCTTTGCCACTTATAGGCCAGTAAAGCAGTGGGATTACAGAGTTCTGGCTCTGCATTAAGTCACATCTGGCAGTTTTATATCAATAACCAGGAGAGCAGAACAACCAGTTTAAAAGCTTGTTAGTCAATCAGTTTTTATATTTTACTAATTATTTTGTTGACTAAAATGGCTGAAGTTTGGGGAACCATGCAGATCCAATCCAAATCGCACTGACGATTAACTATTCGATAGCATATGGATTTCATCAGCAAAAATTAAAACACTAGCATTTTTTTAAGCTAGCATTACTTTGCCAAGGAGAGTCAATCCAAAAGGTTACAAATCTGACTGCAATTACTTTCTCTAGATATAACCTCTAGGGAGTCTCTCCCATTTTGACAAACATGACCAGACATCAAATTCCTTTCAAATTTGCTGCTGTTTCCAGAGAATAATACTTTTATATATTTATACATGCGCCCAAAACCAAAGTTAGGCCCTCCCCATATTTATGCCTATCGGTTTCCCACTACTCAGGCTGAATCACTGGTCTCACCATCTCTCAAACCCCAAAACCATGGCTACAATGGCAAACAGAATATTTAGACCATCTAAGTTACAGTGTCTGTGTTAGATCCCTTCCAGCCCCGACACACAATGATTTTAGAGAGTAACTGCTGTCTAGACAAGTCTAGTGAAATCATCGGCCATAAAAACTTTCGGTTACTAGTTCATCATACTGTTCTGAGGAGTTATGGTAGCATGACTCTTATAAACCATGAAGACCTGATTGATAAGAAACTGCATTGTTAACTTATACTGAAATAAATAGCCTGTCTAGACAGGGCTCTTGGTTCACCTCTGTTCATTTGGATTGCAAATAATCAAATACTTAACTAACAAATTTTATTCAGTAATCTGTAAAAAGCAAACCAAAAAATGGAGGTTTCTTTTTTTAAGGGGGATTTTAATCTCAATCTTGGAAGTACCTTCTGACTAAATCTAGAAAAACTGAATTATTTCCTATAGTTGTTTTTATGTGGCAGGCAGTGTGCATTAGAAATCTTATCTTCCAACCAAAGCTTACCTGGAGGCCTCACACACAAGAACAACAGGGATTGGACCTGGTGTGAAGAGCACAGAGGCCACCAACCTCTCAAACACACTCATACACACAAACCACAGTCTGAAAACAGCTAGTCAATGATATAATTTCTAGTCCTTTATAAACTGTAAATGCAAAGATCCTTTGGGCAATAACCTTCATTACCCAAAAAAATCAACTGTAACTAGAATATTCCA
This sequence comes from Balaenoptera physalus, assembly GCF_965194825.1. Lineage (NCBI taxonomy): Eukaryota > Metazoa > Chordata > Mammalia > Artiodactyla > Balaenopteridae > Balaenoptera > Balaenoptera physalus. Next base: position 31,513,461 of record NC_138891.1, read on the forward strand.
ATTCTCCAAACTTTCTGAATAAATGTGGAGTTTACCCCTAAATGGATACCCATTTAAACATACAGCTTGAAGAGACTGCTGCATTTCTTTACATGTGAATTTGCAGTTGCATGTTGAATTTGCAGTTTCCAGGTGGTCTGCATTTAAATACAATAAGAATCATTTCTGGAACTTCACTGGGGAAAAAAATATAGATACGATGTATATATGAATTATTTGTCATCTCTAATGACATCATGTGAAAATAAAATGTTTAAATTATAAGAAGAATATCTAGTTTCTGATATTTTAAGCTTTCCTCTTCATTTAAATTACTCTCGGAATAGGTCAAATAGATACAATATGCATTTTAAAAGAATGCTTGTGTGTGGCTAAATATATAAATGAAATTCAAAAGAACTATTTATAATAACCAAAGCTGGAAGAACCTATACTATTATATATCAGGGAAAATGTTTCATGGTGCCATTTCACATCTGTCCCCTCTATTTAAAATGAGAGATAACTGAATTTCCATTCCTCAGCATCGATGTTTCCCTAACGACTCTGAGGACTTGACCCCCACGGCATCATAAGAGGCAATGCTCTGTTCTGCCTGCAGGGGGCTCGCACTATCATTTTCGCCTCCGAATGACTAACTTGGAAGAGAGAATACAGAAAAGGTGTTGAATATACCTGAAAACTAACTTTGCAATATAAATTAGGCCAGTCTGAGTTAGAAAGTTTTCCGAGGGGGCAACACTTTCTTCGGGATTATTCTAAGATTATTCTTAAGTCACAGCAGCCACTGTGAAGGTTATGTTGGCCCCTGGCTCTAAACCCACCTGCTCCCTATCCCACCTGGAAGGTGGCCCACAAAGCCTGCCTGACAGCCCTGTCCAGATCTCCTCCTTTGTCTCGGACAGGACCCCCCCCCCCTCACTTTTTCACTCCCTTCCCACTGCTCCTCCCACTTCTGGTATCTGCTCCTCCCACTTCCGGCATCTGCTCCAACTGTTTGTTCTGCTTGGAACACTCCCCTCAGATCTTCCTGAAGTTCACTCCCTCATTGATGTCTGTCTCAACAGATGCCATCTAGTCAGAGATTACATTCAGTGTTCTTGATGGCAACTTATATATTTACTGTCTGTCTTTCTCTTTAGAATGTAAAGAGAGGAAAGGGATCTTATTTGTCATGTTCACTTCTGTATTCCCACTGTGTATAACAACCCAGGCATACAGTGACACTTGATAAATATTCGCTCAACGAAGAAATGAAAAATATTGCTGGAATTCAAATGGAAATATTTTAAATTATAATTAATACTAAAAGGAAAAATTAACTAAGATCATTCAATTCTCATCTTCAACCACAAGTATGAGTAAAACAGTCTACTGTATAGATCCCAACTAGCCAGGCTCAAACTCCATCCTAATGAAATGATCCCACGGTGTTTTTCCTGCTCCCAACACAGAAGATGAGCAGGAGGGCAGAGTGGTCAGGAGCAGGGATTCCAGGGCCAAGTGCTTGCATTTGAACCCTAGCCATGCCGTCTCCCAGCCTGTTATCTAATTTCTTTGTTCCTCATTGGTAAAGTGAGGCTAATAATAGCATCCACCCAATAGGGCAGCTGTGGTGATAAAATGAGGTAACACATATAGGGCACTTAGAGGAGTGCTGGCACACGAGATCACTTAATAAATGTTAACTAAGTATTATTATCGTCTTATGTTCTGTATTCCAATCCCAGAAAACAAAACAAAAGCAAAAACAAAAATAAACAATCTTAAAAGTCACACTACCACATGGAACTGATCCACTTTGAGTGGTCTGACACCTTTTCCTGGTCAACTTTCACCTTGGAAGGATTACACCAAATGTGAACTTCATCATGAGTCAGCAAGGCTAAGAATATAGCTTTTTTTAAATTTTACCAAGGAGAGGTTTGTAAACCTTTTTGTATAACATAAAATTGATTTTTAATATAAGTGGAGAATGGTGAGAAGTTTCATTTCACTCAATTATATTTTATAATATAATAGTTCCATATTTAGATTATTTATTTATTTATTTATTTTTTGCCGCACTGCGTGACATGTGGAACTTCCCCAACCAGGGATGGACCCTGCACCCCCTGCAGTGGAAGTTTGGAGTCTTAACCACTGGAACACCAGGGAAATCCCCATATTTAGAATTTTTAAAGGTCTAGCCTTTTTTGAATGAAAATAGTTTCCTATTTCTGTTCATAAATTGAAGAAGAATAGCAATACAAAATCTAAGGTTTGGAAATAAAAGAACTAACCTCACTAACACGTCCCCATCCAAAGAAAGGAGGATTCTTATTTAAAAAAGAAAAAAAAAAAGAAACTAAATTTAAGTATAAAATTAAGCCCCAGACGCAGTATGATTTTGGCTGCCATGTGACCTCCGCTGCCCTTGCACGGGCAGAAATGAAAGGCAAACACCTGACTTTAGTTTGACCAAGATGAGGGAGTCAAGACTGAAGGAGAAGCGGAAGCAAAGGCTGCAGACGGGGCACTGGACTAAGTGAACTGACATGGAAACAGGGGCACAGTTGAACAGGGCTGGTCTAGGACAAGACTCAGGTCTCCAACTCAGAGCTGGCAGTGCAGCTGCCCTAACCCTGTGCTCCCTCCCCAGCTGCCCCAGTGCAGGCAGGATAACAAATGCTAAGCTGGAGGCACACCTGAGCCCCTTGGTCTGTCTCATCTCCCACCTCCACTCCAGTTCAGCAAGATCCTTTCCCAGTGTCCCTTCCACTCCCACCCACCCTATCCTCCCAAACAAGTCTTCAGTTTCCTGAAGTCCTCGGTACTTTGGGTCCCTCTTCATCAAGACACATCTCCCCACCCTTAGGGGTTCTGTTACACCACCTTTCCCAGGATGTCTTCCCTGACAACCATAACCACAGCAAACCACTACCTGCCCCTTTCCCACCCCTGAAGTCCAAAATAACGCATCCAGCTGGGGTCTGAAACTCCATGTCTCACAGTACACTCCTCACCCGGCCCCAAAGCAGCTCTTCCTGCTGACATCAAGCTTTCTCCTAATGCCGTCACCCCTTCTCCCAGCTCAAAATCTCAGTCAACTGTCTCCCTCAGTCCCCACAACAATTCATTCATTTGTTCCCGTATTTATTTTTTAAAAATACTATGGAGACTAGCAGGTGCCAGGTACTGTTCTCGGCAACAGGGATACAGCAATGAAAAATACAGACAGTGAACTGCCTCTTCAAGGATTCTAGAGGGGGAGACAGACTCCAACAGAAAATGATGCAGAAGGGCCAAGCCTCGTGGGGTCCATCTCCCCGATATCTACATGCTCCAAACCTTCTTTCCAGCTCAAGTCGTCTGCACTCCTTCTCTAGACCTACCAATCTCCACGTGCAAGGCTGTTCTACGCTTTGTCACGATCTTTACAAAGAGTGACCAGAGGAGAAAAATCAGGATAGGGAGCGCTCAGAGTGTCATGTCCTACGAAGAAGCAAGGGGACTGTTTAAGAGAGACTTGTGGCACACCATGGCTCTCAAACTATTATTGACTGCCACATGGAAGAAGGAAGATTCCTTCTACCCCAGACTGGAGACAGATCTGATGGAGGGCTTTGTAGTTAGTAGTTCGTTCAGTGATAGAACTGGCTGCTTCTCAATTCTCTGGGCTACTGGCCGCTGGAATTTTCAAGCAGTTGTTGAGGGTTAAATGTTACTGGATATGACCAGGGCTTGGCACAGGAGAAAAAGTGTCCTTGGATTCAGAATGATGAAAGCTCAAATCCCAGCTGAGCTACTCCCTAGCTATAACATTTTGGAGTACATTTTTAACCTTTCAGTTTGTTCATCTGAAGAAAAAGAAAAAAAAAAAGACATAAGATTTATCTTGCTGGGCTGCTATAAAGATTAAAAAGCATATTTATCAAGAACCTGGCACAGTGAGGCAGTTACTAGAATGAGCTACTTACTCATGGCGTTAAATGTTTTAGGAGGTGGAGATGTTAGCTAATACTTGCGTATCACTTACTACTCGTGAAGCACTGTCCTAAGTGCTTTAACATACTATATCTCATTTCATCCTCATGACAACCCAACTGTCTTCATTTTATGGATGAGGGCACTGAGGCACAGAGAGACTAAGCAACTTTCCCAGGATCTGGCCCCAGAGTCTGTTGTCATGGCCACTACACAGACAGCGGCAAAGAGAGGAAAGCCAAAGATTGAGGTCGGCAGACCTCAAATTTTCAGCCCTTTCACCTACTGGCTGTGGGACTTGCGCACGTTGTTTCATTTCTCTGAGCTTGTTTTCCCAGTTATAAAACAGAAATACCAACCCCCCTCCTTCGGGCAGTTTAGAGGATTTAATGAAGTGGCCTGTTTCACTGTCCTGAACACAGTTTCCCTCTCTGAATTGGAAAAGAGATGGAACTGGACATACTCTCTGATCCTTTTCAACGTATAAGGGTGGAGCTAGTGTCCTGGGAATTCACAAGCATATCCAGCAAAGTTATAAGTTCAGATTTTAAAGGCCAATTTCAGAAAGATCTGGAAAGCTGCCCCTGGTAACCTCACCCCCACCCTCCTCCACCACAACTTTATTTTTTCTCTACATCCAAGCTGGGGGTGGAAAGACTGTTGCAAAATAAAGGCTTGAGAATCTCTTTCAGAGTTTGTGGTCTTCCATCTAGCTCCCTAAAACGAATAATTACATGCGGGTTTAAAAGCACGCTCTCCTACGGGCTGGGGGAGGGGGTGGTGTGTCAAATAGCCGGAGGGGTGTGAAAGACAAAGGCCCATCTGTAAGCGGAAGGTGTCCCTGGAAGCAAACTTCAAACCTCCTTTCCTTCCAGCTCCCCACTGGCCTGCAGCCTGCCTGTGGAATAAATCAAGAAAGGAGGTGAGCAAGTCAACAGCAGTTGAAAGCATCCTGCAGCCCTGTCCATCCCGGGCTAAGGGAGCGCCTCCCGCCAGCCAGCCCTGGCCCTCCCTGGAATGTACTTCAAAGAGAAAGGAAAGACAATAAACTCTTCTGAGGGTGCCTGCTTGATTTAGGTGTGTGTGGCCAGGGATACTACAAAAATGGAAGATTGTATTGTTTTAATTAGAAAGGGTGGGGTGAGTAGAAACAAATGAAAGAGAAAAAAAAGACAATATTTTGAAATCCTAACATTAAAACAGTTATTCTGGTGCAGAGAAGTTGCTCTCTCTGCCGAAACCTCCCCGGACTTCAGAGGCAGAATGCTGAATTATTTACCTTCTTTATAAGGAAAAAAAAAAAAACATGCCCAATGTAAATTTCTTTTTAATTCTGTGCTAAGGGATTCTAGAAATTCACTGTCACATTTCCTGGAGCCTCCCTTTTGGAAATACCTCATCACACAAGCTCAGCTGCCAGACTCAGACTGTCGAAACTCTGACACTTCGGGGAAGACATTTGTTGAGTCCATAATTATTATCCATGGCCTGTTTGACGCTCTTTTAATTCAGGATGTATACAGCAATCTTGTGTTGCTCCATAATCTCTGTTATCCTTTAGAATCGAATTAAGGAAAACATTATATAATTTAGATAGTCTCCTCTTTACTTAAGAAAAATAGCTGAATGGATTTCGAGATGGAATATTTCTTCGTACCTCTGATCTTATCAAGATCCGAAATAAGAAGCTGCTTTGCATTTGTGCAAACCTGGTGAACCTCCATTTAAAAAAACGTGTTTGTACTACTCAGCCATAAAAAAGAACCAAATTTTGCCATTTGCAGCAGCATGGATGGACTTGGAGGGTGTTATGCTAAGTGAAATAAGACAGAGAAAGACAAATAGTGTACAATATCACTTATATGTGGAATCTAAAAAAATACAACAAACTAGTGAATATAGCAAAAGAGAGGCAGACTCACAGGCATAGAGAACAAAGTAATGGTTACCAGTACAGAGGTTGGGGGTAACACAGGGATGAGGAGTGGGAGGTACAAACTATTGGGAATAAGATAGGCTCAAGGATGGATCATACAACATGGGGAATATAGCCAATATTCTGTAATAACTGTAAATGGAAAAGAACCTTTAAAAATGAATTTAAAAATTGTAATAACCTGTAATAGAAAAGAATCTAAGAAAAAAGAATATATATATATGTATAACTGAACACTTTGCTGTATACCTGAAACTAACACAACATTGTAAATCAACTGTATTTCAATAAAATTTTTTAGAAACTGTATAAAAAATAAATATTTAAAAATAAATAAATAAATAAAAATTTTAAATGTGTTTGATTTATAATATCTTTCAAAAGGGTACCTTTTGGGCTTCCCTGGTGGTGCAGTGGTTGAGAGTCTGCCTGCCAATGCAGGGAACACGGGTTCGAGCCCTGGTCTGGGAAGATCCCACATGCCGCGGAGCAACTGGGCATGTGAGCCACAACTACTGAGCCTGCGCGTCTGGAGCCTGTGCTCCGCAGCAAGAGAGGCCGCGATAGTGAGAGGCCTGCGCACCGCGATGAAGAGTGGCCCCCGCTTGCCACAACTAGAGAAAGCCCTCGCACAGAAACGAAGACCCAAAACACAGCCAAAAAAAAAAAAAAAAAGGGATCCTTTTAAAAGAATTGGTATTTTTCAGAAAATGGATTATTTCTGGGACTTGTAGTCAAATAGAACACTGACAGCAGTTAGAATGGAAGCCCTTTGAGGGTAGGGACCAAGCCTATTCGTTCACTGCTGTGCATTTAGTGCCTAGAGCATGTTGAACAAATGAATGAATGAACGTAGACAGTCAGGTTACTCTACAGGGATCCACGCCCTGGGTGGACAACATGACCTCTGATGTTGCAATCAATCCTGAAACCTAATTCTCTGAAATGCTTTTCTAAAAGGAAATTATAGCCCCATGTGCTGAAGGCAAGACTCTAGGAAGCAGCCACTACTTAGGCTATGATATGACACTTTTTAACGTCTCTAAATAGCTATTCTTCACATGACAAAAAACAGACCTCAGAACCTTCCCTGGACCAGTGCTGCTCACAGCAGGGTGTGTCCCTCCCCGGGGCCCTCGGTCAGGAATGGCTGCGAGAGGCCGGCCAGCTGGCCAGCCAGACCCGGTAGTGGCTGTCAAGCCCAACAAAAATCTGTGAGACCTGCCAGAAGAATTCTGAGGCCTCCTGCCCAAGCCCTCTCCCCTTGTCCCTGTTGCCCTGGCAACCAGAGGCCGGGCTTAGTCAGCATTTTTGTTTGACAAGCTGCTTTCTCCTGTCCGCTGAGGCTCAATTAAGGGAAGGATGGGGGTAAAAGCAGTGCTGAGTCTGCCTGGGAATAATAACCATTTCCCAACAACGCAGAGGGAGCGAAGGCTTCTTCACTTAAGACTCCTTCCAGGCCCTGGGGGCTGACGGGAAGTCCTCGAGGTTAAGATCATCTTTGAGGCAGAAGGTCCCCCAGCTTCATATTTAAATGAATAATACAACGAAATACTCTCCTCAGAGAAAGCCAAGAGTCTGCTTTTATGTCAAGGAATTGTTCTTTCAGAGGGTAAATAGGGACTGAGAAGCCTGTTTCTCAATTTCTTACGAGTTACTCAAATTTCCCATTTCCTCCGGTAAAGTTGTAAACATGCCCTTTATGATACTGAGCAAATATTGTGTTGGTTTTTAAGCTGTAACAGCAGAATAGTTTATAGTCTTGTGGGCATGTGTGGCTCATAGTATTTTAAAATTTATGTCCAGAACCGTTGTAGAAAGGATTCTAGGCAGCTTAGAATAGATATGTCCAAACTCACAGCACAACTTCCATGGCTGATACAGAATAAATAAATGACTTCCCAATATATTAAGAAAAAGAGATAACAAACAGTAGTATTCTCCACTAGCAGTTTTGTTTTTAAAAACAAAATACACATGGATACATACAAAGACTGGAGAGAAATCACCAACATCTTCATAGCTGCTCTCTTTAGGTAAGAGTATAAGTGATGATTACGTTCTTTTTTGGTTTTGATTATTTTAAACATTTTCTACAATGAATGTGTTTTGTCTTTTCTGTGCGACACTTTTACCTTATTATTATCTTTATTTAGAGTCGAATTCACTCTGTGAAACTGTACAGTTCTAAGTTTTGACAAATACATAATACAGTTGTGAAACAGCCACTGCAAGCAAGACACAGAACTGTGCCATCCCCGCCAAACCCCCTAGTGCCTCTCCTGTGGAGGCAGCCCCTCCCCGATCCTCAACTCTACCAACCACTCATCTGTTCTCTGTCCCTATAGTTTTGCCCTTTCCAGAATGTCATATAAATGGAATCATACATTGTGAAGTCTTTTTTCTTTTCCTTTTTTTTTTGGCTGCACCGCGAGGCATGCGGGATCTTAGTCCCCCGACCAGGGATCGAACCGGAGCCCCCTGCAGTGGAAGCACAGAGGGTAACCACTGGACCGCCAGGGAAATCCCATTATGAAGTCTTTTGAGTCTGGATTCTTTCAGTTAGTAAAATGCTTTCTCTCATCTCAATCAGAGAAAACAAACAAAAAAACTACTAAATTATATTTTAAAAAGTTAAAAACTATTTTTTTACTTAAAAAAACTTCATAAACTGAATTCTAACTTTTTTTTTTAATATGAAGGTAGCAGGAAGTACATCTTCAACTGAGAATTGCTTTCTTTCTTTTCTAGGGTTGCCGTTTCTTAGATGAGCCTGAAACCACTTCACGGCTTTTTGGAAAACTTAACAAAAATAAAACTCATTATCATGGACAATGGAGAACGTCTTTCATGAGAATTCACTCTCCAGAATGTCTGTGATAGACGCTGAAAGCAGAGAAAGTTCCACTTTCCTAATAAGGCCATGTACTGCAGACCTGGCTGGGATCCCCTTGGGCTCGTGGCACCCCTGCCCTCGGAGCACCTGCCACATTCTGAGATAATTCATCAATTATCAGATACAGGCAGTTCAACTCTGTTGCTACAGCAGCCAATGCTAGATTGTAGGGATCATTTTTAACAAAACTCTCCTACTTCAAAAGATTCCTAATCAGGGGAGATACCAAACCTCACCGGCCCTTTGATCCGAGTTCTATAGCTATTCCACAACCTGTTGGCCTGTGGGAACGAGGAAAAGAAAGAAAGAAGCACCTTATGCTCATTTTCACAGAACTCCGGGCTCTGGTGCATCTGGTCCCTGCTCCAGCTACGAAAGTGAAAGATGGCAGCCACTGGGACCCCACAAAGTAGGGAATGGTTTGAATTTATCCTTCTGGCCACCAATCTGGATTAGAGTTCATCATTTTGTCTCCTTTGCTAAAATGTAAGTTATCTGAAGGCAGCCATGTCCCACTTATCTTTTTATTATTTCCCACAACATAAATGTTGGGTGAATAAGCAAATGAAGAGATAAAAGAAGGAATGAAAAAAAAAATAATTTTCCATCCTGAAATAATGGAGGTTCACTTCAGATCTGTAATCAGACTTTCCTCAACTTTATTTTGTTAATATCTCTGGCATGATTTCAGTGACAAGTTAATGTCTGAGCCCTTGGCATTGTGAGGTGTACGTCAGACTGTGGAACAAGAACCGAGGAATTGTTTTCTCCACAGCACATCAGACTACATGCCTAGAGGAACAATGGCACAGAAACAGAAAAAAGAAGAAGAGGGAGAAGGAGAAGGAGAAGAAAAAGGAAAAATAAAACAATATTTACATGGCATATAATTTATAAGGACCTTTCACATTTATCATATATTTAACAATGATAAAAATATACAGAGTACTGATGACTTCCCAAGAATTAGGAACAAATTCATTCTACTTATTAAAATTTACCAACCTCCTTTCCTATCATAGAGATGGAGCCTAGGAAGGGGCCTCTCTCCCAGAAATTCTCCCTTGATAGGAAGGTCAGGGCCTGCCTGCTGGGCAGGGACTTCAAGAAGACAGGCTGTACAGCTAGGGCCCTCCTGCAAACTAGAGGGAGGCCAGGAGAATTACAAAGTGCCCAGAAAGCCAAGGATATTCAGGAAGTTGTTGACTACGTAGAACAGGGAATGGGACAGAAGGAACAAATGGAACAGACAGTCTTCAGAGCTCATCAGGACCACCATTGCCTCCCTCCCTCTCCCTTCCTACCCGGTGCTGGAAGGCAGCTAAACAGGTGAGCCAAATATCACTTTTACTTCCAATCCATTTCCCTGCCCCACCCCGGCTTAAGTGCAAATAGTGAGGTTTAAGTGCAAAGCACCAAAAGAAAGAGGTAAAAAAAAAAAAAAAAACCCACAAAGGTGATACACATAATCCACGAATCCACACCTGGACAATCAGACATCTTGGCAAATGCCACTGTCATCAAACACTCCGACACCATTTACTGTATGGCCTTAAATAATATCTTTGACCCTGAGGGGCAGGCTGCTTCTGGATGGGGGAAAACGTCTGCCACGACTTAAAAAAGTCTCTTTAGACCTTTTTTCCTGGATCCATAATAAAGATAAAAAGACATCGGAACCGTCCATTCCGTCTTCTTCTCCTCCTCTAACCACATACACACACGTGCGTGCTCGCACGTTCAAAGCTGAACTACAGGAGCCTCTGGACAGCGTCCCTCCCCGAGGTCCTGTACAGTGGAATCGACACTGTCATGCAGCAAAATACTCCAAGTTCCACAGCCTCTAGGGATCAGCATTTAAGGCACTTGGTTGGTATTTCTGTAATATGAACCATCAATACTAACGTTCTGGTTCAAAGGCACCTACGGTTGGAATAAAGGAAACAATTTGGGGCACTTTTCTCCACCCCTTTTCAGAAATACTTTCTGTGGGAAAGGAGGAGGTGGGGTAGGAGAAAGAGAAACACAGAACGAGGCAGAAACTGAGACACAAGTCATTCTTTGTGGGGGGAAAAAAAACATTAAAACTTATAAATGCTACTATAATACTATTTCTATTTACTCTATATTATAAAATAGATAAATTATTCCAAATAGAATTATTATCCAAAGACAGAAAACCATAATACAATCATTTCCTGCTAAGAAACATGATACTGTATATCTAAAAAGAGTATAAACAAATGCTACCCTGAAATAACCGTGAAAGTTCAGACATAAATCCTCAGGGTAAAAAAAGCACAACGATGGTTATATTACAAAGTTGTATGCCTCAAATTTAGAGGATAGTTCAACAGAATAACAAAGCACAATTTATATTCATTTCCCACATTTTCAAAGGCTATGTATAAAGAATTCTTTTAATTCATCATGTTTTTTAAACTTCACACAGTGTAGATACTTTATATTTTAGAATTTATTTGATGAGAAATACATTATTTACCTATGGCAGTCAATGTATATTTTTGAAAGTATCAGATATAACTAAAAGAAAAAATAGTGTTTACCCTAATACTCCCAGCCCCCTGTAAGAAAGTATTCTGGAACAGTTAAAGCTACTCATTTCCGTCCACATGGAAAGGAAGCTACCCATGTATCTTGCTTCATGTGAGTCATAAAGCAAAGTCTGAAGAATTAAAACAATAAACTGAAGCCTTCCTCCCCAAAATGCAGCCAGCAAAATTTATGAGACCTGAAAGCATGTGCTACATTAGTTTAGCAACACAGAAGAGAATTCTGCTCTTGCATAGACCAAGCCACTGAAGCAGGGAGAAAACTGTGGGCTCCTTCAGGGATTTTCTTTCCTTTATTTTTTGAAGCGAGGCCCTGAGCCTGACTCACAGAGGACACACACTCTGTTGACTGACTGACTGAATGAGGAAATGGCACAAAGGTGCCTGATCAAAGCCCAGGGGGTTTTGCAGAGCACTCTATCAGAGTCTGTATGCAAAACATTTTCCTTTCTCATGCTCCCTCAATTTTCTTTTTCTCATGCTGCACGGTGGATCAAAGATGGTTGCAGATTCTTTGTCATTTCTTCCATGGAACATCCCCTCTGCTATCTGCTCTAATTGGGGGTTGGGGGGGTGTGCTGTGACTTCTCTGTCCAAGAGAATATGGAAGAACTGACTCTGCGGCAGTTTCCAGAGCCAGGCCCCAAGACCCTGGCAGCTTTCAATTCCTGTCTTCTCAGACTCCTGGGGAGACCCAAGCTGCTATGTAATACGTCCCACTGCTCTGAGATTGCCATGCTAGAGATGCCATGGGCAAATACTCCAGCTTTTAGTCCTAGCTATGCTCAGTCTTCCAGCAGCCCTTTCCATGGTGCCACACGCTTGAGTAAACCCACCTTGGACCCTCCAGGCCAGCCCACCCACCGGTTGACCACCGCTAAGTGACCTCAGTCAAAATCACGTACAGCACAAGAACAGTCCAGCTGAGCCCTGCCCCAATTCCCGACCACGAAATGGCGTGATATAATACAATGGCTATGGTTTTAAGCCACTGAGTTTTGCGATAATGCATTACACAGTAATAAGTAACTGGAACATATTCTTTCTCTCCTTCTAGTGATTCGCAGTGAAAGCCAAAGGCAGCCATGCTGATATAGCTAGTCCTTGTACTTGTATAAGTTTGGCTCTCAAGACAGTGCAAACAGATGTTGGAAGTCTGAAGCAGCGCTTTGGGCTTTTAATGCTGCCGGAGAAAGATGTAGTTACTCTGATGGCAAGTAGACACCTACCCACTAGCCTTGCCACCAAAGGCCACGGAGCCGCCATCAGGTCCCACCGAAGGCCATACCTGCCTCATGAGCTCCTCTTGACGCATCCTAATCCTCTCTCTCTCCATCTGGATCCTCTGAAGCCGAAGTTTCTGCTGCTGCTGCTGTTGCGTGGTCAGCGCGTTGGGCATACTCATGAGCCCTGCTGGTGGGTTCTGAGGAGGGAGACTCTGCTGGCTCAGGGAGCTGGGTGCCATCTGCTGCTGGTGCTGGTGATTCATCACTACAGGGGGGACGAACAGGCGGGTTAATGACCAGGGACCACAGCTCCTTATCAAACAGAGATCATCAGAATGCTTTGCGCTTTACACTATGGATTCCTGAGATTCCTTCCAAAGCATTTTCCTGTTAATCATTACTGTTGAAGTAATTATTACCTTAATTCAATTCATGGAGGCTCAGATACCGGCCCCTCTCCTGACTCACCTAGTCTTGGCTTTTGTGCCCTGTTAAAAGCCTGATTTCACACCTTGCCTGTGTTCTAGAGTACATTTTAAACCTTTCATAGAACATAGTGGTCGTAAATAAATTCCACAAAAGTTGACACAACATAAAAGCTAATTTCACCAGGACATCCGGGGGTGTGTATGCATGGTCTCAGATAACCTGCATGCTTATGGCAGGGCTAAGGAGGGCATGTGATCATCGATAGGTGGTGGGTAGAAAATAATGTTTAGGATGGATGAGTGAATTGACGAGTGACATGTAAAACATAGTACCTAGATCAGGGACCTACACAAAAGCAGGACGCCATTCATGCTTTGTTAAAAGAGGGTGCCCCAAAGAAATTATTTAGTGAGAAATTATTAGTGAATAATTAGAGAATCATTTAGTGAGAATTATTGTGAGAAATTATATAAAAATGCTAACAGCGTTTGTGATTGGATAAAGCCACAAGAAGTGTTTGAAACTTTTTAAGGATTTTCTATTTGTCTGCATTTACCAACATTTAAAATTTTGGCATGCAGTACTTCACTTTAGAAAAAAAAAATTGTAATCCTTTAATAAATTCTGTAATTGGTGTCTCCCCCCACCCCCACCCCCGCCAAAAAAATGCATCTTAAAAAGTGCTAGCTTTCCTCAAGACAGTTTACCAGTCAAATTTGCTTAACTTCTGCCTAGGTAATATCCTACAATAAAGAAAACCATGCTTTTCAGTCTATTTGCTCCTAGGTCAGGGCCAAAGGCAACAATGTGTAATTTTACATACTTACTTCATTTCTGAGGGAAAAAACGCTCAATTTTTGCTATATTTGGTATCACTACCTTTAAAAGATAAAATTATTGGCAGACTTTACTTAAAGTTCAAAGTAAAATATTTCAGATCTTCAGTTTGTTATGGATATTACGAGGGAACATATTTTATAACTAAACTTTCTTCGATGAATTTTAAATTAGCCTAATCAACTATGTATTAAATGAATGTGTAGAAAACACACACACACACACACACACACACACACACACACACATTGAAAAGAAAGTACGAGGGAACCCTCCTACACTGTTGGTAGGAATGTAAATTGGTATAACCACTAGGCAGAACAGTATGGAGGTTCCTTAAAAAACTAAAACTAGAACTACCATAGCATCCAGCAATCCCACTCCTGGCCATATATCTGGAGAAAACCATAACTCGAAAAGATACGTGCACGCCAATGTTCACTGCAGCACTATTTACAATAGCCAAGACAGGGAAGCAACCTAAATGTCCGTGGACAGAAGAACAGATAAAGAAGATGTGGTACATATATACAATGGAATATTACTCAGCCATAAAAAAGAATGAAATAATGCCATTTGCAGCCATATGGATGGACCTAGAGATTATCATACTAAGTGAAGTAAGTCAGACAAAGACAAATATCATATAATATCACTCATATGTGGAATCTAATTTTAAAAAATGATATAAATGAACTTATTTACAAAACAGAAACAGACTCACAAACTTAGAAAACAAACTTATGGTTACCAAAGGGGAAATGTAGGGGGGAGGGATAAATTAGGAGTTTGGGATTAACATACACACACTACTATATATAAAATAGAGAATCAACAAGGACCTACTGTATAACACAAGGAACTCTACTCAGTATTCTGTAATAACCTATATGGGAAAAGAATCTGAAAAAGAATGAATATATGTATATGTATAACTGAATCACTATGCTGTACACCTGAAACCAACACAACATTGTAAATCAACTCTACGCCAGTAAAATTTTAAAAAAGAAAAGAAAATACCAACACTGAAGATTTTCTGTAGAAGAACTGGTTTCCTTAAGGAAGAATTAATTCCATGACAGGAACTTCCTCTGGATGGGAGTAGAGGTGGGGTAAAAATAGTTTTTTTGAAATTTCCTTATAACTCACTCAAGTCTTTATCACATTCCCACTGTGTGCTGGGCACTGGGTCTGTAGTTGAATAAACAGCTCCTGCCTTCACAGGAACTCACAAGGAAGGTATGAAGAAATGAGGTGGGTTTTTATGCTTGGCTGTGGAGCGCTAGAATGTTAGGCTTTGTAAGGGTTCCTGGAAAGCATCTAGTCCGGCTTTTTATTTTGTGAAACCCAGGGAGGTGAGGGGCGTGCTCTGCTTAGAAACAGGTGGAACCAGGGCCACAGTTGAACCCCCCACACCCCGTCCACCTGCCCTTTCAACTGTCCTTGGCCGCCCTCTGCCACACCTGAAACTGAAGACCAGGAACAATCACTGAAACGGAGTCAACCCCTCTAACACACAGTTTCCCTTCAGTTGATGGCAAGGAAGCGCCACTTAAACAGCAGACCCTCGAAGCACTCAAAACAGGGCCCTGGGACAAAGGTTGCTCAGGTTACAATTAGGAAGGGCTCAAGGAAGGTTTGGACAGATGCACAGGTCTGCTCAATCCCAGGGAAGTCACTCAAGGCAAGGGAAGATACTGGAGTATTCTGCCCAAACAGTTTGGGCTTCACTTCCTGAATCAGGCCCACCACCAAGAACTCTCATTTCTTGGCACCGTCCCTGGCACACAGGGAAACTCAGTAAACGATGGGATGAGTGACTGAAACCAGCTGGGCATTCCTTATGTTCTTAGTTTGAGAACAGAAAAAAAGCACAGTTGTGATCAGTGTCAAAATAACTGAAATAAGCACTTAATTTCTACAGCTTGTTGGAACATAATCACAATCTCTATTTGAAGGCCTGGGTGGGAGGGTCAGGGATGGGACACACACTGTGTCATTGGGGAAAAGTTCTCTTAAATACCAGTTCAAGTAAGACAAAGTCCAGATATCCAGAAGGGTTTAATTCATAAGACCTCTTTCAGGCCAGGAGACGGAAGCTTAGATGGAAGAATAGTGATTTTCTCCAGGCACAGTCGTTTCTGAACCTTCTGAAAAAGTATGCTCCTATTTTTCTGATGTAACTACTATAGACAAAAAAAAAAAAAAAAAAAACCCAATTGTGTCTATAAGAGAAATGTGTAAATTGAATATTTCCAATATCAGAAATCCCCAGGTTAGGAAAAAGCTTAAAAAATGTTAAATTTTTTTGTTAGCAGTTCAGAGGTTATATTAATTTTTATAACTCAGAGTCTTTGAAAAATATTAAAACTGGCTCAGGTCTGGGACTTACTGACATGACAAATCAATTGGAACGGAACTATCTGCCGTAACTTGGGAAGACAGCATTGTCAGTCGTCTACTCACACAGGATTCCGTTACTCCACTCCACACACTGTCCAGATACTGCTTGGCAGGTTTTATTGATGTCTGCATCCTTATCTGGGGGAGTCTAAGACTTGGAGAAGATCTCTTCCAAAACCACACCCCTGTGAGCCTTTGAAACACCAGCCCTTACAGCGACCATCCATTGGGGAGGCATGGTGGACACGCTGCTTTCTTCCATTTAATTTAGATTTGACCATTCAGACTACACTCAGACTAAACATCTCCAGCTATTAACTGTAGTGACTGGAAAAGAGTAGAACTTAGCCAGTGGCTTTGTTTTCAAAATAAAGCACACCCACCAACGGAGAAGTCTATATGAGAATATTCACCATAGTATTGTCCATAACAGCAAAAGACCAAAAACAGTATCCACCAATAAGAGATCATGATCCAATCATTCAGAGGAATTCTATGTGACTATTCCGAAGAATGAAGAAGCTCTGTAGGTCCTTCTATGGAACATTCTCTAAGAAACAATGTTTAGAAGAGGGAGAAAAAAATCCAAGGAAAAGAAATGCATGTAAGAGCATGCCACTATCTGTAACTAGAAAAATGGAGGCAGTGGGGATTCATATTATATCAACACATATACAGCAAATCTCTCTAGAAAAATACACAACAGTGGGTGCCTCTGGAGAGGAAACTGGGTGTCAAGGATGGGAGGAGATCTTCCTTTTCCTCTTCTGCACTGTTTGAAGTTTTTCTGTGTGCATTTATTATTTATGTAAAACATAAAAATGTAAAAGTAAAAAACAGAAGACAAAAGCACGGCCATGTATGCATCAAATAGGCAAAATATCTTCTTGGTGGAGTGAAAGGAGGTAACCCCCAAATTATTTGAAAAACAACGAATAAGGCTTAAACTATAGGCAAGATCCTCAAAACTAAGAGCCTGCCTGGTGCAACTTCTCCTTGTGAAGGTGAGGAAACAATACCCAGAGAAACAGTGAATTTGGTCGAGATCATAAAATGGTCCAGGCCTAGAAGTCAGATGTCCTGCCTGACTCAATCCAGGTGCCCATGATTCAACCTGTCACTCTGCTTCTTGTAGTCGTTTCATTTCAGACTGCTTTTGAATCTTTTATTAGGTTGAATCTCATGAACTTCACCGATGGTTGAGGTTCTAGCTACTCAAAGACAAAGAGGCAAAAGAGGCCCAAGACAGAGATAAACAGAGAGGAGGTCCTCAGGAGAGCACGGGAAGGAAAACATCTAGACTTGCAATGAACAAAATACTCCTTGGGATAATATTCCATAACATTTTAGGGAGAGAATAGTTCAGTTTAAAAAAAAGAAAAAAAAGAAAACAAGCAGAGTATCTCAAATACAGTATCTGAGGCCAAACCAGTTAAGGGCAGACTGCCATTAAATGCCTCAAAAAGGCTAAAGACCTAGTCAAGTTCTAGACTTTTGCCAGTCCCCACAGAAAGGAATAACCCAAACAGAAGATTTCTCCATTGAAGCAGGAATGCATCAAAACTAAAGCAGAAAAAAAAAAAAAAAAAAAAACTAAAGGAGAGACTTCTTTGTTTTTCCTTCCAAGAGAGTCAGAATTTAAATTGAAATCCACATTTATCTTTTTCATTCTTTTCATCTCCTTTTCCTTTTTCTCTTTTTTTTTCTTTCTTCTTTGATAATTGGCTTTCTCTTCTGTGTTTGGCAATCAAACGTAACCAAGCTCTGCAGATATGTAACCAGAAACATTTCACTGCTATTATTCAGTATAAAAGAAAACACCAAGAAAAACAAAACTCCACAGCAGCTGAGATATGAACACTCTTTTGATTTAATGACTGTATCCTTGGTGAAGTAAACGGTCAACATGGGAATGGGGTGCGCAGAGGGGGTGACTACCCGGACTCTCTGTTTAAGGACACTGATGCACCCTCTGACCTGCTCCAGCAAACACACTTGGTCACGTCTACAAAGCCCCACAAGTAGGCTTGAGGCCAGGAAGGTCCCTGGACTCAGTTCTAAGCCTACACATCATTTGTTGTATAAGAAGCAGACATGGAAAAGGTAAAGGCTTCACTCCTGAACTTTTGCCTTTTGCAGCAGCAGGAACAGAGAGCGACAGCTCACAGACAAAGTGTTTGGGCAGCTTCCCCAAGCCAGGAGCTGCAGACGAGGAGGGAGGCCAGGGAATCAGGTTGTCCAGAGGGCCTCCTGGAATGTTTGACAAATGTCTTTCTGGCCTCGGAGAGGTTCAGTGGCTTGCTTTTCTGTGTCCTGGGCTTGCTTCCCTTGTTTTTAAAATAGGCTATGGTTACACACACACACACACACACACACAAAATGCCAAATGAAGAAAACAAAACCACAAGATTAGGCTCAACTACAAAACCTGTCACGGGCCTGCATGGGGCTGGCTCTGAGCAGATTATGGAAAGGACAACCAGCTTGCCAATGGCTAGAAGCCACACCTAAGCCCTAGAAAGACACAGAAATTACTTTACTCCCTTCAAATCCTTCTCCCTGAGGCACATGTGAGTCTGGGGAGGGCAAAGAGGAATACCTTTTGCTAGTTACTCACTGTTGTTCAAGATACAAAGTAACAGAAAAACAAAACAAAACAAAATGCAGGGAAAGCAAGGGTTATAAGAGACTGCCAGAATATCTGCTGAAATTCTCCATCAGCAAATGTTGATTTAACAGGAAAATCTCAAAGATGGTTTAATTTGTACTTCAGTTTTCACGGGTGGTAAACAGAATCTTGCTAAATGAACTTCAGTTCCACATATTCAAAGTAACCTTTTAGTTTAGTTTTGGGGTTTCTTTCTTTCTTTTTTTTTTTTTTACAAGCTTCTAGGATAAAACATCAAGCATTCCAAAGAACCCTTCTAACGTCATCCCTTGAGTGTGGGAAGAGCTTTGAAGAGGCTGACTTGTTGTAAAAACCTGGTTGCAGTTTCCTCAAAGTAGATGAATATGCAACATTCGAATACTGTACACACCTTGGGTAATACACTTGATTTGGGATGTGGGAAACTTCCTCCTCCCGTTTGGACCAGGTGTTTAATTCAGTTTGACGTTTGGGCTAATACGTTTGTATAAATTGCATCAGAAACACATCCCAGACACCTAAACACCCATGAAAGGGCAACACAAGCTCTCCTGCAGCACGGACTGTTAACTGAAAGCTTGACGGTCACTCCATTCTCTGTCCCTGCTCTACAAGTGCTGAAACGGGTCTGTCCCAGTGAGTGACCAGTTGCCCTAGTTTGACCAGCGGGTTTCCTGGGACACAGGACTTTCAGGGCTAAAATTCAGGAGAGTCCCAGGCAAACGGGATGGTTGGTCACCCTAAGCCTGTGAATGTCCGTGTCCCCAGAGCTAACTCATGGCAGCAGAACCCAAGTATCCTATTTCCACGCTAATGTGTTTCCTTACAAAGAGAACCAGTGCCCGTATGAAATAACCATTGGATATTTAGAATGACAGTCAGGCTGCCCAGATTAGCTCTCAGTGTGTCCTCCATGGCTTACAACTAGCTGGCTGTCCTTTTGTACCCATACAACTTGGTAATTGGAGAGGGAAGATGACTCCTGCACTTACTCTGTAACTTTTTAAGGAAATCAAGCACTATTTATGACATTGCATTGCATCACTGGTAAACATGCACTTGGTTAAGGCTGAAAGTCAGGACATCTTTCCTGTTGGATTCTGGGTTGGGCTATACACACAGAACAGAAGCTCTTTTAAGAAACACTGAAGTGTTTTCTTCCTGTGATTTGAACTCTCACTTTCCTGGGGGCTGGATTTGTGCCCTTTATAAATAAGACCTAGGAAGGAGCCAAGTCTCCCCCTGCCCCTTGGAACCAACCCCAATGATACGGATCTTCCTTATAAACATAGAACAAAAATAATTGAGTGCATTTCAAACCTGACTTGCTGGTGCATACAGTAGGCACTAAATACATTCTCCCTGAACTAAACTTCAGGGTTTATGGGTCAGAAATTGGTGTAAAATATCAGTTCATTTGTAAGAAGATGATCAGCATAGACTTTTTTCTAATTTAAAAGAAACATAATAAAGAAGAAAACTCAGAATAAACTGGAAATCCCTCCCCACCACACACACAGACACAGTTCTTTCTCTTGAGGATGCATTTTAATCATTACTCCCCTAATCTTATAAGTGAATATTTAATGAATACTAGACTTTTGTTGCTGCCTTCTCTTTCCTGCCAGAACATAGTTCCCTGTTCAGGACCCATTGCATTTTGCTCTGTTTTATCATTAGTGGTTTACAAACCCCACCACACTCATCACAGCTGGGGCCATGTATTTACCCTACTTTGAAGCATCACCATAGAAGTTCAGGCTGGAAGGGGCTTAGTCCATTTCGACCAGGGTTCTCAATTCTTTTTTTCAGCAGCAGGATCTTTCTCCAGAGCCTGATATATGACATGAGGCAGAGACACCCCACATGTGCAGGGGCTCATTCACAACACGCCTGGGGCCTGTGCCGGTGCCAGTGAGCGCTTAAATGGCAGCCCTTTTGACTCTCTTCTCTAAATTTTCTTGGTCTGGCTTTCACTGTGCTTTCCCTACAGGCGTTTCCCAACTCTTGTGTCAAAATATTAAACAAAGTTTTAAAATATGTTGAACAGACACAGTTCTTGGAGACTGAATACTAACTAAGCTTAGCTTCTGCTCACATGCCCCTGAAACCCTGGCATGGGGCCTTGGGACACAATTTAAAACCACTGACTTAAGCCAATTCACTCATTTTTGAAATGAAGAAACTTGGAAGGTTAAGTGACTCAGCACAAATCACAGGCATAGACTGTGACAAACCTAGGAAGCCCAGGGAATATGCTGGAATGCATGGCTGGCATCGCCTGCATTGACCACCAAGCACTGCCCTGTCCTGCAATCAAAAAATATTTACTGAGTTAAATTTGGTGACAAGGATCAAGAGGAGTTTCCTTTTCCCTATTTCATGAAAAGGTCTAAGGCAGACTAATTTAATTAACTTATTTACTTATAAAATGATGAAATCAACACGGATCACATGTTACAATGACACCCTGTGTGATCTGGTTTTACAGAAAATGGTATAGGGCTTTCTTCTTCAGTCCTTAAAAAAAAAATTTAAAAAAGACAAAGTCAGATAACTTTGAAGAGTTACATTTCATAATTCAGGAAGGTTTCAAGGAGAAGAGGTGCCGCCATCAGGCAATACTAGCCCTTCTGGCCACAGCGGCTTTGGGGAAGTAATGATGTGCAACAGATAGAAGCCAAAACATACAGGTGTAAATCGTATCTGACATATATGCAGACCCAGCCACACCAAGCTTCAAACATATTTCAGCAGCAAGAGTGTCTGGGTGCAGCTGCGGGTCTTTTCCTCTCTGTTTATGGGTCGTACATGGCTTAACTCATGTGAACTGGCCAATGTCAGGTGTCACGCAGCCCTGTCTGATGGAAAACACATGTCTACGGAGGTAGAAAAGAAAAACCCAGCCTCAGTCCAGCCTGGACTCAGTCACGATACAATGAAGGGGAAAAAAGGGCTGCAGACACGTCTCTCGCCCTTCTTGCGCCTCTCTCAGCTCCTGCCAACAATGAGTCGCTTGTTTCTCTTATTTCCCAGAAACAGTATTAGCCATCCAACAAGGTCAGCAAAAAAAAAAAAAAAAAAAAGGCAGCTTTTCACTTCAGGGTGCATTCGGTTCCAAAAATCTGTAAAGTATTAAACCAAGAAGCTGCACTATCCCAACTTCACACTGAGCCCTTTATTCCAATTCTGGGTGAGAATAACTATAAGGAAATTTCTCAGCTGGCTCAGTTGATAAGGCACAGAGTTCTGGGGTCCCTGTGCATTCAGCCACACTTTCTCGGCTTCAAACCTTAAAATCACTTCCAGTGCCCCCAAAACTGAACAGGTGGACCTTCGGTTTTCCAGATGCCCCCAGCTGGTCTGGTTTTAGACTTGTAACCCAAGCTGCATTTACTTCACAAGAAACCCTGAATTTTTAGCACCAGCAAACGATTTTCTTACTTGCTATCCTGTCTGCCCATCCAAACAGTAATCTAGTCAACAAACCAGGGTGCAAGTATTCAGGCAACTCTGCTCTCTTAGGTGTAAAGATGGAAATGCCTGTAATGTAGGTTTTTATGTTTTCCTAGCAAATGCATCATCTACAATGTATATTTTATTGGCATTTAAAGGATTTCAACATCAGTTTTCGTGGTTTTGACAGATCCAGGACAATCTAGAAAAAAAAAAAATCACATCTTTCTGGCATGTTCATTTATCTGGGTCCTTTTGCTGTAAAGAAACCATATTTCTTCTACCTAAAGCAGCACCAGAATGTGCTACTCAGATTCCATCTGATTTCTGGGATATCTCAAGATTTATCAAAAGTGGCCTGGCAGGAAGCACATCTATGAAGGCAGTGAATTTAGGCAAATAATGACCTAACTCGGAAAAAAGAGGAAATTGGGTGCTTCACTGTGCTGCTTCACAAAGTTATCTTTGTGTCTTTGAATTTAATTCCATGGCCTGGCAACAGCAGCAAAATCAAAACTTTTCTTGTTTTATTATCTTCAGACAATAGGTATACTTTTATCCCAGCAGGAAATGGAAACTCTGATTCAGGCATTTATTTTCATTAGTCAGGAGAGGGTTTATTGTAGCTTTTTATTGGTTAGCTTTCCTGAATGATTTTAAAACTACTCCAGGTGCAAAGTGTGGCAACCCAAGCTCAATAACAGAAAATGAATCCACAGCTGCAGTTCCACAAGAAGCGAGAAGTTGCCATTGTGGGCCGCTGGTTCTTAATCTGTTTTCTTTTTATTACGTGCCATTTTAGTAAACATCTTTATTATTAAAAGAGCTCATACAACAGACACTCCAAGAGATAAGTCAAAGGATTTGAACGATTTATGAAAGAGAACATGTATTTACTAATCAAACATGGAAAAATTATCAGCTTCACAAGGAATCATAGAAATGCAAATTAAAGAGCCATTCTTCAGCAATCAAATTAGCAGAAATAATACAGTAAGGTGATGGTGGGTGTTTTGCATCCAGCCATGAGTACTCAGGAAAAAAACCAAAACAAAACAAGAATTTAACCAGGGGTAGCAGGATTAAGAAATCTGCTAAAATTATTTGTCAAATTTTGGGACTTTGTGCTTATATGCATGTACCCCTAGATCTTATAGGATTTCTAGTGACCCCCAAAAGGCTAATTACCTTTGAAATGAAAGTGTATCAAAATACTAATAGTGGTAGTGTTCGGATGGTAAGCCTATGGATGATTTTTTTCTTTCCAGTGTTCCAAGTTTCATTTAAATATTCACTCACCAAATATCTGCTGAGCCCCATGCAGGTGCAAGGCCCTGTTTCTAGGTGCTAGAGATACTGATGAACAAGATAGAAAGGCCCTGGCCCTTCAGGAGATTATGGTCTAGTGGGGAGACACAATAGCAAATATACAGTATAATTCTAACGATAAGGGCTTTGAACAAACAAATGCAGAACTATTTGAGACAGGCGTTCCTTCTGTGCCTGAAGAGGTAATGTGTGATCTAAAAACATCTGGATGAAGTGCAGAAATCAGGGTGGCGGGCATACTAGGCTGAGGGAGAACAAGTGCAAAGGTCCTGAGATGGGAAGGGGCCTGACCTGTAGGCTTGGAGTACTTGAGCAAAACAGGGTTAACCCACGTGGCTGAGGGGCACAGGGGGAGAGGCAGGGACCGGGGCCTATGGGGCATCGTGGCTGTGGTAGGCACTGCGGTTAGCCTCTGTTCCAAAGTGATAGAAATCTCCTTCGGGCCACTGCTCGAACTACATGAGAAACTGCCAGAGTACTTCATACACCATGCTGAAATAAAAAACTCTGAAGAAATCAACAGATGGAGAAGTTAGGGATCTGTGTCTCTGGGCTGTTGTCTCTCAGCCCTGTGAGGTAGTTCAGAGTCATCACTGGGCAAGAAAAGAATAAGCTCTGCAGTGGAGGTAAGGAGAGGTAGAAACCAAAGCAGCTCTGCTCTTAAACACTTTCAAAAGGAGATTCCCGTCCCAAGCCAAACAAAACAAAAACCTACGCCTCTAAATTTCATTTGTCAGGGTGTGCCAAGGGGGCCCTGTTCTTAAAAACGGAAACAAAACAAAACACACACCAACAACAAAAAGCTACAACTCTGGATTTTCTAAATTGTATGCCTGAGTCCAGCTGGGTACGCGGGGGTAGCCTTGTGGTCTGCAGCCGTTCCTGGCTGGTTCTCTGAGATGATGCCACCACCTAGGGTCAAGGAAGGGTAGAGAAAACCTCTCTCTAGAACTCCGGGTGTTGACAGTTGGGAGACTTTTTGAGGACTGCTAGATAGCAGTGTCTAGATCATTTATGGGGAATTAGCAGAACTCCCCCTTCGGCCTCTATACCTGGAAAAACTTTGCTTCTCCTCCGCACCAGGCGAGCCTTTCCCTGATGGATGCTTTGACTCCTGTAACTGAACGTATCTCGTCCTCCGAGCACGAGCCCCCCAAGTCTCAGAATCAAAACTGCAGGCACCTCTAGCAACCACACGAGGCCTGCAGTATGCATTTTTCTCCCTGGCTTTATTATTTTCTCAGCCACTGTCTTCTATCCCAACTTAAGTCAATTATTTATATGTATACTTTTTTTTTTTTTTTGCCACACCACGCGGCATGTGGGATCTTAGTTCCCCAACCAGGGATCAAACCTGCACCGCCTGCATTGGAAGCACGGAGTCTTAACTGCTGGTTCACCAGGGAAGCCCCTATATGTATACTTCTGAATTAAGTGTGTTGGAAGAGGCAAGAGTAGAATCAATGGATGGAAGCATCACAGTTTCATTTCAAAACTCTATCTCTGTATATACAGCTACACCAATATAGAATTTTTTTAATTTTATATTGGAGTATAGTTGATTAACAATGTTGTATTAGTTTCGTGTGTACAGCAAAGTTAGTCAGTTATACATATACGTGTATCTATTCTTTTTCAAATTCTTTTCCCATTTAGGTTGCTACATAATATTGAGCAGAGTTCCCTGTGCTATACAGTAGGTCCTGATTGGTTATCCATTTTAAATACAGCAGTGTGTCAATCCCAAACTCCTAATCTATCCCTCCCCCTACCCTGCTCCCCTGGTAACCATAAGTTCGTTCTCTAAGTCTGGGAGTCTGTTTCTACACCAATATAGTATTATTTATGAATTAAATAGTGTTCTGTGAAGCCTAAGTAAGCATGCTAGATATGGCATTTGCTCATCATCCAGAGGAAAGAAAAGAGTTTACATGACCTGAGGCCACATCTTACAGAGTCCTGGTGGACCAGAAAGTTTTTCCTCTTATTGCACTGTCTTTATGGGACACTCTCATGAGAGGAGCCAGCTGGCCCAAGAAACTCCTCCCATATCACCCATTCTGGGACAAACTGACATCACATGCCTCCTGACAGGATGCAGGGAGAAGAATACAACATCACTTCTGTGGTACTCCTGCCCAAAACTTATAACCTAAATCTAAACCAGGAGGAAACACCAGACAAAGCCAAATTAAAATCAATCTTCAAAATAACTGGCCCATACTCTTCAAAAATGTCAAGGTCCAGAAACACGAGGGCTGAGGAATCATTCTAGGTAAAAAGAGATTAAGGAGACAGGACAATTAAATGCAATGCATGACCTTCAATAGATCCTGGACCAGAAACCAAAAAGGCCATAAAGGACATTACTGTGGGGACTTTCCTGGTGGCGCAGTGGTTAAGACTCCGTGCTCCCAATGCAGGGGGCCTGGGTTCAATCCCTGGTCTGGGAACTAGATCCCACATGCATGCCACAACTAAGGAGCCAGTGAGCCGCAACTAAGGAGCCCACCTGTCGCAACTAAGACCTGATGCAACCAAATAAATACATAAATAAATATTTAGGGGGAAAAAAAGGACATTATTGTGGCAAATGAAATTTCAAATATCGACTGTGGATTAGACAACAGTATTGTGCCAATGTTAAATTTCGTGATTTTCATACCATACAGGCATACCTCAGAGATATTGAGGGTTCAGTTCCAGACCGCTGCAAAAAAGCAAGGCATACAAATTTTTTGGTTTCACAGTGCATGTAAAAGTTATGCTTATACTATACTGTAGTCTATTAAGTTTATTATATATATATACATATATACACACACACATAGACAATATATATAATGCAATGGCATTGTCTAAAAAAAGTACATACCTTAATTAAAAGGTACTTTATTGTTAAAAAATGCTAACCCTCATCTGAGCCTTTAGTGAGTCAATCTTTTTGCATTAGTAATCAAAGTACACGGATCACAGATCACGATAACAAATATAATAATAATGAAAATGTTTGAAATATTGCAAGAATTACCAAAATGTGACACAGAGACACTGAGTGAACAAATGCTGCTGGGAAAATGGTGCTGATAGATTTGTGTGACGCAAGGTTGCCACAAACCTTCAATTTGTAAAAAATGCAGTATCTGTGAAGCACAAAAGTGAAGCCCAGTTAATATGAGGTCTTCCTGTACTGTGCTTAAGTAAGAACACATCCTTTTAGAAAATATGATCTGAAGTATTTACGGGGAAAAGGGCATAACATCTCCAACTTAGTCCTGAAGAGTTCAGAAAAAAAAATATATATATATAATACATCTTCATACGGAAAAAGAGAGATAAGCAAATGAGGCAAATCATAAACAATTAACAAAGGCAAATCTGGGCAAAGGGTATGTGGGAGTTCCTTGTACTATATTTGAAACTCTTCTGTAAGTTTTAGATTATTTCAAAATAAAAGGTGACATATTACAGCAAAGAAAAAACTTCCCCTAAACACACCCTAAACTCCCTGGAGGTTGAAAATTCTCAGCCTGGCAGAGTCCACAATACGGGCCATTGTGCTGTGATGTTATTTCTCTTCGGGGAAACTACTACTGCTCAGTGGTTTTGAGAACTGACTGGGGTTTGGAGGGAGAGAACCCTAATTGTAACAGGTGCTACACGATCCTGATACCTCACACTCACCATTCCTCCCAGCCTCGCCACCTCCATCCCCGGCCCCAACTGTTATTTGTGGACAAAAAAACTTTTGGCTGCCGTTTCAGTAAACAAAGAGTGGTGCCTGCCATCAAGCCAGCAGCCGACCTGAGGAGCACTCAGGATGGAGAAAAAAAGGATGCTGGCCCTAGATAATCAACATGTAAATCAAAGGAATAATTTCAATGAGTCCAGACTCTTGCATCTTCCCATACACAGAAAAGCACTAAAATCATTAACTTGAGATGTCTGTTTTTTGTGATTAGTAGTAATCTTTTGATGTGTGACTATTTCTTTTTTTTTGCAGCAGAAACTCCTATATATCATGGCTCCTCCCTTACCTCTTCAGAAGAGCGCCTCAGAGCTATCTGAGGGGCTGTCTCCTGGGCTATAGTCCTCAGTAAGGTCCCTGAATAAAACATAATTCTCAGCTTTTAGGTTGTGCGATTTTTTTTTCAGTCGACACATCACAAGAAAAAGAAAAAACTATGTGTGGTGATGGATGTTAATTAGATTTACTGTCGCGGGACCTCCCTGGCGGTCCAGTGGTTAAGACTCCATGCTTCCAATGCAAGGGGTGCGGGTTCAATCCCTGGTGGGGGAACTAAGATCTCACATGTCGTGTGACGTGGCCAAAAAAGAAAAAAAGGATTTATTGTCATGACTACTGCACAACATATACACATATCAAATCACTGTGCTGTACACTTGAAACTAATATAATGTTTATGTCAATTACATCTCAATTTTTTTTAAAAGAGAAAAAAAAATCTCATTTTTAAAAAAATAGAGAGCCTGGAAAGACAGGACAAAGAGGTGCCCTATGGGACTGGTCTTTCAGAAGAAACAGCTCTGGAAAACTGTACCTAACAACAAGACACTGAACTAAAGAATTACAAGTTTTCTTGGGTAGAACCTGGGCTCCAAGAGTTAGTTGACTATAAAGCTTGAGGCCCTGGGATGAAAGGCCCTCACTTCCCAGGATCAGAGGTGAAGAAACTGTTCCATGTTGGCCTTCTCGATAAAAGGAAAACTGGACAAGCGAAGAAGGGCAGAGTGGAGGCTGGAGAAGGAACTTCCATTTGCAGCTGCCCTGAGCATTCATTTTGCTAGGATGGGATGATCCAATTCCATTTGGGGAGAAATGATAGTTCCATTCTAATTAATTCAGGCATTATGGCAATTGATAAGAGTGAAAATAGAATATTTTTCTGGATATTTAAAATGTGAGCTTTGAAGCAGCTATATGAAAGTCTTGTGAGCCAGGACTAAATCAGCCACATTAATTTTTCTTTTTTTTTTACTTTATTGTTTTTTCCATCTCTGCAAATATTTAACTCTTGGCAAAACTGAAAACTCACTCTTCACTGGTGCCTGAGAAATATAATACTGGAAAGGAAAAGGACGAAAATAATATGGAATGAAATGCATGACATGTACTGGGAAGCAAACTTCAAATGAAACTTCCATTTATGGCTTAGTCAAAAACATATGGATATGCAAGCTGAAAACCAGAGCTAGTGGGAAAGCTAGGTGCCTGGCTAAAAATACACTTTTTGTGGCAACCTTAAATCATTTTTTTGTAAAAGAAAGTAGCAGCCCAAACAAATCCTCCCCAACACACACAGTGGACCTGCAGACAATTACTTACTTAGTTCGATGAAAGTAAACCAGGTCAAAACTGTGTTTTTTTTAAAGGAATTCTCATACTTTCCTAACAAATTAACATTCCAAAGAAACTGGAAAAAATGAGGAAATTAAGGAAGGCACAAAAATTTACGTACAAGAATATTTACTGCAATATCATTTATAATAATAAAAAATAGAACCAATCTATATGTCCCTCAATAAAAGAGCTGGTTAAATAAATTATGGTAGAGTCACACAATGGCATATTGTACAGTCATTAACATGATGTAATGGTGTATAGAAAGAAATATGTCTAAGTCCATTCATAACTTAAATACATGTATAAACTAAACAATGAGAATCTAGTTTGTACCTATCAGAATTATAAAGACTAAAATGTTTGATAATGAACATTATTGGCCTGAGTAGGGAGAAAGAAACACTTTAATACACTGTTGGCAGGAGTGTAAATTGGTGTAACTTTTTGGAGGGAAGTGGAACAACTTTACAACTTTAAATGCACATAACCTTTGACCCAGGAATTCCACCTCTGCAAAATTATCCTATACATAAACAGCATACGGCACAAGGATTTACATACAGGGACACACATTGTGGCATTGTTTAAAAATAGCAAACAATCAGCAAAGAACCTAAATATCCAGCCTAGGGGACCGGTTGAATAATTACGGTTCATCAGTAGAATGGAATATTATTTACTGCTAAAAAAGAATAAATACATCTATAAGTGCTAATGTAGGAAGCTCTCTAAGATATGTTAAGTTTTAAAAAGGCACATACATCCAACCACACATACGTATGTCGAGTATTTCTGGAATACAGATGGCCCTCTGTATCTGCGGGTTCCGCATCCACGGATGCAACCAACTGTGGATAGAAATTGAATCTGCAGATGAGGAACCACGGATACGGACGGCGGACTGCACTGCACCATTTGATGCAAGGGACTTGAGCATCCTCGGTTTTTGGTATAGTGGAGGTCCTGGAACCAATCCCCCGTGGTTACCGGGGGAAGAGGGAAGACTGTACTGAGGAAGCTGGTAGTAGTGGTTTCTCTGGGGAGGAGAGAAGGGCGGGGGGTCCTGGTGTGAAGGAGACTTTTACTTCTCTTGAATGCTCTTTAGAACTGTTTGAATATTCCACCATGTTTGTGTTACTTTTCCAATAAAAACAGCTAATCAAAAAATATCTATTGAAACAGAAAGATACTCATGATACATTAAGTGAAAAAAGCAGGCTACAAAAAAGAACGTGAGGATTCTCCAACCTCCTTTGTTTACATTTGTATTGAAAAAAGACAAATATGAGACAATGTTAGTGTGATTCTGAATGGTCAGATTACAGTGTTTTTTATTTTCTCATTTTTTGCTGATCAGTATTGTCTACAATGACCAAGTAGTAATTATATAACATGGGAGGAGAATAACATTCTTGAATCTTGCTGCCTCAAATATGTTTTAGAATCTTAATTTTTCCTGCATTTTTTTTTTTTTTTTAAACCAGGGAGATGGCTGATCTTCCTCTCTTCAGTGCACTTAATGAGAAAAGACCATGAAGGCTTTTGTTTTCCTGGCTTCTCTTATGGTATTATTTTGCTGACTTCATCACAGAGAATTATCCAGAGTCAAGCGTGGCAGAACAGCTGTTCCTGACCACCAGCAACTGCAAAACACCCCGGGAATAAATTTAGACTTCCAGAAAGGAAGAAGAAATCAATCTTGCAGTTGATACAGGGTGGGGGAGGTGATGATCAGGTGGGGACAACATCACCAGAAGCCCCAAAGAGGAGATCAAAGAAAAGTGTCCAAATGTCACTCAACACTTATCAATTTGGAACAAGTGGCCGAATGACAAACCATCCCAGAATCCCTCTGCCTAAAACTGTAACTGGGCAACATTCTCCACAGCAAGGAAGTTCCTGGGGACAAACTACTGGAAGTCAGCCAGCAGATAGTACTAAAACTGTCCCAATTATTTTTAAAACTCTCGAAACAGAGGCCCACAGCTTAGTGAAGAGATTAGACTCCATTAAAAATAAATAAGTAAATGAAGGTCGTGCCCACAAAGAAGGGACTAAGGAAAAGCTTGACCTGGCCTTTACCTCTTTCCTAAGAGACTCTGTGCTTCTCTGGGGTATGGGGTGCCCCTCCAGAACTTTTCAGGGCTTTAAGCTTGCAGAGGCCTGACTCTTTGGTCAGCTCTCAGCTAGCAAAGGCTTATACACTGACCCTATGAATTTAGACAATACACTTCAAAAATCTAGATGCCAAACTGCAACGTCTCCCCTAGTTTTTGAAGTTTACCTGGTATGACTGGGGTCAGAACTCACTGGAAAGTGGCTTCAGCATTCACATACCCAAAGCTCATGTGTGCAGTGACACCAAGCGCCAAAGTGACAAATGCCAATGTCACCATAAATGTCTATTTCAGGCAAAAATCACAGTTAAAAGTTGGTGAAATAAGTCAGACAGAGAAAGGTAAATATTATATGTTATCACTTATACGTGGAATCTACAAAATAACACAAATCAATGTATATAACAAAACAGAAACAGGACTCACAGATACAGAGAACAAACAGTGGGGAGAGGGAAGCAGGTGGGGGCAAGATAGGGGTAGGGGATTAAAAGGTACAAACGACTATGTATACAATATATAAGCAACAAAGACGTATTGTACAACAGAGGGAATAGAGCCAATGTTTTTAAATAACTATAAATGGAGTATAATCTTTAAAAACTGTGAATAACTATGTTGTACACCTGAAACTTAGACAGTATTATACATCAACTACACCGCAATTAACAAAAAAAGAAGTTGGTGAGCACACTCGGCGTTCTTTTCAGGTAACTCAAGTTAAAGACTGGGTCTCTGAATGCGTTTTTGCCAGTTGTTCTGACGGCAGTTTCCAATCTCTGTGCTAAGGCACAGGGTTCCGTGGCTGTTCCTGCACTTGGCTGGTGACCAGAGGTATCTGAGCACTTGAAAACAGCGCCCATTCCTAGACTCCACCCTACACGGTCTGAGACACGACTTCGCAGGGGTGGGGTTCAGGCAGTATTTCTCCCAGCAGCTGCCCATGACTGTTCTTTGGGGAGCAATCAGGCTCCTACTGGACTCTGAAGATGTATGTGTAACAGATGGCCCAAGGAATCCGACCCGTGCTAGACCTGGGCCTCCACTCGAAGAAACACGGATCTTACAGACCAGGGAATGACTTGTTTGCCACAGGTAGACACAGAAGCCTGACGGTTCATGGTTCTGTCTCTATTGCACACGGGGCCTGGAGCATTCTTCCCTATACCCCATCCTCTTCTCCCACCATAAAAAGCTCAAGGCACCAACCAAATGGTTCTCCTTTTTTTTTTTTTTCTTTTGGCTATTATAAAAATATCACCGTATTACAGAGAAAATTAAGGGGAACACCCCCAATTCAAAAGCCTTACTATAATCACTATGAACATCTAAAAATACATAATTGGTTTACTCAACACATTCATTCTACTAAGTGGTGCACCTGTGATGCGTAATGCACTTGGCCATGGGCTAGAAATACACAGGTGGAGAGCATCGTCTGGTGGGAAAAGAAAATCTAAACAAAGTCTTTTTTAAAAAACAAAATTATAATCATAGTATAAACAATTTTGCCTGCTTTATCAAATCAGACTGATATAATAAAGTTTTCCACGTGCCATATAGTCCTATAACTATTAATAGTTACAAATATATTTATTTTCATATTGCAGGCATTTAATGGGGGGGAGCATCTTTGTGTACAGTTTTCCAAAGTGTTCATCTAGCAACTACTTGGAAATTTTATCTTGGGGGATATTTTCTCAGGAAAATTTTGGCATCAAACATTTTTCATGGCTCTTAAGACTTCTCGTCAAAGAGGAGATTTGCTACCTAAATTTCTAAATTTTGTGTAATAAAATCTATAAGTCTTCATCACGCAATCTTAATGCATATGCAGATGAACGAATACTGATATAGATGAGGGATTCAAGAAAACACAAGGTTCACTTCTTTATCGACTATTACGTCCCACTTTATTGCACAAGAATTGAATCAGTTGACTTAATTATTTGTGTTTGGCCCCCATTTCACATAATCTTTAAAAGCCTTAAAAGGAAGGAACTGTAATGAATCTCCTTTAGGAAACGCCGAAGAATGGTCTTCAATAATGCCGACAGACTAAATTCTGACAATTGATGGATTCCTCCAAATCTCTCTAAGAAAATAATACTGATTTTCTATGGCATTTAGAAAACTGCTCTCTCTTTTTTTATCAAGAAAAAACAAAAAAACATTGTAACCAGAACCCCTTCCCCTCTCCCTGTGCTCACCAGTCTTCCTTCCCTTCCCTTCCGTAAAGACCCACTTCCCACCACAGCACTCTCACCAGCGCCCCATCACCGCCACCCTCCCCCATAAGCGTGGAGGTTTTTCAGTTTGTCTTTGGGTTTGTGTGTGTATGTGCTTGTGTGCGTTAGGCTAATTCATGCTGCGGAAACCGCAAAGTTCAAAAAGTAGTGAGAACATCAGAGCTGGAAAAATCACAGTAGCCAGATGTGTCTGCCATAAACTCACTACATAAATTTGATTAGAAGAAAACTACTGGAAAAAGACAAAAATAAGATAGCCTACGTACAAATCTAACTTTCAGCAAACTTTCAGGATACCTCTCTACATGCTTTCAGCAACACTAGGCTGCGGTGTCCCTTAGCTATTTTATTTGCTTTTGATAAAATGTCTTCAAGTGCCTTTGTACACTTCCTAGAGGGACAAAGGAGCCAACTTTGCAAACTGAGCAGAGACTAGATTTTCCAGCTTGTCTTGAAAAGCATACCCTGCAAAAAAAAAGCAAGCAAGCAAGCAAGCAAGCAAGAAAACCACACATGTGTTTATAATTTGAAATACAGATCAAGATAGACCTGGAGGACAGACTCTGGCCTGGTGGATGGCACATCTTCAAAGGGGGAGCGTGTGTGTGTGAGTGTGTGATATTTAAAAAATTCCTATAGCATTAAAAATACACCCTGGCTGCCCTTTACCAGCGGTTTCTGAACTGGCTGGGGCTGGCAGTCTGGTGAAGTTGTTATACAGTCTTTATTTTTCCTGTCCTGTCTGGGAGGATACTGGCACCCCAGGTCAGGGCCTCATTCCAACAAGGAGGTCCATTAATGTGTGACAGAAGGCCAGCACACCATGGTTGACGATCACTAGGATTATCACCAGAAAGGCAAAACTGCCTGTCACTTTCTCTCTGCAAAGACATTTTAAAATATGGGGAGATTTTAAGTCACTGTACGACTTCAGTCCATGGGTGCTGAGAAACAGGAAGACCTTGACACCATCGCACTTGCAGAGGGAGAAGGTTCTCCATGTGGAGCTCGAAGTGAACTGGTTCTTCACAAACTCTCTCTGCTCATGAACGAGCCCGGGCTCGAGCGTGGGCCTCTTCAGCTTCTCACAGTCGCTGCCTGGGGTTCAAGATTATTTTCGCAACGTGTAAGCAAAAGTGTCCAAAAGATCAAAGCTGCAGCAACTGAGGTTGGGTTTTCCTGAGGGAGAAGGAAGAGGATGGCTTTCTATCGCACACACCACAGGCTTTTCCTCTGGCTACACACAGGCCAGAAAAGTGAGGAAAAGCCAGGTTACCAGCCCATAATAATAGTTATAACAATATATTTCTTGGGGAGCTTTCTCTATGCCAGGTACCAAGGCATGGAATACCTAAATACCCAAAACTTTTATGGGGAAGAGACTATCATTATCACCACATTACAGATAAGGAAAATGAGACCCAGGTACTATCTAACCCAAGAGAAACTCAGTTCTGACTCCAAGTCTTCCCATTAACCACTATACAAAGAGGTCCCTGCCCTCCACACCACTCCCATTACCACCCTAACAACCTAACTGATTTCCTTAGCAGGTTCCATTTGCCCCAAGCCCATTGTTTTATATATTATAATATGGCCTGTGTAGAGTCCTTTTTTTTTTTTTCTGTTTGTTTCATTTTTTCCCCTCCTTCAATAAAATTTAGTGGTTATTAAAAGTAATTAATCAGGGGAATTCCCTGGTGGCGCAGTGGATAAGACTCTGCGCTCCCAATGCAGGGGGCCCGGGTTCGATCCCTGGTCGGGGAGCTAGATCCCACATGCGTGCCGCAACTAAGAGTTCACATGCCACAACTAAGGAGCCTGCCTGGCACAACTAAGACCTGGCACAACCAAATACATAAATAAATATTTAGAAAAAAAAAAGTAATTAATCATACCAACAACCCACTTAAAAGATATGAGATCCTACCTGGTTTGTGTCATGAAAAAAATCAACTTTCACACATACAGTAGTTTTCCCCCTTCACTGTGTTACAGAAAAGTGAGGATTTCAAGCAAGTTGTCAGCCCCCAAGTGATATGGCCTCCACCCAGTGGTAATCTCTCCTCTTCACTATCTAAAGTTCTCCAAAACCTTCCTTTCTCCTTCCATTCACTGGGTATCTCTGGGGACTCAGACGCAAAGGGGACCACTCTGCTCAAACAGAATCAAACTGGATAAAACCTGACAGACAACCTGATTTGGTAAATACAAAAACAAACATTTCAGTTAAAAATTAGACCAAGCTGGAGAGGGCTATTTGAAATAACCCCTTGAGAGTCTGTTTCGTTTTACTTCAGCATTTGAAAAGAGAGTGAGTTTAGATACACAACCAATCTGCCATCCTGCCAAGAGAGAGATGCCTTTTCACTGGATTCTGAGGCAGCCTGACAAAAGTATGCTCACAAAGTCACTCACAAAATGACTTTCACAAAGTCACTCACTCCAGGATGCCTTTGAGTGATGGATCTCTTCTCTCCCAATTAAAATATGGTTGCCTTGCAACCCACATTTCAGGAATAGATCTACTGAAAAAATAAGATATCCACTGACAAGAAGTTTCTCTGGGGGGACGGGGGGAGGACTGAAACAATTCCACCAGGGGGCGCTATCCTCACTGAAAGTAAAAAATACAGAGCTCCTAATTTAAAGCGCTTTGCACACTAACCAGCCTAAAATAAATATTTTTTTTTAGAGCTTTTAAGATGAACAATGAAATTGTCTTCAAATCTAACATTCTATAGTTAAATAAAACATAAAACTTTTCTTTCCACAAAGAACAATGATGATATAACATTTCATTACGTGCCAGGCATGGATCTATGCACTTTACTTATAATCTCATACAACCTCCTCACACTATAAATATAATCCTCATTTTACATATGGAGAAACTGAGGCACAATTAAGTGACTTAACAGAGTCACCAATAGGCAGAGCTGAGATTCAAAGTCTGACAGTCTGACTCCCAAGTCCATCACTAACACACAGAAAAACACGGAATCACAATATAAGGAGATTTATTGCTGAATGTGTTTTGCTATGTCACTGATTATATCATAGTTCCAGAAATACATAAAATTAGCTTATTACTAATTCTATCACCTGACAGTAATGTTCATTGCATTTTGACATCATTTTCACTTGTACATAAATACCTATCAGTGAAGGGGACACATCACTTAAGTTCACTTATTTGTCAGATATATGCCATTGAAAAGACCAAAATTCTAGATTTAAGAAGAAGGAGGAGGAGGAGGAGGATCTTCTCTGGTTAAAAGGTAAAAAGAAAAAAAATGCAGTTGATGTAAAACCGACATAGAAGTTTTGAATCATATTCCAAATATTGACTTTATATATATGTTTACGTATATATGCTAATGTATGACGTAGGTATAATATATGTAAACACAGATGTACACTTATTATTTCTAAAATAATGAAAATAAAATACCACATACTAAACCTCAAAAAAAAAAAAAACAGTAGAAAGATCTGCTCTTTCTATTTTTAAAGGTTGATAATAAAGAGTAGAAACTACAGGCAGAGCTATAGCTTAAAACAAAATACTCTGAGTAAATCATTTATTATTAGGACCATATTGTGACTCTCTAAATTACCCCCAGTCTTTGAAGCTTACTTTGCATTCCCAGTTATATTTCCAAACTTGGGACACATCTGTGATTCCTGAGAGGCTAGTAACGCATTTTGTAATGGGCAAATATTCAAATATTATTGGAAAAACCCCAGAATGTGTCTTGAGAAATTTACTGCCCCGATTTATTAGAAATCTGGAAAAAGGTATTTTATTCAGCCACAGGTAAACTTGTTTCAGACATTCAGATTACAATTTCTTTAGATAAACTTTACCAGCAATTGGTCTTTTAGTGCGTGGGGGGATGGGGGGAGGGCAGACTCACATGTGCCTTCAGTATTAAGTTTTTAGCATTCAAGGTCCTTCTAATTTAGTCCACTTCCTACTCGTTGTGCAATTTTGTAAAATTAAGGAAAGTACATGAAAGAGCACAAACAAGGATCTTCACTCCAATACTGGGTGCACTAACAACACACTAAACCCAAATACCCATCAGATGGAGGCTAGTTAAATAATTATAGCATATCAACATGTTGGACTACTGGGCAATTAAAAAAAAAAATGAGGCAGCTTTGTGTATACGGATATAGAAGTAGAAAAAAGCAAGGTGCAGGATGGGAGGGAGACGCAAGAGGGAGGGGATATATGTATACATATAGCTGATTCACTTTGTTATACAGCAGAAACTAACACACTATTGTAAAGCAATTATACTCCAATAAAGATGTTAATAAATAAATAAATAAAGATATTATGAGCCCAAAAAAAAAAAGGCAAGGTGCAGAACAGTGGGTATAATGTGCTAGCATTTATGTGAAGAAACATACACATAACTGGAAACACTGATTGACTCCAGGCAACATACAAGGGACTGAGGCATGGGTATCAGAGGAAGACTTACTTTTTGAACACCCCTTTGAAAAAAGTGTTTGAATTTTTTAAACCAGGTCCATGAAAGATCTTTTCCAATTATAATCGATTATAAAGTTAACATTAATAATTTAATAATCAGCTTTTAGAACTTTTAATAAAAATTAAATGGCTAAAGAAACCCTGAAACTCATCTAATGCTACCTAATTTGTGGTTTCTTTGCTACACTCACATCTGCTTTCTACTTGAGCTCTTATATACTGGGGACAAGTGACTCACAGAAAGCTTTGGTTTACCACTGCTCGTAGAAGCAGTGACACCATTTTCCTTGATCTACCCTTTAGATACGAAACACAACAGAGGTTGTTCTGAGTCGTTTGCTTTTTGTATATATTTTACATCTGCAAGCTTTAAAATGGTAGATCCAGACTTCTTGGAAGAAGGGACAATATATTTACTTGACTATACTGACTCAGGTCTCCTTGAGTCCATACTCACCATGGCTAAGCCACAGTTATAAAGGAAGGGTGTCCAGGAAACTGCTTCCATTTTTATCCTGTTCATTCCTGAAAATCCAACAGGAGATTCTTTTCATTCTCTAAAATTCTGTTCTGTGTATAAAGCAGTATCTGGGTATCTGATCTTAAATGGAAACATTACCTGAAAATGGCACTATTTTTTTAAAAACTTCAAAATTGGCCCTCTTATTTTTAGCCTTTGGAGGTGGGAGAGAATGACTAACAACAAAAGCTGATTGGTTCTGCTGCAGGAGTGCATTCATTCACATCTGACTCTCTCCAGTGGGCAGAATTGTATTTCTTTTGAAGTAAAGGCAATTAGCAGAAACTAATCTCAAGTTTAAAATCACACTTATTCAAAATGAAGTGAAATGTGAGCCGTCCTATCCTAGGGCAGGTGTGGGGAGAAGCCACCCGCAGATTATGTAAGGGTTGAATGCATTCCCCAACCTCAGTTCCAATTCCGGCTCTACTAGCCCACAGCTGGGACTTGGGAAAGTTTCTGCATCTATAAAATGGGAATACTGTCACTTCTTGTAGGGTTGTTGTGAGGACTGAATGAGATAAGGCAAGAAAACACCTAGTCTGGTGTTAACCACACATTGTTGGGGGGCGGGGCAGAGCAAAGATATTTGAGGCCAGAATTGTACACTTTGGCAGTCTTCAGGGACCAGATTCACAGAAAGGGTCTAAGTGCTCTTCTTGCCTTGGTCTGGATGAAGACAGGAGGCCTAAGTGAGTTTTCAAAGAACTTCAATAAATGCAACTGGAGGGGATGCTGGAGCTGTAGTGTAAACCCTGGTAGCAGTGTCATGAACTCTTTAGCCAAGAGGCAAAGAAAAGAAGGCAAGGACAGTGAAAGGGTAATGCAGCCAAGAGGGAGGAGAAGATACTATCTGGGTGCGTGAGTAGGCACTTAGGCAACCAGAGCTGCTTCTGAGCTCCAGAGGCCCTTGGTTGAATACTTGTTTATCCAGCTCCAATCAAAGCTTACCGAGATTCGGCTGAGACACGGCCATGGACCTCTGGGGCGCTGGTGTGGAAGTGGCAGCTGGGTGGAGGTTCATATGATTCAGGGGCTGATTCATCGCCTTCCTAGGGTCTTGCCATGTGGTGATTTTTTCTATGTGACTAAAAGAAGGAAAAC
The DNA here is from genome assembly GCF_965194825.1 of Balaenoptera physalus. Lineage (NCBI taxonomy): Eukaryota > Metazoa > Chordata > Mammalia > Artiodactyla > Balaenopteridae > Balaenoptera > Balaenoptera physalus. Next base: position 31,553,024 of record NC_138891.1, read on the forward strand.
AATTATCTCTTTCATTGTTAGCATTATCAATATCATCATCACCAGTAACAACACAACAGTTAAATGAGGCTGGCTCTTCTTCCCTTAGGATCTGCTTATAAGAGGTTGACACATTGTTTTCAGCCAAGGTCAGGCTTGCCCACTTACCCTCCATCCAAGCTGGGCCACGTTGGGGATTTTGCAGGGGACTCTCTGAACATCAGTCCATGACTTAGCTGACCAGCTGCCCCTACGTGCAAACACCCTCTTAAGGATTTTCTGCCTTACCAGGGATGGACAAGCCCCAGCGTTCCTCCCCACGGTCCAAGGAGCCTACGTTCTCCAACCCCCTGTGCTCACTGCCACCCAAGCACTGGGATACCACAGTGCAAACTCCTCTCCCAAAGCCGGACCCTGCGCTCCTGCCCGCCAGCCCTCTCACACTCTCGCAGCTCATATAACTGACATAATGAGGACGCCTCCACCTGTCCTCAGCCAAAGACAGGGCCCTTGAAACCAAACTCATAAACATCACATTACTGAGCTCGTACAAAGGGTAAGACACTGTGAGGTCCACATAGGTAATACATAAACCCTCAAGAAGTTTATGTTCCACCATGCAAGGTAACAACTGCGTAGCTGGAGAACAGGGTAGCAGGAAATAAGTGTAGGAAGTGCCAGATTATGGAGAAACCCAGATGCTGAGGCATAAGGGTTTCTGAGGGAGGAGACGTGATTAGACTTTTGGTCATATACAACTTCCAGGGTTTGTTATTACAACTTAATCTCAGAGAAACTAGCATGACATCAGCTTCTACTCAGAGTTTCCAATATGTCCTTAGAAAGATGGATGGGGGACTTCCCTGGTGGTCCAGCGGTTACAACTCTGTGCTTCCACCGCAGGGGGCACGGGTTCGATCCCTGGTCAGGGGACTAAGATCCCACATGCCTCGCGGCGTAACCAAAAAGAAAAAAAAAAAAAAAGATGGATGGGACATCTAGCTTTGTCTACCTCCCTACAGACCACATCTTAAGTCACTTCTGGTGACTTAAAGACCCTGTGCCACTCCATAAACTCTTTTTTGAGAGTTTATTACATTTTTCTTTTAAAGATAAGCATATTCATTTGGTGCCACAATTCTTGTTTTATGAACTGTATCACAGATCTTTCTGTATTTATCAAAGACAACGAACTTTGATAGCAGAAGTTGAATGTCAGTCCTTTGTTCCAAGCCCTGTAACTAGGTTGTCTCTCCCAAACCAAAGGGCAATGTCAACCCCACACACTATAGACCTTTCTGGATCCACGTGAAAAGGAGAGAGATTGCTCCTTTCAAACACACCTTACTTTTGAAATAACAATGGCTTCCTTTGAATCCTTAGCTAGGAAACTACTATTAGTATCATTAGGCTAAATCCTAAATCAGTGCAATCTCCTGCACTGGAGTTGTATTTATCTTTTATTTTGCTTCTGTTTCCTCACATCTGAATACTGCCACTGCTAAAATTCTTCAGATTTCTTCATCCCAGACTGGAAGTCATTGCCATGGGGAGCTCATTCATTGCCTTGAGTGAAAACTTGGATGTTTTCCCAAGAAGGCCTTCAAAATGAGTATGATTAAAAAAAAAAAAAAAAGTCAGCCTCCATAAAGGAGGCAAAATTAAGTTTAACTGTTGAGTTTCATACTATAGGAGCCATCAGTGGTCTTTAAAAAATAATCAAAAATAAACTGGGAGGAATAAAAATTAAAAAACAAGACGATTTTGTTAAGAAAAACACAGACGGGGCGGGGAGGGGTGGTGGTGGGTAGGGGGCTGAACTACAGAGATGAAAGTCAATTACCTAAGCCTAAAGGAAGAAACAACTGTCTTGGTTACACCTTCAAGTTTAATAACTGTAATTCTATTCAAAGCTTGCATAAAATCCTTTGTCAACTTTTGGTCTTGTGAAGACTCATAGCCAGCCTCAGGGGGTCTGTCACAGGCCTTCCAAGTGAGGAAACAATGGATGAGGATGTGAAAATTAAGTAAGCTCCCTTTAGCAAAGTAATTAGAGTTAAGAAACCCTTTGACTAGCTATTCCTTCAGGACTCTTACTACTAAAACATGTTTTCCCAAGGTTGGCACGTCCTACAGAAATACTTTCCACTGTGGTACCAGGAGGGGAAGTATCCTTCTCTCTTTCGTGAGCCTTTCTTAGAGCCTCTAGCACCATGGATATTGATACTGTGGTAGAAGCAGCATGAACGCAGCCCCGGTGAGACGCAGTGACATACACCGTACGGTGGAAGACATTTAAGGACGCTGCTGTGTACAGACACTCAGCTATCTGTCAGTGGTCGGAACTATACAGGAACCGGAATGAAGCATTCCCAAATGCCAGTCCCCCACTCTCCTCTCCCATCCTGAACAAGTGGGCTGGGATTCCCAAGTCTGGGGAGAGCAGAAAGGCCCGCACCCAAAGTGGTAGAGGACCCCAGCTTGCCTGAGGACTGCCACCACGGCTGGCCAGCCTCCATCCCCTGGGACAGAGGTGAGGGCTTTCTGGGGGGACACTCTGGCCCTCATCCCGATAGATCCGACCCCAAAGATGCACAACTCAGCCGCGGCTTCAAGCCCCAGAACTCCCCCAGGACCGTGGGAGTCTCCGCAGCCCACCCTTCAAACTCCACACCCAGCCAACGCTTTTAAAGGAGTTTTGTTCCCAGTGGGTTTGTTAATTAAAAGTGTCACTCACTGTATTCCCCAAGGACTTGAGTACAAGAGGGAGCCTTTCATACGTGAGCAGTTCTCATTGCTCTGAAACAACCCTGAGAAGAAAGCCACTCCAGCTCCCAGCCTCTGCACATCCGTCGACCCCACGGCAGCTTTGCTCTAAAGCTCAGTTTATGTGATGTCCAGGGCGGCTCCTGGTCTGAATGCCAACAGCAAGGGCACTGCTCACAAGAACTTAATCCACTGCTCATGATTTGATTTGAAAACTAAATTCTCTTATTGTTCAAATCACTCAGCTCCCCTCACCCCATTCCCAAACGTAGGATAAACCACACGCTGTTTCATACTGCTGTCTCATCTCTGCTCCTTCTCTCAGAGCTACTGAGTCACTTCCTTTCTTGTATTTCTCAGTGCAGCCTTACTGTTTGCCAGGACCCACAGTTTAGCTAGATTAATCCCCACTTCCCTACTACTCCCACCCCTCCCTGATGTCACTCCCTTAAAGAGTCCACTTCAAGAAAATGTCTAAGGAAAAAAAGAAAAAAAAAATCGATAAAAAGAAAGAAAGGAAGGAAGGAGAGAGGGAGGGAGGGAAGGAAGGAAGGGAGGGAGGGAGGGAGGGAGGGAGGGAGGGAGGGAAGGAGGAAGGAAAGAAAAAGTCTCTGCTATTTTAAAAGTCTAGTTTTTCTTAAAAATTTATATATTTATATATACTTACATATGTACATTCAATCTGCCTATTAGTGTGTATTCTATGATCACACATTCTATACAGTTTTCCTATGAAAATGGAACAAAAAAAGAAAATAAATACCAAGTATTTATGGTGATATATGCAAGTAATATGCTCACTGGAGCTTTTTTTTCCCCCTTATCTAAACTCTTCTGTACTTTCCAGTTTTTAACAGTGATAATGTATTGTTTTCATAGCAAGTAAAAACAGAAACACTCGTGAAGGTGCAAAAAGACAAAAAGGAAAATGATGCATGGATATGCAGGTCATAGGTACTAAAAAGTTATTGGAGATAAACTACAGATTTGGCTCCTATTTTTGAGTGGCCAAAGTAAGAAGGGAAATGGATTCAATTACATGGCTCCATGCTTTTTATAAAGAAAAAAGAATGCCAGTTTCTAAGAGAAAGAAAAACTCTTCTTGACACACACACACACACACACACACACACACAATTTTCCTGGACTTAAAAAATGTCTGCAAGGGTTTCACATGGAGGCCTGGGGTGGTGTGCAGTGGAAATAGTACCTGAAAGAAAGATAATCGGAGCGGTCTTTTCCTCTTCCTTTGGGGGCCCCTTTGACCACTACTTCCCATACTGCCTTTCTTCACAGTCTCATAAAGGACAAACCTCCAACCACATCAGGGTCTGTGGTGCCCAGGTCGGCAAAAAGCCTCAGCTCTGAGGACCTGCATTTTGCCCAGGGGCAACAAAGTTCAGCATTTCCCTGAGAAGATATTTGGCTGGAAATGGTATCTTATGGAAAACTGTGCTGTGTTAAATAATTTTTCCTCCTAGAATTAATGTGTTCTTCCATAAAGATACAAGTTGAGAAAGTCATTTTATGTATTAGGAGAATTCTATGTTGGGGGTTAGAATGTCATGGAAATCAGTGGGGAGGGGGCAGCATTACCACCCTCTCTTATCGGCCTGGCCCCTCCCATCGGCCTCCAGGGGATTGTTAATTTAGCTCCTATTTCCACCCTTCCAGCCCCCTGAATGACCTTTCACCTTGATGAGGGCAATGGCCTCCAGGCTTCTCCTCCAGTCTCTCAGGTTTTCCTCTTGCCCTCCATCCCTTCCCCACCCTCTCTATCTATAATCCCTTCTTTAACCCACCTCCAGACTCATCCCAAGGACAGCTGGGATCCAAGTCACCCCTAGGATCCTTAGTCCCCCCTGGCCATTGACAGCCTACTGGGAGACAGTATGAGGCACTATGGCCTCTGGAAAGACCACAGGCTTGGAGTCACACATACCTGAGTTTTCATGTAGCTCTGACCCTGTGTGACCTACGTGGACAAGCCATTTAACCCATCCTAGTCTCAGCACCCATATCCGTGAGATGGGTAAAAAAGCCAACAAATGCTCCGGTTCCTTCTTGCAAGGGTGAAAAAGGTCTGCTCTAGGAAACCTGTAACCGCCAAAGTCACCTGCCAATTTCAAGAACAGTTCACTGGGCTTCCCCTGCTCACTTCCTCAGCAAATAAATCCACAGAAGGCAGCTCCAGCCTCCAGCCCAAGGCTGGCAACCTTTGGTTCAAGTTTTTATTCAACAAGTGTGGATTGTGTATCTATTGTGCACGTGCACTTGGTAGGCATAAAAATGAAAAGCATTTTGTAAATATAAAATCCTGACTGGCAGCAGAACCATGAAAGGCAAAGATAAAATCTTATCTGTAAAAATAGAATCCACCGACTTCTTATAGCCCAGGAAAAGGCCTGGTGTTTTTGGACGAATTTACCCTCCAGTTCATGACCTATTATACTAACTTTATGGAAGGAAGCCACACAACAAAGACTTTCTGAAATAGAGAAGGCCTATGTAATACATTTTGTATTGCTGGAAGCATACAAAGATATAAAAATAGGAATGATTATAAGTGCTTAATTTTGAAAGAATTTAGAGTTCGCAGCAACATAATAAGCTGCTTGCTCATTTCTATGGGCAAAGATTTCATTTCCAAATATAAGTGTTTGGCCTTTTTACTCCTCCTCCTCTCTTAATATATTAGAGTTTCACATTAGGTAGTGTCAGAAATTACTCAGGGCTCCCTACACTCAACAGAGCTATTAGGGCAGGACTTAGAAGCAGTGTCTTCTTTTCTACCACCCAGGCCCAGCTAGGTGGTTAAAGAGAACCACACCAAAGAGATGGGAATTTAAAGGCAACCTGGGGTCATAAAACCAAGGCTGACTGGCTCAAAACTCAGTTCACATTCAGTGCTGCCTGGCTTCATCCCCTGGCCAATCCCAGTTTCTCTTTAACCTCTCCCTTCATTCTTTCTCGTTTGGGGGGGTGTTAATATTTCTCTTCCAATGGAACATAAGCTCTTTTGATGATAGATAGGACCCTAGGGGCAGAGCAAGGTGTCCTGCACATTGTAGGCACTTGAAAAACAATACTCCTGCAACCCCCATAATATTCACAAGACCAATCGAGGGCCAAAGTAAATGATCTTATTTTTAAAAATCAGACATTAAAATTTTTTTTGACTTTCTAGGCCAATTCACCACCCTCTTAATGTTCTAACAAAAGTATATATACACTGAAGATTATGTGCTTAAAAACTGCTAACTGAAATAGCTTTGCAGCTTGCTTGTTGTGAACCAGTTCAATTAAACTCATCAGCGTTAAAAATGAAAACTGAAACAGATTTGCATGAGGTTGATAATTTCCCAGGCAGGGCTTGCCAAGTAAACTGGAACCGCTGTCAGCAGACAACAAATACTATGCCAGTGTTTAATCCTATACCAGATGGCAAGAAGACTTGCCCAAGACTCACATTAAAGTTTTGAAAATTTTCCGCAATTAGAATTAAAATACAGACACTAAAAGCTGGTTTACTTCTTTATTGTATTTCAGGGATAAATGCTGCCTGTGTTTCAATCACATTAAACATGTAGGCAGTGTGCTCTGATTTAAATTTCAAGACCTAGGAAATGACACATCATATCTTACTCATACCTTGCGTTTCTCTGAGTGGCGCCTTTTGTTGTGCTTTGTTTTTTGCCAGTGATACTTGGCTCTTCCGACTGACACCAGAGGTGGGTCTTAACCACAAGAACAAAGACAGCTGGAATACACACTTACTAATTCTCCCAGGCCCAGAGGCACACTCTTTCTTAGTTCCTCTGCTGTCACCAAACCCAGAGAGAAGTGGGAGCTGATCACAGTGGGAGCCCCACGGCAGTGGTAGCTCAAAGCCCACGTTTAAACTGGCAACCCAATCTGATGAGTAGCCATCAGTAAATTGTTCCCCTCTGTTTAACCCTATCAGGCCAGCTGGTTAATGGGAATTTGGCTTCTGAATACATTGACAATCGGAAATAAAGTGCTGGCTCTCCACCTGGCTGAACAGATCCATAGCTAATGTTTTATTTTCTTTCTAAAGCCACCAGTCTCCCTCCCAAGTTGCCATCCTTCCTACTGTCACCCCAATTGATGATTCTTTGTCCCAAAGCAGCTTTCATAACACTACAATTGGTTACAATTCTTATTCTGTTCTGCCCAGATCCTAAACATCACCACCTCTTGCTAGTCCGATTCATAAGAACAGAAGATACAAAGAGGTAAAAGTCAGGCTGCAAATGTACCTAGCGGACACATCCATTAGCAAAACATTCATATCATTCATAGATTAAGTCCGAAAGCTATAAAAACTGACTCTCTCATGTCGTACAATAAAGGTGACTGTTCACACAACAGAAGTGTGTTGGCTGAGAAAGCTCATCCTTCTTTGAAACCACAAGTAATTTAGAATTAAAAGGTTCCGGTCAGATTTTCACTTCGGCAGCTCATCAAACATAGCTGCAGTCTGTGACACAGGACTAATAATTCATATATAAGTAGGGGATTTTTTTAGGATCCTCTAATAAAAGATGATACCAGACCAGAAGTATTATTTTGGTGCACGCTTCCGGTCTCTACCATTCACTTGCCAATTCAAAAAATTTCAGAGTTCTCTGGAATTCCGAATGAATGGCAGGGATTGTATTTTTAACTACCAGGCTCTAATCCTCGACTTCCATCCCAGCAGTGCCAAGAAGTCTCTACTTGTTGAAATTAGCAGCAGTAGGAGCCGCAGCAGCGTGAAAGGTCTGCGGGCACTTCCGCCGCGGCCAGCTGTGGGCATCTATCTACGTGAATCCTTTCCACAGAGTATCACCAGCTTTTCTGCAAGTTCGTTCCTGACCCTGCTCGGTCCGGGCAGAAGCTGAGTCAGGCAGAGCTGCTGTCAGCCCCGAAGTGCAGAGTGAGCCCACGTGAGGCTGTAATCTACGTAGTTCCTTCCTGCAGGGGTTTATTTACCAGCGTTCTGTCCCTGGGGCGGGAAAGTAGGGGACACTATGAATACACCACTTTTGGAGAAAGCCTCTTTGGGAAGCGGGTGACTCACGGACACAGCCCCAAGGTGTGACTCACTGACCTCGCTTCGGAGGTTGAGCTATTGTGTGAGGCTCTCCGTCATCCCCGCGGAGGTCTCCAACGCCACCCGACCGGGGCAAACCCGACTTGGGCTCTGCAAACTGAGCCAGCTCTTGCTTCACCTCATTTTTCCTATTCCCAAAAAAAGCAAGAAGAAAAAGGACTGCGTTTCTGTTTGCTTGTTTGCCTTTGGCCAAGCACCCGATTAAAGAACTTCGGCTGTATTGCAATTGTAGTATCAACGCTTAGCCTAGTTTTTCGCTTTTCATGTCAGGATCGATAATGATATTGAAAGATTTATAAATCACGTTGTTTCCTGTGTTGAAACCGAACAACAATGTACGAGTTTATTTTACCACGTTTTATTATCTCCAGGTATCAAGTATAAAATAGGTACTTGGTACCTCTTTTCCCACTTTTTCCTTTTTCACAAACAAAAATATGGGACGGGAATGAGGAGAAGTGAAGAAAAGATGAGTTTCCTAGTGAATGGCGAATTCTAGAATTATCAAAGGAAGTGAAAGGCACTCATCCATTCATTCAGTTCGTTCGACAAGATGCATTTACTCTGGCATTGTATCTTCCATGAGGATTCAGTTCCAAAATCAGTTTTGGCAAATGTGGAGTGTGGTGAAAATTACCACTGAAAATCCTTTAAATGGCCCATAATGTACAGTCTGCTAAGCTTTGTGTATATTATAAGGTCTTGCAATAAGTCCAACACAGATGGATCCTTCCAGAGTTAGGACATGGTACTGTTTCTACAGCCAAGCTCCAGATGAAGTGATGCTGTCCCCATATACTTATGCTGGGATTTGGTAGGCATGGAGAGTTGACTTCAAGCCACTTAAATAGGCATATGGTCCTGAATACCTGCAGTGTCCTTTCCTCCGGGATGGACGGAACAGAAGATGATCTAGCATGGGCCCTAGGAGCTGGCAATCAGGTGGGTAGTGGCAATGAAATAAAGGGTGGTGTGGAGGTTAACAGAGCACAGCCCCTATTTTTATTGTTATTACAAATGGTCCAGAGCCTGACATTCTATCTTGATAGCTGCATGTTAGATACGCTCCCCATATCAGCTGCATCTGACATCTGGGAAGCAGCTTGAATCTCGCGATCAGTATTTTAAAGAATTTTTTTTAAACCACCGAGCTACTTTAAGTGCTCAAATACTTTGAAAGTTGTTTTTCCAGGCTTTCTGTGGCCAACACGTGTTTCAACGTGTTGTTTTTCCAGTTGTTCTTAAATGGGACATTGACACACAGCTTGTTCTAATGGGGCCAAATGAACTAAATGTCACTTGCCCAAAGAAACAGGGCAAAACCTCCTAAAAACCAAAAATTCTTTTGGGTTAGTCTAGTTTCTCCTCTATTCATGTGGGGGGAGTCAATTCCTTTTTGTTGGTTTGTTGTTTTTTTTTTTAATTCTGGGAAGAGGAGGAGCCACCTGGGCTCTGGGTGTCAGTCACTTTCTGCACATGTTTGAAAGACAAGACACATGCAACTAGAGAAAAGACTGGCACGAACCCCAACCCCAGTCTGGAGAAAGACTGGAGGTGCTTTTCACAGCCCGCATCTCATTTCGCAAGAAACGGTTTGGAGGATGGAAGACAAAAGAAGGGGAGTTGAGTTAGGCTTCCCAGGCAGGGAGGGGAGAGGGACACTGGAGGCCTTGAAGATAATCACCGGGCAACACTGCTTATGTTTCCTGTAAACCCAGCCCACAATGTCTCTTTACATGTATTTCTTGGCATCTCTGGTTGAAAGCATCGCCCAAATGAGGCAGTACTGCAGTAGCTTTGAACTTTGCCTCTGCAATTAACCAGTTAAGAGACCACTGAAACTTTACTTAGCATCTCCAAGCCTCAGTTTCCTCCACTGTAAAATACGCGTAAGAACATCCTTTCATGAGGTTGTTTTGAATATTTCATTCAATAACAAAAGTAAAACACCCACCCGCGAGTGCCAGACACACATGACACTCTATAAATATTAATTCTTCTTCTTTCTCTCATGAAAATATATCCCAACTTTTTACAAAGATCTGAGGAATTCAAATGCAAAAAAATCAGCAAACACCCTAGGGTACAATGAACCCAAGAAAATGGGGGAAAATGAGAGCGCACATCCATTCACTGCAAAAACTACAGATTTATTTGATTTCACATAGAGTAGCTAGTTAATAATTGATCTAGAGACAAAAACATTCTCAAAACACAAAAGAACTAGCAAACCACCAGCCTCAGTGGCTCCTTCACTACCACCCCTCCTCCCAGCCTGCATTCTAACAAACAATAACAACTCTCAGATCCAGTGTAAGAAAAGGCCAAAGCTGAGATTCCTCTAGTGCCCTCATTAGGCACTTTTAGCGGTGATGAGCGTCCCATGTCAGCACAAGACTTTCAGCCTCATGTATAAAGTAGAAAGGATTTCAGCTTGAAGTGAAAAGCAAAAGGCTGAATACTAGAAAAAGAGTATCTAATGGCTTTCCATCCTTCCTAACAGAAATGTTCAAGAAGTTTTACACTAATTTAGTTTTTTAATCACTTACAGGGTTACAAGAGTTCACTCCCATAGCTCACCCCAAAATGTAGGGGTACGGATTAGGTACAGAAACGCAAGAAGACTTGAAGTTTCTGTGACTCAACAAAATGGAAAAACAAATTTAGCCTAAAAGTACTATAGTTTTTTTTTTTTTTTTTTTAAAGAAGAATTTTTTTTTTTTTTAATTTTATTTATGGCTGTGTTGGGTCTTCGTTTCTCTGCGAGGGCTTTCTCTAGTTGCGGCAAGCGGGGGCCACTCCTCATCGCGGTGCGCGGGCCTCTCACCATCACGGCCTCTCCCATTGCGGAGCACAGGATCCAGACGCGCAGGCTCAGTAGTTGTGGCTCACGGGCCTAGTTGCTCCGCGGCACGTGGGATCCTCCCAGACCAGGGCTCGAACCCGTGTCCCCTGCATTGGCAGGCAGATTCTCAACCACTGCGCCACCAGGGAAGCCCAGTACTATAGTTTTATACAAAGCATGTTAATGCAAACTCCAAAGAGAGTTAGCTTTGTACCCACAGGTGGATGTTAATCAAAAATATACTATGGCTTTAATCTTTTGTATTTAACAAAGAACAGAAATATGGATCTGTTTCCATTTTTTAAGACTTATTTCCCCATCCAAACCCCACTGTTCTTCACTAAAGTGGCTGGTATTAATTTTCATATTAAAAAAACATCTATTTATGTGTATGTAATTTTAATTTTGATAAGACTTTAAACTTCTAGGAAACTTGTAAGAATATACAAGGTACTGTCACCTACTGTTTCACCAACTATCATATTTTTTTCAAAGTTAGTTCTGACTGAAAAGTAGCACTAGAATAATCATCTGTTTTGATATGATCCCTTAGTAATACTTTGGCGGGTCACTTTTCTAACTTTGAAGAGAGGTGAATTTTATTATATAACCTATGCAAGATAAAGAGAGATGGGAAAAAAAAGGCTAAGGTATCTGAATAACCAAATTAAGAAACAGAGTGACACCAAACTTGTTAATATCTAAACAAAAGCAATAAAAATTTGGCAATAATGATGACCCTTAATATCCTTTCACGGAAGGAGAAAACAGACCCCACCCAAGAGGAGGAAACCAAGCAAAAGATTCCTTTATTTTTGGAGCTACTGATGGCCATGCCACAGTGTGACAGAAATCAAACATCTATATATCTGAACAGACGTGGGCTGAACAGCTTCTTCACTGCGCCTTTTTACTTAACTGGCAGGGAAATTTTTCACACTGGGAGGGAGCCGCCTTACTTGGGTTCGTTTATTAATTCAATCTCCAAATAAGTTTTCTTAGAAGTGAAGGAAACGTGTGAACAGCGTTTGAATTCTCAGCCAAATGTCCTTCCAATATTTGGAAGGAATGCTCTACTTGTACAGACATCAATTTTGAAGAAAAAACTGTAAATATATCAACACCCGCCACATCAACCCTCTGCAGAATGTGTGATTTAAACAAAAGAAAGAACACAGCTTCAGGAAAATAGCTTTAAAAATGCTCACCCAAGAACCCACAGCCTCACTAAGGGTCACTCTTGCATATTACTAAACTTAACTCGGTAACCTCTTTCTGGAGAGTAGTTTGTCAACACGTTACAAAACCCTTTAAAAAGATTTGGACCAGAGACTCCACTTCCACGAAGCTTATACCAAGGAAACAGTTAGAGAGATATGGCAGAGATGGCCAGCTGCTTCTGAATATCTGCTCTCCCTCTCTTCTGGGTGCTAAGTGTGGCCAAGAGACTAAGTTCTAGACACTAAACAGAGTGCTGTGTGAAATTCTGGGGAAGTTCTTTAAATGGAAGGGATACACAAGCTTTTCTGCTTTCCACCCTTCTTTCTTCCAGCTTGGAATGTGGACGTGATGGCCAGAGCTACAGCAGCCCTCCTAAATCATGAGGAATGAAAGCCACTCATTAAGAACAACAAAGTAGAAAAAGACAAGTACCTGTGCAGCCATCACATCAGCCCTTGACCACCTTACCTTAACATTAGAGATAAATAAATAATCTCATTTCACATCCCTGTTAATCACAAACATAATTCCAAACCAGTACAACAAGTATGCAAAATGTATGTGCAGGGATGTCCATTGCAATTTTGTTTATATCTTAAATGTGTCGAATGGTTAAATAAATTATGGTTCAGCCAGACCATGGAAGACTGAACAGACATTATAAATGACACAGATCTATATTTGTTAAACTGGAAAGATGTTCACAATATATTGCTAAGTGAACATGATCCTATTTTGGTTAATATACATACATATGAATAAGGGGAAAGCAGGTTTCATTCATATCTTTAGATTTCTTGATACTTCCTCTATTTTGTACAATAAGCATTATTTCTCAGTCAGAAAAAAGGAGAGAAAGAATGAGAAAAGGTATCCTCCCCCACTCCAAGTAAACTCACTTCCTGCTTAAAAAATAATGTTGCATTCCACTTTTGAACCTAAAACTGCTAATTACAGCCTCCGAGAATAATTCCACAGCTAGAGTGTAGGCTTGAACATCTGTGAGTCCCTCAACTGTGAGTTGGAAAAGGCACCACCATAATACTCCTCTGAGTGCTTAGCCTAAAGGTGCTGTGAACCACGGAGGGGCACAAGGAGGCCAGGGGGTGGGGGGAGCTGTAGAAGGAAGGGATGAAGAGGATCAAGGGAAATTCTATAATTAAGCAATATTTCATGGCTGCCTCTGGCAGCTGTTTGAGCGAGGTGGGGGGACCCTGAACGAGGCGTCAACAGACGGAGCAGCTCTGTCCTCGGACAGATCAAGCGGGGCCTGTCATCCCGAGCACTGTCTACACTTCACGGGACGATCTGGGGCATCTTATATCCAGCACCTGTCAGCTTTGGAGACTCCCAGCTGCGGTGCTGTTACTCCTGTCATCTGCCTAATCCAGAAGAGAGAGGCATTTACTGTCTCTCAAAAGATTAGGTTGAAACTCTCTTTGATTCTTCTTATGAAAGAGAATGCATGCCTCATGTCACTGTGTTTGTTTTCTTCTCATCCCTCCTGACTTTTTTCTTTTCTTTTCTTTTCTTTTTTTTTAAACTTTCTTTTTTTTTATATTTATTTATTTATTTATTTATTTATTTATTTATTTATTTATTTATTTATTGGCTGCATTGGGTCTCTGTTGCTGCGTGCGGGCTTTTCTCTGGTTGCAGTGAGCGGGGGCTACTCTTTGTTGCGGTGCGTGGGCTTCTCATTGCAGTGGCTTCTCTTGTTGTGGAGCACAGGCTCTAGGCGTGCGGGCTTCAGTAGTTGTGTCTCGCGGGCTCTAGAGCGCAGGCTTAGTAGTTGTGGCGCACGGGCTTAGTTGCTCCGTGGCATGTGGGATCTTCCCGGACCAGGGCTTGAACCCGTGTCCCCTGCATTGACAGGCAGATTCTTAATCACTGTGCCACCAGGGAAGTCCCTTTTTTCTTTTCTTATTAAAGGAATAAACCTGCCCTTGCAGCTGTATTTATCATTTTTTAACCCCACGTTAATTATATAGTCGCTCCAAATAACGGTTTAAATTTAGTCTGATGACCAACCACAGGGCTCTTTCTCCTCCCTCTCTGAGGCACATCCTGCCTTCAGCCCTGCTACGCAGTTCCCACTGACTTGCAGAGGAACTCCGTGTAAAGAATGAAGCAGGATAAAGATCGTAATAATGGTCAGAGGAAATGGTATGGAATATTTTCTCTACAGGATGTGTTTAGATTTTTCCTTTCCATGAGACTTTTTTTTAAAGGGTGTTGAAATTGAAGGAGACTTTAAATAAGCTTTCAAGTTCTCAGTAGTTCCAATATTGGATTGAGTATGGAAGACCCACAGCAGGTAATCAAAAACTACTCATGGAATAAATGACTAAAAAAAGGAAGGAAGGAAGGAAGGAAAGCATTTAATGAGTTTCCTTTAACAAATCATTTTGCTTCTCAGTGTCTGTATCAAACGAATCTTACGCATATCTTATATATCCTTACGTATCAGGTGCTCAAAAAACTCAGCCAGGAAAATGTGTTCTTTCCTGGTCCCTGGAAGGACATGAAATCTAGAGGATGCTGCAACATCCTCTAAAACAAATGAAATCACTGTCAGTTCATTCCTGTTTGATTCAGCAAAGTGGTCAACTGAACCACCACCGAGTGCCACCCACCATGGACCCTGGAAGTGCACCACCTCGGGCATATAGCAATAAATAAATGCTTTTTGTTGTTGTTGTTATTTGGCTGTGCCGCGCGGCTTGTGGGATCTCAGCTCCCCAACCAGGGACTGAACCTGGGCTGCAGCAGTGAAAGCGCCGAATCCTAACCACTAGACCACCAGGGAACTCCCAATAAATAAATGTTTGTCAAATGAATGAATGCGTGAACAAACGAATGAATGAAGTGGTACTAATATTCATTAATAATGACAGTCATGATAATAATGATTCATTATTAGTCATACATCATAATATTCACAATAATGATGGCAATAATAATGTCTGAGAGCAACAGTTGGCATGTATATAGCATTTTATAGCTTCAAAAATTATCTTAATTTGATCCTCACACAGCAGATTTACTAACTTCCATTTTTAAGATCCAGAAACTGAGTTGGGAAAAGTTAAATGACTTAATAAATTTCCTGAGGTTCTATGTGACCCAGCAGAGAGCCCACTCTTGCTCTCAGAGTCGCATCTGGGGCTTTTTTCCATAACATGATACTGCCTTGTGAACCCAAAGAGGCTGATGCAAATAACCTGGACCCTTAGGAAGGAAGGAAAAGAGGGTATGTACAACTGGTGCTGCTGATAGCCTGACTCAGTCCTGGAACAACAGTCCCACTACAAGCTCAGTCCTTAGCAGGAAAGGACCCCACAAGATAGATACCCCGCCCCGCCCCCCATCTTGCTTCCGTAACACACCACCATCCCTCCTCATCCCTCCTGAAGCCCTTGAGTCACGGAGTGTGTACACTTGCCTGCAAGGTTGACCTTTTAACTGGCCTGGTTTTAATCAGGCCCATCCTGTCAAGAAAAGGGACTCCCGTGACAGTAAAACAAATTAGCTCCATGTGATCCTGTAGTTGATGGTAGGGAGGAAGGAGAGGAAGAAATACAAGTACTACTTTAGAAATGTAAACCAAATACAAAGCCAGACTCCCTGCTATCACTTAAAAGGAAGAGGTAAAAGGACTCTGAAGATGGATTTGGAGACGCAAAGGTAGCAACCGAGCATGCCTCCCTTGAGCAGGGCTCCAAGCCAGAGCTGTTAAAGGTCCCGCATCCTGTAAAGTTTGTTCGTTCAGAAACTCTGACAATTACAGCTTCAGCCTGATTTGTCTTTGGTCTTCATTAATGTCGATTACTAGGGAAAATATTCAAATAGGGTTGATGCTCCATAAATGTGTTCACTCTATAATACTTGAGGTTACTGGCTTTTATAATTGACTATAATTACTTAAGTGAAATTCAACATGTAGATGAATCTTTCCTATTTACTCTTTTTATGGGGAGAAAAAGAAATATCGGAGATAATTCTAATTTTCCTAAGCTACTCCCTTTCAGCTTTTCATAATATTTTACATTTTTAACATTTACACAAAGTACATTTTTGTAAAGTGCTCTGAAATGAAAATATTAGAAGAAACAGCTCAGAACTGTGAGGATTTGCGTTCATTTTAAATGACTTTTTGAGAAAGTTTGCATACTCAGACACATACTAAATATGATTTTAATACAAAGCACAGGAATATGTACCCATGTTATCATATGTTGTCTAACGAGAGAAAAGAAACGTCTATTATTGCATGGAAATGAAATCAAGAGGAAAATGACAGAAACACGTCTTTACATGACTATCTAGATAAACTATCTGTATTTTCTTATTTTGCTCCAAAATGTTCCTTGAACAAATTTTTGTCAACATGTTCCTACAGAAAGAGGTTAAGATAAGCCAGGCAATCGAGCTTTGGTCTGGAAAATTGCCGTAATCCTGATAAAAACTATTTTGACAAAAAGATGAAAATGAAAGTGTGCCCTAAGGTGGGAGCATGACGGGGGGGGGGGGGGGGGGGGGCGGGGGGGGTGGTGGTTTGCGGGGGCGCCCGGGGGCGGTAATTAACACTAAGTCACTGTGAGGTAATTTGGGGGAAAGACACTTCTGAGTCTGCCAACAGCATCACTGCGTGGGTGGACCTCATCTGACATTTCAACCTAAAATCAACTTCTCAGGTGACAAAAGCTTTTGGGCTCAGTCACACTGGTTGTGAGGAGATGCAGTTACGGGCAGGGTAACCTCAAGTACATTCTATGGGATATTAGTCCTAGAAGATAATCCCCCAAGATTGCACCCAAAAAAGTTTGGTTATCAAATAAGTTTGGGAAACACTGAACGTTATATTTCCCCCCTAAAATTTATACAATATATATGCATTATTATAAAAGGCTCTGTGTTTAAATTAGCTTACCTAACATTTCTCTAATTTATTTTAGGTGTAATCTTTTTTTCATTTTATTAATATGCTGTAGAATACATTTTAGGAATTAGAATATACCATTTGTGGTATTTATGCCAAGCATAGCTTCAGATTAAATCCAGCAGCATTGTCTGAACACACAATATACTTCAGATATTATAGCAATATTTTTATTGCTGTAGTAATATTTTTCTTATTGGCTACCAACTGACCAAAACTAAAAAACTATAGGCAGTTCCCATGGGCAAATGTGGTGTGAGGCTATGAAGCCATGATTCCAAAGCATCCTAATGACAGAGTTTATTCAAAGCAGGGTTCATGTAGATTAAAGAGAGATAGAGAAAGGCATATATAAACATGTATGTGTGTGTGTGTGTTTTTAAAAAAGTGAACTGAACTGTTTGCACCCAGAAGCTTTTTTTTTTTTTTTTAACATCTTTATTGGAGTATAATTGCTTTACAATGGTAGCACCCAGAAGCTTTTAACCTTCTTCCTTACTTTAAAATTGGGAGCCTGTAAGTATCTGTCTATTCTTAGTGTGCTTTCAAAATGTAGCTTCCCTCGGCTGGGGTCACAGCTGCTGCAAAGCACTCTGGGTGGCTCCTCTCCATCCCCTTGAAACAACTGGTGGGAACCCAGCACTAGGCCATCAACCCAGCTGTTCAATCTCACTTTCTAACTTTAGCAAGTCACTTCAGAACTAATGTCACTAGGGCATGCCACATTGAAAACCACACCAGAGAAGGTAGATTCTTCCCCCCCGCCCCCCAGAAAAAAATCCAGGCACACAGATCAAAGTCACACTCAGGTACCTACAGCAATACTACCCAGATGCAAATATAGGACCCACCTGACCTGATTTATGTGGGTCATCTAAGAAGGCTTCAGTGGACACCTCTCTACCCAGTTCAGCCCATTAGAAAGATACCTGTTAGCAGCTGCAGAGCCCAACAGCCTAGAAGTCCATGAAAACGAACCTTGGGTCAAGATACTTGCACATACACTGTACTGTCTGTCGGCTTTCCTACTAGAATACAGGATGCATGCCTTTCCACATTGTTAATGTACCATAAAATTGTCATGAAGACCTCATAATGTAATTACTTGCATTTAATTGATTATACATGCCCCCAGCCTTGTTTTCTTTCTTTTTTTAACTGCATGCTCATTGTAATGACTTGTCCCAAAGCCAAGTGATTTCAGAATTATTTGACTGTTTATTATCCTTTGAGAGTTACTAATTAAAATACTTTCCTTCAGTGAAAAGAGTTGCTCTTTTCCTGAATTCGCTTCGGGATGCTCACCCCTGAGGAGAACTCCAGGAATGCCTTGCTAAGCTCGCCTGTAACTGACGGCCTCCATTGTTAACATATGCGCGGGCTTAAAAAACATTAAGCGACTTACACAAATGGAAACAAAATGCCCTTTGAGTTCTATTGATAACTTAACCTTTAGCGTTTTGGATTAAATCCCATTTCTCGGGAAGAAGGGGGAGCCACTGAATGAAACCATTATGTAACACATTGTTGTGGGAATTATTTTGTGTGAAAATATATACAGTATATCATCTAAAATGTCTTTGATTGACCGTGGGTTTTCATAATTCCTAACTACAATATACATATCTTTTATGGCTTCTCTAATTTGTGATCCCTGTTTTAGGGAAATAGAAGTAATTTTGAGCAGGCAAATGATCCCATGACACCGGACATAGTGGAAACCCTGGAGAATGTGGGGGTCTAGAAGGGGTAGATGGGGTACTTATTGGAGCTGGGAAGGTCCTGTTTCTTGAAAGCTGCTTAGGTGGTGTGTCCAATTTGTGAAAATTCATCAAGCAACATACTTAAGATTTGTGTACTTTTCTACAAAAATTATAGTTCATTTTTAAAGTAATTAAGAGAAGTTATTTCAATTTTTTAATTATTTCAGTATTAAAAGTAATTTCTATAAAAGAAAAAGGATGTAGTTGCCATCTAGCAGAAACATAAGCATTACTCTAAAGTGTTTACGAGGAACAGAATTAAGACTGGTCTATTTTTCTACTTTGTTTTAGAAAACGATGCACAGGGCTTCCCTGGTAGTGCAGTGGTTAAGAATCTGCCTGCCAATGCAGGGGACCCGGGTTCGAGTCCTGGTCTGGGAAGATCCCACATGCCGCGGAGCAACTAAGCCCGTGCACCACAACTACTGAGCCCACATACCACAACTACTGAACCCCGCGTGCCTAGAGCTCATGCTCCGCAATAAGAGAAGCCACCGCAATAAGCCCACGTACTGCAACGAAGAGTAGCCCCCACTTGCCACAACTAGAGAAAGCCCACGCACAGCAACGAAGACCCAACGCAGGCAAAAATAAAATAAATAAATTTTTTTAAAATGATGCACAATATTTGCTTTGACAAATCGATGTTAAAAAAAAATCTGAGACAATTGGGAAAGTCTGGATATGCACTGGATATTAGGTGATATTAAAAAAGTACTGTTTGTATCTTGATGTCATGCAATAAGAAATTCACAAAATGACCTATGTTGTATTTTTGTCAAAATGTTTGACCTAATTTAATCATAAGAAACGCACGTGGAATATTGGTCTAAAATGTTTTTTTAAAAAAAGTTAATGTTGTGAAAAAGAAACAAAATGGTAAGAGAGGGGCACATTTCTGAATCAAAACAGAGACATAAAACAAAATGCAATATGTGAACACACATACATACACACACACACACACACACACACGCGCGCGCGCGCGGCTGCTAAAGATATTTTACAACTGGGAGAATAAGGCCTGTATATTCAGTTACATTATTTAACTAAGGCTAATTTTCTTGGGTAATCATGGTATTTGTTATTGTGTAAAAAGGATGTTCTTAGGAGCTGCATGCTGAAGTATGCAGCGGTGAAATCTCATGTTGCCTGTAACTTGCTTTCAAATAGTTTCGTGAAAGAAGAAAAGAATACACACAGAGAGACGTGTTGAAATGTTAAGAATTGCTGAATCCAAACTAAGGAAGAATACGCTCTTCTTCAGTACCTCTTTGGGCTTGAAAATATTCAAAAATTTTTTAAAAAATCATTGTTAATTTTGTTAGGTCTGAAAATGGCAATTTCGTTATGAAGGAAAATGTCTTTAATTTTTAGAGATAACTATTCAAGTATTTAGGGTTAAAATACCATATCTATTATTTGCTTGAAAATATTATACTTTCATTAAAAAATATGAAACAAATATGGCAAATGTTAACCATTCTTAAATCTAGGTAAGGAATATTTATTTATTTATTTATTTATTTATTTATTTACCAATAAAATCCTTCCCAAGTTTTTTTGGTCTCAAGTTACCAAAATAAATTTCAGTAGCAGTCTTCCCCAATTAATTTTCAAAGTTCTCCATAAATCGGTAGAGCTTGGAGAGACACCATTAGTTCAGTGTACCTAGAATTCTGACTCTTTGTAGATAAAGTCAAACGACACACTTCCCTCTCAACTCCAGTTATAACAATAATTAGGAGAAGGGATGGTAAAGGTCCTAAGAGAAATACTTCAGTCTGTTCTGAAACTTAAATGTTGTCTGGCCATCTTCCAAACACAAGCCATCATATTCCTGTCCTGCTCTCTCAGACGCTGCCACTGATAACACAACTGCCTTCAGGAATTCATCTTTTTCTTCTGGGCCATTCTCCATTGGGGAATTAGCTCTGGCACTTCTAAAGCCCTTGCTGTACCCCAAGCAAGCCCTGGCACCACAGCTCTCCCGGCAAAACCCCTCTGTAACCTGCCGCCAAGTCCGTGCACCGATTAACTTAGAGAAGGAGAGCCCACTTCTCTGTGGCCCTCTGACCTCAGGGAGCAAGAAACTGTAGCTTTTAATCCACAAGGCAACAGTTCTGCTGCAGTGGGCCTTTGACGGGGCCCCGATGTGCATTTTCTCTGCTGTAAGGACAGCAGAGGGCCAAAAGCCCTCAGAGCAGCACCTAATCCCCTAGCCTTGGACTCCGGTGACCATATTGCACAACAGGCAAGGGTGTAGGCGGTGGAGTACGAAAAAACATGGTTTGAAGTCCACATCTGCCACTTACTAGCTGTGTGACCTTGGAGGAGTTACCCAGCCTCTATTTCTCGGTTTCTTTACCTGTACAATGGAGATATCGCAAATAGTAGCTAACAGGTTGGGGGGAGGGGGAGGTGGGGAATGGGTGAAGGGGGTCAAAAAGCATAACTTCCAGTTATAAGATAATTAAGTTCTGGTGATGTAATGTACAGCAGGACTATAGTTAACAATAACCGTATTGTATATCTGAAAGTTGCTGAGAGAGTAGATCTGAAAAGTTCTCATCACAAGAAAAAAATCTGTAACTGTGTGGGGTGATGGATGTTATCTAATCATTTTGAAATATATACATGTATCAAATCATTATGTTGTACACGTTAAACTTATACAGTGTTATATATCAGTTATATCTCTATGAAACTGGAAAAAAAATGTTTAGTTAAATTTTTTTTGACTGCACTGCAAAGTTTGTGGGATCTTAGTTCCCCGACCAGGGATTGAACCCCGGCCACGGCAGTGACAGTGCAGAGTTCTAACCACTGGACCGCCAGGGAATTCCACCCACCACCACCCCACAAATTTTTTTTTTTTTGCTAAGCTTTTTATTTATTAAAGTAATTAAATTTCTAATTATAAAACTTTCTCATAAGGAACATTCTAGTCCCAGATAATTTCACTTTTGAACTTATTCAAACTTTAAGGAAGACATTATCTAATGAACAATATTCTTCAGAAAAATGAGGAAGAGGAAATATTTTCCAATCAGTTTCATGAGGCAATATATCCCTCTTACATAATCATGACAAAGACATCGTAAGAAAAGAAAGCCGCAGACTGATATCATTGTGAGAATAGAAACTGCGACCTACAGGCTAAATCCAGCCACACCCATTCATTCATATATTGTCCATGGCAATAACATTTTTTAATGTTACCAAAAAAAGAGGTCTGGAGTCAGGCTGTATTCCATTTCTAGCTCCTACAATTATTACTTGTATAAACTTGGGCAAATGACTTAATCACTCTGCACCTCAGTTTCCCACCAATACCTATGACACAAAAAGACCTTAAAACAAAGCCTGGCAGGTAGAAAGCCATCAGTAAGCAATAGCTACCATTATTATTATCAGGACTAAAGGACCCACCCCATTATCTTGAAATTAAAGTTACTAGGACACCTAAAGCTCTTAGCATAGTGCCCAGCACATCATAATTGTTTATAAATGTTTGCTATATGTCTGGAGGCATAAATGGCAGGAAAGGTGTTTGGGGGGATTCACAGATTGGAGAAAGAAAAAAAGGTTTGCTATTATTATTGGACTTCACAATAGCTCTGTTAGGTAAGCAACAGCAATATTAGCATTTTGTTGATGAGGAAACAAAGGATCAAAAAGACTCAATGACCTTCCTCTGTTGCATGCTGACAAAAATGACTACTATCCAGGCCACTTCCTAAAATTCTCCATGCCTCAAGGATCCACTAGGAAGCAGACAGAAAAACTAAAACAGCATTTGAAGATGTACTCATGAACATCAGCATAAGTATTCTGAAGCTAAGTTTAAAAGATAAAATAGTAAGTGATGGGAACAATTGTAGACTGCCCTGAGAAAGATGCTTGGAATTAAAGCAACCCTGGACACAACTGTACTTTACTTTGTGCCACTGAAAGCTCCTGCTAAAATCCTTTTTCGTTTGGTTTATTTTAATCACATTTGAGATGCAGAGAGAGCTCCTTTTGAAAAATAATTTTGTTACAAACCTTTCTGGAAAGTGAGTGATTATTTTTCCTAAAGAATTAAGCTCCCGCCCCCTTTATCAAGTTATTATAGATACAGATTTTTCTGTACCTGTTTAACTAAAAATAATCAGCATCTGTATTCAAGAGAGCGCGTGCCTTCAGGGGGGTGTTGGTCCATCTTAGGTAGAGAGTGATGGTCCCTACCTGATCTATAGTGGACTAGAAAAAGCCCACTATAAGGGCAAATTCTCCCAATAGATGCCTTGCATCATCTGCTTCTCAGCAGCATGTTCGATTAGCACTAACAACGCAAAAATCACAGCACAATGCCAAAGTCAAGAATACAACCGAGAGTACCCTCTTGAAGCTATTAATACTAGCTACCACCCAGCTGTTGGTCTCCTACAGAATCTCAAGAATTTTCCTTGCATCATTATCTCATTTAATACAACAAAGAGAAATTATTATCCCCATGTTATGAATGAGGAAACTGAGGTTCAAAACCTTTAAGATATGAGACTTGCCTGAAGCTCCACAGCTCATAAATAGTGTAGGAATTTAGACCCCGGTCTGCTTGGCACCAAAGCCAAGCACTCCTGAAATTTTCTGTAATCTTGTTAGTGTCCCTTGGAAGAAAAAAGAAGATACTCAGAATCTTAAGAATCTGAATCCAAAATTAAAAGAAAATAAATATTTTAAAGAATTAAGCCCAGTCGAGTCCAAGAATTCCCCCATGGGCTCTGGGCAGAGCAAGGCATCACTTTCTAAACAAACGGAGCCTGCTAGCTGTCCCACCCCGAGCATGTCGCCCCCTGCTTGGTTCAAAGTGGCCACAACGTCTCTGGTCTTCTACTAGCTGCCCTGGGCCAGCACACAACTCAGAGATTAACTTTTACAGGTCCAATCACAGCTGGGGAAGTTGATGAGGTATTAAAAGAGAAACAGAGACAGAGAGGCACAGAGAAGGTGGGGGAGGAGAAGAAAAATAGAAAGGGGGTAAGAACTAGCACTCCCCTCTCGCTAAAGAATGTGAGTCCGTTGCTGAGCAACAAGGGGGAGAAAAGCAGTTGACAGCCATTCTAGCATCTGCAATTGGGCTTCAGTTCAAGAAAAGTTAACACTTGCTTTTAGCTACTGCCTCTGTGCTACAGAGCTGCATTTAGATAAATTTTATGTTTTCCACATTTTTACGCTTTTTTCCCAACCTCTTCCCAAACCTCTTCAAGGAGATATAAAACCTCTTTCTTCCCAAACCTCTTCAAGGAGATATAAAACTCAACTGAAAGGGGAAAACTGCTAAGAGCAGCATCATTCAGTCATTTTTTTTGAGCAAAATAAATCTAGGTGGTGTTTTTAGTCACTGTAACCTGCAGCGGTAGGTCCAACCTCTCAGTGAGGCGGTGAAAGGGGTGAAGCTTCATGACACTTTTTGCCTATACTGTCCCCGTGTTTTCTACATTCAAGAAGGTAGCTTATTCATTTGCAGCAACATGGATGGACCTAGAGATGATCATACTAAGTGAAGTCAGTCAGACAGAGAAACACAAACATCATATGATATCACTTAAATGTCTAATCTAAAAAAATGATAAAAATGAACTTATTTACAAAACAGAAACAGACTCACAGACGTAGAAAACAAACTTACGTTACCAAAAGGGAAAGGCGGGGAGGGGTCAATTAGGAGTTTGGGATTAACATATACACACTACTATATATAAAATAGGTAAACAACAGAGTCCTACTGTAGAGCACAGGGAACTGAAAATCAATATTTTGTAATAACCTATAATGGAAAAGAATCTCTCTCTATATATATATAACTGAATCACTTTACTGTACACCTGAAACTAACACAACATTGTAAATCAACTATACTTCAATTTTAAAAAAGTTGGCTAACTTGTTAGATTTTTTTCAAATTAAACAAAAATGAATAAATTTTGATGTTTCTTGCTATTTTAGTGACACTTATAAGCATCAAAGCCTGGGGTCTTAGCATTTTTATATTTAAAATTATATTTTATGTTTGAGCCCTTAGGAGAAAAACACATTTAAACAGACTTTTCTATAAGGACTAACAGTTATACTTCCAAATGCAGATCACAGTGTTATCATTTTCAAAAAAGAGCCTTGCAAAGATGTTCCAAATATAGATCACCATGCCCCATTCCCATCAAACTTTGTGTACCTGAGTAAGTAGACTGATAATTAAAATACCAGGATTCTTTAATACTCATCCAGAATCCACCCCTAGCAATGGTCTAGTCACTTATTACAGCACCATAAATCATACAGCATCTACTACAATGTGTAAGTAACTTTTCCCAACAGAACTCCTTTGTTCCTCGAGCTATTTGTGTTACATAAAGCCCACAAGTAGCCTACAGAGAAGACCAGATAGGCAGATATCTTCAAGGCAGGCTCACCCCACTAAATAAATGGTCTTATTACTAATAGTATCCAGCAACACGTATACATTCATCGCTTATTAGAAGGGCTGTGCTTCTGAAAAGCTGTGATCAAATAGATCTTTTTAAATCAGAGTCCCTTTTTCTTTCACTTGCATATGATCAGAGCTTACTCTAGGAGACAAAAATGTACACATAGTTCCATGCACACCTCAGATGTTAAGAAATGGAAAAAACCTCAGAGACCATGGAATCTAACTTCCTTGTTAATCTGTCTTCTGCTTCCCTGTGCCACATTCGTAAGTGACAGCAAGAAGCACTAGAGTCACACACATCTCCCAGACCATCTCAACCCACTTCACAGAGGAAAGAGAATGTGACTTAGGCGTGAGTATTATTTTTTTCTTGCTGCAAGCCCAGGGGACCTCCCCAGTCTTCCATTATTAGAGGGCTTTTTTCCCCACTCCGAATACTGGAACTATTAACAACTGACCAGTGGCAGCAACCAAGTTTTATCATCTGCTTATTTTTACAGAGTGAAAAAATGATTGTTTTATTTTATTTATTTATTTTTGGCTGTGTTGGGTCTTTGTTGCTGCATGTGGGCTTTCCCTAGTTGCAGCGAGTGGGGTCTACTCTTTGTTGAGCGCGCGGGCTTCTCACTGTGGTGGCTTCTCTTGTTGCGGAGCACGGGCTCTAGGCACATGGGCTTCAGTAGTTGTGGCTTGCGGCCCTCAGCAGTTGTAGCTCACAGGCTCTAGAGCGCAGGCTCGGTAGTTGCGGTGCACGGGCTTAGTTGCTCCGAGGCATGCGAAATCTCCCAAGATCAGGACTCGAACCCGTGTCCCCTGAATTGGCAGGCAGATTCTTAACCACTGCACCACCAGGGAAGTCCCAATGATTGCTTTATTATTGAGGATCACTCATTACATGTGGACTTTTAAAATTATTATTTGTGTACAAGAGCAATTTAATGATATTTACACTACAAAATTATCTTTGATTGACCAACCAATTTTTAATCATATGCCACTGATGTTCCATTCCTGCCATGTTTGAATTATGTCAGTCTATAAAGTGAGGATTCTAAAACTGCAATGACCAAGGTCTATCACAGGAACCTTGTTCAGAAATTAACATCACTCTGCAAAGTACTGATTTGTAGATTAACAGCTGGATACTGGAAGGAAGATTTGATTCATCAAAGTTAGTAGGCTGGGTAAAACAATGGGTCTAATTAGCAAATAGATTATTCTTAGGCCCTTTGCTAATTTCAAAAGGATAAGCTTATTGGTCCCCATAGCAGAAAATGCAGAACAAATAACCAGGTTAATCACTGAAGTTCAAAAAAAGTTGGCCAGTAATGGTCATCAAGGGCTCTGTGTCCAGGAAATCCCGCCAGACAGGCACTGTTTGCAAATGGCTGGGAAATATGGTCCACTGCCATCAAAAACAGATGAAAAGCAGGATTTGGTTAAAAGAGTGAGTCTTTGCCCAAGCAAAACCTTTCCAAAATAAAGAAACAGTGTATGCTGGCTGCCAACTGACCTCGGCTGAAAAGAAGGGACAGTCCCGCACTGGTGTTCATTATACTCACTCTCAATACTATTAAATGGTGTTGAGTGGAAATAAGACTCAATCAAGGGAAGACCCTGCCAACTCTGACAGTGTGGTAATATCCCCAACTAAAATACTCAGATTCTCATTAAATCACATATTTTTTAAACTTAAAAGTAAAATATACCAAGATAATATCTATATTCTAGTGTTAAGAGAAACTACAATAATACGAGGAAGGATTTAGATATGTGTTCAAAAACATCGAAATTCCAAGAATTTTCCGAATACCTCTAGGCTATCTTTAAAGAGCAACAAAGTATATATTATACAGAGTAATTAAACAGGGCAAGGGATTATTAATAATAAATCTTTTCAAAAAATAATGTCATTATTCAGAGTCAATAGCAGTACTCGAAGATTCTTCCTGTAACATAATCTCCTATGGAAATATAACTGAGTTAACAGATGTAAAGTACCTGGTACATCGTAAGCATTATGTAAGTATTAGCTGAGCTAATAAAGTCACAGAGCCAAAAGGGGAAAGAGAAGCCTGACGACTTCCTCATCCAATCCTAACACAGTGTGCCTTCCTCACCTCTCCAAGAAACTCAAGCTGATATCCAGTCCTCTGTTCCTGACACACTGTTCACCTGAATGGAAATAGTAAAACAGATGTCAAGACAAGCGCTAGCCATACCTCACGTACCTTCCTTTACCCTCGGTAGGAAGGAGGCCACTTCCCCAAGATAAGAATCAACCTGGGGGTACCCATTTGATATG
The DNA here is from genome assembly GCF_965194825.1 of Balaenoptera physalus. Lineage (NCBI taxonomy): Eukaryota > Metazoa > Chordata > Mammalia > Artiodactyla > Balaenopteridae > Balaenoptera > Balaenoptera physalus. The sequence goes on from NC_138891.1 coordinate 31,580,433, forward strand.
TTAAATGAAGTTCAAATAAAATGTTTCCATAAGTCACGAAATTGCCTATTTAAAATTCACATTACCTGTTGGTGGGAATGTAAAATGATACAGCCACTATGGAGAACAGTATGGAGGTTCCTTAAAAAACTAAAAATAGAACCACCATACGACCCAGCAATCCCACTACTGGGCATATACCCTGAGAAAACCATAATTCAAAAAGAGTCATGTACCAAAATGTTCATTGTAGCTCTATGTACGATAGCCAGGACATGGAAGCAACCTAAGTGTCCATCATCGGATGAATGGATAAAGAAGATGTGGCACATATATACAATGGAATATTACTCAGCCATAAAAGGAAATGAAATGGAGGTATTTGTAATGAGGTGGATGGAGTTAGAGTCAGTCATACAGAGTGAAGTAAGTCAGAAAGAGAAAAACAAATACAGTATGCTAACACATATATATGGAATCTAAGGGGAAAAAAAAAGGTCATGAAGAACCTAGTGGCAAGACGGGAATAAAGACACAGACCTACTAGAGAATGGACTTGAGGATATGGGGAGGGGGAGAGGTGAGATGTGACAGGGTGAGAGAGTGGCATGGACATATATACACTACCAAATGTAAAATAGATAGCTAGGGGGAAGCAGCCTCATAGCACAGGGAGATCAGCTCGGTGCTTTGTGACCACCTAGAGGGGTGGGATAGGGAGGGTGGAAAGGAGGGAGATGCAAGAGGGAAGAGATATGGGAACATATGTATATGTATAACTGATTCACTTTGTTATAAAGCAGAAACTAACACACCATTGTAAAGCAATTATACTTCAATAAAGATGTTTAAAAAAATAAAATAAAATAAAATAAAATTCACATTACCAACTGCTTGACCAATAGAATATAGTGCCAGTTTCCAGGCTCAAGTCTTCAAAAACTCGCAACTTCCACTTTCTGTCTCTTGAAATGCTCATGTTTAGAACCCAGGCTCCATGTCATAAGGAAGCTCAAGCAGTCAATAGAGTCCCTCATGGAGAGAAACCGATGCACCCAGCTGACAGCCAAAACCAACTTGCTAGGGTGAGCTGCCTTGCAGAGGATTCCTAACCCTCAAGCCACTCTAATGGACAATTTGTGGAGCAAAGATAAGCTGTTCCTGCCACATCTGTCCAAATTGAAGATTTGGGAGCAAAATTAATGACTGATGTTTTAAGCCTCCCCTTCTCCCCACCCCAAAAAAATCACATTATCTCAGTAAAACATAGAGCTATGCTGAGGTTCTAATTAATTCCTGAACTCAAAAATATATAAATTTTAAGAGATGGGTGCATATTTTAAAACAAGCAACCAAAAAATCACCAGGCATGACTATTTCTCGCTTTCTTGAAACTGTAAGGTCAGTTCTCCCCTGAGAAATTTCCTTAGTTCATATCTAACACTTTTCCAGTTAACAACCAGCCCAAATACCCGCAAACCAATATATGCCACGATTCCTCATTCTATACTATCATTTAAACAAAGCAGTATGAACTAGGATATGAAAACAAACTTCTTGTTGATTTATTTTTAAACAGGGTCCTGTTCCTTGCATACCTTGTAAGAATCCTCTAAACTACTTGAGAAATTTGTTCATGTTTATAATACCTAGCAAACAATCCTAAAGGCCATAGAGCAAGTAATCAGCCTTGTAATCATATGGTATGCAATGACTGCCTCAATACAGAAAGAAATTCAATATAAGCAAGATATGAGAGTTGAGGTGCACTAGACTTCAGTTACATTTAGTCAAAGAGATTTACACTAGCGGTTGTGGTAGGTCTTATTTCTAACAGATTTTAAACTCCTTTTGAGCTTGGACCACATCTAATTTTCATATTCACCACTAATGACCACAAACCAGACCCCACTAGAAAAACTATCAATATGCATTTTGTAGGCACTGAACAGTGCTGGGGGGAAATGGGGAAACAATAAAGTTTTCCCACAGGAGAGAAATGTATCTATGTAGGGTTCAGAAGAAATGTTAAGAAAACTCAAGGCAAAGTTCAGTTTGAATTTTTCATTCTCGAACTCACAGTGTAAAAGGGTATTTGAAAATCTTTTATATTCTTGAATGGGAATTTGCATCTATTTTTGCTAACAGCTATTTTGGAATGAGCTGAGGATTTGGATTAAAGAAGAAGGAAAGGATGTGAATGGAGGCCACCCGAGATGAGAAGAGAAGACATTTCTGGTAGCAACGATCCTCCCTCCTTCATTTCACCCTGAGCCCTGAGCAGCCCTGAAATCCGAGCAGTCACAGTATCCTCAACGCTTGGGAACAACCTGACTCAGTCTCGCAGACGTCAAAGGTACAAAGCACAAGACCTCAGGCGCTTAAGCTCCAGTGGTGGATCATTACTGTGACCCAACTTTTAAGTGTTCGATAAACCCCTTAAATAGCTCATCTTTTCATCATTGTTTAAATTGACCATGCTGATGTTCAAATAACTTACGAGAAAAGCCTAATTTTAAAGCCAAATAATAATAATAACCAGGCTTCATCCAACTCTAGGCTTCAACTGTAGAAATCTATTTTCGAACTGCAAAGAATATTAACTTTGGGTAAGAATTTTTTTAATCTGACAAGAAGAGACTCTAAGGTAATAGTCTCGTTCCTCTTACTGTGAGAAGCCAGTGTCCCTGCCGAGCTGGTCCTCTCCGTCCCCACCCACCCTGGGCCCACAAACTGCCTTCATCACTACCGCTCTCTGGCTTCCCACCAAGTCCTCCAGAGATGATTTTCTAAGTTCAGTCGAGTAACCAGATTCTATGAAATAATAAAAGGAAAATGGAGTTCATGACTGAAATCAAGCTGGGTGGAGACATAAAGGGTCTTTTGTTAATCACTGTACAAGGGAATGCAAATGAAGTCAGGCTTCGCAAGGAATTCTGATATCTTAATGAAGATTTATGAAGAATTTTTGGCAAATACACCTCCAATGCAAGGAGAAATGGTCACATAAAAATACTGGTTTATGATTTCTTTAGCTTAAAAACAATTCAAAAGACAGTTCCTTCATAATAATCCTAATAATTGAACCACGAGGGTTTTTTTTTTCTGTTCTCTAATTATACTCCCCAACCCCATTACGCTTGTCTGTTTCTTCTTTCTTCTTTGGTTAACTCTGAAGTGGGATGGTTCATCAGCTTGCCCTAAAGCGTGAACTGCCCCACTGATGAAATCATGAGAGTGATTAGATTTCTCTACTCCACACAGAAAGTTTTGTTACACAATTTTCTTTGTTCATGTTCTTAGTAATGCAGAAAATCAACTGACATTTTCTCCTAATAATGATTGGATTATGAGAGAATGTCAATGGAAAAAGAAAATGCTGTTACGGTAAAATGCTTAACTGGTGCTATGTAAATGTCACACGAAAAAGCAGCATGTGAAGCCATACAGATCTCATAAGGAGCACATTTCCCACATCCAAGGTCAGCAATGGTATTTTGCCACAGTCATGGATTTTACGTTGCAATCAAGACACATGGAGATAATTAGAAAGACAGTGAATTCATGAAATATATTCCAAGGACGGGAAATTTTTTAACTTTATAAGCAGCAATAATAATATTACTAGCAGTAATACACTACAAATAAGTAGTTTATGCAAAGTATCTTCACATTTCATAATATGCAAAGCATTTTTGCTTTTGATTCTCCTGATATTTATTTCATTCTCTAACCCTGGAAGAGAAGTATTATCATCCCTACTTTATAGGTGAAGAAACAGAAGGCTAACTCATTTGCCTGAAGTCATGCTGCTAGAAAAATGGCTGAGACTCAGTCCCCTAGGATGAATGCCCTCATCACAGCTCACAGCGCGCAAGTCCCAGGCACCCGAGAAGGGGTCGCCACACGCTTTGCGAGAGCACCCGAGCGACCGAGTTGGCTTTGACATCTATTCATCATCCAAAGGAGGAGCTGGAAGAGAAGCCAATCTTGGGAAATCAATGCTAGCAGGGTCTGGTTTACTCCTAGGGTTCTGGCTCCTCAGCTTCTAGCTGTAATTCAGAAAATGCAGGAAGGGAAGCAAGGAGGTCAAAGAAAGAGCTCTGGGACTTCCGGGAGGGCCAGGTGCTCCCTGTGTCACAGTTGCTGCTACAAGGGCTCCCTTAATCCCTGGTGCCTCGCCCAGCCCCATTCCTCCCAGCCCACATGCTGACCAGCTGCTCAGTGCTTCTGTGCGGGGAGCGTGGGGGGCAAATGTCAGGCAAGTCCAAGGCTCCTGGCCCTCCAAGCACTACCCTTCCTCCTGACCCACCCTCACACCCTCCTCCAAGCCCCCAGATCAGACTTGAGGGCAGGCCAGGAAGCAGGTGCGAGGACAGGTGCCTGGAGAAACCAGGCACAGAGAAAGGCTCACACAGAAACTGAAGCCATAAGTTCTGCATTCTTCCCCCACCAGGCAAAGAGGGGGAAGTGTCAATGGAAGGCTTGAGTTACTGAAGTGCAATAGTCACCTTATCCCCCTGGATTTCAGGATGTCAACGTTCATGGCAAGGCTTTCAGGCCGGTGCCCCTGCAGGAAGGAATGATCACTAATTGAAGGGACAAGTAATTCAGACAAAGGGAAGAGCACTGTGAAGGTCCAGAGGCTAGCAGGAATGCAATATTTTTTTTTAAGTTTATTTGTTGTGATTGTTTATGAGATATTTCTATATATATATATATATATATATATATATATATATATATATATATATATTTTAATTTATTTTATTTATTTATTTTTGGCTGCATTGGGTCTCCATTGCTGAGCACGGGCTTTCTCTAGTTGCGGCGAACGGGGGCTACTCTTTGCTGCGGTGCGCGGGCTTCTCATTGCGGTGGCTTCTCTTGTTGCAGAGCATGGGCTCTAGGCACGTGGCCTTCAGTAGTTGTGGCGCGTGGGTTCGCAGTTGTGGCTCGCAGGTTCACATTAGGGCATCACATTTCATTAGAGAAAGCCCGTGAGCAGCAATGAAGACCCAATGCAGCCAAAAATAAATAAATAAATAAATAAAATTTTTTTAAAAAATGTCTGAGGCCAGATATAACTTTATTTTATCAGAAAAACTGTGAGGTGACCACTCTGAATAAAAGTAGCGCAGAGGTGGGATTGGTTGGAGGGGAGTGATGAAAAACAACAACTTTCACTATTGTTGGATTATTTATTACTGTCATTGTTATAAAACTATTATCATAATGGTATTTTTCTAGTTGTAAAGGACAAGAACGCCACCCTTTTACAAAAATAAAATTTGTGACATCAAGGCAAAGCTATGTGACAGCTTTAATAGGTATTGTTAAGTATTTCAGTTGCTTTTATTTTGCCTATGATTTTTTTAGTACTCGTTTATAAATGCATGTGGAATATTTTTGTAAGAAGTACTGTGTAACGCAAATATAAATCCACTATTATTGCTTAGAAGGCTGATAGTATAAATTAACTTAAATGTCCTTTGAGAACCTGACATAGTAATTTTCTAAAGGACCTATTTGACTAACCTTCTCTAAAGCTCTGAGTTGAATGAAATGCTTTCCAAATTAGCCGATATAATTAAAAAGAGTGAATTCATTCTGCGTCAGGGAAGAATCAGAGTCATCTTCAATGATTAACAACTTTAGGAGACTGGGAAAGTCAATAGAGAACTGTGTGACTATAAAATTTCCTCTAATAATTCAAAGACATTACTCAGAGATTTGCCAAAAGATAACTGAAACAAAAAATACATGTGTGAAAAACAAGTAGTGAGTAAGCAGACCTCTTCTGAAAAGTACAAATAAAACTACCCACCCATCACCTTCAACAAAAGATTCCCATTTCGAATACAAGCTTTATAAGGGCAAACAGTTTGGTCTTCAATGCCTAGACAAGTGCCTGGCACATAGCAGGTGTTGGATGTGTTGGATGAACAAATAAATAAACAAATGAGGAACCACAGTAACAATGCAAATATTGAAATCTGATATTTAAAATTTTGAATTATTCATATAATTTTTTAAACAAATATATTTTAGATGTATAATTACCATATTATTTTTATAACTATAAGAAAGACTGTTTTTCACAATGTGGAAAACAATTTCATTTGGAATACTGAAAGGTACATTTCTGTATTCTGACTACCCCACCATCACATTCACACACACAACCGCACCACCAAGCCCTGTACAGTTAGGGTATATTTGTCTCCCAATAAATATCTAAATAATTTTTAGGAAGGTAAATTGCAAGAATGATCATCAGAAAAAGAACGGACGCATAAGTGATAAAGGGTCTAAAACATGAAGAGCTACATGAAGCCTTAGAAGTCATCTAGTCTGACCCTATCATACACCAGATGGGTAAAAAGATCCAAAGCACCACTCAACTTCGTAATAATGGGGCAAGGACAAAAGCACCAGATCCTAAAGAGTCATCCAAATTCCACTAGGGATTTTCTTCGCAAATTTGTGTTAACTAATCATAATCAGATTATCTACTAAAAGGTACTGAATACCAAAGACCACCACACCCTTCCCCTCTTCAAGAAATTGTCATGCCAATTCATTAGCATAGATAGGGGACAGCAAATGATGCCCTGCAGCCAAATCCCACCCACCACCTGTTTTTCTACAGCCAGCAAGCTAGGCATGGTTTTTACATTTTTAAATATTCAATTTTAACAAACTAAAAGTATGATAATATTGGTGACACATGAAAATTCAGATTTCTGTGTCCACAAAGTTTTATTGGAACACAGCCACACTCATTTGTCTAGGTACTGTCTGTGGCAGAGCCGAATAGTTGCGTCAGACCACAGGACCCACAGAGTCTAAAATATTTATCATCTGGCCTGTTACAGAAAATGTCTGCGACCCTAGCACCAGGAGATAGTTAACGTGACTTCAGTAAATTTCACCTTCAGAAAGAGCCAGCCCTGTCCCCGCCAGCCAGCTGTAGTCACTCACATGCTATTTCCTCTTCTTTGATTATTGAAACTCCACAGCAAACTATTGTTTTTACCAGTCACTCAGAAAACAAAGATAAAAGTTTCCACAGAGGAAATAATAACCTTCCTTTTCCAAGGTCCTCATCTGCCTCACTTGCAGTGAAATGAAAAAGCAATGCTTCACTCACAAGTTGGTCTGTGTCATTTTCCCCAAGTGAATTCAGAAGACTCCAACAATTCACTTTTAAAATGAAGAGCTCAAAAACAAAAAGAAAAATAAAATAAAATAAAATAAAATGAAGAGCTCAGGCAGAAAAAACAACAACAAATAGTCAGGTTAGTGAAAATGAATTTATTTACCCTACGGGGGAAAAAAAAGAACATTTATTATCTGGAACTGAAAGCAGTTTTCTCTTCCTTTGATATGCTATTATTTTAATATCAAAATGTGCAAACTATCCTTATGTACTATCCATCTTCTAAAAATGGAAAATTATAATATCCATACTAAAATTTTTAATTTGCCGGTTTTCCAGATGAAAACAGAGTACCAAATTCATACCTGCTCAGTGTTGCAAAATGACTTTTAAGATGGCAAGAAGTTTTTTGTTTGATTTTGTTCCATATTACTTTCCTCTACCAGTGTACAAAGTACTGCCTTGTAACAAACACATCAACTCGGAAAATCCCATTCCCGGGGCCTTTGGAAAGAACTTTAAAGGTGTCTGTGTTCACTTACATCATGACCCCAGCTGTTATGTTCCTAAAGTTACAAATGGCCACTCTTCATTTTAAGAGCGCATTTAAAGAAACCTAATGTTAGTTCAACACGGGTAAACAGTCTCCGACACTGTATAAATAAAGAATTCTTTGAGTTGTAAATAGTAGTTGCTCAAAGTAGTGGAAAGCGGGCTGAGAAATACAGAAACAAGAGATGGACACAAAGTTCGCAGGGCCTCCCCCCAACCCCCTTTCCAGCAGGGCAAGGAGTGAGCACAGGACATCAGAAGCTGGGACAGCTTGGCCACCCAGAGGGGCACTGAAGTTGTCAACACCTGAAACCAGCTGCCGTTCCGTCACTGTTCACTCATTGGCTGAACATCAACTGAAGAGCCTCCTACCTATCCAAAATCCAGGGGATTCAAAGGCAAAAAAGGCCTAGACTCTGCCCTTGAGAAGCTTACTGACATGCAGGTAAGGGAGAATAGCCTAGAACCGATAAAGCTACCTGGAGGACAGTGACATATGCCAGGGGTTGGCTAAATGCAGCCTGCAGGCCCAATCCAGCTGACAGCCTGTTTTCGTAAATAAAATTTTATTGGCATATGGCTACACCCACTCATTTATTATCCACGGCTGTTCTGATGCTATAACGGCAGAGCTGAGTGAATGCAACAGAGACGACCAGGTAGCCCACAAAGTCGAAATACTTCCTATCTGATCCTTTTCAGAAAAACTTTGCCAACCCCTGAATAGGCAGAGAGCTGGCATCCAGTGAGGGTAATCAGAGGAGACTACACGAAAGAGCTGGTATTTGGTCTGAGCCTTGAAGAATACGGAGAGTTTCAAAAGAAATGGGAAAAGAATATAGTGAGGGACAGAACAGCCAAGATGAGACGAGTCTTGAGCAAGCAAAGGACCCAACCTGAACGTGGTACAGAATATGAGCCGGGCGTTGTGTCACCATGGCCAACGGTACTCACCTAGACTACACGGTTTATCCTCTAATAATGCAGTTCCATCACATTGGCTAACTCACTGGCAATGTTATTCCCCTCTCCTCTAGCTTCCTTGACTTTTATGGCAACCCTCATCAGAACCTAGTAGAAGCCAAAGTGCATTACGAAAATTCCAAAAAATGTTTGTTTGCTGAATTATTATTTTATCTAATCATAAATTTGCATGTGAGTTTAATTTCAAAAACACTTGTACACATTATTGCCTTTCTGATTATTTATTTTATTTAAGACTTCGTACCTTTTTATTTTATTTTATTTATTGGAGTATAGTTGATTTCCAATGTTGCATTAGTTTCAGGTGTACAGCAAAGTGAATCAGTTATACATATACATATATCCATTCCTTTTTAGATTCTTTTCCCATATAGGTTATTACAGAATTTTGAGTAGATTTGCATTTAATCCTCAATCATGGCAGACATTATTACTTCCATTTGGCAAATGAGGAAAACTTGGACTTACTGCATGTCCCATATGGAGTCAGGGGCCAAGAGACTGGCCTGGAACCCTGGATTCCCCATTCCATCCCATGGCTTACTTTAGGAAAACACTCCTGTTGGAAGGCTTGCCACATGGACTACATTCAAGACTAGAAATTCCAATAATCAAATACCAAATAATCAAAGAGAAATGGTTTTTGTGGACACATCCTTGCCAAACTTAAACTGTGGCCTGCATTAGCTAGAGCTTGGTGCTACTTAAAATCTAGACCAAAGACCAAGAGCTGGAGGTAAGTTCGTTCTGTGCTTCAACATCTCTGGTCAACATGCACATTTTGTTACAACGGGCACTAGGTCAAACTTCACATGGATTAACTTGAATCCATTAGAGGTGAAAACAAAACTCACCTACCAATATATATCTTGGCAGTTGGATCACTTTATTCTGCATTGGAAAACTCACAGTCCTTAAAAGAAAGGCATCATTAATAATTAATTCCCCTGTCCCTCTGTACTGGCAAGTACACAATAAACAGGATTTGAATGAGTCCCTTAGAAACCCCAGTTGCCTGCCAACTGAGTAATATCTTCTTTTCAGGGAAGGGCCATGAAAGAGATTCTAAAACCTTGGGTCGCTAAGTATTTCCCATGCCAACAGGACATGAGGCTTCACCGCTGAATTTCTCCACCAGCAGGATATTCGCATGATGAGTAAATTAGCATGGAAAACAGGAGTTGCTGTCACCATTTGTCATTCCATAGGTCAGACTTTCCATAATCACCAAATTGATATAAATGGCTTCTTTAATCATGGAAGCTGTTTCTTCTCAACCCCTTCCCCTTGTCTCTCCACTCACATCTCACCTCCACTAATCCCTCAAAACATCTCTTCCTGCACAATTTTTATTTTTTATTTTATTTATTTTTTTTAAAGATTTGTCAGACTCGCTTTATTGTGATATTTGCTATTTATTTATTTATTTATTTGGTTGTGCTGGGTCTTTGTTGCGGCAGGTGGGCTCCTTAGTTGTGGCATGCGAACTCTTAGTTGTGGCATGCATGTGGGATCTAGTTCCCTGACCAGGGATCGAACCCGGGCCCCCTGCATTGGGAGCGCAGAGTCTTATCCACTGCACCACCAGGGAAGTCCCCCTGCACAATTTTTAATTTGTGTTCCTTTAACATAAGCCCATCTAGAGGCCTGTATAACTAAGCTATTTTCATTATAGTTAACTTCAGAACAGACAATGGTTCCAAAGCAGGTCTGAAAACCATTTTGAAAAATAGAATAACTCTTCTTTCAGAGTAGAGGTGGGCAGGCTGGCAGCAGAGCACAGAGGCATTTTTATGTTTTCAGGATCAGCGGAGGGACTACACCTGCTCTCTGAGGTCCCTGTCCCAGTCATCCTGACAATGTCCTGCCTCCCAGCATCTATCATCTCCTAGCTTTTTTTCCCAATACCCACCTCTTGAAGCCAGGGCATCCTCAGAAGGTAAATCAGGACACGTAAAGGCAGAGGACAGAACACAATCAAGTATGAAACCTAAATACAGCTTAGGGGCCTGGCCTAGGAAGTATGGTCAATGGGTCTCCCAACCTGGCCTAATGAAATGATGTCATGAAGGTGAGCATCGCTCCCCAGCATCAGCACCAAGGAAAGAGAGGCAAGAGCCAGGGACCAAGTACAGGGCTGAAGATAAGCAGCAAGACTAAAGGTAAAAACCTGGTAGTTAAGAAAAGGTATCCTTTCATCAAATCTTTAACCGTGGTCATTTTTAAGTCTTTTGTCATTTACAGACAGTTCTGGGTGTACTCTGATGCTTTTGCAAAAATGTTCCTATAAAAGGGTTTCATCTTCAAGGAATTCATGGAAAAGACTCTGACAAGTACAGGTTTCTGGTAACTGCCTATACTGCTGAACTGAATGAATAAGCATTTTCAGAACTCTAATGGAAAACTGATGAATTCATAAAGGTGCTAACAAAAGATCAAGATGAAAAGGAAATTAATTACATGGGACTGAGTGAACTGATGAGGATGATTATAATTTTTGTGACTTTCTGTTTGAATAAAAAAAAAATGTTAAAAAAATAAAAATATAAAATAAAAGGATGCTGAAGAAAAGAAAAAAAAAAAAAAAAACAGACCTGTCTGAGAAACAATTAAATTGTCCTCAAATTGAAGCCAAATAATGGAGACAGATCCCTTTGGTTAAAAAAATAATTAAATTAATCAAACTTCATCCAAAAAAAAAAAAGAAAGAAAGAAAAGGTATCTGCCTTGCACTGCCATAGTCACCTCAATATAGCCAATCTCTACTCCCTGCATGCCCTCTTTTATTTTGGTAACTTACATTCTTTTATTACTTTTTTTAACAAGCAAATAATCTAGGTTCATGGTGGGAAAAAAAATGTAAAATACATATAAACAAAAATGAAACATAAAGATGCATGGGTGGAAAAAAGAAAAGAAGAAAATCCATAATTTCTCCACCCAGGGAATCTATTGCTAACATTTTGGTATTGCCTTCCAAACTTGTTCTTGCTTACATGTCTTTTGAGGGGGTCTTTTCCTGAACTGCTTTCAAACAAACAGATTTTACTTTTATTCCATCTGGAAGAAAATCAGTTCCTCTGAGAAGCTATTACTGACACACTTCTCAAAGGCATGATGATTAAGGATTTCTTTCCATCTAGTATAATATAAATGTTTGATCCTATATCTTTTTCCAAATTATTAATGCCATTTTGACCCAGGAAGTCTTTTATGAACAACATGAACACCTTTCAAAAAGTGACTCTGGAGTGACAGCTTAAGTGATGAGTACAGGGGCGTTCATCATACTACTCTACTAGTATTGGGATATGTTTGAAATCTTCCATTATAAAAAATGCTTTGCACATGCACCTCAGTATTAATTTACGTGCAAACCAACATGTGAAGTGCTCACTCAATAAAATAAACAATACTTTGTACTTTCAAAGTGCTACTCTTGAATAAAATATTTGCAAACATCTTCCGATTTAATGCAGAAACACCTAAAACTCAGCTGTGAAAATTGGGCTCAAAATATTGGTTTCTGCCATTTTTAAAAGAGTTTCTCCTTCGGCCAACTGATTTTTCAGACTGTGAAAAACTGTGTACAAAATTCCATGCCATGTGGAATTTGCTTTAAAATAATTTAGCTAGCAATTAATCATTACAAATTTTAAAACATTTTTAGCCCCAGGTTTTTTGGGTATTTTGGCCACATCACGTGGCTTGCGGGGATCTTAGTTCCCTGACCAGGGATTGAACCCATGCCCTCAGCAGTGAAAGCATGGCGTCCTAACCACTGGACCACCAGGGAATTCGCTTAAAACATTTTTAAAAGAGAGAATGGATCAATGATGAATGTTGAAGTGGGTAATGATGGGCCCGTGGGAATTTATTATACTATTCTCTCTGCTTTTTTATGTATATCTGAACATTTCCATAATATGAAGTTTAGTTTAGTTTTGTTTTTAATCAAATCCTTCATACCCAGGGTAAAGATTACTAAGCTTCACTGGAGTGGCTTCAGTATGGAGTATGCCCAGTGCTGGCCCCAGCATGTTACACTCATCTATTCCTCACGACCTGCCTGCTGGGTGGGTGTTACTGGTCCCGATTTGGTATGTGAAGAAACTGAGACCCAAAGGAACAAACAACTTGGCCAAGGACTCAAGGCGATGGAGCTGGGGGAAGGAGAAGAGCCACACCATGGAGGTGTCTGCTACACATATTGTTTGGTCCCTTTCTAAATATTATTGTACGTGAGCATGTCTGTTTCATTGTCACTTGCAGTATTTTAGTGCATCCTGTTTTTCTAGAAAAATGAATCAGCCCCTCTCTGTTTATCCAAGATAACAAAACAAAACAAAAAAGCCCCGAGAACAATATTGGTCTGATGGAGTTCATCCTGACTGTAAAAGGAAACGTCCCTGAGTCAATATCCTCAGTGAGAGACATCCCTTCATAAAACAAACCAGGAATATTCCAAAGGGGCTCAAATAAGCATAAACATCCACACCGTTCAGTGGAAGCTACTCTGTACTCACCAGCCGGAATTCTGACTGCTTTGTGGAGGCTTTTCCCGTCTCATCTCGGATTCATTCCATGGACTCTATTCCCTCAAATGGCTCCAGCTTTAAAGCTTTCATAAGGTGTCTTATTTTCCCCCTTAACTGAGAAGAACTCTTCCACTCTCTTTTCTGCCTCTCGAAACTACCCTATCCTTAAAAACCCAGCTCAGGGAGCAGTCTCCTTTGTGACCCCATGTTACCCCCCCACACACACACCGGCTGGAACTAAGTGCTTCTTTCTCTGTACTTTCCTAATAAAATGGCTGTGGTCTCCTTTAATAAATTTCCTTGCATCGCTGTGTATTATGATAAGCCATTTTCATACTTCTCTCGAAAACTCATTGCCGATTATTTAGCACAAAGGCCATTCATTCATTATTACATCCCACAGTCTCAGCACATAGTAGAAGCTCAGTGTGGAAGGAGAAGAAAGAAGGAGGGAGAAAGGAAAATGCTGCTTTATATATACAGGCCAGAGATGAGTCTAATAAGGGAGTTAGGATCTAAAGTCACCAAGTGAAGACAAAACCGATTCAGGAAAATTGCTCTTGAAAATCAAACTGAACATTAAATTTGCTGTACCATTTGTAGACATCCTCTCTCTTAATAAAACCAGCATACCCAGTTTTCCCTCCAGCTTCAGGACAGACAGCTGGGGAGATACTGGTTTTCACTTAGGTGTCATATTGTAGTCATACCCTGAGGGTCTCCTTGGAACCAGATGCACAGAAGGAAAAACAGACTCACATCTCATTTCACACTCCCTCCAGGGCATACCCTCCCAGGGCTAGAGTGGAGCATTACGCAATCCATCTTCACTTTCTCTCTGGCCCCCCCTCTCTCCGGGCTCACATGGGTGCATCCAATCACACGCAATGTAACTCCACTGTGCATCCTCAAGTTCACGGCTACTGGAGGCTTCTGGATTTCCAAGGATTAGCTTCTTTGATTATCTCTAGCTGACCTCACTCTAACAAAGGATTTATTTGGAGCCCTTTAAAATCCCATATAGCATATCAATATTACTCATGAACTCTGAAAACCTCTCCCACGAATACAAAATTAAAATGTAGAATATTATACCACTGGATAAAAGAAAATAACTGTTCAAGTACACACACACAGAGAAGCCTGGTAAGAAAGATACCACAGCGGACAGTGGGTATTCAAATGGTGAATTATGGGAGATCCCCCCCCTTTTATTTAACAAAGAACTATGGATACAACATTACTAATCATTAGAGAAATGCAAATCAAAACTACAATGAGGTATCACCTCACACCAGTCAGAATGGCCATCATCAAAAAATCTCCTTTTGGGGGCTTCCCTGGTGGCGCAGTGGTTGAGAGTCTGCCTGCTAATGCAGGGGACACGGGTTCGAGCCCTGGTCTGGGAGGATCCCACATGCCGCGGAGCAACTGGGCCCGTGAGCCACAACTACTGAGCCTGCGCGTCTGGAGCCTGTGTTCCGCAACAAGAGAGGCCACGATAGTGAGAGGCCCACGCACCGCGATGAAGAGTGGCCCCCACTTGCCGCAACTAGAGGAAGCCCTCGCACAGAAACGAAGACCCAACACAGCCAAAAAAATAAATAAATAAATAAATAATTAATTAAAGGTGCTAATACTTAAAAAAAAAAAATCTCCTTCTGAAATAATTTTTAAGAATTACTTTTTAAAGGCTACTCTCAAGTTCTTAGGGATAGACTGAAACAAGAGATGCCAAAGATAAGTCTGTGCCCTCTGCAGGCATGTTCTTTTGGACACTGAAGAATGGTATGAGGGGCTCCCTGAGCCAACAGGCTGCCTGCCCAAGTTGGCCACAAGCCGGTGCTACAATGTCAGGCAGCTAACAGATATGTCCGGGCGGCTGGGGGGTGTGGGCAGACACTGAGGCGCTAGTACCAAGCTGGGGGTGGGCGGACCAACATCTCTGATCATCCATCTGTGCCGGCCTCGGTGCCAGACGCCCCACGTGTGTTTATCTCTAATCCTCACAACGACACCCAAGGCAGGCAAGAAGCTAGACAACTTACCCAAGTTTACACAGACAGAAGATGGTAGAGCCAGGGTGGGAAGCCAGGTCAGTCAGGCTCCAGAAAGTGCTCTGAACCAATGGAATACAAAGATGTGGTCCCCACACACCGGAGCTTACAGACTGATGGAGAAAAAAGCGAGGGCTATGCAATGTCAGGTGTGAGAAATACCAGTGAAGGGTTAGGGACAGGGGGCATTTGGGAATGCAGATCGGAGAAACCTTATAAAGGGCAGAGGTGAAATTTGAACCCAGTTCTGTCTAGACCTAAAGTCTTTGGGCTCTGCACTGTAGTAGGCTGCCTATCCAAGCTTCAGGAGGCTGGGAAGGCAGAGGAAGCGCCAACTGAGAGGACGGTGACATCACAAGTGCAAACCTGTCCCCTCTCCTTCTCCCGCCTCCCCAGGTACCACCTGGGCTCCAGAAAGAGGCAACGCAGGAGCCAACGCCACCTCCAAGCCATTGACATCTGTATGATACCCAGAGACACTCAACCCAGAGATGTTTAATGTTTAGGCTGCTGGCCAAACAAGGAAATCCAAGATAAACCTGCCATTCTGTCATGACCTCATCCGGCTGCCAGACAGGCAGAAACAATGGCAAAGAGGAACAGCCCTGCTATGTTTTCATGGCACCTTTCAGGAAGAGATGAAACTCACCATCAGTTACACCCAACTGAGGCTGTACCACGTGCTGAGGCAGGGAGCAGGGACTCTCCTGAAGGCAAGCCAATGGGCTCCCGCAACTTCTCAAAAGATGAAAAATAGCACGGCCTCCCCTCAAACTCTTCACACTACCTGACAGGAGTTCCTATGAGGCAGTGTTTGTCAGCTGTATTATTGAAAGAGAAATCAGGTATACAGTTGACAATTTCTTCAATCTCCACACTCTTTTCACTGCAGCACAACAAAGGTACTTTTGTTCAAGCTTCTTACTTTAGGCTTTAATTGACTGCCAAGAGGAGGCTCACAAATATACCTTTATTGCCCAGAGATGGGATTGCCCAGCAATACTGCCCACTTGGGTTGCCAGTTAATCCTAAAAACAGGTTGAATCTGGGGATCTTATTACACCAATGGCCTGGTTCTCTCAAGATCTCAGGGAACCGGTTTCTAAATTTTGTTTTCCAAACGGTGGTCCTTTGGAAGCACCTAGAATTCCACCATTGCACCTTCCTTTAGGTGCCCGATTATGGACGTGGCTCCCCTTAACATCTACACACTTTGATTTTTAAATTTATTTTTGGTCCTGGGTTCTAGTGTACAACACTCTTAAGCACTTACCTAAGTACTTTATATAGACTGACTCTCTTAATCCTGGAAACAGCCTTGTTTAATAGGTGCTTTTGTTATCATCTCTGTTTAGAGATGAAGAAACTGAGACACAGAGAAATTATGTAATGTGGCAGAGAGAGGCAGAATTGAGAACCGGACTCCAACACTTTGACTGTAGAACCTGTATTCTCAACCCCTACCTTAGACCACCTCCTCTAAAGAGGGTTTAGGGTAACTTGGTTTCTTTCTGCTTTAGATGAGGTACTCACAAATGGAAGCAGGGCACTTGGAACATAATCAGGCTCAAGGTCATGTGTGGACATCCTAACCTCAGTGGTATGAGACCCAAGGATGTCACTGGATCTCCTTTGAACCTGTTTGGTCAGTCCTCAAATTGAAGCAACAGAATTCACCTTCCAGGACGATAGTAAGTCTGACCGCAGAACCCAGCTGGGCTGACAAGTCTGGATGAAGGACAGTATTCCGGGATCGGCTGCCTTCAAGTTCAGTTCCAAGTGCCTTAAGGAAGACCCTTTGAGGAGCTGAATCTCACACAACTGAATTTCATGTTCTCTTTCATCCCTCCTGCACACACACCCCACCCCCACTAACATCTACCTTTGTAAAAGACTTCTTTTAAACAACACAGAGTAACTTATCTACTCCAGACAGAGAATGTTTCTATAGGAGCCGAAACGAATGTCTAGATCATTTTTATCTAGATCGCATCTATCTACACCTCAAGATCCAGCTCAAATCCAATCTGTCCAATTCCATTAACAGCATTTCCACCGCTAAAAGTTACAACTAGTTCTGCCCCACATGCATCCAGGATTGAACCATATCTCCAGGCTGCGGAGACCACAGCCTTTACCCAAGAATCTCAAGCTCTTTTGACTATAGAGTATTCCAACGACTCTATTTGCTCAAAATGACGCAAGTAGAGAGAACGCAGAATTGTGGAGCATCGTAAAAGAATCCACGTCACCCTTGGTAGGAACAATTCTATACTGGGATTAAATTTGCTGAATGAACCACAGATCCCTAAAAACAAATCTGCTGCCATTCTGACTTTACGGTCCTGAAAATGTCACAGAATGACATGCTTCTCTACCTTGGCTTTCACCTCACTTGAACTGTTTTGAGGTATACTAGATATGGCATTTTAAAGGGCAAAAAACATGCACCCAACAGCGTCTAGGCCTCCCTTATGGAGAAACAATCCTTGTTTTTAAACTTTCCAAGCTTCTTAAATTTGCTTCTTCCCTGTCTACGTTTCCAGACGGGAATGCTAATCACAGGAGTCTTTGTGAAACTATATTTCTGTGATTTTTTTTTTTAACTCAAGTAATGTTATTGGAAGGAAGCAGAAAACCACAGGGCCCAAACAGAAGTGACTAATGCTGGGAGCAAGTGCTGGAAGAAAGAAGGCCCCACAGAGAAAGAGACCACTGCACCACAGTAGCCCGTTGTATGTCACTGTGGCCACGACTGTTTGGAGACTGGCAACCAGATTTTCCAGTTCTCTTGATGTGCTAACCAAAGTAACCAGGTGCAACTCCTTTCCCTGGCAATCTTTTGCTAAAAATGATAGAAAGGAAAAAAAAATAAGAAAAACTAAGGAGGAGAGGAAGAAATTCAAGTAAAACGCTCAATTCAGTAGAAGACAGAATCATACTGTACCTATCTCAATTATATGACAGATCTATTTTGTTTACTTTATTTATGTTGGGTTTTTTTTTGGTTTGTTTTTTGTTTCTGGCCACACCACGTAGCATGTGGGATCTTAGTTCCCCGACGAGGGATCAAACCTGTGCCCCCCTGCAGTGGAAGTGCAGAGTCTTAACCACTGGACTGCCAGGGAAGTCCCTTTATTTATTCATTTATTTTATTTCAGACCTATTTTTAAAGAACTACACATATTCTATCATCTGATGTTCCGCATTGCAGGTGTTCTCAAAAACTTTTACATGGAAAACAGGCCAGTGACCTAATGGTTAACTCTGAATTCCTCTGCTATCATCTCAACATGTTGTTGGCACAGTTTCAAAATCAGTATATGGTTTTTCTTTGGTGCTATAAGGATGTTTGCTCTCGGTCCCAAAATGTCTTCATCATTTCACCTTCCTTATCTTTATTCTTTCAACTCTCACTCACTCACCTTTATCTAAAAACTACTTTGATAGAAATCATGAGTCCATACGCCACACCCTTCCCCTGCAAAAATAATACCTGTATCTGTTACTACTCACTGCCTCTCACCCCCCCTTCTGACATGATTGGTAGTAACTATTTCTTCATGAATATAAAACTGTTCATCTCAAAAACAGCAAGGGGGCTTCCCTGGTGGCGCAGTGGTTGAGAGTCTGCCTGCCAATGCAGGGGACACGGGTTCGAGCCCTGGTCTGGGAAGATCCCACATGCCGCGGAGCAACTAGGCCCGTGAGCCACAACTACTGAGCCTGCGCGTCTGGAGCCTGTGCTCCGCAACAAGAGAGGCCGCGATAGTGAGAGGCCCACGCACCACGATGAAGAGTGGCCCCCGCTTGCCACAACTAGAGAAAGCCCTCGCACAGAAACGAACACCCAACACAGCCAAAAATAAATAAATAATTAATTAAATTAAATGCATTACCTCATTTTAAAAAAAAAAAAAACAGCAAGGGACTTGTTTTATGAGATGTTTCCCAGACAACAATGTTTTAGTCACAGTCAGGTTGATTAAACCACACTGTGGATGATGTTGTTCTTACTATTTTCCCAAGTACCAGTATGTTTTCTATCAAGGTTGTTATTATTTGAATAATAGATTTACTTTTCAAAAACCATGAAAATACAATCAATTGTCAATTTATTAGGGACATTAAATAATGAATGTATACCAACAATATATGAATAATACACAATAGTAATAACAATCATTTGGTATTTACTAACACATTCTATTTTCCCACAGAGTAAAAGAAAATAAAGAATTGATGTACTTGATTCAATAGCCAACCAAAATGATTCTGAGTTGATCATGATTCTTTCCCCCACCATCCTCCATGGTAATAATAGCCTTGGATCCAATAATTTCTAAGAATTAATTCTAATGAAGCAATCATGGATGTATCTTAAAAATTTACAAGAATGTTTATCACATGGCTTATTTAAAGTGTGAAAACAGGAAACAACCTAAATAATCAGCCATGGGGGCTGGATGAATAAATTAGCGTACAATCATAAAACGGAATGTTGAGCAGCCACTAAAAGTCATGCTGTGATGCCATTAGCTATGAAAGGCATCCCAAATCATTTAAGTTTGCAAAATGTGTTTTTTCTTTTTTATGAATTAAAGCCTATATCCATTGAATAACATCACTTCCATGAACTTGCATTCTGATCTTACTTGAACAGGAGAGAAATAATAATTTCTATGGGTAAATGTAGATCTGTATAAATAGAAATGATATCATTGCTTTCAGGACTAATCATTTGCTATGTGTCCATAGAGAAAAGAGGTGAAATCCTGATGAGAAGTTGCATATAATGCTAAAACTTCACAACCCTCTCTGAATGACCTCAACTCATGCTGATAGCATTTAACTCTGCATCTCCTCATTACTTTTACATAGTCTGGGCAATGCCATGCTCTCTCCCATGTATGCATGTTAGCGCTCCAGTCAGCCTACAGGGTCAAAGCTTGGGTCTTTGTCTCCCACTGTAGCGAAGGTATGTGGTTATTATCTGCCCTGCATCTCTTCCCCTCTTCTGACCACAGAACCTCCCACCCCACCACTACCACCACCATGACCACCATGACCACTTCCATTGAGCAACTGCTCTTTCTCCATTCTAACGAGGTGATTCTTGGGTGGTGACCAACTCAGTACCTTGCTTCACTGGGCTCAGGGAAGGGCAAATGAGCAGATACTGGCATACACTGAAGCTGGGGGGAGAAGGAAGCCCTCTCATCCCATTGACATGCCTTACCTGGAATATAGGAAGCCCAGATCTGCCTAAGGCCACGCTCCTGCCAACCAGAGAAGAGAAGGTGGCCAAGGGGAAGAGAGATGTCAAGGAAATACGTGGGAGTCCAAATGATACTGATGCAGTCCCTCGATGTGGAGTCAACCTTGGCCTCACTTGGTACATATCCTTGCTGGGGCTAGTGTGAGTTAGCCATCTGTCACTTTCAGCTGGAACAGTCCTGACCGGTCCACTCTCACTCACACAAGCCAAAGACAAGAATCTACATCCTGTGCTATATTCACGGCCAAAAGGTCCAATCTCTACTATCCAAGCCCTTCCAGGTAATTGGGTTACCCATCACCTTGGAGGTGTGCATCATACAAGATCCAGTTAGCTGCATCTTTCTAAAGTTCCAGTGCTTGTACTAAGAAGAAAGAACTGGTTCATTCCGTTTCTTCTACAAATTAGAAAAATAAATAATAATCACTCAACCTTCATAGGAAGTCTCTTCTCAGGAAAAGTTGGTTATTAATGAAATAGACAACTCTGCCCTTTTTTTACCCCTGCCTTCTATGACAGAGTTACTGTGACTTGGCTGGTTTGTTTGTATTTAATGAAGCAGAAATTAGGACCACATGCAAATAAGTGTTTTCTCATAAGGAAGACATGAGCTGTTCTAAGCACAGCACTAAAAGCCCTGACTCAAACCAAATGCCACTTCCTTAATCACTAATACACCTCCAAACAGCACCCTGAGTTTCCCATTTAAGTACCTACCAAGTCCCTCCCTTCCTAGATGTCTGACACCCAGTTGAACTCATAGATCAAGGTGACATGCATCAAC
The DNA here is from genome assembly GCF_965194825.1 of Balaenoptera physalus. Taxonomy (NCBI): domain Eukaryota; kingdom Metazoa; phylum Chordata; class Mammalia; order Artiodactyla; family Balaenopteridae; genus Balaenoptera; species Balaenoptera physalus. The sequence goes on from NC_138891.1 coordinate 31,601,767, forward strand.
CATTCCAAGCGATGAATGTGCTACAACCATACAGTAATGGCCACAAAATAATTGTCACTCATGAACAATGAGTTTTCCTACAGGGCCCAAGAAGAAAAACATCAGAGGTGGCTTTCTGAGTCTAACCAAGGTCCAAGGGACAGGCCTTCAATTGGGAAAATTGTCGGTGTGAAAATTTCAGTAGTAAACAATTGTAAATAAATTAATCTCACTATGTCAATCCTCTGCATTCATTATTGGAGTAATTACTGCATTGCTAATTAATAACAGAGCCTCCAAAAGGGTGCCCCCAAACCCAGTAGACAGTCAGTAATGCAACATCCAGGGGCAGACCATGTTAGATAAGCGTCCTTTATGACTTGTGACCATATTTCCCATGGGTTTTTTTCTCCCCTAAAATCCATTCAGTTGAAATCAGTCACTATACAAAATAAAGCTAATGACTTCTCTTACTTGAGCCAGAATGTTAAAAGAATGTTTGTATGCAAACATCTATATATATATATATATTTTTTGTAGTGTGTAATAAATACATAAGTAAATAAATACATACATACATACTATTGACCTGAACCAATGTGATGTTTAACATACAAATGAAAAAAATTTTTTTTTACTTTATTTAAATAATTTGCATTAAAACCCCAAAAGCACACTCAGTATTATTGGTTAGAGATGAAATTTTACTCCTCTTTTTCCAAACTCCTAGACAAGGTACTGCAGGGATTTGCCCATGAAGACTGCAAAAGGGCATCAGCTGGATAATTGCCCATGTTTGAATGTGTGCTCAGATGGGGTTATGAAATACATTGAACATAGGGGTGCATCCAAGAATAGTATCAAAAGCAAGGTGTTCTTCCCTGGTGGTGCAGTGGTTGAGAATCTGCCTGCCAATGCAGGGGACACGGGTTCGAGCCCTGGTCCGGGAAGATCCCACATGCCGCGGAGCAACTAGGCCCGTGAGCCACAACTACTGAGCCTGCGCGTCTGGAGCCTGTGCTCGGCAACAAGAGAGGCCGCGACAGTGAGAGGCCCGCGCACCGCGATGAAGAGTGGCCCCCGCTTGCCGCAACTAGAGGAAGCCCTCGCACAGAAACGAAGACCCAACACAGCCAAAAATTAATTAATTAAAAAAAAAAAAAACCAAGGTGTTGCCCAACCTTGGCATATGGTGAACAGGTAGTTGAACACCCACTCTGTCCTGAGGCCACCAAGCAGCTGATTGGCCAGTACTTTATTTATGTCCCGCCCCACTCTGTCTTAGTTCACACTAGTGTAATAGCCTGCTCACTGTGTCACTCCCCAGCATCTCTTCAAAGAAGGTCAGGTAAGCTAGAGGCTAACAATAAATGTGAAATGAGACTTGAGAAGTATCTTAGGGACTTAGGGTTGCCAGATTTAGCAAATAAAAATGGAGGATACCCAGTTAAATCTAGATTTCAGATAAACAACAAATAATTTGTTTAGTATAGTATGCTCAAGAAATATTGGGGATATACTAATACTAAAACTTGATCCATTGTTTTATCTGAAATTCAAATTTAACTGGACATCTGTATTTTACCAGGCAGCCCCACTTAGGATAAACATCTGTTGTTGACTACCCATCACCTATGCCCACTGCTTTCCTAACCACAAGCCAAATTTCCTGGGAAACACCTGCCCCCATTTTCGGCTTTGTGCGGTGTCGTAAGGAGTAAGTCAACTCTGAATATCTACTGGGCAATGAAATTCAAGGAGGAACGCAAATTTTGATAGGAAGAAACTATTCTTTATTCTCCTAAAAGTGAGGAGGCTTCAGAGAAAGGAAGGTATGCCAGCTGCCTTAAACCATGACCTTCCCTGCCCCCCTCTGAAGAGCCAGAGAAGCCAAGAAGGGGGCATAGGTGGTAACAGCTGAAGAGAGTGTGATGCGGCTACAGCTGGCATCCCCGAGTCAAACTGGTTAAAACTTGTACTAAACCAGCCAGAGACACCCATGCTGCATGGCCCATGAAACCACAGGGTTTTCTATCCATTGGGAAGACTTACAAAGCTCCCTAGGGTGGGTCTTCCCCCTTTCTTTGCATAGTGTAGCCGGTGAGGGTCTTTTTTTGTTTGTTTAAGGAAGTATTATTTTTTTTTAAATTCTGAAGGTATAAAAAACTACCATTATTAAGCCAGTTTGGGGTACTCTGAGCTGCATGCTTTGCAACAGGAAAAGCCAGACACGCAAATACTATTTCAACAAGTAGCTTCCACTGAAACTACTTAGTTCTTGGTATTGTCCATTGCTTTTTATGATGGGCTAATTCTTCCCCTGGAAGTCTCTTTTTCCATATGATAGAGCGTGTGTATCCCTGCCAACAGGAAACACAAGGTGAGCTTTTGGAGGTTTGGAAAAATGACCGTGCAGATCATCTCTTCTATTTTCCAAATACCAGTAACTTGTTGTCCAGAGTGTTGGTGAGGTCTGAAACAAAGCCATAAAGATATCCTTCTCCACCACAGTATAAGCTGTGATAATTATCTCTTGTTTTAGACATGACTGACCCTAAATAATGCATTAAAAGCCCCTATAAATTTCAAATTGGGAGAAATCACATAATAGAGGAATTTTTTTTTAAAAAAACCTTTCAAGTCAGCCAACCCATCTACTCCAGAATATTTGATTATGAAAGCAGATAACAAAAAAAGAAAAACACAAAACAAAACAGGGAATTCCCTGGCGGTCCAGTGGTTAAGACTCTGCACTTTCACTGCCGAGGGCCAGGGTTCAATCACTGGTGGGGAACCAAGATCCCACAAGGTGAGAGGCGCGACCAAAAAAAAAAGAAGAAGAAGAAGAAGAAAGCAGATGGCAATATGAAAAGCATATATATAAGAACATGGGAAAAAAGTAAAGTTATAATAATGACATTTTCTGTGGGTCTTTCTTTCCTTTTTTTAAAAAAAATTAATTATCATTATAAATTATCTTGCTTCTGCCTCTGGCTCTAGCAATGAACAGAAAGAGATTTTTAGAAGAAAATCTCCAGGCAAAAGAAAATTAGCAACTTATCACAAGTCTACAGACAAAGACAAAGATCTAAAATTTTCAGAGATCATTTACTGTCTCCACGATCCCTTCTAGCCACTTCACAGGCAGGATTCACCTCCATTTGGGGACAGGTGATCAGAATTTCTTCTTGCTCTTCCTCCAGACCAGCTCAGGCCTGCTCAGCTCACTATATTTTCCAGGCAGCCGTGACCCAGAAACACAGGGCCAAGACTTGCAGCTTCACATGAGGCCCTAGTCACGTGTCCAAGCCTTTCTGCCCTTGTTGGGCTGGCAAACAGGAGTTTACATGTAAGTCAGAGCCCTCAAGCCCCAGGACCAACAACAGGAAGCAGAGTCATGATGCTTAAGGTAATAAGCCGCGTCCTTTTCCACAGTCACAGTATGGACCACAAGGCCCTGAAGTCACCCCAGAAATAATGTCTATTCTCATACCATCCATTTGTTTCTGTACAGTTTGTATCTGGATGCAGTAAACTACATCTCCTTTACTCATTCCTTCCTTGTTTCTAAGCTGGATTTAATTCTGAAAAGAGCTACAATCTAATGATGGAAAGGTCAGACTTAATGGAAAAAAATGAGTGTCAGTCCCCCAGAAACAAATACTCTTTTGTCGAGATCGCCCACACAAAATCTGGTCATCCTCTCAGCCTGGACATGTTGGCCTGTTCACAGTGGCTGTGCACAGTTCAGACTACTGCGAAGGATGCCAGGCAAGACCTGTCCGTACTCACCTGAGGCCAGAATAGAAGAGGGGAGGGAAGATTCATGTAGCCCCACCAAGTTTACAGGGGCAGAAACTAAGTTTGCACGAGGACAATGACTTACTTTCCATTCTCTCCAAAGACCTGCTATTGTAAGAGTTGTATGTTTCTAAAACCTATTTACTTTAAACAATAAAAAATGCTTTCATTTTGGGTGTGGAGGCAGGCCTTGCCTAAAATCCAAAATTGTAGGTTTCCTTGATTCTTAATAACAATACTCGCCAGATCAGTGATATTGTTATGATCGCACCCTCCAAGTAAAGTTCGATCGAATTAACATTTCATCTCTCTTTCACCTATTTACCAAAAAAGGCATTTCAGTCTTCATGTACAGACTCCAAATATAAGAGCCAAAAGATGTTGAATAACCGTAAAAAAGCTCAGGGTATCAGCTACACTCCGAGACTAAAGCTTACAAAGGAAACACTCCATCTTCCCTGTCCTTTTCCACAAAGAGTGAAATTCACTCCCTCTGTATCTTTTTATCAAAGACAGAAAAAAGGTCGTACCCCCATAGTCATTCTTCTCAAATGGCCTGATGGAGTAGTAACCAGAGCACAAATCTAGACCCAGGAGCAAGCAACACCATTAACACATGCAAGAGGAGACATTTAATTGTCCCAATAAGACTAAGCAGGTCCACCTTGGCGACTGCAGCTGGGGTGATGGTCCTGGGCTCCATGCTTTGAATCACTGCGCCTTACTAAAATTGACAATGTTAAGCACCTATTTTTTTATAACCTTCATTTTTATTTATTTACTTATTTATTTTTATAGCCGTAATGAGGTCTCTCTGTGCTGAGTTGCCCCGGGCTCCACACCCTTTCTAGCATGACCCTGACTGTAAGGAAGCAAGCAGGGTAGTTTCCATTTTACAGAAGAGGAAACTAGGGCTTGCTGAAGTTATGCAAGCTCATTAAACGGCAGAGCTGTGATTCAAACCAGAATATCTGACTTCAGAGCTCACGAGTACTCCCTACAACTACTGCCCGCTGCTGATGACCAAGTATCCAACCCTCTGGGCACCTCCACTGCACAAACACAGAGTCCTACTCTATTAAAGCAGCAGAGGGAAACTACTTTTGGCAAGTGCAGAAACCACAACAGGAAAGGCCATTTTCCCCTCAAAAATAAGTATAATTAGCCACAAGGTGGAAACAACCCAAATGCCCATTGACAGATGAATGGATAAACAGAATGTGGTATATCTATACAATGGATTATTATTCAGCCATAAAAAAGAATGAAGTTCCAATACATGCTACAATACGGAGGAACCTTGAAAACACTAAGCCAAGTGAAAGAAACCAGTCACAAAAGAGCATATAATATATGATTCCACTTATATGAAATGTCCAGAATAGGCAAACCTATAGAGACATAAAGTAGCTTAAGGCTGGGGGGAAGAGGTTATGGCGAGGGGAGGGCGATAGCTAATAGCTACCTAGCTAGTAAGGGATTCTCTCTGTAGTGATGAAATTGTTCTACTATTGATTGTGGCGATGGTTGCACGTATCTGTGAATATGCTAAAAAACCACTGAATTGTACACTTTCAATGGGTGAAATGTACGGCATATAAATTATATCTCGATAACGCTGTTTAAGAAATTAAGTGTCATCAGTTAAGCAAATTAAAAGAGACCTCGGCTATCTCATTCAAGTCCGTTTTTAAAGGTGAGGAACCCTAGCAACGTGCCCAGTATGAGAGTCTAAACCAGTGTCCCAGTGTGCTCTGTTTGCCGGTCCCACTACTCAGTGTTCCTGGGCACTCGGCTCAGTGCCAGGCCATGGACAATGGGAGACCCTCACCACTGCCCCTAAAGAGCTCAAATGTAGCTGGGTTTTTTCAAGCCTGAAACAACAAATCCACTCAACAGCCTGTAGCACTGGGTCAAGAGGAGGGGAAGACCATAGGAGCTGAGGAGATGGACAGGAGGTGAGGCCTGAGATGGGCTTTCCTAGAGGAATGAACTGGATGAAGGCCCAGAGAAGAGAGGGGAGGGCAGTCCTGGGAAAGGAGACAGACGCTGCCGAGTAAGTATTCAGTTTGCACCATGTCTTTCAGATGAGGTTTAAACAACATTATGGTCCTGGGACTTCCCTGGCGGTCCAGGGTGAAGACTCCCCGCTCCAAATGCAGGGGGCGCGGGTTCGATCCCTAGTCGGGGAACTAAGGTCCCTCAAGCCACAAGGCGCGGTGGAAAAAAAGAAAATTATAGTCCCATTACTAGGAGAATGGGTAACTAGGCGAGAGTTCAGCCCCGACAGGACAGGATGCCAGGGAGAGTTCTGAGCGGGAAATGACAGGGTGAGAGCTGTCTTTACAGAAGTCTAGCCTGTCTGCAGCGTGCAAGGGACTGAGGTCCGAGGCCAGCGTGTTACAATCTACAAGTGAAGTATCAAGTACTAGTGTAGGGGCAACAGGAATGGAGAGGAGGGAAGGAAGGAAGAGAGATCACAGAGGAGAAAAACAACAAAATCCAACCATATCAAGACCTGTGGGAGGGAACAAAGGGACAACCAGGGCACTGACTCTGGGCCCAGACTGCCTGGGTTTAAATGCTTACCAGCCGTGTGACATTGGTCAAGTTACTTAAATGCTCTGCGCCTCCGTTTCCTGAGTAAAGTGAGGATAAAAATTGTGTTTCTGTCTGTCAAACAGTTGTTGAGAGAATTAAATACAGACAGTGCTTAAAACAATGCCTGGCACCGAGTAAGTGCTCTGTACCGTTTGTTCAATAAATACATGTAAATGCGTATTCAGATCTCCATGACCTCACTTTCTAAAGACAACAGCAGCAACAAGGAAAAGCCTCATTATCTCCCATCAAGCTTCCTTTTTCACTCTCTTTTCCCCATTCATTCACCCTTAGGTGCTAAGTTCTAGGAAGAATAAAACATGCTCCCTGCCCTTGAGGGTGGGCCTTCTGGGAAAAATCGAACAGAAAAAAAGAGCAATAACTATTCTCCACCAGGATCCAGACACAATAAATGGCTGAACCACAGGCTTGGTGAGAAGCCCAAAGAAGCAAGTGAAAAGAGCCTGGACCAGGCAGGCCTTTGCGGCTCCTGTTTAAACAACCCTGAGGGACGGCTCACCTGCTCACCCGGGGTGCCCTTTCCAGGCACTGCCTTCCAGCCAGAACAACTGAGCCTCTTCCCTGCCCTGCTTCCTAGTAGCTCATCTTCCGGGCCTGGCCACACTACCTCGCCACCATGCCTGTCCCCTCACAGCTTAAATCAAAGACTCTGAGGCCAAACCTTGAACCTACGATGCTGGCTAGAGAGCTCTGAGCAGAGCTTGTAGACCACAGAGGAGAGATAGGATCCTTGCTTCTTGACCAAAGAGCCCGGGAAGGACAGAAATCTGACCTATCCTCACCTTCACATGGTTGTGATAATGCGGTGCTGTCTCCCCACACCCGCACCCAGCCCACCCCCATCATGCATATTCACAAGACTGCTGGGGTATCATGCCCCTACTGAAAAGAAGGTTAAACTACCATACAAACACAATGTATTTTTAGTAATTGGACTTGAGTCTTCTATCTCTGGATAATTACTAAAAACTCTCCCTTCAAAATGATAAAAAAACAGAGGAACAAACAAAAACCCAAAAAACTCAAAAGAAGTAAGAATTTAATTTATACCAGGTCTTTCAGATGAGATTTAAATAACATTACAGTCCCATTATTAGGGAGAATGGGTAAATAAACTGTAGTAGTTTATGATGATGGAATATTATGATGGAATAATATATTTAGGTAGATCTCTAGCTACTGTCATGGAAAAGCATACTTTTACGTGAAAAGAAAAATGGGACATTGAGGTACAACATGTAAAAAAAAAATCTGAATCACAGCTTTGCACATGCACTTGGACAGACTGTGAACTGAGAAGGTGGCCCACCCTCTGGGTGAGGACAATTGAGAGCAAAGGAGTCAAGAGAGACTGTCTCTGGCTGGATTTCTTAAAACAAAATGCAGGGGCTTCCCTGGTGGCACAGTGGTTAGGAATCCGCCTGCCAATGCAAGGGACACGGGTTCGACCCCTGGCCTGGGCAGATCCCACATGCTGCGGAGCAACTAAGCCCATGCGCCACAACTACTGAGCCTGCGCTCTAGAGGCTGCAAGCCACAACTACTGAGCCCGTGTGCCACAGCTACCGAAGCCTGCGTGCTTAGAGCCCGTGCTCCGCAACAAGAGAAGCCACGACAATGAGAAGCCCACGCACCGCAACAAAGAGTAGCCCCGGCTCACCGCAACTAGAGAAAGCCCGCGCACAGCACCAAACACCCAACACAGCCAAAAATAATATAAATAAATAAATAAATAAATTTATTTTTAAAAAAAACAAACAAAATGCATTCATGTATAACTTGGGTAATTTTTTAAAATAAAAAATAAGTAGATACTGTTGCATTTAAATATACGACCATCTATGGGTAAACCTAATTTATAACTTTAAATTCTTCTTCCCTTTATTCTGATCAGAAGAGGGTTCAATTCCTGCTCTTTGGAGAGCTGAAAAGATGATAAAATTAAATCCTGGTTGTGTGTGACCTTAAGGGACTTGTAAGGAATAAAAGAGCCCAAGCCAAAATTTAAAATAAAGATATTAATAATAGATATATGATTTCGAAGGTGATGCTCCCAGGAGAACCATTTCTCCTGGGTTTATCTGGCTAAACTTCCTTTCAAGTTTGTTTGTGGATGCTGATGGTGCCACTGAGGATGAACTTGAGGCTGTGTTTAAATACTTGCTACTCTAACTAGCTCCTCTGACATCTCTCTGTATTCACCATTGACACAGTTGATCTGCTTCATTACAGTTTTGTTGATATCTCAAATTCCCCTTATTTACTTTGCATCCTGAAAAGTCCTTTGAAATCTAAACAGTCTACTACCTCTCCAGCTCTGTTTGGAAGGATTACAATCTTAGGATCCTTTGAAAGGGGGTTGGGAGTGGGGGCTGTATTTCCAGCATGGAGTGGAATGTGGAAATAATCTGGGAACAGATGAATATACTGGATTTATTCCCAGCAATTTTGCCTCTCCTAATTCATTATTGTTCTGCTTGAGAAAGTGATTTATTGGAATTTATAGTCAAACTAATAATTAAATACAAAGAATAAAATATATTCCAGAGTGTAGTACACTTTATGTGGACCCACTATGCTAATAAGCACAGTACCCATATCTGCACACAGTATGTGCTCAATAAATATCTATTGGCTTACTGCATAAGGAAGAAGCACCAGATGATCTAAATAATGGAGAAATTTTTAATTATTTATATTTCTTTCAGCAAATATTAACTGAATTCCTATCATGTGTGCCAGGCATTGGGCTGGGCACTGGAGAGATACAAATGGGGTAAAATTCGGTTCTCTGTCCTTAATATAAAGAATGAAAATAAAGCATAAGCACTCTCCCTTGGTGCAAAAAAATCAAGTTTACCTATAACTTCTAACACTCAAATTCAAATCCAACTCATTGTACTGTTACATCGAATCTACAAGCATCCTTTTCTGGGACTCTCCTGGAGGTCCAGTGGTTAAGACTCTGCGTTTTCACTGCAAGGGGTGCAGGTCCAGGAACTAAAATCCCACATGCCGCAGGGCGGAGCCAAATAAAAGAAAAGCATCCTTTTCTGCCTCTGACCACTCAGCAACATTTTGATCATTTCAAAAGCATGTTCAGCATTAGCCTTGATCTCAAAAAATATTCCTTCGTATCAACAGGCACTAGGCATGAAGGACAACACGACACCAGGTCCATATTCCTAGTGTTGACATATTGGGGAAAGTGAAATAAATCCATTCATTTAACAAGCCTTACGCAATATTTTAATGGACAATAGGAAAGAGCAATTGCCAAATTACCCATACAGATCAAATTACTATGGAGTCTGGAGGAGGAGGAGGAGGAGATCCTTCTAGCTGGTTGGTCCAATAAGGTGTCAGAGAGGAGATGGAGTTGGCTAGACCAAGCAGGAGATGGAGAACATTCCAGGCCAGTGAGAGAAATGATACACTAGTCTTAATCAGAAGTCCAAAGACGAGTCACTCTGTATGAAATATACAGAGGCCATGAGCACAAAATGGAGAGAAAACTGGAGTGATAATCACCCTCACAATCGTTATGGGCTGGCTACCCTCAGTCCTGCTTATTAACATACTCCCAAAAAAGTCACTCCACTGTTAGATACACACATGCCTGGAATCAAAAGGGACCGACCATCTGCAAAAAGGGATACAAGCCCCCAAATAGAGTATAATTCCCTGACATTTGTATTTTTAAAGAGTTCATATGAAGGGCAATGGCATCAGCATAATACTGGCTCTGAACTTCGGAGTTTTAACCACGTGTTCAAAATGATTCGTTTTCTCTTGTCTCCCTCACTCTCTTGGCCTATTTCTCTCCTTTCTTCCTTTATTTTTCCCTCTCCACCCTTCTCGGTGTAAGTTAAAAAAAAAAAAAAAGAAAAAAATCAATGCCACAAGTCTGTATGTTTAAATTCAGCCCACATGACATTTCCTTCGAGTTTAATTGCTTCCATACAATTTATATCCGTTAGTCACGCTACACCCCAGAGTATTAAACATGCTCTTTTACAAAGAAGCTCTTGTCCTATAATAACCCCCATAATCAAAGTGCAGGAATTCTGGGTAAGGCCCAGCCGGATGACGGGTGAAACAAACAGGTTTTTAAATTCACCCAAAGCAAGCTTCGGGCAGGAAGCAAATCAAAGCCGGCCACTCTACCATCGGGCTTGAGAGCAGAAACGCTGGCTTGAACAGAGATCTGGGCATCTCCGCACATCCAGCCAGGAAGAAATGAAGTCAGATACTTTTTTTTTTTTCTTTTTTGAAGTCAGATACTTCATCTTTGGGCTACCTTGAAGGGCCACCTGGTTATATTTTCTCTGCTTTCAAGTCAGCCCATCCCAAAAAGTCCTAGTGATGGACTCCAAAGTCCACTCTTTAAATGAATAAATCATTCTTCTTTGTTATTCTGAGAAAACTAAAGTTAGATTTTCCATCTTCCCATAAACAACTCAGGTAACATTTCTGGCCTTGTCCTATAGCAAAGGACATCTACAAACATCTCGAAGGTCTTTTATAAACCCTTATCTTTCTAAACACTTGTTACTTATCCGATTATCTTCCCCACCTCTCAACAAACCACCTCCCCAAAAGTTCACCTTTTCGATTTTATAACTGCACAAGACATTAACAGGACTCTGAATCTTTGGATCTCCCTTATTCAGCTAGCCCACTTGGCGAAAGAGTTGTGCCTATCCTTCTTAAAAGCCTTTTAAGCAACATCTGTGGTCCTCCCCACTGGATTCAGATAAATGCTTCTCCACCAGGATAAGACATTTTTTAAAAAACAATTTTTAATTCCATGCAATCTCTCCTTGTGTTCAAAATCCACTCAGGGCAAGAGCCAAACAATCTTTACAACAAGGGTGTAAAAGATCCCCACCCTTGCTTCTTCTTTTTTTATTTTTTAATAAATTTATTTATTTTATTTATTTATTTTTGGCTGCGTTGGGTCTCCGTTGCTGCGCGCGGGCTTTCTCTAGTTGCGGCGAGCGGGGGTTACTCTTCATTGCAGTGCGCGGGCTTCTCATTGCGGTGGCTTGTCTTGTTGCGGAGCACAGGCTCTAGGCGCGCAGGCTTCAGTTGTTGTGGCTCGCAGGCTCTAGAGCGCAGGCTCGGTAGTTGTGGCGCACGGGCTTAGTTGCTCCCCAACATGTGGGATCTTCCCAGACCAGGGACGGAACCTGTGTCCCCTGCATTGGCAGGTGGATTCTTTACCACTGCTTCACCAGGGAAGTCCCCCCAACCCTTGCTTCTTAAAGGACTTAGTAAAGGTTTCTATAGCTTACCCCTTTGCCTATGTTCCCTCATTGATTTTCATAGACCAGTGATGTTGTCTATGGATAAAGGTTAGAACCAATAGAGTTTGGATCAGATATGTTATTCTAGTCTTAGAAACTGGTGGATGAAAACATTTTGCTTATTGCCAATGAACTACTTTTGACCTATTCTAATAAAAAACAATTTCTATGCTATCACTAAAACACAATGTCATTGAAGGTTTATTTATCTTTTACATGCTATACAGATGCATTATTTACTGTAATAGTCTAGCTCTGGACATATTCTGAGTCATAATCACTTTATGCATCAAGTCACTGGACAAATCAAAGTAAAATCAGATTTGTAAAACATTCATTTAGAAGCTCCTATTTACACTTTGGAAAGGAAACTTTATATTTTAATGGTATTAGATATTATTTATTATGCAGTGTTCTTTTATCTTGTTCCACAATGCAACTTTTTTGTTCTACTCTTGGCAGAATCGACTGTCACTGTACAAAACAGACATTGTTTTAAAAACCCATGTGTAGTGTCAGTAAATATAATCTTTCACTTCAGCTGAAGCAACGCCACAGCATCAGTTTACACCTCCACGATCACTTGCAAGTTTATAACACTCTTTTTCAGCAGCTCTCAAAACTAGACTCCAAAGAGATATGTACCAGTCACCAAGGTGTTTACCAGGCCTCAGAAGGACCTTCTGAGAATTCTTGAAACTTAACGTGCTACTGACACTCAGCTTTAAGGTGAGTATGGACAATGCACTTAGATCGTGGGATTTTTTATTCACACACATAAGGTAAGCTGGACATTCCAGTGCATGAGCAACTGGAAAATCGAAGTCCTGTAATGGTTTTCAACCAATTAACTAGGGCTGGCCAATTATTAGGTTAAATGAAAAGCACTGTGGCAAAACTTGACTCATTTCACTATGGCTAATAATTAAAAAAGGCTGTGTTGGTCTAGCCACCTGCCAAAGTTTCAGGCAAAAGTTTCAACAATTCTGAATCTCACCTTTAAAATCATTTCTTTAATGTTGACACTCCAAATTGTTCATAATGACTCTACACTCTCCTCTGCTCCTACTGTTAAATATCTGTTAATAATCACCGACTACTCAATAGTTATTAAAATGTAAGCAACGGACAAACAGAAAGAACAATGTCTCCACTGTGTCCTGTATGGGTTACAGCCCTTGGACCTTTGCTTGAGAACTTTCCGAAGCCCCAAACACAGCCCTTGCCATCTTCATGCTTACAGAAATGCCAGATCAATAAATGCAAGTTTAACTTTTTTCAGACCATAGATAAGATAACTAAACTTTTTTAAAAGCGTATGGAAAAAACGGACCATTAATTTAAAAACACATCTGGGTACAGCTTGACCTTTAAGTAGGTGATCTTTCTCCATTCTTGTCTTTCCTTCCTACAAGTTTTTACTACAGTACATATTTATGGTTGGATTTTATGCTAAAACGCACAAATAGCCAAATATATTCTGGATGATATAGTTATGTAACAAGAATTCATATTTGCCAAAAGTCCTATATGCAAAGGTTTATATTTCACATAGTACCTAAAACTAAGACCCATAAAAGTGGTGACAATTGCACTAGAGAGTGCGTCTACAGAAAACATAAGTAATTTTATAAGCAGCGCTGAAGTTTACTGCTTCTTTTATGACTCTTAATCCCTCCTACTAAATTCACATGTTCACACAAGTCCCAAACCAGTAACAGGGCCACTAGATGCTCCCATATTAGCAAAATGCAGCAGAATAGGCTTTTAACTACAATCCCAGCTTTAACTATAAAATGTATTCAAACTCAAACCAGTTTGATAAAATCAAGTATGTTTCATTTACTTACACTGTGAGAGGGTAAACTGACCCAGGGCATTTACCTGCATTAATTTCAGAATCCCCTTTGCCAGCTATCAAAATCAGTTCCGGCAAATGGAGAAACAAAGATGGAAAGATAAACGTTTATCTGCAACTACAGTTACATAATATTCTGAACCATAAATTTTTAACTGATACTCTCCAAACATAATCTGCTATTTTTATGGCTGCAATTAAGTAGGACGCGTCTCAGCAGTGACAGTACTGTGAGCTACAAACTGTGACAAAGGTTTGACCACAGCGAGGACTGGAGATGGCAATTTTCCTCGTGGCAAGTGATTATCATATCAGTTAGAGTAATATTTTTACCCAAGTCTTATAACTTATCTCAGTTAGTTATAAAACACTGATTTCAGACCTCATTTTAACCAGATGTTTAAATAAGCAAATGTGTGGTCCTTCTAGACGGGCAGCGGATCTCTACAGGGAGAGCATCTTGCTCCTTAGCAGGACACCTCAGCGGAGGTGGGAATTTGTGGGATTCGCCTTATCTAATTCAGATGCTTATTTTCATCATTTTTCTCTCTTCAAAAGCTATCTTATCTGAATTAGTGCCCCAGGCCCTAGACCTGGCCCAACCCTGGAGAAAGAAAGTGGCCTCAGTGGAAAAACCATTCACTGGACATTTTTCAGTTCTCATCTTCCTTGACCTCTGAGAAACATGCCACAAAATTAACCCTTCCTCCTTCTTGAACTTCCCTGGATTTGGGGCACTACTTTCTGGATTTCCTCATATATATTTCTGGCTGTTTCTTCTCCATCTCATTTAGCAAGTCTCACAGAACTTCTCCTTTCTTCTCAATCTATATGTAACCTCTCTCTAAGGAATCTCATCCACACCTGGATTTGAATAAGAATAATAATAAATATATATACGGTTATAGTTATATAGATAATATATGTAGGTAGATATAGTCACCTGGAAAAAATATATATATATATATCTCTCTCTTGGAAATCTTAAAGTCACCTCAAACCAACATGTTAAAACACTTCTCAACCTCTTCTAAACCTTCCAGTAATGCTTGTTACAACTAGAAGCACCACCATTCAAGCCATTATATAGCCAGCAACCTGCAAATTTTCCATTTCACCTGTTGTCCTCACTGCCCTTATCTAATCCATCAGCAAACCCTTTCAAATTTACCTCTCTAATATCCCTGAAATGATTTCACTATCCCTCAAATGATTGATTTCACTTCTTCCCTTTTCCAGCACCACCAAAGCAACTTCCCCATAATTAAATCACTCGTGTTCTCTATCTGCAGGGATGGCATATCACCAATGAAATGATACACATTTGTTCCAAAAAAGATTGTGAAGGAGCCAATATAAAATATCTAGAATGGAGCCTAACTTAAAAGTCTTTAAATTAAAAAAAAAAAAAAAAAAAAGAGATAGTAAAAAAAAAAAATCACTCGTACGAGTACCTTCATTCCAGAGTGGCAGAATATTCAAGTCACGGCTTGTGAATCCTGAAACTGCAGTTACAATGTCTATCCCCATTTCATCCCAGTACAGCCCACATCAGCCAGCCCTGGAAACCCTGATCAGTTTTGGAGCACTAAGGGCATCAATTTTCTGAACCACAAAGCCAAATCCCAGTCTCTGAACTATAGTTACCCCAACAAGGTTTCTCACCCTGAGACCTCTCCCTCAGGCATCACATGAATTTCTCCAGAATTTAACCCATATCTATTCTCAGTCCTGAGGCTGTGTGAGGGTCAACCAGAAACAAAGACCACCTAAGCTGTGATTCCCAAGATCCCAAAACATCCAACTGATGCAAGTATAAATGAGGTCATGTGTATACATAATAAATCCCTGAAAGATACACAAGCAATTGTGAACAGTGGTTCTATCTGAGTAAAACTAGAGGGTGGAGTACTTTTTTCACTTTATATCCTTCAGCTCTGCTTAAATTTTTTGATAAGAGTCTGTTAAAAAGCTGTCTTTTTTTTTTTTTTCTTGGCCATGTGGCTTGCGGGATCCTAGCTCCCCAACCAGGGATCGAATCTGGGCCCCCAGCAATGGAAGCTCGGAGTCCGAACCACTGGACTGCCAGGGCATTCCCAAAAAGCCATCTTTAAGAAGAAATCCAAAAATAAAATCAAGTCAGTAAAAGTTATGTCTGTTCATTTTGGTTATATTTATCATTTGTTTGTGTTTTCTACTTTTTGATGGACTATCACAGGTGCTTCCTCAACCTGTGAACACCTAAGCCAAGAAAGGTTTTCCATGGACAAACTGGGAGAAAGACAAATATTCATATCTCAGTATTTGCAGAAAAGCCATCACAAAGGAATATATATTTTAATAAACAATCCAGCATATGCATTTTTCCCCAGTCATCATGTTTTGTTTGTTTTGTTTTGGCACCCCAGGTAGGACACAAACCCACAATCCCTGGCTTAGGGACCATGTTTTAATTACTGAGTCTATAGCTAGCCATGTTTACAGGTAAATTAGTCACCAAAAAGAACAGAATTTGAATTTATCTTCAGTGTTCAGAATTGAAGTGTGTCAAAGCATATTTTTAAAACAAAGAGTTAGTGTAGGGGGCCACAAAGACATAAAATATATTATGTACTGAAAAATTAATCATATACAACCTTTGTGCCATAGAATTTGTTTCCATATTGAGACTCGTTATTCAACGTCTTTGGTTGATTATTCTTAAGTTAATGAAAGGTGTGATTGATTGATTAGTTGGTTGATATCTAAAAGATAGTTATAAGGGTGGATGGAAAAATAAAATGATAGGTAGGTAAATGGATGGATGGATAGATGATAGATAGATAGATAGATAGATAGATAGATAGATAGATAGATAGATAGAATTAAGGAGAGAGGAACAGATTAGTGCTTCTCGAACTATCTGTGGTAAAGGACTAGTGTTTTTTATTTTCAATCCGTCAAGACAAGTATGTGGTCCTATTGTAGATGGCTTGTGTGTAGCTCAGGCCACATGTGACTTATCACACAAGTTTGACGCACCCAAACTACCCTGTTCCACAAGGCAATCCCATTGATCATGTGCTTAGATGTCACAGCAATGTTATTTTGCTATAAAAGTTTCTAAACACTCTCGACTTCTGTATCTAGCTCATCACAGGCCCGTAACATTAGCACACTGGTGTCAGTCTACGGACTACACTTTGAGTAGCACTGAGATACAGGATCAGCTACTTCACACTGCTATGCCACTCATTCCGATTGGTTGGGCATCCATCAAACTGGCCAGTGCATTTGCCAGCCCATGTATCACCCTTGTATAAGAAGGGTAGGTATATTGGTTAATAGGTAGAACAGTAGATGATAGAGAAATTAGAAAACAGACAAGCTAGATAGATAATAAATTAAGTAGGAGCCAGAGAGTCTCTGCTGTTTATGAAAATAATTCTCTAGATAAAGCATTAACAACGGTTGTCTCTAAATAGGGATCCAGGGAAAATCAGAAGAATCTATTTTCCACTTTCCTCCCTCCAGTAGTGGCTGAGCATATAATATTTTTATATTTAAAAACAAAATCAGAAACAATCTAAGTGTCCATCAATAGGGGATCAGTTTAAGAAATTCATTGTACATCTATACAATCGAATACTATGTAGTCCTTAAAGAAATAAAGCAGATATTTATGTACAGAAGAGGAATAAACACCAAGATATACTAAATGACAAAAGGAAGGTACAGAAGAGTGTGTACCATTTGTACTGTATTGAAAATAGTCTAGGTGGAAAAACACATTTAATTTACATATACATATGCATACTTGTACTCACATAGAGTTTCTCTGGAAAGACAAAAGAAACTGGTATGCTGGAGAGGGTACCAGAGGACTAGAGGGAGGGTAAAAGAGACTTCTCACAGTACATGCTTTGGTACTATTCAAAATTTTGTCATTTACATGTATTTATTACCTATTTGAAAATTTTTTTTAATGTGAAGTCATCTGAAAACATTAACATGTGATTCAGCATCATGAGTGAGTGTGAAAAGGCTCCCAGTGGGTTTCACTAAGAGTTTCAGAAGGATTCCCCTGAGGGGGAGGCCCCGGGGCTGCTCAGGGCCTAGGTGGGCTTCAGTGGATTAACTGTGGTTCCAGAATCTCAATTTTGTCTGTGCCCAGGTGACCAGCCTCATCCAAAACTACAAGAGTATTCTGGGAACAACCAGACCTGCAAGCTATTCATTTACAAGCAGAGATGGCAGATTCAGTGGGGATGGGCCTGAGTCGAGGGTAGCCTCGTACCCCACTAACTTGGAGAGCAAAGACCACCCACTATGGTGGAACTGCACAGGCTAAATTAAATATATGACCAATGAATGGATGGACAGAGGAATGGCTGCTTTGCTAAGAAAGCACTATCATTTCAGACCCATACGTTAGTATAAAGTGCTTAGTTCCCTAAAGAACTAGGAAGACCTCAACATAAGGGACAATGGTGGGGTCTTATGCTACATTCAGATAACTCTAGGATTGGTGGATCTCAATGAAGGGATGAGGGAGCTGGCATTTACTAGTGAAAGGTCCGTGTACCCATCCTAGCTGCGGTTCTAAAGCCTCAATGGGATGCATGGTCATCTAACAACCAATACTTATCTTCAAGCTAAGTCAGGCCAGGTTCTTCTTGGCCTCAAAAATAGACCCTTAGCATTTCTGCTTCTGCACTTCTCTTCCTATCCCCTCTTTCCTGGAAGGCCCTTTTGCTCACCTGCCCACATTCTTCCCATTTTTCAAGACTCCATTTATGCCCAACCACCTTTACAGAGACTTCTCTGAACACCCACCCTTCATCTATCTTCCTCTCCACTGCATTTAGTACGTGGAGCTAGGATTCTAAACTTTCAATCCAGGATGCGCACAGACCTGATGGAACTACATTCCTGAACACGGCAGATTCCTATGAAGAATTCCAGGGTGCAAGCTTGCAAAGATTTAAAAGAAAATATTATGGGATTCCTTCCTTATCAAGCACCTACCTATGTGCCAGGCACTGTGCTCAGGTTATACAATGACAAGCAAGAAAAACATCATTCTTGCCCTCATGGAGGTTACAGTGTAGTAAGAAAGAGAAATAAATCAACAGTAATATGGAGAATTCCCTGGCAGTTCAGTGGTTAGGACTCTGGGCTTCCACTGCAGGGGGTGTGGGTTCGATCCCTGGTCAGGGAACCAAGATCCCACATGCCGAACAGTGCGGCCAAAAAAAAACCACACAACGATAGTATTATAGCAGCAGTGCTGTGTCTGCGGAGACACAGAGGGCTGTGGGAGAACATAGCAGGAGCATCTAAGCCAGCGCGGGGGCTGTGAGTCAGGCGAAAACCCCTGCAGGGCTGGCATCTAAGGTGATGCCTAAAGGTAGTGTAGGCATTAACCGGGCAAAAAGCAGGGAAATAATATTCCAGGCACAGGTAGCTGCTTGTGCCAAGTTCCTGAGGCCAGGAGTACAGCCAATGGGAGAAACCAAAAGATGGTCAGCCCAGCTGCAAGTTTCAGACCTATAACCATAATAGAAATGACAGCCTTATTGTGACACACCTCAAAGTGCTTCCAACCCAGGAGAGCAGCTGCACACAGGTTAGAAGGAGGCCATTTAGGCTGGTTTTGTCTGTATTCCCCATGTCTCTCCAGCTAGACTGTCAGCTGCCTGAGGTCCGAAAAGCTGCCACATTTCTCCCATCCCGGCGCAGTGCACTGTGCTGGCACACAAGAAAAGTGCAATGATTTTTTGTTGTAAATGCTGAAACGGCTAAAGACCTTTAAGGTGGCACAAAGGCAAGGCCCTGGGAGAGCACAGCCCCCATCGCCATCTCAACCAGGAACAAGACAGGAGTAAGTAAACTTTCAGGGCTGCTCACTGTGCCAGGCACAGAGCAAAGCACTTCGCATATATTCCTGATTTCCTTCGCATATATTCCTGATTTCCTTCGCATATATTCCTGATTTCGCTTCATCTAACAGCAAACATCGTTTTTCCCTTTACCATCTGCTGGGTCTAGATGGAACATTAACTAAAATCTAGAAGTCCAGGAGGAAGTGTATGCAAATAAAGAATATGTTGAAGGAAATTCAGAAGATTTGCCATTAAGTCTACTTCTTATCCTGACTTTTCTGGAGAATTTTTGGTTAAGATTTTAGCAATTACTGTGTTCGTTTCTAAAGCAAATAACCCAGAACAGATTAGCAGATGCAAACTGGTATCTATAGAATGGATAAACAACAAGGTCCTACTGTATAGCACAGGGAACTATATTCAATATCCTGTGATAAACCCTAATGGAAAAGAATATGAAAAAGAATATATATATATATGTATAACTGAGTCACTTTGCTGTACAGCATTAATTAACACAACATTGCAATTCAACTATACTTCAATAAAAATTTTTTGAAAAAGAAAGAAAAGAAAAGAACCCAAAACAAGAAAAACACAAGCAGTTCCCAAAGAGGATCTCCTTAGTAACATAAGCTCCAGGCTTCAGTTACTGAGCTAAGGCTACGAGATCCCTCCCATGCCCCACACACCTACCCAAATCTACCACTCCATCTTCCCTTGCCTCTTTGCTTGCTTTCTCCTGTGGTTTTTATAACTTCCCCTTT
Source organism: Balaenoptera physalus (assembly GCF_965194825.1). Classification (NCBI taxonomy): domain Eukaryota; kingdom Metazoa; phylum Chordata; class Mammalia; order Artiodactyla; family Balaenopteridae; genus Balaenoptera; species Balaenoptera physalus. The sequence goes on from NC_138891.1 coordinate 31,621,967, forward strand.
CCCCCGATTTAGAAAGAAATATGTTTATTATGCGTCATTTGGAACATACAGAAAGGCAAAAATAGACAAGAAAAATCTCCATAATCCCACAAATGACCATCGAACACAGTTTGGTATGTAACCCTCTATCAGACAGACACACACATACTTTTTAAAATAAAATCAGGATTATGACCCTTTCACAATGTACCATAATTATTGGGTTTTTAGGTGTTATATCCCACTTGTCTGATATTTAGGGCCATTTCTTATCTCTAAGCATTGGTAACTGACTGTTAAATCAAGAAATATAAATGAAAACGTAATACATCTATACAAAGCACACTGAAAAGAAAAACTATAACTTGATTTAAACATGAAACTCTCAACTAGAGAAATAACAATGGAAGTCACAAAAACGCTTCCCAAAGTCCACAGGACATTCTTAGGTGGACAGTATGAGATAATAGTTGGAATAAAAATGTTCAAAAGTCAAATACGCTTGTGAAATATTGGCTTAAAAATAAACTAGTTTTGTAACAAGTGACTCTGGAGTCTTGAACGTGTATTGTGAAATTCCAAGAGAGGGATAGAGCCTGCAACATATCCCAAATCTATTGGTCCAGGAACCTTTTGTTCACAAAGTATCTGAGTGGACTAGGGTTCCAAGAAATACACTTTGGAAAACATTGCTCTGCTGATATTTCAATGCACTAAAACATTCAGAGTCCCCCACAGACCAGCGGAAGGGCCATCCCCTCAGACTTTCCCCTTCAATAGAAAGTTTATTACTTCAGTCCTCAGTCTTCCAAATCACCTTTTAAAAAAAAATTATTCATTTTTTGGGATGAATAATTCATTTACTTCCACCATCCTCTCCTATGGTTAGATATTTCATTGAGGGAGGACGGGAAAGGCAGAGATGATAAGTAAGGGTGTAATTCCTACATGTCTCAATTTGTCAACAAACAAAAACTGACACTGAATCAACCCTTTAAGCAATCTATTTCTAATCAATCTCTGCAATTATAAAGACAATGAGAAGTAACCTTTTTTCCTGTAAGCTACTTTACTAACATCTAACTAACCCTCTCAACAAGTCCTCAGCAACATACCCAATCCAGACATAAATTAGGTCATCCGCCCTCCATGTCACATCTGTGTGCCCTGTAAAATGATATGGATTTATTAATGGTGAAAATCTCAATGAGAAGAAAAAATAGTCATTGTACATATACTATCCATTTCTGGTTTGTTTCATCATTTCTCTCTCTCTCCAGCACTGAGAGCTCCAAATTTGATCACCCAGACTGAGTTTAGAAGCAAACTCTAATGCTCCATCCACCACTCCAAAGTTATCTGGTCACCAAGGATACCTAGTTACAGGGCCTAATTATGGGCATGTAACTGACATGAGGCAGCACAGTACAAGGGCAGAAGTACAGGTTTGAGAATCACATAATTCTAATCCCATCTCTGCCACTCGCCTGTTATGTGACCCTGGGCCATTTACTCAACCTTATTGTGCCTCAGTTTCCTCAACAGTAAAATGAGAAAATAATATGTACCTGTTCACAGGTCACTTTGAGGGTTAAAAGAATGTGTGAGAAGCACCTAGGGTTGTGAATACAGTTTCCTTACACACGTGTCAGGAGTGTGTTCCACGGGTGATTCTGGTGCTGCCTCTCCAGGAAGTACTGACTTACAGCTCCCTGCCTCCTCTGGAATAGAGCAGGTAATCAATCAATGTCATTTACCTCCCCTCTTCCTCTCGCCCCACTTCTCAATCTCACTCCCCCTCCCACACACAAAAGGGGCTCGACTAGTGGCTACAAGCCAGATTCCAAAAATCAGAAAGTAGACCCTCCTCAGAAGAGGTTAGATATCCTCTGCCCAAGATGCTGCAGCAAAAGGGCATCCGTGGTGGGCATTCCTATTTAGGTTTTTTAACAGGAAAGTTGATTCTCAATCTTTATTTACAAATTTAAAAACCAGCTTGCAATTCCAGATACAGGCTTCATTCAGCACCAAACTATAACCGAGAGTCAAAATTAGTTTATCTTGGGCTTCCCTGGTGGCGCAGTGGTTGAGAATCTGCCTGCCAATGCAGAGAACACGGGTTCGAGCCCTGGTCTGGGAAGATCCCACATGCCGCGGAGCAACTGGGCCCGTGAGCCACAATTACCGAGCCTGCGCGTCTGGAGCCTGTGCTCTGCAACAAGAGAGGTCGCGATAGTAAGAGGCCCAGGCACCGCGATGAAGAGTGGCCCCCGCTTGCCACAACTAGAGAAAGCCCTCGCACAGAAACGAAGACCCAACACAGCCATAAATAAATAAATAAATAAATAAAAATTAAAATTAAAATTAAAAAAATTAGTTTATCCTACTAGCAAGGTCTCTGCATCTGATTTTGGCCAGGTAGACAGCATATGCATGTAGGGAGGCAAGGGGAAGCAAGAACAAACTTGTACTGAAAGTCTACTATGTACCAGACACTTCAAATATGTTATCTAATCTTTAGAAATACCATGAAATAGGACTTCCCTGGTGGTGCAGTGGTTAAGAATCCTCGTGCCAATGCAGGGGACACAGATTCCATCCCTGGTCTGGGAAGATCCCACATGCCGCGGAGCAACTAAGCCCGTGCTCCACAACTACTGAGCCTTTGCTCTAGAGCCTGCGAGCCACAACTACTGAGCCCATGTGCCACAACTACTGAAGCCCACGTGCCTAGAGCCCGTGCTCCACAATGAGAGAAGCCACTGCAATGAGAAGCCCGTGCACCACAACCAAGGGTAGCCCCTGCTCACCACAACTAGAGAAAGCCCGCCCGCAGCAACAAAAGACCCAACGCAGCCAAAAATAAATAAATTTAATAAATAAATAAATAAATAATAAAAGCAATCTCTCTTTAAAAAAAAAAAAAGAATCCGCCTGCCAATTCAGGGGACACGGGTTCGATCTCTGGTCCGGGAAGATCCCACATACCTCAGAGCAACTAAGCCCGTGCGCTACAACTACTGAAGCCCATGCGCCAAGAGCCTGTGCTCCGCAACAAGAGGAGCCACCGCAATGAGAAGCCCACATACCACAACCAAGAGTAGCCCCCGCTCGACGCAACTAGAGAAAGCCCATGTGCAGCAACGAAGACCCAACACAGCCAAAAATTAATTAATTAATTAAAAAAAAAAAAACAGTTTCTCAAGTATGTACTCCAGCAAAATGAGGGCATAAACCAAAAAAGAGGAACAAACAGCACTCCTATCCATGGAAAGAAGTAAAGAGAAGCCCTAGGATGACAGCTCTGCTGTAGATCTAGAGAGCAACAAGAATGGAACAGAAAGATGAGGGAATCTGGACATAAAAGCTTAAGTAAAGGAGATCTGATAGAACCCAGGGGATTGAGAGCCTGGAAAATTTTGAGATCATAATAAAGGCAAATAGTATATAAACATATAAAAAGGTAATTAGAGGGGCTTCCCTGGTGGCGCAGTGGTTAAGAATCCGCCTGCCAATGCAGGGGACACGGGCTCGTGCCCCGGTCCGGGAAGATCCCACATGCCGTGGAGCGGCTAGGCCCGTGAGCCACAACTACTGAGCCTGCGCGTCTGGAGCCTGTGCTCCACAACGGGAGAGGCCACGACAGTGAGAGGCCCGCACACCGCGATGAAGAGTGGCCCCCGCTTGCCGCAACTGGAGAAAGCCCTTGCACAGAAACGAAGATCCAACACAGCTGAAAATAAATAAATAAATAAATAAAAATTAAAAAAAAAAAAAGGCAATTAGAAATAATAGGAAAAAATGTTTAAGAAAGTCAAGATCCAAAGATGAAGAAACTAAAAGGTAACACAAATTTTAACAACTGATGAAGAGTGAAAAGAAAGAATCCCTATGACTTTGGGGCTGGATATATCCTCCTTTGAGTGTCCCAGGAGTCCTGACACGAGACACAATGTGCAAGTCTAAGATCCAATGTTAATACACAAGGCAATAAATTATATTAAATGTTGCCTCCAGTTTTTCAACTTCAAGAATAATTTATGAATAAAGAAGTCAATTTGAGGACAAAGCACAAAACCTTTATTGGTTATGGGTTCAGAGCTTTGGAATATTAAGGTGTCACTAACAAAAAGCAAATTGTGGACCTGAAAGCCACCCAAACCTCTTTGACTTACAAAACGGGGAGTCAGAAATACTGTAAAGGGGCTTCCCTGGTGGCTCAGTGGTTAAGAATACGCCTGTCAGTGCAGGGGACATGGGTTCGAGCCCTGGTCTGGGAAGATCCCAAACGCGGCGGAGCAACTAAGCCCGTGCGCCACAACTACTGAGCCCGCGCGCCTAGAGCCCGTGCTCCGCAACAAGAGAGGCCACCACAGTAAGAAGCCTGCACACCGCAACAAAGAGTAGCTCCCCACTCGCGGCAACTAGAGAAAGCCCACAAGCAGTAACAAAGACCCAACGCAGACAAAAATAAATAAATAAATAAATTTATTTTTTAAAAAATAAAATAAAAATAAAAAATCGAAAGGTTCCCTCTGTGAGCCTTGAGAAGGTGAAGGAAACCACTGTGTTTCAACAAAAGTCCTTTTATACTATTGGGTTTGTTACCAACCGCACAGATCACTTTGACAAAAATAATTTTCTACCACACATTTCAGAAAAGGCAAAACACTAAAATTATTACTAAAAATTGGGAGTGGCAGCAAATGTTATAGTTGGAATTATATTTAAGAGTGGGGATAATTTTTCTTATAGAATATGTTATTCAAATAAAAATTTTCTACAAGAATGGAAAGTTCTACTGAATCTAGATCACTTTCTTCTTTATAATTCTCTATTTTCTGGTCTATGTACACCAAACATGTATTCCATTTATAACCAGGAATTTTTTTTAAATTTTAATGTGATCAGTGTTCAAAGTCAGTGTGCCAGTTGCTAAGAGCCCAACACCTACACACCCCAGCCTGATTTATGAGCTGTAGAGAACAGCAGGAACAATGCAGTCAGTCTTCAGAGGCCATGCGTTTTAACATTCTATCCTCCCCATTGTTAAATGCTACCCTAACGCCACAGGGAAGGTGTGAATGCTTAGAAAAGGTGCCCTGCAACAGGTACCAGAAAGTGATTACACCATACACCTAGGAACAATCTTGCCTGAGAAAATGACAAAAAGGTTTTTTAAAGCTTCTTAGATGTCCAGGCTTTGTATCCCATAAAGCTCATTGTTCAGCTGGGGAAGTGACATGAGGATAAAGGTGGGAGTGGGGAAAACGGAAAACTGCTCCCTAAGTAGATGACAACAGATTAGAGGGCCAGTCCAGGGTCCACCATTAAATAACCACAAATGGCATTCCCAAAGTCACGTCAATACCCTTCCCTGGCCTCAGTTTTCTAACCTTCCCCCCCAGAAAATGACCTTGTCAATTATAAAATACTTTGATTTCTGATTTATAAAGCCCTCAACTCCTGACAAAATCAAGAATAGGATTCTACTGCTAGCCCCATTTCACAGATGTTGGGGCAAAGTCATGGGTAGATTTTATGAAAATTAATTCAGGGTTAGTTGCCACCATTTTCCAAGCTTCTACTTAAATCCACCAAAATACATTGCTTTTTGAGGCTGTGTAACAAAGTGTGGCATATAACATTTATCTTATTCCAACTTTAAACAAAGCTCCAAAAGAAATTCAGAGAACTCTTGGCAGATTGCTTATCTCAAAAAACAAAAGTCACACTGACTTAATTTCTTAAATTCCCTTAGCTACTTGGCCAAAAAATTTCCAGGGATAGCATCAGATCAAGCCTACAGGCCTACTGCTTACACATGTTTCCAGTTGTTGTCTTTACTGACCATCCAAAGTGAGATGAAGAGGCACCCAGCTTTGGACTGAGGAGTGGCTTTCAGTTGGGGGATGAGGCAAATGGAGCATATCAACTTTCTCTAAACCCAAGGCTAACTTCCATTTTTAACCTAGTTTCACAAACATATTTTAGAGCTACTCCAATCATTCAAAGCCTGTATAAAAGGGAACTCTTTTGTTTTATTTCTGTTTATGGATCTTTTCCCCCTAGCTTTCCTCAGACATTAGGCAAGCCCAGCTCTTATTTCATATTTTTAACAACCAGCTATACCAATCATACATTATATATATTTGTGTGTGTGTGTATTTATAAACACAATTCAAAAACCATTTGGGACCAAAAATAACCTCCAAAATTATTAGAAATTATTGGGTCTTTTTCTACTTGTATGTACTACTAAGTCCATTTCTATAAAAGTCACAGTAAGATATTCAAAACTGCATTTACCTAAGTAAAGCAATACAAGATGCTACTTTGTTTTTTTTTTTTTTTTTATAAGTTACTTTTTTTTTTTTTTTAATTTATTTATTTATAGTTGTGTTGGGTCGTCGTTTCTGTGCGAGGGCTTTCTCTAGTTGTGGCAAGCGGGGGCCACTCTTCATCGCGGTGCACGGGCCTCTCACTATCGTGGCCTCTCTTGCTGCGGAGCACAGGCTCCAGATGCGCAGGCTCAGTAATTGTGGCTCACGAGCCCAGTTGCTCCGCGGCATGTGGGATCTTCCCAGACCAGGGCTCGAACCCGTGTCCCCTGCATTGGCAGGCAGACTCTCAACCACTGCGCCACCAGGGAAGCCCACAAGATGCTACTTTGGATCTTTATGTAGTATACAGACTAATGTCATCCTTTGGAACAACATCATCACACTTAGAAAAATGTCATGCTATTACATCACATACTTGAATTCCACCCACCATTTAGAAATCAAAGCACTGGACTTCCCTGGTGGCGCAGTGGTTAAGAATCCTCCTGCCAATGCAGGGGACACAGGTTCCATCCCTGGTCTGGTAAGATCCCACATGCCACGGAGCAACTAAGCCCGTGAGCCACAACTGCTGAGCCTATGTGCTACAACTACTGAAGCCCGCGCACCTAGAGCCCGTGCTCTGCAAGAAAGACAAGCCACTGCAACGAGAAGCCCGCGCACCACAACGAAGAGTAGCCCCAGCTCGCCGCAACTAGAGAAAAGCCTGTGCGCAGCAACGAAGACCCAACACAGCCAAAAATAAATAAATAAATTGAAAAAAAAAAAAAAAAGAAATCAAAAGCACTGAGTACGTGTCCACACTATCACTGAAAAACCAGAAGACCAGTTGTGGACTAAAATGACCATCAAGTCTGTTTTAGGACAAGGGCTTCTCAGCAATGCATCAACCCCAGCAAAACAATAAAGCACTCCTCCTTGCACAAGACATGAGCAGCTTTGGGATGGGAAAGGAATAATTGGCCACCAGTAGGAGTCAAAGGGCTGGCTATTATCAGCCTCATCCCTCATTGTGTATTTTTTATTAGGGTCCTCTCACAGCCATCAGAGTATCAATATTAGTGCCAAAGAAAGGCTTGATGACCTTTGTAAAATAGCGCATAACATCGTAACGTCTAAACTAAAGCTACTCAATCAAAGAAATATGGGCTTTAAAATAAATTCCAAGGCAAGTCCTTAGAGGAGGAGTTTCCCTCCATGGCAGTGAAGAGCCAGCCAGGGCAGGCAATCCTGGACCAAGTGGTCCAGCTGGCACGACTTCAATCCAGGCCACTGATAGCCTGACCCCCCATGACCTCACTAATTACATTTCAAGTTCCAGCTTGGCTTCTCCTCCAGAATATAATTATTTTAGGGTACCACAATTGAAACAACCTTCTTTATGCCTATGAATATATTTTCCTATACAGTCTAATTCCACTCAAATGTAAACTTCATTACATCAAGAAGCTGGAACAAAGGGAAGGGAAGAATGACAAAGCAGGCTCCTGATTCGATGGTATTTTAGGTTACCAAGGGCGACATAATAAAACTCCGACCCAATTTCCACACAATTGATTTGTCTAGCTTTAACTACTTCACCAGGCAGTTACTAATTACATCACAGGTGCTGAGTGGTCATCACGTCATCAGTAAGGCCTACCAGGCAGTGTTCACTTTTCTAGACTGCTTTTCCCAAGAATGGAGAGACTGGAGACCACCTACACTACCAAGAGTCCCTCTCCTCCCCAAGCCTCATATCTGCTCTAGCATTATCTTGGTGTCATATCCCAGTGGACCAGGCTCTGAGTTATCTGACTTAGAGTGGGCAGGGAAGGGAGTAAGAGTTCGGGTCCAGGAGTCTGTATCAGTACTCCAGCTTCAGGGTATGGTCACCTATGTGTTTCAGGAGAATTCTCCCAAAAGTTTTTTTTTTTTTTTCTTGTACCTCTAAGAGTTTCCATGTCCCGAATCTCTTGTGACTTCCAGGGCCCTGGAAGAACTTCACCAGACTCAGTTTCTCTGATCCCTTACAATTCCGGCACCCAGAGACTCACTCCCTACTTCCAGCCTCCCAGATCTCTGGGAAACCACCGTGGAAGGTGACACATCACCTCTCTCTCTCTCTCTCTCTCTCTCTCTCCCTTGTCTTTCTCTCTCTCTCTCACACACACACACACACACACACGCACACACTCAAGAACAAGCGTGCACGCCCTGGGTATCGTGACTCTGTGTCCCCCCTAGTTCCAGGCTGACTTACTTGAGGAAGTACCTCTGGCCAGTGGCCGTGAAGGTCATCTCCCAGCCCGGGGGCAGCGGCAGCTCGTCGGTCACGTCGTAGGACTGCTGTCGGAGGTGCGCGTGCTGCTGCGCCGGGCTGCCCGCAGCGCCCGCGCCGGTGCCCAGCTGCAGAGACGCGGGCGACGAGTGCGAGCGGACGTGCTGGGCGCCGCCGGCCAGTCGGGGCCCCGGGTGACCACCGGACGAGTCGGTGCTCGACTGGCGCGAGTGCGAGCCGGAGTCAGGCTCCTTGAAGAACGACTCGGGCAGGATCTTCTTCCGCCACGAGCTGGGCTTGGGGTTCATCACCGAGTTGAAGAGGGCTTCGAGGTCCGTGTCTAGGTCTTGAGTGACGTGGATCACTTGCTGCCCGGGTGGCGGGAGCGGAGGGGGCGCCGAGGCCGGATTCATCTTCTGCAAGGAGAAAGGAGGTCAGATTAGCCTTTTATTGAGGGTCGGAGAGGGGGGATACGGGTGGGGGGGAAGAGAATAGAGAGAAAAAGCAAAAGAGACAGATAGGTGTCTGCCTCGGGATCCCAGACACCCAGCAGTTAAGACCAGCCGGATGGGGGGAGGGGTCCCTCCTGGCCTCGAGAATTATGCAACTTTCTTGAAGCCAAGAAGTTACCAGGAAAGGGGGGATGGGGTGGCTGCTGGGAGTTAACTGCACTGGAGACGCTGCTGAACTGCTGGTGGCAAAGGACAGGTCGAAACTTTCCAGGGCAGTCAGCCCCCCAGAGTCTCAACCCGAGCCAACTCCAAGACATCTCAACTCCGGAAGCCCGAGGAGCCGGGCGCCCTGGAGTGGTGTCCGGTGAGCGGGCGCGCGCCAGCGGGCACTACCTGGGCGCGCAGCGAAGCCGAGTCTGGGCGTGCGGCGGCCGCCGTCCCGCCCGAACTCGCCGTCGGGCCTGGGTCGCTAGGGTGCGTCCCGAGCTTGCAGGGCTGGAGCCGGGGCCCGGCTGGCAAATCCTGACCCGACTCGGTGCCTGGCAGCCGAGGGGCTTCTGCTCTCACATCCCCCGAACTGGCCTCAGGCGCTCGCGCTCCGCGAGGAGGCAGAGGAGAAGCAGACAGCGCGGCCGCCGCGGCTCCCGGACTGTCCCATAAACAAAGTTTGGAGCAAACTCCCACTCCCAGGAAAGAGGCGGGGCCGAAAGTTGAGCTGTTGAATTATGCATGACCTCCAAGTCCCCAGCCTGCCTGCCCCCGCTCGTCCCTCCCCTTCCTCCTCCTCCTCCTCCTCCTCCCACCCCCGGCTCCAGAAAACCCTGGGCGTGCTGGGTACTTTGCAGGGTAAGAGGAGACGGGTGCCCTCCACCCACTCCTCCTGGTCGCGCGGACCTCTCCCGTGGAGCCCTGGATCTGCATTCCTTTGAGTTTACCACGGACTTGGGGCGGGATCAAAGGGAAAGTGGCCCGAGCCTGTTTAATCAAGGACTTGTGGACCGAAACCAAGGCTGGGGGCGGCGGAGGGCACGCGGGTGAGGGGCCCAGACCGAGTAAGGGCCGGTCCTGGGCGCCGCGCCCTCCCTTCGTGCAGGGTGCCGAGGCCGGGAGCGCCGGAGCGCTGCACTGATCCGTGATTCTGCCCGAGGGCGGGCCCGGGTGCGCCCCGGCGCGGGGAGACACCAGCGAGGCCAGCCTTTCCACGGGAGGCTACTTAGCGCTTGTGACCATATTTGGTCTGGCGAGGAGGCATCTCGGCTGTTTGGCTTTCAATTGTCTGCTCGTGCGCAGACGGTGCCCAGAAAGTGCCTCTGTCGCTAGGGATGCGGCTTCGCCAACTGGTTCATTGTAAACAACCTTCAAACCATTTATCAGTACTTGTTTTCCTCTCCAGGGTGACTCAGGTCACTAGGGGTTGAGAAGAAACCTGGTCAAAGCTTGGGCGATGGAAAGGGACAGCGATCGTGCCCCCCTCTCCCGCGACATCCGCGCGGGTAGTGGGAGGATTGGAATGTCCCTGACGCCCTCCAGAGAGCCTGGAGCCGGGATGGAACCGGAACAGGTGGCTGGGAGCAGAGAGGGTGCGCCAGTGACCCGGAAAAAACCACCCACCCTCCCACCGACTGGATCTAGGCGAGGGGTGGAGACCCCCTGCTAGATCTAGACTGGCAAGACAGCTGCGGGAAGTAGGAGGCGGCCTGGTCCTCCGGAGCAGCTCAGTTCCTTCTTTCCCTTGTCCCTTCTCCACTGGGGGGAAGGGGAGAGTGGCCGCGAGGTAAGTCAGGCTTCAGAAAGTCCCTACCCGACCCCATCTGATTCAAACATAAGTTTATGGAATAAGTCATATGAGGCGATATATGTAAAGCACTTTGAAGACATACCTGCCTGCATACCTCTTTGTTAAATAAAATAGAATTGTATCAAGTGCAAGTATTGTGCCTTCACAGTTTTATAAGGGTGGAACAAAGTCAAAATTAAAATCTGGAGTTGCTTTGAAGGAGTAAAGTTTATGGGAAAGACAAAGCCACCCCACAGTCTTGCTTTGGAAAAGGTAAGAGTATTTGGGGCACATTCCCTGAATGGCTTCTCCCTGGCTGTGCCCAAAATAGAGCAGAGGCCACCTAAGTGAGCCCGCCCCCCATTATCTGTGTTTGAGGGTGTGCTCTGATTCCAAACTCCCCACAGATGGGAAAATCAAGACTGCCTGAGAGAGAAAGACAGTCATGTGGATCACTGTCAAAGGTGAGCAGAGCATGGCTCCTTCAGGAGACTCTGGAACTATCTCCCATCAGCGAGTCCTCTGCCCATAGGACCAGCAGAGGGAAGGGGAAGCTGCTACAGGTCACCCCATGGGAAATAGCATCTTTACAAGCTATCGTCAGAAGCCACCACAGTTGCAACAATGGGGAAATTAGCTCTGGAACTAGAGGAAGTGACTGGGACCGAAAGGTTACTAATTCAGAAGCCACTTGACGATGAACAGATGGAACCTTGAGGCCAGCCCAACTCCAGGAAGGTCCTCACCCAGGAAGGAGTGTCTTGCTTTGTAAAGAGTTCCCGGCTGCTGCACAGAGGAAGATGCTGAGGGAGCCATGAGATTAATCAGTTAGGGAGAATCAGGATTGAGGTTGGGTGGGCAAGGATGCCGTCATTCCTTGCCAAACTTCAAGACATAGATAGTGGAGGACAAAGGAGATGCCTGAAATGGAAATTGCTCTGATCACATGATAGCTCAAAGGGAAAACTCCCAGTTCCCAAACAGTCTATAAGATATGATAGTGGATGGCCAAAGAGATTTGCTTCAGTGCTTCAAACAATAGTTTCAGATTAAATAACATTTACAGGTGCCTTGTGTCTATCAGGTACTGCCCATAAGAGGCAGTATGGTGTAACAGGTAAGTGTATAATGAATCTCTGGAGGAAAATACCTGAGGCAAGATACTGAAACTCTCTATTCCTGAGTTTTCTCCTTTGTAAATTAGAAACAATAACAGTACCCACCTCACAGGATTTTAGATTAAAACAAATTACAGTCGGCCCTTTGTATCCTTGGGTTCCACATCCACTGTGGATTAAAAAAAAAAAAAAAAATTCCAGAAAGTTCCATAAAGCAAAACTTGAATTTGTGGCACACTGACAACTGTTTACATAGCATTTAATTGTATTAGTTATTATAAGAAATGTGGAGCTGATTTAAAGTATATGGGAGGATGTGTGTAGGTTATATTTAAATACTATGCCGTTTTATATAAGGGACTTGAACATCCTCAGATTTTGGTTGGGGGGGGGGCGGGGTGTCCTAGAACCAACCCCCTGCTGACACTGAGGAACGACTATATACAAATTTATCTGTTCCCACTGATTTAGAACACAAGCTTTGAAATGCCTAGCTCTACTCTCTACACTGGGCAAGTAATTTAACCTCCCTTAAATCACAGATTATTCATTTACAAATTGGAGATAACAGTGTGGTAGGCTGTGACACTGCTGGCCTTCAGTGGACCACCCTTCTTTTGGTCACACCCTTATGGAGTCCCTCCCACTTAAATCTGGACTGGACCAGTGACTTGCCTTCGCCTGGAGAATGCAGCCCGGCATCTGTGCTTGTTCCCTCTTTTAACCCCAAGGGAGGTGTGGAAGTTTCTGCTTCTGTACTTTTGGGAGATCTGAGCCACTAGGGAAGAAGTGCAACTACTTTGCTGGGGAAACCACGTGCAGAGGAAGAGGCCCTGAGATAGGTGGAGACAGGGAGGACTCCAGCCTTCCAGCACCAGAGCTGAGCCCAGTCCACAGCCGGCCCAACAGCTGACTGCAAGGGCATCAGTAACCAGCATCAAGACCAATAGAACCAGAGCCCAGCCGAGCCCAGCCCAGATTGTAGAACAAATAAAATGAATATTGTTTTAAGCTACTAAATTTTGATATTTTTTTTAAAATGCAGAATGGGCATTCTAAAGATGAAATAAGAAATTACAAATAAAGTTCTTAACACAAATTCTGTTACATGCTAAAGTATTTAATAAATAATGGCTGTGATTTGGGCTGAGACCCATAAAATAGATAATAGACAAATATTTTACAGGTAAGGAGACTGGCCCAGTGAGTTTTAAAGTACAGGAATATCTCACTTTGTAGCACTTCACAGATACTGCATTTTTTTTTTACAAATTGAAAGTTTGTGGCAACCCTGCATCATGCAACACTACCAGCTCCATTTTCCCAACAGCATTTGCTCAGATCGTGTCTCCATCATAGTTTGGTAATTCTCACAATATTTCAAACTTTTTTCTTATTGTATTTGCTAATGGTGATCTGTGATTAGGGATCTTTGATGTTACTATTGCAAAAAGTTTACAACTCACTGAAGGCTCAGGTGATGGTTAGCATTTTTTAGCAATAAAGTATTTTTTAATCAAGGTATATACATTGTCTTTTTTTTAAACATAATGCGATTGCACATTTAACAAACTACAGTACAGTGTAAACGTAACTTTTATATGCACGGGGAAACCAAAAAAATTCGAGCGTCTCACTTTATTGCAATATTCGCTTTATTGCAGTGGTCTGGAACTAAACTGGCAATATCTCCGAGGTATGCCTGTATTTTGTCCAAATACGTGAAATGAATTCTTGGGGGGAAAAAAAAGCTGGGACTTAGCCCAGGGTTTGTAATCCTAGATCGAAGTGCTTTTTTCTACTCTCCCCTCCTTTGAGCCAGGAGTTGTTCCCTGGTTTTGTCATTTTTAATCAGTGAGATACTTACTGCCTACCTATCTCATAGAGAAGAAACTCCACAATTTTTATAAGATAATCAATTGAGACTACACTCCTGCCGATATGTAAATCTTTGTACTTGCAAAGACTTAGCCCCGGAAGCTGATCTCCAGCCTCCAAAGCCTCCCCTCAACACTCTTCCTACTGAAAGCTTCCCTGAGTCATCCATCTCTCCTCCCTCTCTGTCCATATCCAATCAACAGCAAGGACTGTCAATTCTTCCTTCTGATGCCCCTCAAGCCCATCCTTCCTTTCCCACTCCCACAACAGGACCTTATCTTCAAAGCCTTGCAGTGGCCTCCTAATTGGTTTCTCTCCCTCCAGTCCCTCATTTCTGGCCTCCCGTTTTCATGTCATTCCCTGGCTCACAAGCTTTGAACAACTACCCAAAAGAATAAAAGTCAGAGCTATCAATCCAGCACCCAAGGACTCCCAACAAACTGCCATCTTCACAGCTTTCTGACCTTAATTTTTACACAGATGTGTCCCTCATCCACTCCAGCTAGGCTCTGACCCAAGCACATTTGGACTAGTCCTTCACTACACCTATCTCTTTGTTTGAACCCTGCTCAAAACTGCCCTCCATACTCTATTGTCAAACCTTCAGCCATCCCTCCTTTCCCTTAAATTCAGGTTGTTCTTGTCTTTTTCACTCCCTTGACACATAATCACACGTAACACTGCTTTATATTATATTTTAACTTTTACCTCACTATCTCTTGCCTCGCCAACTGGATTGTAAATAGCTGCAGGGCTAGACACATCTTGCATTCCCTTATGGAATTGCTTCTCTGAAGGCCATAATTCCTTGTTGAGGGAACGATGATCCTCACGTGATTTTGCCCGTTCCTCTTCCAGCACCCACTGGTGTACTCTTAACAGTTTGTAAGGTACCCTCTCGCCATTCACTGTAATTTTGGCACTGCCTATGGACTCAGCTCCTGAAAAGGATTGCAAGCTCTTTGAGGACAAGTGTAAGAGGACTTCATTTTCTTTTTTCTCTTCCCCATGCCTAACAAGGTGTTCTCCACAGGAGTGTCCAGTACGCTAGCCTAGCCCAGTGGCTGTTGCCTGCCATTTTGCCTGAGGAAAGCCACAGGCTGCTTCTCTCAGCTCTGAGTCACTGACTTGGTCTGAGTGAATGATTCCAGCTCAGGTGAATGGTCAGAAACTTGGTGGGGTGAGTGAGTTGTTAAAGGACTCTAGCCCAGAAGCCCTTGGGGCAGAACCTGCCTGGACTTGCTGAACCAGTATGGAGAAAATTCCCAGAGCAGAATCACCATTAGCAACTGAAAAGGAGCAAAACAGACAAGGACTTTGAACAGATAAGGGTTTGAATAATAAAGAGTCCAGAAAATTGTTGAAGATTAGTTCAACGGGAGGCTAAGAGTTGACCAGTTCCTTGACATGGTACTTGTGTATTCATAATTTACCGCATCTCAAGTGTCTACCACAGTGTCCAGCATATGGCAAGTTTACAAATACTTACAATGATCGGTGCTGCCACCCAGTTTTGCATTTACTCTCCCCAGATGCGGGTCTCACTGTCAGGCTTCACTTTGGTGTTCCTCAAAAATGCATCACTGGTGTGATCATAAGGAAGATAATTTTGATCAAGGTGATGATGACGGTGATGATGGATAGGACTGTGGTCTGCCTAATGTTATCTGTTACTTCAGCAATGCAGTTGCACAAGAGGAAGAAGGAATTTCTGAGATTTAGTCTTTACTTGGGTAACTGTGCACGAGTTGTTTATCCTTTAGTATTTTTACTAAACATATGTATTTTTTTTTTTGGACTGGAGAAAAGAATTTTAAATGGAAAAATTAATTAATTAATTAATATATTTTTAGAAAAGAAAAATACACTTTTGGCAATGCTTAACACGGGAATTCCCTGGAGGTCCAGTGGTTAGGGCTCCATGCTTTCACTGCCAACATGTGGGTTCAGTCTCTGGTTGGGGAACTAAGATCCCGCAAGCCGCGTAGCACGCCCTCCCCACAAAAAAAAAAGGAAAGAAAAAGAAAATGCTTAACAACATAAAGCGTGGTTTGGAGGTTAACTAGAAGCTGTATTGGAAAGTTGCCAGTTGCAGCATAATCTATAGTAGGGGAAAATTAGAAGTTTCTTAAACACTTAACGTGAGATTGGTTAAGTATATGTGACGGCTCAATATATCCAGTGAATTTTGGGTAGCTATCTGAAGTAGTACTTATGAAGACAATATATCAATGAGAAAATTTTTTTTTAATAATTTTTGATGAAAAAAAATCCAGAAGCAAGTATTAATGAATACCATAATTACAACTTTGTTCAAAAACACGGAGGCGGGTGGGAAATGAATAAAAAATAAGATGCTAAAATAATACCAAAAAATAAAATGTCTATGTAAAAATAAAATACATAGATAAATGTCTCTCTTTATGTACTTAGATCTGTGTAGACCTATAAATGTGTCACATGATAGAGAAATTGAATCATCACCCTCAGAAGCCCAAACCATATTATTAATATTATTTTGGGTGTGATGAAAGAACTAATTAGCAGTGTTTGGGGGGAAATTTCAAGGTGCTCGGTATTATTCATATATTCAAGAAATATATATATATGTGTATATATATATGTGTGTTTTTTATATATGTATATAAATTTGGAAAAAAAATTTTTTTTAATTTTTTTTAAAGAAAAAATATTGGGGTGCCCACTATGTGCAAGACCAGAAGTGGTCTTTCAAGCCGAGCTTGGAAGAGTTTACCACCTGATAGGACATTCATTGGTTGATGATGTCATTCAACTCCTCCCTCTACCCAAATAAGTCCCAGATCTGGTTACACCAGCTGTTCAAGCCACCTCTCTTCCCCTGTCTTATTTGTCATGTTGACAAGAGCCAAGCATATACAAGCTCTACTGTTATCTCTCTGTCTCAGAACTGTCCAGACTCAAGTGAGGTCACTTTTCGTGCCTGGTAAAGAAAAGTCAACCGTGGTTTGGAGCCAAGGAGACGAAGAGAGGACCAGCCAAACCAAGACAGGGTGGATGGAGGGAGGGCCCAGGAGGCAAATGCTGCTCCACAAGAGAGCTAACCCTACAGGCATGAGTTCAACTCACACATGCTTAAAAACAACAAACGTTTCCTTTAAAAATATATATTTGAGGGCTTCCCTGGTGGCGCAGTGGTTAAGAATCCACCTGCTAATGCAGGGGTCGTGGGTTCGAGCCCTGGTCTGGGAAGATCCCACATGCCGCGGAGCAACTAAGCCTGTGCACCACAACTGCTGAGCCCTCGTGCCACAGCTACTGAAGCCCACGCGCCTAGAGCCCGTGCTCCACAACAAGAGAAGCCACCGCAATGAGAAGCCTGCACACCACAACGAAGAGTAGCCCCCCTCGTCGCAATCCCGCACGCAGCAACAAAGACCCAACTCAGCAAAAAGTAAATAAATAAATAAATAAAAAGATTGGCTTATAAAAATAAATAAATAAATAAGTAAAAATAAAAATATATATTTGCATATAATCTTGGATCAGAGGGTGAATTTATTCTCATGTAGTGTCTGCCATACAGTAACTCCTAATTTGACCATATGACTGTAGACATTTCCCACTAGTCAAAATAATTAAAAGTTATTAGTATTTCAGTTGTCATAATAAGAGTGAATAATATTTATATAATACTTTACAGACTACAAAACAATTTCACATGTACAGTCACACATGAATCTCACAGTAACTCTGTAAGAATTGGCAGGCAAGCCTTACTGGAACTCCTATTTTACAGATAAGAAAACAAAGGTTCAGATAAATTTGTGTCTTGCCGAAGGTCATTGAGTTGTAACAAAAGAGCCAGAACTCAGCTCTTTCCAGTTGGAACCATGGAGGGTGCGGAAGAGAAGAAAAAGAAGGTTCCTGCTGTGCCAGAAACCCTTAAGAAAAAGCGAAAGAATTTCGCAGAGCTTAAGATCAAGCGCCTGAGAAAGAAATTTGCCCAAAAGATGCTTCGAAAGGCGAGGAGGAAGCTTATCTATGAAAAAGCTAAGCACTATCACAGGGAATACAGGCAGATGTACAGAACTGAAATTCGCATGGCTGGGATGGCAAGAAAAGCTGGCAACTTCCACGTACCCGCGGAACCCAAATCGGCGTTTGTCATCAGGATCAGAGGTATCAATGGTGTGAGCCAGGTTCGAAAGGTGTTGCAGGTTCGAAAGGTGTTGCAGCTTCTCCGTCTCCGTCAGATTTTCAATGGCACCTTTGTGAAGCTCAACAAGGCTTCAATTAACATGCTGAGAATTGTGGAACCGTACATTGCCTGGAGGTACCCAGACCTGAAGTCAGTAAATGAATTGATCTACAAACGTGGTTACAGCAAAATCAAGAAGAAGCGAATTGCCCTGACAGATAACGTGTTGATTGCTCCATCTCTTGGCAAATACGGTATTATCTGCATGGAGGATCTGATTCATGAGATCATACTGTTGGAAAACGTTTGTGTTCAAAGACGCAAACAACTTCCTGTGGCCCTTCAAATTGTCTTCTCCCCGAGGTGGAATGAAGAAAATGACCACCCATTTTGTGGAAGGTGGAGACGCTGGCAACAGGGAAGACCAGATCAACAGGCTTATTAGAAGGATGAACTAAGGTATCTACCATGATTATTTCTGTAATCTGGTCAGTTAGTAAACAGTGACTGCTTTCAAATTGAAAAAAAAAAAAAAAAAGAGCCAGAACTCAAACTGTCTAGTGCCTCCAGGCTTTCAAATTATATTTCTCTTATAACTTCTTAACTGAATCAGAGTCTTAATTGCTTCTTCCTTTGTGAGCATTACAGAATTCTGTCTGTTCCTCAAAAAAAAAAAAAAAGAGAGAGAGGATATTTTTAAAGTTATTTTTCCTCCACTGACTTACAGTGTCATTTCACAAATGCCTTGTCACCTAATGGCCATTCAATGCACAGAAAATTGAAGTTTAGTTGTCTCTTCCCGCTCATTAAATAAATGAAAAGTCAAATGTGTTGGAGGGAACTTAAAATGCAATCAAGCCCTGATTAATAGAGTGCTTGTGTGTATTAAAGGACCCCTTCTGTGTTGTGAATCATCACTACTAATTAATATGGAACAGGCAGTCCCTGCTTTTTTTTTTTTTTTAAAGGATTGTAGTCCTAAAGTCGTTTTGTAAATTGGTCATTTGGAACTCAGAATGCATTTTGTTACAGAAAAAATACATCACAAATGATGACTAGGCACTATAGACTAGCCATTTAACTAGGGGCTCTAACAGCCTCAAATCCTTGGGAGCCCCCAAACCTCAGTCTGTCCTGATCCTCAGATTGAGTCTTTCTAGACCCTTCGAGGGCTGGTGTGGGGAAAGAGCTCAGAAAACAGGCAGATTTCTTCCTGCAGCAAGGAGAGGCTCCTACAGGATCGAAGTGTTTCCTGTGAGTCCAGGATTACCTTGTTGGGCAAATTCATATTTTCTATATCATACACTTGCCAGGAGTGGGAGGAAAAGTTAAGACTCCTCTTGGCTGCAGGTAAAAAGTTATGTTCACTTAAGCAAAAGTGAGCAATTACAAGGATACTGCATAGAACCTGAAAAAGTCCACATCCCTCTCTCTCTCTCTCTCTCTCTCTTTCTGTCTCCCCTACCCCACTTCTCTCTGCATATCTACTTCATTCTTCTTTCTGCACCCAGCTTTTTCTGCTCTTCAATCCACATGGCACATGGTTGTCTACACCTCACAGTTTCACATATTATACAGTTTCTCTTGAAAGAGAAATGGACTTTTGCCTCAAGTCCAAATTCCCAGGGAAAGGTGTCTGATTGGTTTAGCTTGAATCAGGTGTCCATTTGGACTGATCACCTTTAATGGTGGGGAGGAGGGAAAGCAAGGTCAAGAAAAAGTACAATGAGCATGATTCTAAAGGGAAGGCAGGGAGCTCTCAGAAAGAAGGCCCAGGCAGAGAAACTCAGAGATGGAATAGCTGCCTGTGTTCATATGCTTGGCATTTCTTAGCAGGAACAAAAATCTTTTAGCTCTTTACCTTTTAGAAACAAATCACCAACAAAATACTTAGAGGTATCACATGATGCCCTTACAGCCAAACAATTTTAGGACTACATGGGCACCAACCTAGTGGCTGCACATTGTAGTTCTACTGAATCATCATCTCCCATTTTGGAGGCAAAGATTTCAGGCAAGAGACATTTTATTGTTCATTCTGTGAATTTCCTCCCACCTGCCATTGTTTTTGTGTTTCACAGGAGAGAAAATAATCTGAAAATATTTGAAAAGGGACTTAGAACACCTTGATGAAATGACAAAAAGAAAAAAAAGAAAAAAAAAAAAACTGAAGGAGAAGATCCCTGAGAAGTAGCCACAACCTTACTAAAAAATTCTGTAACTACTGCCTATTAAACTGCCAGTCAGGGGCTTCCCTGGTGGCACAGTGGTTAAGAATCCGCCTGCAGAAGACACGGGTTCGAGCCTTGGTCCAGGAAGATCCCACATGCTGCAGAGCAACTAAGCCCGTGTGCCACAACTACTGAAGCCCACGTGCCTAGAGCCTGTGCTCCGCAACAAGGGAAGCCACCACAATGAGAAGCCTGTGTACCGCAACAAGAGAAAGCCCACGTGCAGCAATGAAGACCCAACGCAGCCAAAAATAAATAAATAAAATAAATAAATTAAATAAATAAATTTTAAAAAAACAAAAAAACAACCAATCAAGGCTCTTTCTGGTATTGATTGTACAGCCAGGAGCTCCAGGTTAGAGAGGATAATATAATTCAGCCTGGCTAGTAGACATTGTATCAATATCTGTAAAAATAAAACTGGTTATGGTTTTCAAGGGAAAAAACTCCTCGATTTTTAGTTTTCTCTCGCAATTGTTAAAAGACTTGGGACTTCCCTGGTGGTCCAGTAGCTAAGACTCCGAGTTCCCAATGCAGGGGTCCCAGGTTCAATCCCTGGTCAGGGAACTAGATCCCACATGCCACAACTAAGAGTTCGCATGCCGCAACTACAGAGTCCACGTGCTGCAACTAAAAGGCCCTCATGCCTCAATGAAGATCCTGCACGGGGCAACTAAGACCCTGCTCAGCCAAATAAATAAATATTAAAAAAAAAAAAAGACTGCCTTATTCAATTAAGTATGGCAACTTGTACCTTTCAATTAGGAATGACAAAGTTCTTTGTCTGATTCTGATTCAAATACGTCTCAGGTGAGAAATCTATCCTTCTATCTGCCCTGGAAATAGGTTATATTGAAGTGTCCAAGAGCTGATGCTTCATTACTTTACATCACAAGCTAAGGTCTTAAATTAGAAGTGATGGATCCCATTCTTAGAATAAAATTAGTCACTAATAGAGAGGGGCCCTTTTGGTGAATTCCCTGACAACTCTGGAGCAATAGTTATATTGATTCTTCCACATAAACTCCCTTAGACACTCTACTCACCAAAAAACGTCACAGGGGTTTCAAAACATTTTGTGTTAATGTTTGAACATCACAAGAAATAAGTCTCAGTCTGTTTGGTTGAAAAGACAGACACAACCTGGTGGTAAATTTCATCCTTGCTAATGAATCTTCCTTTGACTTTCTGCGCAGCTTGGCCAAATGAGTTCGGAGACCAAACTTTACAGCCTCCAAAGCAATTTGCTGGTATGGGAGAGACCCAGCCCATTTTCCCTAAAATTACCAAAAGCCTTTGTGCAGAGTCCAAGTTTTTATCTTTAGTCAGTCTTTTCTGTTTCATCACTGCCAGGGGATTTGTTTTTGTAGGAGAGGCAATAAGAACTCCACATATAGGTATTTTCCTACCCAGACTCATTTACTTGCAAGGGAACCTCTTCGGTGGCCACAAAATCTCACCAAGGAAAATCCCAACCAAGTTTATCACTGGGCCAGTTCCATTAATCCGCAGCTTGGGGCAGCAGTGTGTAGCTGGTCTGGGAACAAGAGTGCTCTTTCTTTTATTTATCACAAATCCATCTGAACTCAAAAGGGCCTCACTTAAATCAGGAATTTCTATTCTTCTGGAAATGTCATTTCATCTGAATTAGCAGTTCTGTGGTTTAAAGGAGACAAACAGGAATCCTACCACTAGAGTCCAATGGCAGGGAAAAGGGAGGCAACCATAAAAGTAATCCAGGGAAAGTTTGGAGGTGAACTTGCCCTCCTGTACATAGACAAAATAGACCTCTGTTTCCCTAGTACAAGTTCTAGAAGACACTGACGTAACCTGTAACTCCTCTGCAGAGTTAAATGACAGTAAATTGGCCAACAGAGATACCTGTATTTATAGGGTAGGTGTCTGTTTAACCTTCAGGTTTAAACTCTTCATCAAGGAAAAAAAAAAACAGAAAAACAGTTGGTTACTTGGAAAAGAACTATTTAGAAGTGTGATTTGTGGGTCAGTTCAGATCCACCAGGGAGCAGATGCCAAGATGGAATTAGATGAGCAAGAGATGTATTGCAGGAGAGGCCTCTAAAGAATGGAGGGGAGAAGGAAGAAAAGCAGGCAGGATTGCAGTGCAGATATGACACCTGTGAATGGAGGAAAGAAGGAAGGAGGATTGGGTGTGAAGAGCTTCAGACTGTAGTGCAACCCTGAGAAGGTCCTGACCCAGCTGATGGGGAACTTCAAGGCAATGCTTGACTGACAGGTGGCCCACATGGGCAGGAAGGGCCCAGCTTTAGCACCCTGCTGAGCCCAATCACTGGCGGGCTGAGGAGAGCATGGCCTTCAGCAGTGAATTTCACAGATGCAGCAGCTGGGGCTGTCAGCTCCCTGCCCTCCTCACAGGAGATTCTCTGTTGAAGGGAGCCCTAAGCAGTGAACCCGCATGGTTTTCACCCTGGTCTACACAGACTGCATCACATGGACAGACTTCTCTATCCATTTTCAGGGTACAGTTCTTCCCAAGTTCCTGTGGACCTCTCCTTTTGAGGGGAAACTTAGAAGAGGCAGTTTAGTGACACAAACCACAGCCCCCATGCTGCAGTTGGTCTTGAGGCCATAACTGGCATTTATCTTCTCTCTCCTCAACTATCCACTCTGAAGACTCCACATCCTACGCTATCACCTTTGCAGGAGTTGATGGCTCCCTTACCGGGTAGTGCAACTCAGACCTTCATTCCTAGGGGGCCCAAGCCCTTGGAATCGGACCCTTCTCAGAGTGAGGATGTTGTGTAAGTCCATCCGCAGTTATAACTGAGAAAATGAATGCACAGAGGTACTAAGTAAATCACCTGGTTGTGCACATTTCTCCCTCCCCCTTGCCCTCCCAGTGCAATATCAGCCTTAGCTCCTCCCACTGCTCAGGGTCATTGGTTCTGGCCCGGAATGCTGGCAAGTCTTCTCTCCTGTTGGTCCTGGACACAGGAGTCTAAAGTGCCTGTGTGGCATTCATAGATGATAGTTCAATCATACCATTATGTCACCTAGCACACTCCCTTTGGGGACCTGGACCTCTAACCCTACAGAGCCCAAAGTTGTGAGGATGGGAAGCACAAAATTCCCCAATGGGTCACTAGGAGTGATGTTAAACGGGCCTCCTCTTGTTTCCACCCCTTCATTCTTGTACCCGTGCATTCTTCCTATAAGTGACATAATATCAAATAAACATCTCTGGTTTGGTGTATACATTGTACTCTGTAGGATGGCACCTTATCCCTGCAGAGTCTTGCTTACAAGCTGGTGCTTTAGCTATGCCTTCTGTCTACCAGTTTAGTTAATTCTATATATTGAAGTATGTAATATAACCAGTGGATTCTATAGCTAAGGGGTAATTTCTGCACCTCCTCTGCTGCAAAGTGGGTTTCGTGATCAGATGCTATATTGTGTGGGATTTTATGCCAATGAATCAGGCATTCTGTAAGTTTCCAGATAGCAGTGCTGACTGAGGCTCTGTGGGCAGGGAAGGCAAATTCATACCCCGAATAGGTATACATTCCTGTGCAGGTTGGATGGAGGGGGCCCACTGCAGTGAATTTGCCAAGTGGCTGGTCAGACTCTTCCAGGAACAGTGCCACATTGGAGGCTCAGTCTCTGTTTTTGGTACACTGGACATTTAGAAGCAGCAGGAACTAGATCAGCTTTGGCAAGTGGGAGTCCATACTGTTGGGCCCATAGCCTCTATTCCAACACCTTTCCCTTGTCCATCGTGTCCATTCTGGGGTGGTTGAGGGCAAAGAATGGCTAATGCCAACTGGCCAAGTCCATTTTGTCTACTTGGTTTTTTAGTGCCTCTTCAATGGTTAATACTTTCGGGTGGGCATTAATATGTAACACAGAATCTTCATGCTTCATGCCCACTCTCATATATCCATCTACATGCCTCTGCTTCTGACCTTTGTCAAAATCTTCCAGTGCTTTCCCTTTCAGAGTCACTGCACAGGAAAGTATATGTATTCATATCTCAAGCAGTTACCTCTCCTTCCATACAAAGTGAATGACCTTGCAATGCTTGAAGCTCTACCCACTGGGAAGTTTAAGATCCACGGTCCATTTTTGTTTTGCACCCACATACAGAGCCAACCTATCCAAAAGCTAACCCTAGCTTTGAATTTTTCGTCCCCCTTCAACTGGTTGGGAACCTACAGAGAGTGAAGGCAGCTGGTGCATCCATAGCGGATGACATGGGTGTCTGGGACACCTGCTAATGCCGTTTGCTCACACCCTCTGGTCCTGCTCAGGCTCAATCCTGGATGTACCATTTCCATTTTATGATGGATTGCTCTTGGGTCTGTCCAACTTTATAACTTGGTAGACCAAATAGAACCCAGTTTATAATAGACAATTCTAAATGTATGCTAACATGTTACCCCATGGCCAGCTGCTCCATCTCTACCAGGGCCTGGTAACACACCAGTGAGCTATTTCTGAAAAGATGTAAAACTCTCTGCTGCAGATGGCATGGCCCAGCTCTAGAGATCTTAGCGTCTGTGTTGCGATTCTCTTACTGAGGCTTGCTATAAATTCCACACTGTATCATTTCCCACTTCCAACATTATACGCTCTACCACGGAGTACGGTCAAGTAACAGGGCTGCTTGCACCCTGTACTTGCTATAGAGCCCTTTCTTGCTCTAGGCCTCACTCAAAGATAGCGCCTTCCATGTCACCTGGGATTTGGGCTACAATAGCATTCTTAGGTATGGAATATGTTGCCCCCAGTACATGAAGAAGCCCACCAGGCATCGTGGTTCCTTCTTTAGAGTAAGAGATGCAAGATGCAGTATTTTGTATTTTACTTTGGAGACGTTGTCCCAGAATACCCTTGACTACTGAATGCTTAAAAACCTCACTGAGGTTCAGATCCCTGAATCTTCATAGGTTTGTCTCCCATCCTCAGGTGTACATGTCTCCTACCAAGGCTGTCAGCATCCTAGCCACATCGTGCTCGTTTGCCTGGTCAGCACACTGTCACTGATGTAATGGATCAGTGTGATGTTCTCTGGGACGTTTAGATGGTCCAGCTCTGTATCTGAACCACACATAACAGAGGGCAGAGAATTAACATACCCCTGGGGCAAAACTATAAATAAATGTTGTCTATTCCACATGAATGCAAACTGGTTCTGATCCTCTTTTCTTTTTTTTTTTTTAATTAATTTATTTAATTTATTTATTTTTGGCTGTGTTGGGTCTTCATTGCTGTGCGTGGGCTTTCTCTAGTTGCGGCGAGTGGGGGCTACTCTTCATTGCGGCGCACGGGCTTCTCATTGCGGTGGCTTCTCTTGTTGCGGAGCACAGGCTCTTGGCTCGAGGGCTCAGTAGTTGTGACTTGCAGGCTGTAGGGCACGGGCTAGTAGTTGTGGCGCACGGGCTTAGTTGCTTCATGGCATGTGGGATCTTCCAGGACCAGGGCTCGAACCTGTGTCCCCTGTATTGGCAGGCGGATTCTTAACCACTGCGCCACCAGTGAAGCCCTGATCCTCTTTTCCTTCTTTCTTTTTTTTTTTAATGATTTTATTCCTATATATGCACCTAACATTTTATTCTGGTTAGAGTTTATTTAATTTATTTATTTATTTACATATAAGTTTGTTTTGTTTTGTTTTTTTAACATCTTTATTGGAGTACAGTTGCTTTACAATGGTGTGTTAGTTTCTGCTGTATAACAAAGTGAATCAGCTATACATATACATATATCCCCATATCTCCTCCCTCTTGTGTCTCCCTCCCACCCTCCCTATCCCACCCCTCTAGGTGGTCACAAAGCACAGAGCTGATCTCCCTGTGCTATGTGGCTGTTTCCCACTAGCTATCTATTTTACATTTGGTAGTATGTATAAGTCCATGCCACGCTCTCACTTCGTCCCAGCTTATCCTTCCCCCTCCCCGTGTCCTCAAGTCCATTCTCTACATCTGCATCTTTATTCCTGTCCTGCGCCTAGGTTCTTCAGAACCTTTTTTTTTTTTTTAGATTCCATATATATGTGTTAGCATACAGTATTTATTTTTCTCTTTCTGACTTACTTCACTCTGTATGACAGTCTCTAGGTCCATCCGCCTCATTACAAATAACTCAATTTCATTTCTATTTATGGCTGAGTAATATTCCATTCTATATACGTGCCATATCGTCTTCACCCATTCATCTGTCGATGGACACTTAGGTTGCTTCCATGTCCTGGCTATTGTAAATAGAGCTGCAATGAACATTGTGGTACATGACTCTTTTTGAATTATGGTTTTCTCAGGGTATATGCCCAGTAGTGGGATTGCTGGGTCGTATGGTAGTTCTATTTTTAGATTTTAAGGAACCTCCATACTGTTCTCCATAGTGGCTGTATCAATTTATATTCCCACCAACAGTGCAAGAGGGTTCCCTTTTCTCCACACCCTCTCCAGCACTTGTTGTTTGTAGATTTTTTGATGATGGCCATTCTGACTGGTGTGAGGTGATACCTCATTGTAGTTTGGGTTTGCATTTCTCTAATGATTAGTGATGTTGAGCAACCTTGCATGTGTTTGTTGGCAATCTGTATATCTTCTTTGGAGAAATGTCTATTTAGGTCTTCTGCCCATTTTTGGACTGGGTTGTTTGTTTTGTTGATATTGAGCTGCATGAGCTACTTGTAAATTTTGGAGATTAATCCTTTGTCAGTTGCTTCATTTGCAAATATTTTCTCCCATTCTGAGGGTTGTCTTTTCGTCTTGTTTATGGTTTCCTTTGCTGTGCAAAAGCTTTTAAGTTTCATTAGGTCCCATTTGTTTATTTTTGTTTTTATTTCCATTTCTCTAGGAGGTGGGTCTAAAAGGATCCTGCTGTGATTTATGTCAAAGAGTGTTCTGCCTATGTTTTCCTCTAAGAGTTTTATAGTGTCTGGCCTTACATTTAGGTCTTTAATCCATTTTGAGTTTATTTTTGTGTACGGAGTTAGGGAGTGTTCTAATTTCATTCTTTAACATGTAGCTGTCCAGTTTTCCCAGCACCACTTATTGAAGAGGCTGTCTTTTTTCCATTGTATATTCTTGCCTCCTTTATCAAAAATAAGGTGACCATATGTGCATGGGTTTATCTCTGGGTTTTCTGTCCTGTTGCATTGATCTATATTGCTGTTTTTGTGCCAGTACCATACTGTCTTGATTACTGTAGCTTTGTAGTATAGTCTGAAGTCAGGGAGCCTGATTCCTCCAGCTCCGTTTTTCTTTCTCAAGATTGCTTTGGCTCTTTGGGGTCTTTTGTGTTTCTATACAGATTGTGAATTTTTTTATTCTAATTCTGTGAAAAATGCCATTGGTAGTTTGATACGGCTTGCACTGAATCTGTAGATTGTTTTGGGTAGTATAGTCATTTTCACAATGTTGATTCTTCCAATCCAAGAACATGGTATATCTCTCCATCTGTTGGTATCATCTTTAATTTCTTTCATCAGTGTCTTATAGTTTTCTGCATACAGGTCTTTTGTCACCTTAGGTAGGTTTATTCCTAGGTATTTTATTCTTTTTGTGTTAATGGTAAATGGGAGTGTTTCCTTAATTTCCCTTTCAGATTTTTCATCATTAGTGTATAGGAATGCAAGAGATTTCTGTGCATTAATTTTGTATCCTGCTACTTTACCAAACTCATTGATTAGCTCTAGTAGTTTTCTGGTAGCATCTTTAGGAGTCTCTATGTATAGTATCATGTCATTTGCAAACAGTGACAGCTTTACTTCTTCTCTTCCGATTTGGGTTCCTTTTATTTCTTTTCCTTCTCTGATTGCTGGGGCTAAAACTTCCAGAACTATGTTGAATAATAGTGGTGAGAGTGGACAACTTTGTCTTATCCCTGATATTAGAGGAAATGGTTTCAGTTTTTCACCACTGAGAACAACGTTGGCTGTGGGTTTATTATATATGGCCTTTATTATGTTGAGGTACGTTCCCTCTATGCCTACTTTCTGGAGGGTTTTTATCATAAATGGTGTTCAGTTTTGTCAAAAGCTTTTTCTGCATCTGTTGAGATGATCATATGGTTTTTCTCCATCAATTTGTTAATATAGTTTATCACATTGATTGATTTGTGTATATTGAAGAATCCTTGCATTCCTGGGATAAACCCCACTTGCTGATCCTCTTTTCTGATTGGAATGCAAAACAACTCATTTGCCAAATCAAACACCTCACACCATGTATCTGAGTCCTTATTCATTTGCTGTAGCAAGGATAATGTGGCTGGCACCGCAACTGCAAACATGGCTACAACTTGGTTGAGCACACAGTAGTCAATAGTCATTTTCTGTGATCCAGATGGTGAATTAAACAGCAGTATAATCAGGACCACCCACTCCCCTGCAACCTTTAGATCTCTAATGACAGCACTTATCTTTACCACCCTCCACTCCCACCCTTACCTTCAGGATGCAATATTGGTTTTGATTTGCTGTCTTGCTGGGAGTGGACAGTTTCTCAGGATGCCATTTCAGAGGATTGTACTTGACCTTCCCCACTGTGATAACTCTTACCCCACAGGCCAACAGCCAATGGGAAGATTAGTCCAACTGCCAAGAGGATCAATCCCAATTATACACTCAAAGACAGAGGAAATGGCCATTGGATGGGTCTGAAGACCCAGGGAATCCACTGTAAGTCGGACTGCCAGAACTCCATTTTATTTATTTATTCTAACTGTGGGAAAAGGGGCATGACAATGCTTCAGGTCTCCAAATGTCAATACCAACTCAGAACCTGTATCCAATTATCCTTGAAGTGTTTGAGTATTCTCCTTTCTCCAAGAAAATAGCCATAGATTCCCTTGGAAATGATTGAGAATCCTCACAGCATTACTTGCCATGGTGTTTGTTCCAGGGTTCCTGAAGACGTGGCTACCTCTTCAGTCAACGGATTACTGATTAATAATTGGCTCAGACCCAGGAACTGAGTGAGAGATCGTGACTTTTTATGGGGGCCAACAGTCTCAGCCTCCTGTTCCTTCATTCTTGTCTTATTCTGATTATAGATACTAAGCAGTACCCTTCAGGTTATGGACAACACCTAGAATGTGAAGAAGGCTATGAAATACCTTAAATGCTATCATTAAATGTCAAAGGTGACTTATTTAAAAGGCAATCTTACTTAATAGTCCAAAATATTTAAAGCCATGAACTTCCACTTTTACATACAACCCAAACAGAAATGTTTATGTATGTTCACTCAGAGACATGAACTAGAATATTCATTGTTCACAGAAGTGAAAACTTCAACTAGGAAACACCCAGAAATCCTTAAAGAGTGGATTGAATAAATAAACAATGAGGCACTATGCAGCAATAGAATGTAGAATATTTTAGACTGAACAACTACAACTACAAACATAACACAGATAAATCTTACATATATAATATTGAACAAAAGAAGGTAAACATTCAAGAATATATACTGTAGAATTACATTCATATAAATTATAAAAACAGGAAACGCAAATCTGTGCTGTTTGAAGTCAAGATAGTGATCACCCTTGGCAGGAGAGGAGTGACTGGAAGGGATTACAGGGAGTGGGGTGCTTCTGGGTACTGGAAGTGTTTTGCTTCTTGATCTGGGTACTGGTTCCATGGTTATGTTCAGCCTGTGAAAGTTAATCAAACTGTACACTCATGATATGTGCACTTTTTGTATGTAGTATATCATGTTTCAACAAAAAGTTCAAAATGTATATTTAAAGCCACAAGATACTGAAGGAGAACTTCAGAATACAACTTTTTGTATTTCTCAATGTAAATCAGTAGTTCCCGAACGTTGAGAAGCATCACAGTCACCCTTTCCCCAACCTATAGAACCGCTGGGGTAGAGAACAGTAATTCAAGCGTGTTAGGAGCAGGGTGAGGCTGACTAGGTGGGTTTTCACGATCCATAGCAGAATATGGTCAAAGAAGCATTCCTGGGTTTCTTAGTCTCCTACACTCTGGCCACTTCAGAGTGCTTCCTAAATTATACAGCATATGAAAGTTCTAGCCAACTGCTTGGCCTTTACTCCTGGGGACAGCATCTGACCCTAGTCTCAGTCCCTTTCCAATCCTGGTCAAAGTAGCTGGACAGTTCTAATGGACATCTGATGTTTTCATCTGTCTTGCATTTCCCCCTTCCTTCTGAAAATAGAGCACTTCTGTTCCTAAGGAGGACCCACTCCAAGGAGATTAGGTGAGACTGACCCCCACCCTAGCCCTCTAGCCTTAGGAGTAGGACTATGACTTAGGCCTGGCCAATCAGAGTTCTGCCTAGGTCTTTTTTACCTGCAATGTCTAGAGACTTAGCTTCTTTACACTGAAGCCACAAGCAAGGAAGGTACAAGTCTGGCCACTGTAGCATAAATCATGTACTCCACATGCAAGAAGCCAGTGTAGAATAAAGACAATTAGAGCCAAGTGAACATTAAGGACAGAACAAGAGATAGATCTCCAAAGATATTGTTTGAGCTCCTGGATGTAACCATTCCTGAAATTCACAACTATCAGTTATAGGACCAGTAAATTCCTATTATTGTATGAACTGATTTGAGTCCATTTCTGTTACTTGAAACTGAACTGATGACTAATACCTAGAATAAAACAAACCAAAAAAACCCCGCTTAAATGCCTCTTTATCCCCTTTCCTTAAGCTTAGAAAAAGCCATAAACTTACCTGTTTCCTCTATTTGGGGCCCACCATGGCCCTTTAGTTCCTCTGTGACACAAAAGGATTTTAATGAGGCCCTGCATATTCAAGGAAGTACTTTTTAATATAAAAAACCACAAGCATATCGCCCCACAGCCATTTTCAGCCCCTGAATTTTATCATCCTTGCACTCTACTCCTCCACTATGGAGAAATCCATGCCTAATTAATAGGAACAGAAGGAACATGACAGATGGCTATACCTCAGGTGGCCATTCTCCCCTCTGCTCTGTATGTTTTCTTTTGTCTAACATGTTTACTTTTTTTTTCACCATTCATCCTGTTTGATCTTTCAATGGTGGCTCCTTTCCTTCTGATATAGATCTTTTCTTTAGTAGTGGTCCTTCACATTTACTAGGTCCCTGACCTGGAGTAAAATGGGTCCAAGAACAAAGTCTAATGAGGCAAGGTCTTGGCCTGTGTCTAGAGGCCAGGCTTGGAAAATGGGAGGGAAGCTTTCCTCAGCAGCCAGCGGCTAGAGTATGAGAAGTGGAATATTTCCTGATAAAAATCATGGAGGGCTTAACTTCCTTATAGCCAGAGCATCTCAGTCTTACCTATTCAGTCCCACCCTCTTAGAAGTGTCTCTAGATGGAGACAGACCTTAATGGCACTAACCACACTCCTGTCACCTTGCTATCATTTTTAGAGCCTCATGGGAATGTCTGGATATTCAGGAAAATGAAGACCCACTTCTTGGCCTTCTCACCACCACTCTAAGAGTATTTAGGGTTGGGCAGCAGACCTGGGCCCAGGAACTCTGGAATCCTCATGGTTCCAGGGTTATCATTTGAAAGCATTTTTACATTAAAAGCATTTCAAAGGCCAATGATATTAAAGTAAGTGTTTCAGATATCTCTTGCTGCAAAACAAGCCACCCCAAGCTTAGTGGTGTAAAATGATCAAAGTGGTTTGTTACTCTATCTCTCATGGTCCTGGGAGTTGACTGAGCTCAGCTTGGTGGTCATCTCTCAAGGGATCTCATATAATTGGCGCCAGGTGGTGGCTGGGGTTGGAGTCATCTCAAAGGCTGCCTCACTCACATGTTTGGTACTGATTCTGGCTGTTGTCTGAGGCCGTAGCTGAGACTGTCAACTGGAACGCCTACAGGTGGCCTCTCCACGTGGCCTGGGTCTCTTCACACTACGGTAGCTCAGTCCCAAGAATAGTGTTCCAAGAACGAGAGCTAGGCAAAAGCTGTATCACCCTTTATGATCTAACCTCTGAAATCAGAGTCACTTCCACCACGTTCTGTTGGCAGAAGGGTCACAAAAGTCCACCCAGGTTCAATGGGAGTGTTACAGATGCCCTCTATTGATCAGAGAAGAGCAAGGTCGCATGGTCAAATGAGCATGTGGGATGAGAAATATTGTTACAGCCATCTTTGGAGAATATTACCTGCCACAGTAAGTTTCTTTCAATAATGCTGAATAGATGCTGGCTGAGTGGATACAAGTTGTTTTTGTTATATGAATATTAATGTCAGGACCTCCACTGAAACATTGTGTTATAGGAAAGCAAAAGTCACCATATAATGAAAATATTCCCCAACTGTACTCAAGCATCTCTTCCCTCTTAACACTGACAGTGTCTCTGATTATTGGAAGTTGTAAAGATCCCCCCATACAATGCAAAATGAAAGGGTTCAGTCTTGCAAAAAAGAAATGATTTCACTAAGTCAACAATTTTTATTTCTTTTTTTTCTTCTTGGCTGCGTCAGGTCTTCGTTGCTGGGTGTGGGCTTTCTCTAGTTGCGGCAAGCGCGGGCTACTCTTCATTGAGGTGCGCGGCCTTCTCATTGTGGTAGCTTCTCTTGTGGCAGAGCACGGGCTCTAGGTGCGTGGGCTTCAGTAGTTGTGGCACGTGGGCTCAGTAGTTGCAGCACGTGGGCTCAGTAGTTATGGCTCGTGGGCCCTAGAGCGCAGGCTCAGTAGTTGTGGTGCCTGGGCTTAGTTGCTCTGTGGCATGTGGGATCTTCCCAGACCAGGGACGGAACCTGTGTCCCCTGCATTGGCAGGTAGATTCTTAACCACTGTGCCACCAGGGAAGTCCCAAGTCACCTATTTTTAGAGAATATTTGGAATCTTGGTAACTGGTAGAGCAGCTAACAACTAGAGAAGAAAAAAAATCAGTAAAGATGATCATGTGTCAATGGAACTATTTAAAAATCCAAAGATTAAGAAAGGCATTAGGGGGACTTCCCTGGTGGCACAGTGGTTAAGAATCTGCCTGCCAATGCAGGGGACACGGGTTCGAGCCCTGGTCTGGGAAGATCCCACATGCCGCGGAGCAACAAAGCCTGCGTGCCACAACTACTGAAGCCCACGTGCCTAGAGCCCATGCTCCGCAACAAGAGAAGCCACCGCAATGAGAAGCCCGTGCACCGCAATGAAGAGTAGCCCCCGCTGCCGCAACTAGAGAAAGCCCGCGCCCAGCAATGAAGACCCAACACAGCCATAAATAAATACATACGTAAATACATAAATATTTTTTTAAAAAGAAAGGCATTAGGGAAAAGTCATTGAAACTCTTTGAGTATTTCTACGTTATGAGTGTTCTGTGTTGTTAACTTTTGTTGAAAAAATTACGTGCCCTCCAAACAAACAAACAACAACAAAACACACAATACTTGATTCAGTTTTCGTACATTTCAAGGACCAGCCCATAGTTTCTACAGTAACCTAAATTTTGTTACATATAAGATTAAATTATTTTTATAGTTTTTAGTTCTCATTTTCAGATATAGTCTAAGTCAAACTTCTTCCTATGAAATTTGCTAAGCTTATCCGCATAAGCTTTCATCCTTCCCTAGAGTTAAGCATGAGCAACATCAATTAAAATAAGTTCAGTGATAGTATTTTCACAGCTTTCTTAGAAAGCCTGTTAATCAAGTGAAATTAAATCTGAGATCTTTACAGGAGCATTAGTTTTTGCCCTAGATATTAAGACAAGGCGCATCTGTAGTTATCTGCCAGCTACTCTTCATCAAACAGGTATCGAGCACCTGCTTAGTGCAAGGCAATGTGCTAAAGATATATGGGAATCATGAAGATGAACAGACTCTGTGACGAAAGCATTAATATATGTGTTTTCATTCAAGGTTACTGTGAAGCTTACACCACCACCTCCACCATCTCCACCATCTCCACCACCATCACCATCAACACCACCTCCACATCTCCTTCACCACATTTACCACCTTTACCACAACCATCAGCAGCCACATGGATCTAACAGCATTTACCATGAAAACTGGAATTAAATAAAGAACTTCACCCTAAAGTTATTTGGAAAATAGTATCTCTTATGCATTTAATTCACTTGTACTTTTCTTGGTGCGTATCACATATTACCAAATGATACACACCAATACGCTGAAATTTTCAGGGCAGTTTTTCAGCATTTTGACATGTTGAGAGGAGATTTTACATATGAAGGAATCATAGAAATTACTTATTCCAACTCCCTCATTTTTCAGATGAGGAAAATAAACCTCAGAGAAGTGAAGTGGCTTGTCCAGGGTCACATGATTAGACAAGCACAGATCAAAATAAGAGCTCAATTCCTCCTGATTCAAATCATCCTGATTCCCTTACTGCCCAGGGTCTTCCTCCCTGCCACTCACTCCTGCTAAAGAAGGACTAAGTAAGGACTGTTAGTCCAGCCAGACAAAAAAGTTATCACACCTGTCAGGCAAATAGAAACTCTCTGAACAACAGAAGAAACTGCAAATCCCCTCCCAGGAGTCCTTTGTTAGCTCAGTTTGTGGCAGGTTATGTAAATGAGGATGCACTGCATGAGAGTGGGGTCATGAATTTCCTGGGGATTAAGCATGATAATGCGCTGTGCTCAGGAAAGAAAATGATACTTTGCACTTGTATACCTTTCACCCATCCAACAATAATAAATAAGACTTTGTACTTTCAGACAAATATTGCAAAGGACTTAACAAATGTTTAACTTATGAATCCTCAGAACAACCAAGAAAGGAAAACTTTTGAAAGGAAAGAAAGAAAGCAGCTCTCATCCTCATGATTCAACGTGAAATCTGAGGTCAGAAGAAACGAGTCCGCACCTAGCAGAGAGACACCGCTGGCAGGATTCCTGACCTGTAATGACATTCCTGTGTTGGAACACTGTCCAAGATGACCTAGACCCAGGATTTTGAAAAGGGCAGAGGTGAACCAGAAAAGCCCCTGATCCTTCTTCCAGCCCAATGAATCAAGGAAGCTTTCATGAGAGGTTTGTTTCTGAGTTTTTAAAGGTTCTTTGAAGAGACATTTTTTGACCTG
Source organism: Balaenoptera physalus (assembly GCF_965194825.1). Classification (NCBI taxonomy): domain Eukaryota; kingdom Metazoa; phylum Chordata; class Mammalia; order Artiodactyla; family Balaenopteridae; genus Balaenoptera; species Balaenoptera physalus. Next base: position 31,657,207 of record NC_138891.1, read on the forward strand.
TCCCCTAAAACAATTTTTTATAAACATGTAGCACTTTGCAAAATTTTTAGTTGATGCCTAAAATGTTTCTTTTATTTGAATAATTGGAAAGGTTGTGATTTCTAACATATTCTTAATATATGTATTTAAAAATAAACTATCACATTACTCTCTTTAAAAGATCCACTTGAATCTAAAATCCAAGCAATGTGATGCCCACCATCATCCATTTAAAAATATATAAACAAGTTCTGTAACAGTCAAAACTTTTACATCATTCCTCTTTCTCCTTAAGCTCATATTTTAAATTTTTTTAATTTATTTTTTTAAAAATAAATTTATTTAATTAATTTGTTTATTTTTGGCTGCGTTGGGTCTTCGTTGCTGCGTGCAGGCTTTCTCTAGTTGAGGCGAGCAGGGGCTACTCTTTGTTGCGGTGTGCGGGCTTCTCAGTGCAGTGGCTTCTCTTGTTGTGGAGCACCGGCTCTAGGCGTGTGGGCTTCAGTAGCTGTGGCGCACGGGCTTAGTTGCTCTGCAGCATGTGGGATCTTCCCGGACTGGGGCTCGAACCTGTGTCCCCAATATTGGCAGGCGGATTCTTAACCACTGCACCACCAGGGAAGTCCCTTTTTAAATGTTTTAAATTGAAGTACAGTTAATGTATAATTTTGTATATTACAGGTGTACAATATAGTGATTCACAATTTTTAAAGGTTATACTCCATTTACAGTTTTTGTAAAATATTGGCTATATTCCCCATGTTGTACAATATATCCTTGTAGCTTATTTTACACCTAATAATTTGTACCTCTTAATTCCCCACCCCAAGTTTCCCGTCCCCCCTTCCCTCTCCCCACTGGTAACCACTATATGTGTGAGTCTGCTTAAGCTCATATTTTTATCCCACTTCCCCTATCTACTTTTATCCTAATATACTATATTAGGATGCTCAACGGTCTTATAATTCATTCTGTTAATATAAATGTTTGTAAATTAAATTTGTAAAATTCCTGTAATTTTGTTGGGTTGAGCTGTAGTTACAAATAGACCCAAGAATGTCTTGGCTCAGCACAATCAAAGTTTCTTCCTTTCTCTCATGATAGCCTTGGGTGAGGTGCTCAAATAAGCAAGGTGCTGTCCTCCAAAGAGTGATTAGGGGACCCAAGTGTCCTCCATCAAATGGCTCTGCCATCCCCTAGAACAAGGGTCTAGCTTGTGGGCCCATTTTTAGATGTCCTGGGAGCTTACAGTAGATTTACTTTTTTTTTTTTAGATTTACATTTTTAAAGGACAACTAAGAAAAAAAGCAGAATATGAGACAGAGGCCTTGTGTGGCCTACAAAGCCTAAAATAGTGATTGTCTGGTCCTTTGCTGAAGTTTGCCAACCTTCTCCTAGAGCCTTATTCTTGACTATATCTAGCTTGCAGAAGGAGAAGCAAAGAGTGCAAGGAAGTGGTTTTTAGGGACAGGCCTGGAAGTGACCCACATCATTTCTACACACATTCTGTTGCCCAGAACAATTACACAGACACCCCTCGCAGCAAGGGAGACAGGGAAATGTAGGCTGGCTGTGCGTCCAAGAAGGGGAGAACATGGGGGACTTCCCTAGTGGTCCAGTGGTTAGGACTCGGTGTTCCACTGCAGGGGGCCCGGGTTCGATCTCTGGTCGGGAAACTAAGATCCTGCATGCTACAGGGCACAGCCAAAAAAAAAAAACAAAAAAAAAACAGGGAGAACAAATTTGGGGAGGCAGCTCAGCAATGCTACCATGGTCAGGCTTTAAAGTGTCAAAAAAAATTTTATCATTATAATTATTAGCAGTATAAAATTGATCAAAATAACCCACATATATGACAAATTAAGATAAACATTAAACATAAAAAGTAGAATGTTATTAAATATGCAGTTCTTAATAAGATGAATGAGACTGTTTACTTTTCAGGAGTTAGGTATGGGACATTAGGACAGGGGCAATGCTCTCCTTTACCTCTTCCCCTTGCACATACCAGTTTTTGCAAATAATTTTCACATTGACATTTGGGGCTCTGCTATCACCCTCAAGCTCTGTCTCCATGCCTCTAATTAGGCGCTGGCCATTTCCACCAAGAAACACCACTATTCTTCACATTCAACATTTATAACACTGAGAGATTCATCGTCTTCCTCTAAATCCTTCCTTTCCTCTGGCCTTCCTCATTTCTCTGGTCAGTGCCTTTATTCTCCTGATGATACAAGCTCAAAAACTGGGAGGCTGGGTGGCTGAACAACATGATGAAGAACCCCGGTTGTTCTTTCTCTTCATCCGTCTTCAGGCCAGCTGCCCTTCCGGTTATAAGGTGGCTGCCAGAGATTTAGACATCACAACCAGACATCCAATGTGCAGATAAAGCAGAGTGCATCTCCTCGTGTGTGTCTAGTGATGTAACCACAGTACATAATCTTTTATTTCTTCTTTAAAATAAAATTTTTTTTTTAGTTTCGAATCCATTTGAAAAGAAGTGGCATGCCTGATGCTCAATATGTAATGTTAAAGGGAAAGAAGAAAAATTTTATACCATTAGATACTTCCACACTTTTGTACACAATTACAGCAGCTAATAATGGTGCTATGTGCCAGACTTATGTGTTAATTTACTTAATATTTGAAACAATCCTCTGAGGAAGGGACCATTTATTATAATTCCCATTTTGCAGAACAGGAAACCAAGGCACAGGAAGTTGAGTGATTTACCCAGATCTTGCAGCTAGGAAGTGGCAGTGTCTGTAAGGAGACTGGTGTAGTGAAGAGATATGGGCTTTGGAACCAGACAAATGCAGACTGAATTTATCACCCTCCCCCAAATATGTCCTTCCTGTGCTTCTCAACGCAGATCCTGGCACCACTAACCACTCAGGTTGCAACCAGGAAGACATACTTGCCTCCTCCCTTTCCCTTGACATTTTCTAAATGTTTAGTATATATGGGGGTTACACTAAAGTGTTTACAGGAATTCTCTCTTTAATTCTGATCATGACCTTATGAGGTAGATACTATATTACCCCCATTCCGATTTTTTTTTTTTTTTTTACTACAGTACCAATGACATTTATTGTTTGCAAGAGGAGGGGATACGACAGCTCCATCTCCTGGGGCGGCTCCACGCATGCAGTCACTGCTCTCGAAAAGCTCGATCCATCTTTTACTCCATTTTGCCAGTGAGAAACCAGCTGTATTTACAGTAGCCAGGACATGGAAGCAACCTAAATGTCCATCAACAGATGAATGGATAAAGAAGATGTGACACATATATACAATGGAATATTACTCAGCCATAAAAAGAAATGAAATTGAGTTATTTGTGGTGAGGTGGATGGACCTAGAGTCTGTCACACAGAGTGAAGCAAGTCAGAAAGAGAAAAACAAATACGATACGCTAACACATATATATGGAATATAAGGAAAAAAAACAAAAAAAGGTCATGAAGAACCTAGGGGTAAGACGGGAATAAAGACACAGACCTACTAGAGAATGGACTTGAGGATATGGGGAGGGGGAAGGGTAAGCTGGGACGAAGTGAGAGAGTGGCATGGACATATATACACTACCAAATGTAAAATAGATAGCTAGTGGGAAGCAGCCGCATAGCACAGGGAGATAAGCTCAGTGCTTTGTGACCACCTAGAGGGATGGGATGGGGAGGGTGGGAGGGAGGGAGATGCAAGAGGGAAGAGAAATGGGAACATATTGTATATGTATAACTGATTCACTTTGTTATAAAGCAGAAGCTAACACACCATTGTAAGGCAATTATACTTCAATAAAGATGTTAAAAAAAAAAAAAATAGATAGCTAGTGGGAAGCAGCCGCATAGCACAGGGAGATCAGCTCGGTGCTTTGTGACCACCTAGAGGGGTGGGATAGGAAGGGTGGGAGGGAGGGAGACGCAAGAGGGAAAAGATATGGGAACATATGTATGTGTATAACTGATTCACTTTGTTATAAAGCAGAAACTAACACATCATTGTAAAGCAATTATACTCCAATAAAGATGTTAAAAAAAAAAAACCCTGACACTTAGAGAGGTTACAATGCCTTGTACAGTGTCACAAGCATTTCTGTCCAAGAGCTCTGCCCAATGTCATAAGCAGTTCAATATCCAACATCTCTGCACAGAATGTATGGATACATTCTGTTTGACTAATAAAGTAACAAGGAAGGTTAGGCTTCCTTTAACTATGGAGGCCAAAAATCAGTTTAAGGAACTTCAGTTTTGACTATTGCTTACCAGGCTGGCCATGGCATTTCTGAGATTGCAAGGGCTCTGCTGATTCTGTTTTGCTGTTAGACTGGCCACATGCCACCCAGCCCAGGCCCACTCAAGTTACCGCCAGGGTCGCCTCCCGTGACATCAGCTCTGCCGGGAGGGTATCAACTGCAGGAATCCTCACTCCGGCACATGACATTTACCATGGACCTAAATCCTCGCTCATCCTGTTACTCACCTTGTTACTTCCCCTGCCTCCATCCGCCCTAAGTCCAAATCTGCCTCCACACCTCACTCTACAGAAAGAAGGTAGAATATAAAGTCTCCCACCAAAATAGATACTGAATGTAAAAGTTTTCTCACTATAGAGATTTTAGTCACTCAGAGATTTCTCTCTTCGAGTTGCCAGAATGTGAGCTGAAATGAGTGGATTTAGGGACTTGGGTTTGGAAGCCTCTGGTGTTGTGAAGGTTTGTCACAAAGTGGGAGCCTGGATTTCAGAGCCCATCTGGGGCACACATGTTGTTTACATCTATAACCACATAAAAGGTGATGAACAACTCAAGCGAGTTTTGCCAACAAATAGAAACATTTACCCCGCAGCAGTTATAATGGCCAGAATATTAAGAACTGGTAGAAATTAATGAATACGTTTACAAAACTATTCTAGATTAGTTGATCTCATCAGCGTTCTTTGACTTGGAATTCTGGCACAGAAAATCTAATTGTTTAGAACACTTCATTACATTAAGAATATCTTTTTTTAAAAAATACTGATTAAAGTTGGCTGACTGAACAAATGCATTTACACTCCCCCATTAAAATGGAAATAAAGAGATTTTTAAAAATTAAAAAGAGGAGGAAATCACAATAGCAACAAAATGTTAGAAGCTGAAAAATAGGAGAATTGATATCTGAGTTAGCAAATTGAGAAAGCTAAATCCTGAACTAGCAAAGAGGAAAACCAAGAAGCAACTCAATTCCCAGGATCGGCCACCCCAAAGCCCCAAATGCAGCTTAGTCAACTGCCTCTCTCCAAAACAGCAGAAGACTTGAGGTTTTCCTCTTCAGGGGATAAGGGTCTCTAAGCCAGAATTCAGGGCACTAGGCATGATTAAGATTGGGAATACTATACTGAAAGCAGAGAGATTTGAAAAAACGTTTGTATAATAAAGTGTTATAATTCCCCAGCTCACATTCAACTTTCAGAACACTGGCAGCCAGGTATAATTAAGCCCTTTAGGCAGGAAAGTAGACGTTTCCTCCCTGAAAAACTTAAACAGACCAAGAAAAAAGACCTAAGGGCAATGACATTTCCCCTCATAGAAAGGGCCCAGGCAGCTCCCCCTAGGGTAGAGACTGAATTCGAGGAGCTTTGCCCGTGGCACAGAGTTTCCCATCAGCTTTAAAATATGAGTGAAGGGTAACGATTACCATACATCTGAAGAAAGCAAGCCTCTACCAAACAATATAGAGACACAACATACAAGGTGAAAAAAACCAACTAGAGAGGGAACAGACTATGCAGGGAAATAAAAGCTCCCCCTGCCCCCAAAGCTATTATTAACATCCTCAGAGAAGTAAAAAGATATTACACAAATATGATGCTATAAGAAAAAAAAAAGAATCATTAGAAAACAAAAAAGAACTCCTGGAAATTTAAAATATGATAATAGATTTTTAAAACTTAACAGAAGGTGTAAGATGATAAAGTTGAGGAACTCTCAGAAAATAAAGTCAAAAGACAAAGAAAAGGAAAATAGGAAAGAGGAGAGAAGACAATCAGAGGATCAGTCTGGAAGGTCCAATATTCTAATGAATAGGAGTTCCAAAAAGATAGAAGAGAATTAAGAATGGGGAGGAGCTCATAATAAATGAACAATTCACGAAGATTTCCAAAACCAAGGAAACACGAGCTGCCAGATCGATAGGGTCCAACAAACACCTGGTACAATGGATTAAAACCGACCAAAACCAAAGCACATCACTGAGAAATTTCAGAACCCTAGAGATAGGAGAAAATCCAACCAGCTTTTAGAGGGAAAAAGTGGGTGTCATACAAAGGACTAGGAGGAGTCCAAAGATTGGAAAACAGTATGAGATGGTAATTATTAATCCACACAAGAGACAGGATACCACTTCAGTTTCTACAAAATAAAGTGAAACAGTAGGTGGTACTCTAGGGGAATGCTTGCCGGAGAAACCCTAATTCCAAAACATACATCTGTAGGACAGGGAACGGAAGCAAGTGCTCAATGTTTTAAAGTTGAATTGAGAAATAGATTATAGCAGGGATTCCTTCTTAATCCTTGGGTATCAACAAAACTACAATCATAATAACTAACCTGGGCCACACTCCTCACTAAGCAATTCTAACACACATTAGCTTGTGTCCTCCTCGTGTCAATCCAAATAGGCAAAAATAACTAAGGGAATTTTACAGATTAGTTTATGTTCATTAAGTAATTTACCAAGGCCACACATAGTTGGTTAAGAGGAGAAGCCAGAATCCAAACTCTAAAACCCATTCTTTTAACCACTATGCCATGCAGCCTTGGGACATAATCTTTATATTCAAATACTTCAATCACAGCTTTTATAAAGCTCAATATTTCTGCCAACACTGACTGCTTAGAGACAGCAAAAATATGTATGTGAGAACTCTATATCTTTGTATTGTGAGAGATATAGTATAAGAGGGAGATTAGCTTAAAGTTATTATAAAATAAAAATCCTAGTTCATGATTTTTTGGAAAAGAATGTCTTGGTTAGCTGGCAGGATTTCTAGGAAACCTTGTAAGAAAAGGAAAGCCTCAAAGATAAGGGTCCCCAAGAGAGTAGCAATATATTCGTTTTAGCTGACCTACCACTCAGTGACTCAGTGGCATCAATGCCCAAACTAACAAGAGAGTTTTGTACAAGGCTTTTATAAGTCATCCTGGCAGCCATTTTTATGTACACAAGCCCCCCCATACTGAATTTTCCGTATTAATGTGTTTCCATTGTTCTCAGTTGGGCTGCAGTAACTTTAGCCCTTTTCCAGATGTTTCCTGACATCAGCATCCAAGATGTGCTGGCCAGCTGTCTTTAAAATTGCGGGAATTCTGTGTTGTGTGCATTAGTTATGCAAATGGAAAAGCAAGGACAAGAAGCCAATGTAGAGGATAAAAAAGAACCAGGGGAGGGATTGGATGAGGGCTTTACTGGCACATGTAGAGCAGGTAGAAAGCCAAACCAGCAAGCTGGCTTTGATCAAAACCCCAGCAGCCTTCCTCACCGCTGCCCACGCAGAGGGGTCAGTGTCCTCAGTTCCCAGGTCAGGCTGGGGTTTCTGGAACCCTCCTCACTATTTTGGTGACTAACAGGGACACACTGAGTACCCACAGATCTATCAACCCTCTAACCAGCTTCTCCTTTGTTCTACTTTGTCAACAGAAAAATATCTGCATAGACCGGAGAACAATTCCCCAAAGTGTAGTCCTCAGTTAATTAATAGATGTTTTATGAAAAAAAAAAAAAAAAAAAAAAGGTTGGGCAGACAAATGAGTTTAGAAAAACCCAGGTTAAACAAAGTCAAGCAATTCCCTTTCCCAAAGTACTCTCAGGATCTCTGAAATGTTCACGTGCATCATGAACATTGGAGGAAACCATCTTTCAGAGGACTACAGCTCACCTGAGGAAATGCAGGACGAGAGGCTTCTCTGCCCCAATCACCGTCTCAGACCTCAAACTCACCATCAACAGAAGAGCTTTGCATATCCCCAAACCTCACAAGTCCATTGCTGGACTCACAGTTGCCTCTTCACCTGCTCAGGTTCCAGCCTCCCCTTCCTGGCGTATGGCGGTACCATCACCATTCTCCTGAACAAGAATGAGGGCAGTCGTCTTCCATGTTTCCTTTGTCTTCATTTCCATCCTCCCCCATCTAATCCACCTATGTAGTAAAGGGCTACTGCTTTGTCTTCCTAGAATCTCCATGGTACAGATCACCAACCTCAGACCTGCATGCCTAACTAATGACTGGATATTTCTATTTGGGTCACGAAAGACCACTGTACCTGGGCTTGTCAACGACTGAGTTCATGTCTTCCCCACCCAATAGGCATCCTTTTCCCAACTCTCTGTCACTCTCAACGGTACAGAGTCACTATGCTCTCAACAAGGCTGGTGGGTTTTTTCTTGTTTTTTTTTTTCTTTTTTGTTTGTTTGTTTTTTAATTGTTGTAAAATATACGTAGCATAACATTTACCAGCTTAACCAGTTTTAAATGTACAGTTCAGTAGAAATAAGTCCATTCACATTGTTGTACAATCAATCTCCAGAACTCTTTTTCATGTTGCAAAGCTGAAATTCTGTAGTCATTAAACAACTCTCCATTTCACTCTCCCCCCAGCCCCTTCTATTTTCTACAATCACCATTCTACTTTCTGTCTCTCTGAGTTTGACTACTCTAAATACCCCATATAAGTAGGATCATACAATGTCTTTTGTGACTAGCTTATTTCACTTAGTATAATGTCTTCAAGGCTCATCTATTAATATGTCATAGCATGTGTCAGACTCCACTGTACGCACATACCACATTGTGTTTTTCTACTCATCTGTCGATGGACACTTTGCTTGCTTCCACATTTTGGCTACTGTGAATAATGCTACTATGAACATGGGTGTACAAATATCCTTTTGAGACTTTGCTTTCAATTCTTATAGATATATAGTCAGAAGTAGAATTGCTGGATTATATGGTAAATCTATTTTTACTAGATTTTAACCTAGGGTAGGTTACTTAACATCTGTGCTTTGGCTTCCTCATCTGTAAAGTAGGTTTAATTATAGTACTTACAGGGTCATTGTGAAGATTCGATGAATTAATACCCGCAAAACACTTAAAAACATTATCATTATCTCCTTTAAACACAGGAAGAAATTGAGGCATAAAGAAGTTAAGTAACTTGCCCAAGTTCACATATCTAGTAAAGAGCAGAGCCAGGATATAAATTCAGGTTCATAGCCAAAGTCTGTTCTCTTTATCACAGTGCCAAAGTGATTTCACTCCCCAGCTTTGATGAATTCCACCCAAGTTGATTACGTATTGATTCAATTACATGGACACAGTTGGGAGGAAGATGGGAGGAGGTGAAAGGGAGGAAGTCTTACATACCTGGAAAAAAAAAATCAGAATCTTGTTATAACAGTCAAAAGTATATGAAATTAGGGACCTCCCTGGTGGCACAGTGGTTACAAATCCGCCTGCTAATGAAGGGGACAAGGGTTCGAGCCCTGGTCTGGGAAGATCCCACATGCCTGGAGCAACTAAGCCCATGTGCCACAACTACTGAGACTGCGTTCTAGAGCCCGCGAGCCACAACTACTGAAGCCTGTGTGCCTAGAGTCCGTGCTCTGCAACAAGAGAAGCCACCACAATGAGAAGCCCGTGCACCGCAATGAAGAGTAGCCCCCGCTCGCCACAACTAGAGAAAGCCTGCACGCAGCAACGAAGACCCAATGCAGCCAAAAATAAAATAAATTAAAAAAAAAAGAATCCACCTGCCAATGCAGGGGACACGGGTTCAAGCCCTGGTCCGGGAAGATCCCACATGCCATGGAGCAACTAAGCCTGTGCACCACAACTACTGAGCCCACGTGCCACAGCTACTGAAGCCTGCGTGCCTAGAGCCCACGCTCTGCAACAAGAGGAGCCACGGCAATGAGAAGCCTGCGCACCACAATGAAGACCCAACGCAGTGATAAATAAATAAATAAATAAGTAAGTAAGTAAAATAAATACTTTAAAAAAATAGTATATGAAATCAGTAGTAAAACTGAAACAAATAATTCTATTATCAGTAGTAGCACAACATCAAAAGTGATAGAAACCAAGTAGATTCACCTCTGTTTTATTTTTGAGTTGCCAACTGTCAGCAGCTTCTTCCAGGGTGTGTGTCTGTTAGTAGGAATGAGGGTGTGAGAGTATGTGTGTGTGTTGCCCGCAAGTGGCGGTGGGACGCTATTTAATCCTGGCTCCCCTCACCTCATCGGCCATCTGACATTCACTATGAAGTTAATTCTCTCTCCCTTCTCTCCTTAGGGGCTTATAGGAAGACGACTTTTATAAGAAATAAGTGCCTAAAATGGAGAAGGATGTGTAACACCTTCGATCAATAATATTTTACAACTAAATCACGACTTTAAATTCAGTACTTATCTTTCTTTACGGCAACGCTTGCAACAGTCATAGAAACCGCTAACAAGTTTTCCAGTAATCCTGCTTATCGCGTGGAGAACTTACACAAGATAAGTGACCTGTTCAGAGAGCTTAGTATTACACTCTAGGCTGCCAGGAAGACGGGCTCATGGATAAATTTGGTGGTGTGGTCATTCTGAGTGAAAGTGGTTTGGCCCGGCCAGATGTTTCACCCAGGGCCACAAAAGGCTGTGCAGTTACACCCAAGAGAGCTGCAAGATGTGTGTGATTTGTGAGAGAGGGTCGCTGGAACTTGTTATCCTGTTTTACAGAGAAAAATCTACCTCTGCTTCTGGGCACACACAGCCTGACCACTGGTTTCCGTCTTTTGCAGACGTCTCCCCTCAACCTTCAACCCCTGGGCTTCCATCCAGATCACCCCCCCGACCCTGCTTTTGCCCATGACACCAAAGGTCTACTCTCAGCAGCATCAGTGGACTAGTCTCTCTTTCTTGAAACACTTTCTTCTCTTGGCTTCTGTGGCACCACATTTTCTACCTATCACTCGGGTTCTTCTTCTCAGCCTTCTTTGACAGCTTCCCTTCCCAGCTATCTGACCTCTTAAAGACGGAGGGCCCCAGGGCCCACAGGGATTTCTGCAGTACCTAGCTCACAGCCCTGCTGCACTGCTTGCTGTTTATGTGCCAGGTATGTCCTCATCTCTGGGAGTTTGCACTGGCTCTGCCTGGAACACTATTCTCCTGGGTGTCCACAGTGCTAATTCCCTCCCTTCTTTGAAATCTCAGCAAGGCCTTCCTGACCTCCCTATTTAAGACCATAAGCCAATTCCACCCCTCACAATCCTAATTCTCCTTTCTTCTCTTTTTTATAACATTCATCACCTTCTAGGATACTACATAATTGACTACTCTAGCATCAGTATAGAATATATCCACTAATACATTATAGGCACTCAGTATATATTTTTAAAATAAATGATTCAATCTCCATGCCAACAAATGTCACATTATATTTCCAGCTCTATTCTCTCTCCTGAGCTTCAGACCATATATTTAACTGACTGCTTGGCATCTGCATTTGGGTATTTGAAAGGAATCTCAAAATTAATACGACCAAAAATGAACTCTTGGTGTACATCTTTAACATTTCAGCAATGGCAATGCCGTTCTCCAAGTTGCTGAGGCCAGAACCCTGGGAGTCTTGGTTGATTCCTCCCTTTTCCTGCTGCTTTGTATCTAATCCATTAGCAAGTCACATTATTTCTTCTTCTACACCCTATTCCCACACATCTACTGCTCACCTTCTCAACCACTGAGACGTGGCTGATGAGGTCTGAGCCATTTGAAGATCTGAGAGAAGACCTTTTAGAGCACCAAGTATAGCAAATGTCTAGGCTTTGTGTCTAGACTTTGCGTTGAGAATGAACTTAGTCTCTTGAAAGGAACAGAACAGGAAGGGCTGAAGGGGAGAGTGGTAGGAAACCAGGTCAGAGAGGGAGGCGGTGGGGGGGGCGGGGGGAGGGACATGTTGTGAAAATCCTTCCAGACTGTGATTAGGTTTTGAATTTTATACGGGAGCTTTTTAAGGGGATCTGCTTAAGTGATCTGCTTAATGCTTGAAAGAACTGCTCTGGACCCCTGGTGGTAATGATTAGAGGTAGGAACTCATGTCAGTCCTCCAGGCAAGAGATGATAGTGGCTAGGTTTTTTTCTAGCTATGGCTTTCTTCATGTTCAGTCCTTGATTTACTATTTCCCCAACATTCTCTTGTTCCTGAATTCTCCTGAATTCACAACAATTTCTGTGTTATGATATGATCCCACTTCTTTACCATTCAAAGTGTTTTTAGTTGCTGACAGAAGTTTATATCAAGAGGAAAAGCAGGTGTGGCCTGCACAAGTAGGACTGTGTAACCCACCTTCATATTCTTGAGTCTTACGAATGAGAAATTTTTAGAAAGTAGACATTAGTTAGCCTGAGGCTAATACCAAAAGCTAATTCCTATAAGGTAGCAACAGGCTTAGGTTTCCTCACTGTTCTCACTACTCTAAACCACAACTGAAATGGCCAAATAATGTATTGATAGATATTACCCAATTTACTACTAAAGAGTTTAGGAAGTATTTGGGAACCAATCACACTCCAGGACAATACAAGTGACCTCTCACTTAATGTTCAAAATAACTCTTAAGAGGTGTGTATTATTATTATATTATTTGCTGAGGTGGAAACTGAGGCTCAGTCAAGTCACAACCTTTGCTCAAGGTCATGTTATAAATAAGTGGGGGAGGGAGGTGTCTGATGCCCAAGGCTGCATGTTTCCCTCCACCCACACTGCCTCCCAAGCAAACCTTCAGGTTTGACATTTCCTGTAGATGAGAGCGAATACCCTGGTGAGCAGGGTATGTGGGTGGAGAGGAAAGGTAATACTGGGAAAAGAGAAGGGGGTCTGAAACTTATGACTGGGGTTGGGCTGGGACTGGGGGAATTGAAGTTCAGAATCTACTTTGCCATGTACTCAGTATTAATATAAAAATATATTTCAAGTTCAAATATTTGGCTTAAAAAAAAACCTCTACCCATAAATGGTTAGAAATTCAGGACCACCTGTGCCTATTCTAAAAAATAAAAATAAAAAAATGAATTCTCTCCTGTAATGAGGTACATCTTGAATTTTAAAATCTTATCAGTTTATTTAGCTTCCCAGAGGCAGCTGTCCCTCCCATAAAATGGAGATAACAGTACCTCCAGGATGTATCTCACGTGGGAGTTGGGAGATGGATGTTAAGTACAACTTGGTGCATGTGAATAAAGCGCTCTACAAATATTAACTTCTTTCCGCATTACTTACACTTATCACAGAAACAGTCAAAATGACAATAGCAAAGAGTGGTGCGGATCCCGAGGGAACTACAATGTACTTATAATGTTTCAATGTGTTTTATTTTGGTGGAAGTGAGCTGGGGAGCCCCACCAACATTTATAACATCATCTTCCGAGGAATATTGGTCCCAACTTTGCTTACAAAGAAAACGTTGACGATGAACAACAAGGTCCTACTATAGAGCCCAGGGAACTATATTCAACATCCTGTAATAAACCATAATGGAAAAGAATATGAAAAAGCATATATATATATATGTTTAACTGAATCACTTTGCTGTGCAGCAGAAATGAACACAGCATTGTACATGAACTATACTTGAATAAAATAAATTTAAAAGAAAAGAAAATGTTGACAAAATTTTGAGCATAAAAGCTCTTTACCACTGAAGGATATTTGTGTTGCACTCAGGACTGTTCTGGTGCTCGGAAGTCTCTGACACTTTTAGCTAAATCTAATTACGCTTGTCAAAGGGACAAAGAAGACAGATAAAAAAATCCTAAGAAATTAGAAAACTAAGCATACTGTGATTGAGGGATGGCCCAAAGGAAATTAAAAATATTCTTATTTGGTATTAGGTGGAAAAAAAGGTATTTATACATATTTGTACATTTACATTTTCTCTTGGGACCATTTACTCATTGATGGTTGAGACCAGGTTTCTCACAGTAAACAAAAAAGTCACATATATTTTTAAATTTTAATTTGTAGACTTCTTAATATCCACAACATCCTAAACGTGTACAGATGGCTATCTGGATGGTTCTAAATGTGCTTTTTAGGATAAGTCCACAAGGGTTAACTGGTTTAGAAAATGAAAATTTTTCATAAAGGAAGCTCAACAGAGAAATCATAAGAAAAAAATAAAACTATGAGAACTACATTCACAAAGACCAAATATTAACTTTTCTCCTTTTAAAAAATGTGTCCCTACCAGTGAACTTATCGAGGATACAGAAACAGACTCACAGACATAGAGAACAGACTTGGGGTTTCCAAGGAGGAGGGGAGGTGGGCAAGGGATGGATTGGGAGTTTGGGATTAGCAGATGCAAACTATTATATATAGAATGAATAAACAGCAAGGTCCTACTGTATAGCACAGGGAACTATATACAATATCCTGTGATAAACCACAATGGAAAAGAATATTAAAAAAATGTACGGGGCTTCCCTGGTGGCTCAGTGGTTGAGAATCTGCCTGCTAATGCAGGGGACACGGGTTCGAGCCCTGGTCTGGGAAGATCCCACATGCCGCGGAGCAACTAGGCCCGTGAGCCACAACTACTGAGCCTGCGCGTCTGGAGCCTGTGCTCCGCAATAAGAGAGGCCGCGATAGTGAGAGGCCCGCGCACCGCGATGAAGAGTGGCCCCCGCTTGCTGCAACTAGAGAAAGCCCTCACACAGAAACGAAGACCCAACACAGCCAAAAATAAATATATTTTTTAAAAAATGTATATGTATGTACACTTTGCCGTACAGCAGAAATTAACACATTGTAAATCAACTATAGTTTAATGAAATAAATTTTAAAAATAAAATAATTTTAAAATGTGTCCCTAGCAATTATTATGGACCGTTTATTGATTACTTGTCTGGCAAATGGCCAGGTCTTGTTAACTATCTCCTAGAGGTAAGTCTACTTTGCAATTATATGGGGTTTCTTTCCCTTTGAAAGCAGTTTCACTTCTATTATCTCACTTTATAAGCTTTGAAGGCTAGAGTAATGAATAGAATTTTAGATTGTCTTTAACCTAAAAACAATGAAAAGTTAACAAGAACAACAACAAAAAAAGATTATGAACTGATTGTTTACAAAGACTATTTACAAGAACAATTCTTTTGATTGTGCTGATTGATAAAGGGTGGCAGCCTTCTGAGTAATCACTACTTTTTGTCTCTGGTGGGTGTATTGAACCATTGGGAAGACGTTAATTATCAGGAAGAGCAAAGTTGAATTGTTCCTTTAAGCTTCTTCAAGGTGCTGGAGCAAATCCAGAGGAGAAAACTGCTGTGGAGGGAAAAAGGATTTGTGTCCCAGATAAAGTGAGACTTAGATGTCTGCCCTCTGGTGCCCAAGAGGTGAAGGACAAGGGTGACAATTCCAATGTAACCGATTTGTAAATGTGAAAAACGGTGAAGGACTTTACCTCCCTGATTAGGTGTGGGGAGGGGATAGTAGTGAAGGAGAGTATTCTCAGTTTGAGGTAAAGACATAATTTGGAAGATCTCACTTAAGGTTTAGAAAAAAATTAGTAACTTGTGAGTATTCAGACATTTCCTAAGCATTTATGTTTCTCCCCAAGATTTTCTGTTACTGTTAGTAAAACAAGTAACATTATTATCCTCATTTTGGAAAGAACAGAAATTATCATATTGTCAAGATTGTATTTATACTGAAAAATAAGTGAATGGGGGAATTATACAAAATTTCCTCCCTGAAATGCATACTCAGGAGAAATAGGGCATCAACCCAAATATATCACAAAATTGCTTGCTCTTTTGCCTGATGCATCTGTATTGAAACTACTAAGTTACCAGGCCCTAGAGACTTTTTAAAAAGTCTTTGTGACTGTCAGAAAATTAAAGGGCCTTCCAAAGTAACCTCACACTCTCCCCTCCTTTTTTTTTTTTTCATAATCACATCAAACTTGGAATTTAAGATCTCAAGGAAGTGGGATTGTTCTCTCCGGAAGCAGATCAGAAAAAGGGAATTGAGGAAGAAAAGTAAGCAGATGGCAGGAAGTGAGAGATCATTACTAACCACTCACTCAGCCATAGAGTACCAGCCATCGGGTACCATGGGCCACCCACCTCTGCTCTCATCACCAGCTCAATGGCTCCCAGGGACTTTTTCTCAGGGTCTTGCTATCTCACCTGGGGCCCTTTATGTTAAAATGTTTTCTTTTTTTTTATTGTGGTAAAATAAACATAACAAAGTTTATTATCTTAACCATTTTAAGAGTACAGTTCAGTGACATTAACTATATTCACACTGTTGTGCAGCCATCACCACCAACCATCTCCTGAACTCTTTCTTCATGTTGCAAAATCAAAATTCTGTACCCACTAAACAATAATTCCCCATTCCTCCTTGCCCCCAGGCCCTGGCAACCGCCGTTCTACTTTCTGTCCCTATTATTTTTCTGTTCTCTATTTTGTTTATCTCTGCTCTAATCTTTATTATTTCCTTCCTTCTGCTAGCTTTGGGTTTAGTTTGTTCATTCTAGTTCCTTAAGTTGTAAAGTTTGGATGTTGATTTGAGATACTTTTCTTTTTTTTTAATGTAAGCATTTGTAGCTATAAATTTCCCACTTAGCATTGCTTTCAAGGTATCCCATAAGTTATGGTATGTTATGTTTTTACTTTCATTCATTTCTATGTATTTTCTAATTTCTTTTCTGATCCATTGGTTGTTTAAGGTATGTGTTGTTTAATTTCCATGAATTTGTGAATTTTTCAAATTCTTAGAGAGTTTTGGCCACTATTTCTTCAAATGTTCTCTTTGCCTCTTTCTCTCTTCTCCTCCTGCAACTTTGACAATGCATATGTTGGTCCACTGATGGTGTCCCACAGGCCCCTTCGGCTTCGTTCACTTTTCTTATACCTGTTTCTTTCTGTTCTTCATATGCTATAAATTCCATTGTCCTATCTTCAAGCTAGTTTACTGATTCTTTCTTCTGCCTGCTCAAATCTACCTTTGAATCCCTCTAGTGAATTTTTCACTTTAGTTATTGTACTTTTCTGCAGAATTTCTTTTTTCTTTTTAGGTTTTCCACCGCTTTATATTTCCATTTTGTTCATACATCGTATTCTTGAGTTTCTCTACATCTTCCCTTAGTTGTTGAGCATCTTTAAAACAGTTGTTTAAAAGCCTTTGTCTAGTAGATCCATCATCAGGTCCTTTTCACGAACAGTTTCTGCTGGTTTCTGTTTTTCCTTTCAATGGGCCATACTTTTCTGTTTCTTTCTATGCCTTGTGGTTTCGTTGTTGTTGAAAACTGGACACCTGAATCTAATAATGTGGTAACTGAAAATCAGATTCTCCCCCTTCCCCAAGATTTGCTGGGTTTTGTTTTTGTTTTTTGTTGCAGGCTGTCTCTGTGGCTGTTCTCTTTTGTTCTGTTATAGGCTGATCCTTGGGGGTCAGCCTGAGGTGTAAACTTAAGGTCTTTTCAGGTCTTTTCTGAGCCTGCACCTCCCTCTGGGGATGTGTGGTGATTTTTCTAGTTTCCCCATATATGCAGTTGCTTTTGAATGTCCTAGTCTTCAATGTCTGCCTCCCACAAGGGGGAAAAGAGAAAACTGAAGGGTGGGGTGGGAAGGTACTGGCCCTTTAAATCTCCTGGAGGTCACTACAGCCAGAGGGAAGGGGCTTGCAACATGAGGGAGGTGCAACAATGGGCGCCACCTTTTTGTCTGCACCTCTGTGATCAGAGGTAGCAATCAGCAATCAGAGCACAGATCCCCGATATTTGGAGGATAGGGTCCTTTATGCCCACCCTAGCTCCCACAAATTGTGTGCAAGCTAATCCAGGAACAAGTACATGACTGCTTGCCACAGGGCTGATGGGTGACAAATGGGTAGCTGCTACTTGCTAAAAGCTGAAAATGACCAAAATTAACCACAGTTTATCATCTAACCATTTCCCTGGAATTTGCAAGCTTCCGACTTGAGAATTCCAAAATAATTACATCAGACAGATTCTGCCGGTGTAACTGTTGTGTAGGTGAGGAGATAGGTCTCTGGCGCTTCTTACTCTGCCATCAACTCAGAATCCTCGCCTTTATTTTTAAAAACATTTTATTGTGAAAAATTTCAAACCTAATCAAAAGTGAAGAGAATGATATAATGAATTCCTATGTACCACCGTGAACTTCCAACAATTACCAACTACCTGGCTCTTGCACCTTGAATTTCCACCAAGGGTTTCTCACCCATCTCTTCCCTGTCCTTCTCCCCATGCCTGGCTTCAAACAATGTGATTACCTGCCTTCTGTGCCAGGCCCTAGGGGACTCCTCTAAACACCTGACTAAATCAACTAGCCCTCTTTTCTATCTTCTTAACTTGACTAATTTTTATACCCTCTACCCCTATGCCCCAGATGCCTTTTAAAAAAAACAAAACGGAAAAAGAGAGCAGCATTTAATCCTTCTTAATGGCTTGAAAATCTGGTGAAAATCATGGATAATTATCCCCCCAAAAAAGACACACACATCATTTTACATACAATTTCAGGAGGCTCATGGACACCTTGAAGCTCTCCAAAGATCCCAGGTTAAGAATCCCAGTTTTTGTCTACTCTAAAAGGTAGATTCCCCCTTCCTTGCCTGGCCGTTCTCACATGGTTCTCTTCCACAGATACACAGAACTGTAAGGCGGGAAGCATTCAGTTCCACCCCCTTTTTATTGTGCTACTGCGGCTACTAGACATAAAGAACTAACGTGCTGGCTGCAAATCCTGGAGTGGGAGCAACAGAACTAGAGGCTCTGCCAACATCTGTCACACTAACCTCATGCTAACTCTGAATACCTCCCTGCCCCTCTGACATGGATTCATACCAACTCCAAAAGAGGCCTAAAACCCACTCTAAAAATACCTTCTTCAGCACACCTCATTCCGTCTCCTCCCTTCTCTTTATTCATGGGACATTGGATTTTCATGAAATGCAAGGAGGAAAAATACTAACAGAAACCAGATTGGAATTGAAAAATTAATTCAAAATAACTTTTTAACAAGTATATTTTAGCTGCAAAGGTGTCTATGCTTCTTTGTCAGGGTTCAATTTATGGTCAGCTCTGCTCTTTGCTCATTTGTGGAGAATCTTTGGGGTGGACCAGTGAACTCATGCTTACCCACCTTGCGTAGAAGGTTGGGTTGATATTCCCTGTATCATTCTCCCCAGTTCTTCTTCTAGTACTGGACCTCAACTGTGGCCATACATCAGAATCGACTATAGAGGTTTTTAAATCCTGAAAAGAGGTGGGCTCATATCAGCCTGCTCCAGGTTTACTGACTCTGGGGTCAGGCTTCTGGGTGTGCAACCAGGGATGAGAATCCTGCTGCGATGCCATGTGCAAGGAACTAACATCATTACTAGTGGTGGAAGCCTGGGAGAATACTAAAGTTGTTCCACAGCTTGTAGTTCAATAACAGATATATTTTTGTCTTTTTTTTTTTTTCTTTTTTCTTTTTAAGGCAGGAAAATTTCAGAAGGAAAATTTAGAAGGAACTTGGCAAATGTAAACCACTCTGGGGTAATATTTAAAATATGCTGTTTTTCTCCACTATTTAATTCCTAATGTAGCATAAACTTCTTGGCTCATCTGGGATATAGGTTTTAGGTAATACATAATATATTTTTAATATATATATTTACCTTATTTTAATTAATTTATATTATAAAAGTAATACATATATTTTATGAACATTTTATTACCTGTATAGAAGAATAAAAGGGAAATCCCAGAGAAAATTCTGTTAACAGTTTCTTATGTAACCTTCTAAAAATTTGCTATCCACATCAAACATTTATATATGTCAATATTTATTTATCTCTGGTAGTCTCAGGACTCACAGGTCTTGGAGATTAACATAAAGACATGTTTCCTTTCCTTCCCTCCTACCCGAAGGGTAACAGGAAGTCCAGTCTTTTACCAGGTTTACCTCCCAAATAGCCCCAAGAATCCCTGGGAACATTCTCCTGTCCCATAGGACCATCATGGTAATTGCATCTGGCTCCAGGGGGTAAACCTCTGTGCAGACCTTCTTGAGATGTCAGGACTGGCCTCTCACAGCAGGTTGCTAATATTCTCCCTGGTACTGATTTCTTACGTGTGTGGTCAACCTCTTTTCTTAATCTTACACCAGACTGGTGAAACCAGACTACAACTTCTAACATGATTTTGTTGAAGTTTCAGAGATAACAGAAGGAAAATACAGCACAAAAGACCACTTATAATTCTTACTAGAGGTGGCCTATATCAGAATGTTCAGCCCCAGAGCCTGGCAGCCTCTCTCTGCCTAACTCTCAGCCAGTCATAGTAAGGCAGGGGCCAAGTCTCCTCCCTCTGGCAGGTGGCCTTTGGGCCTGTTTCTCCTAACTGGAATCCAGGCTCCCAGATTCCCTCAGGCCATGAGAGAAAGGAATAGGTCTTAACTTCAGTCAAAGCCCACCATGACTGTCCATCTCCAAATGAAAATGGGACTGTTCACTTCCTTCAGGGAATGTCTTTCCCTTTTCACTCAGGGAAGTGTGCTTTTGACCCAAAGGTAGTCAGAACTCAGGACATTTTCCACAGCTTGGATTCTTCAGTCTTGGAACAAAACCATGTGTGGCAGGAAGGGTCTCCTGTGGCCCACTATGGGTCAAACCTAGTCAAACCCAGGCCAGTTCCCTAAGGCTCAAGGTGAAGTTCTGGCCTGAGCACCTTTCCTGGAGTCCGCAGTCTTGCTCTTGATTTCTTGTGAACAATCCCTTAAATAACAGCACACATCACACTTCCCCAAGTACAAGTGAAATTTTACCAGGATAATGCAGCCTAATCCCATATTTACAAAGACACATTACTGTAAGGGAATCATTATCTGAAGAAGTACATGTCTTCTAACCACAGTGATCATTTTCATATTAGCAGCCAAAACAACTTTGCTCCTCAACTGAAAAATCTCCATCTCAGAAATGATGTCTGAGATTTGACTCAAAATTACATGGGAGCGGGACTGCGTGACACAAAGTGGGTAGGGTTTTTTTGTTTTGTTTTGTTTTTTAACAATTTCTCTTAGTCATTGCTCTGTTTTTTTTTTTTTTTAATAATTCTTTATTTTATTTATTTATTTTTTGCTGTGTTGGGTCTTCGTTTCTGTTGCGAGGGCTTTCTCTAGTTGCGGCAAGCGGGGGCCACTCTTCATCGCGGTGCGCGGGCCTCTCACTATCGCGGCCTTTCTTGTTGTGGAGCACAGGCTCCAGACGCGCAGGCTCAGTAGTTGTGGCTCATGGGTCTAGTTGCTCTGCGGCACGTGGGATCTTCCCAGACCAGGGCTCGAACCCGTGTCCCCTGCATTGGCAGGCAGATTCTCAACCACTGCGCCACCAGGGAAGCCCCTGGGTAGGGGTTTTGATGAAACAAAATTGGCCATGAATTGATTGTTATTGAAATTAAGTGATCGATACATGAGGCTCCATTGTACTATTCATCTACTTTTGTACATGCTTGAAATCTTTTATAGTTAAAAACAATAACAGCATCTCTGCAGAGGATTTGTCCATGATGTTTCTTTCTTCTTTTTTTTTTTTAATTTAATTAATTAATTTATTTATTTTTATTTTTGGCTGTGTTGGGTCTTCGTTTCTGTGCACTGGCTTTCTCTAGTTGCGGAGAGCGGGGGCTACTCCTCATTGGGGTGCGCGGGCTTCTCATTATGGTGGCTTCTCTTGTTGCGAAGCACAGGCTCTAGGCACACAGGCTTCAGTACTTGTGGTGCGGGCTCAGTAGTTGTGGCATGCGGGCTCTAGAGCATAGGCTCAGTAGTTGTGGCACACGGGCTTAGCTGCTCTGTGGTATGTGGGATCTTCCCGGGCCAGGGTTTGAACCCATGTCCCTTGCATTGGAAGGCAGATTCTTAACCACTGCGCCACCAGGGAAGCCCCTTGCCCATGATATTTCATCACCGGAAGATCTCTCTTTGTTGTTTTCCAGCGTAACAGAAATTGTAGCCCTGCAGATGAATTCAGTCTCCACCTCCTGCAAATAAGATTCTTCTCCCCTCTCCACAGACGATTCCAGAGATTTTACAGCCATTAATTACTCAATGGTCACATTCTAGCTACTGAGTTCTTCGTTATCACAAGCACTCCCTTCAAGGGAACTTCTCATAATTAGCCCTAGGTTGATGATAGCCGAAGGTCTTGTTCTCCTTTCACCATGTCTAGGGATGTGTGCCATCGCTCTAGGTATATAGACAAAGGATTCAGGCACTGTATTTCTAAATGGTAAAAGAAACTTTACCTGTGCCATTTTATTCCACTTAAAAAAAATGCATTTTACTGGTACAATGTGAATGGAAAGGAGTCTGGTGAGGGTGGCTTGAAAGAATGGCTGGCCACCAGGACAGGATAACATCTCTGGTCTTAGTAAAGTTTATGGCAGGGGCCTTATTCTGGAATGTGATCCTCAGTTTTATAAACTCAGAAACTTAAATATTAGCACACGTAGGCACAATGAGACTCTAAGGGCTGATGAATGCCAATAACTTAACTTGCAATGGGAAACATAGCTATGAGCAGACCCCAAATCCATGTTTGCTGGTTAGCACATTTTCTACTATGGGAAAATTTTTATGCAAAGCAAATTATAATCAGAAGAATGTTTGGGGAGAGCAAGTTCTAGAACAGTGAATTTTCAACTAGGGAGAGTTAACTTCCCTTAGGGGATGGGTAAAGGGAAGGGGGCTTTTAGGGAAACTTGTGTGTGTGCTGAGTTGTTGTTTTCTCCTTTTTAGCATATGTCATTAGAAATGGCATAACTAATATTGTAATTCAATAATAGATTTCAGGGGGGAAATTTAAACCCTATTGCTTTCCTAATGACAATTATAAAAGGCAAAGCTCAACAGAATCTTCTTGGCTCGTGACACTCAGCTTGGAGGGTGGCAATCCACAAATCAGACTCTCTGGAGGGTCTAAGATTTTTTGTTTTTTCAAAATGAGGAAAGAAAATATGTTCACTGAGGCACCAAGCAAAAGCCGTACATGAGGCAACTTAGGTTTGCGGGATCCACATCAAATTTTCTGTTCTCAAATTTTTTCTCACTAAAGAGTTTTGTGTTGAATACAACCTTATTTAGTTTATTATTAGTCACTAACTGTGGGACTCAATGTGGAAATGTATCTATGCTACTTATACAATAGTATGTACTTTATAGTATAGCATACAGTACAATACTATAAAGTACTACTACAGTTTTGTGACCAAATTCTGCCGCTAGGCCAAACCACCGTGTGGTTACAGCAGACTTCTGATGGTCTCAGCATTGATTTTTCTCCCCTCCTCCTTTCCAAAAGACCCTCTGTTCACCTGGGTATTGCTACGATTCCTGGGAAGAGGGCTACAGTCTTGTGCTAACACATTCCAACCCCTTGAACACAGCAATTGGTTTGTAACCTAAACCAGTCCAATCAGAGTGAATCTGAGAACTTTTTGTAAAAATAATGATACTTGGACAAAGATGGGCTCACTTTCTTTCTTTCTTTCTTTTTAAAATAAATTTATTTATTTTTGGTTGCGTTGGGTCTTCACTGCTGCACGCAGGCTTTCTCTAGTTGTGGTGAGCAGGGGCTACTCTTCTCGTTGTGGTGCACGGGCTTCTCATTGCAGTGGCTTCTCTTGTTGCAAGCATGGGCTCTAGGCGTGCGGGCTTCAGTAGTTGTGGCTCGTGGGCTCTAGAGTGCAGGCTCAGTAGTTGTGGCGCACGGGCTTACTTGCTCCCCAGCACGTGGGATCTTCCCGGACCAGGGCTCGAACCCATGTCCCCTGCATTGGCAGGCGGATTCTTAATCACTGTGCCACCAGGGAAACCCCAGGCTCACTTTCCAGGCGCCTTTAGCAGCCATCTTTGGCCCTGAGGAGGGCCTAAATTAGGAGAAAGCCCACACCAAGACAGGAAAGAGAAACAGAAAGATATGGAGTGACTGGGGACATCACTGGGCCACTGGACCAAGTTTGCCTGAAACCAACACTACCTCTGGACTTGACAGTTACTTGTACCAACGAATTCTTTTCACTGTTTCAACCATTTTTAGTTGTAGTTGAAAGCACTAGTGGGTGAATCAGGGCACTGCTGAACCTGGATTGTTTGAATTTCTTATTTTCCGATAGGCTCAAAAGTCAGTCAGTGAAGCAAGTCACAAAGACAAAAACTCCAGTAACTGTCATGTTCTTAACTTTTGCTGTACATCAGAATTATGTAGAGACCTTTTAAAAATCTCAGGCGGATTAAATGAAAATCTATGAAGGTGGGGCTCAGGAAACAGAATTTTTAAAACCCCTCCAAGGGATTTCCAAAGGGCAGTCTACACTGAGAACCACTAGTCTAAGTAAATATCTAGCTCTATCCATTTAATGGTATCTGCAGACTAAATGTCCAAAATATGTCTTTCCACTAAAGGGGGAGAAAAAGGCTGACACGTAACTTGTAAGGTTAATGCAAACCATATTTGTATGACAGAAAAGCAAAATTTATTTGGAGTCTTGTTTTACCTTTAAAATGTATGCAAATTTTGTACCCTACTCCATTTTATATTCTTTCTTCTCTTTCCCTTTCTCCCTTCAACATTTAATAGGAGCTTACCATGTCCAGTCACAGTGACAGACAACAGGAAAACAAGGAAAAACACAGTTCCTACAATCCAGGAAAAATAGGTAATTAATCTAGTAATTACAACAAAACCTGCTGACTCTATGATAAGGGCAGCTCAGGGCGCCATGTAAACAGAACAGGGGCTCCTGACCTCCTGGAGGAAATGTTTACTCTGAAACCAGAGGAATGCATATCAGTTACCTTCGTAGATGACGGAAGAGGATCCAGACAGCGGAAGTAAAGGAACTGAAAGAACAGCAGGGGCAGAGGAGAATGCGAGAGAGATGAGGCTAGAGAGAAAGGCAGGAGACAGGACTTCCTCCCCAAAGCAGTGCAAATCAACTGAAGGGTTTTAAGCAGTCAAAGGATGTAATTTCTCTTTGGAAGATAATTCTGGCTGCTGTGTAGGAAATGTATTGGAGGGGAGGGGCGCATGTGGGGAAAAGGGGAACTTAATAAGAGGGGCTCAGGGAGACCAGTTAACTGGGGGCAGATACAGTAGCCCAGGCAGGTAAGAGCAAGGAGGCCATTGGATGGAGAGAAGTGGGCTAATTTGAATGACATTTAAGAAGGTGTAATTGATAGGGCTCGGTAATTGACCAGTGTGATGAGTGAGGGGGAGAGAGAGAAGCCAAGAGTGACATATGTCTCTTGTTTAAGCAACTGTGTGGATGGCAATGTCATTTGTTGAATAAGGAACACTGGAAAAGAGCAAGTTTGTAAGAGATGAGCTGAATTTTGTTCATCTTGAGTTTGAAGTACCTGTTAGACATCTAAGCACAGACAGCTGATACATGTGTTTCAAATTCAGGAGAGCAATATGAGTTAGAGATCTACACTTGATAGCCATCAGCACATTGATGGTAATAAAGCCAAGAGAATGAACTAAATTACCTGGTATAAGTCTGTAGAGAGAAATGACTTAAGATTAAGCTCTGTGGACCACCTACAACTAAGAGGACAGTGGAGGACAGAGTCTTGCAAAGAATAACAAGAACACATTGATAGAGATATAGGAGGCAAAACAGGAGAGTGCTTGAAAAAAACAGGGTGAAAAAGGGTATATTTTCTGTTTTTTATTTTGGTTGTGCTGGGTCTTAGTTGCAGCAGGTGGGCTCCTTAGTTGTGGCATGTGAACTCTTAGCTGTGGCATGTGAACTCTTAGTTGCGGCATGCAAGTGAGATCTAGTTCCCTGACCAGGAATGGAACCTGTGTCCCTGTATTGGAAGGCAGATTCTTTTTTTTTTTCAATAAACACAGGGAACCCAAATTTTATTTATTTGTTTGTTTATTTTTGTCTGCGTTGGGTCTTAGTTGCTGCATGAGGGCTTTCTCTAGTTGCGGTGAGCGGGGGGCTACCCTTCGTTGCGGTGCACAGTCTTTTCATTGCAGTGGCTTCTCTTATTGTGGAGCATGGACCTTAGAGCTCGTGGGCTTCAGTAGTTGTGGTGCACAGGCTCAGTAGTTGTGGCTTGAGGGCTCTAGAATGCAGGCTCAGTAGTTGTGGCTACGGGCTTAGTTGCTCCACGACATGTGGGATCTTCCTGGACCAGGGCTCGAACCCGTGTCCCCTGCCTTGGCAGACGGATTCTTAACCACTGCACCACCAGGGACGTCCCGGGTATATTTTTTTAGAAAGAGGGAATCAAATGCTGTCAACCATGTCAAATGCTGATGAAAGATCTAGTAAGATGAGGACTGAAAAATGTACGTATACTGGATTTAGCAACATGGAAGGTCTTGGAAATGTTACCATGAGTGGCTTAAGAAGGGAAAGTAAAATTTTTCAGAAGTTACTGAAATGGAGAAGAGACAGAGTGTATGGTAACTGGAGAGGGATGTGAGTCAAGGGATATTAAGATGAGATAGACTTGGACTTCCCTGGTGGCACAGTGGTTAAGAATCTGCCTGCCAATGCGGGCGACACAGGTTTGATCCCTGGTCCGGGAAGATCCCACATGCTGCGAAGCAACTGAGTCCGTGTGCCACAACTACTGAAGCCCATGTGCTGAGAGCCCGTGCTTCGCAACAAGAGAAGCCACCGCAATAAGCCCAAGCACCGCAACGAAGAGTAGCCCCCGATCTCCGCAACTAGAGAAAAGCCTGCGTGCAGCAAGGAAGACCCAACGCAGCCAAAAATAAAATAAATTTAATAAATTAAAAAAAAAAGATGAGATAGACTGGAAAATGCTTTTTTTTTTTCTTTCTAATGGAAGGAAATCAGGAAGATGGATAAAGTAGAAAATACGAAAGTGTCAGGATACTGGAAGGAATGGGATCCAGACACGTGAGGGATGCCTTTTGGACTGGAATAGGAGAAACAGTATTGGTGTAGAGAACAGCGAGGATTGTAGGTTTGTTGGCCAGAAGTGGAGAGAATTCCTATCTGATCACTTCTATTTGTTCTGTGAAGGAGGAGGCAGTCATCAACAGAGAATGAGAGGGGGTGGTGGGTGGGTGAGAGGTTTAATGGGAGTGGAGAAGTTTTGAAATAGTTGTTGAAAATGGGAGACAGGTAACTAGGGAAACAGTAGGCTAGTCAGTCAGTGGTAAGGGCTTCACTGAGATTGATGACCATTAATGTAAAACCGGGATAGTCTGTGTACTTCAGCATATTTCTTCTGTGGGTCTCAGCGGCCATGAACTAGCAAGAAAAAAGATGGACATCTGCATTCATATATGGTGGGCAAGATAGGTGCAATGGAAGGTGCAAAAGAAAAGATTTAGAATATTGGCAGTGATAGGTTGTTTGAAGTGATGGGCTGTGAATCAAGCTGGTGAGGGAGGGAAATACCAATAGGCAGAGGCTGTTAAATAGAGAGGGTTAGCGTAAGAAAATTGAAGGTCTCTTTGAAGCTGAAGAACTGGGGTGTTGGAGGTAACTGACCAATGAGCTGGATCAGTTTCAGAGCATGGGATGTTTGATATTGTGATTTCAGAAATAGAACAGTTCAGGTGGAGACAAGGGCCAGAGTGTAGCAGTGGAAGCAAGTGGCTGAAAGAAACATGGAAGGCCTTAAGAAATGAGATCAAGGAAACAAGAAGCCAAGGTGTTGGATGGATCATCCACATACCCCAGTTTGGTGGGAGGACTTCAGAACACTTGGAAGCTACAGGCCCCGCATAATCTTGCCACTGCCCCCTCCTCTGATCACTCCTATCCTTACTTAACTCCAGCCACACCACCCTCCTTGCACACTCTCAGATGTGTCAAGCTCATTCTCACCTCAGGGCATTTGCATATACTTTTCCTTCTGTCTTGAATACTCTTCTTCCAAATAGTCCACATTTTTTTTTCCTCAATGTAGTTCACTTCTAAAACCGTAATAAAGCAATTTAATACTGTAAAATTATTTTCTATCACAGATGAGTGATTTCTAAGAACTTGTTCTTGACGGCTGTTGTAAATCACGATGACTTATTTTACTATGATTCACCAAAACGTCCCTAAATTCAATCTGTAAATCTATAGAATACATTTTTCCTATTCAAAACTGTGCAGTTTCTTTATTGTTACTAAACACAGTCAAACCTAAGTCACTTCCACAAAATGTGATTCATGCCAGAAAGCTTTGTGTGACGCCTTCCAGACCACAGTCCCCACAGGTCAGTGAAGAGGACAAGTCATTTCACCTTCTAATAAACAAACACTCTAGTGATTCCAGTTCCTGACATCTAGTGATCCTCACCCCTCATTTCATTCGGGTTTCTGCTCCAACATCACCTCTTCAGAACCTTCTCTGACCAGTCTACCTAAAATAGCAGCTCTCAACCCCTCGTTCTTTTTTTTTTTTTTTTTGATTGAAAAGTAATTTTACTTTTTTTCAACTTTCTGGCCGAAGGAATATGGATCAGGACATTGTAACCCTTTTGATATCACCTTAGAGGGTTAAGATGTTTTTGACATCTTTTTTTTTTCTAAACTTTGATTGGAGTGTAGTTGATTTACAATGTTGTGTTAGTTTCAGGTGTACAGCAAAGTGAATCAGCCATGCATATACACATATCCACTCCTTTTTTAGATTCTTTTCTCACATAGGCCATTACAGAGTATTGAGTAGAGTTCCCTGTGCTATACAGTAGGTTCCTATTAGTTATCTATTTTATATATAGTAGTGTGTGTATGTCAATCCCAATCTCCCAATTTATCCCTCTGACCCCTCACTCTTTTTTTTAATAGATTTTTAAAATAGAATTTTTTAAAAATTTATTTATTTTATTTTTGGCTGCATTGGGTCTTTGTTACTGCATGCGGGCTTTTTCTCTAGTTGCGGCGAGTGGGGGCTACTCTTCATTGCGGTGCACGGGTTTCTCATTGTGGTGGCTTCTGTTGTTGCGGAGCACGGGCTCTAGGCACGCGGGCTTCAGTAGTTGTGGCACGAGGGCTCAGTAGTTGTGGCTCTAGAGCGCGGGCTCAGTAGTTGTGGCACACAGGCTTAGTTGCTCTGCGGCATGTGGGATCTTCCCGGACCAGGGTTTGAACCCGTGTCCCCTGCATTGGCAGGTGGATTCTTAACCACTGCGCCACCAGGGAAGCCCTGACCCCTCACTCTTAACCCCTAATCTTTTTTTTATTTTTCTTCAGAGCATTTAGCACCTGAAATTATAGTACACATGTATTTTCTTAATTATCCATCACTTCACTAGACTGAAAGTTCAATGAGAGCAGTGATTTTCTCTTGTCCCCACTGTATTCTCAGTATCTAACAGATTCTGGAATACACTAGGTACTCAATAAGTACTCGTTGCATGGATAGATGAACAGAAAAGAGGAAGGATCAAGGAAGCACATGAAAGGCAGCTATAAATGATAAAGAGGGCATGGCTGAACAGCATAAATTCTAATGAAGTAGGGCTTTTTCTTTTTCTTTTTTTTCTTTTTTCCGCACCACACAGCCTGTGGGATCTTAGTTCCCTGACCAGGGATTGAACCCAGGCCCTGGCCAGTGAGAGTGTAGAGTCCTAACCGCTGGACCACCAGGGAATTCCCAGAAGTAGGGCTATGAAACAAGGGTGAAAGGAGAAAGTTTGAAAGACACATTCGGTAAATGACACTGGCAAACCCCTGCCCTGTCCCATTCCTGAAGATACCCAAGGCTCCAGAGAACACCAACCCCACTTGAAAAGGCAAAAGGAAAGTGAGGTCCTAAGGGGAGAAGTAGATCTAAGGTTGCAGTCACAGGGGTTCACCTTGCACAGGGGCCCATGAAAGCAGCGGCCACAGTCCACTCCATAGCTCCAGCTTATAAAAGTGCAGCTTCTGATTTTCTGCTTTTGTGCCTTTGTTCATCCTCATCTCCTGCTCAGAATGCCCACCTTGCTTGTCTATCTGCTCAAATCCTGCCCTTCTCTCAACAACTCAGAATCATTCTTCTGACCACTCCAGGCGGAAGTGTTTTTTTCCTACCCTCAAGTTCCACAGAGAATATAGTATATACCATTCACTCATCACTCTTATTTACTCATTCGTTCATTAATTTGCTTAACTATGATGTACCAGGTACTATTCCAAGCACTGCTTCATTTGACAATTACTGTTTTGTTATTATCTTTTTTGTTTTGTTTTTTTGACTGTGGCACCACGTGGCACGTGGGCTCTTAGTTCCCCAACCAGGGATTGAACCCGAGCCCCCTGCTTTGGGAGCACAGAGTCTTAACCACTGGACCACCAGGGAAGTCCCTGTTTTCATCTTATTTTCTACAAGCAAACTGTAATATACTAATAACTAAAACGATTACAGTGAAACCAGAAGATTATTGCAAGTTCTAAGGAAATAGTTTATAGACATTATAGAGGAGATAGGGAAAGCAGATAAAAGGAAAACTACAGTATTAGAAGGCAAACGGTTTTATGTTTTGAATCTTGTCTCTCTAATTAGACTGTGAGATCCTATATTGCAGTCAATCTATATCCTAAAATAATGCCTATGTTTTAGATGCATGACAATTTGCAGAGCTATTTTACAAAAATCCATTTTATGGAATAAAGTATGCAATTTTACAAAATGAATCTAATTGTTATCCTCTGTAGCATTTAGGATTATCAAGATGCCAACTGAAGCAGAGAATCAATTTATTGGAATTGTATTAGGCACCCTGCAGAATCAAGGGGCAGCTCTGAGGCCAGGTCCTTAAAGAACAAGAACAGGAGAATCTTTGTGAGGCCATGTAACAAGTCATCGAGCAACTGGCGGGGCTGCCACTAGAATGAACTTGTGCCAACCATTCTGAGTCCTCAGGCTGCAGAGTCCCAGGAGAGAGATTTATGGGCTCAGCACGAAGAGCGGAGGGCACGTGGTCTCTTGTCTGACCGTCCCATCGAACTGTATTCAATTGGAAAGAAATTGTTCTCCAAATGTAAATTGGGGCACAATTGCCAAGACAGCAAAAAACGATCAAGGGGAGAAAAGTGCCTTCCTGATGCCCCTAGTGAGAATTACCCCCTCCCTCATTTATGTATGCACAGCTCCTTATTCGTTGTATCTTCTCCTATGCCTAATCACACTCATCGATTGAATCGATGTTGTTTACATACCTTTTCCTTTCCTCCACTAGCTTACAAGCCCAGAAGGCAGTGGCTGCAGCAGCTGCATCACCCAGAAAATGCTGTCCTAGAGGCCCCCAGTGCTCTATTTCAAAATTAGTAAAAAAAATATTCTGAGGAGTGAACTTAAGCGAAAGTAAATGCCTTTTTTCTCTATTCCATTATAGACAATTTTTATAAATTTTTAATAGTTTTACCTTGCTAATGTGAAAAAAATACAAAATGAATATGGAAAGACATAAATCCTCCTTAGTTGCTTTCCTATCTTCTCTAAATCTGTAAAATGCCCACAGAACATCCCTCATTTTAGCAGGAAATCTTCTAAATTAAAATTAAAAAGGATATAATACAAATCTAATTTTCTTTGGAGCTGACTCGGCTGAGTCCCTTCAACAGTTTGGCCAACTAGCTCCCTACCTGGTATAACTTTTTTTTTTTTTTTTAAATCCACTGTCTTTAAAAAAAATACCAAAATTTATTTATTTATGGCTGCATTGGGTCTTTGTTGCTGTGTACAGGCTTTCTCTATTTCTCTAGCTGCGGTGAGCGGGGGCTACTCTTGGTTGCGGTGCATGGACTTCTCATTGCGTTGGCTTCTCTTGTTGCGGAGCTCGGGCTCCAGGCGCGCGGGCTCAGTAGTTGTGGCACACGGGCTCAATAGTTGTGGCTTGCAGTCTCTAGAGCGCAGGCTCAGTAGTTGTGGTGCACGGGCCGAGTTCCTCCGCAGCATGTGGGATCTTCCCGGACCAGGGTTCGAACCCGTGTCCCCTGCACTGGCAGGCAGATTCATAACCACTGTGCCACCAGGGAAGCCCCCTGGTATAACTTTTGAATTAGGCTAGAAATAAAATGCTCAGTTCACTGGAGAATAACTCTACTAATAACTGGCTAGGAAGAAAATGCTCTCAGACTTTTCTAACTTGTACCTGGGAAGGTAATTTTAAAAAGCCATCATTGTAGAAAATACATTACTGAATCTGTCAGAGGTTCTTTTACAAACATTATAAAATAAAATGCAACAGATTAATTCCATAGGGAGACCAGGAATAAGACTCAAATACAGGAAAAAGCAAAGGCATATGCATACAATGAAATATTATTCAGTCATAAAAAATGCATAAAGTACTGATACATGCTACATACAACATGAACCTTGAAAACACTATGCTAAGTGAAAGAAGCCAGACACAAAAAGCCATATATTGTATAATTCGACTTATATGAAGTGTCCAGAAGAGGCAAATCCACAGAAAGCAGATGAGTGGTTGCCAGGGGCTGGAGGGAGGAGGAAAGGGAGAGGGACTGCTAATGGATATGGGTTTCTTTCTAGAGTGATGAAACGTTCTGTAATCAGATACTGGTGACAGTTGCACAACTTTGTGAATATTCTAAAACCCACTGAATTGCATTTTGAAAGGGTGAATTTTATGTTATGTGAATTGTTTCTCAAAAAAATTTTTTTAAAATGGGAGGGAGGAGGCTTAAGAGATTTGGCATGAAAAGAAATCGTTCTAAGGGCCGAAGAAAGGCACGGAATTTGGTTTTTATGTCTAAGCAAAGAGTGGAACAAAAAAGCATAGGAAAGAATACCCCATAATTACACCCTTAAGGGTCTAAACATTAAAAAAAAAAAAAGCTTTTAATTACATTGCTTATATTGTGAGACAAATCATCTTCGCCTTTTTGGAAAGTATATGGTGACTCGCTCATTTATTTTTTTTAGGTACTCAAAACATCGTCTACAACCTTTTTTAGTTCTTTTAGTCTATGCATTGTTACAACAGCCTAGCTGCAAATCAAGTAATTTTATTGTGTTGCAGCACTTACACTCACCTGAGCCTTGTAAGAACTTTTTATTTATTTGGAGTAAAAGCTTATGGTTTGCAGACCATGCCAGGAAACCAAATCCTAACCATCTATACTTGTTCCAATGAAACTCAAAGACTTCCCTGGATTTTCTTTTCCTCATTCTCTGAATTTTAATCTGTGTGTTTTTAGCCTTTGAGTTAACTGAGAAGCCTTTTCGTTCTGTGAACTAAGCACATTCCTTCAAAACCACAGGCATCCACTTCTCATTGGATTTATGACAATCACAACATTGGCATGCAGGTATTAAAAAAACTCAGTTTGCTTTTCCCATCACACCTCTGGTTACCTCAGGGAACCCCTCTTCAGTGGAAAAGGGGTAAAGATAATTTCTGTCATCCAAACCATGTCCAAGTACTCCACAGTATTCTGTAGCGATCTGTCCTTTCCTCTGTACATTTCTACAGCTCTAGCCAACTCTTAGCCATATTAAGAGTTTTGCTTTCCAGAAGAAGGTGGAGTTACAAGGAAAAGTGGTTCCAAAAGACAGCTTCCCTTCCCTTCTTCAGAATAGCCCCCTTAGGATACTCCTTTCTGCAGCCTGATGAGTTTATGAATTAAACTATTTTCAAGGATGGAATGGCCTGAGAGCATTCTAAACTTTAGGACTTCACCCTTTGTTCGACACACAACATGGGTCATTCTGAGTATTTAATAAATATTTAAGGCAGCGGAGTCAGTACCTTTGTAAAAAAAAAAGAAAAGCTAGGAAAGGTTTTAAAATTTGCTTTGTTTTCCTATCAGCACCATGCCATACATAAATGGGTGGATTATAGCTCAAAGTGAAAGAGTAAAGAGTAAGAAAAATTAAGAATAAAAGAGGTAAAAGCTCTCACATGGTTTGTGAGAAAGGGCAAAAACCCTTTTCTTGGCGTTGCCTCTCTTTTTAGCTGATGGTTGGGCAGACTGTTCTGCAGAAGATATGGTAACTGCAGGAGAGGAAAATGAAAATTGCAGTCTTTGCAACTAAAAAACATCAATTTAGGTGCAAGTATAATAAAAGTGCATGGCCTCCCACTCTGATAGCCACATAATTAGCAATATTTCTAATGATAACATAATTTACACTATAATTATTAAAAAATTTATCTTATAAAAAGTTCTTTGGGTTTAAAACGGCAACAACCTGAGTAGAAGCCAAGTTTCAGAATACATTAATGCGGATATTTGTATTCCTGATGCTCCTTTTTACTTTAGGTCCATTAAGGAAATAAAATTACTTTTCCTATATTTCCCCATTACGGTAAGTAGAATCTTATGGACTCGTGGCTACCAAACATAATTAAGTCATTTGAGTTCCTGAGCAGAGAGGACTGGAGCTATACAAACATAAAACAAAGAGCCATTAGTATTCGGTGATTGAATCACTAAATATATATATTTTATTGCCATAAAGTACATCGTTTTCTCATCTCGAAATAGTACATATTATTTTGCAAAGCTGAGAAATAATGGGTTTCTTCTGCTTTTATAATTAAAACATTGCTCTTGAAGTTTGTAAAGCTCACTGAAGTAACCACATTAATGGTGAAGCTGGGCTTGCTTGTTTTGTTTTTAAGGAAAGTATTTAGGTTTGAACATAACGGTCATGGTGGTTTTAAAAATGAATATATTTAAACTAGAGGCAATGTAGTATGATACCATTTTTACCAAAATATTTTCTACCATTAATGAAAGAAAGGAAAAGGGATGACAGTAACCTATTACTATGGAAACTGTGGAAGGGTAAGCTAAAGAGAGACTTAAAGATATATTAAAAAAGTACAGAGAAGAGTGCATACATTATAGCAGGAAGATTTTATACAGCAGCTGACAGATCCTCCTGACCATGAAGGCTGTGAGAAACTACAAAGAAGTATTATGTGTTTTCTCCTGGAGATTAAAAACAACTCCATTTAGATATATTACCTATAAAAAGAGACCTGGCTTAGCTAGTATCTTGAGATTCCCATGCTTCTTTCACTGGTGTGGAGAAAAAAAGACAGAAAAAAGGGACTCTAGACCAAGCCTATAGGTAAAACCCTCAGCTTGTCTACCTGAGTCCTATGGGGACTAGGCAGTTTTGAATAGCTGAGTTTTCTGGAGAGTTATATCATTCTAAGAATTAAAATTTTCGATAAAGGTACTACTAAAAATGTATTTAAATTCCCTGATCTTTTTTCTTCTTTTAGACTTCAAAAAATTTTTTTAAATATGAGTTATTCAAACTCAGTATAGAAATCAGGTAACATTTTCTTTCTTAAATAGAGTATATGAGACAGAATTCAAGGCTACAAAATAATGAGATCCTCAGTCTACGCAAGTATTTTCTAAAGCCCAATACTATGCTAAACATTCTATATATGTGGTCTCATTTGGTCTCTATAAACCAATGAGATAGGTGTTATTACTCCTATTTTAAAGATGAAGAAAACAAGGCTTTGGGAATTTATCAAGGACCCAAAAGAAGCCACAGAGCCTAAAATTCAAACCCTTTTGTCCAGTTCCAAAGACTGACCTCTTAACCTTCTCATAGGATTATATACTAAAGGGCCACATACTGCTATAAATTTTAAGGGCTCCCACACATGCATCCCTTACACACACTTAATGATTTTTCAAACTTTTCTTGGTATCAGGTTCTCACTTTTCAGTTTTCAAAGAAGTATATTTTCTTTTTATGGTATCCCCACCACTTTTCTAGTTTGCTGCTTTATATTTACCTAAGCTTGGAAACATCAATAACAAAACAAGCTCATGGAATTTTGTGAAACACAAAGGAGACTTCCAATGGGTGAAGTATATGTAGACTTTGCAATTATACATATTGATTATTTCCTACTCACAGCTCTGATCTGAGAGACGAGATGTTACTATTCTGGCTTTGAGACATAAAAGCTATCACACTTGTCTAAACATGCATCAGCAAATCCTAAAAAATCAGCATACTCATAATCCAAAGTGTTTTAACAAACATTTAGACAGTTACAGATGGAAAGGCACATCCCAGAGTCAAGAAACCTGGTCATATAGGAGAGTAGAATAGTGACTGCATCTGCAGAAAATATGTTCATATACAAGTTACAAAAAATTCAAATGTGCCATAAAACAAACAAGGCAGAGGAATGCATAAGGGTGTGGAGTGTCCAAACAAGAAAAGGAAGAGGCTCATTAGATGGTCTGTGAAAAAAAGGTGAGTCCCAGATTCAAAAGGAAGTTAGGAGACTGCTCCCAACACTCTGGCCCAAAAAGGCAAAAAAGGCAGAACATCAGAAAGAATAACAAAGTACAGCCAAAGGAGACCAGGGGAGTTTGATACAAATAAAAAAAGACTAACATGTGCTTTGTTGTTTTGCTTGGGGTAAGAACAGTGGATACAGAGGAAGAAGAAAGGTTGCCCTAAGGAGACACAGGGATATTATTTCAATCTTGGCTGGAGTCAGCCCTGCTTATCTCCCACCAAATGCGGACAAATAAGAAGCCTCACAGAGCTATTTTCATCATATAAGCTTGGCAGGCATGTTGCTTTTAAACCTGATGACATATGCTACTATTTCATGTAATATATCAAGTTTCCTTTTGTTTGTGAGGTTGTTAATATGAAAGCTTCGTTAATCAAGTTATCACTATAATTAAAAATTATCTGATTATAGTTTGCTAATATCTGATATTATAGTTATTTTGCAACTGCAGAACATATATGTATGGGAAAAGGGTGACCCAGATGCCTGCAGGGGGATGATGGGTGGCAATATCAATTGTGCTTTTCTTCCACTGGCCTCTGTTTCCTGCTGGGCTCTCCTTTAAGAGAAAGAAGAAACATGATGTCACTCTGACCTGAAAATCTCTAACTCTTAGAAGGCAAAGTATTGCTAGAGCTTAGAGTACAGTTTAGAGTCTGACATTTCTAAAGACCTTCCTGAGTTGCTGCATGGGATGAGATTCTCAGAATAAGGTCTTGGCTAGATATTTAAGACTGAACCCGTTTCTACCCTTCCATATGACTTTCTCCTTAAGTCTGTTACTCCTTAAGCCTCCTTGTCTCAAGTTTCCCTGTGTCCCTGTACTCTATGAGGCTGACCTGACACATCAGCATCTGAATTTTTCAGGCTAACAGCTTATAGTTACCCACTAAAAAGCAAAACAAAACAAAAATCATGTTTGTAAGGAAGAAGGGATATTTGCTTGGAATGTAGTAAACATGGCCTCTCTTTGCCCTCTTTATACTTTATTCAAACAGAATTATAAAAAGTGACTATAATTTATATCCAGATAATTAAGAATTGATTACACTATGTCTGCATCCATTGTTTATAAATGTGAATGACAGTATATCTCTTAGATGCTTTGGATAATAGGGAAAAAAAGTAGTCCTTAATAAAATGCAATATATTCACATAAATTTGAGTACTATTTAAGCTTTTTAGCCATGGCAACTTAAACTTAAGCAACATGGTAAATACCTACTATATTCACAGGCAAAGAAAAATGCAAGAACTGCCTAAATATAGCATTAAAAAAATTTATATTCACTTCCAACTATTCTGTGGCTGTTAACATCATGGAGTGCTTTTAAAGGTCAAAAACAAACTGTCTAGGAATATTCTGAATAGTAATAGCATTACACTGTGAACTTTATTGTCAAACTTAGGTCAATAAGGAGGAAAATAATAAAGTTAAGTAGTCAGAAGAAGTATCAAAAAAAGTACAGTCATTTATATATACAGAGGATTTGAACAGTATAGATTCACTTCCAGTTGATTCAATCCTATTTACACATTTAAAGTACAAAATACATCTTTTTTTTTTTTAACTTTTTTCATCTTTTTTTAATTGTTCACAAACATTTCCTACATAATCCAACATACAACAGAGAAATGGTACATCTTTTTCTTTCAATTTGCATACAATGGAAAAACAAGAATATATATATATATATATATTTTACAAAGTTTAACTAATAGACACTACCAAGCTGACAGTTTAGTCTATAGGTGAGAAATTATCTAATAAAAAATAATCAGAATTTATTTAGCATCAGTCACTTCCATAACCAAGTATTATTCTGATTAATAAAACTTGCTGCCATTAGGCTTCTGGTATATACTTATACCAACTACTCCATCTGTTGTATTGCTCCCCACCTTGGTTCTTCACAATTACAAACAGAAAATCGTTGCAAAGTAGGGGCAAGCATTTGCAAAAACAAACAGAAATCCCCAGCTTATTATAAGCATGAATGTGTGGTGGAATTTCTTCCCAAGCAATGGACTTTCAAATCACTTAAGAAATCACCAGAACTGAATGTGTCAAGATATTTCGCCTAAGTCCAAGAAGAGATGCATTTATTTATATCCAACAGAGGACTGAAAATTAAACTTAGTGTTTAGTTTGGGGGCAGGTTGGGGGGAATTCAGCCATTTGAAAAATGACCGTCTTAAAAAAAAAATGACCACCAAAAATAGGTTCACTAAATTTATTTTAAAAATCATAAAATGTTTCTTACAAAAGAGCATTACATTCTGCACACTGCTCTGAATAGATGCCAGGGACATATGGACTATTGTTACTTTTCCTCCCTGTCCCACCCCCCCAAATGTTACAGTGATCACAAAGTAAAGTGTTCACAATAATTACATGGGGGGATTTTTTTTTTAAACCACCAACAATGAACAAAAATTAAAATTCACTCACTCTGCTGCTGTTTCAAAATTTCAATGTTAGTTTTTGCACACCCTCCCCCACCCCCCACCCCTGTTTGTAAGGAACTAAAACATTACATCTGGTGAACAGCAAAGATTTCACTACACCTCAAATGCAGAACACCTATGAAGCAGAGGAATGTTGGCTTTTTAAACAGAAGCAGATAAAAAAAAAAAGATGCAGGACTCCTTCAGTTCTTCACTAGTCTTAGAAAAACTTTCCAGAATACTGCTTCACACTATAAAAAAGAAAAAATATCTTGCATTAGAATCCTTCAACATCTGCATACTGCTTCACACTGTTCTGCAGCAAGTACTGTGCATTCTGTATCTGGTCCTGTGTTCCTGTAATGGTAATGATCCGGTCTTCAGACCCTTCTAAAGGCTCATCGATTTTGATCGACGTTCCTGACTCATGACGGATTTGTTTAATCCGCTGACCACCTTTGCCAATAATAGATCCAGCCAGATCTTTGGGAATAGTTACTCGTGTAGTAATAATAGGTCCACCAAGATCACCATATGAGCCACGACTCCCTGCATAGGAATAATCATATCCAGAGCCACCCTGTGGTTCATAAGCCATCTGCCACTCTGATGGGCTCCATGTATCTACTGCAGAGTCCCAGGTTTCATCAGCACTGAAACCAACCATGCCATCATAACGGTCTCCAGGTCTTCCTCTTCTGTCATAGGCCATTAGATCTCCCCCTCTAGGTGGTGGTGGCGGAGGAAGAGGAAGATTCCGAGCTCTGCTACCACCCCGGCCACCTCGTCCAGGAGGAGGTGGAGGAGGTCCTCGACGAGGGCTCATATCATCATAATCTCTCTGGATGGAGGCATGGGATGCCCAGCCCGACCAGGAGGCATTCTGTCAAAACCACCTCTTCCCCGCATGGGAAATCCCACAGGACGTCCACGGCGGTCATCAAACATCATTGTAAAACCACCATAATCATAGGTTTCATCGTAAAAATTGGGATCATAAGGCTGAGCACGTCCTTTGATGGGAGACTCTGATATAAGATCAAGGATGATCTTTATGCACTCTACAACCCTATCAGGTTTTCCTCCAATAAGAACGACTCTGTCAGTGGATTGAGGACAACATTCCTGGAAAAGCTTGATTGTTGTCTGAGCGTTCTCTCAAAGTTCTTTGATTTTAGCACCTTTGACCCCAATAATTCCTCCTGCCAGACTCTGATGAATCAACAGTCTCAACTCGCAGTCAAAGTCGCTTCCTTTATAGTGTTGGTAATTTAAGCATTCCACAGCATCAGATTCGAGCGGGAGCTGGCTGGTGGCAGTGGGTGATGGTAACTGCAGGCCCTCTTCCAAGGTAGGGATGAGTTTCTTCAGAATTTCTCCAATTGTTTCAATATCAGCACTGATACTCAATATGCACTCGGGGCCACTGCTGTCTGGGACTGAAACACTGGCATTGTAGTCTATACGGAGAGCCTTAATATTCTTGCCTCCTTTTCCAATCACTGCTCCAGCGTTCTTGCTCTGAAGCAGAATGCGTAATTCAATCATCTCATCAGTGTTTCTAGATCTTTTAAAAGCTTGCTCCTCTTCCATATCTTCAGCAGGGCGTTTACCAAATTCGCCATTGGTTTTGGTGTTGGGAAAGGTTTCCTCTGGCTGTTCAGTTTCCATTTTCTTGTATTAAAGGGACACACCAATCAGCTATTAAATATATTCTTGCAGGGCAGAACTGAAGTGTTGTGGGTGGGACCAACTGACACCCTAGTGCTGCAGTAGCCGGGCAAGGCTACCGTCCCTATGCCACCACACCGCCTCAGCCGGTCACAGCTAGACAGAGCCAAAATGCATCTTAATTGTCAAGAAGCTGACCACATTTAGCACCAGGAAAGGAAATTTACTTAGCCTTTGATCATGACCTCAGTATCTTCACACAGGAAAAGAAATGTTATGAAATCTCTATGTATTTATCACTATCAATTAAAAAATTTATTTTGAAAAGTAACTGCTGCGTATCATCAATTCACAAGTGATTCTAAGGGAAGAAAACAAGCTGGGACTACTTGATATTGCGCACAACTCTCCTACAGTGGTTTGTTTTCATCTCTTCCAAGGCTTGCTCCAATTGCTGAACCAAATGGAGCAGGGTGGCTGGGTCTGTCTGCAGAACTTGGGTGTTGTGATCTCCATTCTGATTAAGGTGTAGCTTTATAGTCACTGATGGTTTCATCTGTTGCCTGAGGCTTCTGCTTGCAAGCTTGATTTTAAATGGAATAAGAGCATAAGGACTATTTAATAATCATGCTAAACATATAATAATTACATTATACCATACATAAAAATCTAATTTCAGATGAATCACAGACTTCAAAAAGAAAAGTAAACTTTAAAACCTTTGGAAAGAGGGACTTCCCTGGTGACGCAGTGGTTAAGAATCTGTCTGCCAATGCAGGGAACACAGGTTCGAGCCCTGGTCCAGGAAGATCCCACATGCCGCGGAGCAATTAAGCCCGTGCGCCACAACTACTGAAGCCTGCGCGCCTAGAGCCCATGCTCTGCAGCAAGAGAAGCCACCGCAATGAGAAGCCCGTGCACCGCAATGAAGAGTAGCCCCCGCTCGCCACAACTAGAGAAAGCCCACGCGCAGCAACAAAGACCCAACACAGCCAAAGATAAATAAATAAAATAAATTTATAAAAAAAAAAAAAAACCTTTGGGAAAAAAAAGAAACCAGAATGTACAGTCAATCAGGATGTATAGTCAGCATGGAAGGGTTTCTTAAACATGATATAAAAAAAAAATACCATAAAGAAAAAAACTGATACATTGAACAATCATTAAAATTTCTTCAAAGGATACCTAAAAATGGTGGAAAAACAAGCCACAAACTGAGAAAAGATATTTTGTAACACATACAACCAAAAAAAAAAAACTTAGTATCAACCAAAAAAAAAAAACTTAGTATCAAGAATGTATGAAGAACTGCTCTGATTTAATACAAACCCCACAAAACCAAGAAAAAATTGTACAGAGACCTATCTAAGCACTCTGCAGAAGTAACACAAATAGATAAACATAGGAAATACGTTCAACTTTATTAGAAATCAGTAAAATGGCCAATAAAATCATAAGATACTGTTTATCAGACTTGCAAGAATTAGAAACCTGTCCATACGGAGCACTGTAAAGTGATGGTAATGAAAACTCTCATCCACTGCTGGTGAGAGTAATGACAATCACTTTGGAAAACGTATACATTACCAGCAATTCCACTCCTAGGTATTTACCTTAAACTCTTACACATATACACATATTCGTAATAGTATTTGCTTCCAAGAGTCCAAAACTAGACAAATCTCAAATATTCTTTAACAGAATGGATAAATTGAGAATATTCATACAGTGAAATGCTTACTAAATGACAGCAAAAAGAAGTGAACTATAGCAACATGAATTGTCATGAATAAATCTAAAAAGAAAACGTTCAATCAAAAAAGCAAGTTGCAGAAGAATACATGAAAATCTAAAAACTATACAGTTTAGTGAAAAAATATATGTTAAAAAAACTATAAAGAAAAGATTAACAGAAAATTCAGGATAATGGTTACCCTTAAGGGGCTGGGAGGGGGTTGTAATTTGGGGAGGGTGATTCAAAGGTACTGAACAACAGTACTACAGGATAAAGAACTGTAGCCCACAAAGTTTTTCTTTCCACAAAGTTCTTGATATGGACTTATTTTTTTAATGGGGATGAAATTCTGCCCTTCTCCCTGTAAAAATAACAGCAGCAACTTTAAAAGGATCAGCCCTAAAGGTAACATTCTCCTGCACCGGTCTCAGATGCATTCAATTTACTGATGCTATTTAACAAGTGCTGGCAATTTATGAAGTATGGGAAATGCTTCTATTAGAAACTAACCTATGATGATTCATTTATTTCCCATCAGCAATTGCACAATAATTAGCTGGTAACTATCCATTTGCTACCAGTCTCCATGAGATGAGTCAGCTACTCAAAAATGAAAGGTTCTATATCCTGTTACTAGTTTCCTAGCCATTTATCTGGTCTTCATCTGACAGGACTTCTTCTCTTCCTTCCTTCCTTGAGCTCAGTAAACCCATTAGTTCTCTGAGTAGCTTTTTTAGCCCTTAAATACACCTCACCACATGGCAATATTCATTCAATATACCCTCAACATTAAACTGTATTAGTCCTTGCAGTAACACAGCAATTCAAACTCATTTTACCGGGCAAATGAACTCTCTTGAGTCTAATTTTAGAAATTTCAATTGCCTAAGTTTCTAACTTCTAAAAATGTCTTAATAATGGAAAAACTCAAAGCAAATCAATAAAGCCAAAAAAAGAACCTCTAAGGGCTACTGGAACCCAAAAGTCAGAAGCTATCTCCACATAAGAGAGGGATACAAGATAAACTAGTGCTGAAGTTCATGAACATGACCATCCCCAAATCTCCTCCACCTGGTTATTATGAGAGGACTTAAACATAAAGGCATAACCACAGTGATCTCTTCCTCCTCGTGAGCCCCACAGGAGTTGCTGCTTCTAAGGTCTCCAAGAGCATAAACTGTGTCAAGTTCTTTGCTGTAGACACACCACTTGGCACATGATAGGTGTACAAGAAATATTTAATAAATAACACAGTTAAGAAGCTGCTGACCACCTCTCCTTATTTATATTCAGTACTGAATGCCTATTATGTGTCAGGCATTGTGTTGGAGACACAGTAGTGAACAAGACACAGCACCTACCGTCAAGAAGCCTATAATCTGTTTATACTTTCTCCTGTGTTAATATATATTCAAGCACTCAACACACTGGGATATAATTGCTAAACTCTAACTGAATTTCTATAACCTATCTGGGCCATTCAAATCAGGAAGAATCCACTATTACAGCAGTTTACAAACTTTATTCACATTAGGATTACCTGGGTGACAGGGGAGCTTTTAAAAATCCTGATGCCCAGGCCAAACTCCACACCAATAAATCAGAACCTCTAGGGTAGAACACAGACATCAGAATTTTTCAAGTTCCCTGGGTTATTCCAGTGTCCAATCAAGTTTGGGAACTAGGGAGCTATCCCACATATTCATTTGTTCATTCCCATATCCATGTGGGCCTTTACAACTTATGCTGTCTGCTCTGTCAAGAATATTACCCTGGTTTTCTCTAACCATTCGTTTTTCTGAAATTTCACCTCCTTTTCTTGAAGCTTTTCTGGATCATGCCTGGATCATGCCTGTGTACACTGAACTACCTGAGCTATAAAGCTTTTTTGAAATACTCAGCTGTGCCTTCATTTATACAATTCTATTCTTTTTTGCTCTCCAGAACCTTATTTCACAACTATCTTTAATTACCATAATTATTTTGAGAACACTAATATCCCTAACCAGATAACATCTTTTCCAGCTGAGAAAGTGTCTTACACTTCTTTTGTGTCCCAAAGCATTCAGAACAGCTCTGATTAGAGCTGATTAGTGAGTGGATGACATTCAGCAAGCATCTATTAACTAACTTACCTGTCACTGCTTGAGAAAGGGCTTCATGTGATAGTCTGAAATATCCCTTTTGGTTATTTACGTGGCTTTAAAAACAACTCAATCTCACAAAAAGAAGGCAGACGCAGAAGAATATTTACTGAATTATTCCATGTATAGAAGGTTAAAGAGCAGGAAAAAGTAATCTGTGCATTACAAGTCCGGATGCTAGTTACCTTTGAAAAGAAGGAAGTAACTGGGAAGTAACTGGTAGGAGGCAAGGAGGATGCTTCTGAGGTGCTGGTCATGGGCAAGTGCTGGTTTCATGGGTGTTTTCACCACATAATTCACTGGGCTGTATACTGACCTGTGTACTTTTTCTCATATGTGTTTTATTTAGACAGAAAGTTTTTAAAAAGCTAAGCACCACTTTAAAAATATGGATAGCCATCTGCTTTTCCAAATAACCTATTTCTTATAAACTTCACAAATTAAACCAATGTGAACACATTAAAAATATAAGAAAATGAACTATTTGGGAAATGGTCTAAAAATGAACATTAAAAAACTACAGTTTCAAACCACAGTTTGGTTAAGATGGTAAAGAATACAACAAGCCTCAGGACATAAACCTAAAATAAATCTTATATTCTAT
Organism: Balaenoptera physalus; assembly: GCF_965194825.1. Classification (NCBI taxonomy): domain Eukaryota; kingdom Metazoa; phylum Chordata; class Mammalia; order Artiodactyla; family Balaenopteridae; genus Balaenoptera; species Balaenoptera physalus. The sequence goes on from NC_138891.1 coordinate 31,702,115, forward strand.
GTCAGGTTTAAAAAAAATAGTCATACCTGTACATCTAGTCGCCATTCAAGGCTGTGGTAACTGGGAAGGTCTGGTGCCAATTCACTCAGGATAGTTCTGATCTCTTTTCTGTTGTCCAGATAAAGCTGAAGCAACAATTTGTTCAATTCCTCAGAGAATCCAAGAACAAAAACAGAGTCTTGGAAATCCAGTTCAGAAATCTGAAAGTGAATCGAGTTTAACAGAACATCAAAATTTATTTTTGTCTAGGAAATGCTGAAATACTGGATATTTGCAAAAGAATATGAAATCCCTTAATTCTTTTCTGTCTAGTAAAAGAAATAACACACCTTAGTAAAAGGCAACCCTTGCCCACTATTCCAAATTCCGAGTTTCTGATACATAAAAATAAGCAACAAGAACAAAAATAAACTAGTGGGACTATTTCAAATTAAAAAGCTTCTGGGGGCTTCCCTGGTGGCGCAGTGGATAAGAATCTGCCTGCCAATGCAGGGGACACAGGTTCGATCCCTGGTCCTGGAAGATCCCACATGCTGCAGAGCAACTAAGCCCCTGCACCACAACTACTGAGCCTGTGCTCTAGAGCCCATGAGCCACAACTACTGAAGCCTGCGTGCCTAGAGCCCATGCTCCGCCAACAAGAGAAGCCACAGCAATGAGAAGCCCATGCACCACAACGAAGAGTAAGCCCCGCTCACCGCAAATAGAGAAAGCCCGTGCGCAGCAACAAAGACCCAACGCAGCCAAAAATAAATAAATAAATAAATAAGTTTATAATAAAAAATAAAAATAAAAAAAATAAAAAGCTTCTGCAGGGCAAAGGAAAGCATTAGCAAAATAAAAAGCCAACCTACTGAATGAGAGAAAATATTTGCAAATCATATATCTGATAAAGGGTTCATATCCAAAAAATATAAAGAACTCATATAACTCAATAGCCAAAAAACCAAACAATTCGATTAAAAAATGGGCAGAAGATCTGAATACACATTTTCCAAAGAACACATACAGATGGCCAACAGGTACATGAAAAGATGCTCAACATCATTAATCATCAGGGAGATGCAAATGAAAATCACAATGAGATATCACCTCACACCTGTTGGAATGGCTCTTATCAGAAAGACAAGAGATAACAAGTGTTGGCGAGGATGCGGAGAAAAGGGAACCCTCTTGCACTGCTGGTGGGAATGTAAATTGGTGCAGCCACCATGGAGAACAGCATGGAGGTTCCTCAAAAAATTAAAAATCGAACTGCCATATGATCCAGCAATTCTACTTCTGGGTATTTAGCCAAAGAAAACAAAAGCACTAACTTGAACAGATATATGTGCCACCATGTTCACTGCATCACCATTTACAATAGCTAAGATGAGGAAACAAACTCATTGTCCATCAATGGATGAATGGATAAAGAAATTGTAGAATATATACACAATGGAATATTATCCACCATAAGAAAAAACGAAAGAATAAAATCTTGCCATTTGCAACAACATGGATGGAACTCAAGGGCATTATGCTAAGTGAATTAAGTCAGACAGAGAAAGGAATACTGCATGATCTCTCTTACATGTCAAATCTTAAAAGACAAAAACAAAAAACCCACCAAGATCATAGATACAGAGAACAGATTGGTGGTTGCCAGAGGCAGGGGGTAGGAGGTGGGATGGGAGAAATGGGTGAATGGTGTCAAAAGACTTTAAAAAAAAAAAGCCTTAGTGAGAGAATGAGGGCTCCTGGTTTGGGTAAGTCCTAGTGGGATACTCAGATGCTGACTGGACACAAAGAAATCATATATTTGGCCAGGAAAGGGAGCTGGGAGAGAAGGGCATGGCGGCACAGTTTTGCTGTCCAATGGTTCAGCATTACTGGGGACCAATCCCAACACTGGCACTGACCCTCAAAAGGATAAAAGGAAGCTGCCAACAGCAGCCTTGCTTTTACTCCCTTATTGGATGATTGAAGTGAGGAGGGGATAAAAAGGTAGAGAAAAGGTAGAGAAAGCACAGTCTTTCTCTTTGCTCCTCTTCCTTTCGTTGTATTCACCTCAGCCACTTTAACACTCTACTTTCCTTGCTCTTTTCCAATTTCTGCATGCCACTCTTTCTTTTTTCAGGTTTGTTAATGTCATTAGACTTGTTTCTGTTTATAATAGCATAGGCCTGTGTATTTTATCCCTTCAACAAATATTTTCTAAGATCCTACTGTGGGATAGGTCTTGTGCTAGGAAGACAGAGCAGAACAAAACAAACAGGCTCATTGCCTTTGTGGAGGAGATTATAGTCCTTGGGGCTGGGCAGGTTAGGTCAGCTGACCAATCACGCCAGGTGGTCTGTCAGAAGACTCAGTTTGACTACACAGAAGAGCAAGAGGCTAGAGATCTATTCTCAGGAGAAGAGCATCCAGGAAAGCTCTGGATAAGGCCAGAAAGGATCGCTTAGGGCAGCAAAAATGAGTTCCCCATATCAATTAATGGAACATGGATTTATGGGTCAGGGCATTTGCTGTGGACCACCTCTAAGTGTAATATTTTAGGAAGCCCAACAAAAGGGATCTTTAAAGTAAATTTTGTATGTAGTTGTTCATAACCACTCAAATAATCTGTTAGGGTGAAAACAACTCAAGTAAGCCACACTGCATCTTTTATCACTTCCAGCATTAGGATTCACTATCAAAATGTTGAGCCTCTAGTGTAGTTTCCCAAATTTGCCTGATCTTAAGAATCACTTGGGGCTTCCCTGGTGGCGCAGTGGTTGAGAACCTGCCTGCCAATGCAGGGGACACGGGTTCAAGCCCTCGTCTGGGAAGATCCCACATGCCGCGGAGCAGATGGGCCCGTGAGCCACAATTACTGAGCCTGCGCGTCTGGAGCCTGTGCTCGGCAACAAGAGAGGCCGCGATAGTGAGAGGCCTGCGCACCGCGATGAAGAGTGGCCCCCGCTTGCCACAACTAGAGAAAGCCCTTGGACAGAAACAAAGACCCAACACAGCCATAAAAAAATAAATAAATAAAATAAATTAATTAATTTAAAAAAATTAAAAAAAAAAAAAAGAATCACTTGAAGCACCTTGGGAAAAGATTAATTCTCAAGCCCCTCCTCTGGAAAGCCTGATTCAGTAGGTTTGAGGTAGGAACCGGGAATCTGGTTAACAAGGGTCACACGTGATTCTTACAAAAAGGTAAATCTGAGACACAGTAGAATGGATAATATGTAAATTAAGCCCCATGCAGCCACCTGTAATTTTTCAAATATTTTTTCTATTCGGAGCATGAAGAAACAAATACTGGTACAAAATCCCTCAGCTAGTATTAAGGAAGGGGCAACTAACACTTAAAAAAAAAAAATGGAAAAAATTTTCTCAATTCTCCAACAAGCTATATACTGCTAATATGCAAAAAATTAAATCATTTCATTCTCCCTCCTCTTGGGATACTAACTATAGTATATGGTTTAATAACATGCAGAATTAGAGGCAATTCTAATTTATACTAACAAGAGGTATTCATGTCAGCAGATCACATTATGGTCAGACTGCTTAGGCATGGTTTCACTAAATCCATTATAAACCAGTAACAACATTACTGAAATGAGCAGATCCTTCTAGGACTGATGTAGAGTATACTGAACCTCCTTAAGGTCCTGCTAATACAAAACAGTCCACAAAAGCCCTTACCATGAGCTTTGAACTTTCAGTGAGGAGGTGTATTAATCCTTCCACACCATGTTGGACAGTGTCACTACTCACGCTGAGTTTTCCTGAAAAAAGAGTAAAAATGAGCAAATAAATTATGTGGTATTTATTCTTTTATTCAAACTCTAAAGAGTAAATGTTATCTATTATTCCATGTTTTCAAACAATGCAATTATTATAAAAAATAATTACTTGGTAATAGCCTCCTGTTCATTCTCCACTCCCAGCCAAATGCTTTCAGTATTTCCCACCATGTAACCTTTACAAAAACAGACCCGTGGAAACAATACCAGGCGCACAGTCCTTCTCTTGAGTGCGCCGCTACTTCAAGCCTGGCAGAAGGGACAATAATAGAAACCGTCCCTCGTCCATCGGGGTAAAACTACTTCAGCAAAAGTAGATGTCTGAACAACGAATAATAACCAACACTTGTATATTTATGGTTCACCCAGCTATTCCACACACTTGGATGCAGGTAAGCATCACAGTATTCTGGCAGATGGTATTCTGTCCATTAACACGTCAGGAAATCGACTTAATACAAGCTTTTAAAAACTCACAATACTTAGGGGACGGGCAGGATTTGCGCCCTGACTGAAGAGCCCTTCGGCTTTTATTTCGCCACAAAGGGAATAAGACCTTTAGAGTCCCAATAACCCCTTCCCCTCCACGGGGACAGAGAACGCACTTCTCCGCGCAGTTTTCAGCGCTGTGCCTCCCCCCTTCTTACTCGCAGCGCCTTCGTAGATCTTGGGGTTAGAGCCACGCCTCAGGAACTCCACCGCAATTCGCCCAAACTCAGCGACCACTGCAACGGAAGCCAGGAGACCCTGAGCACCGGGCGCTCCCACCGACCCCCTCCCCAGACCGCAGAGCACCACCCTCCGCCGCCGGGCCCCCTCACCCGCACTGTCCACTTGCGGCAGGAAGGCCAGGTGCTCCTTGTGCTCCTCCGACAGGTCCAGCAGCATCTTCTCTGGCTGGCCGATTTCACCCCGCAGCGCTGACCCCGTCCTCGCCACTTCCGGGCCCTGAGTCCAAGCGTAAAAAGGCTCCGGCGTCTCAGCGTCCCGAGCTTTCGGTTCCGGCTTACCGCCGTCCTACACTCAAATGCCTTCCGCGGCGCAGACCGGGATGAGAAGATTCTTCAGTTCGCCAGTCAGTTGTAGCCTGCCGGGTGTAGAATGCTATGCTCTGGGGAAGATGAAAAGAAGTTTAAAATTCGACACGCCCCCCCCCCGCCACCGTGGAGCTTACATTAATATTATCAATAGCTAACATTTATTAAGCACTATGTCAGGAACTGTTCTTACATTTAACATTTAGAGTTCACGAGAACCTTATGAGGTAAGTACCATTATGGTTCCCATTAGAGACAAGGAAACTGAGAGACAGGTCAAGCAGTTGAAAGTAACTTTTATAGAGCTATTAGTTTTTACGGAGCTGCTGTATATGTTATCTTACTTGATTTATCTCGTTTAATACGCTCAATAGCCATGACATCATTTGTACGGTGCGGGCCATCGTTTGTACAGATGAAGAATGCAAGCTCCAAAGACTATGTCATAAGCCAGTGACAGAGCAGGAAGGAGAAGGTCAGAGCCCTTGATCACCTGCTCCAAAACCCATCATTCTGCACAGCAGGCTGAAAGCTGAAGGTTGGTAACAAGTTCTGTGAGTGATTAGAAATTAGGATAAAAACAATGAGGAGGAGGAAGACGACAACCACGCTTGTCTTTATTTTTGTGTTGGGGGCAGTGTGAGAATTTGGTTCCTTTACCAACTCGCTCTTCTCACCTGTTGTGGTTCAAATATAAGAGACTACAGAATGGCTAATTGATAGTCTTCAAATCTCACTGTCTTGGTGGGAGAAAGCATGGGGGAAAAGAGAGAGAGAGACAGAGAGAGACTTCACATCTATGGTGGTTATATCTAGGGATATAGATAGAAAGCTATCTATACGCCAAGCTTTCTATACTCCGAGTCTCCTGACCAGAAGCGAAAACTGGAAAAGTTTTTCAGCTCTGCTCTCTGTGTCTACCTCATCCCTTACAATCTGACTGAAACTGAAATTGTTTCCCATACTGGGGCACAGAAAGGCAGGTCTTTAAACTTGTCAGTTAAGTCTTGAAGCAGCATTTGCAGAGAGAGCCCAATTCTTACTTAGACTATGTTGCAGATCAGCAAAAATGGCATTTTCTGAAGAAAGTTTTATACATACATTATTGAGAAAATGTCCATTATATATAGGGAATAAGGAATGCCGAAATGAATTTACAAATAGGTGTAATATTATGCCAATATAAAATAGCATTTCTTCCCTGTGATCTCAGGGACTGAACTGGGAGTGAAGGCGGGGGCGGGGCAGGGGTGAAGGTAGGAAATAAGGATTAACAGAATGGGGTGGTCAAAAAGCCAAGTTATAGCTGGAGGAACCAGCCTGGGAGTTAAAACTTCCTAGGATAATGTACAGAGTGACTTTCTGTTCCCAAATGTTATGTAGTTGTTTAGAGGTAACTACCTGAGTCAAAAGTCAAAAGTCTAGATTCCAGATCTGGCTCTGACACTCACTACCTGTAGGGCCTCCAACAAGTTATTCTTATATGTTATAAATTTAACCTCTTCATTTGTAAAATGGGTATTTTAATGATGACTGTCCTCCTGTGCCATGCAGGGCTGCTATGATGCTCAGATGAATTAATAAATTCATATTAAGAAATTGATTTTGATGATCAAATTAAACAATAAATTAGCATTAACAAATGATTTGTTAACTGAAACATTTATATTTTATAGGAGCAGATTTTGTGTGCACAGGTCATTGAGAATTCCATGAGCATGATCATCCTAAAATCCATTCATTTAATATAACAAATATCTATAGAGCAATGACTCAAAGCTCAAGCATATGCTATGCCTTGGCAACTTAGAGATGAATAAAACACTGTCCTTGCCTTCTAGGAGATGATAGTAAAGTAAAGGAGACAGTCAAGTAATTTGAATACAGTGTGATGAGTGGTAATACCCGAGGAAGGAACAAAATGACCTGGAGCAAAGAGAAGGTGACACTTAACTTTAATTTAAATAAGATTCAGGTTTAGAATAAATGTCCCATGGTATCCTGTCTATGCTAATAATAATGCTTTACAACTGTATAATATTATAGGAAAATAAGATCTTAATGTCACTTCATGCTGTCTTACTAGGGCTAAAGTGAAGAAAAGATAAATACTCTGTAGTTTTTCAGTTGATTCTGGCAAGGAACCAGGCTTCATATCAATTGTCCTCTCACATTTTCTCCTTATCATCCTCCACCTCCTTTTTTTCCCTTCATATTTCACCATATTTCTTTCTTCTTCATAGACACTCCTGCCCCAGAATCTTTGCACCAGGCATCTCCTTGGTGATGTTTTCAATGATACATAAAATAGTATCGTCTCTTGCAAGGAATCTCAGTTCAATTCAGCAGGAAGCATGGTGACACCCATCACTCACATGAATTGCCCTCTCATGAGTCTGAGGCTGCCGTCAAATGCATGAATTAGCTCCTGAATTTTTTTTTCATTATTTTAGTTAACTTTTTCAACTGGATGATAAAATGCATACAGAAAAGGATACAAGTTTTAAAAAAAATACTTCTTGTTGAATTTTCTCCAGTTGAACACATCTATTAACCCAGATCAAGAAATAGAATGGTACCAGTACCCCAGGACCTTTGCTGTGCCCTCTTCCAGTCCGTGTCCGCTCTTGCTGTCTCTACAATGAGCTAATACCTATATACATGCTGCCTTACAACATCTCTTTGGTATCACCTTTGTGTTTTCTTTTGTATTAACCTTCTATGTGCCCCAACCCCATAATATCAAACTAGAAACCTAAAGTTATTTTTTTAAATGAGATTTAGATTTTAGGTGCTTCTGACTATTGTAACAGAATCTATCTTAAAAATCTTCCTAGCAAATAGCATCCAAAATATGCCATATTTAAGAAAACAATAAGTGATTTGTAAGACCTCTACACTAAAAACTAAAAATCATTGATGAGAGAAATCATGGAAGACTTAAATGGGGACATATACTATGGATAGAGAAATGTATCGTGGGCTGTAATATTCACTATTATTAACATGTCAGTTGTGACCAATCAAAATCCCAACAGGCTTTTTTATAGAGAATGGCAGGTTTATTTTAAAAATCTACTTGGAAGTTCAAAGGACTGAGAATAGCCAAAACAAAGTAGGAAAAAGGACAAAGTTATTCATACTACCTGATTTCAAGGCCCACAATAAAACTATAGTAATTAAGACAGTGTGGTTTTAGTGTAAGGAAAAATAAATAGGCCAATGGAATGGAATAGAGAGTCTGGAAATAGATCCATACATATATTGTAAATTGATTTTTGACAAAGGTACCAAGGTATTCAATGAGGGGAAGGAACTTTCAACAACTTGTACTAGAACAATTTGATAAACTTATGGAAAAGAATTCTGACTCTCACCTCACATCACACACACAAAAATAATTAAGGATGGATTATAGACCTAACATAAGAGCTAAAACTGTGAAACTTCTAGAAGAAAACAAGAATATCTTCATGAATTTGGGGTAGGCAGAGATTTCTTAGAGAGGAAGCAGAAAGCATGAACCATAAAAGAAAAAAATGATAAACTGTACTTCATTAGAGTTAAAAACTTTCATTATCAAAAGACACCATTAATAAAATGGAAAAGAGAGCCACAGATTGGGAAAATATATTTGCAATACATGTATCTGACAAAGAACTTACAGGACTTCCCCGGTGGTGCAGTGGTTAAGAATCCGCCTGCCAACGCAGGGGACACGGGTTCGAGCCCTGGTCCAGGAAGATCCCACATGCCGTGGAGCAACTAAGCCCATGCGCCACAACTACTGAAGCCTGCACTCTAGAGCCCAACTACTGAGCCCAAGTGCAGCCAAAAATAAACCAACTTGTATCATGAGTATATTGAAATCTCTGATAAACCAATAATTAAAAGATAAACAACACAATTTTTAAAATTTATTTATTTATTTTTGGCTGCATTGGGTCTTCCTTGCTGCGCACGGCTTTCTGTAGTTGGGGTGAGTGGGGGCCACTCTTCGTTTCAGCGTGCAGGCTTCTCATTGCGGTGGCTTCTCTTGTTGCAGAGCATGGGCTCTAGGTGCGTGGGCTTCAGTAGTTGTGGCACATGGGCTCAGTAGTTGTGGCGCACGGGCTTAGTTGCTTCGCGGCATGTGGGATCTTCCTGGACCAGGGCTCAAACCCGCGTCCCCTGCATTGGCAGGCAGATTCTTAGCCACTGCACCACCAGGAAAGCACCACAATTTTTTAAACGGACAAAAAACTTGAGTTGACACTTCACAAAAGAAAATGTACAAATGGCCAATAAGCACACACAAAGCATTCAATATTATTAGTTCTTAAGGAAATGCAAATTAAAACCATGAAATGTCATTTCAAACCCACTAGAATAACTAAAAATCAAAAGTACTAATAACACCAAATTTTGGTGGGTCTGTGAAGCAACCAGAATACTTGTATATTGTTAGTGGAAGTGTAAAACTGTAATACCACTTTGGAGAACTGTTAGGTAGTTTCTTATAATGTTAAATGTACATTTAGTCTATTACCTAACAGTTCCACACCTAGGTTTTTGCCCAAAAGAAAGGAAAGCATATGTCCAGAAAAAGACCTTTACAGTAATGTTTAAAGCAGCTTTGTTCACAATATCACAAAACTGGAGGCAACCCAAAGGTACATACATTTGAATGAATTATGGTGTGCCTACACAATGGAATACTACTCAATAGTGAAAAAAGATCTACGGAAGACTTGTATGGAGGACGTACAGATATTGGAGTTATTAGACCTGGACTCTAAAATAACTTGAATAATATGTCCAAAACATTAGATGACAGATAAAGTATTTAATCAGAGAAGTAGAAACTGTCAAGAAATTAACAAATTAGAAAGCAAATATACAATATAAAGAATAAACAAAAGATTCGTTGTAGAAAACTAGTAAAATTGGCAAAATCATTACAAGACTGACTATTCATGGCAAAAATAAAATAGAGAGGGCAAAAGATACAAATATCAGGAATGAAAAAAGGGATATTACTACATAGAGAAAAAAGAAAACAATGTACTACTAATACATACAACAATGTAAATGAGTCTCAAAAGATTAAGTTGAGCAAAATAACCCAGACATAAAAGTAAACAACTATATGATTCCTTTAATTGGGAAATGTTATGCATGGAGGTAGAAATCAGAATAGCAGGAATTCCTGGTGGCGCAGTGGTTACGAATCCGCCTGCCAATACAGGGGACACGGGTTCAAGCCCTGGTCCTGGAAGATCCCACATGCTGCAAAGCAACTAAGCCCATGCACTGCAAGTACTGAGCCTGCGCTCTAGAAACGGTGAGCCACAACTACTGAGCTCACGTGCCACAACTACTGAAGCCCACGTGCCTAGAATCTGTGCTCCACAACAAGAGAAGGCACCGCGATGAGAAGCCCGTGCACCACAGCGAAGAGTAGCCCCCGCTCTCTGCAACTAGAGAAAGCCCGCGCACAGCAACGAAGACCCAATGCAGCCAGAAATAAATAAAATAAATAAATTTATTAAAAAAATAAAAAGAAATTAGAATAGCAGGTGTCTATATGGATTAAGATAGATAGGAGCCTGAAGGAACTTTCTGGGGTAATAGAAGTGTTCACATCTTGATTGCTGTTAGTTACACAAATGTATACATTTGTTAAAGCCGTTGATTTAAGATCTTTGCAATTTACTGTATGAAAGCTCTACCTCAATTTTTAAAAATTAGTAGTAAGCAGTGTTTTAGCAGAAATTCAAAAGATGTCTGAGGCCAGTATTAGACTTAGATGGTATTTATAACTCTCCTAGGGACTTGCCCTATATAGAATTTTTTTAAATTAATTTTTTACTATGTACTACATTCATGTGGTTTAAAAAACAAAAAGTATTTTAAAAAAATCTCAGGAAAGCAAAAAAAGAGAAAGTAAACATTCTTGCTCATGTCCTTGTTTCCCACCTGCCCAGTTGCCCTACCCTGTTGGCAACTACTATTCTTAGTTTCTTATGAATTCTTCCTCAGACACTTTATGCAAGAACAAATGCCCTAAATTTTCACTCTGCGTGATGGAGTCCAAGAAAACATGGTGTTAAACATTAAATAACCTGTTGATAGTCGTGTAGCGTCAGAACTGTTATTAGAAGTTCCAGCATTAGAACTGTTATTAGGAATGTTAGTATTAGAACTAGAAGTTCTATTTGACCAGGTCTTCACCCAAACTGGGGTTGTCATGACTTTTCAAAGCAAAATTTCCGGAGGATTTTCACACGCTGTCAGGCCTCCTTGGGTAGTCAGGTTAGAAATGCTCTTTTTCGCTAGGACTCTTGCTATTCCTAACTGCTGAAGCCATCGTTTCTCTTTAAAGGCACTGTAAGAAAACAGGACATAATTTATAAGGAGGTCCATTCTTGTCCCCATTTATAGCTAAAATGATGGAAATCTTTAGGTTGGTTTTGTAGCTGTGGCTAATTATCTTGTCATATGAGGAGGTAAAATAGGAAAGAGGAATCTTTCTAAAACCAGTTCCTTGTGAAACAGTGGGAATGATATTTTCCCAAGGCAATACCGGAAGCTTAGCACCCACAGCTAGAAATAGAAAGCCACTCAATGTCATAGAATTCTCTGGGTTGAAACTTTATCTTTTTTTTTTTGGCTGCGCTGCACAGCTTGTGGGATCTTAGTTCCCTGACCAGGGATTGAACCCTGGCCACGGTAGTGAAAGCCCAGAATCCTAACCACTAGGCCATCAGGGAACTCCCAAACCTTTTTCTAACTATTCCCCCAGGCATCCCTATACATACTGACCTATTCTCCCTCTCCTTCTTTCCCACCACAAATACATTTTTTCATTGATAAGATATTAGATATTTTGATAGCCTTTAACTGAAATGCAATGAAACAACGTTTTGTGATAGTTATTCTCTGGCTGTATACTAACAAAGACATAAATTTGAATATGATTGCTCCTACTTTGTAGGATGTGAATGTGATTTACTACAGAGGGGTTTTACATTTCCTTGAATGTTGGGGTCCTCTGAGATTTTATCCTTTGTCCTCGTCTCTCTCTGCACCCTCACCGGGAGGCTTTATTTACTAATTGCTTCAACTCCCATATTCATGACTCCCAAATCACAACCTTTCTGAAAAGATGCATATCTGCAATTATCAAATAAAATCATTTGATAATTGGACATCCCACAGACACTTCCAATTTCCATGTCTTTTATCTTCTTCCTAAACTTGTCCCTTTCAGTATCCTTGTTCTAACACAATAATGTTGCTCTTCTCACCATCTCCAAAGCCAGAAACAAAGCTCATTCCTCCTCTGCCCACCGCTAAGCCCAATTAGTGATGACATTTTGTAGATTATTCCTTGGAAATATCTGTCATGTTTGGCCTTTCCCCTCTTCCCTAACTACTACTGTTCCAGTCCTGGTCTTTATTGCCTCTTGTTTCTCTTATTGCAAAGTCTCCTAACCCTATTGTAGTCCTTCCACACCCTTAGTATTACTTATTTCCAGTGACTCTTCTACACATCTCCACCAGATTTGTCTTCAAAAATAAACAAAAACTGATTATGTGATTTGTTTGATAAAAAAGAACTTCTGTGATCTTCCTACCTACTTCCTCCCCCATGGAAAAATATAAGAAGCAAACTGTCCACTTGGACCCACAAAATGCCTCTCAATGTAGGTGTAATTTACCTTGCCAGTCTCATCTCCAGCCAGTTCCTCCCTATCCCCTAAAATGCCTTTTGCAAATCCACTTACTTTCCTGAAAACTAAATTTCTTTCTTACCCTTTCACAAAACAGTGTCTCAGACCATGTAGCCACCTTTACCTGGCTCCTTGTTCTGACCGCCACCCCTTTCGTGTGGAAAGTCTCATAGATTTAAAGGGCTTTCACTCAATCTATTAGGAGCAACCTTGCGTAAAAGTACCTTAGTATTTCAGACATTTGAACCAGATCCAACTCTGGCTGATTCATCTTTAATCTTCTGGATTAACTCCTTGCTTTACCTCAATGACTGTGTCTCCTTGGGCCCTCTAAATGGGGTTAACTCATCAACGCTGTCAGTATATTCAAGTCCTATGCCATAAGGAAATAACTCAGACACCTTTAGCCTTTCTCCGTATCCCACCCGAATTGATTTAAAGTCCTCTCTCTCCCTTTCTGTTGCATATCTAGCTCCTCCCTAAGCTTAGTGCTTGTCTTAATTCTCTCCCTGGCATTTGAACTATGGCTTTTCTGTGTTTATTCAAAAACTGTTTATTGAGCACTTACTATATGTTGTTAAAAAACAAAATTCAACTGAGTAAATTTGAACATATAATTTGCTTTATTCAACGATTCATGAGTCAGCCAGCATCCCATGTGGGAAACAGAAAGGAGCTCCGAAGAGCTGAATAATATGGGAGACTTTTATAGGTAGAAGGGGTCAGGGACAAGGAAAGAGCCATTACCTCATCTTTCTTTGGGGGATGGCAGGGTTTTATCAGATAGATTACCTTACTACTGCTGACCAGGAAATTCCAGATTGACTGTTTTAAGACTAGGAGAGAGGTTGACATTGCAATTAGGTTAGGTATTAAGTCTTGGTTTGCTGATGTGGGGCTTAGCACAAGGGACTCCATTTAGGGCCTATTGTCTCTTTTTTTAACAATACCAAGCACTGTTCTATGTGCTGAAGAAACAAAGAGTGAACAAAACACACAAGGTCCCTGCCTTCATGGAACTTAGATTCTAGTGGGGAGGCAAATACACAAATAGAAGGCTAATATAATACTGTGATGGCTCTGTGAATAAAAACAAGACAGGGTTGGCAGGAGGGGGTACAGGCCGGCACCTCCCAGGTCAGTTTTTTCTCTAACAGCCTCTGCCTCTTTGCTAGCCCAGACCCCCCTGAATGTGTGAAAGCGGCCTACCTTAGGCATTTTGTCCTTGAGTCATCATTTTCTGGGTTCCTGGAACTTACCCAGGAAAGCCAAATGTGGTTACATCAGTCTGGCATGCAGACAACAAGCATACTCATAAACAGGGTTGCCTTGCTACAGCATCATTTTGCTTCCATCAACTGGGCTCTCGCTTGGACTCTGTGAACACTAGGCCCTGCTGCAAATATGTCTGTAAGCTGCTGGGAAGACCTGGGATTTCCTACAGCTGCCCATATCTCTCTAAAGAGCACTATGGTCAGTGCTGCTTCAGCAGTGGCTGGGAGTCTCTGTGAGCCCAGAACCTCACCCCTGCTTTGATTATCTCCAAAGACAAGAGTCCTTGCATCCACCCTGCCCCCCATTCCTTATCATGTGCAATCTACCGCCACATCCTATCAATTTCTTTCTTATGTTTGTCTCCAACCCATCTACTTCTCTCCATGACTCCTATAGTGCAATCTCCCACCATCTCCGCCCTGGACTCCTGCAGTTGCCTCCTATCTGGACTTCCAGAATCCATTCTAGTTCTCCTACACTGAAGCCAAAGTGGTCTTAAAAAATCCAAAGCTGATCAGGTCAAACGGTTCAATGCTCTCTCCTTGTTTTTAGGGTAAAATAGCCCAGGTCTTCTTATGGAGCCCTGCCCACCTCTCCATGTTTGTCTTGTACCTCTCTTCTCTCCCTTTGCTCTAGCGTATCTTCCTATTTCATAACTTCCCCGTAAGCTCCAGCCACAAGGCCTCTGCGCAAGCTCTTTCCTCTACCTGGAGCGCTGCATTCTTCCTTCCCATCCTTCAGATCTCAGCTCAGACATTTTCTTAGGGAGGTCAAGGTCTATGTCAGACTTCCATAGAACCTGTCTCTCCAAGTTCCTCTCCTTCATAGCACTTTCCCCAGTTAGCCTGTGTGATAATGCCCATCATACCAACTAAACGGTTTGCTTCGCAAAGACCAGGACTGTATCTGTGTTTGCTCTTTACTGAATAGGGTGACCAACTGTCCTGATTTGCCCAGGCCTGAGGGATTTCTCAGGAAACAAAACTTTCAGTGCTAAAACTAGGAAAGTTACCACCATATCTCCAGCTCAATAAATGTTGGTTGAATGAGTAACCATTAGTAACCACTCACTGGGCCATCAGCCCAACCACCTAACTGAATCTCAGTGTTTCTTTTCAGCGTAGAAGTCCCAGCTTAGGGAGGAAAGAATGGTATAACTATATCCACCTCTCCCTGGCTTCTATGCATTCATTAAACACCTATTTATTGAGCCCTTACTGTATGCCAGACGCTGTGCTAAAGATATAAAAGTGAACAGAGGAAACAAGGTTCTTGCCCACCTGAATGGGTCATGGATTCAAGATCCTCAACTGGAGGGCAAGGCCTGGGCATGCAGTACTGGACAAGCTAGGCTGGGAGGCTGAACCCTCAGGTTTCAGTCAACTCTGTGACTTGTGTAAGCTGAAGGTCCAGCTCATGTCTCCCTTTGCTGTTCTTGTGGGCTCTCTCATCAAAGCAGAACTGAGGAGATGATGTGATGCAACTGGTCTCCTAAACCCAGTGCTCAGAAATGCACAAGAATGGTGCCCTGCTCAATGCCTGTGCTTTCCTAGGGCTCACATACTCATCTATGCAAAATGGCAGGCTTGCCAGTAAAGGGAGGTCAGCAGAGCCTTAGCCCCTGCTTCCATTGTACCCCAACACCTTATGAAGGGGGCGGGGTTGGGGGAGAGACAGGGAGAGGGAGAGGGTAGTTTATATCCCTGAGGAATCAAAGAGAGAAAATACCTGCCCCATATCCATTACAAGGTAAACTTGGAAAGTACAGGGCAAGCCTTTTTCTACAAGGGCCAGCAACTGAATTGTACCAAACTGTTTTGGGGCAGGGGTACTACTGGCAGTTTCTTCTCAGGGAAGGGTGACTTATAACACAGTAGCACACAAACTGACCCTAAGAGACTTTGTCAGGTCCTCTCCTTCACTCCTTCACTACAAATCCCTCTGAGCCTTGGCCCCTCCTAGCTGTAGATATGTAATTCACTCAAAAGTAGCCTCTCATACTGTATAGATGGGTATAATTTGCTACAACCTTTCAGGAAGTTAACTTAGTATGTATATGTCCTTTGAATAAGCAGTTTCACTTCAGTGAAAGTGTCCTATAGAAATACTTCCATAAATGATTAAGTATTACACATTAAAGGATATATTGCACCACTGTTATCATGGTGAAAAATGGAAACAACTTGAATGTAAATCAAGAGAGGACTGGTTAAATAACTTATTATACATGGACACAGTGGAATACTAGGCAGCCATTAAAAAGGACAAGGTAGTTCCTTCTCCCTAGCATAGAAAGATTTGACAGTTATGTCTAAGAGATATATATTTGGGAACATAAATGCAGTAAAATCCCTTTTAGGATGAAAAGGGCATGCACATATACATATCTCACATACATATATTGAGATACATGGAAAAGTTCTAGGAGGCTACAAATAGTAATAATGATGCCTTCTGGGGAGACGGATGGGATTCATGAGAAGGGAGAGGAGTGGGGCTGGAGGATGGATGGAGACTTTCATGTTTACTTTATACATTCCCATGTTGTTCGGATGCTTCCCAGAAAGCACATATTACTGTATTTTCTAATTAAAATTCTTTAAAAAAAAATATTTATTTATTTATTTGGTTGCATGGGGTCTCCGTTGTGGCAGGCGGGCTCCTTAGTTGCAGCACCTGGGCTCCTTAGTTGCGGCAGGTGGGCTACTTACTTGTGGCTCCAGGGCTCCTTAGTTGTGGCTTGCAGGCTCCTTAGTTGTGGCATGTGAACTCTTAGTTGTGGCATGCATGTGGGATCTAGTTCTCCAACCAGGGATCGAACCTGGGCCCCCTGCACTGGGAGTGCGGAGTCTCATCCACTACGCCACCAGGGAAGTCCCTTAAAATTCTTTTTTTAAGGGAAAATATTACGTTGCCCAGCTTTCTGCTCTGCACCAACACTGCCTTCAGGCCAAACAGACTTCTGCTCCGCCTCCTCATTTGTTTTCATCTCCCTTCAGACTCTCCTTTGCTCCTGCAATCCCCAACAAATAGAGCACTTATCAAAAGGAGTTTGGGGAGGAGTTACTTCTATATCAAGAGTGGGGCTCAGGGGCATGACCAGGCCAAGCAGGCTTATTCCCTGTATTCACCTTCCAAGGCTGAGGCAAACACCCTCATCAACCACAGTGGTTTAAACTGTTGGCAAGGGTCCCCTGCCCCATCCTTGGTACTTTTTATCAAAGCGAAACAAAACAGAACAACACAGAGAGCTCTACTTTTATCAGGAGCATGGGAGCCCGTCAGAGTCACCACTGGGGACTATCATCTATTCTCAGTGCACTCAGGACACTGAACCTTCTGGACCAATCCTCCATATTTGAATCTTTACTAAGCTGGACTTCCAAGTTGCAGCAACCTCACTGGAATCAGACAATAAGCAGTAAGGAAGACAGTTTTCTAGACACACCTTGGAAATATTCTTTGATCTGTATAAAGCTGACACCATCTTCTGGGGGATGAGACTCAGTCTGGCCTGAGTTACTGTCATCTCCACACCAGCCACGTGCACCAACCCAGACCCACATTAGCACTGCATCTGAGCTAACTGCAGCAATACTCTCTTTGAGTCAACCCTCACAGGTATATTTTCGTGAATCTAAAGGTGGAGTTCCAGCAAGTGCTCTCACATGACACCAGATGAGATGTCCGGGGTCCTGGTTTGGGAGGTCACCCTTCCCACACAATCAGCAACATCCGATGGATCCGCCCTGACCCAATTCCCCCAGGTTAGCACCAGGAAGGATTAGTTAGGTTCCTCCCCATCTCCTGGCTATGATACTACCTTGATGACGGTGGACCCAGCCTTCAAGATAGCGCATGTCCACTGCTCACGTTTTGGCACAAGAGCTGTACTGGTCCTTTAGTGGTAAGTGCTCAGACCACCTAGCTGCCTGGCTTGACTGGTGACCTCAGGTGGACATGGGTGCTTTCATGACTCCTATGAGGGGACAATGAGCCAGGTCAGAAAGAGCCGTGCAGGCGCACGAGGCGTGCAGGTCCCCCCATCCCTCCACAGCCCAGCAGCAGAGGGACGTGGGACAGATCCTGGGATAGATGCAGTGGAAAGGGGAGAAAAACAGATGGGAAGGCAGTAGAGAATACAAATAGAGGGAAGAGAAAAGTATTGGGAAAAGAGAAACAATATGGTTGGAAAGACTTGCTAGGAGTAACTTTGCCAGAGGAAGTGAACAATCAGACTGACCACCCCTGCTCCTGTGAGCAAACCCGTGCCCCCTGCAGTGGAAGCATGGAGTCCTAGCCACTGGACCGCCAGAGAATTCCCTGCACTAACCTCTTTCTTGAATGAAATGTTTTCCCCAGCAAGTCCCTTCTCAACCTTGAAATTGCTTCCCCTTGATAACTCCAATCCTTACGAAGTGTACCTGCAAAAACAGCACACTAGTGTAACCTCTTGGGAAAACTGTGTGGAAGTGTTTACTAAAGCTAACCCTATGACCTAGCAATTCCATTCCTAGGTGTAGAGTCAAGTGAAATGAATGCAAATGTCCACCAAACCTCACATACAAGAATAATCATACAGTGTTATTCAAAATAGCCCCAAATTAGTTACAACTCAAATGCCCGTCAATAGGAGATTGGATAGAGATGTGGAATACTACATAGAAATGGAATGCTATACAGAAATAAGAAGAATCAATACATGCAAAAACATGAATGAATCTCATAGACGATTTGTTGCACAAAAAAGCCAGACATGAAAGATACATAACATATGGTGCCCTTTATATGAAAAGTCAAGAAGGGGCAAAACTAATCTCATTGATAAAGATCAGAATAATGGTTATACCTGGGAGGGGTCATTGACTGGCAAGGAGCATGAAGGAACTTTCTGGGGGTGCTAGAAATATTTTGCAATTGATCTGAGTGGTTGTTACATGGATGTATAAAAATATAAAATGCAGGGACTTCCCTGGTGGCGCAGTGGTTAAGACTCCACGCTCCCAATGCAGGTGACCCAGGTTCGATCCCAGATCCGGGAACTAGATCTCACGTGCATGCTACAACTAAGAGTTCACGTGTCACAACTAAGGAGCCCACGTGCCCAACTACGGAGCTGGCGAGCTACAACTGCAGAGTCAGCCTGCTCAACTAAGACCTGATGCAACCAAATAAATAAAAAATAAATAAATTAAAAAAATAATATTCAAAAAGCCATACATGTGAGATTAGTGCTTTTTATGCATTTAACTCTATATATCACAACTCAGTTACCCCCCAAGAAAGCACTACACACAATAGACACTGGCAGCCTTTCACCCAAAACCACATACGTTCCCACCTTAACCACAGATACTTATGCACATTTCCATTCTGCCTAGCACTGCACTGGGCCATAATAAGCATTTTTTTGGATGTTTAAAAGTAAAGTCATTTTTAATGTGCATCTTTTGGTAAAACTGATCAGTATTTCCTTATGTTTACAGGCTGATTTTAAGATGGAGTATACAATTTTTTCAATTAATAATTTTCTGGTCTTTTTCTATAATTTTAGATTATCTTTTTATACATTCTAGTCAGAGATACCTCACAAATTACAAAGATTGAAGCTGTTAAGCAGTTTCTTCATCTTTTCTCAACCTCATCATGCTGTACGCTGAAGTTTGCGTTTTATAGCTCAAATTATTCTCACCACTAGGTGGCAACAACCTAACTGAAATAAAGTAGATCTGAAATAAAGACCAATACAGAAAGGCAACTAAAACAATCTAGCCTTATTTTTTCTTTCCTTCTCATTATATCGAGTAAGGGGAAAAACCATTCGTAAATCTATATTTTCACTGTAATACTGGCACCCAATAATACCTCATAAGTATTTATCTTGAGATCTAATCAGAGTTGCGTTTTCAGTGAAATCTGATGACCAATATATAAAATTTTATTTTATGAAATGAATGTGCCCAAAAAGTCCACTTCCAACACACTTGTTTATGTCTTTAAATGTGATAATGGATTACTTTTTAAACTTACCTTAAATATTAATATCAATTCTATCACCCTATCCAGTATAGCTCTCCCCCGGCCTGTATTTCTTGTCTATAAGTCAACTGAAGTCTTTATGATTCAGTTTGTCATTAAATTGTTCTTTTCTTTCCTTCCACTTTCATTACCATCCAGGCTTCCATGACACTTTTGATGTCTCCCAGATTTCAAGGTTCCCCCTTATCCCTTTAATTATAATTAACAATTTCTTTTACTTTAAAAAAAAAAAAGCAAGGGACTTTGTTAATTGATACAACTCCTTTCTTCCTGAAAATTTGGCGAGTAGAATACTACATGGATTGGCCAGTAAAATCAGTTCATTTTGTCCTAGAACAAGGCTAGGTCCTTGAAGCTGGGTACTGATGCACAGGAACAACCTGTGTCATACTACATGGCATGGTAGTGTAATGGCTTCATGGACCATTCCTCCCCTAGACCTGCCCTATTAAAGGTTTGTCCTTGTTTGTTTGAAGAGAAAACCTTACCTGGCCACAGCTAAGTAGTAGATGGTATTCTCCCTTGGACTCCTCCCACTGTGCTCTGAGAAAGACGCAAAGGAGGATCTGAGTAAAAAGTTGGCACTGGGCGTTGCATAGTAAAAAGATGGGTGTGAATAGCTCACTCTTGAAACTGGAGGGAGGGGGACTTGGGGGAGATATGTATTTTTTATGAGCTTTTCTTTTTTCCCAGCTGTGGCAGTAACTTCTTTCCGATTTTGTTGTTTTTGTAATTCAAAGGACGTATTTGCATCTACCAGCGGAGGAAATTTGAATGTTTGTTCTCTTGTGTCCTGCTGTGAAATTGCCAAAGGATTGACACGTTTCCTGCTTACAGTTTGCTCCCTGAGAGGCGGTAGTTTGCCCACAGTGCCTTGTGAGTCCTTGTTCTCAGCCTTATGCCAGCTCTTGGAGGTCATTTTGGGTTTGGTGAAACCATCCACCATCACAATGTCTCCAACTTTTGCTCCAAAGACCCTTGCTCCGCAAAGCTGGCTTTTATTAAAGTTGTGACTCTGAGCTCTGAGTACCCATTGTTTTATTTTAATATAAATCCTCATGGGGACTGAGATTTTCAGAAAAGAAACAGTGGACCACATTTTACTCAGTAAATATAATACGCAGTCTTTATGCTTGTGTTTGGACGCAATGGTAAGGGGAGTTTGTCCCGCTGCGTTTTTGCATTCCAGGCACAGCACGCTGCAGTTGACAAAAGCCTTCAGAATCAACAGTTGGCCCGCTTCTGCGGCTGCATGAATGGGGCATTTAGAGACATCTGCGTGAAGGGCTTCCTGGCACCAAGCTCGGTAGGGGTGCACACCGACCATCTCGTGGGGCCGCACACCCTGCTTCAGGGCCCATTCAGTGAGCTCAGTGTGCCCATAAAAGGCGGCGATGTACAGGGCAACCCTTTTCTGATACCTGAATGAATGAAACAAGCGAGAGGGGGGCTGTTTAGTAAGTCAGCAGACAGGCGAAGGTAGTTACACTAAATACCCACAAAACATTCTAGTTAAAATATTTATTTCTTCCTAACTTTTACCTTCCTAACTTTTAAAAATATTTTCAGAAACGGCCTATAGTAATACACAGGTTAAACTGCACAGGTCCTGCTTATACACATTTGTCCTATTGTGTACATATAAATAATTCAAATTGGTTTCCTTGGAGCAGTTTTTTCCTTATGAAAATCTAATGCTCAAGATAAATATCAAGCTTTATATTCACTGGGAAAGCATAGGAAGAGATTCAGTACATTTTAGAAATTTGAATGCTTTGTATGTTTGTTTGCTTTGTCTTTTCTAACAGTCATTATTCTCTGGCTTCTCAAAATCTCTACTGCTATTCTGATCGAAACCTCTAGGTTGCCCCCCACCAGCATGACCACCAGTGCCACAGTCTCCTAACTGGTCTCCCACCTCCTCTTATCCCCCTACGGGCTTTTCCTCATACAGTGCTTAGCAATCTTTTTATTCCATACGTTGGAGGTGGCCTATGCTCTCTTCCAAACCCTCTAGTAGCTTCCGGCTGCAATTGAAATTCTAACTCCTCATCTTGGCCTTCAGGGCACCTGTCACCCGGACCCTGCCCCAGCTCCTGCCTCACATCCCACCACTCCGCTTCTCTTTCACTGAACTATAGCCACGCTGGCCTTCCTGCCACCCCTATCCTTCCAATACCCCATCAGGCACAAACTGAACGATGGGTAAAGACTATTCAGAGAAATAAGAATTAGGGAGGCAAAGCTAGACAGGGTTCCATCAGGTTTTGTCCAGGATTTACTTGGGCAAGGCTCTCTGTGACCCCATGGTAGAGATGGAGGCCAGCTAGCCTGGTATCATCCAAAATCTGCATACAACTAACTCTCCTGTCTCTGACTACATGCTCACCACACCGTAATTTTCATGTGTATGTGGCATCCCATGTAATTTTCCTGTATAAGAGAGATGGTCTGCCCAGAACATGTGGGTTTCTAGGACCCTCTGACAGATTATAACTGATTAGAGTTATACATTAATATGCTGGCATTTTGGTTCACATATCAATTTCGTTTGAAATTCATTAGTGCAGATCAGCAACTCTGAATTTGATTTGGGGAGAAGAGCCCCTCCTGCGTGGACTAACTGGCCTTTGCTTTCATCCTCAACACCCATGTTGTGGGAACTAGAGCACTCTTGTTACCAAGACTAGTTGATTCTGCCTCCTAAATGATCTTTTCACAGTGTGTCCTCTTAGCCCCACCTCTGCTGTCATAAGCCTAGCTCAGGCTGCCGTTTTCTTTTGACTATTTTCCTGTCTCCCTGTCTGCCTCTATTCCCCACATTGCAGTCAGAGCCAATGTTCTAAAATGCAGATCTCATCATGGCCTTTCTCTACCTTCAATGTCTTCCCAACATTTAAACGATAAAATCCAAATTCCTTCACATTCCTACAGGGGCCTGCCTGAGCTGGCCTCTTCTTATCTTTCCAGCCTCTGGCCACTAGCTTCCTCTTACTCTGTAATCTACCATGTGGAACTAACTTCTTTCAGTTCTTTGAATCCATTCTCTTGCCCCCTGGGTCTTTGTACACGTGGTTCCATCTGTTTTGAAACATTTTTATTCTCCCTACTGTTTACCTGAGTATCAGCCCTTCAAGTCCCTTTCTCGGGGTGCTTTACCTGATCCCCTACAGCTGTCCATACTATACATTCCCATATCTTCTTGCACACTGCCCACGTCATAACAATTTTCACACTGAATGGTAACAGGGACACCTAACATTTGTATCCTCCTCACCATGTGCCAGGTGGCCCTCTAAGTTCCTTATAATACTAGCTCATTTAATCTCTAAAGTAGTTCTATGAGATAGGTACTATTATTTTCCCCATTTTGTAGAGGAGGAAACTGAGGTACAGGATGACTACTTGCTTAAGTTTACACGACTAAACACTGAGGGGGTGGGGCTTTGAACCTAGGTAGATGAGCACTGGAGTTTGTACTCCCAGACATTTTGCAATTCTGTTTCTCCAGGAATTGGTTACTTGTTTTCTGTTTCCCCTACTGGACTATAAATTTGCTAAAGGCAGGGACCATATCTTGTTTATTGCTTTCATAGTACATAGTACATACATTGTTGATTGGGTGGAGGAATAAAAGGAGCTTTTCACTCTGATCATATGCATATTGTATTTATATTCTCTGAGCTCTTAGATTTTATTTAAAGATTAAGTGGAAATAGTTAAGTACATGAGCACTAGAGTTAAATTGTGGGGATCTAAAACCCACTTGTGCCCTTGCTAGCTGTGTGACATTGGGCAGATTTCCTAAATCAGTTTCCTTATCTGTAAAATAAGATAAAATAGTATCCATCTCATATAAGTGTTATAAGTATAAAATTAGTTAATAAATATAACACAATGCTACAAAGTACTCAGTAAATATGCAGTATTAAAAGTAACAATGCAACAGCTATTTCTTTGGATTCAGAGCATGAAAAGAGAGAATTATAATTATCCCCAAATAGAAATTAATTTTAAATATTTAAATATTTTATAAAATTGCAGAAGCTGGTTTTCCAATCTGTCACTTCACAGAGCCCTTAGAGCTGCTGAGTGTGTGTGCTTCTGTAAAGTATGACTAAATCACCACAAGGGGGCACTGTTCTAAAATACCACTGAATTAAAACCTAAAGGGTAATGCAGCTTATGCACCTGGGAAGCTGCTGGCTGCAGAGATATGTTAAAATGTACACCTGCTTCTCTGAGCCTACCCTCCTCCACTGCTCCAGCAGCATGTGTTACACTTCATGTATGGCAAAAGTATGAATGTGTGTATTAGATGCGATTTGAAAAGTTACATGATAGCTTAGGAAGAGGTAGGCAATGTTTTCAGCCAATGAATTAGCAATTAGTGGTTTTTAGAATAATTGAATGTGACAGTGGCAAGGCACTTATTCTGATATCCTTTAAAAAGTGCCGATAAAAGTCTAATATCCAAACCAAACTGAAGTTGTGCATTTAGATAGTGTTTCCTGATGAAAGTCTATCTGAATTACAATACATCACCAAAGGCTGTCAGTCCCCCAATCTCTCCTCCCTGCTATCTTATTCGAGCAAATATCTCAATAAAAATGTCTCAAGGGAACTCCCTTGGAGCAGCACCCCAGCTAAAGAGTGAATTGCAGACTCAAGTTCCTATGAAAGTTTAGCAAAAATTACTTTAATTAGTTTAGCATTTGCTTTATCTCGTACTTGAGTACTGGTCCTTCATTTGATAAATAGCGTTGGACTTTAAGTTTTTGTCCGAGGAGACAGCCCATCAGAAATTCCTTCCATCCATCCCAGACGTCCAAGCGAAGTGTTGTGCCTGTGGATGAAGAGAGGTGGTGATGGTTCCAGCCCATCCCTGGGGTTTGGTGGTCCAGAAACTTCTAATGATAGCTTTCTCCCAACAGACATGAGCTGGGTGCCAAATGAAAAGTAGCCTTTGAATAAGGAGACAGGGATGCTGAGAGAGAGAGAGAGAGAGAGAGAGAGAGAGAGGGGAGGGGCAGGGATGCTATCTTGAGCTTAGGCCTATATTGACTTGGAAAAGCCTTTTAGCTTCTGTGCACTTGCATTTTCTCATCTGCACAGTGAAAGCCTACAATGCTGAACTACTTTCTGCAGCTATCTTAAAACATTTCTGTGGACATTGATTCCATGCTGATCTACACATCACCAGGTAGACAAAAGCTGTTATGTTGGAAGAGAAACTCAAGAAACTGTGGCAGGACATATGCATTTCTTGGGCCTTTAGCTTACAAGTGGGCTGTGGGTGAAGTTGAATGATCCTGTCATTCCATTCTTCACAAAACAGGAGCCATTCTGTGTTATGAACATAAAAGTGATATGTACATTGCTGCTGGAGGATTTATCACTTGCTCCTCAAAAGCCTACCCTCTCCTGGTTTTGTGACTACATTCCCTTTGTCCTTCAGGCTGGTGTTTCCCAGGAATCTTTCCTCAGGCTTCTGCTCTTCTGACTCTACACATTCCCTCAGGATAAAACTCAGTCTCCTCCCCATGTGGCCCACTCTGACCTCTGTCCCTCCAGCCTGCCTCACTCACTCTGTTCCGGCCACTCTGACCTTTCACCTGTCCTTCAGACACACCAAGGCCACGCCCATCTGAGGACCTAAACACATAATTTCTTTTGCTTCAAAGAGTCTTTATCCAGAGTTCACAGGGCAGTGTCCTTCTTACTCAGCTTTCCCTTCAAGCATTGTGTCCGCACAGAGGAACTTCTTGGCCACCAGGGCTAAAGCAATCTCTGCCACCACCCCCTCCTCCCCTCCAATACTCTTTATGCCGTGACCTTATTTTAATTTCTTCATAGCCCCTATCATCAGTACTTGAAATCATTTTACTTGTTTGGAGACTCTTGTTCACGACCCACTACAAACGACGCTCCTTCAGGACTTGCCACACTGCCTGCCGTTTGCCAAGTGCTCACTACATACTTGTTGGCTGACTGACAGGCAACCTCAGTTGCAACACAAACTCACCCACGGGCCAGTCACTCCTGAGTCCAAATTCCAGCCAGGCCTCTGCTCCAGCTCCGGATTCCCCCTGCTGGGGATACCACAATCTAAAGGATCACGCTAGGGCCCCACTGTTCTGAAGGACAACCTGTCACCTTTCATCCCCAACCTGCTTTTCCTCCTGTATTCTGTGTCTCGGTTTGTGTCACCACTATCTTCCTTGCTACCTGAGTTAGAAATCTGAGAGTTGTTCTTCATCCCTTCCTTTCTCTCATGCCCCCAACATCTGTACAATCGCTAAGGCCTGACAAGTTTATTTCCCAAATGTTGAAGAACTCTGCTTCTTCACCTCCATCTTAATGAGCGCCGCCCTCTCTCAGGCCTAGATAATCTCTCACCTAAAGCTACCTCGAGAAGCTCCCCACAGCCTCCCCCTGTCTTTATTCATGTCTCTGTTCAGATGCCATCTCTTCTTCTGGCCAGCCATCTGCAATAGCCTTTCCCCACCTCATCACATCCCTCTCTATTCCCTTATCCTGCTTTCTTTTACTTCATATTCCTTAATTTTATTTAAAATTCGATATTTTTCTGTTTACGGGATGATGCTTGCCTTCCCCACTGAAATGCAAGCTTCAAGAGGGTGGGGACCTTGCTACCCTTGCTCACAGCTCTGTGCTTGATTTCCCCAATAGTGCCTGGCTCACAGTGGGTGCGCAGTAAATACATGTTAAATGAAGTTCTGAGCCACTCTTCAAACCCGTTCTGGCCATGTGCCGCCCTCCTAACCCTTAGTAGCCCAGCAGGCTGGCCTGTACTTCTGTGTGTACCCCAGGCTGTTTCTGGATTTGGGGCATCTTCTTTTGCTGTCCCTTCTGTCTGAATTCTTCTGACTCCCCCATCCTCCTACCAATAGTTTATGATGCAGTCCTGGCATCACCTCCTCTAGGAAGCCCTCCTTGACTACACCATCCTGTCACCTCCCCAGATAGGGTAAATGACTGCTCAACTGGTTGCAAAGTATACTTTGAAAGTCTTTTTTATTGAACATATGTGTCTGCTTTGGAATTGCCAGTTGACAAACACTAAAAGAACTCTTTGAGCACAAGCATTATGTCTCATCCAGTCTGTGGGCTCTGTTTTAGTTATGCTCTTGGATCGCAAGGAGACCCTCAAGAAAATGGGGCTTATTATACTGAGACAATGACCACATCTAACATGCATTAGGAACCAAGACAGTTCTCAAGATGGACCACTGCCCATCTCTCCCATGGGCCCCAGGTTCTCTCACTCTCTCTCATGCCCTTTAGGTCTCTTTGTATGCCTTCTCCCTTTCTCTACTGACAGGCTGCCCTGCTTAACTTACAGCTTCTGTCCTATCACAACTTTGGCATGCATGCAACATGCGTTTGTCGTGACCCAACCTTATTTCTTGACACTCTTCATTTTCCAACCCTACTGATAACCAATTTTGTCTCTCTACATTTCCCAATTTGAATTCACAAGACTAATGATTAATAATAATAACAGTAATATATTGAATATGAATATGAATAGCTAATATTCATTGAATGCTTACTATATGCTCTAGATTATTCTAAGTACATGAACAATTTAATAATTTAAAATTCACAACAACCCTAAGTGATGGGTTATATTATTTTCTCCATTTGACAGCTGAGGAAACTGAGGCGCTGTAAGATGAAGTAACTTCCCCAGCTTCTACGTAACCAGTAAATAGTGGAACCAGGAGTTGGACCTGGACAATCTGGCTGCTGGGCCCATGTGCCTGTCCTCTGTGTTATACTCATCTCCAAGCAAGACTCTAATTGTCTCAGCTAGGAGAGGTGGTGTCACTGGACAGCTTATGGATTGGCTGCCTTTGAATCAATATGGTGGCCCCAGAATTTGCATGCCAAAGCTGTGATGGGACAGTGTGTGACTGGGCTTATCCACACATATCCTCAGGCTCAGACAGGTTCATCATAAATACCTGCAGGTGAGAAGGAAGGAAGGATAACATAACAGCAGTAATCTTAGAGTCACAGAATGCTGAAGATAAAAAGATCCTAAAAGACCAGCCCGCTCCATTGTCTCCTTTTATACACTAGGAAGCTGAGGCCCATGGGGAACTGCCTGAACCTACCCAGCAAGCTGGGAGTAGAATTTGGCTTGGAATTTTTGTGTCTAGAATTCTTTCTAATGCTTCGGAAGCCTCCTCTTTTCCCCTGCCTTTCTCTTGCTTTCCTTTCTGCTTCCTGGCTCTTGCCCTTCTTGCATCCACTTCACAGGCAGACACACATCCAAGTATATGTTCTTTCTGCTGATCCCTCTCTTTTTGGACGTCCTATGTTACAACCTGTAATCTTTATTTATTTATTTATTTATTTATTTATTTATTTATATTTTTATTTTTTTAGCTGAGTTGGGTCTTCGTCTCTGTGCGAGGGCTTTCTCTAGTTGCGGCAAGCGGGGGCCACTCTTCATCGCGGTGCGCGGGCCTCTCACTATCGCGGCCTCTCTTGTTGCGGAGCACAGGCTCCAGACGCGCAGGCTCAGTAGTTGTGGCTCACGGGCCTAGTCGCTCTGCGGCATGTGGGATCTTCCCAGACCAGGGCTCGAACCCGTGTCCCCCGCATTAGCAGGCAGACTCTCAACCACTGCGCCACCAGGGAAGCCCACAACCTGTAATCTTGAAATGGGGCTCTTCTTCCCTTACTCTTGACTCTGGTTTGGGATTTCTTGACCTTGGCCTCACTGTCCTTTGTGGGTTGATTCCTAGCTGCTGTGCATGTTTACCCACAGAGCCTGATCTGCATGAATGCCATCCAGGCCCTAACCTACCTTAACCCTCACAAGTCTGGTCTCAGCTAGGAGAATTCACTCTTTTTGCTGGAGAATTACGGAGTTATTCTGTAGGGACCAAGTAGCAGTTCTGCAGATACACTCTAGAAACGCCTAGATAAACGTCTTCCAACATGTGGATCATCTATGACATAATAGATTTAGCTTCTCTAAAGCTTCTTGTTGTACTTAAACTTTCTTGTAAGATATTTGATTTCTATGAATAGCACTGGAAACAAAAGACTTTAAACAGTGCTCCAAGTGCATTTGTTTCATCTCCTGACTAAAGTGACTTACTATGTTTTTAGTTTATTATGAAAATCACTCAAAGATGAGCGTTGGAAAGCTTTAGCCTGGCACTATACTCCAGCCTCCCTGGTCCTCCACAGCTGAGGCCGCATAGCCTCCAGTTGAATGACCAGAACAGTCTTAGGCCCCCGGAACAGTCTTAACTTCAGTTGTAGGGGATTTGTTAAGAGTCCAGGCCAGCTGCTCAGAAGTTTGGTGGGAAGTTGCTCTTCCTGTTCATCCTGCTCAGGTGTTGTCCTGTTCTAGTAACTTGCCTTATTCCTCCGGGAATAAGAGACCAAGCCCCCACCTTGTGCCTCAGAGCACAAGTCTCAGTATCCTACTCTACCTTTTGGGTTTCGTAACTGAGGCCCCATCTCTGTTCTCTGAGCCTGGAACTCAGAGAGTTCCTATTCCGAACCCCAGTCTCTGGGGTTAGATTTCTGTTACATGTTGACAGAGGCTCCCGTGTCAGCAACCAGCTTGTCTCATGTCCCGCCTTTTATGTCATTCATTCATTGATTCATTCACTACCTTGATGCTCTGATGCTATGGTTCACCTACCGGGTCCCTGCTGGATCTCCCTGGATCCCCCTCTGCCTTCCTCCATCTTACCAATTGCTAATGCAGACTGACCTGCCTGTTCCAGGACCCCCACCAGCAGGACCTATTTAAGGCTAACCTCCTTTTGCTAGATGTCTACGAGTGGGGTCTTCCTGGCCCATCTGCACTTCCCTAGGTGGTTGCCTAGCCTCAGGGTCTCAGCTCTCCCTAGCTCAACCTGTCTACTACTGATGAGCCCTGAAAACTAGAGAATACTATGTGATTTAAGTTCTTATCAGTTAGAGCACCTCCAACAAACCCTGTATTTTATGTGAACAGATGTTACAGGTGTTATAACTATCAATTTCAGTTTTTTGCAATGAAGCAGTCTTAATTCTCAAAGATCAAAGGTAACAATGGATGGTTTTTCTCCTAATGCTCAACTTTTGAATATCCAGAGAATTTCTAAGTGAGTTAACCAGCACCATTTATTGGATGATCCTTCCATTCCAATTGATTTGTAATGCCTCCTTTGTCACACATTAAATTCCTTCATAAGCTTAGGCATTCTGCTAGAAAATAGGAACTTATTTTAAAAATGCTATGTTGTTCCAGAAAATACAACTAAAATCTATAACTGAAATGAAAGTAAAATTAATGAGAATTAAGCGTCAAGGCCTCTTACTATATGAACTTTCTAATTCTTTATTCTTAATTTTTTAAAGTGGACTCCCCAAATTGTATATATTTACAGAACCTGGATTCACCCACTCTCTACTTACAAATCCACCTACCATGCCCAAGCTGTGCAGGAAAGCAGGTGCAAGCAACAGTGCCTATTCTAGGGAATCGTCTCCAACCTCTCCTGCTGTGGTCCCCATATCCCAAGTTTCTGGATTCCTCATGCATACTCTGGGATCAATATCTGCCTATCTGATTTGGGCTTTTTCTTTCTGAATGTGGAAACCATTTCTCTGGTTTGGGTTTCCCTTAGTGGGAATCAAAAGAAGATATTGATCTGTACTTAAAGAGCATCAATAAAAATAGGTATCAATAAAGATGCACTGGGTTGGCAGTATAAGTTGTTGGAAAGAACCCCATCCTGAGTGTATGATGACTAATTATTACCAGTATGACGTTGACCAAGTCACTTAACTTCTCTGAGCCTCAGTTTTCTCATTTATAAAAGGAATTAAAATGGCACAGTAGGTCTCTAAGGGGCCTGAGGAGTAGTGGGGGACCCTGGAGCCCGCCTAGATTTCAGGGTCTGAGCTGACAAGACCCTTTTCCTGGATAGTCTCTCAGATGTGATGTTCTCAGTCTGGCCATGAATACATGCCATGAGGCATTCACAGTGAAAAGTACCAATGGCATCATTCTGTCCTGCATAGGTTGATTCAAGAAAAGGTGTGTGTGTGTGTGTGTGTGTGTGTTTGTGTGCGCGCGCGCACACACGTGCGCACATGTGTTGTGTGTGTATTGGACCTATATGATGTGTCACTAAACCTCAAGTCACAAAATTTCAAAATCACAAACATTAGGGGATGTTTAGCTTTGATAAATTCTTGATAAGTTAATTATTAAGTATTCCATCACCAAAAAAGCCCTTTATCCCCTTATTACGTACATGCTTCTTAATCCCTACAACCTTTCCGTCTCCATCCGCTTTATTAAAACTTCTCTCTCTAAGCTCACCAATGACCTCTAAGCAAAATCAAAAGGTTTTTCTCAGACACTGTCTTTGGCCTTTTACTAGCATCCCACAAACAGTCTCTTCATCATCTGTGACAATGCAAAGTCTGTGTTTTCTTCCTGACTCTGACAGCTTTCTGTGTCTCATTTTCTGACTCCTCTTCTGTCTACTTATCCTGACTTCAGCATGTCCTGAGCACTGGCCCTTGGCCCTTGACATGTCCCTCTCTGTATCTACTGTCTAAGGAAAGCACCTCTCACAGTGCTGTACCCCCAACTCCATGGGCAGGACGCCTATAACAGTAACTGCTAACCCAACCCATCACTCAAGCCCTAGCTCCATATTTGTCATGGAGGAGAATTAGAAGAACTCAGTTGTACTTACAGCTTTGCCACTAACTAGCTGAGTAATTTTCAGGAAAAAAAAAATGTACTCTCTGAGTTTCCTTGTATCTAAAGTTTAAGACCCAAAGCATAAGCTCCTTTCCCCAATTTCACCATTGCTGTCCTAGCATCAGAGCCTTGGCATTTCCCTCTTCTTAGATGTGACCCAGCATGATGCTCTGTCTCTCTCTCATGAATTTCTCAGATTTGTCTCTTCCATTCCTAGTGGAATTAATACTGGGATTATCAAAAGCTCCAGTTAGCATATCACTCTACTTCCAGGCTCTCCTCACTCCTTTCTATATTTCATGCTGCCTGCCACGAGATTAAACTTCTATTGAAACACTCCTGTTCCAGAATGTACATGACTGTGGTTGCAAGCACATGAAACCTGTGCTCTGTTGCCTCACCTCTAAGACCCTCCTCAATATGACCTCAGCTGTGATTCCCATTGGTCTCAACGAGGCTCCTCCACTCTTTAGAACAGTCTCCTGCTTTCTGTCCTCCCTGGATTAAGCCCACATTCTTTTTTTTTTTTTTTTGATTTTTAAAAAATTTTATTAGAGTATAGTTGATTTACAATGTTGCATTAGTTTCTACTGTACAGCAAAGTGTATCAGTTATACATAAACATATATCCCTTATTTTTTAGATTCTTTTCCCATAGAGGTCATTACAGAGTATTGAGCAGAGTTCCCTGAGCTATACAGTAGGTCCTTATTAGTTATCTATTTTATATATATTAGTGTGTATATATCAGTCCCAGTCTCCAAATTTATCCCTCTCCCCACCCCCACTTCCCCCCGGTAACCATATGTTTGTTTTCTACATCTGTGACTCTATTTCTGTTTTGTAAATAAGTTCACTTGTACCATTTTTTAAGATTCCACATGTAAGTGATATCGTATGATATTTGTCTTTCTCTGTCTGACTTGCTTCACTCAGTATGACAATCTCTAGGTCCATCCATGTTGCTGCAAATGTAAGCCCATGTTCTTGAACCTGTGGCCCATGCTTTTCTCCTGGCCTAGAAGCCTGGAATGTCTTCCCTTCCTCCTCTCAGATGATGCATATTTCTCGCATCTTTGTGTGCTCAAGTCCAACATTCTCCAAAAAGCCTTCCCTGAGCCCTTCAGCCTACAAGGAGCTGGCTTATTGGATTATAACTGAGTAAATGTGCATGCTTCATTTCTACCACTTTACTATAAATGCCCAGAGTGCAGAGGCAGTTTTATATATTACTATATGAGCTAGTATGTGCAGGGACTAATTGAGCTACTTAAATCTTTGATTTTCTTTGACTGCTTCTCCAAAACCTTCTGACTTTCCACTGCCTTTGGAAAGGGGTCAAGGTTCAACTCCTGACAGCATCGGGGATGACTCATTGACTGGAAAGAGGAGAATCTAGAAGAGAGGCGGATCAAAGATTCCCTTACCCTGTAGTTTAAAAAGGTGGGCTGGCTACTTAAAGACTGCTAGGGGGACTTCCCTGGTGGTCCAGTGGTTAAGAATCTGCCTTCCAATGCAGGGGACATGGGTTCGATCCCTGGTCAGGGAACTAAGATCCCACATGCCACGGGGCAACTAAGCCCATGCACCACAACTACTGAGCCTGCGTGCCGCAAAGTACAGAGCCCATGCGCTCTGGAGCCCTCGCGTCACAACTAGAGAGAAGCCCAAAACAGAGAGAAGCCCATGCGCCGCAACAAAAGATCCCGCATGCCGCAACTAAGACTGGCCGCAGCCAAAAATAAAATAAATAAATAAAATAAATAAATAAAATAAAATAAAATGTTTACAAGGATTAAATTAAAAAAAAAAAAAGACTGCTAGGAGTGTTTTAGGCAAAGGTGTGAAGCAGGTCAAAGGCTCTTCCTCCTTTTCCTTTGAGGTCCCTCTTTCCTTGCCCCTCCTCCCATGCCCTGTGTTCTCATGGTGGCCAAAGCCATCTACCCAGGTCATGCTGGAGTCTCTGACCTTACATCTGAAAAACCTCCTTCCTAGAGGGTCATTTTAAGGGGCGTTATCCTTGACACACCCTGAGCAAGTCATTTAACCATTCAGAACCTTTTTGCTGTCTTTATATCTGTAAAAATTAGGGGTTGGGGGACTTCCCTGGTGGTCCAGTGCTTAGGACTCCACACTTCCACTGCAGGGGGCATGGGTTCCACCCTGGTGGGGGAGCTAAGATCCCGCATGGCGTGCAGCACGACCAAAAAAAAAATTAGGTGTTGGGCCAAGCCATTTCTAAATTCTCTTCGTGCTCTAAAATGTTACATCATGATCTGAGCAGCACAGGCCTGCAGAACAGTCACCTTAGTTTTCTCATTTATCCTTTGGCATTTCATTAAATAACTAGGTCATAAGTTGCTCAAAGACAAATGCCACTTGTGTGCCCTTACTTAAATCAGCCACCACCATGTTCTGCGCAGGGCTGACCCCCCAGCAAGCACACAGAGCAGATATGTGTTTACAGTAAGGTACTCTGAGGACGACTCCTAGACCATCACTTCCTCTCATCAAAAACAGGGATGGTAATTGATGTCAAAGTTTTGAGAGCCTCAGTTAAAAATAACATGAAAGAATAAGCAAACATAATAGTCAGGAAAGTAACAATAAATGCAAATTTAGCAGTTATAAAAAGCAAAACTGCTTAATTCATGGATGTCTACAGGCCCTATTATAAGTTGGGAGAAATCAAATTCCATTGCAGCAAACGTTATAGAACAATGTTACCTAAAGATGTGCTGTCAGCAAAAACTTATTCACCTCAAGCAAGAATCTCTATAAAGTTTGAACCGTTTGCCAATATGGTTAAAACAAATCTGACAGTCCTTTGAGTTTGGCTTAATAATGTATGGCTGCAGCAGACATGACTGAAGTACAGTATTTAAAGAGAGGTTGGAATCTGTCCATCAGGGATGAATGGTGCTCACTGAGGCACCTGTTCGGCCTGCACAGTATTGGCTTCATACTGTTTAATTAAAAGATTGTTTAATATAACTGACAATATTTCAAAATGAGTTCGCATAAAGCAAGGTTCAAACAATATGTGTCATATGCTACCACTTGCATTAAAAAGAGGAAAAAGAATATCTACTAGATCTTGCTTCTATATATGCTTGAAATATATTTTGAAAGAGAAAAATATAAACAGATCTGAGTCTTGGTCTTCTATCCTGAGGATATTAACAAGTCCTCTTGCTTTGAGCAGAGAGAACAAGACATGGCAGGGGTTATGTGACCATTCTTATTTCTTAGCCTACAGACCCAGACACCAAAGAGGGGTTTTGATAATTTACATCCACACTGCGCCTACAGAGGTTTTAGTTTAGAAACAACTCTTCCTTCTGTTATGAGTCTGGTATCAAAGAACCTGAGTGCTGAGTAGCAGCTGCTGTCACATATAGTGGGCGGTACCGAGGTCTGTCTGGTAGTCCCTGAGCGTGTTGCAGTCATACATCTCCAGTCCCTCTGGGGTCCGAAGACAGAAGACACTCACAGGGAATCCACATCTCAGAGCTATCAGTGTTCTCAGATCAGACACCTTTTTACCAAGAAGGGAAATGCTCTCCATTATGGGCATTGTCTCTTGGGTCACAGCATTGAACACGCAGAGAGTGGGCTTATCTTCTTCCTAAGGGAAGAGAAAAGAAGGGAACTCAGAAGTAAGCACTGTCTGGGGGTTGGGACAAGGGACAAACATCTTGGAAGGTGGCTCTGAGTGCCTCTAGCTCCCACAACATGGGTGCTAAGGATGAAAGCAAAGGCCAGTTAAGTTCCCTGACTTCTGGTCTGAGTCTCACGCTTCTGTCCTGAGGAAATTTACGAGTCCTCCTTCTTTGAGAAAAGTGAAGGAGATGTGGCAGGGCTTTGAGTCCCTTCTTACTTCTTAGTCTACGGACCCAGATACACAAGAGGAGTGGTGAGAATTTATATCCACGCTGTGCTTATGGAGGTGTTAGTTTAGAAACAACTCCTCCATCATGCTGCACTTTAATTTGGAAATACTGTGGATTCTAAACCTCAGTCAACTGAAAAAATTATTTCTATGAGGTTATCTCTGGGGAGTGGAACTGAGCTCAGGGTGGGAGGAGAGTTTTGCTTATCATTTTATGGTCTTCCTTGTCTGTATGGTTTGACTTTTTTTTTTTTTTTTAATAACCTTGTGTATTTACTTTTACTATTTAAAAAGGAAAGTACTAGATGTAAGTGAAAAAAGTTTCCTTTGTTCCTTTTATTTTGGAATCTAAATAAGAAAGCAGGTGGAACTGAGATATCTGAAAGAGTTAAGAAGGAAAGTTTGGGAAAGTATTTATTCT
The DNA here is from genome assembly GCF_965194825.1 of Balaenoptera physalus. Taxonomy (NCBI): domain Eukaryota; kingdom Metazoa; phylum Chordata; class Mammalia; order Artiodactyla; family Balaenopteridae; genus Balaenoptera; species Balaenoptera physalus. The sequence continues at coordinate 31,738,031 of NC_138891.1, forward strand.
TCTGTTAACAGTTAAATCAATCAAACTAAAACTAAAAACACAGCAAAAGGGGAGAATGGGAAGGGAGGGAAGGTTATTAAAATGTTCACTTTTCTAACAACAACAACAAAAAAGAAACTGGCTTTACTTCCTCTTTAGTGGATTCAGGACGATCATGTTTTTCTTTAGTGCGCTGCTGGTGTGGCAGATGTGAGTGCCGGGAGCTGCCACCGAGGTCTCCGGTAAGAGTAACGTGGGACCTTGAGCAAAACTGAGAAGCAGATCCCTGGCCTCCAGGTTCCTCAAGGGGACTCCAGCCAGTCACTGCTCCCTTGTCCCGCCCGTTACCCTCCCCTTTTCTCCCATCAAATTCGTCTAGGGTTTCTGCAGGGACCCCCTCCCTGCTTCAGGTTTATAATACATTAAATTCATTCCCCACCTACCAGATAACACATTGCCAGAATGTGATCAACATGCAGATCTCTTTGAAAGAGCTTTTAAGGAGTACATAGTGTTATTGATGAAAGTTTCGGCTGCAGTGCTTTGATCTGGGGTCCATTTCAGTGTCCCAGATCACTGGGAGAGGTTCCGATGTCTTCTGCTGAGCATAAAGCCATTAGCCAGCTGAGCTGCTGGCTGAATTTAAAGTGCTTAGGACAGTTTTTCTCAACAGCTTCTCATAAATCCGCTCAATAAAAATTGAAAGGACATGAGGATTCACCCTTTCCCTTTCACCATGCTCACGTTTTCCTATGGCTCCATTAAGGCAGGTATCTGCCTGACCTAATCCATGGGGTATATATGGGCAGGAAGAAATTCCTATGAAAAGTGAATAAAAAGATAGTGAGGAAGACAGAAAAATTATATTTTATGTAATAGTTGTTCCTTATTTCTTTTATGATTACTCTGATTTCCCTAAAGTTGGCCCTTGGTATAGGTTCTAATTTATGTTTAGAATTAAATGTGTAACACGCAAACAAAGCAGCAAAGGCTCAAGTCACCCTTAACAGTTAACTAACTACTATTTGATGTTAGAAAAATAAGTTTAAAAGATGCTTCTCAGAATATGAATAAACGTTTGCCTCCTTCATTCTAATCCGTGTTATTGTGGAAACTATTGCTTGAGTTTTGTTCACTGTTGTCACCCAGTGCCTAGAATAGTACCTGGTACAGAGTAGACTGTCCATAAATATGTATCGAATAAATAATTCATAACATATCTGGAGCATAGTTCTCATTGTACTATTTTAACTCTATATAGTCACCATTTTATAAACCTTGTTTTTGTGGGAAACCCATTTTAAGTTCTAGTGCGGCACACCAGTTGGTGACACTTCTTCCTGTTGCTTATACAGAGAATGAGCAGATAGCTGTTGATTACCAGCAACTTGCTAACTCACCTTATCTATTTAAAAAAAGGCATCTATCTATGTGATACCCCTCCCCAAATGTTCTGAATGGGGGAACACTGGTAGTTATACCCAAGACAGTCAGATGCTATTGAATAAGCAATTCCATAAACAAATCACTGTTGGACAAATGTAAAATTATATTTTCTGTTTTACAAACAAACCAGGACACCATGGTAGGAGGTACATACAAAGTGTCTTACTTTTCAATAAAAAAAGATACATAGATCTGTTTCATGGGAATAATTCCACTTCTGTTTTCAAAAAATAAATGCAGGGGACTTCCCTGGTGGTCCAGTGGCTAAGACACCCCACTCCCAATGCAGGGAGCCCGGATCTGATCCCTGGTCAAACGTGGGAACTAAATCCCACATGTTGCAACTAAAAAGATCCTGCATGTCACAATGAAGATCCCGTGTGCTGCAACTAAGACCCGATGCAGCCAAATAAACTAATTAATTAAAACAAACAAAACAAAAAATAAATGCAAACTCACTGTAAATACACACATGTGCATTAAATAGGAAAAGTTAAGGAGACATAAAAGAGAAGGTAATGCAAGATTTGAACACCGCAGTATCTTTCACAAATTCTTTTTTTTTAATTTAATTTAATTTAATTTTTTTATACAGCAGGTCCTTATTAGTCATCAATTTTATACACATCAGTGTATACCTGTCAATCCCAATCGCCGAATTCATCACACCACCATCCCCACACCCCACCGCTTTCCCCCCTTGGTGTCCATACATTTGTTCTCTACATCTTTGTCTCAATTTCTGCCTTGCAAGCCGGTTCATCTGTACCATTTTTCTAGGTTTCACATATATGTGTTAATATACGATATTTGTTTTTCTCTTTCTGACTTACTTCACTCTGTATGACAGTCTCTAGATCCATCCACATCTCTACAAATGACCCAATTTCGTTCCTTTTTATGGCTGAGTAATATTCCATTGTATATATGTACCTCATCTTCCTTATCCATTCATCTGTCACTGGGCATTTAGGTTGCCTCCATGACCTGGCTATTGTAAATAGTGCTACAATGAACATTGGGGTGCATGTGTCTCTTTGAATTATGGTTTTCTCTGGGTATATGCCCAGTAGTGGGATTGCTGGATCATATGGTAATTCTATTTTTAGTTTTTTAAGGAACCTCCATACTGTTCTCCATAGTGGCTGTATCAATTTACATTCCCACCAACAGTGCAAGAGGGTTCCCTTTTCTCCACACCCTCTCCAGCATTTGTTGTTTGTAGATTTTCTGATGATGCCCATTCTAACTGGTGGGAGGTGATACCTCATTGTAGATTTGATTTGCATTTCTCTAATAATTAGTGATGTTGAGCAGCTTTTCATATGCTTCTTGGCCATCTGTATATCTTCTTTGGAGAAATGTCTATTTAGGTCTTCTGCCCATTTTTGGATTGGATTGTTTGTTTTTTAATATTGAGCTGCATGAGCTGTTTATATATATTGGAGATAAATCCTTTGTCCGTTGATTCATTTGCAAATATTTTCTCCCATTCTGAGGGTTGTCTTTTCGTCTTGTTTGTGGTTTCCTTTGCTGTGCAAAAGCTTTGAAGTTTCATTAGGTCCCATTTGTTTATTTTTGTTTTTATTTCCATTACTCTAAGAGGTGGATCAAAAAAGATTTTGCTGTGATTTGTGTCAAAGAGTGTTCTTCCTATGTTTTCCTCTAAGAGTTTTAGAGTGTCTGGTCTTACATTTAGGTCTCTAATCCATTTTGAGTTTATTTTTGTGTATGGTATTAGGGATTGTTCCAATTTCATTCTTTTACATGTAGCTGTCCAGTTTTCACAGCACCATTTATTGAAGAGACTGTCTTTTCTCCATTGTATATCCTTGCCTCCTTTGTCATAGATGAGTTGACCATAGGTGCTTATCTCTGGGCTTTCTATCTTGTTCCTTTGGTCTATGTTTCTGTTTTTGTGCCAGTACCATATTGTCTTGATTACTGTAGCTTTGTAGTATAGTCTGAAGTCAGGGAGTCTGATTCCTCGAGCTCCATTTTTTCCCCTCAAGACTGCTTTGGCTATTTGGGGTCTTTTGTGTCTCCATACAAATTTTAAGATTTTTTGTTCTACTTCTGTAAAAAACGCCATTGTTAATTTGATAGGGATTGCATTGAATCTGTAAATTGCTTTGGGTAGTATAGTCATTTTCACAATATTGATTCTTCCAATCCAGGAACATGGTATATCTATCCATCTGTTGGTATCATCTTTAATTTCTTTCATCAGTGTCTTATAGTTTTCTGCATACAGGTCTTTTGTCTCCCTTGGTAGGTTTATTCCTAGGTATTTTATTCTTTTTGTTGCAATGGTAATGGGAGTGTTTCCTTAATTTCTCTTTCAGATTTTTCATCATTAGTGTATAGGAATGCAAGAAATTTCTGTGCATTAATTTTGTATCATGCTACTTTACCAAATTCATTGATTAGCTCTAGTACTTTTCAGGTGGCATCTTTAGTATTCTCTATGTATAGTGTCATGTCATCTGCAAACAGTGACAGTTTTACTTCTTCTTTTTCAATTTGTATTCCTTTTATTTATTTTTCTTCTCTGATTGCCGTGGCTAGGACTTCCAAAACTATGTTGAATAATAGTGGTGAAAGTGGACATCCTTGTCTTGTTCCTGATCTTAGAGGAAATGATTTCAGTTTTTCACCATTGAGAATGATGTTTGCTGTGGGTTTGTCGTATATGGCCTTTATTATGTGGAGGTAGTTTCCCTCTATGCCCACTTTCTGGAGAGCTTTTATCATAAATGGGAGTTGAATTTTGTCAAAAGCTTTTTCTGCATCTATTGAGATGATTGTATGGTTTTTATTCTTCAGTTTGTTAACATGGTGTATCACATTGATTGATTTCCATATACTGCAGAATCCTTGCATCCCTGGGATAAATCCCACTTGATCATGGTGTATGACCCTTTTAATGTGTTGTTGGATTCTGTTTGCTAGTATTTTGTTGAGATTTTTGCATCTATATTCATGAGAGATATTGGTCTGTAATTTTCTTTATTTGTAGTATCTTTGGTTTTGGTATCAGGGTGATGGTGGCCTCGTAGAATGAGTTTAGGAGTGTTCCTTCCTCTGCAATTTTTTGGAAGAGTTTGAGAAGGATGGGTATTATCTCTTCTCTAAATGTTTGACAGAATTCACCTGTGAAGCCATCTGGTCATGGATTTTTGTTTGTTGGAAGATTTTTAATCACAGTTTCAGTTTCATTACTTGTGATTGGTCTGTTCATATTTTCTATTTCTTCCTGGTTCAGTCTTGGAAGCTTATACCTTTCTAAGAATTTGTCCATTTCTTCCAAGTTGTCCATTTTATTGGCATAGAGTTGCTTGTAGCAGTCTCTTAGGATGCTTTGTATTTCTGCGGTGTCTGTTGTAACTGCTCCTTTTTCATTTCTAATTTTATTGATTTGAGTCCTCTCCGTCTTTTTCTTGATGAGTCTGGCTAATGGTTTATCAATTTTGTTTATCTTCTCAAAGAACCAGTTTTATTTATCTTTGCTATTGTTTTCTTTGTTTCTATTTCATTTATTTCTGCTCTGATCTTTATGATTTCTTTCCTTCCCCTAACTTTGGGTTTTGTTTGTTCTTCTTTCTCTAGTTCCTTTAGGTGTAAGGTTAGATTGTTTATTTGAGATTTTTCTTGTTTCTTGAGGTAGGCTTGTATAGCTATAAACTTCCCGCTGAGAACTGCTTTTGCTGCATCCCATAGGTTTTGGATCGTCGTGTTTTCATTGTCATTTGTCTCCAGGTATTTTTTTATTTCCTCTTTGATCTCTTGGTTATTTAGTAACGTATTGCTTAGCTTCCATGTGCTTGTGTTTTTTACTTTTTTTCCCCTGTAATCCATTTCTAATCTCATAGCATTGTGGTCAGAAAAGATGCTTGATATGATTTCAATTTTCTTAAATTTACTGAGGCTTGATTTGTGACCCAACATGTGATCTATCCTGGAGAATGTTCCATGTGCACTTGAGAAGAAAGTGTAATCTGCTGTTTTTGGATGGAATGTCCTATAAATATCAATTAAATCTATCTGGTCTATTGTGTCATTTAAGGCTTCTGTTTCCTTATTTATTTTCATTTTGGATGATCTGTCCATTGGTGTAAGTGAGGTGTTAAAGTCCCCCACTACTATTGTGTTACTGTCGATTTCCTCTTTTAGAGCTGTTAACAGTTGCCTTATGTATTGAGGTGCTCCTATGTTGAGTGCATATATATTTATAATTGTTATATCTTCTTCTTGGATTGATCCCTTGGTCAATATGTAGTGTCCTTCCTTGTCTCTTGTAACATTCTTTAGTTTCAAGTCTATTTTATCTGATATGAATATTGCTACTCCAGCTTTCTTTTGATTTCCATTTGCATGCAATATCTTTTTCCATCCCCTCACTTTCAGTCTGTAAGTGTCCCTACGTCTGAAGTGGGTCTCTTGTAGACAGCATATAGATGGGTCTTGTTTTTGTGTCCATTCAGCAAGGCTGTGTCTTTTGGTTGGAGCATTTAATGCATTCACATTTAAGGTAATTATCGATATATATGTTACTTTGACCATTTTCTTAATTGTTTTGGGTTTGTTTTTGTAGGTCCTTTTCTTCTCTTGTGTTTCCCACTTAGAGACGTTCCTTTAGCATTTGTTGTAGAGCTGGTTTGGTGATGCTGAATTCTCTTAGCTTTTGCTTGTCTGTAAAGCTTTTGATTTCTCCATGGAATCTGAATGAGATCCTTGCTGGGTAGAGTAATCTTGGCTGTAGGTTCTTCCCTTTCATCACTTTAAGTATATCATGCCCCTCCCTTCTGGCTTGTAGAGTTTCTGCTGAGAAATCAGTTGTTAACCTTATGGGAGTTCCCTTGTATGTTATTTGTCGTTTTTCCCTTGCTGCTTTCAATAATTTTTCTTTGTCTTTAATTTTTGCCACTTTGATTACTATGTGTCTCAGCGTGTTTCTCCTTGGGTTTATCCTATATGGGACTCTCTGCCTTTCCTGGGTTTGGGTGGCTATTTCCTTTCCCATGTTAGGGAAGTTTTCGACTATAATCTCTTCAAATATTTTCCCTGGTCCTTTCTCTCTCTCTTCTCCTTCTGGGACCCCTATAATGCGAATGTTGTTGCGTTTAATGTTGTCCGAGAGGTCTCTTAGGCTGTCTTCATTTCTATTCATTCTTTTTTCTTTATTCTGTTCCGCAGCAGTGAATTCCACCATTCTGTCTTCCAGGTTACTTATCTGTTCTTCTGCCTCAGTTATTCTGCTATTGATTCCTTCTAGTGTAGTTTTCATTTCAGTTATTGTATTGTTTATCTCTGTTTGTTTGTTCTTTAATTCTTCTAGGTCTTTGTTAAGCATTTCTTGCATCTTCTTGATCTTTGCCTCCATTCTTTTTCTGAGGTCCTGGATCACCTTCACTATCATTATTCTGAATTCTTTTTCTGGAAGGTTGCCTATCTCCAGTTCATTTAGTTGTTTTTGTGGGGTTTTATCTTGTTCCTCATCTGGTACATAGCCCTCTGCCTTTTCATCTTTCTGTGAATGTGGTTTTTGTTCCACAGGCTGCAGGATTGTAGTTCTTCTTGCTTCTGCTGTCTGCCCTCTGGTGGATGAGGCTATCTAAGAGACTTGTGTAAGTTTCCTGATGGGAGGGACTGGTGGTGGGTAGAGCTGACTGTTGCTCTGTAGGCAGAGCTCAGTAAAACTTTAATCTGCTTGACTGCTGATGGGTGGGGCTGGCTTCCCTCCCTGTTGGTTGTTTGTCCTGAGGCAACCCAACACTGGAGCCTACCCGGGCTCTTTGGTGGGGCTAATGGCGGACTCTGGGAGGGCTCAGGCCAAGGAGTACTTCCCAGAACTTCTGCTGCCAGTGTCCTTGTCCCCATGGTGAGCCACAGCCACCGCCCACCTCTGCAGGAGACCCTCCAACACTAGCAGGTAGGTGTGGTTCAATCTCCCCTGGGGTCACTGCTCCTTCCCCTGGGTCCCGATGCGCACACTACTTTGTGTGTGCCCTCCAAGAGTGGAGTCTCTGTTTCCCCCAGTCCTGTCAAAGTCCTGCAATCAAATCCCACTAGCCTTCAAAGTCTGATTCTCTAGGAATTCCTCCTCCTGTTGCTGGACCCCCAGGTTGGGAAGCCTGACATGGGGCTGAGAACCTTCACTCCAGTGGGTGGACTTCTGTGGTGTAAGTGTTCTGCAGTCTGTGAGTCACCCACCCAGCCGTTATGGGATTTGATTTTACTGTGATTGTGCCCCACCTACCATCTCATTGTGGCTTCTCCTTTGTCTTTGGATGTCGGGTATCTTTTTTGGTGAGTTCCAGTGTCTTCCTGTCGATGATTGTCTAGCAGCTAGTTGTGATTCTGGTGTTCTCGCAAGAGGGAGTGAGAGCACGTCCTTCTACTCCGCCTGTTGGTTCCCCCTTTTTTTTTTTTTGTTAATATATTTTGCTATTTTGGAGTTGCAGCACCAAATAAGCAGAAACATGCCCCAAGTGTTCCAGAGTAGACCAAAAGGGGAAATAATGTTTGTTTTTGTTAAACTGCAAGTTGAGATGTCTTCATAAACATCTTAGCCTCATGAACTTCTCCTTTTTTATGATAGTCATTCTGGAGAGGTTATACTTGCAGTCTAGGACAGTGAATTGAAACAAATTTCTTCGACAAATTCTTTTTTTTTCACCCTCGGCTGTGCTTCATGGCTTGCAGGATCTTAGCTCCCCACAGTTTCCGACCAGGGCTTGAACACCGGCCCTCAGCAGTACGTGCGTGGAGTCCTAACCACTGGACTACCAGGGAATTCCCCACCAAATTCTTTATATACTATTCTTTAAGGCTTTTAAGATTAGAAAAAAATAGCCATTTTATTTAGAAACATGTTTTTATTTGTAAATTATACATTTTAAGGAGCATGTTTATACATGTTTTTGTGTTTAAGTTGTGTTTAAAATCTAAATTCACATATGCATCTCATAGATTTTGGTTTTTTTTTTAATAAATTTATTTATTTATTTGGTTGCGTTGGGTCTTTGTTGCTGTGTGCAGGCTTTCTCTAGTTGCAGCGAGTGGGGGCTACTCTTCATTGTGGTGTGTGGGCTTCTCATTGCAGTGGCTTCTCCTGTTGCGGAGCACGGGCTCTAGGTGCGCCGGCTTCAGTTGTTGTGGCATGTGAGCTCAGTAGTTGTGGCTCGCGGGCTCTAGAGCACAAGCTCAGTAGTTGTGGCTCACAGGCTCTAGAGCGCAGGCTCAGTAGTTGTGGCGCACGGGCTTCGTTGTTCTGCGGCATGTGGGATCTTCCCAGACCAGGGCTCAAGCCCGTGTCCCCTGCATTGGCAGGTGGATTCTTAACCACTGCACCACCAGGGAAGTCCCTAGATTTTGGTGTTTTAAAAGTGCCTTTTGAAAGCTAAAATGTATATGATTTTGAACCAATTTTAGACCTACTACTATAGTTCAAACTTCTCCAATTTGTCTGATAGACATCTACTCAATGGTGCCACAAATAACACAATCTTTCACCATAAAACAACTTTCCAAGGATGCCAGAAAGAATTAACTAAGTTTTAACTGCAGCCCTCCGTTGGTGGAAGTATTGTGATAGAAGGAGGCAGGGGAAGCCATAAAGAGTGTTAGGGAGGGAGTTCCCTGGTGGCTTAGTGGTTAGGATTCCGGGCTTTCACTGCTGTGGCCTGGGTTCAATCCCTGGTGAGATCCCATAAGCCGTGCAGTGTGGCGAAAAAAAAAAAAGAGCGTTAGGGAGAATGAGTCTCCCTCACAGTTTAGAAGACACAAACTGCCAGGTGGTTGCTTCTCAGCCCCCTTTGCTGTGCGACCCAGATGTGTGACCAGGGTGCTGCCCAGTCAAGCCTCCCCATCCACCTCCACTTTGAATTCAGAGCCAGGAAGGCAGAGAAGCAGCAGACACAGGGACTCTTCCCTGGCAGTGGCAGATCTGAAGCACTGCTGGCCTGGCAACAGGGCTGGCAGCTGCGTCCAGTGCCTGCTTTGAGGGCGGCTGCCCCGGGGGCCTTCCTGGACTAGTTGTGGGTCATGATTTAGAAATTATTTCTGGCTGCATAATCTCTGAGCCTGATTCTCTAATCTTCCTGTCAAGACTGTGAACTACCCAATAGCCTTTCTTATATGTTTGTTTTCCTCTTTAATTGTCCAGGTTCCTTTCTGCTGCTTGCAACCTAAGAACCCTGAAGGTGGATAGGGAAAAGCACTAAGACTGGAGCACTTGACCTCAAGGGTAGAAGGGGAGGAGAGATGCCACAGCAAGGGAGGGAACCGAAACCCCGAAATGCATCTCAATACCTATGACGTTTCTCACAACAATCATATACCTTCTTGTTTATTTTCATACTTTATCCCTCAAGCCTTCATCAACTCATTTACTCAACACATATTTATGGAGAGCCTACTGTGTGCCAGGTATTATTCTATGCACTGGGTGACAACATTGAACAAAACTCAAGCAATAGTTTCCACAATTACGTGGGTTAGAATGAAGGAGGTAAATGGCAATAGCACCTCTGCATGCCACACAGTGACCCAGGCCTTGGCAATGCCTCACGCGTGGTTTACAGGAACACTGCAACAGCATCAGCAGTGAATGGGCAGGGCTGAAACCTGTGCTAATAGAACATGGAGATACATGCCACAGAAAATATTTCTTATGGCTTCTATAGGAGTTCCTTTCCAAAGAGAGAAAAATTAAGGCAATGTTCTTTCCCCACTGTTCTTATGCCATCCCCCATTCACTTTTCCAAATGTGTCTACATTACCATCAAAGGAGAAAGTGTAATTAGCAGAGAAACTGGAAAATCTATTGACTATTTAGAATAGAACACCTCCATTTATCTAACGTCTTTCCTGCTTTTCACACGAGCAAAACCTTGTAATCCATACAAAAATATAAGTGCAATAAAGAAACCAAATAGTCTGGATTTATTTCATGACACATGGTATCTACTTACATCTTTTTAAAAAGAAAAAATTGCTTACTTGCCAAGTTTTTGGTTCATATCATGCTATTTCTAAGTTGTACCAAAATAAATTGAGACTCTAGCTTTCCTAGATTCTCAGAAAATAGAACTAATTGCATGAAGTAACATAGTTAGATAGGAAAAGTACTACTTAAGTTTGTATGCATCTAATTATGCAATAAAGCAATAATATGACTTAGAAGGTAGCCTTTGGTTACCTAAGATAGATCAAACAGTATAGAGTTGATATGACTTCATTCTTTGAAGCAAGGGATGTTTTCACAAAGTATTTTTGTTGTTACAAACCCAGTTTGGACGTTATCATACATAAACAGTGAATAGTGTGGACTTTTGAAATAGGCCTGTTTTATCATCTAATTTAACAGGAACTGAGTTAGGATGGAAACCAGTATTTATGGCTTTGCAGGTAATTCTCTTCCTTCAGATTCAAGATATTGTTTTCCTTCCCAAAACTAGTGATAAATTCTCTAAATGTGATTCTGCCAGAGAAGGTGAAGATGAAGATCAGTAAAAATTCTGTGGAACTTGAGAGTTTTTTTTTTTATATAAATTTATTTATTTATTCATTCATCTTTGGCTGTGTTGGGTCTTCGTTTTTGTGCGAGGGCTTTCTCCAGTTGCAGCGAGCGGGGACCGCTCTTCATCGCGGTGCGCGGGCCTCTCACTGTCGCGGCCTCTCCTGTTGCGGAGCACAGGCTCCAGACGTGCAGGCTCAATAGTTGTGGCTCACGGGACTAGCCGCTCCGCGGCATGTGGGATCTTCCCAGACCAGGGCTCGAACCCGTCTCCCCTGCATTGGCAGGCGGACTCCCAACCACTGCACCACCAGGGAAGCCCGAGAGTTTTTAATTAAACCCTTCATGTCGGCCAGTCCTGTGACTCATAATTATATTCTGCCTGGGCTTTCTAGAATAGTCTTTTACCTCTACATTCTGTTCTTGTCATTAGCAGTTTAGAACTCCAGGGAAAGGTTAGAGTTCAGTGCAAAGGCAGCTTGCATCACTGTGACAGATGATGCTTAATTGGCAGAAGTTATGAAATATTTTTGTAAGTAAAACTATGAACACAGGTTACTTTGGGGAGGAAAATTGGGGGCCAGAGGTAGGAGAGAGACTTTTTACTGTGTATCCTGCTGTACCACTGGAATTGAGCACCATGTGAATGTACTACCTACTCAAAAATAAATAAAAATTTTTTAAAATAATAAAATGAAGTCAGTGCTTAGTTGAGTAAAAGTATTCTATTCATACTCTTAACACATTTTGTCTACATCCCTGAATAGCTATGGTTCAATTAGATTCCTCTAGCTATTTCAAATATTAGTATTGATCTTATACCACTATCTCCAAGTAAGCAAACAACAAAAAAGTCTTGAACATCATTATTGGTGTTGGAGAATTCCAGGAAATTTTAGAGGGTTTACACTGTACAGTAACAAAAACACAGTATGTGTATACACATTTAAATACATGAGACATTTAAGAAATGACATAGAACTTAGGTCTGCTTAAAAAAGTATTATACATGGGGGCTTCCCTGGTGGTGCAGTGGTTGAGAATCCGCCTGCCAATGCAGGGCACACGGGTTCGAGCTCTGGTCTGGGAAGATCCCACATGCCGTGGAGCAACTGGGCCCGTGAGCCACAATTACTGAGCCTGCGCGTCTGGAGCCTGTGCTCCGCAGCAAGAGAGGCCGCGATAGTGAGAGGCCCGCGCACCGCGATGAAGAGTGGCCCCCACTTGCCACAACTAGAGAAAGCCCTCGCACAGAAATGAAGACCCAACACAGCCATAAATAAATAAAAATTTAAAAAAAAAAGTATTATACTACAATTTTCTGAGTATTTCTCTGAGGGAGAAAAGCAGAAGAAATTAGAATTGTTTTTATTTCCTTTTTTGATAACTAGACATTTTTCAAGAACTTAAAAATAATACCTCTAAAATCAGGAACAAGACAAGGATGCCCACACTTGCCACTCTTATTCGACATATTGGGAAGTTCCAGCCAGAGCAATTAAGCAAGAAAAAGGAAGGAAAGGCATTCAAATTGGAAAGGAAGATGTAAAGATGTCACTATTTATGGATGACATGATTTTATATAGAGAAAACCCTAAAGACTCCACCAAAAAACTATTAGAAATAATAAAGTTGCAGGGTACAAAATCAACCTTCAAAAATCTGTTGCATTTCTAGATGGTAACAATGAACTAGCAGAAAGAGAAATTAAGAAAACAATCCCATTTACAATCACAACAAAAAGAATAAAATACCTAGGAATAAATTTAACCAAGGAGGTGAAAGACCTGTACACTGAAAACTATAAGACATTGTTGAATGAAACTGAAGAAGACACAAAGAAATGGAAAGATATGCCATGCTCATTGACTGTAAGAAGCAACATTGTTAAAGTGTCCATAATAACAAAAACAATCTACAGATTCAATGCAATCCTTATCGAGATCCCAAGGACATTTTCCACAGAAATAGACCAAAAAATCCTAAAATTTATATGGAACCACAGAAGACCCTGAATAGCCAAAGCAATTTTGAGAAAAAAGAACAAAGCTGAAGGTATCACACGCTCTGATTTCAAGCTATATTACAAAGCCATAGTAATAAAAATGGCATGGTATTGGCAGAACAACAGATGTATAGATTAATGGAACAGAATTGAGAGCTCCAAAATAAACCCACACATATATGGACAATTAATTTACAACAAAGGAGCAAAGAACATACAATGGAGAAAGGATAGTCTCTTCAATAAATGTTGCTGAGAAAACTGGATAGCCACATTAAAAAAAAAGAAAGAAAGAAAAAGGAAAGACACTAGGTCAATATCTCATACCATACACAAAAATCAACTCAAAATAGATTAAAGACTTAAATGTAAGACCTGAAACCATAAAATGCAATAGAAGAGAACATAGGCAGTATGCATTTTGACATTGGTCTTAGCAATATCTTTCTAGATATGTCTCCTCAGGCAAGGGAAACAAAAGGAAAACAAATGGTACTACAACAAACTAAAAAGATTCCACAGAGCAAAACAGTAATTCAAAAAGATATATGCACCCCTATGTTCATTGCAGCATCATTTACCATAGCCAAGATATGGAAACAACATAAATGCCCATCAATGAACAAATGGATAAAGAAGATGTGGTGTGTATGTGTATGTATATATACACACACACAACATATATATATATATATATATATATATATATATATATATATATATATATATACACACACACACACACAATGGAACTACTCAGCCTTAAAAATGATTAAATCTTGCCATTTGGGACAACATGATGGACCTAGAGGAATTTATGCTAAGTGAAATAAGTTAGACGGAGAAAGACAAATACCATATGATTTCATTCATACATGGAATATAAAAAACAAGCAAACTAACACAAAAAATTGAACAAACCAAACCAAAACGTAGATATAGAGAACAGAGTAGTGGTTAGCAGAGGGGAAGGGGTGGTGGGAGGAGGACGAGATGGGTAAAGGGGATCAACTGTATGGAGACGGATGGAAACTAAATTTCTAGTGGTGAGCAGGCTGTAGAGTATAAAGAAGTAGAAATATAATACTGTACACATGAAAGATATGTAATGTAATGTTATAAACCAATGTTACCCCAATAAAAAGTAAACTTTAAAAATGTATCTAAAAAAGCATAATAAAAAGATTTAAAAAAATAGATACATGAATAAATGCTTATAAGACATTAAAACATGTATAAAATATGGCCTTTTTGTTTACATAAATGGGATCATACAATGTTTCTTTTTCTGTGACTTATCTTTACTACTTGATAATAAATATTTTAGAAAATTCCTTTAAAAAATAGACTTCCCACTTAGTCAATCAGTAAAATACATGAAAAGAAAGAGTTAGCTTTAGCTACCATAAACTTTTTTTAATGCTAACTATGAGAAAATAAGTGCCCCATTTAGCAGAGAATATGTACTTTACTAAGTTCCTTGAGGCTCGTGTTTTCATATGGGATCGAGAACTAGTACTGAATACTATTTCTATCCTAGAGAGCAGCTCTTAATACTCTTTAGGCTACCTGTCTCTTTGAGAAATTGTCAAAAGTTAAGGATCCTTCACCCAGAAAGTCTCCAGGTACATAATTTTGCATATTTTGCAGTTTTAGGGTTTTGTTCTTAAAGCCAGCCATGGACCCCAAATTAAGCACCACTGATTAAGGACGGTATAAATGGAAAATGCTGTCTCTGTTATACTACACGTAATTCATGAATGGCTGCGCTGCTGGATTTGAATGTAGGTACTGCCATTTTATTCTTATTGTTACTGAGAATTTCTTCCCTTTCCTCATTCCCCTAATCCATTGTAAGGCCGTGGAAGTGACCTAATCTTTCTCGCACATCCGTATTCCAGATCAGCCCCCTGGCCTTGATCCTATATTGGTTTATAGGTTGCTCTGCGATGACTGTTTTGGGGCAGGCAACAAGGGGGATAGAGGAGGGAAGGGAGAGAAAGAGTAAACAAAGGGAGCTCTATCCAGTCTCCATGCCTTATTTCCCCTTACAGCACAAATTGTGCCTAAGTCTAGTTATGCAAGTGGAAGAGAGGGGAAGGCAAGAAGAGAAAACCTCTTCCTACGCTGTGAAATACTTTGGTTGAATTATTCATAACTTTATCTGAAATGAGGTAGACATCTTGGACAAATGTTATTCTGATCATCCGTCATACCTTAACAAAGCATTTGAGAGTTGAACAAAAAGATATTCCAACATCAGTAAGACTCCAACTGTCCTTTAGGGCTGCTCCAGCGTACATCAGCTCCAGATACCTCCTGCTTTGTTCATCTTCAGAGAGAGGAATGTGGAAATAATCCTTAAAAATCAATAGCATATTATGAAAACAGCATATCTCTACATTACTAGACCAGCAATGTAATCTCTTATCTTTTACATTTTCCACTGAGTATTATAAAACTGGGACAGAAGGAGGAAGTATTTGACAGGGGTTCTTAATCTGAAGTCTTTAGACACCCCCAAAAGTTGATGGTTAGAACTTAGGTGGCAAAAAACTACATTTGTTTTTTATTAACTCCAAATAAAATTGGGATTTTTCTTATGTATATAGACAACAAGCTAAAGTAGCAGTAACTGACTGTTCCTGTGACTTTGTCACCAATAGAAATCACGGATATTTTCATATCCCATTATTGTTGTTGCAGATATCTCAAAATATTATTTATACTGATCTCCTTTGAAATTGTAATTGTTATGAGATACACTGCAAACACTTGTTAATGTGTTAATAAGGAAACCCACGTCACAATATCACAATATGTTTTTTAATTTTTTAAAATTGTATTTCCGTATAACTGGTTTCCTTTTTGGGGGTATGTATTTTATTTTATGCATTTAAAGACATTCTGAGGAGTCCATAGGCTTCACCAGACTGCCAAAGGGATCCATGATACATAAAGATTAAGAGCTTCTGTGTTAGAAGATATAGATTTTAGGGATCATAGTAATTTACTATATATCATGTAACTATGATTCAGTAAATGCTCCTTAGTAAATGGGAATAAATCATCTCCAAGTTAAATACCATTTGATGGTCAGTTCCTAAATATTTGTCTTAATTTTCCATTTCATAGTGAGTATTTATAAGAAATTTGTAAGAAAAGTACTGCACCCAAATTATTTTTTATTCTGGCTCTGTGATCCCAGGTTAAATGGTCAATCTATCTGAGCTTCAGTTTTCCCTGGATGCAAAATGAGGCTATAGCCCAGAAGTCCTCTCCACCTCCAAAATCCTTTGGTTCTTTATAGTTGCTTGCTTACCACACAGGCCATCTATCTGACAACTGGTATGCTCCACTTTACCTGGCCTAGAGTTAGTGCCTTGTTTTTCTCCTTTTATGAAGAACTTCAGTAATACTATCTGGCCAATACACAATCTACAAATATCATAAAGATAAGCTAAACATTTTTTCCCCTGAGAATTTTCCTGTCTAACACCTCCAGAGTTAATATCTTCTAACAAACAATTATGTAAGCAAACAATGATATTTTCAAATAGTTTTAGTTCCCTGTTTACTGAAAATGCACCCAATAGTATCTCTACCCCACGTACAGTTTAAACTTCACTGCATAGTTAAAATTAATGCACATCTTAGTGGCTCAGGGACAAAGTATGTACCTTTATCATCAGCTTGACAGCCTCCACAGTTTCATCTGCTGAAACATCCAATGGTTCAAAAGATCCCTCAAACGCTATGAAAATCCTCATTTTGTCAAAAAAAGAAAGAAGCTGTTTTCAAAGATCCTATTGGATAGCTGGGAGAATCCCAGTTCACAGTTAAGGACAAAAATGATGGCCAGAGGCAGCTGTCACTGTCTAGCCTCAAAGGCGAGTTGAGAGAACATGGAGAGAGAAGTCCCGCAGTACCACAGTATCCGGTGAAACTGACAGCAGCTACATTGGAGGAAATGTTTCTCTGCCAGTGGCATTAGTCAACAGCCACCTGTTCCTCTATTACGGAAACCAGAAAACTTGACAATGGTTGAGGTAAGTGTGAACAAGCATCAAGCATGTAATACAAAAATGCCACACATAAATTATACTTTGTAATGTGACCACCATCCACTGATCCTTGAATCCATATTCATCCAAGTACAGCTGATGGAAAGACCCTTAGAACTAGATATTTGAATTGGGATGCACTGGCACAGAGTGAAGCAAAACAGAGTTGATTTTATTGAAGGTAATCATCCTGGAAGTTCTCTGTAAATAACTCTGAGCTGAAGCATTCTGGTTTCCATAGCAACTTTGTGTACTTGTTCCCTGGCGGTATTTCTAATCCTGCCACAGGGTACAGAACAATATCCACTTGCACTAGGGAGATTAATGTGTAGGCAAATGACTCTGTGGTTTTCCCTTTCCATCTCTGCATAATGGAATCTACCCAATAACAACACAATATAGTTGGTATTTCTTTTAGTCCTTGCCCTTATGTTATTTAGAACAATTTACCATTGTTATTTCCTTCAACTTCCCTTAGTGTTGGTGGAAAATATTTCAAACCACCCTCAAAAAATGAGCAAAGATATTAATCACCATTACGCAAGCTTATATTTTACTGGAACTTAATTCTAAGACTCTCCTCTGAAATCCCCAGTATTATACACTTGTTCTAATGCTATTATGTCTGATCATTTTAAAAAATTAATTTATTTTATTTTATTTATTTTTGGCTGCATTGGGTGTTCGTTGCTGTGTGCAGGCTTTCTCTAATTGTGGCGAGCAGGGGCTACTCTTCGTTGTGGTGCGCGGGTTTCTCACCGCGGTGGCTTCTCTTGTTGCAGAGCACGGGCTCTAGGCGCGTGGGCTTCAGTAGTTGTGGATCGCGGGCTCCAGAGCGCAGGCTCAGTAGTTGTGGTGCATGGGCTTAATTGCTCTGCAGCATGTGGGATCTTCCTGGACCAGGGCTCGAACCCACGTCCGGGAAGATTGGCAGGCGGATTCTTAACCACTGCACCACTAAGGAAGCCCTGATCATTTTTTAGTGTTTGTAAATCTTGTCTTCTTCCTGAAGACAGACCTAGAACAGAATCCCTATCTTTCATTTCTTTTTATTCTTAACAGCACTTAGCATAATGTGAGTCACATGATAGGTGCTTATTATACCGGTTAACTGATTCTATTCATTCACAGTCTGAGTTCCAACTATAAGAAATTTGAGAAAATGGAAAACATAAAAAAGGCAAAGGATTTCATTGCAAAGCTAATACTTTTGGCCTCATGTTTTTCAAGTGTTGCAACACAATGATATCTTCTTATGCTGTCAGCATTTTGATAGAAAGAGTATTAACATAGGACATAGTTAGTGCTGTTTTGGTGTCTTGCTCACCCTACCTCACCCCCTCCAGCTGCCTTTACTGTTTACTGCTAAAGGCTTATAGCTACACCCCCTTTTCCAAAGAATTGCCCTCAGCTGATGGGAGCTGCCCTGCCAGGAAAGCTATGCACCTCTCCTCAATAATTGACTGCAAAGGGGCTACAAAATGCCCACTCTCTTATATTAAGGGGTGAAAATTCTGCAGAGGGTCTCTGTAGAGCAGGCCATAGCTGGACTTTACCTGAGACTACATCCTTCTTCAGCTCTTTCTTTTTCCGAATCCTGCTTAACTCTCTTCCTTACTAAGTTTTTTCTTGAGTTCTCCCTCAGTAATTGGCATACATCCCAATCCCTGTCTCAGGCTCTGCTTTTAGAGAAACCAACCTAGGGCAGAGGATCTTAAAGAAGCTCATAGGCATTAAGAAATCACAACCAAGTGCTTTATAGCTTCCTGAGCTGCATGTTTTCTTATACATGTATATTTTTATACTCTGCATTAGACTTGCCTTTTGGAGTAAATGCCCGTCTCTTGTAGGCATGGCTGGCCCCTGGTCTGGTTGGTTGCCAGGTCCTGACTTGTATGGAGCTGCTGGCTACTGGTTGGTGGGCTGGGTCCTGAGGTGGCCGGCTGCAGAGCCCCAGGGGGGTCCCAGGGCTAGTGCTATCCCACTGGTGGCTGGAACCTGGTTCTGGAGTAACTGGTTGCGAGGCCAGGGTTCCTGGATCTAGTGTCGGCATGCTGGTGGGTGGGGTCAGTTCCTGAAATGGTTGCCTGTGGGTTCTGGGGTGTCCTAAAGCTGATCTGGCTCACTGGTGAGTGGGGCTAGATCCCAGGGCAGCTGGTTGAGGGGTCCAAGCTGTCTTGGAGCTGGTGTTAACCTGCTGGTGGACAGACCTGAGGCCCAGGGGTTTCTGGGGCTAATGCCCACTGTTGTGTGATGCTGGTCCTGGGGCTGATGCTGGCCCTCTGGTAGGCGGAGTCAAGTCCTGTGGTCCCTGGCTTTAGGGACCTTGGGGTCTCGGGGTTAATGCCAGTGCACTTGTGTGTGGGTTTGGGTCCTGAGCCCTCTGATGGACAGGGTGTGTCCCAGGGTGGCTGGGTGCTCAAGGGTTCCTTAAGGCAGCCTGCCTACTGGTGGGTGGGGCTGTGTTCCCGCTAGGCTAGCCGCGTGGCCTGAGGCGTCCCAGTACTGGCGCTCACAGGCTGGTGCGTGGGGCTGGGTCCCAGTTTTGGTAAGCTAGAGGGAGGATTCCTAAATGGCACTTGCCAGCACCGGTGTCCTCCTGGCCGAACGGAGCGGCCCAGAATGGCTGCCACCAGGGGGCGCTCCAGTTGCCTGCTGCCTCTCTGGGAGACTCTACAGGATCAGCAGGTGGGTCTGACCCCACCTCCTTTCAAATTACTGCTTCTGCTCTGGGTCTTGGACTGTGTGAGATTCTGTGTGTGCCCTTTAAGAGTGGAGTCTCTATTTCCCACAGCCTTCTGGCTCTCCTGAAAGTAAGCCCCACTGGCCTTCAAAGCCAAACATTTTGGGGGCTTGTCTTCTCAGTTCAGGATCCCCGGCCTGGGGAACCTGACGTGGGACTCGAACCCCTTGCTCCCTGGGGAGAACCTCTGCAATTGTAATAATCTTCCCATTTGTCGGTCGCCCACCCAGGGGTATGGGTCTTGACTATATCGCATCTCTAGCCTTCCTACCCATCTCCTTGTGGTTCCTTCTTCGTATCTTTAGTTGTAGAAGATCTTTTCGGCTAGATTCTGGTCTTTCTCATCAATAGTTGCTCTGTAAATAGTTCTAGTTTTGGTGTGCCCTTGAGAGGAGGTGAGCTCAGGGTCTTCCTACTCTACCATCTTGGCCATCTAGCCAAAACGTTCTGACATGAGAATTAAAAGTTGAAAAGGGTAAGTAAAATTATCCCTATCATAGGAGACATAATTGTAAACCAATAAATCATGGCAATCAAATTTTTAAGACTACTACAAATAATGAAATAATTCAACTCGGTGGCTGTATTTATAAGTAATACACAGAAATTAATAGTTTTCTAGAAACAAATGACTGATATAGAATATAATGGAAGAAAATACTCCATTTATAAAAGAGAAAAAAGATAATATGTTAGGAGTAAACTTAGCAGGAAACGTAAGAAATGTATAAAATAAATGTAAAAACATAACCAAAAACATAAAAGACTTGAACAAGTGGACTGGCATACTGTAACTTTGGAAGGAAGGTTCAAAACGATTAAGTCATCAATTCTTCTTAAGTCAATATAAAAGTAACTTCCTAAGTTAGTATATAAATTTAATATATAAATTAAAAAATCCCAGCAGGATCTTTTTCCAGATTTATTGAGATATAATTGACATATACACTGTGTAAGTTTAAGGTGTACAATGTGATGATATATGTATACATTGTGAGATGGTTACCACAATAAGATTAGTTAACACATCCATCACCTCACACAGTTACCTTTTTTTTTGGAAGTGAGAACATTTAAGATCTACTTTTAGCAACTTTCAATTATACAATACAGAACTGTTAACCAACAGGATTTTTCCAAACTAGGCAAGATGTTCTAAAATTAACGTAGAAAAATAAGCAAGTATAGCTAGAAAAGCTCTGGAAGAGAAGAGTTGTGAAAAGCAATCACCTACAAGATGTTAAAATATATTATAATGCTACAATAAAATTAAAACAGTGTGATCCTGGCATATGAAGAATCAGAAAAATCAATGGAAAAATAGTATAAAAATGGACTCACAAGAATTTAGTATATGATAAAAGTGGCATCTTGCAAATTAAAAGGTACAAACTTCCAGTTTGAGTCACAAGAATGAAATGTACAGCATGGGAAATATAGTCAGTAATAGTGTAATATCTTTGTATGGTGACAGATGGTAACTAGACTCATCATGGTGATCATTTTGAAACGTATAGAAATGTTGAATCACTATGTTGTGCACCAGGAACTAATATAGTGGTTGTAGGTCAATTAATTATACTTCAGAAAATGAATAACAAACTCATAGAAAAAGAGATCAGATTTTTTTTATTGAAGTACAGTTGATTTACAATGTTGTGTTAGATTCAGGTGTACAGCAAAGTGATTCAGTTCTATATATATATGTGTGTGTGTGTATATATATACATATATATGTATATTCTTTTACAGATGCTTTTCCCTTAGAGGGTATTACTAAATATTGAGTATAGTTCCCTGTGCTATACAATAGATCCTTGTTGGTTATCTATTATATATACAGTAGTGTGTGTATGTTAATCCCAAACTCCTAATTTATCCCTCCCCCCCTACTTTTCCCCTTTGGTAACCATAAGTTTGTTTTCTATGTCTGTGGGTCCATTTCTGTTTTGTATATAAGCTCATTTGTATCATTTTTTTTTAAATCCCACATATAAGTGATATATGATATTTGTCTTTGTCTGGCTTAATTCACTTAGTATGATAATCTCCATGTTGCTGCATATAGCATTATTTCATTCTTTTTTATGGCTGAGTAATATTCCATTGTACATATATGTGTGTGTGTGTGTGTGTGTGTGTGTGTGTATATATATATATATATATATATATATATATATATATATATATATATATATACACACACACACACATACCATATCTTCTTTATCCATTCATCTGTCAGTGGACATTTAGGTTGCTTCCATGTCTTGGCTATTGTAAATAGTGCTGCAATGAACATTGGGGTGTATGTATCTTTTTTGAATTATGGTTTTCTCCAGACATATGCCCAGGAGTGGGATTGCAGGATCATATGGTAGTTCTATTTTTAGTGTTTTAAGGAACCTCCATACTGCTGTCCATAGTGGTTGTACCAATTTACATTCCCACCAACAGTGTAAAAGGGTTCCTTTTTAAAAAGAGATCAGATTTGTGGTTACCATAGGGTGGGGGAATTGGATGAAGATGGTCAAAAGTTTCAAACTTCCAGTTATAAGATAAATAAGTACTAGAGATGAAATGTACAACATGATAAATATAATGAACACTGCTGTATATTATATATGAAAGTTGTTAAGAGAGGAAATCCTAAGAGTGCTCATCACAAGGAAAAAATATTTTTTTCTTTATTTTGTATCTATATGAGATGATGGATGTTCACTGAACTTATTGTGGTGATCATTTCATGATGTATGTAAGTCAAATCATTACGCTGTACACCTTAAACTTACACAGTGCTGTATGTCAATTATATCTCAATAAAACTGGAAGGAAAAAAAGAATATAAAAAAAAGTAGCATATTGTATCAGTCGTGATGGTGTGGGGAAATAAGATAGTGTTGAATTACCCAGTAGTTACCTGAAAAAAAAAAAAAGTGGAGCTCTACCTTTTACCTAGCATCATGAGAAATTAAAAATGCATCAAAGATTTAAATGTAAAAAATAGAACTATCAAAAGTTAGTTTTATTATAAGGCAAAAAGTAAGGTGCAAAACAGAGTATGTAATACACTACTATTTGAGGAAAAAAGGGGGAAATCATATCTATAGATATGATATATGATATAGTTTGCATATACCTCAAAATCTCTGGAAATACACTCAGGAAACTAGAAAGCACCCTGGTGCCTATGGAGAGGAGACTTGAGCAGCCAGGCATCAAGGATGAGAACAGTACTTTTCACTGTATTATCGTTTTTTAAAATAGATTTAATTTAGAGAACTTTTAGGTTCACAGCAAAATTGAGCAGAAAGTACATAGAGTTCTCATGTACCCACATGTCTACTGCCACCACACAGGACAGCCTTACCCACCATCAAAATCCTGAACTGAGAAGTACGTTTGTTACACTTAATGAGCCTACACTGATACATCATTATCACCCAAAGTCCATAGTTTACATGAGGGTGCACACTTGGTGTTGTACATTGTATGGGTTTTGACAAATGTGTAATGACATGTATCCAACATTATATTATGATATGGAATAGTTTCAGTGCCCTAAAAATCCTTTGTACTCTGTCTATTCATCCTTTCCTGTCCCAACCCCTGGCAACAACTGATCTTTTCACTGCCTCCATAATTTTGCCTTTTCCAGAATGTCATATAGTTGGAATCATATAGTATGTAGCCTTTTCAGATAAGCTCTCATTTAGTAATATGCATTTAGGTTCCCCCGTGTCTTTGCATGGCTTGATAGCTTATTTCTTCTTAGTAGGGAATAATATTCCATCATCTGGATGTACTACAGTTTGTTTACCCATTCACCTACTGAAGGACATTTTGGTTGCTTCCAAGTTTTGGCACTTATGAATAACGCTGCTATAAACATCCATGTGCAGGTTTTTGTGTGGATATTAGTTTTCATTTCATTCGGGTAAATACTAAGGATTGTGATTGCTGGATGGTATGGTAAGAATATGTTTAGTTTTGTAAGAAACTGCCAATTGTCCTCTAGAGTGGCTGTACCATTTTGCATTTCTGCCAGCAATGATTTTGCTCCACATCCTAACCAGCATTTGGTGTTGTCAATGCTTGTATTATCTTTTAATTCTTTTAAAATTTTGAACCATGTGGATGCATTAACCAGTTAAAAAATTAAATTAGAAATAAAATCCAAAAATAAAAAGCCCAACTCAGTCCTTTCAAGAAGCATTCTTTATCTCCCCCCGAAAGTTGACATCTGTTCTTCCACTGCATCATATATTCTTTACCTGTAGAACCTTTTATACTGCATTCCACTTATTATGTCAGTGTCAGCCTTCCCCATTTGACTAGGAGCTTTTTGATGGAGGGACAGTGTCTTAATCACCTTTGAATACCCAGTGGCATAGCTCAGTGCCTTGCAGTGATTGAATAAACAACATAGGTTATTGTAGATTGATATCATTAAAAATTGCCTTGTAACAGTGAAATGATAAGCAGCCTTGAAAACTCTCTTAGGAATGTAGGGAAAGCTTGAAATGATAAGAATTAGACTTAAAAATACTCAGTTGAAATCTAGGAACAGCTTGCTTTAGCATCTAGAGGCCCTTTTTGTTTTTCGCTTTTTCATTTTCTAGGAATTTTAAATTAATTTAGTTAGCCTACTGGGTACCTCGTACATGCAATGGGATATGCTAGGTCTTTGGAAGATTTGATGATGAATGTGACCTTAAGGGATTTGCCATGAGTAAGGAAGATGGTAGTTGTCCAAAATACCTGGGCCAGAAACTGTACTATAAGATGAAGTGTGAAAAGCAGCACAAACAAAATAAATGATATGAAAGTGAAAAGACATTTGATCTGAAATGAAGATATACTGTTTATTAATTTTATTCATTCAGTACATATACACTGAAGCCCTACCATGTGCCAGGCACTGTTCTGTGCTGGACCATTGCAGTGAACAAGACATGAAGCTTTCAGTCTAGTGTGAATGTGTGCATGTGTTGAGGGTGGAGCAACAAATAAATAAGCTTGTTTAAAGAGAATGATCAGATAGTAGGGATAGCATGTAAAAATAAATAAGACAAAATAAATGTAGAGAAATAGGAAAGGAATTGCTTGCTAGTAATAATGGTAGGAAAGAATTAGGTTATATGCAGGGAAAACAAGTAAATAGAAAGATGACACATACCAAGGGAGAAAGAGAAAGAGAACAGTAACGTTACAAGATGAGGACTAGGGTAAAAAAGAAACAACTATGTCACAATCAGTGATGAATATATTTTAGTCCTCTGATCTCTCATATATTTCAAAGATGAAATTAGTGATTTCATTCTTATTTCTGTACTTAAAGTTATGGTAGTCTCCCTATTACAGTTTAACCCTTTAGTTTCCTTTTAAAGCTCTGAAATAATTACATATTTGAATTGACTTTAAAATATATTTTGATTTATGATATATTGATACATGTCATACATGTTATATGATATATACAAAATAACAAGAAATAGAATTTAATGTCACATGGTAAATAGTACTGTAAAGGAATGCTGAGTGATTGGTGGCCCTTTACAATAATTTTTACCTTAGGAGTATCTGCTTTGGGTTGAAAATGCTCAATGCTGATGTGTTGAGAAAAATTTACAGCATCTTTTTTTAATATACAATTATGCTTTTATGATTGTTACTTTTAAAATTTGTCACTGAGTTCCAATCTTTTCACCTAAGAAAGCATAAATGTGTATTTGAATCACCTGATAATCCTCTTAATATATGGATTCTCACTGAGTAGTTCTAAAGTGGGCCTGAGATTTTTCAGTTCTAACAGACTCCCTGGACTATACTTTAAATAGCAAGGAACTAGAAATTATATGGAGATTTTTTAAAAAGTAATTATAAAGAAAAACGTATTTTGATTCAGCGGCCTCCCAATTAAATACAAAGAAAATCAAAAGAAAATTATTATTTAAAATTTCATTAAAAATAGTCTTACAAAACAGTGATTTCAATCTTGCATTCCTTAATTTTCTTGAATATGATAAAAGATATAAATAAAACAATCTATTTTGATATGACTGATACCAATAAGCATTTTTCATTTGTAAATTAATAAAAGTAAAATGAGCTACCTTCAATTTAAAATTCATGAGTTTTTAAAGTCATGTTTATTAAAAAATAATTTTTTTATCAAAAAAAATGCAAGCTTATTTTGACCACAAAGCTTGTTTCACATTTCTCAACCCCTGAAAAGTTTAAGAACTAGTAGTCTTTGTTTTGACTATGAATAGGTATGATAATTTACTGTACTGCTACCACTTTTGAGTAGCTCTTGTTAACTGGAAAAGGCTTTCATAGAAAGCATTTGTCTGCAGTGCCAGGTTGGACCTTATGTTGCAATAGGCCAGCCTTTTGAGAATAAAAACAAGTTTGAAAAAAGGAAGTAGAGTTCTTAATTCTCAATATTCTTTCTGCCCTTATATTATTCCTGATTCTTTTAAAGTACAGTTTTAGTTTTTTTAAGAAAGTAATTTATTACTATTTTTATTTTAACTGGAAAAACCATTATGCAGGTTTGGGCAATCCTAAAACACCTAGAGATATTTAGTTAAATATAATACATCTTCATAAGTGCAGAGCTTGCAGAACAGTAAGGGATATCCTCTTGGGTCAAACAAAGAGGAAACTAAAAATCAGATCTTACAGTTTCCCATATTTGCTATTTAGCAAAGAAAAATAGGAACAGAATCAAAGACTAAAGAAGATGGACTTAACTCTAAAAGGAATGGACGATTTAGAAGTTTGGTCTGGTGATCAGCAGCATCGGTATCACCTGGGCACTTGCTGGAACTATAGAATCTCAGGCTCCATCGCAGCCTACTGAATCAGAATCTACATTCTAACAAATGCCCAGGTGTTCCTATGTATAATAGTTTAAGAAGCACTGGTCTACATGATGTCATAGTTGAGGGATACTAGGAAGACTTCTCTTGACCACCAAGTTTTTCACTCATTCATTTCAGTATCTAAAATTTCATTTTCATTTAAGGTTTTGTAGTTTTGAAAGCTACTCTATAAAACATGTATCTTTTACATGGCTAATACTCCTGTATTCATTTACTTAAAAGTTTTCTAAATGACAGTTAGCTGGAAGCAGAGCTTTGGAGATCTAAGACAGGTAAATTTTAGGTGTTGGAGAGCGAAGGGTAGGCTCAGATAAAGGGTACAATTCAGGCAGGACAACCAGGCATAGAGAGAATGTGGTGAAAGCTAGGAACAAGAGGTTGCATTACTTGCCCCAGATAATACAGGAGAGAGTCATTTGGCTCCAACTTGAGCCCTCTCTTTCGTTATACTGGCTACTCATTGTCTCAGTTCAAAGCTCAGGCTCTGGATATGGATGGACTTGCATTCAAATCCCAATTCCAGAGCCCAAGAGGTCTATTTCATTTCCCACCAGCTGCGTGAGTTTGGATGAGTTATTTAATTTCTTGGAACCATAGTTTCCTGATCTGTGAAAATAAACACAATAGTAGGACCTAAGGTTGTCATGAAGATTAATAAAATAATGTATAAAAGAGCTTAGTACAGTGTTGTTGCTGCTACTGCAATTGATATTATTAGTAGTGAGGAGAGCAGGGGGACCCAGGAAAAGTCTGGGAATATTTTGAGAGCACTGGTCTCCTGGGGATAGAGAGTCTGATATGGGAAATAACAATGTTGAAAGGAAAGATTGGAAAGGTTTGAGAGTAAAGTGTGCCTAATTAAACATTTTACTTAGCACTGAATATAAAGAGATCAATGATAAAAAGTAAAATTATGAAGTAGCAGAGAGGTAAGACAGAGAAGGAAGACTGTAAGTAAAAATGGGAAAGTCTAAAAATAACAATCAATTCTAGCAATTCTCATACAATGCCTTTTATTCCATTAACTGGTTATTATTACTATCTGACAAACCTAGTGCTTTAATTTTATCATCTGAACACATGCAAGTGTAATTCAGCAGTTTCCCCACATCTTTATTTTTGGAAATGAACAAACAAGTGGCAGAGGCATTTCATTAAATTGCCAAGATAGATAAGACTTTACCATAATCAGGTCGGAAGCCGGGAGAATTTCCAGACTACAGAGCTCGTCACCAGATGCGAAGCCTTTTTCAAGGAAGTGAAATTGTGCGATTGATGGCTGGAATAAATTCATGCATGAAACAGGAAATAACACGCAGTGAACAGAAAAGAAATCTACAATTAGGAAAACAAGCAATAGTGGGGGAAATAGCAGTTATAAAACACAGCTTATTGTCAACTTAACTGAAACAGAACAAACAGTAGGCTAATTAAAGTACTGTTTAAGTACCATTGTGTTGATTGGAAAGTTTTATATGAATATGGATCTTTTAAATTAAATTCTAACTTTAACTGCTGCCCCATTTAGTAAAATCAAACGTATCATGCTTGTCTCTTCCCTTCTGCTAGCACATGCTGTTGTTTTTTCTCCTGTATTGTGTCTAAATTGTGGAGAAAACTTTTACATTTTCATTCAAGCCCCACAGATTAGGACAGTGCCCTCTCAGATCTTCTGGGTTCTCATCTTTTCTGTTGTATTTTCCGTTCTGTAGAGTTTCCTTCTCTGCCTGAAAAATGTATTTGATCTTGCAATTTGCAAGAGAGTGGCAGGGGAGGGGAGAATTTATGAAATATGAGGTGTCAGTGGCTGACAATTAAATCTCTAATATCTGCCCTTCTTTTTGAATCTAAGGAAAATAATTAGTGTGGGAATTTAAGATACCATTGTAAGGGTTCCATATGGAAAAAACTGGGGGGCAGGAGCTAAGGATTCCTCAGAACATAATATGTAGATGGCCACCTGCTTGATTTATGCTAAATGCTAGCTCTAAATATTAGTTTAGTTGTTTAATTAAAATACTACAAAGGAGGCTGCTTGTAAGTGATCTCATATACTCCTGTGTATTTAATGCTACTTTTACAATAAAGATTCCTAAATTTATATCTCGTGTTATAACCACTCCTCTTTATATCCAGATGCCTCCTGGACATCTCCATTTAGATATCTCAATCATAACATATACAAAAATGAACTTGTGCTTTTTCCTCTCCAGATTTTTCTCTTTCTTCATCACCCAGTTTTCTCTGCGTCATAAATGATACCACCAGTCACCCAGCTGCTCAAACCAGAAATCTGGCAGTCATCGTTCTTTCTTTTTCCCTCATCCTTCACATCCATCATCAAATCCTCATTATTTGAACTCCAAAATATATCTTCATTCTGACCATTTCTTTCCATCACTACTGCCATGGCTTTGGTCCTGGCCATTATTTTCTTCTTGGATTATCGCAACAATCTCCTGACTGGCTTTCTTGTTTTCACTGTCTTTCTTCAGTCTATTTCCTACATAATTGCAGGATGGTTCTCTTAAAGTGCAAATTAGATAATGTCACTCCCAGCTTGAAATTCCTAATTGCCCATAGGATAGAACTAGAACCTTTCGGGAATTCTCTGGCGGTCCAGTGTTTAGGACTACGCGCTTTCACTGCCGTGGGCCTGGGTTCAATCCCTGGTTGGGGAGCTAGGATCCCACAAGCCATGTGGTGTGGCCACAAACAAACAAAACAACAGCAAAAGAACTGGAACCTTTACTATGCTCTACAAACCTCTACATCTGTGATTCTCAAACTTACGCATTTTTTTTTTTAAAAACTCATCCCTCATCACCGTCCCAAAGTCCCTAGCAGTCCACCTTTTTCTTTTTTTAAGAAATTTATTTATTTATTTATTTATTTTTGCTGTGCTGGGTCTTCGTCTCCGTGCGAGGGCTCCCTCCAGCTGCGGCAAGCGGGGGCCACTCCTCATCGCGGCGCGCGGGCCCCCCACCATCGCGGCCTCCCCCGTTGCGGAGCACAGGCTCCAGACGCGCAGGCTCAGCAGCCGAGGCTCACGGGCCCAGCTGCTCCGCGGCATGCAGGACCCTCCCAGACCAGGGCTCGAACCCGCGTCCCCTGCACCGACAGGCAGACTCTCAACCACTGCGCCACCAGGGAAGCCCAAACTTATGCATTTTTAAGAATCACTTGGAGTTAAAATGCAGACTCCTAGGCCTGACCCCCAGAAAATCTGATTCTCTGCCTGGGCTGAGAATAGAGATTTCTAACAAGCTCCCAGATGAGGCTGGTCTGGCTAGTCAAGGACCACACCTTGGATAGTAATGCCCAATTAAACCTCATCTCTTACCACCCTTCCCTTACCTCACTGCATTCCAGCCCCACTGGTTTCCTTATCCTCAATTATGCTAGGCTTGTTACGGTCTCAGGGCCTTTGAACATGCTGTTCAATTCATTCTGGGTGCCCTTACTAGCATTTATTCTATATTCTTTTGATGACGTCATCCTGATTTCCTTACTTCTCTCCTTTGGTGTGTGATCTGATGAAACAGTTAATTAAGGCATCAAGGTATGAACATGTGTCAGAAGATAAGCCAGTGGAAGACTCCCTCCCTGGAACTTGAGCTGTGAGCAGAGTGATGACAATGGCCAGAGTAGTGCTGCCAGGATGAGAATACTGATTCTATGGGACAATTAGAGCCTGTTGATCTTTACAAGACTGTACTACTGGCATCCTTTTAATGCTGGGAGTATCGTCATATTCTTCAAGTAAATTGCCTTTTTTAACCTAAATTGACTAGAGTTGGTTCCTGTGGCTCACAACCCAGGAAGCCTTCTTCTTTAAGCCTCAACTTATGTCAGCTTTTCAGAAAGGTTTCTTTGACAATATGTATAATATAGGTCCCTCCTTTAATTCTCAAATGATTTTTCTACATATATTAAGATAAGCTTTTAGTTTAAATATGGTGAATCATATTAATAAATTTTATAATGTTATCTTAAATTCAGCATTGCTTGGTCATAGTTTTTTTTGTTTGTTTTTTAAAGCTTTGCTAGTTTTAGTTTACCAATGTTTTATTTGGGATTTTTGCATATTCATTCAAAGTTGAGATTGGCCTATGATTTTTCTTACCTGTATTGTCTTTGTTCAGCTTTAGTATCAAGAGTATACTGCCCTCATGGAATTAGTTGAATAGTTTTCACTTTTTATTCTATGAAATGATTTGTAAAAATTTTATTATCTATTCCTTGAAGGTATGGTGAACTTATCTTTAAAACGTTCTGGAGTTGATTTTTTGAGGGAAGGGTTGTAGATTTTTTTTTAGTGCTATTTCAATTTCCCTAGCCTGCTTAGGTTTCTTATATCTTCTCGGGTGTTTAGGTAAATTAAAACTTTTTTCCTAGGAAATTGTTTATTTGGTATTTTGGGGGGGTATTTTTTTCATATTTATTATTTAAAGTTGTTCATAGTATTTTCTTAGAATTTTAAAAAATACTCTATCAATAGCTGATACCTAATATTATATTTTGGTCGTATAACATGGGCTGTATGCCATGTATTCTTTTACATTTGTTGAGATTTGCATTACAGCATAATATGCTGCTATTTTGGGAAAGATTCCATGTGTGCTTGAAAAGAATATTTACAGGGTTCTCTACGTGTTCTGTGTGTTGTCTAAATATTCTATATTCTTACTAATGTTTTGTCTGCTGGATTTATTACGTACTTAAAATGGTGTATAAAATTCTACTTTGATTGTGATTTGCCAACTTTTCTTTGTAAGCTAGTCAATTCTTGCTTTAAATATTTTGAGGCTATGTTTCTAGATGCATACTGGTTCAAGCTGGTTATAACTTCTTTGCAAATTTTTCCACTTATCATTCTTTTATAGTTCTATTTATCCTGATTAACAATGCTTTTGACTTTAGGTCTGTTTTTTTCCCCCCTTGATAGCAATACAGCGACACTAGCTTTCTTTTGGTTGTTATTCCCTTTGCATATCTTTCCCCCTCATTTTACTACCACTTTTTGGTGTCCTTTAAGTTTTTATATTATGTCTTGTTAAAAAGAATACAACGGACAATCTTTTAATTGGCAAGTTTACCCCATTTACCTCTTTTAGAGATTATTGATGATTTCCTCTATCTCATTTTGTATTTGCCATTTACAATACCTTTAATTTGCTCCTTTCCCACCCTTACTCCCCTGTTTTCTATTGAATAATTATGTTTTCTTCATTCCCCTTTTTACATCTACTTGTTTGAAAATTATATTCAACTTCTTTGCTCTCCATACTTTCTTGCATCTCACCCCTTATTCCTGGGTTCAATTTTCAACTTGTTGAAGACATTCTTTAGATGAAGAAACATCGTTCTTTCAATAAAAGTGTCTTAGGAATAAATGCTGTTTTTCCTCTGAAAATGTCTTCATTTTGCCTTCACTTTTAAATGATAGCTTAACTTGGCACAAATTCTAGGTTGACAATTGCAATTATTTTATTTTAGTATTTGAAGATATTTCATTGACTCCTAGTTTCTTTTGTGGCTATTGAGAAGTCAGCTGCCATGCCTTTGTATTTTATTTTTCTTTGTTTATTTAAGAACTTCTGATTTTCTTTGATCTTCTTTAAATTTCACTACAATGTACCTAGTTATAAATTTATTTTTTGTTTCTTTAGGGTATATTCCTGGATTGGAATTGCTATGTCATAGAAAATGTTATTTTCCAGCCTTTTCAGATAATGCCAAATTGTTTCCCAAAATGACTGTCTTGATCCACATTCCTGAGTTCTTACATCTTTATATTACATATGTCATCTGAATTTTTGCAGCTTATTTTGTAATAACTTTGTCAGCAAATAGAGTAAGACTGCTTCTCAGTGAACCAAATGAGAAAGGAAAAGTTGAAATCGTATGTCAGTCATTTTATATATAAGACCGGGAAGCAACTCATCTCAAGGGAAACAATGACCAGGTCATTTTTTAAGGCATTTAGACTTAAAGAGAACTTTTGTTTGTTTTTTTGGTCTGACCTTTCTCAATTCCTTAAACTTAGTTGAAAAATCCTTTTGATATCTTTTTTTGTGTGTTCTGAACTTTTCACTTATTTTCTTACAAGATGAATTTATTCATTAGCTTAGAATTTGGTAAAGAAATGGGAGACTTCCTAATCTTCAGCCAAAAATTCCCTGAGACAATTTTTAGAAGTTCTGTTTAGTACTTTTTCAAATGTGTGTATTCCATACATATATGGATTCCTATGGATTCTTTATGGATTCTATTCCTTCTTTTATCACAGTAATAATTTTACTTTTTTCTTTTCAAAATGAAAGTATCTTTTTATCTGAGTCTAGAATTACTTTTTTCTGATTCTAAATATAATAATGCCTAGAGTAATTTTAATGTCTCTAGTTGATCTCAGTGATTAAAGAAACTGCCTGCATTCTTTTCATTATTCAGGGAAAACTACTTCTAAACCATTTTAGACAATTAGGTAATTGGGTATCTTGTCTTTTTAGTTGTTGTTGCTGTCTTACAATATATTGGAGGTAGGAAATTCTACAATTTTATATGCTATTTGTACTTTTAGGAGGATATAAAAAATAAAAAACTGTCAGACACAAAGTCCTAATTTTCTTTTGTCTTTCCAAGGAGATAATTAGTGGCTATTAGTATCATGTGCCATATTAACCCTTCATGCTCTTGAAAACCATAATTAAGATGTCTATCAACCTTACTGTCTAATCTACTTTAAAAAAATTAGTACATTTTCCCAATCTGTCTTCTTTCAGTTTGACTTCATTCATCACAGTGGGGAGAATAAATGCTTCTGCAGGGTGTAGCACAATTCTTCTGCCTAAATGCAGTACAAATAACACATTACCTTGTTTGTAACTGAAAGAACTATACCTATTGTGATCTGAAGAGCAGAATAAAGTCAGATTAAAATGTTCTGTACTCAACATGTCTTTATTTAAGGAATGAACAAAACTTTTTTTTAACCTGTAAAATGTGGATGTTATTTTTTACTTTTTTCAATGTCATGCAAGAAATCTCTGATTTAATATAAAGCCAATTTGAGATAATTTAATGAAGAAATGCTTATAGAGATATTCTAACTATGCTTACACTAGCCTTCATAGTAATATTCCCAATTCTAACTTTTACTTATGACTTTCTTAAAGGCAGGACTGTATTAAGTATTGACTGTCTTTACAACTGATGAAAGTCTAAGGATATATAGAATATATAGTCAAAGGATACACAGAATAGGAAGGTACCTTTGATGGCCTTTACTTATTTTATTGTAATCTGATTTAAAGTTTTTTTGTATTTAAATTTTATTTGAGTAGGTAATATTCAAAAGGTTTAAAATTCTAAAGGCACAAAAAGATACACAATAGGGAGTCTTCTTCCTATTTCTCAGGTCTCCCCAGATCAATCAAGGTTACAAGTTACAGCCAAGGGTGTTCTACAGGTGTTCTAAGTGATAGCTTCCTGTCGCCCCTCCTTTGTCTAGAAGATGAGGTTGAAGGATGTGAAGCCTGTAATGGGCTCTTAAAGGCGCCTTATTTTGAAGCAGAAGCAGGGCCAGAATCTAGGTTTCCTGACATTCTAGTTCATAACTCTTTGTAATCTTTGCAGTAAGCCACATTACCTCTTTAAAATTTCTAGTTGGTAACTGGTTAATCAGTATGGATGTTCCAGTCCGGGTAATTTAAGTTTAAAAGTAGCTTGGTTTGAAATTGGAATACCTGGGGTGCGGAGGTCTTATCAGAAAGGCGGTAGGGAACGAGATTTTTTTTGGTTCATTAAAGGAGGCAAGGGTTTTAAAAGCTGACCTAGGGTTTAATCACACGGTTTGACTTTTGCTGAGTCTAGGGGATGGCGCGCGCGTGTCAGGCCCAGAGTGCTGACGTCAGCACGGCTCCCACTCAGGCGTCGGGGGACTAGTGTTCAGCGCTCGGGCTGCTCGCACCTCTAACAACGCAACTCGGACTTTAAGGCGTTGGCCTTGGCCCCATCCATCTCGATCTCCGCCTAGACACGGTGCAGAAGGGATGGGGCCTCGTCCTCACCTCTTCTGAGGGTCGGGTGAGTGCGGTGCAGGAAAGAGGCGCGACGACGCCAAAGCCAGGCCCGCCCAGGGGTAGCCCGCCAGCTGGGTCTCGGGATGCTTCGGCCCAACAGCCAGAACGGGCTAGGCCAGCTAGCTCTGGCCGCTAGGTCCGATCCCCTTCTGACCCCACGGCCTCCGGTCCTGTGGGGCACACGGCAGGCGGCAGTATTCCACAGCCAATCCCCTCAGCCATCATACCCCTTTCCCCGCCAAAAGCAGATCCTTCAGCCTCGCTCCAGAAGCCCGCCCCACCCTGCCCTGCCCTTCCCTTCCAGAGAGGACCGGTCACGAGGCCAATAACGCGACTCCGCGGACTGGGCATCTCTCCGAACTGAACCTGAGCAAGCAGCTAGACCCGGCGTGAGACTGGGAAGGAGCCTTAGCGAGCAGCTCTGTGGCCCAATGGCTTTCCTCTACCTTCGGGTGCGGGCCAATGAGGCGCGCGGGGCGGGACTTCCGCCTCGCCTCGGTGTTGTCGTCTGTGCTCCGACTCCAGGCAGTGGGGGTCGGTGCGGAGATTCAGTCATGAAGTCGCGGTAGGGACTTCTCCCGCAGCGACGCGGCTGGCGAGCCTATTTGTGTTGCGGGGTGAGGCTTCCAGGTAAGAGCCTCTCCCGCGTCGCGGCGGCCGGGCGGCGGGTTGTTCCCCGTGGGGCCTGGCCGAGAGAACACACCCCCTCTCCGGCCCTGGAGCTCCGAGGCGGCTCCGACGCTGAGCTCTTGGCTGCTCCCCTCCAGGCTGGGCGCGGAAGAAACTAGGTTTTTTTTTTTTGCAAAAGGTAAAATAAAAAGCCCTGCTCTCGGAGGGCCGAGTTCCCCTCACATTCCCACCCCATGAGTTTGTGTGTATCTGAAGTTGTTGGGTTATTCGTTTTGCTTCTTACATTCCCCTCTTGAGGTGGCTGGAACCTGGGAAGATGTTCGGCGGGCTTCTCTTGGTCCAGCACTTGCCGCAGCGTCCCCGGGCGAAGTCGCTTGACTTTAGTTGGGGGAACTCTTTAGTTTTTGGAAAAAAGAGGGCAGGCGCCTCCTTTCTTTCTAACCTTCCCCCACCCCCACCCCGGAAGCTAGATAGAAGGTGGGACGTGACTCTCTAAGGGACAGATACCGCGTCCCTGCCCCCTTAAAGCTGGAAGCTCTCCCGTATTGAGTTGACCCGCACCGATAAAAGAACTCTGTCCCAGAGAGGGAGTGGGTCGACACCGAAGCCAAGCGATCCCAGAAGCACTCATGCGTATTTGGTGGCAGCCACTGAGTGTTCTCTGCCAGCGTTTTGGTAAATTCCTCTACTTTGTCCTAATCTGGCAATAGTATATCTCCAAAACTATCGTTTCATCTTCAGTTTCAGCACCGTGGGCAGCTGCTCAGGTCCTGTGTTGCTGCCCCACACTTGTCAACTCTTGTCAGTGATGCAGCAGGAACAGTGAAAACTAATGCATTCCTTTCAACAATGATCTGTTGTTCTCCAAGGAGAACATCTGCAGTTTTTGTTACAATATAAATAGCTAAGATGGGTGTGCCGCCGAAGAGTTCTAGTTAGAGAAACATCAATTCAAGGTTTAAGGAAGGGCTTTCAAGGATTTCATCTATTTAAGGACAAATTTTAATGGGTCGAGGAGATTAGCTCCACTTCAGAGTAGCAAAACTGGACTGTGGTAGCAGTTTAAAAGAACTTTAAACAGGAGGTAAGAAGTGTCGTGCAGGGCCCGTGGGGATTTGGGAATCAATTTAGTGCATTGGCATTCACATGAGAAAGAAAGAAAGAAAAAAATATCAGAGAATATCCTATGGAGTAAGAGTAAATATTATTTCATGAAGCTTTTGTTTCAGGTTTTTAAAAAGAATATATGAGTGTGAAGAGGAAGATGTAAATGTATACCATATTATTGTGGATTATGGCAAAACACTGGATCCTGAATTTGGGAGTCAGGCTGGGTTCACCCTTCAGCTCTGCCACTTACTAATTCTGTGAGATTATCTGTAAATAAGGGAAGAATTGTAAGAATTAATTGAAATAAAATATGTCTGTTAAATAGTTAAGCCTCAAAGTAGTTGTTGTTTTTGTTGTTGATTTTTGGAAATGTTTGGCTAGGAGCCCAGTTATTTCTCTCTGTGTCAGGAATGACAACTGGTTTAATAATATATTTTTTACCTCTCCCTTTATTTGAAGCCAGCAGCTTCATGTCTCCATGTATAATAGTAAATCATGTGGACAAAAATGTTAATTAACAGGGTTTAATATTGAAGGATTTGGAGTAAGTTCTCATTTATCCTTGTTTAAAGCTCATTTCTCTCACGCATTTTGCAGGGGCCTAAACTGTTATTAGCATTCAGCACCCTTTTGATATTTTTCTGCATCCCAGAATAACGTAGATTTATCAGAAGTTTTTCAGGCACAATTTTAGCTAAGTAAGGGCAGGACTAAGGGTATGATAGATTTATCTTTTCGAACTAAATTGGATAGGAAGGCATTTTATGTTTTATAGTTTTTGCCATAAAGATGTATGAAATGAAATGGCTTGGTCAAATATCGTGGTATGCTTACTTCATGTTGGTATGACCTGAAAATGGTTGGTGTTTAAGTAAAAAGTATGATTTTGGACATTTTAAAATCTGGGAATATTTGGCAGAAGTCAAAATGAGTTCAGATCAAAATAGTATTTTGTACTGTTTGACATATTACTGCCATCTGGCATTGCACATAGTAGTTTCACATGACATAAAAAAGGGAAGAAAGTAAGCATTGTTAGTTTTCTCAAAAGAAGAAACAGAATTAATAGACATTTCTTTTTAATTAGAGCATGGTGGATAATCATTGTTTAAAAATTCATGTATTCTGCAAATATTTACTAAGCATATATAAAAAAATACGAAGTTTTTATAATCCTTTTACACAAAAGTTAATTTAGGAACAATGAGAACATATAATTGGTATTGTCAGTTTACATATCATAGTACATAGATAACAATAACAGTCATAATAACTAACATTGATTGTTTACTATAGGCCAAACAATTCTAAGCACTTAATATTGTCTTGTAATCCTCTTTTTATAGATGGGGAAATGAAGGCATCGAAAATACATAACTTTTTGAGTTCACACAGGTGGTTAGTGGAGCAACTGGAATTTGAACCTAGGCATCTTGACTATAAAGCCTGTCTTGTATCATGTTTTATTTAAAAATACAGAATACTGTGGGGTTATTTTGGATTCTTTACTTGCTAATGTGGATGACCTTGGGTAAGCTCCTTTGGCCCTTGGTTTCCTCAACTCCTTCCTCAAAAATATAGTATTAAGCCATTATATTTTTGTGGGGATAAGGATAATTTGTAAGGCCCTAGACAGAATATGTGTTCAATAAATCATATGCCTCAGCCTTTTTCCTTTCATACCGAGGATGTGGCCATTTGAAAAATTTGTTAGCAACTAGAGGAGGATGGGAGAAGATTTTAACCTCAGGACACTGCCGAAGCAAAGGTATAGAAATAGGAAAGCAGAGGACATTTGCCAAGGTAGTATGTTTAAGGAACAGGCTGGTAAAGGTAGATGGATACAGATTACGGGAATACTTAAAGGAACCAGGTTAAGAATTTTGTACATGATTCTTACTTGAGAAGAACCCCTCCTTATAGATATTAATCTGGAACTAAGTCCAGTGAAGGAGTGGAAGCCTGGAGGTAGGAATGTCGTGGAGTTTAATTACAGTTGAGGTTGGTTGAGGCAGGAAGTAATGACGGTGGGATTGTTGTAAAGGGTATAGAATTGAGAAATGTTAACATTGACATTGCGAACCGACATAAGTATGGGCCCTATTTTGGGGAGGATATTATGATGAAGAACAGATGTTGGTGGAAGGGGATTTAGGAGAAGGATTTATGATACAGTCTTTGGTTTTGGAGCAGAGAGTTTGTTGGAAATGTAAGATGGAAGCTGAGAGCTCTGTGTATTCCATAAAAAGGTAAGAGACCAATTGCTCACATGGTGAGGAAATGGTCTAAAGCAATCATCCCTCTGTGGGTCAAAGTTTCACAGGAAGGATGTGACTCCAGAAAGGCCTCAGAAATGCAGATTTCTTACTTGATAGGGTTATATCCACTATTTTTCCCTGTAACATATTCCTGGGAGGACAGGAATAAGGTAGTGGGGAGGGAAAATTTTGGAAACCTAGCAAACCTCCCATTTATTATTTCAAAAGAGAGCCAGTAAATTGGAGCCTAGGGATTCTCACATTAAGAACTTGGAAAGACGCTGAGATTTTTATACAGTACCAGACATTTAAACACACATGTTGAATGTTGAATTGTTGGAACGTCTCCAGATTTTTTATTTGTGTCATCCCCTTCGTTACCCTGAATTGATTAATAGGATAACCTTTAAAATCAGAGAGTCTGTGTGCTTGTTATGGGGCAGCAATGAAGAGGCGACCTAGATAGATTGTATTTTACTTATAGCTGAGACTGGGGGAGAAGAACCTCAGAGGATGAGAGGAGAAGGCTGCATAGTGTGGTAGGAAGAATAGAGGTTCTATGACTGAATCCTTGTGCCACCCATTCTCTGGCTTGTTTCCTCATTCTGTAAAATGATGATGATGCTAAAACCCTTTATACTTGAAAAAGGGCTCAGGTCTAAGTAGGAGAAGAGCCTGTGGTTTCCTTTCTTGGCAAATTTTCTAGAGTTTGGTGCAGTTGGGTAGGGCATGATGTTAAATTAGCAGTATAGTAATTTATCCATCTCCGAACTGTTTTTAGTTTCCTGTAATGCAAGTTCCGAGTAACTGACCAATCAAATAAAAAATTGGACATTAGGCACAAGCATTAGGACAAGGAAGGTTTACATATTCTGTCATCTGTCACACCATTGTTGGAAACGTTACTTGGATTCTACTACTTATACATTTTTCTATAGCATTCTTCACTCAACAAATATTTATTAAGTATTTTCTATGTCAGGCACTGTTCTAGGCATGCAGACTACATTAGTGAACAACAACAAAAAATCCTTGCCCTCATGGAGCTTATTTTCTAGTGAGAGAAATAAGGTTTATTTTATTTTATTTTTTAATAAATTTATTTATTTGTTTATTTTTGGCTTCATTAGGTCTTCGTTGCTGCACGCAGGGCTTTCTCTAGTTGCAGCGAGTGGGAGCTACTCTTCGTTGTGGTGCGTGGGCTTCTCACTGCGGTGGCTTCTCTTGTTGCGGAGCACGGGCTCTAGGAGCGCGGGCTTCAGTAGTTGTGGCATGTGGGCTCAGTGGTTGTGGCTCATGGGTTCTAGAGCGCAGGCTCAGTAGTTGTAGCACACGGGCTTAGTTGCTCTAAGGCATGTGGGATCTTCCCGGACCAGGGCTTGAACCCGTGTCCCCTGCATTGGCAGGCAGATTCTTAACCACTGCGCCACCAGGGAAGCCCAAGGTTTATTTTAATAGTGGAAAGTAATTAGATTTTTCTTATACTATATATTTATAAAATCACAGTTCTAAACAGATAACAATAAGAGTACTATACCAGATTGTAACTAATTTTGTAGAGCACTTTAAAGGAAGGGACTATATCATTCTGACTCATGTATGTCTCCCCATTTCCCCTTTTCCCAATGAGATGACTTAGATGTATTTAATATTCAGCAAATGTAGGTACTCATTAAATATTTATAATGGAGAGAAGAAAGTTGTGTTAAGGCAAGGGCCAGATCTTAAAGAAATCAGTTAAATGTAACAAGTATTAAGGGCTCATGTACTCACTAGATTGAGGGTAGGAAGAAAGAGAAGTGTGCTATGAATTGCAGTGGGTGGCTTGCCTGTGAGGTTGAAGTGGAAATAAGGTTATATTGTAGCTGAAAGCTGAAAGCATCACCATTAAGGGAATCTGGGTATCTGGGTGTTCCCCAGCTTGCCCAATAATTAGCTGTGTGACTTTGCATGAATAACTCGACCACCTCTCAGTTCATTTCCTCATTTGTAAAATGAGGAATTTTCCTGTTAAAAATGTCTTTTAAGACTTACAAAATGTCTATTGCAGTTTCACTTTACTAACGTAGACAAAACAGAGCTGATCATGAGCTTCCATTGAATAATAATCAGACTAAATTTATGCTTTTAGTTAACAAACTAGATGTTTAAAAAATGTCTACAAAATTAATGTTATCTATTTGATGTTATTTACTAATAAGACTATGTTGTAATTTTAAAAAATAAAGCAAAATATAACCTAATATGTAGTTTCCCCTTTTGCCATTATGAAGGAAAAATATGCCACAGTATTTTAGACCCCAGTCATGGATCTTACCAGTTGTCCATACTTTCATACTTTAATTTTACAACAGCCTTTGATTATTGTGCTAGGTGCTAAGTATACCGAATCTGAAACTGTATGGTCCCTAACTTCAAGGAGTGATGAACAAGTTAAACGTTTTGTTACACCGCGGTGGCACAGAGAAGGCACATAATGAGAGGCTGACAGAAAAGAAAGTTCAAATGGTTAGAGAAGAAAGACTAAGGAGGAATGGCAAGGGAAAAAGCTGGAGACATAGGCAGACAGTTTATGAACTTTCTGTGCTAAGTCACAATTTAGTTTTGAACTTTATTCTGAAAGTTGTTTAATCTGTTAAGGAATTTTATGCAGGGAGTAACATGATAAGGCTTTTTAAAAATAATTAATTAATTAATTTTTGGCTGCATTGGGTCTTCATTGCTGCGCGCGTGCTTTCTCTAGTTGTGGTGGGGGGGGCTATTCTTCATTGTGATGCACGGGCTTCTCATTGTAGTGGCCTCTTTTGTTGCGGACCTCGGGCTCTAGGCGCGCGCGGGCTCAGTAGTTGGTGGCACACGGGCTTAGTTGCTCTGCAGCATGTGGGATCTTCCCGAACCAGGGATCGAACCCGTGTCCCCGGCATTGGCAGGCGGACTCTTAACCACTGCAGCACCAGGGAAGTCCTGATCAGGCATTTTTATATCTACCTTTACATTCCTTTTAAGGGAACGATCCATGAGGAAGATACTTATGTTATTTCCAGTTATTTCAACTGTGTAGTCCTGCTTGAGGAAATCTGTCTTTTAACTCTGAAATAAAGTCTGAGGAACAGTGTTAATTTTGTGGTTTTAGGGTATCAGTAACCATGAAATATTTGAACATTAAAACATTTATATGATACGGAATCTAAGGGAAAAAAAAAAAAAAAAAGGCCATGAAGAACCTAGTGGCAAGACGGGAATAAAGACACAGACCTACTAGAGAATGGACTTGAGGATATGGGGAGGGGGTGGGGTGAGATGTGACAGGGTAAGAGAGTGTCATGGACATATATACACTACCAAATGTAAAATAGATAACTAGTGGGAAGCAGCCGCATAGCACAGGGAGATCAGCTCGGTGCTTTGTGACCACCTAGAGGGGTGGGATGGGGAGGGTGGGAGGGAGGGAGATGCAAGAGGGAAGAGAAATGGGAACATATTGTATATGTATAACTGATTCACTTTGTTATAAAGCAGAAGCTAACACACCATTGTAAGGCAATTATACTTCAATAAAGATGTTAAAAAAAAAAACATTTATATGTTCACAGCCACATTAATGTAAATTGAGAAGACAACTGAAAATTTAGGGTATTCTGCTTATTGAACTTTGAGAGCTTCCAGTCAGATGCAAGAATTATGATTTAGAATCATTTCTGAGGGGCTAGAAATTTGTCGAAGTTTAATTGATTGAATATGACTCTAGTTCAGGCTCATTTTCTAATGATCAAGATATCCAGTTAAACTTTTAGAGGCAATGAGGGGAAATAATCTCACCTGATGATAGGTGAATATTTCTAAATCAAGTCATAAGAGAGCAGGAGTTGTATTTCTACTTTGCTTAGATGTAAAACTACTCATTAAATATGAAGAGTAGTTCATTTGCCTAATTAATGTGCTTGTAATTTACATGTTTGACCTTCAAAAAGGAAGACCTGTGCTTGTAATTTATACATTTACATAACAGGTATTATAGATATTAATTGCTTAAAATTTTTTTGAGGTGAAATTCATACAACATAAAATTAACAATTTTAAAGTGAATAATTGGGTGGCATTTAGTAAATCACAGTGCTGTGCAACCACCACTTCTGTCTAGTTCCAAAACATTTTTATCACTCAAAACTAAAACCCCATACCCATTCACCATTCTCTGCTGCCACCAGCCCCTGGCAGCACTAATTTGCTTTCTGTTTCTGTGGATTTACTGGATATCTCACTTATTCTGGAAATCTCATATAAATGGAATCATACAATATGTGACCTTTAGCGGCTGGCTTCTTTCACTTAGCATAATGTTTTCAAGGTTCTGCAGTGTTGTTGCAAGCTACATTATTGTATGTATGAATACTTCTTCCTTTTTACAGCTAAATAATTTTATTGTATGTATACACCAGACTTTATCCATTCATCTGTTGAAGGACATTTGGGTTCTTTCCATCCTTTGGCTATTGTGAATATTGTTGCCCTGAACATTCATTTACAAGGGTTTTTCTGAGTCCCAGTTTTCATTTCTTTTGGGTATATATATAAGGAGTGGAATTGCTGGATCATATGGTAATCCTATGTTTAGCTTTTTGAGGACTTGCCAAACTGTTTTCCGCAGTGGCTGAACCATTTTACATTCCTACCGGCAATGTACGAGGGTTCCAATTTCTCTTCATTGTCACCAACACTTGTTTTCCAGTAAAAAAAAAAAAAAAAATTAATGCTGTTGCTATCCATGTGAATATGAGGTGATATCTCACTGTGGTTTTGATTTGCATTTCCCTAATAACTGATGATGTTGAACATCTTTTTATGTGGTTGTTTGGCCATTTGTATATCTTCTTTGGAGAAATGTCTATTCAGATTTTTTGCCCATGTTTAAATTAGGTTGTTTGTCTTTTTATTATTGAGTTGTAAGTGTTTTTATGTATTCTGGGTACTAGACCCTT
Source organism: Balaenoptera physalus (assembly GCF_965194825.1). Taxonomy (NCBI): domain Eukaryota; kingdom Metazoa; phylum Chordata; class Mammalia; order Artiodactyla; family Balaenopteridae; genus Balaenoptera; species Balaenoptera physalus. Next base: position 31,781,739 of record NC_138891.1, read on the forward strand.
ATCAGACGTATGATTTGCAGATATTCCATTTTGTGGGTTGTTTTTTCACTTTCTTAATAATATCCATTGATGCATAAAAGTTTTAAATTTTGAAGAAGCTCAATTTATTTATTTATTTTCGTTGCTTGTGCTTTTGGTATCATATCTAAGAATCCATTGTGGAATCCAAGGTCATGGGGATTTATTCCTATGTTTTCTTCTAAGAGTTTTATCATTTTAGCTCTTATATTTAGGTCACTGAACTATTTTGAGTTAATTTTTGCATATAGTGTGAGTTTAGGGGTACAACTTCATTGTTCTGCATGTGGTATACAGTTGTTCCATTACCACTTGTTGAAGAAAGTATAATATTATTTCCTCATTGAATGATTTTGGCACCTTTATTGAAAATCAGTTGGCCATAGAAGTATAAGTTTATTTTTGGACTCTCAATTCTATTCCTTTGACCTGTATGTCTGTCCTTATGCCCATACCACATTGTTTTGATTACTGTAGCTTTATAGTAAGATTTTGAAATTGGGAAGTGTGAGTCCTCCAGCTTTGTTCTTCTTTTTTAAAATTGTGTTGACTATTCAGGGCCCCTTGCAATTCCATATGAATTTGAGGATTGACGTCACCATTTCTGCATAAAAGGCTATTGGAATTTTGATAGGGAATGTATTGAATCTGTAGATTACTTTGGGTAGTATTGCCATCTTAACAATATTTAGTTATCTTTTTGGCTGCGCTGTGTGGCTTGTGGGATCTCAGTTCCTTGACCAGGGATTGAATCCAGGCCACAGCAGTGAAAGCATGGAATCCTAACCACTAGGCCACCAGGGAACTCCCCAACAATATTTAGTCTTAAAATGCGTGAGATATCTTTCCATTTATTTAGGTCTTTGATTTCATTCAGCAATGTTTTGTAGTTTTCTTTGTACAGGTCTTTCACTTATTAAATTTGTTCCTGGGTATTTTATTCTTTCAGATACTTGTATAAATGGAATTTTCTTAATTTCATTTTTGGATTGTTCATTGCTGGTATATAGAAGCACAACTGATTTTTGTGTGTAACATTAATTACTTTTAATGTCATTTACTTTCTTTTTTACCTTTATGAGCTGGATTATATAGGTAAATAAGAAAGTGGGAAGTGGAACACTAAAGAATTTTGATCTCTATGATGTATGATTATTCTGAATATTAATAGTATGGTATGTCCTTTTAGTATGGTGTTGAATGATTATCTACTTATACTACTGCATTCCTGGTATCATATTACATACACTTGGCCATTATAATATAGATAGAATATTTCATTTTCTTTAAGCTTGAAGAAAGGTGAGAATATATAATTTACTTTAAAAGTTAATTTTTTTGCAACTTAATTCTGATGTTATGGAGAAATCTTAGGGATAAACCATATTTATCACTCAATCTGATTCAAAGATCCATGAATAATAAAAATAAGATTGGAATGAAAGTTGATTTGAATATATAAACTATCATTTATATACATTAGTTTACCTTTCTTAGTTTTCCTTATTTAGCCTTAAAATTTCATTATGAATAGATATACTAAAAATTTCAATCTAACACGTAGTTAAATAAGTGCAAATTTATACAGTAATCAGATGGTCTGAAAGGGCTGGGATTTCATGACATACACCTGTATTTGAATCCTAGCTCCATTATTTAAGAGGTAAGTGCCATTGAGCAAGTTACTTGAAGGGGCGAATACTATATCCTAAAAGTGCTTGCTATATCCTAGGCACTGTTATAAGCACTTTATGCTATTGATCTAAGCCTCAGTTTTCTATATTTATGGAAAGATAGTGGATACTGTTGTGAGGATTAAAAGAAATAATGCATATTAAGTACTTAGCCAGAAATGTAGTAAGCACTCAATAAACATTAGCTATGTTTATCATTTATAGCATATGTAACTTCTAACCTCACGCCAACAAAGATGAGAAAAGGATAATCAGTGCTTGGAATGCACATTTATTTGGAAGTATAAATGGGAATATTCTCTCTGGAAAGCAATTTGGCAATATGTATAAAGTTTTAAATTGTTTCTTTGGTGTAGAGTTTCCACATGTAGGAATCTATACTAAGGAGATAATCAGAAATGTGGAAAGAGATTTATATTTATCATAGAATTATTTGTAATTGCAATAGTTGGATTCAACTTAGTATTAAACAGTAGGGGAATAGTTAGACAAAGTCATGATTTAGCCATATAATGTGACATTAAGCAGCTATTAACAAAATGTTTATGAAGAGTTTTAATAACAAGGGAAAATGGTACATCTTTAAGTAAAACAGCATATAAATCATAATACAGTAAATATACAAATGATGTAAAATATGGCTGGAAAAAAGACTGCTACTAGTGGTTGGATCGGAGAAGCAGAATCAGTTTGAATGATATGGGTGATATGGAATAAGGGATTAGACTTTAAGAAGTTCTGGAAGCTGGTTAAGAAGTATATTACAATGCTGTTGCCGTTGTGTCTTGTATGTTGGGTGAGCTGGGCCATTATGGGTCAGCTGGTTGGCAGTGAGGAAGGAGAGCTGAAAGTGAGGTTGGGAGAGCTAGGATATGTTAGAACCTGTGAGAACGAACTACAACACATGAGGACAAACACTCATGTTATCTATGAATGTTAACATTATGGGTAATAAGTGTTTTCTTTATACCTTCTAATGAGCATTAATTTTAATATTAGAAAAAAATCAAACATTTTATTATATAACAATATAGTGAATAATGTATAAGGGTTAGAGCCTGATTACAATGGCATTAACTTAAATCAGTAAATGATGGATTTACCAGGCTTAGAACTTTGATCCATGTGTTACAGCTCTCCTTATAGTCTTTGCAATTACACTTTAAAAGCTAAGTTCAGTTTGTCAGTTTCTGAGAGAAACCAGTGATTTTTATAGCTGGTAAATTTTCAGTTATCTGCACTACTAATATTTAGACAAGCCTCAAATAATTTATTTTGAGCTTTGGAAGACGTATTGATTAATGTAAAATAATTTTTTAAATTTTGAAATGATCACAAGGTTCCAGAACAGTACAGGGACCTTTTCTTCCCCCCTTAATTATTTCAGAGTAAGTTGTTGACCTGATGTTCTGTACTCACCAAATATTTTAGTGTAAGATTCCTACAAACAAGGATATTCTCCTTGGAGAAATGGCTGATTTGCGGGCTACAGCAAAAAAAGTACAGCATGGGACTAGAAAATCTTGTGCCAGGAAACAAAGAAGTGCTCAAGAATGATGGGGCCACGTCAGAAAGACACAGAAACCCATTTGAGTGAGCCTCGACCAGCTAAATTAGAGACAGTTGGACATCAAAGTAATAATTACTGTAATATGTATAACCCATTGATTAAAACAGTAATCCATGATTCCATACTAATATAAATGAATAAATTGAAAATTTGATGAGAAATGGGATAATTCCTGTGGTAGACAGAATAATGACCCCCGAAGATGTCCACATCCTAATGCCTGGAACCTGTGAATATATTTCCTTATATTCAAAAGTAACTTTGCAGATGAAGTTAAGGTCTTTGGGGTGGGAAGATTATCCTGGGTTATTCAGATAGGCCCAACGTAATCACTAGATTTCCTAAAAGTGGAAGAAGAGGAGTTGGGAATGATGTGATGTGAGAAGGAATCAATGTACCATTGCTGGCTTTGAAGAGGGAGCAAAGGGCCTGTGAGCCAGTGAATGTGGGCAGCCCCTAGAAGCTGATAAGCATAGCAATCAATTGTCTAATTTTTTTTAAATTAATTAATTAATTTATTTATTTATTTTTGGCTGTGTTGGGTCTTCGTTTCTGTGCGAGGGCTTTCTCCAGTTGCGGCGAGCGGGGGCCACTCTTCATCGCGGTGCGCGGGCCTCTCACTATCGCGGCCTCTCTTGTTGCGGAGCACAGGCTCCGGACGTGCAGGCTCAGTAATTGTGGCTCACGGGCCCAGTTGCTCCGTGGCATGTGGGATCTTCCCAGACCAGGGCTCGAACCCGTGTCCCCTGCATTGGCAGGCAGACTCTCAACCACTGCGCCACCAGGAAAGCCCAATTATTGTCTAATTTAAAACATTTTATTTTAAAGCATACATGGATAATAGCCTAGACTAGAATAAGAAATTTGTGTGACTATTAAAAATAATTGATACTTTAAAGAGACCGTGGGTGCTCTTTCAGGTTCTGCACTAATGGCTGTGATAAACACTGATGGCCATACATTCACTTTCCTTTTTCCCCTATTGTTAAGTGAGAGAAACACTGTCTTATTTAAATACTGTTGAGAACAGAAAGATGACTGTGTAAATTATCAATTTATTTTCTTTCTGCTCCAAACTAACCCTTCAGTACCTGCTCTGCAGTAATGGACTGGACTCGAAGCATTTCTCCTTTATAAAGAGCATGATGTTAAGCTTTACTAAGTGCTGAAGGGGTCAGGATGCTGGAGGAGAAGGGGTTTTTTCCTTCCTAGTTCCCTTGAGCTGTGTCTGTCCTGTCCCCCCTCCTCCACACACTCCCCTCCCCCCTCCCCCACCTTCCAGGGACATTGGGGACATCTGGTGGTGCTCTACCTCAGCTATGTGCCCAGAGTAAACAGGCCCTCACTGATCCTGCAGTCCCAGTCTAGACCTGGTGACCACCTTGCCACGGCCCTTCTGAAGTGGACACCATGTTCCTCAGGCCTCATGCCTCCAGTGCCTGACTGGACCTCTACGTGCCTGCCCACCAACCTCGGCTTGCCTGTACCCCAGGGAGTTGTTTCCTGCAGTTCTCTTGACATGGATGCTGTGCATTCTAGGCCTTGTGCCTGCAGCAGTCTCCTGACTACCTCTGCACACCTGCTCACCAGCCTCAACAGCTGCACTCCAGAGAATTGTTTCCTGCTAGTCTGGCAACATTGGACCTGCTCTGGTTTGGACAATCCAGTGAAATTCTCTGTTATCTAGTGTGCTGCAACCATAGCTTCTCCAATGAGAAACTCCAGCCTTGAGGAGGGAACCCTTCTTCCAAGTTTATCCTTTTTGGGTACTCTCCCTCAGCCTTATTTTTCCCATCAGAGTTTAATAATTATTTATCTTCAAAAAATTCAAAACAGGTTTATTGACTTATAATTGGCATATAATAAACTGTACATATTTATTTATTTTTGGCTGCATCGGGTCTTAGTTACAGCGCGTGGGCTCTTCGTTGAGGCACGCGGGCTTCTCTCTAGTTGTGGCATACGGGTTTTCTCTCTTTGGTTGTGGCGCGCGGGCTCCAGCGCTTGTGGGCTCTGTAGTTGTGGTGCACGGGCTTAGTTGCCCCGTGGCGTGTGGGGTCTTAGTTCCCTGACCAGGGTTCGAACCCGTGTCCCCTGCATTGGAAGGCGGATTTTTTACCACTGGACCACCAGAGAAGTCCCAGATTGTACATATTTAAAGTTTATGCTTATTAGCTTTGCCATATTTATATAACTCTGAAACCATCACCATAATGAAGTTAATGAACATATCTATTGCTCCCAGAGGTTTCCTCATGCCCCTTTGGAATCCCTCTCTCTTGCCTCTTGCCACCCCTCATTATATCTTTATAGTTACTATCCTATCATAGTTTAATTATTATTTGTGTTAAACACTCTGTTTAATTTACTAGAGTTTCTCTCTCCTTATTGAACTGTTGATATAGAGTTGGTGCCTGGAGTGGTTCCAGGAAATAGACCTAAAAATTTGAGGTTTTGGTATTGCTTTGGTCATGCCTTTGGACCTGAGCACAGTGCTGAGTTCTTTACCAATAGAAAGGGCATCATAATTAATAAAGGTATCATCTCTGACAGTCAGATTGTGATATATTGCCAATTGACCCAAATGCCTGGGAGCCCACATGGCTGCTACATTTGACCTTTACAGCAATAATGATAACTATGAGGACTGTAGTGTAGGATGGAATCTTTTGAGTGTAATTGAGTGCTTAAAGAGAGAAAATGATGGCTTGGATTTAACTCATAGCTGAAGATCTGCCCTTTTTTTCACCAGTTTTTTATTGCACACTTCACTTAAGAAGAAATAATTTCATCTTCTCCAGATTGTGAATAGACTTGTGAATTATAAAACCTTGTGGCTTGCTCATTAAGAAAACATTGTTTTTTTGTTTTTTGTTTTTGTATGAGAGTAATGCATGCTTAGAGAACTTGAGTAGGTGGAACAGATTTCTGTTAAGATTTCTGTGTGTTTTCTTCTAGGTTTTTGTTTGCTATATGTTATATAAAATGAAATAGACTTTAGAAAGTTTTAATTGTTTATTCTGAAATATGCAGAAAATATAAAAAAAATACAGAGTCCACCACCCAGAGTTTACATGTACATGTTAACAAATTGCTTTGTTTCATAGTATTTATGCATCTTTTTAATGTATACGTGAAATATTTTTAATGTTAATATACAGAAAAGAGGCCAGGAACAGAGTCTTGGGGTGATACTTTAAAGAAACAGTTGTAATCATCAGTGGGAAAGGCATAACTTGATCTAGCACCCCATACTGTTCCACCATTAATATAGTAGGCTAAATGTCATGCTTAACACCCAAACTGTGTATGGGGCATTGGGCATGCTCAGCTTTTTGTTCAGAAATTATGCATAACTTAAAGAAAAAGAGATGGGGCTGGGGATAATGGGTAAGGGAATTGGTTCATTTATTCTGGTACTTACATGTAGAACTTGAGTCCCCTAAAATAGGAAAACTGGAATGATATGGGAAAAAGTTACTTTTTCCCTGCATTGTTTTTTGTTTGTTTGTTTTTGTTTTACTTGACAAGGTTGTTCTGAGGATTAGACGGAGGAACATTCACATCAGATGCTTAACAGAGTGCCTGGCTCCAAATTGATAAGTTCTGTACCAATTTATTTATAGTGGTACTGATGGTGGTACTGAGTTTTGTGTGAAGCATCATAAAAAAAATTGTGGTTCAGGAGATTGATACTTTGAAGTACACTGGGCATGATATTTTTGATAACCTAGAAAACCAGAATTTTCTGGCATGTTTCCCTAAATGACGCTTAAGATTCTAATATTATGAAAGCAATTCATTGTCAATTGTCTTTTCCTTATTTGCTGCATGGCTTCTTGCTGAGGTTGACAACCTATGGCACTGGTGACAGCAGTGGTATTTGAGAGAATTATGATGTGTATTTTTGTTAACGTTCCTATTTCTCTCCCTCTCTTTTTTTCCTTGCTCTAATTTGACCCTCTACCCCACCCCTCTTTGACTTATAAGAAGTTTATGAATAATGACTTGGTATACCATTTGCCAATCTGTGGTCGAGAGCAGTGTTTTCCAAATTTGGCTTGATCATAGTGACTAGGGGACATTTTTAAAAAGTAAAGTTATAGGCTTCCTGTCTGAATCTCCAGGGGAGGGACGTGGGAACATTTATTTTTACCGCAAGCCCCTGGGTATGTGCTATATACTTAATACCTATTGCTAGATCCCATCTCATGTCCACTGAATGAGAAGATAGAACTCTGGCGTTGAACATGAGTCTGGTTTTTAACAGTTGCTTATTTGTTGACTCGCTTAGTGTGTTGTGTGTGATCTTGGCAGGCTCCTGCTTGCTAGCTTTCATATCTCCATGTAGTCAGAAAAACAAAACAAAAAAATCTTGTTTTGAGTGACAGGCTGCTTTATTCTTATTTTTTTTTTTCCTTTTGAAAATAGTTAACTATCATAGATGGAGAAAATGCATAAAACATTTGTGTATGGTTTAAAGAACAATTATAATGCAAACTCCCATCTCATCACAGCTCAGGTCAAGATGTGGAATATTGCTGGCATCCCAGAAGCACCTTTTCTCTGGTCACACTCCCCTTCCTTACCTTTCTTACCCTCAAGGTAATCACTATCTTGATTTTTATGATGATAACTTCCTCATTTTTCTTTACATTTTTACCTCTTAATTGTGAATCTCTACATAATATCTGTTTTGCCTTTTAAAGAGCTTTATGTGTGTGGAATCGTAGTATTTGCATTCTTTGTGACTTGCTTCTTTTGTTTAGGGTTATTCTTGGGAAATTCATCTATATTGGTCATATAGCTGTCATTTGTTTTCATTGTTGTAGAGAATTACATTATATGCACATGCAAAAATACATTAATTCTACTTTAATGCATAATGTTCAATAAAGTTTAATATCAAAAAGGGTAACTCATTGCCTATGTCTGCATAAGGACAAGGGAGGCTATATTTTGGGGAAGAACAGGGCATGACCCTTGCCACTTAACAGTAGAAATATCCTTGATTCAATTATGTTTGATATATGTATTTTTAAATTGAGGTAACATTGGTTTATAACATTTAAGTTTCATGTATACATTATGTTTCGATCTCTGTATACACTACAGCGTGCTCATCACTGAAAGTTTGGTTTCCATCTGTCACCGTGTATTTGACCTCTTTACCCATTTTGCCCTCCCTCAACCCCCTTCCATTCTGGTAACCACTAATCTGTTCTCCATATCTATGTGTTTTTGTTTGGTTTGGTTTGTTCCTTTATTTATTTAGTTAGTTTTTTTATAATCCACATATGAATGAAATCATATGGTATTTGTCTTTCTCTGTCTGACTTATTTCACTTAGCATAATACCCTCAAAGTCTATGTGTGTCATGTAAATGGCAAGATTTCATCGTTTTTTTATGGCCAAGCAACATTCTGTGTGTTTACCGCATCTTTTTTATCCATCTGTTGATAGACATTTAGGTTGTTTCATAGCTTGGTTATTGTAAATAATGCTGCAGTGAACATAGAGGTGCATATATCTTTTTGAGTTAGTGTTTTCGTATTCTTTGGATAAACATCCAGAAGTGGAGTAGCTGGATCATGTGGTAGTTCTCTTAATTTTTTGAGGCCTCTCCATACTGTTTTCCATAGTGGCTGCATCAATTTACATTCCCAGTAACAGTGTTTGAGGGTTCACTTTTCTCCACATCCTCACCAACACTTAGTATTTCTTGCCTTTTTGATAATAGCCATTCTAATGGGTGTGAGTTGTTACCTCATTGTGGTTTTTTTTTTTTTTCTGAATGAAATGCTTTATGATACTTTATTCAGTATTAAGATAAAGCAAAAATATTTATGCAGGGCATTCTATTTTTATGGTTTCCAGCTACTGCATAGTCTTTTTTTTTTTTTTTTCTATTCAAACAGAAAGTCACAAAAATTATAATCATCCTCATCAGTTCACTCAGTCCCGTGTAATTAATTATTTTTTCATTTTGATCTTTTGTTAGCACTTTTATGAATTCATCAGTTTTGCATTAGAGTTCTGAAAATGCTTATTCATTCAGTTCAGCAGTATAGTCAGTTACCAGAAACCTGTGCTTGTTGGAGTCTTTCCCATGAATTCCTTGAAGATGAAAACCTTTTATAGGAGCATTTTTGCAAAAGCATCAGAGTACACCCAGAACTGTCTGTAAATGACAAAAGACTTAAAAATGACCACGGTTAAAGATTTGATGAAAGTTCATAATAATGCAATTGACAAGGAAACTTAGTTATTTCTGAGATATACATTAAAAAAAAATAACTAAAATTATGACTTATAACATTATACCAGAACATATAAGACTTTTAGGAATTGTGTGTAATGTCTGAAACATTTATATTAACATATTTCCATACAAATAACCCAAAGAAAGTTTAGTATTAGTTTTTTTTAAAATTTTTAAATTTTATTTTATTTATTTTTTTATACTGCAGGTTCTTATTAGTCATCAATTTTATACATATCAGTGTTTACATGTCAATCCCAATCGCCCAATTCATCACACCACAACCCCCACCCCCCCGCGGCTTTCCCTCCTTGGTGTCCATACGTTTGTTCTCTACATCTGTGTCTCAACTTCTGCCCTGCATACCGGTTCATCTGTACCATTTTTCAAGGCTCCACATACATGCGTTAATATATGATATTTGTTTTTCTTTTTCTGACTTACTTCACTCTGTATGACAGTCTCTAGATTCATCCACGTCTCAACAAATGACCCAATTTTGTTTCTTTTTATGGCTGAGTAATATTCCATTGTATATATGTACCACATCTTCTTTATCCATTTGTCTGTTGATGTGCATTTAGGTTGTTTCCATGACCTGGCTATTGTAAATAGTGCTGCAGTGAACATTGGGGTGCATGCGTCTTTTTGATTTATGGTTTTCTCTGTGTATATGCCCAGTAGTGGGATTGCTGGATCATAGGGTAATTCTATTTTTAGTTATTTAAGGAACCTCCATACTGTTCTCCATAGTGGCTGTATCAAGTTAAATTCCCACCAACAGTGCAAGAGAGTTCCCTTTTCTCCATCCCCTCTCCAGCATTTGTTGTTTGTAGATTTTCTGATGATGCCCATTCTAACTGGTGTGAGGTGATACCTCATTGTAGTTTTGATTTGCATTTCTCTAATTATTAGTGATGTTGAGCAGCTTTTCATGTGCTTCTTGGCCATCTGTACATCTTCTTTGGAGAAATGTCTATTTAGGTCTTCTGCCCATTTTTGGATTGGGTTGTTTGTTTCTTTTTTTTTTAAAACAACAACTTTTTTTTTTAATATTTCAGCTTACTTTTTTTTTTTTAACTTTGTGTTTATTTTATTTATTTATTTATTTATTTATTTATTTATGGCTGTGTTGGATCTTCATTTCCGTGCGAGGGCCTTCTCCAGCCGCGGCAAGCGGGGGCCACTCTTCATCGCGGTGCGCGGGCCTCCCACCATCGCGGCCTCTCTTGTTGCGGAGCACAGGCTCCAATTGCGCAGGCTCAGTAATTGTGGCTCACGGGCCCAGCCGCTCTGCGGCATGTGGGATCCTCCCAGACCAGTGCTCGAACCCGTGTCCCCTGCATTGGCAGGCAAATTCCCAACCACTGCGCCACCAGGGAAGCCCTGTTTGTTTCTTTAATATTGAGCTGCATGAGCTGTTTAAATATTTTGGAGATTAATCCTTTGTCCGTTGATTCGTTTGCAAATATTTTCTCCCATTCTGAGGGTTGTCTTTTTGTCTTGTTTATGGTTTCCTTTGCTGTGCAAAAGCTTTGAAGTCTCATTAGGTCCCATTTGTTTATTTTTGTTTTTATTTGCATTACTCTAGGAGGTGGATCAAAAAAGATCTTGCTGTGATTTATGTCAAAGAGTGTTCTTCCCATGTTTTCCTCTAAGAGTTTTATAGTGTCCAGTCTTAAATTTAGATCTCGAATCCATTTTAAGTTTATTTTTGTGTATGGTGTTAGGGAGTGTGCTGATTTCATTCTTTAACATGTAGCTGTCCAGTTTTCCCAGCACCACTTATTGAAGAGACCGTCTTTCCTCCATTGTATATCCTTGCCTCCTCTGTCATAGATTAGTTGACCATAGGTGTGTTGGTTTATCTCTGGGCTTTCTATCTTGTTCCATTGATCTATATTTCTGTTTTTGTGCCAGTACCATATTGTCTTGATTACTGCAGCTTTGTAGTATAGTCTGAAGTCAGGACATCTGATTCCTCCAGCTCCGTTTTTTTCCCTCAAGACTGCTTTGGCTATTTGGGGTCTTTTGTGTCTCCATACAAGTTCTAAGATTTTTTGTTCTAGTTCTGTAAAAATGCCATTGGTAATTTGATAGGGATTGCACTGAATCTGTAGATTGCTTTGGGTAGTATAGTCATTTTCACAATATTGATTCTTCCAATCCAAGAACATGGTATATCTCTCCATCTGTTGGTATCATCTTTAATTTCTTTCATCAATGTCTTATAGTTTTCTGCATACAGGTCTTTTGTCTCCCTAAGTAGGATTATTCCTAGGTATTCTATTCTTTTTGTTGCAATGGTAAATGAGAGTGTTTCCTTTATTTCTCTTTCAGATTTTTCATCATTAGTGTATAGGAATGCAAGAGATTTCTGTGCATTAATTTTGTATCCTGCAACTTTACCAAATTCATTGATTAGCTCTAGTAGTTTTCTGGTGGTATCTTTAGGATTCTCTATGTATAGTATGATGTCATTTGCAAACAGTGACAGTTTTACTTCTTCTTTTCCAATTTGTATTCCTTTTATATCTTTTTCTTCTCTGATTTCCGTGGCTAGGGCTTCCAAAACTATGTTGAATAATAGTGGTGAGAGTGGACATCCTTGTCTTGTTCCTGATCTTAGGGGAAATGATTTCAGTTTTTTACCATTGAGAATGATGTGTACTGTGTGTTTGTGGTATATGGCCTTTATTATGTTGAGGTAGGTTCCCTCTATGCCCACTTTCTGGAGAGTTTTTATCATAAGTGGGTGTTGAATTTTGTCAAAAGCTTTTTCTGCATCTATTGAGATGATTGTATGGTTTTTATTCTTCAATTTGTTAATATGATGTATCACATTGATTTATGTATATTGAAGAATCCTTGCATTTCTGGGATAAACCCCACTTGATCATGGTGTATGATCCTTTTAAAGTGTTGTTGGATTCTGTTTGCTAGTATTTTGTTGAGGATTTTTGCATCTATAGTCATCAGTGATACTGGTCTATAATTTTCTTTTTTTGTAGTATCTTTGTCTGGTTTTGGTATCAGGGTGATGGTGGCCTCATAGAATGAGTTTGGGAGTGTTCCTTCCTCTGTAATTTTTTGGAAGAGTTTGAGAAGGATGGGTGTCAGCTCTTCTCTAAATGTTTGATAGAATTCACCTGTGAAGCCATCTGGTCCTGGACTTTTGTTTGTTGGAAGATTTTTATTCACAGTTTCAATTTCATTACTTGTGATTGGTCTGTTCATATTTTCTATTTCTTCCTGGTTCAGTCTTGGAAGGTTATACCTTTCTAAGAATTTGACCATTTCCTTCAGGTTGTCCATTTTATTGTCATAGAATTGCTTGTAGTAGTCTCTTAGGATGCTTTGTATTTCTGCAGTATCTGTTGTAACTTCTCCTTTTTCATTTCTGATTTTATTGACTTGAGTCTTCTCCCTCTTTTTCTTGATGAGTCTGGCTAATGGTTTATCAAGTTTGTTTATCTTCTCAAAGAACCAGCTTTTAGTTTTATTGATCTTTGCCATTGTTTTCTTTGTTTTTATTTCATTTATTTCTGCTCTGATCTTTATGATTTCTTTCCTTCTGCTAACTTTGGGTTTTGTTTGTTCTTCTTTCTCTAGTTCCTTTAGGTGTAAGGTTAGATTGTTTATTTGAGACTTTTCTTGTTTCTAGAGGTAGGCTTGTGTTGCTGTAAACTTCCCTCTTAGAACTGCTTTTGCTGCATCCCATAGGTTTTGGATCGTCGTTTTCATTGTCATTTGTTTCTAGGTATATATTGATTTCCTCTTTGATTTCTTCAGTGATCTCTTGGGTATTTAGTAACCTATTGTTTAGCCTCCATGTGTTTGTGTTTTTTACTTTTTTTCCCTGTATTTCATTAGTAATCTCATAGCGTTGTGGTCAGAAAAGATGCTTGATATGATTTCAATTTTCTTAAATTTACTGAGGCTTGATTCATGACCCAAGATGTGATCTATCCTGGAGAATGTTCCGTGCACACTTGAGAAGAACGTGTAATCTGCTGTTTTTGAATGGAATATCCTATAAATATCAATTAAATCTATCTGGTCTATTGTGTCATTTAAAGCTTCTGTTTCCTTATTTATTTTCATTTTGGATTATCTGTCCATTGCTGTAAGTGAGGTGTGAAAGTCCCCCAGTATTATTGTGTTACTGTCGATTTTCTCTTTTAGAGCTGTTAGCTGTTGTCTTATGTATTGAGGTGCTCCTATGTTGGGTGCATATATATTTATGATTGTTATATCTTCTTCTTGGATTGATCCCTTGATCATTATGTAGTGTACTTCCTTGTTTCTTGTAACATTCTTTAGTTTCAAGTCTATTTTATCTGATATGAGTATTGCTACTCCAGCTTTCTTTTGGTTTCCATTTGCATGGAATATCTTTTTCCATCCCCTCACTTTAAGTCTGTATGTGTCCCTAGATGTGAAGTGGGTCTCTTGTAGATAGCATATAGATGGGTCTTGTTTTGTATCCGTTGGGTGAGCCTTTGTCTTTTGGTTGGACCATTTAATCCATTCACGTTTAAAGTAATTATCGATATGTATGTTCCTATGACCATTTTCTTAATTGTTTTGGGTTTGTTTTGTAGGTCCTTTTCTTCTCTTGTGTTTCCCACTTAGAGAAGTTCCATTAGCATTTGTTGTAGAGCTGGTTTGGTGGTGCTGAATTCTCTTAGCTTCTGCTTGTCTGTAAAGCTGATTTTTCCATCAAATCTGAATGAGATCCTTGCTGGGTAGAGTAATCTTGGTTGTAGGTTCTTCCCTTTCATCACTTTAAGTATATCGTGCCACTCCTTTCTGGCTTTTAGTGTTTCTGCTGAGAAATCAGCTGTTTACCTTATGGGAGTTCCCTTGTATGTTATTTGTCATTTTTCCCTTGCTGCTTTCAATAATTTTCCTTTGTCTTTAATTTTTGCCAGTTTGATTACTGTGTGTCTCGGTGTGTTTCTCCTTGGGTTTATCCTGTATGGGACTCGCTGTGCTTCCTCGACTTGGGTGGCTATTTCCTTTCCCATGTTAGGGAAGTTATCAACTATAATCTCTTCAAATATTTTCTCGGGTGCTTTCTCTCTCTCTTCTCCTTCTGGGACCCCTATAATGCGAATGTTGTTGCATTTAATGTTGTCCCAGAGGTCTCTTAGGCTGTCTTCATTTCTTTTCATTCTTTTTTCTTTAGTCTGTTCCGCAGCAGTGAATTCCACCATTCTGTCTTCCAGGTCACTTATCCGTTTTTCTGCCTCAGTTATTCTGCTATTGATTCCTTCTAGTGTAGTTTTCATTTCAATTATTGTATTGTTCATCTCTGTTTGTTTGTTCTTTAATTCTTCTAGGTCTTTGTTAAACATTTCTTGCGTCTTCTTGATCTTTGCCTCTATTCTTTCTCCGAGGTCCTGGATCATCTTCACTATCATTATTTTGAATTCTTTTTCTGGAAAGTTGCCTATCTCCACTTCATTTAGTTGTTTTTGTGGGGTTTTATCTTGTTCCTTCATCTGGTACATAACCCTCTGTCTTTTCATCTTGTCTATCTTTCTGTGAATGTGGTTTTTGTTCCACAGGCTGCAGGATTTTAGTTCTTCTTTCTTCTGCTGTCTGCCCTCTGGTGGATGAGGCTATCTAAGAAGCTTGTGTCAGTTTCCTGATGGGAGAGACTGGTGGTGGGTAGAGCTTACTGTTGCTCTGGTGGGCAGAGCTCCATAAAACTTTAATCCGCTTGACTGCTGATGGGTGGGACTGGCTTCCTTCCCTGTTGGTTGTTTGGCCTGAGGCAACCCAACATTGGAGCCTACCTGGGCTCTTTGGTGGGGCTAATGACAGACTCTGGGAGGGCTCACACCAAGGAGTACTTCCCAGAACTTCTGCTGCCAGTGTCCTTGTCCCCACGGTGAGCCACAGCCACTGCCCCCCTCTGCAGGCGACCCTCCAACACTAGCAGGAAGGTCTGGTTCAGTCTCCCCTGGAGTCACTGCTCCTTCCTCTGGGTCCCAATGCGCACACTACTTTGTGTGTGTTCTCCAAGAGTGGAGTCTCTATTTCCCCCAGTGCAGTCGAAGTCCTGCAATCAAATCCCACTAAGCTTCAAAATCTGATTCTCTAGAAATTCCTCCTCCCATTGCCGGACCCCCAGGTTGGGAAGCCTGACGTGGGGCTCAGAACCTTCACTCCAGTGGGTGGACTTCTGTGGTATAAGTGTTCCGCAGTCTGTGAGTCACCCACCCAGCAGTTATGGGATTTGATTTTACTGTGATTGCACCCCTCCTACCTTCTTATTGTGGCTTCTCCTTTGTCTTTGGATGTGGGGTGTCTTTTTTGGTGAGTTCCAGTGTCTTCCTGTCGATGATTGTCCAGCAGCTAGTTGTGATTCTGATATTCTCGCAAGAGGGAGTGAGAGCATGTCCTTCTACTCCGCCATCTTTGTTTGTAGTCTCCTCATTGTGGTTTTGATTTGCACTTCCCTAATAGTGATGTTGATTATCTTTTCAGTGCCTTTTGGCCATCTGTGTGTCTTCTTTGGAAAATTGACGTTTCAGATCCTGTGCTCATTTTTACATTGGGTTGTTTGGTTTTTTGCTTTTGAGTTTTATGAGTTCTTTATATATTTTGTATATTAACCCCTTATCTGACGTATGATTTGCAAATATATTTTCCCATTCACTAGGTTGTCTTTTCATTTTATAGGTGATTTCCTTTGCTGTGCAGAAGCTTTTTAGTTTGATGTAGTACCATTTGTTTTTGTTTGTTTCGTTTGCCTGAGGAGACATACTCAGAAAGATATTGCTAAGGGTGATATTAAACAGTGCAGTGCCTATGTTTTCTTCTGTTGAGTTTTATGGTTTTAGGTCTTACATTAAGTCTTTAATCTATTTTGAGATGATTTTTGTGTATGGTATGAGATAGTGGTCTAGTTTCATTTTTTTCCATATGGTCTGGTTTTCCCAACATTTATTGAAGAGACTATCCTTTCTCCATTGTGGTTCTCTGATCCTTTGTCATAAATTAATTGTCCATGTAGGTATGGAGTTGTTCTTGGGCTCTCAGCTCTGTTCCATTAATCTATGTCTGTTTTTCTGTCAGTACTATGCTGTTTGGTTACTATAGCTTTGTATTATAATTTGAAATTAGGGAGCATGATGTCTCCAGCTTTGTTCTTTTACTCAGAATTGCTTTGGCTATTTGCAGTCTTTTGTGGTTCCATATAATTTTAGGATTTTTTTGTTCTATTTCTGTGAAAAATATCCTTGGGATTTGATAGAGATTGCATTGAATCTGTAGACTGCTTTAGATAATATGAACCTTTTAACAGTGTTAATTCTTTCAGTCCATTAGCATGGAATATATTTTCATTTCTTTGTGTCTACAGTTTCATTCAACAGTGTTTTTCAGTGTACAGGTCTTTCGCTTTCTTGGTTAAATTTATTCCTAGATATTTTATTCTTTTTGTTGTGTTTGTAAATTGGATTGTTCTCTTAATTTCTCTTTCTGCTAATTTGTTTTTAGTGTATAGAAGTGCAGTAGATTTTCACATATTGATTTTGTACTCTGCAACTTTATTGTATCAGTTCATTATTTTTAATAGTTTTTTGGTGGAGTCTTTAGGGTATTTTTTTAAGATTTTTTTTTTTTTTGATGTGGACCATTGTTTAAGTCTTTATTGAATTTGTTACAATATGGCTTCTGTTTTATGGTTTGGTTTTTTGGCCCTGAGGCATGTGGGATCTTAGCTCCCCAACCAGGATCGAACCTGCACCCCCTGCACTGGAAGGTGAAATCTTAACCACTGGACTGCCAGGGAAGTCCCCTAGGGTTTTTTATATATAAAATCATGTCATCTGCAATTAATGACAGTTTTACTTCTTCCAATTTGGATGCCTTTTATTTCTTTTTCTTGCCTAATTGCTCTGGCTAGGACTTCCAGTACTATGTTGAATAAGAGTGGCAAGAGTGGGCATCCTTGTCTTATTCCACAATTTAGAGGGATAGCTTTCAGTTTTTCACTGTTGAGTGTGATGTTAGTTGTGGGTTTGTTGTATATGGCCTTTATTATGTTGAGGTACATTGCTTCTATACCCATTTTATTGAGCGTTTTTACATAAATGGGTGTTCAATCTTGTCAAATGCTTTTTCTGCATCTGTTGAAATGATCAAATCGTTTTTATCTTCATTTGTTAATGTCATGTATCACATTGATTTGTGAATGTTGAACTGTCCTTGCATCCCTGAAATAAATTCTACTTGATTATGATTATCCTTTAAAGTGTTGTTGTATTCAGTTTGCTAGTATTTTGTTGAGGATTTTGCATCTATGTTCATCAGAGATATTGGCCTATAATTTTTTTTGCCTGTGTGTTGTCCTTGTTGGTTTAGGGATCAGGGTACACACTAAACATTGGGAATAGTTTGTATGAGTCTCAGAGGTTGGAAAGAATTGATGTTTTGGAGAAACCTGTTTGCTAACCTTTTAAAATTAAAATTTTGCTTATTTCATTTGTTGGAAAAATCAAATTGTTGTGGAATCTGAAAAAAATTGGTTGACAGTAAAAGTAAAACATCTTAGATGAGGCTTTTTTTTAGTTTAGATGGCTTCATGTTAGAGAAATTAGCTGGCCAACCTTCAGTTTCCTTGCAAAGAACTATTGGGTATCTTATTTTTGCTTAAAAAGTTAAGCCCTGTTGTCGTTTTTTTTTTTTTCACTTTTCCTCATGACAGTCTCTCAACCGTTTCTTTAAAAGCATTAAAAACTATGCTTGGGCTTCCCTGGTGGCACAGTTGTTGAGAGTCTGCCTGCCAATGCAGGGGACACGGGTTCGAGCCCTGGTCTGGGAAGATCCCATGTGCCGCAGAGCAGCTGGGCCCGTGAGCCACAATTACTGAGCCTGCGCGTCTGGAGCCTGTGCTCCACAACAAGAGAGGCTGCGATAGTGAGAGGCCCACGCACCGCGATGAAGAGTGGCCCCTGCTTGCCACAATTAGGGAAAGCCCTCACACAGAAGCGAAGACCCAACACAGTCATAAATAAATAAATAAACAAATACTTAAAAGCAAAAAAAAAACAAAAAAAAAACTATGCTTTATGGAAACTTAAGTGTAGTATATATTAGTAGTTCTCAGTTGAACTCTTGGAAATCATGATGCTTTTTAAGGAGTACTATGAAGTTATTGATATATTTACTTGTATGAATTGAGAACACTGTTTTGGAGGAAATTTTATAGTACCCTATATATGTAATAAACATACATGACCATGAGCGCATTTATAAAAAAAAAACCCATCTATTACATGCAATGTGATTTGGCTATTATAAATTTTACACTAAAATAGTTAACTAGCTGTTCAGGTATTTTTTCTGTTAATGCTTTCTATAGTACATATTTTTTTGATGTGTTTTGTAGTATAAGATACATTTATGGAGAAAAATAAATTGAAATTACTACCTATTAAATCTTTTTTCAAATTAGGAAAAGATTATCATTATTTTAGCAGTGGAACATTTTGGTCAAGTTTTTGAAATCCCAGTGATACACAAGAGTAGACTGAGAACCAATGGAATATGAGCTTATTCAGAGGCTTTCTTGTGGCGATGGTTAGCTGTTTTATGAGTGTTATTTGGTACTGAACTAGCTGATGTCAGAATGTGAGTTACCTTCAGAATTAAAGATTATTTGGAAAGCAAATTCCTGAAAGTAATGTTGGTCTTAAACACTTACTAAATGCATCTGCATCTGTAAAATGAAGTTTAAAATGTAGTTTTGTGTAGATGAGTTGCATGGTATTGTCACAAACTTAAATGTGAGGTTAGGATTTACTCTGCTGCATGGGGAAGTTTTTAAATTTTGCAATTACCAGAACAGCATTAGATGAGTAACTGGCATCTGTGCCCTTAAGCCATATGGATAACCACATGTACCAGCCCCAGTTCAAAGGTTCTCAAATTCACAAGGCC
This sequence comes from Balaenoptera physalus, assembly GCF_965194825.1. Taxonomy (NCBI): domain Eukaryota; kingdom Metazoa; phylum Chordata; class Mammalia; order Artiodactyla; family Balaenopteridae; genus Balaenoptera; species Balaenoptera physalus. Next base: position 31,801,241 of record NC_138891.1, read on the forward strand.
AGTAGAAAATTAACAAAATCAAGAGTTGGTTCCTCAAAATTAAAAACTTGGGTATCGAAGGACACTATGCAGAGTGAAAAGACAACCCATGGAATTGGTGAAAATATATATATTTTTTTTATAATCTTGGGTTTTTTTTTTTTTTAATTAATAGCTACTCTATTTATTTATTTATTTATTTATTTATTTTTAGCTGTGTTGGGTCTTCGTTTCGTGCGAGGGCTTTCTCTAGTTGCGGCAAGCGGGGGCCACTCTTCATCGTGGTGCGGGGGCCACTCTTCATCGCGGTGCGCGGGCCTCTCACTATCACGGCCCCTCCCATTGCAGGGCACAGGCTCCAGACGCGCAGGCTCAGCAGCTGTGGCTCACGGGCCCAGTTGCTCCACGGCATGTGGGATCCTCCCAGACCAGGGCTCGAACCCGTGTCCCCTGCATTAGCAGGCAGATTCTCAACCACTGCGCCACCAGGGAAGCCCTGAAAATATTTTTTAATCATATATATCATAAGGGAAATATATGCAGAATATATAAAGAACTTTCAAAACTCAACAATAACCACCACCCGATTAAAAATGGGCAAAGGACAAGACATGGAAGCAACCTAAGTGTCATCGACAGATGAATGGATAATGAAGATGTGGTGTGTATATATATGTGTGTGTGTGTGTGTATATATATATATATATATATATATATATATATATATATATATATATATATACACACGTATACACACACACACACACACACACACACACACAAATGGAATATTACTCAGCCAGAAAAAGAATGAATTAATGCCATTTGCAGCAACATGGATGGACCTAGAGATTATCATACTAAGTGAAGTAAGTCAGAGAAAGACAAATATCATATGATATCACTTATATGTGGAATCTAAAAAAAAAATGATACAAATGAACTTATTTACAAAACAGAAATAGACTCAAAGACATAGAAAACAAACTTATGGTTACCAAAAGGGAAAGGTAGAGGGGGGAGGGATAACTTAGGAGTTTGGGATTAACATATACACACTACTATATATAAAATAGATAAACAACAAGGTCATACGGTATAGGGCTATACAGCAAACTATATTCACTATCTTGTAATAACTTATAATGGAAAATAATCTGAAAAAAGAATATACATACACACACACACACACACACACACATCCGAATCACTTTGCTGTACTAGAAACTAACACAACACTGTAAATCAACTATACTTTAATTTAAAAAATGGGCAATGGATTTGAATAATTATTTCTCCATTGAAGATATACAAAAGGCTAATAAGCATATGAAAAGAGGTCAGCATCACTAATCATTAGAGAAGTGCAAATCAAAGCCACAATGAGATACCACTTTATATCCATTACTATGGCTGTTATCAAACAGAAAATAAGAAGTGCTGTTGAGGATATGAAGAAATTGGAACCCTTGTGTATTGCTGGTGGGAATGTAAAAGGTGCAGCCGTTGTGGAAAATGGTATGTGATTCCTCAAATAAATTGAATATAGAATTACCATATAATCCAGCAATTTCACTTCTGGATATATACCCAAAAGAAGCAGGGACTCAGATATTTGTACACCCATGTTCAAAGCAGCATTGTTCACAGTAGCCAAAAGGTGGCAGCAACCAAAGCATCCATTGATGGATAAGTGGATAAACAAAATGTGGTAAGTACATATAATGGAATATTATTCAGCCTGAAAAAAGAAGGAAATTCTGACATATTCTACAATGTGGATGAATCTTAAAGACATGCTAAGTGAAATAAGCCAGACATAAATAGACATAAAGTGATTCCACTTATATCAGTCACCTGATATAGAGTAGTCAAATTCATAGAGATAGAAAGTAGAATAGTGGTTGCTTGGAGGCTAGGGGGAGGGGGAATGGGACATTAGTATTTAATGGGTACAGAGTTTCACTTTGGGAAGAGGAAAAAGTTCTGCAGATGGATGGTGGTGATGGTTGCACAACAATTTGAATGTAGTTAATGTCACTAACCTAAACTTTACACTTAAAAATGTTTAAAATGGTAAATTTTATGTTGTGTGTATTATACCATATTAAAAAAAATGAGGCTGAAGGCCTTCTAAAAAAAGGTCACTGAAGAGTTAAAACAGTTATTTCTTCACTGAATTAATAAAACTTATTATACAAATTATCAAACATCTAGAAAAGTAGAGAAATAGTATAATGAACCTCAATATAATCTTCTCCTAGATTTAATGTTGATTAGTGTTTTGGTTTATTTATTTTTTTTGGCTGGAGAATTTTAAAGTAAATTACAGATATCATGACATTTCATTCCTAAGCATTTCAGTAGGCAGCTCTAGAAATAGGGACTTTCTCATATGACCACAAAACTGTCATCATACCTAAGAAAATCAACAATTATTTTAAAAAATTTATCTAATATCTAGACTACATTCACATTGTCCCTCTTGTTCCTAAATTGTATTTTTATTGTTGGTTTGCTTGAACCTGTGTTTGACATTTGGATGTAATGTTTTTTATCTCTTTTAATGTACAACAGTCTCATGCTGTTCTCCCATTCTGTCCCCCTACACTGTTTTGTTTATTCCATTTAATTTTATAGAAATTGGTGCAATGCCCTCAAGTAACACATCCATCTTATTTTACTTATTTAATTCTATTCCATGTATTTCTTGTAAACTTGAAGTTAGAGCTAAAGGCTTGTTAGAACTGCGTTAAAATAATTTTGGCAAGAATACATCTTAGGTGATATAGACTGATGGAAAGTAGAATGAGAATTTGCGAGTTGGAAAACCCTTTAGACAGAGTCAAGTAGCTAATTTCATATAAAATGTTTGTTTATAATTAGTAGTAGAATTTTGTCAAATAGAAGGCAAAATTAGATATGATCAGAGATGGTGGCAATGGATACATCTCTAGAAACCTGCTTGGTGTCTCTCAAGGATTTTTACAGTTAACCTACATGCAGTCTTTACAGTTTTCACCAATTAGAAAGTCATTTTTACAATAAATAATGTTGCCTAGTGATACAGTTGACAGTCTATATTTATCCCAACCCAGTAGTTTAAGTGCTGGGAGAAAGTAACAAAGGATTTAAGCTTGTTAACCTTTCCTTCCAGAAAACTTCTTGGAGAAGGGAAGATTTAACAACAAAAAAAACCCTATTGTGCTTTTTTTGGAGACTGCATTAACAACCATGGACCTTTTTCAAGAAACTGCATGTATCTATACATACATAAAATTTTGCATGCAATTTTATAAGATTCATAGTTTTTCCCTAAATTTTTCTTTGTAGGTAGAGTATATTTTATTTTCTGGATAATACATGAATGAAGATTTAGTGCTGGCAACAGCAGGGTGCGTTCTTGAAACAGTGAGTTGATCAGAGCAAGAGCAAGGGCACCTGTTCGATTACTGGAAATTTAAATTGTTTAGTTTGGACAGACTCTTTTTCTTTTTTTAAACAATTTTACTTTTTTACCACACTGCGTGGCATGTGGGATCTTAGTTCCCCGACCAGTGGTCAAACCCGGGCCCTCAGCAGTGAAAGCACGGAGTCCTGACCACTGGACCACGAGAGAATTCCCTGGACAGACTCTTAAAATGTGAAAATTGTAGACCTTTTTTCATCTTCTCCAACATTTACTTCTGTTGACTAACTGCCTTCCTCCCCCCACATTCATTTTAAAGTTCTTTTTTTTTCTTGGCTTTTGTGAAATCAATCTTTCTCTCTTTTCTCTGCTTTCCCTTTCTACTTAAATTTAGATAATCAGAGTTTTCTTTAGCCCTCTTCTCTTTTTAATTTTTACTTTTACATTAAGATCACTTTAGTTATCACCTATTTGTTGATGATTCCTAAATCTCTCTTATGCCTTGGTAGAGCTCCTGACTTCTGTTTATCACTGTTTACATGTCCACTAGAATGTTTTACAAACATTAAGTGAAAAAATTCCCAAATTGCTCTCACTTCCACTAACTGTAGTTCTCCTTCTGTATTTTCTCTCATCTACTGGCATCACCACCCAAACTGTTGTCCTCCTGTATTTCACTGTTGTGTTAAGTCCTTATATGCATTTTTGTATTTATTCACCACAGTTGTCTTTTAAATCCTAAATAATCTGCTTTTACAGATGAAGCAATTTAATAATTTTGCCTCAGAATCACACTGTTAGATGTGGCAGTGCTGAGATATAAACTTAGGTGTGTCTAATACTAGATCTCATAATTCTTTTTTTTTTTTAAATTTTTAATGTATTATTTATTTATTATTTTTATTTTTGGCTGTGTTGGGTCTTCGTTTCTGTGTGAGAGCTTTCTCCAGTTGCGGCGAGTGGGGGCCACCCTTCATCGCGGTGCGCGGGCCTCTCACTATCGCAGCCTCTCTTGTTGCGGAGCAGAGGCTCCAGACGCTCAGACTCAGTAGTTGTGGCTCACGGGCCCAGCTGCTCCACGGCATGTGGGATCCTCCCAGACCAGGGCTCGAACCCGTGTCCCCTGCATTGGCAGGCGGACTCTCAACCACTGCGCCACCAGGGAAGCCCTAGATCTCATAATTCTTACCACAGTTATACTACTACCACTCACTTCTGTGACTTTAATCTAAAAAAAATTAAGGATGTACCTGTAAGGTTTAACTATAAGAGTATTTATTACAGAGTTTATAAGGAGAAGCAAATTCAATCTCCAACAATAGGGATTCCATTAAATCCATTATAGAACATTTATACGAAATATCATGTGGTCATTATACATCCTGTTTTAGACCAGTAGTTTTCATTTTGTATATCAAAGTCATATATGGGAACCCAGTATATGAGATAGATTTTTTTAAAAAATAGTGTTTGAAAGAGGTGGAAGCCCTAGCGGGTCTCATGGACTGCTGTCTGTAAGGGTTCTTGAGGGGATGTTATGGTACAGGGTTTGAAAGTTTTAATTTTTTCAAATTTGGTAATAAATTAGAAAAATATTCATAATATAGTAAGTGAAGAGAATAGTTAACAAAACAACATGTATAGTGTATCCCAATTTTGCTAAATATATATTTGAATTTACACATAACTAAAAGAATGGGAGGTTATATACATCAAAATATGGACACTGGTTATTCTTTTATTTGGTGATTATGAGTGATTTTAATTTTTCACACATTTTCTACAGTGAACAAGAATTAGTTTTATAAATAGAGACTTTAAAAAGTCCTGAATGTGTTATTTTAAAAAAGGCAATAAAAAGCATAATCAAAACCCACTGCATATTATTAAGTACACACACACACACACACACAGCAAAAGAAGTAAATACTCCAGTGGCTGCTGTGCCATGAACATTGGTTTGAAGCCCTTGAGTACCCGTGTAAGCATAGGTCCATTACTCTACCTTTTAGACATCAACCTTGGATATTGATGCTATTTTCATTTGGGCTTTAGCATGTAGACTTCAGAGGCAGATTGCCTGGGTTTGAATACTGGCTCTGCTATTATTCATTATTTGATCTTGGACAAGTTACTTAATAGGACCTAAGTTTTCCCCAACTATGAAATGATACCTTATAGGGTGTTGTTAGGATTAGATGACTTAAATTCAATAACATGCTTAGAGCAATGCCTGGTTAGTAAGTGGTCAATTATAGTTGTTGTGATTATTATCATTCCTATCCTTAAGAGTTATTTCACCTCTAAACTCTCAGTTCATCTCCCTCCCCTAGAGTTAGCTGGGAATTCCAAAACTTTACAAGGGAAGTCATAGTTCTTATTCAGGTTAAGTTTCCCAAACAGGTCAGTGGTCAGTATACTGTGTATTTATTTTTTCTAACAAAATTTAGTAGCAACTATACCTTATTTTATAAGGAATTATATGTTTTTATGGTATGATTTCTGCCTAGAAATTGTATAATGTGGTTATGATGGGGGTCCCCAAGACCACCCCCAAGTTCAGTGATTCACTAGAAGGACTTACAGGACTCAGCATATGATTGTACTCATGACAATGATTTATTACAGTGAAAAGATACAAAGCAGAGTCGGCAAAGGGAAAAGGCACATGGGGTAAAATCCAGAGAAAACCAGGTGTGAGCTTTTAAGAGTCTCTCTCAGTGGAGTCACAGGGGATATGCTTAATTTCTCAGCAGTGAGTTATGATGACACATGTGGAATGTCTAGCAGGGGAGCTCATTAGAGATTCAGTGCCCAGGGTTTATATTGGGGGCTATTCAGGTAGGCGCCCTCCACCTAGCATATACCAAAGTTTCAGACTCCCAGAAAGAAAGTAGGTATTCAACATAAACCACATTGTTTGCAGAATTTAGGCACAATGAGCTGTTCTTATCAGAGAATGATGGGAACCCTCCTGAAATCTAAGTTCTCAGATGCCATTGAAGGGCCAACCTTGCAAGCAGGCCTTTCTAAGGATAGCAGTCTCAGGCCTTCTGTGTTAACTCTTTTCTCAACAGAGCTATATTATAAAATGTATTTTACCTAAGAAACTAATACCAACAAATCTGTGCATTTTAAAAACAGCTTTATTGAGATATACACCATAAAATTTACCCATTTAAAGTAAAAAGTGTAGTGATTTTTAGTTTATTTATAGAGTTGTGCAATCATTGGCACAATCTAATTTTAGAACATTTTCATCATCCCGAAAAGAAACCCCATTTCCATGAGTAGTCATTCCCATTTCTATTTGTCCCCCCTCTCTCCCTGATTCTTACTCCCATCCCCAGGCAACCACTAATTTACTTTCTGTCTCTGGAATAAATCTATTTTTAACGTATTTTCACCTTTATTTCATCTCTGTTATTAATGGCTTTGTAAGATGGTAGTTCAGAAATTATTCAAGGGTATTTCTCTTTCAGTGTGTGTCAAAGAGTCAGTGTGAGTCTCTCTGGTAGTCTCTAAGTCCAGAGTTTTACCAACAGCAATCATCATCCAAATTGCTATTACATGAATTTGTGGTATTTAATGAAATAATTCATTATAAAGGCCCTTGTCTTTGTAAACTTCATTCTCACCATTTAAGAAGTATGTTATACAATTGGTTGAGGCTTACCAATGAGGATTTTGTTACTTATTTGGTTAACATTGAGTTCTTTCATGGTATCTTTTCTCTGTAAAATAGATAGGGATTCACGTAGAGAATTGGATGAGGTTGGGAGAGGTAGCTGCACTATTGCCATTGGGATGTAGAGAGGCAAAAAGGTGTGTATATATTGCTAGGAGGAAAAGGGCAAAAAGTATTACTTTGTAATAAATGGCCATTTTTAAAAAGTATTCTCCAATGTGGGTACAATATTCAAGAATAAATAAAAAGTAAATTTACAAATTATAAAATTCTTTGTAAAAAATTTTAAATCAAAAGTGCTTGTGCATTTTTTAATCATTATTTTGATTGAAATCTTGCTTGTCCCATAATTGAGTTGGTAGACAAGCTGTGCTATAAACTGAGAACTGTGGGAGGATCTTTATTTTGTGACTAAAACATAGAACTTAGTCACCATGAGTTGTGTAGGTACTGACTAACACTGGGTGTTTACCTAAATGTCCAAATCTGTGTAAACAATTACGCTTTCGAAGTACAAGTTTCATTTTAATCTTAATCCATGTTTGTAAGAGGTATTTTTGTAAGAGCATGTAAGAGATATTTTTGGACATCAGGAACTAATATATCAAATAACTTATTTTCAGGGACAGTGCACCAGAACTTATTGTTACTCACCTACTTGTCTTCCAGGTGATTTTACAGCGAGATGCTGCTCTCCATCGGGATGCTCATGCTGTCGGCCACACAAGTCTATACCATCTTGACTGTCCAGCTCTTTGCATTCCTAAACCTACTGCCTGTAGAAGCGGACATTTTAGCAGTAAGTAAATCTAAACAGTAAAATTTATTCATGTCTAAAAACATCCCTTAAAAGAAAAGTTTTTAAAAAGACCTAAATGATGGAGTGTTATACAATGACAAAATAATGGAATCTTACAAAGTGTTTACAAACATACAGGTGCACGTGCATAGCTGTTACTTGAAAGCAGGGGACCTTGCTCGTTATTTTATTGCTTGATGTTTAATAAGATCTCATGTACAATAAGTGTGTGATAAATGTTGCTCTTGAGAGTGTGTGCTGTCTTGAGTGCTGATGAGCACATATATTTAAATGCTCTGTGTTTTATGTAGAATCTTACTGTTTTTCTTGGTAATTGGTATATCTGTAATGACTCTGATAGTGATATTTTAAAAAATTGTACAAGATGTCCATAGAAAATTTCAACCTAAAGTTAACATTAATGAGTCAGAAGAGAAACATAATGGTCTTATCTCTTTTCTTTTCCTTTCTTAAGAGTTTTATTAATACTTTTGTTTGGTTTAGATTACATCATGGACAACGAAGACATTAACAGATCTCTTGACCCTGTCAGTTTATTTTGCACGATGTACAATCTCAGAAAATTTTATATGAATAACATTTAATCTGTACAAAATTATCTTTTCATTGGATAATTCTCATGAATTCCTTATGTAGTGATGAGCTAGTTCATGAATATGAAGTATATCAAAGTAACCTAAAATATTTCTGGTATCTCTCTTTTTATAAGATAAATGTATAAATCATTGTGATTTTCCAGGGGCTCTTTGAGAAATCCCAAAGATAATTTTAATTTTGAAAGACATCTAATGCTCATTTTGGCAGCACATAAACTAAAATTGGAATGATATAGAGAAGATGAGCATGGCCCCTGCACAAGTATGACATGGAAATTTGTAAAGTGTTCCATATTTTTTCAGCAAATGGTGCCAGGAAAATTGAATATTCACGTGCAAAAGAATGAAGTTGAGCTCTTACCTTACACCATATACAAAAGATTAACTTAAAGTAAATCAAAGACCTAAACATAAGAGCTAATACTAAAAAAACACTTAGGAGAAAACATATGGGAAAAGCTTTATGAGTTTGGATTTGGCAATGATTTCTTGGATATAACACCAAAAGCACAGGAAAAAAAGAAAAAAATAGATAAATTGGACTACATCAAAATTTAAAACGTTTGTGCATTCAAAGAACATATCAAGAGAGTGAAGAGGAAACCCATGGAATGGGAGAAAATATTTGCAAATCATATATCTAATTAGGGGGTAACATCTAGAATATATAAAGAACTCCTACTATTTTTTTTTTTTTAGCAGTTGTTTTTTTCCCCAAATTATTTATTTATTTATTTATTTATGGCTGTGTTGGGTCTTCGTTTCTGTGCGAGGGCTTTCTCCAGTTGCGGCGAGTGGGGGCCACTCTTCATCGCGGTGCGCGAGCCTCTCACTATTGTGGCCTCTCTTGTTGCGGAGCACAGGCTCCAGACGCACAGGCTCAGTAGTTGTGGCGCACGGGCTTAGTTGCTCCGCGGCATTTGGGATCTTCCCAGACCAGGGCTCAAACCCGTGTCCCCTGCATCGGCAGGCAGATTCTCAACCACTGCGCCACCAGGGAAGCCCAAGAACTCCTACTATTTAACAACAAAAAAAAATAAACAACTAGATTTAAACATGGACAAAAAAATTGAATAGACAGTTCTCCAAAGAAGATGTACAAATGGCCAGTTAGCACAAGAAAAAATGTTCAAATCACTAATCATTAGAGAAATGCACATCAAAACCACAATGAGATATCATTTCATAGCCATTAGGATGGCTGTTATCAAAAACCAGAAAATAAGTATTGACAAATGTGGAGAAACTGGAACCCTTGGCATTGTTGGTGTGAATATAAAATGGTGCAGCCACTATGGAAATTGGTATAATGGTTCCTCACAGACCTGTGGATTTGCTCTTCTTATTGGACAGGCTTCCATTTGGACGAATTCTGCTGAGGGTCACCAAAAACCTGATGAGTTTTTCCTTCCATCTTGACTGTTTTTTTTTTTTTTGACTTTTTAATCTTGAGAGCTTGGCTTCCATCCAGACTGTTCACTCTGGTTTTCTGCCATCGATCCTCTTTGAGCCTGGAGTTTTCTTTATACAGTCGACCCTTGAACAACACAGGTTTGAACTGCGTGGGTCCACTTACATGAAAATTTTTTCCAGTGATATATTGGAATTTTTATTTTTTTTTAGATTTGTGACAGTTTGAAAAAACTTGCAGACCAACTGTGTAGCCTTTCAGCCAAGTTAACAAATTATCTCTTTCATTTCACCATTTTCTCAGACATTTCCTCCATATGGTCAGTTCTGGAGCCTGGGAAGTCTGAGATCCAGGTGCCAGCAGATTTGGTTCTTGGTGGAGGCCCTCTTCCTGGCTTACAGATGGCCACCTTGCTGCTGTGTCCTCACGTGATGACAGAAGCAGGAAGCTCTAGTCTATCTTCCTCTTCTTATAAGGACATAAATCCCATCATGGTGACTCCACCCTCAGAACCTCACCTAAACCTAATTACCTCCCAAAGACCTCACTTCCTAGGATGATCACATTTCCTTAGGGCTTCAATATATGAATTTTGGGGGAACACAAGCATTCAATCCTTAACAGTAGGTACTTAAGCCAAGTCCTCTGAACTTGAGGAAAGGATGGGAGAGTTGGGGCTCGGGTATTCCTCTGTAAGTCTCCCATGATGTATGTCTGAAGCAAGGTCCTGGAGCAACACCCGATCTTGTGAGGCAGATGCAGGCAGCATAATGGCCTTATGTTTGATGGTGGACAGCAGAGTTTTTAGAGAAGAAGGTTGCTCCTCAAAACCTTTGTAGTCCTTTCTGGGCTACTGTCTTACTGTCCTCTACACTAGGAAGTGTATATATTTCCTATTTCTCATTTATGTGAAGCTAGAAAAGAAGAATTAACTGTATCTGTACGTGTGATGTGTGTGTGTGTATGCCTATACTCTAGGTACTATGCAAAGGATTTACTGGTTTTTCATTCTGGGTGCAAGCGATTTGCTTAATGACATTAGATGAGAAATAGAAGGGCCAGAATTGTTGCTGACCAAAGCTTAATGTGGTCCTCAGCCGTGCTTTTTCATACTGTAGCACTTGTGGAAGGGCCTAGAATCATTGTAGAACTTGAGAGACCCAGGCTGGTTTCTAAACCATAGCTTTTTGAAGGCATAGCAAATCTAATCCCTATGAGATTTCTCACCCTCTGTTACCCTCTTTAGTAGGAAACTGGTTGATTAGATTTTTCTAGAATAGTCTGGATCTTTTTGAGATGGAGTGGAAGTAGAACCTTTAAAGGACTCAGTCCATTGCTATTCAAATCTCTTCTCTAAATTGGTCCCCGAAGTCCTTGGAATAGTCTTAGGATGACTTTTGAAATGAGGTAGAGGATTTATAGACTGAACAGGGAATGGAGTTCTCCTTGCCTCTCTTTTCTCCTTTGTTTTCTTTCATTCTCTCTTTTTTCCTCTGTTGATTCTAACATCTGCCACTCCTTGTCTTCTTTCTTTTTCACCTGAAGTGAACTGTTATTCTATGGTTCAGCTACGTGATGGGTTAAATGATTTTCAGTGAACTGCTCTGGGAACTTGACTAGCTATGTGATATGGATCAAATTTCTTAGTCACTATAAGTACCTCCGTTTTTTAATTTGTAAACTGGATTGTTGTAGTGATGATTAAATAAGGTAAACTGCTTAGAACAGTACCTGACACATAGTAAATGTTTTATCTTTGTTATCTTCTTTATAATTAACATTCTCATCATCTTTCACTCACTCCCTTGAGCAGTGTGTGTGACTGCCTAAGTTGTATTTTTTAATGTAGATACAAAACAAAAAGATATAGAAGAACAATCAGTCCCTGCCAGCAGTGTTCCCTGTGCCTCAGGCAGGTAGGTGTGGAATGTATGTTGTCATCTAGTGAAGGAACTATCCCTGAGAGCTGCTTAAATCTGGTCTTTATGTTGACACTAAAAATAGAGGCTGACAGGAATGCAGAGATAGCTGGTGGCAAGTGGGCTGTGGAGTCATGTAACTGGGAAAAAGGGGAACTAAAAATTGAGGCAGAGGAACTAGATGTGGTAACACAATCATTCAAAGGAAGTGATTCAAGAGGTAGAAAATATTAGCTCTTTTATCTGAATAAGAACATCCCTGAAATCTGGGTTTGTAATAATAAAATTTAAGTATGTTGGATATCAGGTTGATTCTAGTTCTATTTTGGACAGGCATTAGAATGTTGCTTTTGAAAAGGTAAAGTCAGTTTCAGTCATGCTATTGGTATGCCAGATGATTTTATTTTTGGCAGTTGAATTCTCCCACTTGACTGTTAATTCCCTGACAACAGTATTTGTCCAACTGGTTGGTGAGTTTTAAGAGGATATGGAGATGCTACTGTATAGTGTGTTGCTGACTAGTCAGTAAGCCCCTTAGATCATGGGTACCTGGGAGGCAGGACTGTGTCTTACTAAACTTTATGTTTCTGGTACCTAGTAAGAGTTACACAGTAGGAATTCAATAACTATTTGAGTTGATTAATAGCTTTTCCTTGGAGATTTAGTTCTTTCATATTTTTTCTTTCTTTTTTTTTTTTTTTTTAATTTTAATTTTTTTTGGCTGCACCTCGCGGCATGCAGGATCTTAATTCCTTGACCAGGGATCGAACCTGTGCACCCTGCAGTGGAAGTGCAGAGTCTTAACCACTGGACCACCAGGGAAGTCCTTCATATTTTCTTTTAATAGCATTTATTCCTTGGAACTTTAGATTATTGGGTTTTTTAAATTAGCAGTTCATTCTCTTTTCATCTCTTATCTCATCGTTTCTCTTTTCTTTAACGCTTAAAGGAAATATGAAGTTATTAATTATATAAGTTCATATCTAGAAACGTGGAGCTTTAGAATTGTCAGGGGCATGATACTTTAGAAATAACCAGATCAGTGTTGAATATTCTGAGGTCCATAGGCTACAATGACTTGTTAGCTTTGAGCTGAGCCATGATCTTATTGAGAAGTAGTATCCGTCTTATGTAGTTTTAGAGTCAAACAATCCAATTTTTGTTTACTCCCAATCTGCCTTTTGATTCTGTTGTAGAGATTTGTTAGAGATTTCGTTGCTTGTAGGGATTTGTTAGAGATTTCGTTGCTTGGTAGGTGTTTGTGGGGGTCAGTGGGCAGAGTTAGGAGAGAAACACCCAGTGGTTGGTGGTGTGAATGGATTGGATTATATAGCAAGGTAGTTAAGAGCTCCAGCAATGGGAGTTACAGTCTGGGTTGAATTCCAGTTCTACCACTCCGTAGCTCCATGACCTTGGGCAAATTACCTAACATCTCTTAAATTTCAGTTTACTTATGAAAATGGGATTGGAGGAGAGACAGTGTAGGGCAATGGGTTAAGAGCCAGGGATCTGAGGCCAGACTGCCTGGATTAGAATCCTGGTTCTTATTTACTAGAGCAAGTTATTTTCAAGTGGAGTATTTTTATTCTGTAGTCAGTCAGTCTGTAAAATGGGGATGATGATAATAGTGGCTGACTTTATAGGATTGTCATAAGGATTAAATAAGTGAATACCTGTCAGGTGTTTAGCATGATGTCATAAATGCTCCATAATTGTTAGCTATTTGTTACTTTCTGAATTGAATTAAACCTTCTGTTAAGGCTGCTGTCAAAGAAGAGAACTGGTTAAGAAAAGACCTCTTCAAAACAAGTCAAGTTGCAACATGGTAATCATTGAGAGTGGGATTCCAGAGAGGAATAATTTTTTTTTCTGTTTCAAAAATTTTAACAGTGAGTGTGCTTTAATTTCATGAGCAGCAGCGTTCCCCCTGGCCCCCACCATACTAAAAAAGAAAGCACTTTTGTATTAAAGATGTTTTTGTTTGTCTTGTTCATGATAGAAACTTTTTTTTTTTTAATTTAAACAATGTGATTGTAAAAAGCAGTGTGAGCAAAGTTAACAATTGCTTTCCTGAGGAAAGACAAAGCAGTTTCAAAATGAGTCTCACTCAATAACAAAACTTATTCCAAGTCAGTGTTACAAGTACTATAGTTCAAGCTAGATATTTTATTTCTGAAATTCTAACCAAAAAAGTGAACTCAGTAATAAGAAATAATAAAAGTAATAGGAAGTGATAAAAGAGTACTTTAGTACAGTTGTAGATTTTCCATTTCCTAATTTTTTTATTTTTCAACTTAAACGTAATTTATTATGCTCTTATCTCTGGAATAATTTCTGAAAATGGGGAGAAAGAGAGTATAATTATCATGATAATCAAACAAATGCATTAGTACTAATTCTCGAGATATAATCCAAACCAGCAATCTACATAAGAATCTAGTTAACATTCTCAGACCTAATGTCAAATCAATAAGTGTGAAAAGTCATTCAACCCATTGAAACCAAAATGAAAAAGATAACTTTACCCCACACAATTAGAAATGTTTCTAGTAGACTCACTTAAAACCATTGCTCTATGTCCTGTGATCTATAGGCTGTCCTTCCCACCGAACAACCTCCCTTGATCCATCCTCAGGTGCAGTAAAAAGTCAGTCAAATTCAGCAACTCAGGGAAACATCGATGTGGAAAAGGAGTTAGTTACATCACCAAAAAGAGACGTAAAGCTCATAAGTTTATAAAACGCACCCATAAATTCTTTCTCTATCAATAAAGCAAGGAAAGTGGGAAGAACACTTTTTAGTTTTCTTAGTTTTTATTACCAAAACTTAAATTTTTTAAAAAAAATATTATGTACACCTTTTTTTTTAACATCTTTATTGGAGTATAATTGCTTTACAATGTTGTGTTAGTTTCTGCTGTATAACAAAGTGAATCAGCTATATGTATACATATATCCCCATATCCCCTCCCTCTTGCGGCTCCCTTCCACTCTCCCTATCCCACCCCTCTAGGAGGTTACAAAGCACCAAGCTGATTTTCCCATGCAATGCAGCTGCTTCCCACTAGTTATCTCTTTTACATTTGGTAGTGTATATATGTCAGTGCTACTGTCTCACTTCGTCCCAGCCTACCCTTTCCCCTCCCCGTGTCCTCAAGTCCATTCTCTATCTCAGGGTCTTTATTCCTCTTCTGACCCTGGGTTCTTCAGAACCAATTTTTTTTTTTTTTTTTTTTTTTAGATTCCATATA
The DNA here is from genome assembly GCF_965194825.1 of Balaenoptera physalus. Classification (NCBI taxonomy): domain Eukaryota; kingdom Metazoa; phylum Chordata; class Mammalia; order Artiodactyla; family Balaenopteridae; genus Balaenoptera; species Balaenoptera physalus. Next base: position 31,816,313 of record NC_138891.1, read on the forward strand.
TATGTGTTAACATACAGTATTTGTTTTTCTCTGACTTACTTCACTCTGTATGACAGACTCTAGGTCCATCCACCTCACTACAAATAACTCAACTTTGTTTCTTTTTATGGCTGAGTAATATTCCATTGTAGATATGTGCCACATCTTCTTTATCCATTCATCTGTCGATGGACACTTAGGTTGCTTCCATGTCCTGGCTATTGTAAATAGTGCTGCAGTGAACGTTGTGGTACATGACCCTTTTTGAATTATGGTTTTCTCCGGGTATATGCCCAGTAGTGGCATTGCTGGGTATGACCGGTGTGAGGTGATACCTCGCTGTAGTTTTGATTTGCATTTCTCTAATGATTAGTGATGTGGAGCATCCTTTCATGTGTTTGTTGGCAATCTGTATATCTTCTTTGGATGTCTCTTTAGGTCTTCTGCCCATTTTTGGATTGGGTTGTTTGTTTTTTTGATATTGAGCTACATGAACTGCTTGTATATTTTAGAGATTAATGCTTTGTCAGTTGCTTCGTTTGCAAATATTTTCTCCCATTCTGAGGGTTGTCTTTTTGTCTTGTTTATGGTTTCCTTTGATGTGTAAAAGCTTTTAAGTTTCATTAGGTCCCATTCGTTTATTTTTGGTTTTATTTCCATTTCTCTAGGAGGTGGGTCTAAAAGGATCCTGCTGTGATTTATGTCAAAGAGTGTTCTGCCTATGTTTTCCTCTAAGAGTTTTATAGTGTTTGGCCTTACATTTTGGTCTTTAATCCATTTTGAGTTTATTTTTGTGTATGGTATTAGGGAGTGTTCTAATTTCATTCTTTTACATGTAGCTGTCCAGTTTTCCCAGCACCACTTATTGAAGAGGCTGTCTTTCCTCCATTGTATATTCTTGCCTCCTTTCTCAAAGATAAGGTGACCATGTGTGTGTGGTTTTATCTCTGGGCTTTCTATCCTGTTCCATTGATCTATATTATCTGTTTTTGTGCCAGTACCATACTGTCTTGATTACTGTAGCTTTGTAGTATAGTCTGAAGTCTGGGAGCCTGATTCCTCCAGCTCCGTTTTTCTTTCTCAAGATTGCTTTGGCTATTTGGGGTCTTTTATGTTTCCGTACAGATTGTGAAATTTTTTGTTCTAGTTCTGTGAAAAATGCCATTGGTAGTTTGATAGGGCTTGCACTGAATCTGTAGATTGCTTTGGGTAGTATAGTCATTTTCACAATGTTGATTCTTCCAATCCAAGAACATGGTATATCTCTCCATCTGTTTGTATCATCTTTAATTTCTTTCATCAGCGTCTTATAGTTTTCTGCATACAGGTCTTTTGTCTCCTTAGGTAGGTTTATTCCTAGGTATTTAATTCTTCTTGTTGCAGTGGTAAATGAGAGTGTTTCCTTAATTTCTTTTTCAGATTTTGCATCATTAGTGTATAGGAATGCAAGAGATTTCTGTGCATTAATTTTGTATCCTGCTACTTTACCAAATTCATTGAGTAACTCTAGTAGTTTTCTGGTAGCATCTTTAGGATTCTCTATGTATAGTATCATGTCATCTGCAAACAGTGACAGTTTTACTTCTTCTTTTTTGATTTGGATTCCTTTTATTTCTTTTTCTTCTCTGATTGCTGTGGCTAAAACTTCCAGAACTATGTTGAATAATAGTGGTGAGAGTGGGCAACCTTGTCTTGCTCCTGATCTTAGTGGAAATGGTTTCAGTTTTTCACCACTGAGAACGATGTTTGCTGTGGGTTTGTCATATATGGCCTTTATTATGTTGAGGTAAGTTTCCTCTGTGCCTACTTTCTGGAGGGTTTTTATTATAAATGGGTGCTGAATTTTGTCAAAAGCTTTTTCTGCATCTATTGAGATGATCATATGGTTTTTATTCTTCAACTTGTTAATACCGTGTATCACATTGATTGATTTGCATATATTGAAGAATCCTTGCATTTCTGGGATAAACCCCACTTGATCATGGTGTATGATCCTTTTAAAGTGTTGTTGGATTCTGCTTGCTAGTATTTTGTTGAGGATTTTTGCATCTATGTTCATCAGTGATACCTGTAGTTTTTTTTTTTAATTAATTAATTAATTTATATTTTATTTTTGGCTGCAGTGGGTCTCTGTTACTGCGCATGGGCTTCCTCTAGTTGCGGCGAGCAGGGTTACTCTTTGTTGTGGTGCACAGGCTTCTCACTGCAGTGGCTTCTCTTGTTGTGAAGCACGGGCTCTAGGTGCACGGGCTTCAGTAGTTGTGGTGCACAGGCTTAGTTGCTCCACGGCATGTGGGATCCTCGGACCAAGGCTTGAACCCATGTCCCCTGCATTGGCAGGCGGATTCTTAACCACTGTACCACCAGGGAAGTCCCTTTTTGTGACATCTTTGTCTGGTTTTGGTATCAGGGTGATGGTGGCCTCGTAGAATGAGTTTGGGAGTGTTCCTCCCTCTGCTATATTTTGGAAGAGCTTGACAAGGATAGGTGTTACCTCTTCTGTAAATGTTTGATAGAATTTGCTTGTGAAGCCATCTGGTCCTGGGCTTTTGTTTGTTGGAAGATTTTTAATCACAGTTTCTATTTCAGTGCTTGTGATTGGTCTGTTTATATTTTTATTTCTTCCTGGTTCAATCTCGGAAGGTTTTGTTTTTCTAAGAATTTGTCCATTTCTTGCAGGTTGTCCATTTGATTGGCATATAGTGGCTTGTAGTAATCTCTCATGATCTTTTGTATTTCTGCAGTGTCAGTTGTTACTTCTCCTTTTTCATTTGTAATTCTATTGATTTGAGTCTTTTCCCTGTTTTTCTTGATGAATCTGGCTAATGGTTTATCAATTTTGTTTATCTTCTCGAAGAACCAGCTTTTAGTTTTATTGATATTTGCTATTGTTTCTTTCATTTCTTTTTCATTTATTTCTGATCTGATCTTTATGATTTCTTTCCTTCTGCTAACTTTGGGTTTTTTTTGTTATTCTTTCTCTAATTGCTTTAGGTGTAAGGTTAGGTTGTTTTTTTGAGATTTTTCTTGTTTCTTGAGGTAGGATTGTGTTGCTATAAACATCCCTCTTAGAACTGCTTTTGCTGCATCCCATAGGTTTTGTGTAGTCGTGTTTTCATTATCATTTGTTTCTAGGTTTTTTAAAATTTCCTCTTTGCTTTCTTCTGTGATCTCTTGGTTATTTAGTAGTATATTGTTTAGCTTCCATGTGTTTGTATTTTTTACAGTTTTTTTTCCTGTAATTGATACCTAGTCTTATAACATTGTGGTCGGAAAAGATACTTAATATGATTTCAATTATCTTAAATTTACCAAGGCTTGATATGTGACCCAGGATATGATCTATCCTGGAGAATGTTCCATGAGCACTTGAGAAGAAAGTGTATTCTGTTGTTTTGGGATGGTATGTTCTGTAAATATCAATTAACTCCATCTTGTTTAATGTGTCATTTAAAGCTTGTGTTTCCTTATTGATTTACATTTTGGATGATCTGTCCATTGGTGAAAGTGGGGTGTTAAAGTCCCCTACTATTATTGTGTTACTGTCGATTTCCCCTTTTATGGCTGTTAGCATTTGCCTTATGTATTGAGATACTCCTATGTTGGGTGCATAAATATTTCCAATTGTTATATCTTCTTCTTGTATTGATCCCTTGATCATTATGTAGTGTCCTTCTTTGTCTCTTGTAATAGTCTTTATTTTAAAGTCTATTTTGTCTGATAGTAATAGTCTTTATTTTAAAGTCTATTTTGTCTGATATGAGAATTACTACTCCAGCTTTCTTTTGATTTCCATTTGCATGGAATATCTTTTTCCATCCACTCACTTTCAGTCTCTGTGTATCCCTAGGTCTGAAGTGGATCTCTTGTAGACAGCATATATACGGGTCTTGTTTTTATATCCATTCAGCCAGTTTGTGTCTTTTGGTTGGAGCATTTAATGCATTCACATTTAAGGTAATTATTGATATGTATGTTCCTATTACCATTTTCTTAATTGTTTTGGGTTTGTTATTGTAGGCCTTTTCCTTCTCTTGTGTTTCCTGCCTAGAGAAATTTCTTTAGCATTTGTTGTAGAGCTGGTTTGGTGGTGCTTAATTCTCTTAGCTTTTGCTTGCCTGTAAAGGTTTTAATTTCTCCATCAAATCTGGATGAGATCCTTGCTGGGTAGAGTAATCTTGGTTGTAGGTTTTTCCTTTTCATCACTTTAAATATGTCCTGCCACTCCCTTCTGGCTTGCAGAGTTTCTGCTGAAAGATCAGCTGTTAACCATATGGGGATTCCCTTATATGTTTTTTCCTGCTTTTCCCTTGCTGCTTTTAATATTTTTTCTTTGTATTTAATTTTTGATACTTTGATCAATATGTGTCTTGGCGTGTTTCTTCTTGGATTTATCCTGTATGGGACTCTCTGCACTTCCTGGACTTGATTATTTCGTTTCCCATATTAGGGAAGTTTTCAACTATAATCTCTTCAAATATTTTCTCAGTCCCTTTCTTCTTCTCTTCTTCTTCTGGGATCCCTATAATTCGAATGTTGGTGTGTTTAGTGTTGTCCCAGAGGTCTCTGAGACTGTCCTTAATTCTTTTCATTCTTTTTTCTTTATTCTGCTCTGCAGTAGTTATTTCCACTATTTTATCTTCCAGGTCACTTATCCATTCTTCTGCCTCAGTTATTCTGCTGTTGATTCCTTCTAGAGAATTTTAAATTTCATTTGTTGTGTTGTTCATCATTGTTTGTTTGCTCTTTATTTCTTCTAGGTCCTTGTTAAACGTTTCTTGCATTTTCTCCATTCTATTTCCAAGATTTTGGATCATATTTACTATCATTACTCTGAATTCTTTTTCAGGTAGACTGCCTACTTCCTCTTCATTTGTTTGGTCTGGTTGGTTTTTACCTTGCTCCTTCATGTGCTGTGTATTTCTCTGTCTTCTCATTTTGCTTAACTTACTATGTTTGGGGTCTCCTTTTCCTTTTCACAGGCTGCAGGTTCCCAGTTCTCGTTGTTTTCGGTGTCTGCCCCCATTGGGTAAGGCTGGTTCAGTGGGTTGTGTAGGCTTCCTGGTGGAGGGGACTGGTGCCTGTGTTCTGGTGGATGAGGCTGGATCTTGTCTTTCTGGTGGGCAGGACCGCATCTGGTGGTGTGTTTTGGGGTGTCTGTGAACTTATTATGATGTTAGGCAGCCTTTCTGCTAATGGGTGTTGTTGTGTTCCTGTCTTGCTAGTTGTTTGGCATGGGGTGTCCAGCATTGGAGCTTGCTGGCCGTTGTGTAGAGCTGGGTCTTAGCATTGAGACAGAAATCTCTGGGAGAGCTCTCACCGATTGATGTTACATGGGGCTGGGAGGTCTCTGGCGGTCCAAAGTTCTGAACTTGGCTCTCCTACCTCAGAGGCTCAGGCCTGACACCTGGCCAGAGCACCAAGACCCTGTCAGCCACACGGCTTTCCACAGCCAAACTGACTGCTTGTGTGCAATCTGGGTTTGTCACCTGGAGAAGTTTCCGCAAAGACCATACGAATTCTTTATCAGCTTCCAAAGTCCGGAACTCCACACCCCAGAGGACCCCCTTCGGATGTGCTGCCTCTCCCCTTCCACCTGCAGGTCCTCTCCATTTCCAAATTTTAAAAGTACATTTTTAAAAAAGTATTGCCTGTACACATCTGTATTTTTTTTTTTTTTGGTTTGTCTGTGTTGATCTAGATCTATTCACTTACTTTACAGTGGTGTCTTTGGCCTTGGAGGAGTTAAATGACTTTGTCAAATTCAAAGCTGATCATAATTTAATTGAATCAATTAAAGAAAGATGTTTTAATTAAGAGATTAAATGATACATTGTGATAATGAATATGAAAGCACTTTTTGACTCCAAAGCATTTTGTAAACCATAGAGCACTCTGCAAATATGAATTATTTTTAAAGTAGGAAATTACTCTGAAGCATTGCTGGCCTCCAGGTATACTGCCAGGCTGATTATCCCAGAGGTAAAAGAATGGATAGTTTCAGCAATCAAATTCAGATGCTTGAATCACACGATTTATTGAATTAATTACAAACATACAGTGATAAGCATAGGTAAAAGATGGGTATGTTAATACACTCAGGTTAGGATGCGGGTGGGAGGCAAGAGCCACACTACCTGAATCCTGTGTTCTCTGTTTTTAGTTTGTCTAGTCTCTATGCTGTATCAGTTTTGCCTGGTGACAGTGTGGTTACCAGGACCTGAATTGAGGATGAGCAAGGGGACTTGACAGATGAAAGGTGTCTGGATCCAGTGTTTGTCTGCTCTGGTGGAGAGACTTGAGGTTTTTACATCTGAACACAGCTGTAGTTGGCTGTTAACCTACAGGGCTGTTTATCCGGGTATCTCAGGCAGATGGCACATGAGGCTAGAATGAGGATCACCAGTGGGTGTTTGATTTAAGGACCACATAGCTATCAATCTGGATGTGTGACCTAATCCATGCTTTGTGAATATTTAAGGTTTGCTTCATCCTTCCATCTTTTGCTGTCTATACATAACATTCTTGCTTTGTTCCATCCTTTTAATCTATATTCAAAACAAATGAGTTCTAGTTTTTCTGTCTTTGGCCTATAGTTTACTGACAAGTATCTTAACTTCTGATATATCATACAAATTTCACCTGTGTTTCAAAAGTTACTTGTTTACTATCCTTGCTTCGTTCATCTATCTTCCTTGTTTCTCTTGTTTTCTTTAAAGCACATTGAATATAGCATCTTAAATAATACAGCAAGCTCACTTCACAATTATTATTATTATCTTCTAAAAGCACAGCACAGGTAGAGGACTGATAAATATTGTAGCATAGGAACCTGTATCTATAAGGAAGGGGAAAGTTGTTAAAGAGCTTGAATACCTTCAGCTCTCTCTATATATGTATTTCATTGAGTTTAGTCCTTTCATTGTTCAGCCCTGGATAAAAGTGTTCAGATTACTTAAAAAATGGCAGTATCTTAAAAGTATGATTTGATACTCCTTCTTTCTCTGGGGGAAAGGCATCTTTCAAAGCTATTGTCAGAAATCCTGTAAATCTCTTCTATTATATCAGACCCTTATAGAGAAAATAAAATGGAACTCTTGCTGGAAAATAATCTGTCTAGAAAATTTCTTGTTAGGGAATTGTCTATGGGGAAAAACTCAGAAAAACAGTAGGTGGTTTAATGTTATACAGTTATTGCTTCTGTTTAATAATAATTACATGAAATCAGAATCCAATTTAAGCAGTTGTTTATGTAGTAAATTGTGTACATTCCTTTCTATTTTAGTGGATGTGCATTTACAAAGTTGATTTTATTGTGATAAGCTGTGATAGTAAATCAAAATCGTGGAAGTGACAACTTAAATAATTTGACAGACTTTTTGTTTTTAATGTTATGTGTACATTGGTTGTAACCTGATTGTTTTTAATTTTGTATTTAGTATAATTTTGAAAACGCGTCTCAGACATTTGATGACCTTCCAGCAAGATTTGGTTATAGACTTCCAGCTGAAGGTTTAAAGGTAAGAAAATAGTAATATATAATTAAAGGTACAGGATATTTAATAAAGAGATCTTTATTTCTCTTTATTTGTTTAAAGAATGAAAATATTTCTGTTACTTATCATAAAACTTATACATGTTCATTTGTAAAGATTATTCAAAAGGTATGAAGAAGAAAGTAAAAATCACCTATGATTGTATTATTCTGAACTAGCTGCTGTTAACATTTGGTATATATTTTAGACCTGTTTTCTAGACTATGTGCCATGTGTGTGTTTGTAGATATACATGTGCATATATAGGTACAAATATATTTGCATATATATGTACATATATAATGAATCTATATTTAATGCTAATAGAAATATGCCACTTAGTTACCTGCCTTTTTTACTTTATTGTAAATCTAGAACATCTTTTTTTTTTTTTTTTTTTAATTTTTTATTTATTTTTGGCTGCATTGGGTCTTTGCCGCTGCGCGAGGGCTTTTTCTAGTTGCGGCTCTTCGTTGCGGTGTGCGGGCTTCTCATTGCAGTGGCCTCTCTCGCCGCAGAGCACAGGCCCCAGGCACGCGGGCTTCAGTAGTTGTGACACGTGGTCTCAGTAGTTGTGGCTCGCGGGCTCTAGAGCACAGGCCCAACAGCTGTGGCTCACGGGCTCAGCTGCTCCGCGGCATGCGGGATCCTCCCGGACCAGGGCTCAAACCCGTGTCCCCTGCATTGGCAGGCGGATTCTCAACCACTGCGCCACCAGGGAAGCCCCTAAATCTAGAACATCTTTTCATGCTAATAGACAAGGATCTGCGTTTTTATTTGATGTGGCTGCATGGTTTTGCCATATCATGAAATACTGTGTATTTTTGAACATTGTTTTGTTTAACTTTTTTTACAGTGGATATTTAGCTTGTCCAGTTTTTGCTAATACACTTTGCCCATTTTTAAATTAAGATGTCCATTCTTATTGATTTGTAAGAATACTTTATATATTAAAAGTGCCAATCTATTGTTTGCCATATATGCCTCAGATCGTTTTTCTCAGGTTGTCCTTCATCTTTTAATTTTAAAGTGTCAGAAGTTTTGTTTATGTAGTTAAATATTGTTATCTTTCCCTTCTACCTCTGGAGTCATGCTTAGAAGTTCCTTCCCTATTCCAAGATAATATAAGATTTTTATGTTATGTAAGTTAGAATACATGAAATTGTATATATATGTACCACAGAAAGTTTTCAGTTTGTTCTTTCTTTCTTTCTTTCTTTCTTTATTTTTTAACTGACAAAGCAAAAGACTTTATTGGGAAGGGGAGCCCGGGTAGAGAGCAGCAGGGTAAGGGAACCCAGGAGAACTGCTCTGCCACTTGGCTCGAGGTCTCAGGTTTTATGGTAACGGGGTTAGTTTTTGGGTTGTCTCTGGCCAATTATCTTGCTTGGCCCATATTTGGTCTGACTCAGGGTCCTTCATGGTGGCACATGTATCTCTCAGCCAAGATGGATTCCTGTTCTAACTTTCTTAAAATTCCTTATTTAAGTACCATAAAACTGTTATTCTCAGGATAGCAGGTATCTCCAAGAGGGACGTATCAGTTTTTAATTTTTTAAACATTTTAAATTATTAAAAAAATTCCCAACGTTGTATAACTATTTGTCATTGTAAATTTTAAAAAAATATTTATTTATTTATTTATTTATTTATGGCTGTGTCGGGTCTTAGTTGCTGCAGCACGTGGGCTCTTTCGTTGCAGTGCGTGGGCTTCTCTCTAGTTGTGGCATGTGGGCTTAGTTGCCCCATGGCATGTGGGATCTTAGTTCCCTGATCAGGGATCGAACCCATGTCCCCTGCATTGGAAGGCGGATTCCTAACCACTGGACCACCAGGGAAATCCCCTGTAAAAATATTTAAACAGAAAAGAAGTATACAGAGGAAAAAGGAAAAAACCTTCCTGTACCCCTTCCTCATCTATACATATTAATGCCACTTCCTCTTCAGAGTTCAGCATCAGGGTGTTAATGTGCTCTTAGATCCTTTTCTAAATATGTAGTGCTTTTTAGTTCATAAATTTATGAACTTGTAAAGGTCATAAATGGTTATCATTTGTGAATAAGAAAGTTTTCTTAATTTTTACAAGGAAACCCATTCTAGCTAATTTATCTAGAAAGGGATTTATGAAGGGATAAAGATGTTCAGAGTGTCATAACCTGGAGAAGCATTTTCCAAACTGTTTCAGGAACAAAACCCAGAAGCACCTTGTAGAACTGGCCTGATGAAAGATTGATGGCAGCCACTGACCCCCAGAGAAAAACACATCACCTTGTCTCTGATCAGGAAGCCTCTGTGGTCTTAAGACAATCTGCCTCTGTTGCTACCCAAGCTAATCAAAGAGATACCCTTTGCCAAACTGTTTTCCTCAGATCTAACACCTGGATTTTTCTAATTGACAGACTCTAGACCACATAGTTACTAGCCATATTCTCCCTTCCTTCCTTCCTTCCTTCCTTCCTTCCTTCCTTCCTTCCTTCCTTCCTTCCTTCCTTCCTTCCTTCCTTCCTTCCTTCCTCCCTCCCTCCCTCCCTTCCTTCCTTTCTTTCCTTCACCCATTTTTTTTTAATATCTTTATTGGAGTATAATTTCTTTACAATGTTGTGTTAGTTTCTGTTCTACAACAGAGTGAATCAGCTATATGTATACATATATCCCCATATCCCCTCCTTCTTCAGCCTCCCTCCCACCCTCCCTATCCCACCCCTCTAGGAGGTCACAAAGCACGGAGCTGATCTCCCTGTGCAATGCAGCCGCTTCCCACTAGCCATCCATTTTACATTTGGTAGTGTATATATGTCAGTACTACTCTCTCACTTCGTCCCAGCTTCCCCTTACCCTGCTGTGTCCTCAAGTCTTTTCTCTACATCTGCATCTTTATTTCTGCCCCACCACTAGGTTCATCAGTACCGTTTTTTTTTTTTTTTTTTTATTCCATATATGTGTGTTAGCGTCTGGTATTTGTTTTTCTCTTTCTGACTTACTTCACTCTGTATGATAGACTCTAGGTCCATCCACCTCATTACAAGTAACTCAATTTCGTTCCTTTTTATGGCTGAGTAATATTCCATTGTGTATATGTGCCACATTTTCATCCATTCTTCTGTCCATGGACATTTAGGTTGGTTCCATGTCCTGGCTATTGTAAATACTGCTGTAGTGAACATTGTGGTACATGACTCTTTTTGAATTATGGTTTTCTCAGGGTATATGCCAGTAGTAGGGTTGCTGGGTCATATGGTAGTTCTATTTTTAGTTTTTTTTTTTTTTTAAGGAACCTCCATACTGTTCTCCATAGTTAGCCATATGCTTTAGTGAAATACCTGGCTATGAGGGAGGGTGGGCAATACATAGTAGTTGTTGTTGTTATTTTTGTTGTTTTAGTCTGCTTTGGGGAGGTGGGGTTCCTAGCATGGGGAAAGATGCGGGCGCTGTGAATGGAAGGTATCCACTACAGTGTTACTTTGTATCTGACACCCCCCCGCTCCCCACATTAGCATTGTGTCTTAGGGAGTTTTCCACAGCTGTGGAAAGAATGTTCCTGTTGAGCACTGCATGGTATTCTGTAATATGCATGACCATAGTTTATTAGTCATTTTCTATTAACAGATATTTCGGTTTCTTATCCAAAGTCCAGTTATTTCTCTAGGATAGAGGTTTAGAAGTGTTAATTGATGATTCCATGGGTATGTATATCTAAAATTTTCTTAGATACACTAAATTACTTTTCCAGAAAGCTGTACTAATGTGTATGAGAATACCCATTTCCCTACACCCTTGCCAACACTGGATATTATCAGTCTTTTTAACTTTTGCCAATCTGATGGGCAAAAAGGATTATCTTCTTTTAATTTGCATTTCTCTGATTACCAGTGATTTTGAGCTGGCATCCTTTCTTCCATTCTGCGTAAGGAGTCAGACAGTCCCTTTTCACTGAAGAACCTTTCTGCTTAGTAAGCTTGTTTTAAAGAGTTCCATAAACTCCTTATAACCATATTCTTATTGTTGCTCCTCTGTGTTATTGTAAATTTAGTTTACATTTAAAAGGAATTTTGACAACTGTATTTATTCACTGCCTGAGAAAAAATAGTGTTAAATGTCTGCCTGCTTTTGTACTGTGACAATATAGGGCGAGCCCAGGAGGTAAAATACAGTGATAGTAAAGAGAGTATTCTAATAAACTGTTGGATCATTATGGGTAGCTTTTATATTTTTTGTGACTGGCTTGCCATTGCCCAGAATCAGAATTCACAAATGCTAGCCTACTTCTTATTGTTTACAAGGAGGACTTGATGATAAAGTGGGGATGGCTTACTGTAGTGTAATGTCTATAAAACTAATTAAATGACTGTGTTAAAAATATAACCAAGTTAATTTAAAAATATTGTATGGTTATTAAGAGATATAGCTGAGAAATATTTTAACTTTTAAACTTTGGCCAGAGTGTTTAGTTGGGATAGTTTTTGTAGGCTTATGTTCTGTATTCTGTAGATTTTATAGTATCACTGGATTCCACCATTTATCAGAGATCAGATATATATAGTATAACACATATCAGTTGAAATTCTGTGTTTACATTCCATTTACATATGCCCCAATATTAAGCTAATAGTAACCAAAGAAAATTTTAGCTATTTGAGCTTTAATGGAAAAATGTGAATCTTGCAAGGATTAAAATACGGCATGTTAGTGTTGTAGAAGTTTTAAAAGAAAGATTTGATATTTTTACCTGAGGGAAGCTCTTTGTTTTCAGTTATACATTTTAATTGGCTGTTTTGGCAGGTACCTTTTCCAGAAAACCTTCTTTTTCTTTTTTTTTTTTTTTTTTTTTGAGAATGGCTCAGATCAAAAGGGAAGATCTATGGCATCAGTATGTTCCTTTAAATCTAAATACCTTATGAGAGACCTGGCAATGAAATGTCGTATGGTGGTATGGTGTGGTCATTGTCCAGAGTTAGATACTCACAAGGAGTTCATTACTGAGAGTCCACTTCAGAAGGTCTTTAACCTCTAGGTTTGGTGTTGTAACCCCATTCCCTCTCCTCCTTCACTAAAGGAAAAACCTACATGTAAGTGTTACTCTTTTGCCACACCCTTGTCAAGACTTGGTATTGTCAAAATTAAATGTTTGCCAACTTGATGGATATGAAGTGGTATCTTACTGCTTTTACTTGGGATTTCCTGAATTATTAGTGAGATGAAGCATCTTTTTATAGTATTATTGGTCAATCAGGTTTCTTTTAGTGTAAATTGTCTTTTTTTTTTAAACTCATTTTTGTATTGGTTTGTTAATTTTTAAAGTACTGATTTGTAGGAAACCAGACACTAATCCTTTATTTATATTGCCTTATATTTTCTTCTTTGGGCCTTTTAACTTTTTTTTTTTTTAATAACAGCTCACATTTTTTTTTAATTGGTTAATGTATTTTTTAAAAAATAAATTTATTTATTTATTTATTTATTTTTGGCTGCGTTGGGTCTTCGTTGCTGTGCATGGGCTTTAGTTGTGGCGAGCAGGGCTACTCTTCGTTACGGTGCACAGGCTTCTCATTGCAGTGGCTTCTCTTGTTGCAGAGCACGGGCTCTAGGCGCATGGGCTTCAGTAGTTGCGGCACGTGGGCTTCAGTACTTGCGGCACATGGGCTTCAGTAGTTGTGGCTCACGGGCTCTAGAGCACAGGCTCAGTAGTTGTGGTGCACAGGCTTCATTGCTCCATGGCATGTGGGATCTTCCCGGACCAGGGATCGAACCCGTGTCCCCTTCATTGGCTAGGCGGATTCTTAAGCAGTATGCCACCAGGGAAGCCCTGTGCCTTTTAACTTTAAATTGCCTTTTAAAATTATGCCTAAGTTTAAATTTTAATGTGGACATCTTTTTGATGTTTTGCATTTTCTGTATCTTAAGTAATCCTTCCCTACCCTGAGGTCTTGAAATACTTTCCTCTGTTTAGTCCAAAATTTGTAAATTTTTCCCATGCCCCCAACTCCATGCTTAGGAGGTCTTTAATGTACCCAGAATTATTTTATTGTATAGTGTAAAATAGGCCTCTATTTTTATCTTTTTGAAATGAATAACCAACTACTAAAGCATCATTATTGCATAGTCAAGATTTTACTGTGTAGATTTGTAATGCTAGCAAGGTTTCTTGCTAGACTCTGTTTATTATCAATATCATGGAATAATTCAGTTATACATTGAAGGCCAGTCTCAGGAAGATCAAGCTTTTCTAGGTTTCTTGTTTCTGTACTTTTAAGAAGTGCCTTGATAGGTAGAGGGAATAATAATGATTATTAAAAATTCAAACCAACGTTTATCTCTGATAAGTAAGCCTAGTATCAGATTTCCTGAGTATTCCTATCAATGGTAAATCTTGTTTTCAGCAAAATACCTTTTGGGCTAGATTTACCATGATCATTGTATACAGTGTTTTTGTAATCTGTTACTCAGCCTAAGTTCTTCATGTGGCTGAGAAGGCATAGAGGATAAAGGTCATGACATGCAGATTTGTCCTTGACTATCATTCCTAATATATAGAACAAAGGCACAAATAAAAGTTTCCTTATATGATAAATGATTTATTTTTCCTCATCATTATTCTTAAATTAATACCCTATATCATCACCAGTTAATTTTTCACAAACTATATTATTCTTTGAAAGTTAATTTACTAGTTAGTTTTAGGATTATTTTATAAGAAATGATTTTGTTTAATGTAAAGGCTTGAGATTAGAAGAGAGATTTTTTTTTTGCTATGAAGGAAAATGCAAATATTGCAAGGAAAAGTGGTTGTTTGGATGCCTTATTTGTGAGACTTCCTTTGCGTTCTTTGTAGGGAAGATGTTCAATACCAGCTACTGTATTTTCCCTCCCAGAACGCTTGACAGTTTTGTGATAGGAAGAAGTCTCGGTTAAGGGTGAATGTGCTTGGCTTCCTCACTCCTAGGAACTATTAACTATTGCAGTGTCACCTTCTATTTGTAGACTAAAACAGAGGTCAGAGTCTCCTTTTCAAAGGAAAAATAGGAAATAGCACCATCAAAATAAGGAGTAAAACCACCGGGCTGTACATAAAATGAGAATTCTAAAATATAAAGACATTTTCAAATGTACAAACTTAGATCATATTCAAAGAATGCTTCCTCAGTGACTTTTGAACTTATAAAATAAACCTTTTCCTGTTAATTTCAAAAGTGATGATTGCTCATTCATTTATTATGAGAGATGTAGAAAATAATGAAGAATTATTTCATTATGACAGTTTATCACTTAGAAGTGGGGAGGCAGGGAGAGAGCATAAAGTGGAGGGCCTGAAAAGCATGCATGGGAAAATCTACACGTATCCCACCCATCTTATGTGGAATTCCCAAAATCCAACCTTGGTTCTTTTCCTTTGTTCCACAGTTTGGTCCCTAGTCTCTTCCACCCTCCTTGGACCTACCCGCTTTGTTCTGTTTACTGTCCTACCACCTTGGAAGTCAGCGGAGGCTTAGGTATCTGATACCATAAATCAACACAGCTCCCCTGCATACATCCCTGTTTCATTACTGGGCATTTTTGTTGTTTGTTCACTTCGTAGTTTTCATTAGATTTTCTTGCTGGCTTTCTCAATCTGATATGGTAAAAAGGTAATTTTTTAATTCTTTTGCCCATGAAAAAATATTTTTCTGATTATAAAAGTAATATATGGTCACTATAAAAATTAAGATGATATAGGACATGTATAAAGAAGAATATGAAAATCATAAATAATTCCACAACCAAGAGATCGTAGTCCAACTATGTGAGTTTTCATAGATACATTTATGCCTTTATTTTATGCATTTATATATGTTATTTTGCAACTTTTTAAAATTTGGCAATATCATGACATATCCAATATCATGGATATCTTTTTGTGTAAAAATATATGTATTCATATCATCAGTAGAAATTCTGCAATTTATTGTAACACTTGAATTATACCATAATGTAACCAATTCCCTGTGTCATTGGACATTTAGATTGCTTTTAACTTTTAAAAATTATGAAATATTGCAAACATAGAATAGAGTAAGGGAATAATAGAACATCCAATATACCTACTATTGATACTTAGATGTTAATATTTTACCATTTTTTAAAGAGGAAATAAAATGCTACCAATTCCATTGGAACATTATTTTTATTCTTCCAATTCCATTCCCTTATCTTCCCCCTTATAGATAATCATTACCCTGAAATTTATGTATATATTTTCCATTTAATGTTATAAAACATGTTACCTTATATAAGCATCTATAAACACTTTTGTGCCTGCTTTTAAACTTTGTTTGGTCAGGCTTTTAAACTTGCTTTTTTCATCTAACACTATATTTGAAATTTATGTTATTATATAGTCTTAATTCATTTTAAAGAATAGTACTCCATTTTATGAATATGCCACAATTTATTTTTTTATTCTTTTGTTGGTAGATATGTAAGATGTCAGTTTTTTGCTATATAGTGTTGCAGTGAACGTCCTTAAAAATGTCTCCTTGTGTACAGTATAACTAAATGCCATTTCACACTCATCAGGTTAGTGAAAAAAAGTCTTTCAGTGGCTAGCAAGGAAATGGGAAACCTGTGTATGGCTGGTATATGAGTTTCTGACCAGTTTGGAGATTCTGATAGTATATTCCGTCTTCTGTAAGTGAGAGTTTGCCGTGATGAAATAATTTATTTTTCCCACATTTAGTATATTTCTTATTTCATTTAATAAATAAGTCAGTGATCATCACCTTTGAAATTAACAGAAAAACTAATACCAGTACCAACACTTATTATTTTGTATTGTTCTCCCTACTTTTATCTGTTTACCTGCACTACCCCTTCGTGCTATTTGCCATTCTCTTTGAATACCGAATATTGAAATAATTTCTGTAGTTAGGATCTGACCATTTCCATCAGTAATTTTAAGTCCTGACCCCCCCTAATCAAATTGATAACCAGATTATATTCAACTTTAGTTAACTATCAATAGATTGTGCTCAACTATGACTGAGTTATGATGATAACATTGCAAACAGCAGATGATATAGTGAGTAATGAATGATCGAAGGTCTTTGTTTCTTTTTTTAGAAAACAGTGTGTTTTTGGCTTCATTACAAAAGAATTCCTTTTACTCAGGTTTCACTTTTGTTTGCAAAACTGAAGGAGAATTTCTTTGCTGTCTCTTAAGTTTTCACAGATTTACTTTCTGTATTTGTTTCTGAACTTTTTTGTTATCAAAGATTTTGTTAAGAATTCTGTAACTGATTAACACGTTTAAAGCTTTTATGTTCTTAGAGGATCTGCCATGCACTACAGAATACAAAATACTAATAAATATTCCTTACTGGCGTGTACTGATTATATGGCAGTTTAGAAGGCCATCTTACAGGACATGTAATTACAGTGTAAGCTCAATCCACTTAAAATTCCTCTTGTTTCTAAAGATACTATCTTGTTGGATGTAGCAAGTCCTACAAGTATACCAGTGTTTTGATCTTCTAAATTTCGACTCTGTTGGTTCAGACTGAAGTGAGAATTCTTGATTGGTTTTTTTTTTCTTAAGAATGATAATGGTGTGCCTTGGGTATGCTGGTGGAGCGGTATGTAACATATTAACTAAAAGGTATTGTCCACCAGAGGGCGCATTTTGTTTTCTAAAATGTCAAGGTGATATCCACTGAGTGAAGCAATATCTGTATATGCTGAACGAGAAGCATGTACCAGATGGACTTTTCTTCATAGAGCTTGACTATTGTAAAATCAAAATCCTGACAAACAACTACTTCTATGTTAAGTAAAACTCAAGGCTACAGTCTTTAAATTTTTGTCAATTATGTTGTAATTTTTAAGATTTAAATTTGACAATAGAAAAACCAAAGGATTGTCAACCAGATCTCTTATGATTTCTCTTTATTTAAATCTTTCAACATCAATTTGAGTGAAAAAGGAATTGTTGATCTTAGTTCCTAGCTTTATCCTAGACACCATGATTTATTGCTCCTCATCTCCTTTTTTTCTTTTTAACGATAAGATCACTAGCAAATTATTTATGTCTACAGATTAGTTTGAAGTAGTAAACTTTGGGAGAAGATATTTGTTAATTTACATTAAATGTGAAATTCTATTTGCAATCAAGTTAATGTTATTTTGATGATATAAGGAAAGATATAGTAGATGTTCAGCAAGATAAATTATATTTAGATAGGATGGCCAATACTCTAAAACCAAGAGGTGATCAATTAAGCGTTTGGAATATATTTCTACTTACCCAGTGTGATCTAGGAAACAAAAAAGAAAAAAGAGGAATGCATCTCCATCAGATAAAAATGTCTTGTTATCTGCAAAAACAGTAGTTATCCCTGGTGACAGTGGACTGGAGCCTGTGCAAAGGGACTGTCCACTTCAAGAGCATTCATGAGACATGTGTTTCTAGATGACCTTGTATTAGGTGATATATATATTCAACAGATATTACTTTTTTGGGTAAGAATTTAACAAACAACATTAATAGTAAAAACAGGAGTATTTAAGGTACAATCATAAGTCATGCTAAAAACCGTCTGATTCAGTGACCAGCCTCACGTCCTCATGTTTTGTTAAGTAACGATTTTATTGAGATATAGTTCACATACCATAAATTCATCCATTTAGTTTGTTTCAGTGGCTTTTGATGGTGTCCTTTGAAGTACAAAAGTTTTAAATTTTGATTAAATTCAGTTTGTCTGTTGTTTCTCTTACTGTTTATGCTTTTGGTAGTATCATGTCCAAAAAACCAGTGCCTCATCCAAAGTCATGAAGATTTATGCATGTTTTCTTCCAGGACTTTTATTGTCTTAGTTCTCAGATTTAGATCTTTAATTCATTTTGATTTAATTTTTATATATAGTATTGGGTAGGGACCCAATGTAATTCTTTTGCATGTGCATATCCAGTTGCCTCGCCACCACTTGTTTAAAAAACTATTTTTTTCCATTGAATTATCATGACACCCTGGTAAAAAACAAGTCAGTTGATCATAAATATGAAGGTTTATTTCTGGAATCTGTATTCTATTCTACTCCATTCATCTATATGTCTGTCTATATGCCAGCACCATTACTATTTTGATTACATGGCTATATACTAGTAAGTTTGAAACTGGAAAGTGTGGATCCTCCAATTTGTTCTCCTTTTCAAGATTATTTTGGCCTTTCTGGGTACCCTGAATTTCCATTTGAACTTTAGGATCACCTTGTCAATTTCTGCAAAAAAAAAAATCCAGCTGGGATTTTGATACAGATTGCATCGAAATTCTACATTTATGGAGTATTGTCATCCTAACAATATTGTCTTCTGATCTGTGAACATGAACCCTTTCCATTTATTTGGATCTTCTTTAATATCTTTTAACAAGGTTTGTAGCTTTTAGTATACAGGTCTTACATTTCTTTTATTAAATTTATTACTATATATTTTATTATTTTTACTATTATAAATGATATTGTGTTCCTGGTTTGCTTTTCAGATGGCTCATTGTAAGTATATAGAAATACAAATAAATAGATTTTTTATATTGATCTTGTATTCTGCAACCTTGCTGAACTTGATTATTAGTTCTAATTATTCTTAAGTGGATTTCTTAGGATTTTCTATGTGCAAGATCATACCATCTGCAAGTAGAGATAATTTTACTTCTTCCTTTCCAATTTGGATGCCTTTTCTTTTTTTCCCCCTCACTGCCCTGAAAAGAACTGCCAGTACATTTTTGTTTTTTATTTTTAAAATTTATTTTGTATTTTTACTTTTTTTAATTGAGGTATATAGTTGATTTACAATGTTATGTTAGTTTCTGGTGTACAGCAAAGTGATTCAGTTACACATAGATACATACATATGTATGTGTGTATTCTTTTCTAGATTCTTTTCCATTATAGGTTATTACAAGATATTGAATATAGTTCCCTGTGCTATACAGTAGGACCTTGTTGTTTATCTATTTTGTAGAAAGTAGTGTGTATCTGTTAATTCCAAACTCCTAATTTATCCCTCCCCCTCTTTCCCCTTTGGTAACCATGTTTGTTTTCTATGTCTATGAGTCTGTTTCTGTTTTTATTTTGTAAGTTTCATTTGTACCCTTCTTTTTAGATTCCACATATAAGTGATATCGTATGATATTTGTCTTTCTCTGTCTAACTTCACTTACTATGACAATCTCTAGGTCCATCCATTTGCTGCAAGTGGCATTATTTTGTTCTTTTTTATGGCTGAGTAATATTCCATTGTATATTATATATGTACCACATCTTCTTTATCCATTGCTCTGTTGATGGACATTTAGGTTGCTTCCATGTCTTGGCTATTGTAAATAGTGCTGCAATGAACATTGGGGTGCATGCATAAGTCTTTTCAAATTATGGTTTTCTCCGGGTATATGCTCAGGAGTGGGATTACTGGGTCATGTGGTAGTTCTATTTTTAGTTTTTTAAGGGACCTCCATACTGTTTTTCAGTTTACATACTGACTGTACCAATTTACATTCCCACCAACAGTGTAGGAGGGTTCCCTCTTTTCCACACCCTCTCCAGCATTTATTATTTGTAGACTTTTTGATGATGGCCATTCTGACCGGTATGAGATGATACCTCATTGTAGTTTTCATTTGCATTTCTCTAATAACTAGCGATGTTGAACATCTTTTCATGTGCCTTTTGGCCAGCTGTATGTGTTCTTTGGAGAAATGTCTGTTTAGGATAGGTCTTCTGCCCATTTTTTGATTGGGTTGTTGGTTTTTGATATTGAGCTGTATGAGCTGTTTGTGTATTTTGGAGATTAATCCTTTGTCAGTTGCATCATTTGCAAATATTTTCTCCCATTCTGTAGGTTGTTTTTGTGTTTTGTTTATGGTTTCCTTTGCTGTGCAAAAGCTTTTAAGTTTGATTAGGTCCCATTAGTTAAGAGGATTTCTAATTTGAGCCTTCTTTATGTGATTCACCTTATAAAAATTGAGTGATTACCAACCATATCAAATATTGTGGAAGTATGTGCACTCAGAATCATTGCAGTTTTGTGAGAGTATTTTTTCTCAGTCCTGTCTGAACAATTTTACCAATATGAGTAGATATAAGAGTTATATTCAGTATTTATAAATTGAAAAGTTGATAAATATAAAACCAGGAAGGGGAATGTTACACTAGGATGTACTCGAGAGTAACAAGTACTTTAGTTACATCGAAATGGTTCGATGCTACCATTTCCCTTCTTGGCACCTGGTATTTTCCTCTTTAAATAGTTTGAGCTTTTTTTCTTTTCCAAGTGTATTTGTTTAGCACAAATATCATAATGGAAATAATAACTTTAAGGAATAATCTGTAGTCCCACTAATCTCACCAAAATCATTTTCTTTTTGTGTTTATATTAAATTTGAAAGACAGTGTTTTGAAGAAAAGGACCATCATTTGAGTCAGCTCTAGGTTTGACTCAGATTAACAGTGGAATGTTAATTGGGCATGTTATCTTCTTTGATGCTTAAGTGTCTTCTCTGAAATGGGAATGATAATGCCTTTGTGATCTGTGATCCTCAGTTGTAACTATAAAGCTATCTGTGTATTCTGGGACTTCAGTTTAGTAATGATAGTTAACAACAGCAACAAATAACTTGGAACACCAGTTGTCTATAAACCACCTTGTGGACTTTTATACCATCTCATGAAAGATGCTGGGATTATAGGAGAAAATAGGGAGGTATAAGAAAAAGAAGAAAAAAATATAAACAGAATGCTAATGATTTTAATAAGCACATAAGTTCTGTCATAGAAGTGGTGATAATATTAGCACAATGCCAAAATTATTAGAGTGCTGGGCTGAGACTAGGGAAGCTTTGAACTTAGTTTTGGTTTAATTCATATCTTTGTGAAGATGAGCAGTGTACTAAAATGGGAAGAAGCTGGACTTTTGGGTCAGAGTTGCTGGACTTCAAATTCTGGTTCTATCACTGGGCAAGTTATTCAGCTTCTTTAGGTCTACCTATTTGTCTGTAATAGTACATATCCAGTAGACTAGTGTGAGGAAAGTGGCTATTTATTATTTCCTTCCTTCTCTTATTTTGGGTTTAATTTGCTCTTATTTTTTCCAGTTTCTTTAGATGAACATTGAGGTCATTAATTTGAAACCTTTCCTCTTTTCTAATATAGGTATTTAGATCTATACATTTTTCTCTAAATATTATTTTAGCTGTGTCCCACAAATTTTGGTGAGTAGTAACTTTATTTTCATTTGCTTCAAATGCTTAGGGCTAATGTGGCTTACTTCTGAGGCAGGAGTCTTCTGAGGACTCTATTTCATGCTAAGTGTAAAACTGTTCCCAGCCCTGTGTGAACTCCAGGGATTGTTCTGTTTGCTCCTTTCTCACGGTTCTTTCTTAGTGTTGGTAGTTCCCTCACATACGTATGCAGATTATTACTCAGCCAGCGACTTGAGTGGACGCCTCTACGTATCTCTGGAGCTCTCTTTGCAGTTCGCTCCTCCCCAGTGTTGTGTCCCACAGACTCTAGCTGCGTTGCCCTCCCCAAGTAATGAATTGTCTCCTCAACTTATTGAGACTACCAGACTCTGTTGGGTTCCCCTGCCCTGTTCTGAGGCCTGGAAGCTCTCCAGGCAGTGAGCTGAGGTTTTTATAGGGCTCGTCTCATTTGTTTCCTTTTCTCAGGAATCACTGTTTTGTGCTATTTGTTGTCCAGTGTTTGAAAGCTGATGTTTCGTATCTTTTTTTTTTTTTTTTGGTTCTCTAGTTAATTAAAGCAAGAGGTTAAAACTAGCCCTTGTTATTCCATCATGGCTGGGAAGTGGAAGTTCAGCTTAGCATCCAGTAGGTAATTGATAAAGGTTAATTATCAAATCCATTAAAACAAATCACTCAAAAATTCTCATTTGAGGAAATTATTCAGATGAGTGATTTTAGAACTACGTATCAACATTGTGTAAATATGCTTTCTTTTCTTTGTTCACTTTTAATCTCCGTGCAATTAATAAACAAGTCCCAAGTCTGGGACTTTATTTAATTAAAACTTTGACAGTTTTAGAATATTAAAATGAGTTAAATTTTGCTTCTAATGCCTGTGAGCTTTTTCAGAAATAATGTTTTAAAAATAGTTGGTCTCGGGACTTCCCTGGTGGTGCAGTGGTTAAGAATCTGCCTGCCAATGCAGGGGACACGGGTTCGAGCCCTGGTCTGGGAAGATCCCACATGCCGCGGAGCAACTAAGCCCGTGCACCACAACTACTGAGCCCGCGCTCTAGAGCCCGCGAACCACAACTACTGTAGCCCGCGAGCCACAACTATTGTAGCCCGCATGCCACAACTACTGTAGCCCGCATGCCTAGAGAAAAGCCACCGCAATGAGAAGCCCATGCATAGCAACGAAGTGTAGCCCCCGCTCACCGCAACTAGAGAAAGCCCGCGCGGAGCAACGAAGACCCAAGGCAGCCAAAAAAAAAAAAAAAAAAAAAAAAAAAAGTTGGTCTAAACTACTACATTGCGGACTTAGCACTTTTAAGTATTCTTTTAACATTTTTAGTTATTATATTTTTATGACATCTTTTAATCAGATTTTACTAAATCTAAAATCTAAGTCACTGATAAAATATATAACCAGAAAAGGTTATTGTGGAGAATTCTAGCAGAGTGTACAAAGTGAGATGTAACTTTGAGATGAAGGATATTTAGTTACTGCTCTGAATAATGCTATAGATGTGATATCTAATTTGTGAGGAGGATTTTAAAAACGTTTCCTTTTAATCCAGTTAAAGCCTTAACTTTTAATTAGTATATAACTTTCAGTGATGTACAGAAAGACATGCAAGGTTTGGCTATCAAATTGGCAGATGTCCTGAAGCTTGGAATGGTTAATATACTAATGTTTTGTCCTCGAGTCTTTTTGTTTTTTATTTTAATTAATTAATTAATTAATTTTTGGCTGTGTCGGGTCTTCGTTGCTGGGAGCGGGCTTTCTCTAGTTGCGGCGAGTGGAGGCTACTCTTTGTTGTGGTACACAGGCTTCTCATTGCGGTGGCTTCTTTTGTTGCGGAGCATGGGTTCTGTGGTGCGCGGGCTCTAGTTCTGGCGCACGGGCTTAGTTGCTCCACGGCATGTGGGATCTTCCCGGACCAGGGCTCGAATCCGTGTCCCCTGCATTGGCAGGCGGATTCTTAACCACTGAGCCACCAGGGAAGTCCCTTGTCCTCGAGTCTTAAAAGATAAGTACTGGAAAGAGGAGAAATATAGCTTAGTAGCAACATGTCAAAAATTTGTTGAAATGACTGTAATGTGTTCACTAGAAACCTAATTTAGTTTTTTTTTGGTTTTTTAAAAAATTAATTAATTTATTTATTTTTGGCTGTGTTGGGTCTTCGTTTTCTATGCGAGGGCTTCCTCTAGTTGCGGCGAACGGGGGCCACTCTTCATCGCGGTGCGCGGGCCTCTCACTGTCGCGGCGCACAGGCTCCAGACGCGCAGGCTCAGTAGTTGTGGCTCACGGGCCCAGTTGCTCCGCGTCATGTGGGATCTTCCCAGACCAGGGCTCGAACCCGTGTCCCCTGCATTGACAGGCAGATTCTCAACCACTGCGCCACCAGGGAAGCCCCTAATTTAGTTTTACAGTGCATCAATAGACATATAATATCTAGAACAGTTAAAGTGTGATAGTTCCTCTGTGTTGTTATATTGGTCAGATCACTTACAGTCGTATATTTAGTTTTTGGCACCATAGTGAAGTATAGTAAAGTTTAAGAACCAAGTCAAACATCACCTTTTCTGTTACTGCCTCACACAGAATAATTTTCTCTGTTCTGTGCATTTGTATTTCATGTTGTTTTTACTTTGTTTTCTCTTTTCTTAATTGGATCTGTTAGTTCTTTCCAGATATTAATTACTTGAGTGGGGACTCAGTTCTTATCTATCCATCCTAGTACTTAAACAGATCCCACATGAAATGAGACAAGTGTATTCAGAGCAGAATGTTAAAGGAGCTTAAAATAATGAGTAATGAATGGTAAGGATGTTTTATTGCATAAGAGGAGAGTAATCTCCAACTATTTGTGAAAAAAGAATTAAATGTGGCCTGTATGTGAAAGTTACTGGTGGATTTTAGAAGAATGATCTAACGAAGCATTAGAGAAAAGGGCAGTGGCTATTTTTTAACATCCTAGAAAGTTGTTGATATAAACAAATTAATCTGTCACACATTAGGAGAATGTTAGCTGATAAAGTCTGATTGATCAGTGTAACTCTTTTTGGTCTATGTTTGAATGTAAAAATTTTGACAGGTTCCATTGACAACTTATCATTTGAAACATTTGTACCAAATTTTGGAATCAACCTTAACTGCCTTTTAGACTAACATTTTGGTTTGTTCATTTTTGTAAATGTCCATTTCTCTTCTTGTTGCCCATTTTGTTCTTCACCTGTGTTTTTTTTTGTCTGGCAGAGGCAGTGTAGCATAGTGGTTGAGAATGTAGGGTCTGGAGTTAGACTTCCTGGGATTACATGCCTGCTATGTATAACTTTAGGCAAGTTACCTAACTCTTTTGAGATTTAGTTTCCTCCTCTTTAAAATAGGGATGATAACAATAGTAGTTACCTCATAGGATTATTGCAAAGATTAACTGAATTAGAGCATCTAAAGGGCATAGTGCCTGACACACAGTGCTAAGTGCTATGGCTCAACAAGTGTTAACTGCTTGCTGTTGCTGCAGTTATTAATTATTAATAACTTCAGGTATCCACTAACAAAACAACTTACCACTTTTCTCTCCCTGCCTTTACTTTTATATTCTTACAAAGGGAAAAAGGCACTGCTGCCTTGCTTTCAGCATTTTTGTTGACATTATCACTGCATATACTCTTCTTAAGTTTATTCATTGTATAGTTTGCCATTCAGTTCAAACTGAAGGGACGAAAGTCTAAGGCTTTTCAGCCTGAAACAGTCTTTTAAATAAAGCCAACTTTATTGAGTGATCTATCTCTTTATGACTTCATTAACTAGTGTAATTTTTCAACAAGAGTAATTTTTTCATAACGTTTACCCTGCAGTTTCGCAGTTCTAAATACTTTGGAAGCATTAAAGCAAAATTATATTCAGTATGATTTTTAAGTTTAGATTATTTGAATATTCCAGTTAAAAAGTGGTAACCCAGACCACTTTGGAAAACTGCTTGGTGGTATTTACTAAAGCTTGATACTCTATGATCCAGCTTGATATCCTATGGGTCTCCTTCTGTGTACATAAACATCGTGCATATGTTCATGAAAAGACTTGTACTGGAAAGTTTATAACAGCACTATTTGTAATAGTGCCTACTAGAAATTACCCAAATGCTCACCAACAGTAGAATAAATTTTGGTATATTCATACAATGTAATACTATAGAAAAATGAAAATGAGAGATCTGCCAAATATATCTCCACAGTATGGTTGCTGAATAGTAGGAATGATTCTCACAAATACAGTATTGAGAGAAAGAAGTCTAAAAGAGAATTTGCTGTATGTCTGGTTCTGTTTATGTCAGTTATAAAATTAGGCAAAATCTAATTTAAGCTGTTAGAAGTCCATGTAGTGACATTGCTGATAGGGTGGGGGAGTAGTGACTGGCAGGGAGGATGAAGGGAACTCCTGCAGTGCTGTTAATATTCTGTTTCCTGATACAGGTGTGTTCAGTTTGGGAAAACTCATCAAGCTGAAAAATTATATTTTGTGTACTTTGCTTCATGTATAGTCATAAAAGTTTTAAAAAAATCCCCAAATATATATACCACAAACCTACTGCATTATACATTCGGTGATATTGAGGTGCCAGTCTGCATACGCTATTTTTGTCCAGCATCCTTGTTTGGTTTTTTTTTTAGTAAGTTTGATTTGAAAATAATTGAATACAGTTGTGGAAATCTAATAGTCACAGATGAATTCTTAATTTAGATGAGCTGGTTTTTTTTCTTAATTTCCCAGTACCCCTATTTATCTGTTATGTTTATTTTATTTATTATTTTTTTAAACACTTTAATATTTTTTTATTTATTTGGCTACTCCGGGTCTTAGTTGCAGCAAGCGGGAACTTTAGTTGCAGCATGTGGGACCTAGTTCCCTGACCAGGGGTCGAACCCAGGCCCCCCTGCATTGGGAGCACAGAGCCTGAGCCACTGGACCGCCAGGGAAGTCCCCAGCATCCTTGTTTAATCATCAGAGAATTATAACAACAAAGGGCAGAAAGATGGGCATCCTTTCTGAGTCTCCTGGACATTGGTAGTTTTCTTGGGCTTCCTGCATATTGGCATAAATCGCCCCTGTCAGTAAATAGGGGTGAGGAGGCTCCTTGATCGCAGAGCAAGCATCCTTTTAATAAAAAGGATTAATAAAAATCCTTTTAAATCCTTTTTAATAAAAAGGATTGGCCCTGGAGGGTGGCATGAGGCATGTGGACCTGGCTTAAGGCAGCACCTTCTTGGTCACTCTTATTTAAGGGACCAGAGAGTTCTGCCAAATGAATTGGCAAAAACCCATTACACTACCCTGTAGACTTTGTGGATGAAACAAAGTAAATTTGCAGTTTTAAGTGACTTACATCTGGGGGAAGGCTAGGAATTAGTAGGCTGTTTTATCAAGTTATTCTTTTTAGCATAGTCCACAGGAAAGGTAATATTTAAGAATTTAAGACCTGTTTTTGGGAATTCCCTGGCGGTCCAGTGGTTAGGACTCTGCGCTTTCAACTGCCAAGGGTGCGGGTTTGATCCCTGCTCGGGGAACTGAGATCCTATAAGCTGTGCAGCGTGGCCGGGAAAAAAAAAAAAAAAAACCTGTTTTTTTTAGGCTTCAATTTCCATTAATGCAAATTGGTTTTTTTTTTTAACTTTTAGCTTATGTGTATTTAATTTTCATGAATTTTCTTATGTCTAAAAATAATACATGCTTGTCATAACAGATTCATCAATACAGAAATGATTAAAAAACAAAAAGCTTTTTCTAGTTCCACTTGTAGACCCTTTTTTGTGTCTATACATACCATAAATTTATTGATTCTAAGATGCATTTTATTCCATATTTTAACATATCTGAAATTGGGATGTGTCTTTCCCTAGCTATCCGCTAGGTGGCAGTCACGATGGAGCTGTCATCTCCTGGACGTGGGAAATTTGGTCATAGCTATTCGTATTGTCTTCATTTCAGTTGAGTTATATACCTTGTTGGTACTACATGGCTTGAGTTTAATTGCTGTTATAAGTGTCTTGAAAAGAACTGCACTATGTGACTTGGCTTTAAGGCAAAAAGTTAGTTTGTGTGCAGAAAGGCACAGAAAAGGCAGCAGGGAGTAAATCTAATATGAGTGAAGCAAATATTCAGTATTGGAAGGATAACCATAGTTCTATTTCCTTGCAAAGTAAAAACCAAGCACTTTATGGAATCAAGAATGGGAGCTATTCTTTGAGTAAGTGAAGGTATGCTGCATTTTATTCCTGAAACATGTGCAAAAGCATTCCCTATCACAAGCCAAGCAGTGCAACTTGCCAAAATTGCCAAATCCTGTGGAATAGACGGTTGGTGTGACCAATTCATGTGCCATACAGGACTATTGTTGGGCACTGGGTCATAACTTTAATTGCTCACTCCTCCTTATAAATGAATTTAATGATTTTGATCATCTTTTTATGTGTTTATTCAGTGTTTTACACCTATTGAGATAGTCATTTGGTTTTTCTGTTTTAAACTATTAATACATTTTCAGATGTCAAACTATCCTATATTTCTGGGAAAGCAGCTTGCTATTTCATTTTAAATTAGTAGTTATCTTGTGGATGTCTTTTCAATTTAGTATGTAAGGATTTATCTTATTATTTTTAGTGATTCTATTATTTTTCTATTGTATGAATATACTATAATTTTTTAAATAGCTGTCTTATTGATGTGCATGATTTCCAGTTTTTGCTATTAAAAATGATGTAGCAGGGGACATCTTTCTACATATACCTTTATATACCCAGGCTAGTGTTTCTATATAATAAATTCCTAGAAATGCTGTGCATTTTCATTATTTGAGGAAAGAAATTTAAAAGTTAATTTTTAAGAAGTGTTTGCTTGGTTTAGAAATGTCATTCATTGTTGGAAAATATACCAGCATGCTAACAGTGGTTGTCTCTGGGGTGATGGGCTTATGTGTGATTTTTTTTTTTTAACTTTAATAGTAAAAATGGAACTTACTTAAAAAAAAAAAGCAAAATGCTTAGGAAGCCAAATACTGCTTTAGAAGTTCTGGGATTGTGAGCAATTGGAGGGTAGGAACTGTTGTAGTTGCCAGATAATTCATCTAGCATAATGCAAAACACATGGAACAGGTTCAAAAGGTGTTTATAGAAGTAAGTTGAATTCATTTTTTTGAGTTTAACAGAGAGAAAACTTATTGCTCATTCTTTTTTTAGGGCTTTTTGATTAACTCAAAACCAGAGAATGCCTGTGAACCCATAGTGCCTCCGCCACTAAGAGACAATTCATCTGGCACTTTCATCGTGTTAATTAGAAGACTTGATTGTAATTTTGATGAAAAGGTAATGTTTCTTTTTTCATTTTTCTGTTACTGTTTGTTTTGTTAGCTAGTTTAAATACTCCCTTGTTTCAGAAGGCCTTTAAGAAAGTTTACACAATTCATTCAGATTAAAAAAAAATAAACAGTAAGGACAAAAAGAAAATGAGGAGATGGTGAAGGCAAGAAAGGCAGCAGTGAGTTTACTTAATTCTTATTCATTTGCTATAAAATTTACTCTAAGCTTTTAGCTGCCAGTACAAAGAGGAAGACACCATCAGTTTTATGATTCGCAGTTTTAGTAAGACTGAAAATAAATAAATTGACTAGGACATGAATAATTACTATTGATTCTAAGAATTTTCACGTGGTGGTTGGGCATCTTGAACTGTGGTTTAATAGTGGTCTTGCTTGATCTAACCTAGGAATGGAAATGTTAATCTATAGTTTCATGCCTTCACCCTTCCAGTATAACTACTACATCTGTATCTGTATCTTTGTTGATATTGGGATTTCTCTCTTGTTATAAGCTGACTCTGTCACTTGTATAAAGTTTGTCTCCATGGAGTGGGTTAAGCTGGCATTTCAGATAGTAGAACAAAGTTTGCCATAGAACTTCCCTCACTATCATGAGTGCTGCTCTAAAGGTATGGGGTTTTTTTTTTGTTGTTACTTTTAGTACTGTCTTTACAATTCTGTTTTCGGATTGGCCTTGTTAAGAGAGCCAGATTGAGGCCTGTTACTTTTACCTGACTATCTCAAACCTGACTGTCTCTCATGTATCTTAGAGAACAGATGTGGGATATTATTTCATGTACCTTCCATGCTTGATCTTAGATGATTTGTCTGTTAAGTAGGAAAGGCTGCCCTGACTCCTGCTGTGCCTGAAGTTTTGTCTCTGCTCCTTTCATTTCATGAAAGAAATGACACCTCCATAATAAACTTATTAAATGAATAAAGTAATAACTGTGAACGGGTTTGAAAATGTAGAGCACTTTGTAAATAATAAGTATTGTTACTATTGTATATTAATTCCAAATTTAAACTCTCAATTGCCTTTAAATGGGAAAATAGAGCTTGAAGTCAAATGTATTAGATTTCCTTCTCTTCAGGGTTGTTATGTCTTTTGAATTTAAACCATTTTAAGATTTGATCCAGAGCTAAACTATGATAATTACAGGTTGTTCCAACAAAAATGAAATATTATTGTAATATTTCATTAATTTCATGCCACTGAGAAACTAAAAGTAAGCTAATTCTGCTGATTTCAAGGTTTATTGCATCATTAGGGTATGTAATTTTTGTCTCAGTCCAGTCTTCGGTAACTAGAAACTAGAATATATCTCTTTTTTTTTGTAATAACTTTCTTCTTTTAGGTGGGGAAGGGAGGTGGTTCACTGTAAAATTTAGGGAAATACTGTCATTGAATATTTATTTTTGCGGGTGAAAACCCGACCCAGGAATGAAGAGGAGGGTTTGTTTGTCCTCTTATCCCTTTAGTGGATCCTCATCGTGAGTCTGAGTACTTCTAATGGAATTTCCTGATTTAGCTATTACTCCAGCTCATCTCTTTCCACTTCCTGCCTTGAATTTTATGCTGTAGCCGTAGCACCTACTGAAATCTCTCAACTTGCTGTGTCTTTGTGCCTTTACACACATTATTTTCTCTGTCCAAGACCTCTGTCCAAGATGACCTTTATCACCTATATTTCTGACTGTTTCATCATTTAAGTGCTAGCTGAGAAAGTTACCTCTTCTGGAAGACTTAACTTTTCTTTCTACCCTCTCTCTGGCAGAATGAATGATTCCAGTTCAATGTGCCACCCTCCACTTTGTAAATACCTCCTTTATATCTCTTTATCACAGTATTATTTTTTATTATATATATTTCACTTATATGCAAGCTTATCGTGTTTAGAGTTCATGTTTGAATTATATTTAAATATCTAATTTGTATCATAGTGCATAGTAGGAGAGCAATAAAGGTTTGTTAAATCAAACTATGTAGTGTAGTAAGCCTTCTACTTACATGTATATTGCATTCTTTAAAAGTATGTACATGTAAAAAATATGTAAAAATGTTTAGATTGAGGATTCTCATCTTAGAAGGGAAAATGTTAAAATTTTTCTTATTATAACTCACCATGTAGACGTAGTCTTAATGGATAAAGTTCTATTCTGTACATATTCTTTAACTTTGTTATTTTTCCTTCACAAATATACAACACGGTCTGTTATAGCCATTTAAGGCTAAAGATTTCGTACTCATGTTGTTCCTAATGATTTCTGTCTTTGTCTCAGTTATATTACGTTTACGAGACATTAATTTACAAGGGAGACATATTGGTTTTAATCAAGGTCTGGAAACAGGCTGCATACATTTGAATCCCATCTTTATCATTTATTAGCAGTGTGATCTTAGGCAAGTTGTTCTATCTCTGTGTGCCTCAATTTCTTTATCCGTAAAATAGAATTTTAAATGTTCCCTACATCAGAGGATTGTTATGAGGATCAAATGAAATAATCACTGTTAAATGCTTATCAAACAATGCCTTGCACACAGTAAGTAGGCAGTAGGTATTAGCCATTAATGTTTTATTGATTTTTTTCATTACTGGTGTAAAATAGAATAAGGGTAAAGATGGCAAAGATGCTGACTGTATTAGGCTGAGAAGTCCCATAATCTACTGTCTGCAAGCTGGAGAATCAGGAAAGCCAGTGGTATAATTCAGTTAGAGTCTGAAGGCCTGAGAACCGGGGTATCTGATGGTGTTAAGTCCTGGAGTCCTGAGGCCCAAGAACCAAGAGCTCTGATGTCCAAGGGCGCGGGAGAAGGTGGATGTCAAGAAGAGAGAGAGGGAATTTGCCCTCCCTTCACGTTTTGTTCTGTTTGGAACCTCAAGGAATTTGATGATGCCCACTTACGTTGGTGAGGGTGGATCTTCTTTACTCAGTCTACTGAATGAAATGCCAGTCCCTTCCAAAAACCCCCTCACAGACCACCCCCAAATAATATTTTACCAGCTATCTGGACATCTCTTAGCCCAGTCAAATTGAGACATAAATTTAGTTCTAACCTTTCAGAAACTAAATCATTGGCTGATAAGTCACCCTGTGATATAGTAACTCATGTCAGTTGAGGTGTAAAATTTTTAATTTAGCTTATAAAGGACAGTTTAATCATGCCAGTGTGTAATGTATAAAAAATAAGTTTCATAAATATACAAGGATAAGAATTATGGATCACCTATCAAGGTAGGGTGAATGGATAAGGATAAATTCATCATGATTACTGGAGAAACATCTGGAGTCTCATCCCAAAGAAGATTTCCTTTCTAAGGGTGGTCATTGGTGGATTGGCTCTTAGCTTTATTAGCTATACTCTTCAGATCAGAAATCTATGACTGTATTTTTTGGGCTTCTAAATTGATGATTAAGTTTTGTATTAAGTATGTTACAGAACCTAATTGTTTACAATTTATGTATGGTACTTCTCTTCTGAATTGCAAATAAATAGCTCTTTGCAGATAATCAATAGTGATTCATTCATGTATTTAGCCACAATTTTATGTGAATACACTGACTTAAGAAAACAGCTCATTTTCTTATTCCTGATGTAGCATCCTGGGACTCAGTACTGAGAAAAGCTTAATTCAGCACCATACTGTGTGCTACAGTTGAGAGTAGTTGCAAGGTTGTTTTTTTGTCATGCCTGCTATCCAAAGTGATACCCAGATTATCTCAGACAAATGAGAATTGGCTCTATTTTACAGAGCTTTCCTTGGAGAAGGGAACTCTTTCCGTTGTAGATAGCAGAAGAGAAAAGAAGTAAGAAATAAAATTGTATCAAGAGGGCTTCCCTGGTGGCGCAGTGGTTGAGAATCTGCCTGCTAATGCAGGGGACACGGGTTTGCGCCCTGGTCTGGGAAGATCCCATATGCCGCGGAGCGACTAGGCCCGTGAGCCACAACTGCTGAGCCTGCGCGTCTGGAGCCTGTGCTCCGCAACAAGAGAGGCCGCGATGGTGAGAGGCCCGCGCATCGCGATGAAGAGTGGCCCCCGCTTGCCACAACTGGAGAAAGCCCTCGCACAGAAACGAAGACCCAACACAGCCAAAAATAAATAAATAAATTAATTAATTAAAAAAAAAAACAAAAAACAGATGGTGCTTTAAAAAAAAAAAATTGTATCAAGATATTTCAAATGATTAATGGTGATGGACATTTCAGGGTTTACTTTTCATAATTCTTTTGATTTTTTTGAAGACGAATATTATGCTGTAGTTAAAGAAACCTAGACTTCTCTTATTCTTTCTTAGAAGTAAATGATGAAGTGAAAGTAGTGTGTTACAATAAAGGAAATGGCGGATTTTCTATATACAAACTATCCCAAGTGGTTTGTGACTCAAGGTAGCCAATAATACAGCTGAAATGCAATTAACAGTTTTTGGAGCATAGGAAATTGAATCATTTGTAACATTTTAAGATAGAGTACTGTTTAATTTTTTTATCTTTTGTCAGGAGAAGCACGTTTGAGCCTTTTAATCTGTCTTGCCTTGGAGAGATACAGCAAAACTCATACTCAGAGTCAGTATTTGGATATGTGGAATGTCCAGAAGGCCAGTAAGAACTGTTGATTACATGCCAGCTGCTTAATCTGAAAACAGTTACTTTTACTCACACTGACAAAAGCTGTATCTTCTGAAAAATACAGCTCTTTAGAGCAGGGGTTCCCAACCCCTGGGCCGTGGACAGGGTCCGAGGCCTGTTAGGAACTGGGCCGCACAGCAAGAGGTGATCAGAGGGCGAGGGAGTGAAGCTTCATCTGCCGCTCGCTCCCCATCGCTCGCATTACCACCTGAATCATCGCTGGCATTACCTCCTGAGCCCCCTCCACCCCTCCTTTCCCCAGCCATGGAAAAATTGTCTTCCACGAAACTGGTCCCTGGTGCCAAAAAGGTTGGGGACCTCTGGCTTTAGAGGAAAAGCAAAACAATGTCATCTTGTTTATCTTTGTACAGTTGTTCTTCACTGTGACAAAATATAATTGTTTGGAAATGTTAGTTTTTGGTGAGTATTTGAAATTAAGAAAACATTGCTGGCTCTTTGGTAAATAAGTCAAGGCTTCATTAAATCTTTTAGTTAGAAAAATGACTTCGTAGCATTCTGAGGCAGAGAGTTCTCAGAAGACTTGAATTGGCATCCCAGTGGGAAATAAAATTTTTAAAAATTTTGTAAAAATACCTGGTTATTTCAAGAACATTAAAATAATCACTTAAAATAGAACTTTTCTAAACTATACAGAGTTCTGTGTTTATAGCGAAATAAACATTAGTTATCAGAAATCTGTCATTGCAGTCCTAGATATTTCTACCTTATGGTTTTAATGCTAAGTCAACAACTTCTTCAAATAGTCAATTTACCTTATTTTAACTGAACTCAAGGGAAGCTTGGTAAACAGAAATGGTGCAATGCATGTACTTCTTTTGAGTTTTATTACCACTTTATGCTCTAGTGATTTTTTTTTGAAGGGCATGATAGTTTATTTTTAAAAATTGTACCACACTGATCGTAATGACCAGCATACACATTATGATAGTTTTTCTCTTGGGTATTAATACTGCAGTATTTTTGTATACTGAAATGTTTCAATAGGACCAAGAACGTTAGAGATATAAAATGAACACTAATAATGCTGGTGTCCTACACCACAGAATTAATTTAAACCCCTTATGAATCAGTGGCATTATAATGTTATATAGTTATGAAGAATGAAAGTTCTCTTCTAAATAGGCAACATGAACTTATACTTCCTTTTTCTTTAATCTTTAGTTTTTATAATTTAAGCTACGTCCACCCTGGCCAAAGCACAATCATACAAGACACCTCAGGTAATTTCCATGCTACCATTGCACAAGTTTAGTGATTTTTGCTTAAACAAACAAAAAAAAATCAAACCACTGTCAAAAAAGGAGGCAAATAAAACTGATTTTCCAATCATTTGAAAAGCATAGTGCATATTTGTCCAACACAGACTCAAACTTAAATTAAATGCTATCATTATAATCTCCAAACTTCTGCAATAAAATTAACATTTATATATATATATATGTATATGGGTTTTATTTATAGAACTGTATTTTGCAATCAACAAGTGAAAGTTATTTTTTAAAGAGTGATATATTTGGTTACAGTTCCACATGTTGGTAGTAGAGACAAAGCCACATGATGTTAAATCTGGCTCTAAGTTACCTAAGGTATAAAATTTTGATCAAAATTATGATACTTTGATCTTAAAAATTCAACCCATGTGAGATTACTTTTTAGAGTAAATGTGCTGTTGAGTAATCATTTCAATAATCTCTTTGTATAACTATCTGCAAATTGACCCTTTTCTTTAATCAATGTGACTCACTAACATTTCAAACTGACCTCTTTACTTCTATGTTACCATTTTCTAGTGATTATTTTTGAAAAATATAGCTGCAGGAGGCTGAAAGGACTTAGATATTGTTCCCTCTGCATTTTTGGGTGGGGGGGCTTAGATGGAGTTACATTTGGATTAAAGATGATAAGGAATATGTTGGTACTCATTTTCTGTTGGAATGTGACTTTTACAAAACTTAGCTGGGGTACAAACCCCTACTTGACCTGACTTCTGTCTCTGTCTAAAGTCACATCTGTACTTTGCCTGCCCCCTTACCTTAATCGTCAAGACTTTACAAATCCCCATATGTGCTGAGCAGTCTCTCCCCATCTGTCTTGGTTTCTACCATGTCCTTCATCTGGAATATCTTCCCTCTGCTTGTCTGTCTGGGAAATCTGACTTTGTTTTAGGTCTAAGATGAAGTTTCATCTCCTATCTGAAACCTTCCCTGATTTTCTTCAAGGCAGAATAGATCACTTCTTCTTTTATATATTACTTATTTAATCCCATGTCAGTCTCTGTGAGGGAAAAGATAGTGTTTTAGATTCTACAACTCAAATGCTTAATACATTGTATGGCCCTTGGTAGATGATTAATAAATATTTGCTGAATGAACTAATTTAGAAAATCCTAAGGGCTTACAATTAAATTTAACTGGATTAGGGAATAAACAGTATTATTGGAACCTTTTATTGGCTTCACGTTCATTTCACTTAATGCTCTTGGAAGTATTTCTTTTTTTTAATTAATTAATTTATTTTTGGCTGCGTTGGGTCTTTGTTGTTGCACACTGGCTTTCTCTAGTTGCGGTGGGCGGGGGCTACTCTTCATTGCGGTGCGCGGGCTTCTCTTGTTGCGGAGCATGGGCTCTAGGTGCGCCGGCTTCAGTAGTTGTGGCACGCGGGCTCAATAGTTGTGGCTCACGGGCTCTAGAGCGCAGGCTCAGTAGTTGTGGCACACAGGCTTAGTTGCTCCGTGGCATGTGGGATCTTCCCCGACCAGGGCTCGAACCCGTGTCCCCTGCATTGGCAGGCGGATTCTTAAGCACCGCGCCACCAGGGAAGTCCCTGGAAGTATTTCTAAATATAGATATTCATTTATCCCACAAACATTTTTCTCTAGGTCCCAATTTTTATGAGAATTAAAAAGTTAACATAAACATTTTTTGGATTATTTGTGTGACTTTATTATCATAATAACAAGGAATAAAATCTTTGGAGTGAAATTTTATCATCCTACAAAATAGGCATCCAGCTTTTCTTTCTAGGCTTATCTTTCATTATTCTGTCTCAGGCCTCCAGGCTGATACATTACATGGTATTCTCAGAATTGCACTTTTACTTCAGTGATATTAAGCAAGTAGATGTGAGCTTGAGTAGAAATTAAACTCTCAAATATCTCAAAGTCATCTAATATCATTGTTTAAATTTTCTTACTCTTCTCTATATTTCTACAAAGTAACTTATAGCATTTGTTACTAATCTACTTCAGAATCCTGTATCAAAGTTTTCACTAATTAAATGACACTCGGTGGATGGAAACATTTCTACCCGTATATGCTTCAAACAGCTTTCTGCTACTAGTTCTTTAATTTATTCATTTATTCCTTTCTTCCACCCTTTGATAAAAATATCTGTGTTTTAATAATTAGATTCCTTTATATACAGATTTATTCAGTATTAAAACAACAAAGCAAATTCTCTTCTTTTACTAAGAAAGTAACATTCAATGAATAATAAAGATGAAAAATAGTAAATTACATGTACTTTACCCTAACCTAATGAAAGAATGTAATGCCAGTAACTTTATTTACATAGCTCTTCAACACACATTCTTTTTTTTTTTTGAAGTATAATTGATTTACAATATTATATTAGTTTCAGGTGTACAACATAGTGATTCAAAATTTTTAAGGATTATACTTCATTTAATGTTATTATAAAACATTGGCTTTGTTTCCCTGTGCTGTACAATATATCTTTGTTGCTTACCTATTTTAATCCTATACCCCTATCTTGCCCCTTCCCTCTCCCCAGTGGTAACCACTAGTTTGTTCTCTATATTTGTGAATCTGTGTCTGTTTTGTTATATACATTTGTTTTATTTTCTTAGATTCCATGCATAAGTGATAACATAGAGTATTTGTCTTTCTCTGTCTGACTTATTTCACTAAGCTTTAT
The DNA here is from genome assembly GCF_965194825.1 of Balaenoptera physalus. Lineage (NCBI taxonomy): Eukaryota > Metazoa > Chordata > Mammalia > Artiodactyla > Balaenopteridae > Balaenoptera > Balaenoptera physalus. The sequence continues at coordinate 31,853,979 of NC_138891.1, forward strand.
ACTTTCTTGGTCCATCCATGTTGTTGCAAATGGCAGAATTTCATCCTTTTTTATGGCTGAATAATATTCAGTTATATACCGCATCTTCTTTAACCATTCATCTATTGACGGATGTTTAGGTTGCTTCTATACCTTGGCTATTATAAATAATGCTGCTATGAACATCGGGATGCATGTATGTTTTCAAATTAGTGTTTTAGTTTTCTTTGGGTATATTCCCAGGAGTGGAATTGCTGGATCATATGGTAGTTCTGTTTTTAGTTTTTTGAGGAACCTCAATAGTATTTTCCATAGTGGCTGCACCAATTTACATTCCCACCAACAGTGCAGGAAGGTTCCCTTTTCTCCACATCCTTGTCAACATTTGTTATTTGTAGGCTTTTTGATGATAGCCATTCTGACAGGTGTTCGATGATATCTCATTGTGGTTTTCATTTGCATTTCCCTGATAATTAGCAATGTTGAGCATCTTTTCATGTACCTGTTAGCCATCTGTATGTCTTCTTTGAAAAATGTCTATTCATGTCTTCTGCCCACTTTAAATTGGGTTGTTTGTTTTTGATATTGAGTTGTATGAGCTGTTCATGTTTTGGATATTAACCCCTTATCAGTCATATCATTTGCAAATATTTTCTCTCAGTGAGTTGTCGTTTTGTTTTATCAGTGATTTCCTTTGCTGTACAAAAGCCTTAAGTTTAATTCAGTCCCATTTTTTTATTTTTGCTTTTATTTCTTTTGCCTTAGGAGACAGAGCCAAAAAAGATTGATCTGATTTATGTCAAAGAGTGTTCTGCTTGTGTGCTCTTCTAGGAGTTCTATGGTTTCAGTTCTTAAATTTAGGTCTCAAATACGTTTTGAGTTTATTTTAGTATATGGTATGAGGGAATGTTCTAATCTCATTGTTTTACATGTAGCTGTCCAGTTTTCCCAGCACCATTTATTTATGAGACTGTCCTTTCTCCATTGTATATTCTTACCTCCTTTGTCATAGATTCCACACACATTGTTTTGCTTCAAAATCAATTTATTCATATTACTCAGATACACATTAAATGAAGAATGTCTAGTTAAGGAAGAAAGATGGGATCTAAAGAGGGAAAGATGGCTTATGTCATTGAACTCCTATTAATGAGAGTGAAAACGTCATTAGGGTCTAATACTGTCTTCCATAGAGTAGTTCTTCTCAACATGGCCTGTAGTGATCCTAAAATAACGTGCAGGAAAGAATTATGTTGGATTTAATCTTGGCAGGATTGCTTGCCACAGTTCTGGATCTTATTTCAACAATTGATTATTCCCTACTGTACTGTAATGTTTCCAGGAATTTTTATCCTATAGATAGAATTAACAGTTTTTATATTCACACTCTGAATTCTCTACTATTCCATTCTCATCTGCCTTGCTTTGATCATTTGAGAAAGAGATTTTACTTCTTAATTTCTTCTTAGTTCTTCAGATGAAAGAAGATCATAGCTAGGTTTTGAAAATTATCTCTATTCTCTAAGTCCTCCATTAATTTCTTTACGTCATCTCTTTCCCTTATAGGGAAAACAACTTTTTTTCTGTGTTAGATATCCAAGTTGGGAAAAAGGGTAGTTTGTGCCCAGGCTGATGGTTGAGTTACGGTTGCTTTCTGTTGCCAGTTCTGAAAGAAAAGAAAATTAGTTTTCCGGAGAATTTTTTTCAGTTGGCATTTGGAAAGATTTAGAAGCAGAGCTATACTACATTTTTTGCAGAGGATCCATAGAGGTTGGACAGTAAAGTGAACCTCCAGTTTTCAGATTGCTGGAAGTGCAGAAACCCACTGTATAGCCCAGATGGACAGAAGAGGCCAGGCTCCAAAACCATCAGTATCTGTGTTACGCTTTTTTGTTTTGGCTTTTTACCTTCTGTGTTTTAAAACATAGCATTCACAGAAAAAGTATTCATGATGTATGTATGTACAATTTAAATAGTAAAATAAATATCTGAGTACTCTTCAGCTTAAGAGAGACCTGTTACTAATGTTAGTTAATGTTGTTAATTACTTTAACCAGACTTCATTGAAGACTTTGTTAGGTAAATCTTTTAGATTTTATTTCATTTACAGATTGTGTTAAACTAGTATTAATATCTTATTTTCATGAAGGAGCTTCCTATTTGGAATATTTTTACAATAATTTCAAATGTTTTAATGAAGTGATGTTAAGTGTACCACAAAGTGATCGCTAACTAAAGCTGCTCATTTTCTGTCTTGTGTTTGAAAACCTTGTGATAGGAAAGATTCTTTGCTGAGGCCAGGGCAAACCCCAGCCAGCAGTACTATGCATTTCCTATTTCTTTACTATAGATTCTTTCTTTTTGCCCTGTAATATTTTCGTTCTCTCGCTTGATTCTAGCCTAAAAAAACACCATGGGTATATCTTTTCTCACTTCAGCTTCTTGGGAGTAGGACTTATGTTTTATGCAGTTTTGTGTGCTGAGCTTACAGTATAGTGCTTAGAACATCAAAATGAGTAGGCAGTGAAGGGAGGAGTATGGTCAGAGATCTGTCACTGGGTGGCGCTGACCATCACATTCTCATTGCCCCATCAGTTGTTTTTCAAGTGCAGTATGAATCCTTGTCATTACTTGGAAATTCCTAGTAGGCTGATAACAAGTTTAGATGTATCCTTTTGTTGCACAACAGTTTCTTCCAAAAAGCTTTATTAATAGTGGTGGGTGGGTTAAAATGGAGCTTCTGCTGTGTTAGGATGAGAAATAATTAAGATTTGATTGGAATATGAATCCTATCAGTATCCAAAAATATGAACTTAGGTTGGATCCTTCATTTTAATTTGTACTTTAATATAGTCAATACATAGGTAACTAGAGAATATTTTATGGATACCTCTGTTTAAATTGCAATTCTCAAAAGTAAAATTCTAGACAGCTTTTAACTGATATAGTTTATTTTAACTGGTATAGTTCATTATATAAAAGTAAAAGTTTTTTTTTTTTTTTAAAGAAAAACATCTTTAAATCAATAGCAAGCATTCGAAATAGCTACACATAAAGGTTTATTTGGGTTTTCTTAATGTCACTAAGAAAAAAGGATCATTTTTGGTTTTAATCTTTAGTACTAACCATGTGCTAGATATAATATTAAAACTTCATTAGAAACAGCCACATTCAAAGACCTGTAATAAAGTTTCATGAAACAGTACTTACCTGTATTAGCTGTGATACTCTGGTAATGAAATTTCCTTTTATTAAAAAAATTCACCCAGGTCCACTAAATTGTTTTATTACCTACAGTTTTCAATACCCTCGATATTTAAAAATTGCTTTCCCATGTACTAAGATTGACTTTAAAATGCTGCCACTGGGACATAACATAAAATCTTTAATTAATTTTTAAAGTTCCAAGGATTCTGGCTTCTGTTTTCTGTTCTACTTGAAACAGGTAAGTATGGCTTTGCATACGAACACAGATTTTACCAGCCCAACCACCAGAATTTTCTAATGAAATAAATACAACTTATCTTTAAGCCTAAATAATAAATAAACATGTACATTTGTAATATGCCATTTATCAAAAGGTCAACGCTCTCAGAACATAACCTAAAATAAGAGATGGAAACATGCCTTTGTACCACCATAATAAATGTCACAAAATTTCAGCTTTGAAACCATATACTTTTCCCGATGATTTTTCTTGGAACTTTTTATGTACTTAATTTTTTTTTTTAAGCATAGAATTCTTATCAGGTTTACTTCTTTGTTTCTCTATTATAGAAAAGAATATAAGGGTGGAGCAAGGTTAGAATGACTACTGGTAGTCTAAGCACAGAGAGAGAGGAAGTGACATTGACACTTAACATGAAGGAGAAAAACCCACTAGGGTCCAGTAAAGCATGTTCATGATAATCCCCAAGTCACTGGAAAAAGTCAAATCACATTTGGTGTCTTTTAATTGAGACAGCTAGGAAAATGGAAAATGTTTTAGAAAAATTTTTATCCACAATGACTGAAGTAAAATTTTTGGCATGTTTTTAAGGGGGAACTAAGCAATAAATATAAGGAAATTTCATTTTTGTGGCATATATCTTTCTGGGTAAGACTGGGTAATAGTTATCTTAGTTGTAATTTAGTTTGATTAAACAAGTATTTACATGAGAGAGATTCTTCTAGGCTTGAGATATATACCAGTAAACAAGGTAGTTCCTTAAGAAACATAAAGTCTGGCATTCAAAATGCTCTAAATGTTATTTTTCAGATCTCTTTTTTCACAATGATGTCAGGCTTAGTTTTCTCATAATTAATGTTTTTACTAAGATGCATGAAAAAATTATCTTTGGTTAATTTTTAAGGTAATACTTTAAAATATAAATATCATAAATTTAGATTTCTAGTATTGTGATTTCCATTAAGGCAGCAGGATTTTGGTTTTATTATCTTTTTGAGAACAAGGATAGATTAGTGTACATTTATGTCATTAATGAACTATGGACATCTTGACAGTGCAATCAGTTTTTTCTTCTTACAATGCCTCTTTTATTAGTGTTTTACCAATTCATCCAGTCTGGAAATAAGATGAATTATTGTGTCATTCCCAGGGTTCCTTTTAGAACATGTCTTATTGAAGCCTCTTCCATTAGCAGTCCGCTATCTTCTGGCATACTGGCTATTTATAATAACAAGCCAGCAGTCCCATATTTCTTGAAAACTCTTGGTTAGGTGCTACCTGGTCTACGTAATTTAATTGCAGCTAATTTGTTGATTAGATGTAAACTAGTACATTTACCACAATTTGAGCTAATGGCTCCCTAATCAGTTTCCTTAAAAAGGCAGATTTGTAGTTCAATTCAGAAGGCCTTTTCATGCAATTTTCAGTGTTGATGGCTGTTTTAGAATTTAGGTTTGTTAACTGTGCCCACTTTTTATTTATGTATCTTTGAGTTCTTTGCCTCCATCTGACAACATGTTTGAGGTTGCATTTTATGAATGTGAAACCTTGCACATGCATACTGAATGATTTAGGTCTTATTTCTGCCTCATGTGTTTTTGAAAATACCAGCTGCTGCTTAGTTAAAAATGTAATTTAATTTGACTGACACATGATTTTTATAGTTCATAACATGGATATATTTTCCTTGTTTGTCTTCATAAGCCTGTTGAGCCATATGTTAATGTGTTTCTTTGATTTAATTTCATTATTTTAAAAATCAATAACAACAACAAAAACCTTGGGGAAGCCTTCTTGTTAAAATTTTGAAAACATGTTTCTATTTTTTGTAATTCACATTTGTGCTTACAGAATTCCTTCCTATTTTAGTCATTTTCTATATAAGGAATTTTATTATTTTATTAGAGAACAGCCTTTGATATTGATATAATTTTATATTGTATTTATGGAACCAATTGCATTTTGGATGTGTGAAAGAAACTGTTCTCCTCAGTTGCTCAATGCAGTTTTAAGAATCTAATGCCTAGATTTAGTTACACACATAGCAGATTGTTGTAAATCCATTAATTTACATTCTTAACAATTTGCAGTTCAGAAAGCCTCTTGTAAAATTGATGATTATTTTGTCCCTTCTTACCGGAAAAATTCACACATAGACAACTGAAGAAGATTTAAGGACCCCATGAAGGCTTGTTTTGTAAATGGGATGGTACATATAATGCATAAGTATGTTGTAGGAAGGGAGACCCCTTCCAGGGACCAAGAGTGGGCTCTTGTCTAACACTTGGAAATGAATTGTCTGAAGAGACACGTGCTGACAAAGCAAGAGACTTTTTCGCGGGGGGAGCGCCTGGGTGGAGAGCAGCAGGGTCAGGGGACCCAGGAGAACTGCTCTGCCACATGGCTCACCGTCTCGGGTTTTATGGTTAATGGGGTTAGTTTCTGGGTTGTCTCCGGCCAGTCATTCTGACTCAGGGTCCTTCCTGGTGGCACACGCATCACTCAGCCAAGGTGGATTCCATCAAGAAGGATTCTGGGAGGTTGGTAGGACATGTGGACTGGCGTCTCTTCTCTCCTTCTGACCCTTCCCGAATTCTTCCGGTTGGTGGTAGCTTGTTAGTTCCACGTTCCTTACCAGGATCTCCTGTTGTGATATAACTCACGCAAGTGGCTATTACCTTGCCTGGCCAGGGCGGGCGGTTTCTGTCAGTGCTTCCCCTAACAACTATAAGGCACTATATAAGATAACAAATTGGTATAAATACTAAGCAGGAAGCAGTTGTATGGGTGCTTGGGACAGCATGTGGAACAGGGCATGGAACAGGACAGGCAGGCTTCTTGGAGGTAATGGAATTTAAAGGGCTGATTAGGCGTTCAGAAGACAAAGCCTATTCCAAGCAGAGATGATAGCATGAGCAGATAGGCTAGAAAGCACCCGATCTGTTTGGATATTCATGAGTATCCAGATCTCTGAGGATAGTGATTGTTTCTGATTCACCTTTGAGTTCTGCATGGTGCCCAGCACACTGTACCTTACTTGTTATGTAAATTCAGCAAACATTTACTGAATTGAACTATGTTTCTTTACATACACTTTATCATGGCTCCTGAGACCACCTTCTGTGTATCTTAACATGTTGTATCTTTGCTCACAGATATATAGTTTTCAGGGAAACAAGTTAAATCATGTAATTTCAATGACTTTGTGTATTAGTTGGCTTTAAAAAGAAATGTAAAACTTAAGTTTTATATTAGGAGAGAACAACTTTTGATATAAATTCTACATTTCTTAAATTGTGTCTCTGGAAACAGTTGTTTTCTGGATTTGTGAAAGGAACATTTCTCCTTAGTTACTTGGTTAGCTTTTTTGGGGAACAGTTAAATGGTCATTAAAGCATCAGATAAACTAATAGCAACCCCAACCAAGTATACTTTTGTTTCAGTAAAAGCTAAGTGAAGTCTGTTCTGCTATGATAATATAATGAATAAATAATAGGTTAATATATAAGTAATAAATAAGAAATAAAGTTTAGAAGCTATTATATTCTTCTTGAGAGATTTTTTTTTTCCCTACCCTTGGAAAGCAGTAAAATCTACGGAGAAGAGGCTGTGGAGGCTGGCATTTTCTTAAATTTTAGTTGTATAACAAACAAAATCCACCTAAAAATAAAACATGCACACATAGGCAAAAAATAGTAAACTTACTTTTTTGATTATTGACTTTTCTTTGCATGACTGCAAAACATTCCTTGTAACAATTTTGTTGGCTGGTTGGTTTTCTTGCCGTTATTCCCAACATTAGAGCAGTAGGTCCTATGTTGGTGAACTATTTATGCTATTTTAATTCATTAAAAAAAAAAACTGCCTTATTTTCTCTCTTGTGTTTGTAATGTTATAATATGAGCTATTAATTTAAGCACATATTTTATACATTTTCTCATTCTAGTAATATGTAATGAGTGCCTGTTCTGTCAGGATATTATTTCGTAGGTTCTGTAGAGACTATAAAGATGAATAAAATATTAATTCTTTGAGGCACTGCAGATTCAGGGGTTTTTTGATGATAGGATAAAAATATCCTGATTAATGCACATTATTGTCTCTTTCAGAATTCCAGCTTTCATTTGTGAGGTAGTTGTAGAGAAGTCAGTGGTAATGTAGAAGAGAATTTTACTCTTACCTGATTGGGGTTGAATATATGAACCTCATTTTTCTTACTTAGCATTCAAATCCAGTCTACTGAACACTTGGGCATTCCTTTTACTCTCAGGAACCCGACTTTTTGGGCTTTCCCTTACTCTTTGGAGCTTGACTCAGGTCTTATCTTTATTGAATTATGGTAGAATTTTGAATCATTATTATGCTGATAACTAAAACAGTGTTTCAAGAGTTTCTTACCATATTAAGTATCCAGAATTATATCCAGAGTATTCAAAAGTATTTCAAGTATTCAAAACTATTTTATATATATATGTTTGCATACCCAATTTTCATTTTATTTAACCAGTATGCAAATAATGATCTGATCCTTCATTTTTACCAAACAGTCCAAAGGAGTTAGGTCTGGGTTTATTTTTATTTAAAACAGATTGTTATTTTAAAAGTGAGGTGTGGTAACATGTGTGGATACTTTTCAGATCTTTCATGTACGAAAATTCTTCCACACATCTAGCCATATTCTTATGGTTCAAAGCTTACAATATTTTGGAGACTAGTTTTAGGAAAGATTATATAGCTAGTAGAACCAAAGTAAGCAACTTCAGGCTGGAGTTATTTTTAATTTTTTCAAAGCTTTAGAAAGGATTTTTAAAGAAAATCGTTGATGATCAAGCTGATAATGAGAATAGCTTTTATTTGATTCATTTCTAGGTATCAGGCATGGTATTAAGCATTTAAAAAATTATTTTACATATGTGAAAAATATTGTTGCCATTCTCATTTTAAAGTTGGGGAAACTGAGGATTAAGGAAGAAAAAGAATTTGCCCAAGTTTAATGCACTCGTAAGTAGCAGAGGTAGATTTGACTTCTCAAGGGCTCATGACACAAGAGCTTGATCACAAGCCTCTACCTCTTTAGAGCCAGACAGGTTTATTGCTTTGGATCCTTTTGGTTTGGTAGCTTGTATCTCTGTCCTTTATTTGCCTCTCATTTCATTTAGTACCATGAGTGAAATCAAGAAGATATCTAAAGAAGTCCTTGATAATCAATTATAAAACACATTATGTTTCAAGAACACACTTGAGATCTGTTCTTGTATATATACATAATCTAGTTCTAGTTGTATGTTATGGGCTCATTGATTTATGTTTGCTGAAGTTGAGGGGCCTTATGACAAAGCACTTTCTTCCTCCTATCATGACTGTTTTCTGACTTGCAGGTTTTAAATGCACAGAGGGCAGGATACAAAGCAGCCATAGTTCACAATGTTGATTCTGATGACCTCATTAGCATGGGATCCAACGACAGTAAGTACAGGTATCACTTTTCTTCTCTCCTGTTTGACCAATCATTCGAAACTAAAACTTACCAGAATTTCTTTTCTTTCATTTTCTGTTTAAAAAGCAAAATTTCTTCTCCATCAGAAAGATAATTTCCAATTTTTAATCCTCTTGGGATAATTTTGTTCACAATATAAGTGGAATTGACTTGTTCTTTTCTGAACAGTTTGTCGTTGTTGCTGTTGTTTTTTTAACCTATGTGTTTCATTTTATAGGATGTATTGATATTATGGTAAAAAACCAAAGGAAAGCCAAAGCTTTAAATAGAGATAAGCATATTGAGTTAAGGATGCCATAGGAGAATTTTTGTGATTCATTTAGAGATTCACAACATTAAATTTTAGGATATGCAGAAATACTAAGTAGCTGCTGTATTCTTGTGGAATTTCAAAGCCACATACTTGTGCTCTCTTATGCCAGTTGGTTATTATTAGCCCCCTCACGTATATTGGCATGCCTATAGCTTTCCATTCAAAATGGGAATGTCTTTCCTTATTCTTTACTAGAGAAAATGAACCAATTTTAATGAAATAACTGGCTTTAATCAGACTGATTTTTAAGCTGTATCCTTTCACTTAATTTAGTGAGAGTGTTAAAGGTGTCTTTTTTATGTTAATGAGACTACTTTTGGACTCCACCAAAGGATGGGGCTGGTTGCTAGGAGAACTAGCCAGGTGATTAGAAGGTTGGAACTTTCAGTCACACCCCCTGACCTCAGGGGCCAGTGGTTTTAATCAGTCATGCCTATGTAATGAAGCCTCTGTAAAAACCTGAAAGGACAGGTTTAGAGAGCTTTTGGGTTGGTGGAAGCGTGGAGATGCTGGGAAAGTTGCACTCCTGGAGAGACCATGGAACCTCTGCACCCCTTCCCATATACCTTGCCCTATACATCTCTTTCATCTGGTTGTTCCTGAATTATATCCTTTTATAACAAACTGGTAGTCTAGTATATAAAATGTTTCTTTGAGTTCTGTGAGCTGCTCTCGCAAATTAATTGAACCCATGGAGTAAGGGTTGTTGGAACCTCCAGTCCGTAGCTGGTGGGTGGGTCAGAAGCACAGGTAACAGCTTGGACTTGTGGCTGGTGTCTGAAGTGGGGGATGGGGATTCTTGTGAGACCGAACACTAACCCTGTGGAATCTGATGCTGTATCTCCAGGTAGACAATGTCAGAATTGAGTTGAGTTGTTTGATGGTGTGGGAAGATCCCCACACACATTGGCAGTTGGGTTCAGAACCCAGAATACACTAAATAAATACACTGCCAACATTCAGGATTAAATATTTTGTTTTTGTTTTTCTTTTAGTATATAACAATAATACCTCTTGTTATTAAGTTGGATTGAGTCATATATGCAAGAAAGAGTTTTCAGCAAAGAGCAGACCTAAAGCTATGGACTGATATACTCCATTGGAATGTATTTAGGACTTTAAATAACTGCATCCTCAGTAGGAAATATTTTGGATTCCTTGACCAAAAAAATCTTTTTATAACATGAGACAGTATTTTTTGTTGTTGGTGAGTTGAACTCTTTTCCTTCTTACCCCTAATATAATCTGGGGCAAAATTACAATATATAAAAAGTAAAACTTAGCAATAAGTTCATTAATTAATTTCTTTATATTTTAAATTATTATTTTAATCTTCTAGCTGATTAAATCATAACTGTAGAATGCATGAAGTACCCTTAAGAGGTTCTAGCATTTCACAAAAGGTTTGATAACCACTGTTTAGGAATTAGAGGAATTGATGAAGGGATTTTACTTATCAAATAAACTAGTACTGTTTTACTACAGATTTGACACAGTTGTCTTCTCTTCCTTTAATCACCTCCCATTAAAAAAAATATATTATCCTACACAGTACCTCCCAGGCTAGTCACTTTTGTGACCTGTATACATTACTGGCAAAACGGAAAGTGTACACACTCTAAAAATAGGCCTGAATTCAAATGTGTGCTTCTACTTGTTTTGAATGTATAATTTTGAGCAAGTTACCTACTCTTTGTGTGTTTTGCTGAAGGCCTGGGCCTAGGTTTTAGCAACCCTCAAGACCTTCTCAAGGGTTCTGGGTTGAATAAAATGATTAGTATTTGTAAACTATTTACTCTTTTGACATGCTTTTAATAAAAAATTTGCAATATGAAAGTGTCAGTTCCCCTTAACACCTGTTTTGTCTTTGTACTAAAACCTTTTTGTGATTATCATATCAGTTCCTAAGGAAAGTGTGCTAAATATTAGAAGTAGCACATAACCATATAATCCTGTTGTTGCTATGGAAATGTTCCGACTGAGTTATTATATTTCAGAGATTGTTCAGAATTTTGGTTCTTGACTTCATTGCTTGGATTACTTTCCATGACATTTTGCTCTGTCCTTGAGTGTGTATGTGTTTGAACATTTCATATATCCAACACGTTGTAAAGATCTTTACCATTTTCATCTTTGCTGTTACTTGGTAGAGGAAAAGGAAGCACAGATTTATTAAAAGAAGCATGTATCTATCGCTCTTTTTAGGCTTAGATCATAGCCACATGTGTTCTCCTAAGAGCAGAGGTTCTAATATCTGGACCCAAAAGGAAGTTTTAAAGGCCTCTTGCCAACATTTCACACAGGAATGTATCTGTTTCTTATTTCATCTAGGACATAGAATGATAGATTAGCTCAGTGAGTCAATCACATTTGTCATCTTCAGGAGGCAGCAGAATGTGGTGGGGAAGAATACGAACTTCAAGACCAGGAAATGTGGGTTTATTCCAAGTTAGTTGATATATGAACTGACCTGTGCTGCTGGAAAAGTTACTAACCTTTCCAGGCCCTTTATTTTCGTCTGTAAAAGTGTGAATAATTTTAATTTTTATTTGACCTGACAGGGTTTTGAAGATCATATGAAAGAAGGTATATGAGAAAACCCATGCCATAGCAGAGTGGAAAGAGCCTACATTAGGAGTCTGAGCCTCAAGTTTGGGTCTAGGCTGTGCAAATTTCTAGCTGTATAAATAGGGCAAGTTACCAGTATGGGTTTGTTTCTTCTCCTTTTTTCCTTGCTTTCTGCCTTCAACAAATATTTTTTGTCAGCCTACTCTGCATCAAGCACTCTCTTAGGCATCATGACTACAGCAGGAAATGATACAGTTTTAAGGCTTTGCTCATACTTTTCATTGAGGTAGCAGAATGCAGTAGTTAAAGAGTATGGTTTCTGAGTATTGCCTTACAAGGTTTGAATCCCAGCTCCACCACTTACCAGCTATGTGACCTTGGGAACATTACCTAACATCTCTATGCCTCACTTTTCTGATATGTTAAATGGGGATGATAATAGTACTCAATTCACTGGTTTGTTGCTTATGACATATAAAACATCTAGAAGACTGCCTGGTTCTTAGTAATCATTTAATGGTTATTTAGCTGCTATTATTATTGCTGCAGTTATTATTATTGTTATTATTGCATTCTAGGGTGGGAGAGAGGAAATGAACACATAATCAAAGAGGTATGGTATATGTCAAGTAGTGGTAAGTGCTATGAAGAAAAACATGCCAGGTTAAAGGGATACGTAGTGACAGGGATGAGAGGAGGATGGCTATTTTAGATAGGGTGATCAGAGAAGGTTGCTATGAGGCTTTGACATTTGAGCATAGGTCTAAAGTGAGAGGCTGAGCCATGCAGATTTCTGGAGGAGGATGTTCCGAGGAAAGGGAACATCAGGCAAATGCAGATGCTCAAAGATAAAGCATACTTAGTGTTTTCAAGGTGTGGCAGAAAATCACAGTGGCTGGAGTAGAGTGAACAAGGGAGAGAGAGAGTTGCAGGGGATGAAGTTGGAGAGGGAGCCAGGGGCTAGATCATGTTGGGTGTTGTAGGACTTTGGAATTTGTTTTACATGGGTTTTAAGCAGAGGTGTGAGGTGATCTGACAGGTTTTAAAGGATCACTTTGGTTGTTCTTTGGAGAATAGACTGAAGGTGAGAGATGGGCAAGAGTGCCAACTGAGAGGCCAGTTAGAACATCGGTGCAGCAGCCAGGCAAGAGGTGATGGCAGTTTGGAGTATTAGCGGTGACTGTGATGGGAAGTGATAGAATTGTGGATCTGTTTTGAGGTTGATAGGGTTTGATATAAGGAATAAAAGAAGGGGAGGAGACGAGGAGAACTCCAAGATGTTTAACTTGAGAAACTAGGTGAATAGTTAGTTACAGAGATGAGAAAGAGTAGAAGTAGAACTGATTAAGGGAAAAGAGATATTGAGGATTCCGTTTGAGAAACATTAAGGCTGAAACATCTGCTAGGCAGTCAAATGGAGAAACTGAACCGGCAGTTGGACGTATGCGTCTGGAGAGGTTAGGGCTGACTGCTTAAATTATAATCTGTCTGTGATACGATAATACTGCTTGGCACGATACTTCACAGAGTTGTTTTGTGGATCAGATTAAGATTTCGTGTTTTTAAAGTATTTTGTGAACTAAAACATTTGGTTTTGTTTTCAGTAGATAAATGATGTTGCAAAGTCTCCAGGATGGCTGTTCATATTTGTGTACGTCATTTCCCCCTTCTTAATCTTCTGACTAAAGTGAGGAGCTTTTACCATGTCATTAGATATCATAACTCAGGGAAGTTATGTTGCTCCCAATAATTCTAAGCCAGTAGTTACAAGCCAAAAATTCCTCCTCAAGTTTATCAGAGTATCTTCATGAAAGAGTAAAGCATTTTACAAAGGGTATACAATTCCAAGTTATAATTATCAAATAAATTAAAATTTAAACTGTTATGTGAAAGAGAAAGATCTCTTAGCATGACAGAAAATATCTCCCTAAAATATATATGGTTATATAACAGTACCTCTGTAGCTATTAAAAATTATGAGGTAGATATTTATTGACATGACAGGATATCTGAGGTATACCATTAAGTGGAAAAAGCCTATACTTTTTCCCATTATTATATGATCCCATTAATACAAAAATTTAAATATTTATTGATCTTAGTAATATAAAGATAGTGATTAAGTGTTCCTCTGCTAACCATTTTGGTTTCTTCCCTCTTAGGGTTTATATGATATGGGCATGTGTGTATGTGTGTGTGTGAGAGAGAGACAGAAAGAGAGAGAACGTACGGAATGAATGATTTTATTTGCATATATCCAAACAATCTGAAAACGAAAAGAAAAATGTACTCTACTAAGGATACCAAGATTTTAAAACTTTAAAACTTGTCTTTATAAGAATTAAAGAAAAATACATCAGTGGTTGCCGAGGTTGTGGTGAGGGTTGACTGTAAAGGGGCATGAGGGAATTTGGAGGGATGATAAAACATTTTTTATCTTGATTGTGGTGGTGCTCACATAATTGTATGCATTTGTCGAAACTTAAAGAACTGTTTATACTGCTTCAAATGAAAGCCTTGTCTTTGGGTGGGAAGGATTATGGCTGTGTTCTGTTCTTCTTTACTTGTATCCACCCCCCTCTTTTAAATAAATAATAAATATACATTTTTAAAAGAAATGTAGAACAAAGTTGTTGTGAAAAATGTAACAAAAGAAAACAAATGGACTGCCTCTAAAGCCAAATCTGTTAAAATAACTCGCAGTTAAAAATATGGCTGCTTTTTCTATAGGAAGAGTAAGATGATTTTTTTTATTTCTCATCTTGAGTACTGGGTAATTTTTGCAAAGTTCTTTTTTTGTTGGCATTTGATTTTGGTTTTTTAACATAGATATAAAAGTAAACTTTCGTAAGACACGAATCAAAACACAGTGCTTTATCATGAACTCCAGGCTTAGGAGGAAGTAGAAATTTACCCAGCTTCCCTATCCTGTGCCCTTTCTGAACTGTCAGCCCTTCACTCTGTAAAGCCTTAGATGTGTGGTGTCATTTTTCAGACTGTTGTAAAGTGGTCTTTTCCTACATTCTTTGGCTTACACCTCTCGTGGGAATGGGTATGTAAAAAAAAGCTTTTTTCACTTTTTCATTTAGGAATTAAGTTATGAATGGAAAAAACACTTTACATTTCTTCCTCTTCTTCCTTTTCTAATAGTTAATTATGTTTGTAGAGGAATAAATCAAATAAATCAAATGGAAATAATCAAAATAAGAATTATATTTCAATCTCAGGACTATTGAGGTAGTGCGGTAATGTTATATGCAAAATGTTAGCTTTTGTTATTGTAAATGTAATAATGTTTCTCAGCCATTTTGATGGTGGTATAAATATGCAATATGGAAAATCAAATAATAGACAATTCAAGTTGATTGTAATTATTTCCAGTTGTATTTGCTGTTATTATGAAGAAGGTTAAGTTGATTTTACACTAAGCATGGCCTTTGAAGAATAATTTTATTATTGTTTTATACAGTTGAGGTACTAAAGAAAATTGACATTCCATCTGTCTTTATTGGCGAATCATCAGCTAATTCCCTGAAAGATGAATTCACATATGAAAAAGGGTAAGTAATGGATGTAAGAAATAATCATGTAACTTAAAATTATTCTCTTTATTAGGGTAGAATTATATAAGATTAGTTGTAATCAAAGTTCTGTTTTAGAATGTACTCTATCGGGCTAAATGATATCTTCTTAAGTCATGATTTTAAGACTTACTGTATTGTACTGTTTGTTCTGTGTATGATTGCATATTGCAAATACATTTATGCTAGAGAGATTAAGCCACCCATGTTGCTAAAAAGATAAAAAAGACTTTCCCTTTTATAGTTTAATCAAACCATTGGTATTTAGAAGCAATGTGATTTACTTTTTTTTTTTTTTCCGGCTGTGTTGGGTCTTAGCTGCAGCACGTGGGACCTTTCATTGGGGCGTGTGGGCTCTGTAGTTGCGGCACGTGGCCTTATTTGCCCCGCAGCATGTGGGATCTTAGTTCCCGACCAGGGATCGAACCTGCGTCTGTCCCCTGCATTGGAAGGCAGATTGTTAACCACTGGACCACCAGGGAAGTCCCTGATTTACATTTATATGATACTTTTCATTAAGACATGTTTGTATTTTATTAAAAAGAAATGTTATTTTATAAACAAAGAATCCAAAACACTGTGTTAAGTGACTAACTTTTACAAACACAGAAAGTTTGTTTTCAAGTGTAAAAAGTTTGATTTGGAATTAGAAACTTCTTATGGAATTTCTCCCCAAAATCTCATTACCATGGTAACAAATAGACTGAAACTAACTTAAGGCACAGCTGTCTTATCTTATATAGAAATAGTGCAATTAAATTAACACTTCAGAGCTTCTTCCATGAAACAGCTCCCCAAAACATAGTGGACAGGAACAGCCTTTTGACTAAGAGGAACAATAACAACAGTATTAATAATAAAAGCAGTAGTATTTATTTAGGAATTAGCAAGTGCCAGGCACTCATGAAACAAGGCCTTTACATTTATAATTCTCAAACAGCCCTCTAGAGGTTATTATTATCTCTTACTATCTACATTTGCCAAAAGAGGAAACTGGCACAATGAAATGCAATTCTAATTATTTAGGGGGGAAAAAAATCCAGGAATATTTGAGTTTGGATATGAATAATAAAAAGAGAGGGAAGGATTTTTTGTTTATTATTTTTGTCATTTTCCCTATACAGTTTTGATATTTAAAATACTGTTCACATATTCTGTGCTCAGAACATTTTTATTAAGTTAGGGAATATAATCTTGGATGTTGAATTAAAAATAGTTAGGCAAGATGCTATTTTGTCAGCCATATTTAAGTAGTTAATGGAGGGTGGAGAACTACTACTTGCTTTTACCTCAGTATTATTGCTTCATTTAGAAAAAGTCTGTATATTTTAATATGTATTTTAAAGAGTCTTTTTTTGTTTTTAATGGTAAAGTCATATCTTTTTACATTAAAAAAGTAATACATACCTGCTGGTAAAATGTGGAAAAATTCAGAAATATAAAGCATTTAAACAAAAGTCCCTATGATGCTGTTTTCTAACAACAGCTACTGTTTTTTAAAAAGCTTTTAATTTTTTTCCACATGTTTGAATGCTGACATTAATTAGGGATAATGTGCTCGTAAAATAGTACCATACAATACTTAGTATTTTGTAACATACTTTATTTATTTAATATTTAGACCCTTCCCATGTTAATGCAAGGCCACAAAATGCCTTATGCCAACTCTTGGGGACAGATGTAACATGGAATTGTAACATTTTCAGATTTTTAAAAGTTACGTAACATCCAAATAGGATTTGAGGCAGCATCCCATAACCACATTACATATATATCTGCAATAAATGTATGAGCATCTTATCATGTCAGTTAGGTTCAGGTTGACTAGCAAATGAATTGCAAACATTACTTTTTAAAGCTTTTTAGGTTTCAGAATTGTGCTTAAGGGATTGTGGACCTGTACATACTGATTTGCCTCATCCATCTGCTGGCTGGCTGGCTGGTCGGTCTGCCTGCCTGCCTACCTACCTACCCATTAATTTATTCTACTGTTTAAAAGTAGGGAGGTGAGTATAATGAATCTGATCCTTCAGTTTCAGAATTATCAACTCATGGCCAATTTTGTTTGGACTGTCCGCTCTGAAGCGCCACCCGCCACTTTTCTTCCCCACACCATGATTATTTTAAAGCAAGTACTATATAGCCTATCATCTCAACTGTAAATATCTTAGAATATATCACTAGAAGATAGGTTATATATAAAAAATATAATGATATTATCATTATTTTACCTTTTTTTTTTTTAAAGTAAACATTAATTCAATATCAACCCATATTTCAGTCTTTAGATTTGTTTCTGAGCAAATCAGGGCATGTGATCACCCTATTTTTAATCCATACACTTGCTATGCCTCTTTTTTTTTTTCCTAGTCATTTATTTATTGAAGCAACAGGGTCATTTGTCCTGTACAGTTTTTACCACAGTCCAGACTTTCCTGACTGCATCCTTGGTGTATTGCCTAGAGTGTTCCTTTGTTTCTTATTTTCCCTGTAAATTGCTCATTAGACCTAGAGGTTTGTTCAAATTCAAGTGTGCTTGGAGGGCCAGGAGGATAGGTGAGGCAAGAGTAATTTATGTGTGTTATTATGTATTTCCATCAGGAGACATAATATTTGGTTCTCTCTTTGCGAGGGCAGCAGCAATCATTAATGATCATTGTCTAGATCCATTAGTTCTTTAGGATTTGCAAGTAATCTAATTTTATAATTTCTTCTTCATTTATTAGCTGAAATACTTCTGTAAAGAGGACTCACCCCTTATCAATTATTTGATTACCTTGATGTACAGTCTGTTTAGGAAAGATAGGATAAACATTTGATTCTTTCCCTTTATTTACTGTTTTTAAAATGATTTGGTTTTCTAGCATCTGCCAAAGATAATTGAATATATATGTTTAAAGTATTTTTTTGAATTTTTGAATTTTATTTATTTTTTTATACAGCAGGTTCTTATTAGTTATCCATTTTATACATATTAGTGTATATATGTCAATCCCAATCTCCCAATTCATGATGGGGGTTGGATAACAAAACAGACAAGGCAAGACCTCCTGTGTCAACAGAGGAGTTGGGAAATTAGAGATTACTGTTACTGTTAGATTATTATTGAAGTTAGAGTTTAGGCCTAACACCTGGTTTGAAAGTAGCCTGGGAACTCATGCAAAGGAGAATGAGACACTATTTCCTAGGTTGCTTAAGACTCTGCTTCAATGATGGAGTCTTAGCTGCAGAGCACATGGAAAGTACTATATTGAGGGGTGGACATGGAGGTAGTATGGGAAGATTCTTACTAAAAGCTGTTTAAATATCTCCTCCTTCAAATACAGATTGATCTGGGGTTAGGACAGGGATGAGTCTGCAGCCTCAGTTGTGGGAACCTGGGCAGAGGGAATAGAAATAAAGCTGGGGGACTGATATTCTGTTGTAGTTGTCCACCCTATATCATCGCCATCACCACCTTCCCCATTAGCAATTTGGTTAAGAAAACGCAGTAAACTATAAGCTATCTCGTTTATATAGCCTGCTATATCTCAAACTATTTTAGTTTACTGTCAAGATATATTGTGAAGATCTTTAAAGGGTCTACAGTTGATAGACGGCTCTAAGTATCTTAAAAGCTCAGTGTCCATATCTCTATCTATATATAGTTTAATCTGGCTTCTAAACCCTAACAGTTAATTTATAGCAGTTTGGTGGAAGTAGTTAGGGAGGTTGCAGAGGATCAGCATCTCATTGAAAGGCTCTTCTACCTAAAAGTGGCACCATTTGTTACTGTATCTCAGCCGTGGCCCTGGGGCAGTTTCAGAGGGTTTGTACCAAGAACAGGGACATTGTTTACAGAGCTGGCCTCATGCTGGAAGAGATGGTATCAAATAGAGGAGCCCAGGCTTGCTTTTCTCTTTTTTATACTGATGATGTATCAGTCACTTCAGTATTTTATATTAAGTTACAAAAATGCATATAAATCTTTTGTCATTCTGCTGGAAAGTGAAGTAAAAAGCTACTTTTAGCAATCTTAGCAGTTTTTGGAAAATATTTAAATTATTGGGGGAAATTCCTGGTATTATCTTTTTTGTTCTTCTTTTTGTTAAAGATTGATAGAGCTCTTTGGATGTGAATAAAATTGTTAATAGCATGAAGACTTAAAAATCGCTTGGGAATAGAAATAATTTGTTTTCATGTTATTTTTCTTGAGTACTAGGGCATCCTAAGCATTTCTACATGGGGGAAGGAGTCACCCTGTTTTCATTTCCTTTTACGTTGAGAATTTTTGTTTTGCATTTAACCCTTGTGTTATGAAGTACCTGGAGTCACTACTTAAAAAACCAGCCAGCAGTGGGTAACAAAGTAGTGTTGCTGGCACCATACTAGTTGAGTAGCACAGGAATATTATGGAGAAATCAGTCATCTCACTGACCATTATACAGACCCTTCCCTAGACTGAGGGTATTTTCTATTGCAGGATTTTGCTGCCATGTAAAATTTGCTCACGCAACACAGGTAGTGTGCTTATTCTGTTCCGTTTCATTTCATGAGTCCCAGTGAATTTTTATAATAGCAGTATTGTATGGTTAATAACCATATAACGTATTAACCATGGTTAGTAACAGAGGAGAATAAATCCTGTGGTACTCTCTACCCCCCTGTCCCCACGCGCAACATACACTTTTTTGTAGCGTTTTTTTTTTTCATTCAAGCTGTGGAGAAGGTTGAGAAGAGAGAAGCTACAACTCCTGTGAATTCTGTTGCCGGTTCTTTCATTCCATATCTCACAGATGAATGTGGAGTACAGGGGTTATATCTGTTGTACTTGGTACAACAAGCTCATGTGAAGCATAAAGGGAACGGGGAGTATATTTTCATCAACAGTGGCTCCAGAGATTTTTTTCATGGGAGGAATTTATGAACAGTGATTTGCTTGGGGAGGGGGTTCTTGTTGACATGCTGCCCGAGGCACTGCCATTTTTTAAATGCTGATTTTGCATGTAAAATATGCTAACTTTTACCCAGGTTACTAAATTCAGTAAATGGGTGTTTCCAGGATGGACACAGTAAGTATTGATTGGCTGATTTCCTCTACCCAGTCTAAAAGTTTCTTTTAATTATATAGGCAAATTATTTTGGCCGGTATGTAAAATTGAC
The DNA here is from genome assembly GCF_965194825.1 of Balaenoptera physalus. Lineage (NCBI taxonomy): Eukaryota > Metazoa > Chordata > Mammalia > Artiodactyla > Balaenopteridae > Balaenoptera > Balaenoptera physalus. The sequence continues at coordinate 31,874,507 of NC_138891.1, forward strand.
TTAACATTGGAAAAAGCATCCCTTAAATTATTAGAAATCATATGTTAGAAAATGAGATGCGTCTAGTGGATTGAATTGTAATGTCTAAATGCCTTTTAAAAATATTTTTGTTTTCAATTAATATCATAATTTGGCAACTTTTAATACTTCCCAACTATTAATTTTTCTTTTCTTCCAGGGGCCACATTATCTTAGTTCCAGAATTTAGTCTTCCTCTGGAATACTACTTAATCCCCTTCCTTATCATAGTGGGCATCTGTCTCATCTTGATAGTCATTTTCATGGTAGGTAAAATAATTTTAAATACTTTTTAAAAAATAGTATGAATGGCTGTAAAACACACTGTATTGAGTGAGAGAAGCCTTACATAAAAGAGTACGTATTGTATGAGTCCATTTATATGACCGGTTCTGGAAAAGGCAAAGATAATCTGGGTAGAAAAAAAATCAAAACAGTGTTTGCTTCTGGGGGGCTAGAGAGGGATGGGGAATTTACTCAGAAGGGGATAAGGGAATTTCCTGGGGAGTGAGAGTCACGTTCTGCATCTTGAGAGACGTTTGGGCTGCGCAATGTCTGAATCACCAAATTCATACTTAAATTTTGTGCATTTCATTGTATGTAAATTTTACATAAAGAGAAAAAAGGAACTAATAAAAAAATGCTAAACTCTAAGTAATGAGTTTATATGCTGAAGTATTTGAGGAGAATTATACTGATATCTGCAGCTTACTTTGAAATGCATTGTAAAAAATAAAGAGAAAAAGATGTATTGATGGGTAGATAGTGGGATTCTCTTAGGGTTTATAGAAGAGGTTTCTAGAGGCTACATGGTGTGTGATATCAAAACAAATTGAATGCAGAAGCAGATATGAGAATCCCTCTGTATTCTATTAAGATAGATATTAAAAGAGATTTACAAAGATATAAAACAATCCCATTATTGTTTCTAACCTTTTTATTTTTCATAAAGAGTATTTATATTAACATCCAGTGAGTTTATTATTGTATTGAATTCATAGATTAAAGATTAAACACTGTCTTTGAAATATTCAGTCTTCCTATGATGTTGTGGTCTTTCTTTTAATTTATTTTGGTCTTTCATATACATCAGTTTAATAATTTTTTTCTGTAAACATTTTGCATGTATTTTGTTAGAGCTTTTTGGAATTTCATTTTCTAATTGGTTATTACTAGGGTATAAGAACATTGTTGATTTTTTTAAATAAACTTTTAATTTTGGAATAATGTTAAGATTTACAGAAAAATTGCAAAGAAGAGAGTTCCTCTACATTCCTTACCTAGTTGCCCCCATTGTTAACATTTTACTTTACCATGATACATTTGTCAAAACTAAGAAACTGACAGTGGTAACATTACTATTACTAAATTCCAGACTGGATAGATTTTATGTTTTTCCATTAATGTTTTCTTTCTGTTCCAGGACCCAGTCCAGGTTACCACATTGTTTTAAATTATCATGTATTCCCAGTCTCCTCTGATCTCTGAACAGTTTCTTAATCTATCCTTGTTTTTCATGACCTTGACAGCCTTGAAGAGTCTTGGCCAGGTATCCTGTAGAACGTCCCTTAATATGATATTTTTCTTATGATTAGACTGGGTTGGTTATAGGTTTTTAAAAAGAGTATCAGCAAAGTCAAGTGCCCTTCTCATCCTAACATGCCAGGGGGGTACATGATATTTGCATGACATCACCGATGATGATAACCTTCATCCCTTGGTTTAGGTAATGTTTGCCAGGTTTTTCCACTATAAAGTTAATATTTTTTCTCTTTCTCTGTTCTATTCTTCCTTTGGAAGTGAGGCACTAAGTATAGCCTGTCCTAAAAGTGGGGAGGGGCAGGAATTAAACTCCACTTCCTGGAAGTAGGGAAGTATCTACATTTATTATTTAGAATTTTTTGTAAGGAAGATTTGTCTCTTCTTGGCATTTATTTGTTCAATCATTTATTTATATTAGTTTGTACTCTGTATATTTATTTTATACTTTGGGTAATAATCCAATACTACATTATTTTTGCTGTTTAAATTGTTTGAGCTTTGACGATTGGGAGCTCTGCAGGCTGGGTCTTGGGTCCCTTTGATTCGACCCATCCTTTTGTCTTGTAAGTACTTCTTTAGTGTTTGGTACTATAAGAAACTCCAGGCTCATTGTTTATTTTTCTGCCCCAGCCCTGGAATCAGATATTTCTCCAAGGAGCTCTGCTTTTTTTAATTGAAGAGTAGTATTTAGAGACCAACATTTGGACACTGGACATTATTGATTTTTATATATTAATCTTATCTCTGCAAACTTACTGAATTCTCCTATTCTGGTAATTTGAATTTGTTGATTCTCCTGGGTTTTCAGTGTAGAAGCAAGGATGGAAAGTTAGAACAACAAACAACAAACAAAAAGTACCCTTGGCAAATTAGAAGTAAATACCCTTAAACCAATAAAGATTAATGACTAAAAACTTAAAATGAACATCATTAAATAGTGAATTATTAGAAGCCTTCCCATGAAAGTCAGGAACAAAAAACAAAGGATGCCTGTTGTACCTCCTGTTTAACGTTGTGCTATATTTTCTGGTAAAACAAGAAAAAATGTTATAAGAATTAGAAATAAACTAAATTTTTATTTGCCTTTTTTCTTTTAAAATAATGAATGGGTGCTGCATTATATGTCTTTTTTCTATCTGTTGTAATAATCATTGTTTTTTCTTTTACTCTATTGTTACGTTGGATTACATGAATTTGTTTTGTAAATTCTAAAAATCCTTGTATTTTGGGTATAAACTCTCTTTGATTATGATATATAAATTTTGTCTTTGCATTTTGGGTTATTCAAATTTCGCTAATATGATCTGCCAGTTTTACACTTGGACATAGGTGCAAAAATCCTAAATAAAATATTAGCAATCTGAATGTCCAGGTAAGGGGAAAATTTTAGTTTTATGGGGCTAGAATAATCTTGACATCAAAACTAGACAATCCCTTGAGCACTGTTGGTAGGAATGTTAAATGGAGCAGTCACTATAGAAAACAGTACAGCAACTCTTCAAAAAAGTTAAACATAAATTTATCATATGATCTGACAATTCCACTTCTGGATATATACCCAAAAGAACTGAAAGCAGGGAGTCAGATATTTGTACGCTTATGTTCATAACAGCATTATTTTCAATAAGCCAAAGGTAGAAGCAACCCAATTGTCCATTGATGGATGAGTAGATAAACAAAATGTGGCATATACATGCAATGGAATATTATTCAGGCTTAAAAAGGAAGGGAATTCTGACAGATGCTACAACATGGATGAATCTTGAAGACATTATGCTAAGTGAAATAAACCAGTCACAAAAGGACAAATACTGTATGAGTCTATTTATATGTGGTACCTAGAGTAGTCAGATTGAGACAGAAAGTAGAATGGTGGTTGCCAGGGGCTGTGGAGAGGGGAGAATGGGGAATTACTGTTTAATGCATACAGAGTTTCAGTTTTGGGACATGGAAAGAGTTTGGTGGATGGATGGTGGTGATGGTAGCACAACGACGTGAATGTACTTACTGCCACATACCTGTGTACTTAAAAATGGTTAAATAGTAAATTTTATGTTATGTATATTTTACCACAGTTTAAAATAATTAGACAAGATAAAGCTAGCCCCACAAAAAAACTAAAGCTTTCTTTTATTTTCTACTATCGAAAATAGTTTTTTTAAAATAAAATCGGGATTATCGTTTACTTGAATTTTTGGTGAAGGTTGCCTGTAAAATCATCTAGATCTGCTGATCTTTTTCATAATTACTTGGACGTATAAATGCTTGTCTACTTCATCATACTAAATTATATTTCTAAGAAATTGTCTATTTTGTCTGTTTTCAAGTATTGTATAAAGTGATTTATAATATTTATATACTCAAATAACAAAGAGAATTCCTACTATATGTGGGATGAGTTCTATTTATTCATATCCATCCATGCCTTGCACAATGTGGTCAGAAGTTTATCTTGAGGAACCAAAATGGCGGACTAAAACGACGTGTTCTCCCTCTTGCGAGAACACCAGAATCACAACTAGGTGCTGGACAATCATCGACAGGAAGACACTGGAACTCACCAAAAAAGATACCCCACATCCAAAGACAAGGAGAAGCCACAATAAGACGGTAGGAGGGGCGCAATCACAGTAAAGTAACTGCCACCCGTAACTGCTGGGTGGGTGACTCACAGACTGCAGAACACTTATACCACAGAAGTCCACCCACTGGAGTGAAGGTTCTGAGCCCCACGTCAGGCTTCCCAACCTGGGGGTCCGGCAACGGGAGGAGGAATTCCTAGAGAATCAGACTTTGAAGCCTAGTAGGATTTGATTGCAGGACTTCGACAGGACTGGGGGAAACAGAAAATCCACTCTTGGAGGGCACATACAAAGTAGTGTGCGCATCGGGACCCAGGGGAAGGAGCAGTGACCCCAGGGGAGACTGATCCAGACCTACCTGCTAGTGTTGGAGGGTCTCCTGCAGAGGTGGGTGGTGGCTGTGGCTCACCGTGGGGACAAGGACACTGGCAGCAGAAGTTCTGGGAAGTACTCCTTGGCATGAGCCCTCCCAGAGTCTGTCATTAGCCCCACTAAAGAGCCCAGGTAGGCTCCAGTGTTTGGTTGCCTCAGGCCAAACAACCAACAGGGAGGGAAGCCAGCCCCACCCATCAGCAGTCAAGCAGATTAAAGTTTTACTGAGCTCTGCCCACCAGAGCAAACCTCAGCTCTATGTACCACCAGTCCCTCCCATCAGGAAACTTACACAAGCCTCTCTCTTAGATAGCCTCATCCACCAGAGGGCAGACAGCAGAAGCAGGAAGAAATACAGTCCTGCAGTCTGTGGAACAAAAACCACATTCACAGAAAGATAGACAAGATGAAAAGGAAGAGGGCTATGTACCAGATGAAGGAACAAGATAAAACCCCAGAAAAACAACTAAATGAAGTGGAGATAGGCAACCTTCCAGAAAAAGAATTCAGAATAATGATAGTGAAGATGATCCAGGACCTCGGAAAAAGAATGGAGGCAAAGATTGAGAAGATGCAAGAAATGTTCGACAAAGACCTAGAAGAATTAAAGAACAAACAAACAGAGATGAACAATACAATAACTGAAATGAAAACTACACTAGAAGGAATCAATAGCATAATAACTGAGGCAGAAGAACAGATAAGTAACCTGGAAGACAGAATGGTGGAATTCACTGCTGCGGAACAGACTAAAGAAAAAAGAATGAAAAGAAATGAAGACAGCCTAAGAGACCTCTGGGACAACATTAAACGCAACAACATTCTTAATATAGTGGTCCCAGAAGGAGAAGAGAGAGAGAAAGGACCAGAGAAAATATCTGGAGAGATTATAGTCTGAAACTTCCCTAACATGGGAAAGGAAATAGCCACCCAAGTCCAGGGAGCGCAGCGAGTCCCATACAGGATAAACCCAAGGAGAAACACACCGAGACACACAGTAATCAAATTGGCAAAAAGTAAAGGCAAAGAAAAATTATTGAAAGCAGCAAGGGAAAAACGACAAATAACATACAAGGGAACTCCCATAAGGTTAACAGCTGATTTCTCAGCAGAAACTCTACAAGCCAGAAGGGAGTGGTATGATATACTTAAAGTGATGAAAGGGAAGAACCTACAACCAAGATTACTCTACCTGGCAAGGGTCTCATTCAGATTCGATGGAGAATTCAAAAGCATTACAGACAAGCAAAAGCTAAGAGAATTCAGCACCACCAAACCAGCTCTACAACAAATGCTAAAGGAACTTCTGTAAGTGGGAAACACAAGAGAAGAAAAGGACCTACAAAAACAAACCAAAAATAATTAAGAAAATGGTCATAGGAACATACATATCGATAATTACCTTAAACGTGAAGGGATTAAATGCTCCAACCAAAAGACACAGGCTTGCTGACTGGATACAAAAACAAGACCCATGTGTATGCTGTCTATAAGAGACCCACTTCAGACCTAGGGACACATACAGACTGAAAGTGAGGGGATGGAAAAAGATATTCCATGCAAATGGAAATCAAAAGAAAGCTGGAGTAGCAGTACTCATATCAGATAAAATAGACTTTAAAGAATATTACAAGAGACAAGGAAGGACACTACATAATGATCAAGGGATCAATCCAAGAAGAAGATATAACAATTATAAATATATATGCACCCAACATAGGAAGGATCTCAATACATAAGGCAACTGCTAGCAGCTCTAAAAGAGGAAATCGACAGTAACACAGTAATAGTGGGGGACTTTAACACCTCACTTACACCAGCGGACAGATCATCCAAAATGAAAATAAATAAGGAAACAGAAGCTTTAAATGACACAATAGACCAGATAGATTTAATTGATATTTATAGGACATTCCATCCAAAAACAGCAGATTACTCATTCTTCTCAAGTGCGCACGGAACATTCTCCAGGATAGATCACATGTTGGGTCACAAATCAAGCCTCAGTAAATTTAAGAAAATTGAAATCATATCAAGCATCTTTTCTGACCACAACGCTATGAGATTAGAAATGAATTACAGGGAAAAAAATGTAAAAAACACAAGGACATGGAGGCTAAACAATATGTTACTAAATAACCAAGAGATCACTGAGGAAATCAAATAGGAAATGAAAAAATACCTAGGGACAAATGACAATGAAAACATGACAGTCCAAAACCTATGGGATGCAGCAAAAGCAGTTCTAAGAGGGAACTGTACAGCTATACAAGCCTACCTCAGGAAACAAGAAAAGTCTCAAACAATCTAACCTTACACCTAAAGGAACTAGAGAAAGAAGAACAAACAAAACCCAAAGTTAGCAGAAGGAAAGAAATCATAAAGATCAGAACAGAAATAAATGAAATAGAAACAAAGAAAACAATAGCAAAGATCAATAAAACTAAAAGCTGGTTCTTTGAGACGATAAAATTAATAAACCATTAGCCAGACGCCTCAAGAACAAGAGGGAGAGGACTTAAATCAATAAAATTAGAGATGAAAAAGAAGTTACAACAGACACGGCAGAAATACAGAGCATCCTAAGAGACTACTACAAGCAATTCTATGCCAGTAAAATGGACAACCTGGAAGAAATGGACAAATTCTTAGAAAGGTATAACCTTCCAAGACTGAACCAGGAAGAAATAGAAAATATGAACAGACCAATCACAAGTAATGAAATTGAAACTGTGATTAAAAATCTTCCAACAAACAAAAGTCCAGGACCAGAGGGCTTCACAGGTGAATTCTATCAAACATTTAGAGAAGAGATAATACCCATCCTTCTCAAACTCTTCCAAAAAATTGCAGAGGAAGGAACACTCCCAAACTCATTCTATGAGTCCACCATCACCCTGATACCAAAACCAGACAAAGGTACTACAAAAAAAGAAAATTATAGACCAATATCACTGATGAATATAGATGCAAAAATCCCCAACAAAATACTAGCTATCAGAATCCAACAACACATTAAAAGGATCATACACCATGATCAAGTGGGATTTATCCCAGGGATGCAAGGATTCTTCAGTATACGCAAATCAATCAATGTGATACACCAAATTAACATATTGAAGAATAAAAACCATATGATCTTCTCAATCGATGCAGAAAAAGCTTTTGACAAAATTCAACACCTATTTATGATAAAAGCTCTCCAGAAAGTGGGTATAGAGGGAACCTACCTCAACATAATGAAGGCCTTATATGACAAACCCACAGCAAACATCATTCTCAGTGGTGAAAAACTGAAAGCATTTCCTGTAAGATCAGGAACAAGACAAGGATGTCCACTCTCACCACTATTATTCAACATAGTTTTGGAAGTCCTAGCCACGGCAATCAGAGAAGAAAAAGAAATAAAAGGAATACAAATTGGAAAAGAAGAAGTAAAACTGTCACTCTTTGCAGATGACATGATACTATACATAGAGAATCCTAAAGATGCCACCAGAAAACTATTAGAGCTAATCAATGAATTTGGTAAAGTTGCAGGCTACAAAAGTAATGCACAGAAATCTCTTGCATTCCTATACACTAATGATGAAAAATCTGAAACAGAAATTAAGGAAACACTCCTATTTACCATTGCAACAAAAAGAATAAAATACCTAGGGATAAACCTACCTAGGGAGACAAAAGACCTGTTTGCAGAAAACTATAAGGCACTGATGAAAGAAATTAAAGATGATACCAACAGATGGATAGATATACCATGTTCTTAGATTGGAAGAATCAATATTGTGAAAGTGACTATACTACCCAAAGCAATCTACAGATTCAATGCAATCCCTATCAAATTACCAATGGCATTTTTTACGGAACTAGAACAAAAAATCTTAAAATTTGTATGGAGACACAAAAGACCCCGAATAGCCAAAGCAGTCTTGAGGGAAAAAAACAGAGCTGGAGGAATCAGACTCCCTGACTTCAGACTATACTACAAAGCTGCAGTAATCAAGACAATATGGTACTGGCACAAAAACAGAAACACAGATCAATGGAACAAGATAGAAAGCCCAGAGATAAACCTACGCACCTATGGTCAACTAATCTGTGACAGAGGAGACAAGGGTATACAATGGAGAAAAGACAGTCTCTTCAGTAAGTGGTGCTGGGAAAACTGGACAGCTACATGTAAAAGCATGAAATTAGAACACTCCCTAACACCATACACAAAAATAAACTCAAAATGGATTCGAGACCTAAATGTAAGACCAGACGCTCTAAAACTCTTAGAGGAAAACATAGGAAGAACACTCTTTGACATAAATCACAGCAAGATCTTTTTTGATACACCTCCTAGCTTAATGGAAATAAAAACAAAGATAAACAAATGGGACCTAATGAAACTTCAAAGCTTTTGCACAGCAAAGGAAACCATAAACAATACGAAAAGACAACCCTCAGAGTGGGAGAAAATATTTGCAAACGAATCAACGGACAAAGGATTAATCTCCAAAATATACAAACAGCTCATGCAGCTCACTATTAAAGAAGCAAACAACCCAATCCAACAATGGGCAGAAGAGCTAAGTAGACATTTCTCCAAAGAAGACATACAGATGGCCAAGAAGCACATGAAAAGCTGCTCAACATCACTAATTATTAGAGAAATGCAAATCAAAACTACAATGAGGTATCACCTCACACCAGTTAGAGTGGGCATCATCAGAAAATCTACAAACAAGAAATGCTGGAGAGCGTGTGGAGAAAAGGGAACCCTCTTGCACTGTTGGTGGGAATGTAAATTGATACAGCCACTATGGAGAACAGTATGGAGGTTTCTTAAAAAACTGAAAATAGAATTACCATATGATCCAGCAGTCCCACTACTGGGCATATACCCAGAGAAAACCATAATTCAAAAAGACACATGCACCCCAATGGTCATTGCAGCACTATTTACAATAGCCGGGTCATGGAAGCAACCTAAATGCCCAGTGACAGATGAATGGATAAGGAAGATGAGGTACATATATACAATGGAATATTACTCAGCCATAAAAAGTAACGAAATTGAGTCATTTGTAGAGATGTGGGTGGATCTAGAGACTGTCATACAGAGTGAAGTAAGTCAGAAAGAGAAAAACAAATATCGTATATTAACGCATGTATGTGGAACCTAGAGAAATGGTACAGATGAACCGGTTTGCAGGGCAGAGGTTGAGCCACAGATGTAGAGAACAAATGTATGGACACCAAGGGGGGAAAGCCACTGGGGGGTGGGGATGGTGGTGTGATGAATTGGACAATTGGGATTGACATGTATACACTGATGTGTATAAAATTGATGACTAATAAACTGCTGTATAAAAATAAAATAAAATAAAATTCAAAAATTCAAAAAAAAAGTTTGTCTTTCAGAGGAGTGGACTTTGAGATTTTCTTTTTTTTCTTTCATTCAACAAATATTTATTCTGCACCTCTGAACCTGGGCACTGCTCTAGGGTGTGAAGTTTCCTCAGTGAACAGAATAGGTAAAAATCCCTGATGTCAAGTATTTTACATTCCAGTGGGACTTATGTATTTACTCTCCTTTTTAATTTATCTCATGAATTTCTGCTCTTGGCAGTATTATTTTCTTTCGTCTACTCGTTTTGGATATGTTGCTTTTCTTTTTCTAGCTTGATCAGCTAAATACTTATTCATTTTTCTTTATAGTATATGCCTTTAGGTTATAAATTTCTCTTAACAATCACTTTAGCTGTATGTAACTCATTACTTTTGATAAGGAATATTTTTATTTTAATTTGGTTTAAATTGAGAAAAATTTTTTCACTGTTATGTGGGATATTTCTTTACCACTTTTGATGTATCCATCCATGTGAATGGGAAACTCAGTTACTAATACTCCTAGCCCTTCCCTACTCTTCTACTCATTTGGTCTTAGGAGAGATGAAGTACCTTATCTGTGTGGTACATTTGGGAAGAATAAATTAGGGCATGCTTGGCTCAGCTTCATCTTTCTCTTGAGGTGAACCTGTCTTCAGCTCCTCCAGGACTGGTTCTGCAGTTCTAGGGGAGGGTGAGGGAAAGGCCTACTCCATTCCTGATTGTCTTTGTCTATATCTGGGTGGGTAAGGCAGTCTAATTCAGTGGTTAAGGAGAAAGTTCTATTTCTTTCTTCACCGAGTTAGGTGCTCCACCTGCTTCCATCTGCCAGTTCATGATCTTATATTCAAGTTATTTAGAATTCAGGTGGTGAAGAGACATGGTAATTGTGGTTAAATTTTGTAAACATTCCCCACCATATGTGTGAAAAGAATTGTGGGGTCCAAAGTTTTATATATGTCCGTTAGTTTGAGCTTGGGTATTTGTCTTGTCCAGTCTTTTTTTCTTTCTTTCTTTCTTTCTTTTTTATTATTTTAAAGACAGTTTTATTGAGATATAATTCACATAATATAAAATTGACCCATTTAAATCATATAGTTCAGTGGTTTTTAGTATATTCACAGAACTGTTCAGTCATTGCAATTGTCCGTGGTTTTTTGCACTCCTCTGTTCTCTAAAGCAGTGCTATGCAATAGAACGATGTTATGAGCCACGTTTATTGTAATTTAAGATTTTCTGGTAGCCAAATTAAAAAAGGTAAAAGGAAATATTTCGGTGAGATTAACTTAAATACTGTATTTATTTAACTTAATAAATCTAAAATGTATTTCAACGTTCAGTTAATATAAATAATTTAAAAATATGTTTTACATTCTTTTTGTACTAATCTTTGCAAACTGGTGTGTATTTTATACTTTTACAGCAAATCTCAATTGAGACCAGCCGCATTTCAAGTGCTCAGTAGCTACATGTATATAATGGCTACCATATTGGGCATCATAGGTCTGTGGTCTTTACTTTTTTTTTTTTTGGTCTGCTTGATCTAGAAATTACTGAGCTTGTGAATTTGTATATTTCTCCCGTAATTTTGTCATTTTTTAGGTGAAGTGTCCTTTTTATCATTGTGATAACTATTTCCTAATGATGATTTTTGTCTTATATCCTGTTTTACTTTATATGCCAACTTTTACTTAGTATTGTCATGATATAATTTTAGCTATCCCTGTATTTTTTACCTTTACTTTTGTCTTAATGTGTCATTAAGTTTTAATCTTGTGTCTTGTGAATGGTTGGAATTTTTTCTTTATCCAATATGATATACTCTTTAAAAAAAAAACTGGTGAATTTACCCCATTTGCATTTTTGTGATTTGGACTAATTTCTATTGTTTACTTTTTATTCTGTTTTTTTTTCCTACTATACAGATTTGGATTAGTCAACTTTTTTCCTCTTTCTCTCTCCCTTTCTCCCTTTTTCCTACTAGTTTGAAAGCTTATATTGTTTTTTTTAGTGGTTACTATTAAAATTTTAAAACAAACATCTACTGATTAATATATTAATAAACTGCACATTTAAATTTTACAGTTTGGTAAGTTTTGACATACATATGTATACCTGAGAAACCACCAGCACAATTGAGATAATAAAATATCAGATCAGCTTGAAAAGTTTCCTCATACTCTGTGATAATCACTCCCTTTCACCTCTTCCAAATTTTTCCTTCATGTCTCCCCTCACACCATTCCTGGGCAACCACAGGTCTGGTTTTGGTCACTGTAGATTAGTGTGCATTTTCTACCACTTTATATACAGGGATTCATAAATTACATACTCTTTTGTGTCTGCCTTCTTTCTCTCAGAATAATTATTTTGAGATTCATATATGTTATTGAATATATTGATATTCATTACTTTTTATTGCCAAGTTGTATTCCATTGTATGACTATACCACAGTTTTGTTTATCCATGTACCTGCTGATGAACATTTGGGTTGTGTCTCGTTTTTGGCTATTACAAATAAAGCTGACATAGATTTTTTTGTACATTTGTATACAAGTTTTTATATGGATATACACTTTCATTTCTATTGGCTAAATATAAGTAGGAGTGGGATGATTAGGTCATTTGGTAAATATGTGTTTAAATTTATAAGAAACCACCAAACTATTTTCCAAAGTGGTTGTACCATTTTACAATCCTTTCAGTAGTGTATCAGAGTGCCAGTTCTTCTACTTCCCTGCCAACACTTGGTATAGTCAGTCTTTTTTCATTTTAATCATTTTAATAGGTATATAGTGGTATTTGTGATTTGAATTTTCATTTTTCTCTTGACTAATTATGTTGAACATCTCTTCAAGTGCTTATTTGCCATCTGTATATCTTCAGTAGCAAAGTGTATATTCAGATATTCTGCCCATTTTTTTCTCTTGGGTTGCTTGTTTTCTTATTATTGAATTTTGAATTCTTTATGTATTCTGGATAGAAATCCCTTATGAGATGTGCAATTTGCAGATATTTTCTGCCAGTCTGTGAACTGTCTTTTATCTTTAAACAGTATCTTTTGGGGACAGAAGTCCTTAACATTGATGTAGTCAAATTTGTCAAAATTTTCTTTTATGGACTTTGTTTTTGGCATTTGGTTCTGGTCCCATGGACTTCCTTTTTATTCTTGCAAGCATAGCAATTTATATTTTTAAATATTTTGTATATTTTATCTGATATTTCTGAATATTTATAGTATATGTGTTCTGTATTAGTTCTGTCCATTTTGCTGCTAGCACCACTGAAAGTGCAGTTTAATGCATGTTATGTTTGAAAATTTTATTAGTTTGTAACTTACAGAAATTCCAAACCCCCCTCCCCCATTTTTGATCCAGTGGAGTCTTTGTAACCTGGAATCTACCATTTATATTTTTGCAAACAAATAGTTACATGTTATTTATAATGTTTTTGTCAGAGTAAATTAAAGATAATTTAGGTCATTGAATAAAAATTCAAAGGATAATTTATGGGCTAACTAATCACTAATGATAACTAATCATGGATATTTTAATTAATAGTCTCATGACTAGGGTTTAAATAAATTGAATTGATTTGTAGCAGCTATCTAGAAACATAAAAGACATTTGTTATTTTAATGGTCATTTTCTATTTGCATGTTTAATATCTGACTCCCTTTTTTTTCTGTTTTATTTTTAGATCACAAAATTTGTCCAGGATAGACATAGAGCTAGAAGAAACAGACTTCGTAAAGATCAACTTAAGAAACTCCCTATACATAAATTCAAAAAAGGTAAGTGAATATTTTTATTTTCTAAATAAAAACCCTTAGTTTATTTAATAATACATGGTGATTATACTCTAATGCAACCTTCTGAGTCCTTGCCATACCCTATGCCTAATACTCAGTTAATAATGAATGAGTGGATGTGGAAGATGGTCTTTTGCTGTGGTTTATCCTGGTGAAGGCAAGAAGGGGGTACATGGTCTTCAGAGAATTTAAAAACAATAATGAAACTGACCAAAATGCTTTTTATTATCCCCATGTGCCAGAAGTTCTAAACATCAGTAGGTAAAATACTTCCCTCCACCTGGGTGGTCTGCTCCCACTGGTCTGCCTCCCACTCTCTCTCCCACCCTACACCACCACTGTATTAACATTGCAGTAACTAAACACATAGTTTATAGTGTTGTGTTAACTAAACACAGTAGATAGCTATTATGTGTCAATATATTGTAAATGTATCATGTCATTTAATTTTCATATTTCTATGAAATGGGTACTGTAATGGGCATTATAGATGAGGAGATAGAGGGTCAGAAAGGCAAAAAATTTAATGTCTCACAGCCAGCACTAAGAGAGCTGGGGAGGGGCATGGGTCTAATACTCTAGCCAATGTAGTTTCTCCTGCTTATGCTTGGTGAGCTTTTAGTGTAGGTCCATGCTTATTAAATCTTTTTGGCCAGTAGTCCCCAGAATTTTCAATTTCTGTACCAGTAAAAATGTTCTGTTTTTTAATTCAGCAAAGAAAATGCATAGAGAGTAGAAAGGAGAAATAGAGAAGGCATTAAAACTTAATTCTGTCAACTATACTTCAATAAAAAAAAATTAGTTCTGCAAATTTTTTATTTTTCCAGGTAACAAAATGTTTAAAAAACCTACCATTTATAATAACCATAGTTTATGAAAAATATAAAATGTAACAACAAATAAATAGGAAAATCACATGTTAAAAAATAAATAACGACATTCATAAAAATGCAATGTGCTATCATCATACAGTGTGGATTAAGTAAAAGATTCATAAACCAATTTGAGGACTGGCTTTAGGAATCACTTTTTTAGACTCCATTTTGTGTGTTTATTTTTATGTTTCCTAAAACCAGGGGGAAAAAAAGAGTAAAAAAAATGATGTTGATGTTGTCCTAGGCTAAAAATGGGCATGCATAGTTGGCTTTTCTTCTGAGTAAGATAAGTAGCCATTGTAGGATTTTGAGCAGAGAAAAGATCTAAATTAAAAGTTGAGTGGGCCTTTCTTGCTGCTATGTTAAGAATAAGATGCAGAGGGTCGGGGTGTAAGCAGAGACCAGATGGGGGCCGTCACAGTAATCCAAGTAAAAGACGCATGTGGCTTGGATTGGAATGGCAACAGTAGAGGGGGTGAAGAAATCTTAGATTCTAGATACATTTGTAAGGTGGAATGTACTGGATTTATTGATACACTAGTTATGGGGAGAGGAAACAAGGATGACTCCAGATTTTTTGGTCTCAGTGACTGGAAGGATGGCATTGCCTTAAATAGAAATAAAGATGGTGGAGCAGGTTTGGGGAGGAAATTTGGGAAATCAGTGTTGGACATGTGGAATTTCACATGTTCACTAGACATTTAAATGAGTCTGGAGTTTAAGAGAGGGGTCTGAACTGGAAGTATTGATATAAAAAGATGTATTTAAATCATAAGACTGGATGAGATTACCAAGAGAATGAGTATGGATGGACAGAATACTAAAGACATATTGGGGCATCCCAACATTGAGTAAGGAAGAAGAGGAGTCAGCAGTGGAGACTGAGAAGGGGTGACTAAGTTATACAGAGGAAAATCAGAAGGAGTGGTTTACCAGAAACCAAGTGATGCAAATCTCTAAAGAGCAAGGAGCGATAGATAACCTGTGTCAAATGTTCCTGATAGATAAGTAAGATGAGAACTAATTGACCATTAGAAGTTATTATCATGATGTACAGTTTTGACAGAGTGGTCCGTCCAAAAACCTGATTGTGGTGGGTTTGAGAATGGAAGGAGAGGAACAGTAACTATAGACAACTTTTTCAAGAAACTTAACTACAAAGGGGAGCAAAGAAATAGTGTAGTAGCTGGTAGGGGAAGTTTCGTTAAGAAATAATAGTGTATTGCTGAAGGAAATTGATGACGTAGGTGATAGATGGGAGAATTGCTATAATAATGTCTTTGTGAAGGCAAGAAGGCATGGGATCTGGTGTACAAATAGGTAGATTGACCTTAGATAGGAGCATGGAGAGTTGAGCTTAGGGAAAGTAGAATATGTGGGTGCAAAATTCTGGTAGTGTTTATGGTGGTCAGGCTGTGGAAATATTCTTTACCTCCATTGTTCTCAGTGAAGTAGGAAACACAATCATCAACTGAAAGATGAGGATGGGGGAGGAGATTTTGGAGGTTTAAGAACAGAAAGGTATAAAATGTTATTCTGGGAAAGTAGATGGGCAGATGGGCTAGGGAAATATAAAACATTGCCTGGGAGCCTGAACCTCCCTTTCAGGTTCATAGTTATGAACCAATCAGCATAACTGTGTGTTTTTCTCTAGCCATGTTCATCTGTATGGAGTGGTGTTTATCCTTACCATACCTTCACATCTTTTAAAAAATGTGAAGTATAACATGTATACAGAAAAGTATATCAGACATTTTTCTGGAACCATCCAGTTCAAGAAACAGAACATTACTAGCATTGCAGAAACTACTGTGGCCCCTTCTAGATTGTAATCCTTTCCTCCTCACTGGAAGTAATCACTATGCTGGCTTATGACAGTCATTTCATTGCCTTTATCTTAAGTTTTGTCACCTATGTATGGATTCCAAAACAATATGATTTAATTTTTCCTAGTTTTGAATTGCGTTTTTGGTCTTAACCTCTTTTATTAACAATTTTTTTGGTGAAATTAACCCACTTTATTACATGTATATGTAGTTAATTCACTTTTATTTCTTTGTATAAATATTTATCCATTTTACTATTAATAGACATTTGGGTTTTTTATTTATTTTTTATTGAAGTATAGTTGATATTCAGTGTTCTGTTTTGTTTCCCCAGTTTGGGGCCATTACAGACCATACTTTTAAGAACATTCTTGTACATATATCCTGGTGTGTATGAGCATGAATTTCTTTAGAGTATATACCTAGAAGTAGATTAGCTGGCTTAGGATATACATATCTTCAATTTTATTGGATAATACCAAGTTTTTTTCAAAGTGATGATGGTACCAGTTTATATTCCCCTCAGTAGTGTATAGGAGTTCCTGTTGTCCCACATATGTACCAATATTTTGTACTGACAGCCCTTTAAATATTAGCCAATCCAATGGATTTATAAAGATAGCTCTTAGTGGTTTTAATTTACATTTCCCTCCTCGTCAGTGAGGTTAAGTGCCTGTTTATATTTTTATTTACTAGTTAGATTTTCACTTCCGTGAAGCACCTTTCATGTCATTTTCCATTGGGTTATCCTCCACTTCTTTTTTTTTTTAATTTAATTAATTAAATTATTTATTTATTTATTTATGGCTGTGTTGGGTCTTCATTTCTGTGCGAGGGCTTTCTCTAGTTGTGGCAAGTGGGGGCCACTCTTCATCGTGGTGCGCAGGCCTCTCACTATCGCGGCCTCTCTTGTTGCGGAGCACAGGCTCCAGACACGCAGGCTCAGCAATTGTGGCTCACGGGCCTAGTTGCTCCGTGGCATGTGGGATCCTCCCAGACCAGGGCTTGAACTCGTGTTCCCTGCATTGGCAGGCAGACTCTCAACCACTGCGCCACCAGGGAAGCCCTCCACTGCTTTTTACATGTAGGAGGAATTCTTCAGATGTTCTCACAACCCCACCCTGGAGTTGTGGTGTGTGGTGAATCAGTTCTTCACTGATACTTTGTGTCTTAACTGTCTTCTAGTTTGTCGCTTATGTTTTCACAGGACTAAAGTTCTTTTTAAATATATTTATTTATTTATTTATTTATTTATTTTTGGCTGTGTTGGGTCTTTGTTGCTGTATGCAGGCTTTCTCTAGTTGTGGCGAGCGGGGGCTACTCTTCATGCTGTGCGTGGGCTTCTCGTTGCGGTGGCTTCTCTTGTTGCAGAGCACGGGCTCTAGGTGCGCGGGCTTCCGTAGTTGTGGCACGTGGGCTCAGTAGTTGTGGCTCGCGGGCTCTAGAGCGCAGGCTCAGTAGTTATGGCACACAGGCTTAGTTGCTCTGCGGCATGTGGGATCTTCCCAGACCAGGGATCGAACCCGTGCCCCTGCATTGGCAGGCAGATTCTTAACCACTGCACGAGCAGGGAAGTCCCCTTATGTTCTTTTATGGTAGTGTTTTTGCATGTTTTAAAAGAACTTCTTCCATACTCTAAGGTCATATAGATATTATGTTATCTTCTGAAAGCTTTATAGTTTTGCCTTTCATGTTTGGGTGTTTAGTCTACCTAAATTGATTATGTAAAATGGGGGCCCAATTTAAGTTATTTCCAATTCGATATTTTGTATAAGGATATCCAGTTGTCCCAGAGCTAAGTATGAAAAATACACTGTTAACAGTGTTGGTCACCTCTGACACAATCAAGTGTCCGTGTGTGTGTTTGTTTCTGGACTTCTTTTGGTCTTATTGTTTGTCCTTATACCAATACCACACTATCTCAGTTACTATAGGTTTATGGTAAGTCTTGATATCTGATCGAGTTAGTCCTCCCACCTTGCTCTTCTTCAACAATTTTTAGTTATTTTTGACACTTTGAATTTCCATGTAAATTTAAAATCAGCTTGTCAAGGCCACCCTACCTCTAAACATATACATACAACTATTGTATTTGTTGTAGTAAAATAGATGTAACATAAAAGTTACTATTGTAACCATCTTTAAGTGTAAAGTTCAGTGACATTAACTGTATTCACATCGTTGTGCAGTCATCACCACCATCCATCTCCAGAACTTTTCCATCCTCCCAAACTGAAACTCTGCACCCAGTAAACAATAACTCTCCATTTTCCCCTCCCACCAGCCCATGGCAACTATCATTCTGCTTTCTATCACTGTGAATTTGTGTTTTATAGGTACGTCATATAAGTAAAATAATAAGTGATTGGCTTATTTCACTTAGCATAGTGTCCTCAAGATTTATCCATGTTGTAGTGTGCGTCAAAATTTCTTTCCTTAAGGCTGAGTAATATTCATAATATTCTGTGTATATACCACATACTGTTTATCCATTCATATGTTGCTAGATACCTGGGTGCTATTGTGAATAATGCTGCTATAAACATAGAGGTACAAATATCTGTCTGAGTCTCTGCTTTCAGTTCTTTTGGGTATATATCCAGAAGTGGAATTGCTGGATTAAATGGTAATTCTCTGTTTAATTTTTTGAGGAACACCATACCATTTTCCATAGTGGCTGCATCATTTTACATTCCCACCAGCACTGCACAAGAGTTCCAGTTTTTCTACATCCTTGCCAACGCTGTCATTTTCCGGGTTTTTTTTGATAATAGTCATCCCCTAATGGATGTGACATGGTATCTCATTATGGTTTTGCTTTGAATCTCCCTAATGATTAGTGATGTTAAGCATGTTTTCATGTGCTTATTGGCCATTTGTCTATCTTTGTAGAAATGTCTGTTCAAGTCCTTGGTTGTATTCGTCTTTAACCTTTTGGGAAATAATTTCAAACTTAGAAAAACTTTGCTTCAAAGTTTAAAAACTTTTGTTCTGAGAAAGAGTCTGTTAAGAGGACAAAAAAACTTTGCATGAATTGTCCAAAAACACCCATATACCCTTTACCCAGATTTACCTATTACTTACTATATTAGCTTCCATAGGGTTGCTATAACAAAGTACCACAAACTAGGTGGCTTAAAACAATAGAAATTTATTTTCTCATAGTTCTGGAAGCTAGAATTCCAAACTCAAGGTGTTGGCAGGGTTGTTTTGTTCCTAATCTAGGGAAGGAGTCTTCCTTGCCTCTTCCTTGTTTCTGGTGGTTGCTGGCAGTCCTTGGCTTTCCTTGACTTGTGGCAGCATAACTCCAATCTCTACCTCCATCTTCACGTGGCTTTTTTCCCTGTGTGTGTTGTGTGTGTCTAAATTTCAATTTCTTATAAGAACACCCAAATCCATTGTAACCTCATCTTAACTTGATTACATCTGGAAAGAACCTATATCCAAATAAGGTACATTCACAGGTTACAAGTGGACATGAGTTTTTGGAGGCAACCTATTGCTTTATCATTTTTGCTCTCCTTCTTTACATATGTATGTATGTATATAAAATTTTTCATCTGAATAATTTGAGAGTAAGTTATATGCATCATGATCCTTTATGTCTGAATATTTTCATGTGTATTTCTTAAGAATAAGGAGATTCTTTTGTGGTACTGCATTTAAGTCACCAACTTCAAGAAATTTGTTGATGGACTATTTTAATCTAATTCATTCCTTTTTCTAGTTTTGTCATTTGTTCCAATAGGTTCCTTTATAATAATTTTTCTTCCAGTATAGTATCCAATCTAGTATCACTTATTGCATGTAGTTATCGTATTTCTTTGGGTTTCTTTAATCTGGACTTGTTATTCAGCCTTTGTCTTTTGTGACATTGACATTTAGAATAACACAGTGCCCCTGCCTTTTGTTAAAAAACATTTTTGTTTTTTAATAGATTTTATTTTTAGAGCAGTTTTAGGTTTACAGAACTATTGAGCAGAAAGTATAGAGAGCTCTTATATGCTCCTCCCCTCTTAAAATACTCCTAATATTATCATCTTTCATTTGTGTGGTATATTTGTTACAAATGATGAATAAATATTGAAATATTATTAACTAAAGTACATAGTTTGCATGAGAGTTCACTCTGTGCATTTTGACAAATGTGTAATGTCATGTGTCTACCATATCATACAGAATAGTTTCACTGCTCTAAAAACCCCCTGTGCTCCATCTAGTCGTCCCTTTTTCTTTCCTTCCCACAAACCACTGGCAGCCGCTGATCTTTCACTGTCTCTATAGTTTTACCTGTTGCGGACTGTCATATAGTTGGAATAGCAAATATGCATTTAAGGTTCCTCCATGACTTTTTGTAGCTTAATAGGTTATTTCTTTTTGTTGCTGAATAATACTCCATTGTATGTCTATACCAAAGTATGTTTATCCATATTGTCTATTGAAGAACATCTTAGTTGGTTCCAAGTTTTGGCTGTTAAGAATCAAGCTGCAATAAACTTTTGTGTGCATGTTTTTGTGTGGACATCAGTTTTCAACACATTTGGGTCAACAACAAGGAGCATGGTAGCTGGATCATGAGGTAAGACACTGTGTGGCTTTGTAAGAAAACGCTCAACTGTCTTCCGAAGCAGCTGCACCATTTTGCTTTCCCACCAGAAATAACTGAGAGTTCTGTTGCTGCACACCCTCTCCAGCGTTGGGTGTGGTCAGTGTTCTGTATTGTAGCCATTCTAGTAGGTGTGTAGTGGTATCTCATACATATGATGTTGTGCAGCTTTTTATATGCTTATTTGCATTTGCCATCTGTGTATCTTCTTTGATGAGACCTTTTACTCATGTTTTAATTGGGTTGTACTCTTGACTGAATGTTTGTATTCCTCCAAGATTCATATGTTAGAGCCATAATCCCCAATGTGATGATATTTGGAGGTAGGGCCTTTGGGAAGTGATGAGGTCATGAGGATGAGGCCCTCATGCATGGGATTAAGTGCCTTCATACTTGAAGAAACACAAGAGAGATGATCTCTCTCTCATGTGAGGATACAGCAAGAAGGCAGACATCTGCAAATCAGGAAGAGAGCGATCACCAGGAACCAAATTGGCCAACCCCTTAGTCTTGGACTTCCTAGCCTTCAGAACTGTGGGGAGTAAATGTTTGTTGTTTGAACCACCCAGTCTATGGTGTCTGTTATGGCAGCCCAAGTGGACTAAGACAGGTTGTTTTCTTATTTGGGTTTTAAGAATTCTTTGTATATTTTGGATACCAAGCCTTTATCCGATATGTATTTTGCAAACATTTTTTCCCAGTGTGTGGCTTGTCTTTTCATTCTCTAACAATGTCTTTCTCAAAGAAGAAGCTTTTAAATTTAATGAAGTCCCTCCTATCGGCTTTTTTCTTTCATGGTTCATTCTTCTGGTGTTGTACCTAAAAACTCACTGTCAAATTCAAGGTCACCTAGATTTTCTATGTTATCTTCTAGAAGTTTTAGAGTTTTGCCTTTTCCATTTAGGTCTATGATCCATTTTGAGTTAATTTTTGGGAATGGTGTAACATCTATGTCCAGATTCTTTTTTTTAATATTTCTTTTTATTCTGGTAAAGTATGTATATAACATAAAATTTGTCATTTTAACCATCTTAAGGGTACAATTCAGTGGTATTAATTACATTCACAATGTTTTTGCAGATATCACCACTATCTGTTTCTAAAACTTTTTCATCATTCTGGAAACTCTGTACCTCTCAAACAATTACTTCCTATTCCCACCTCCCACCAGTCTCTGATAACCTCTAGTGTACTTTCTGTCACTACAAATTTGCCTATTCTAGATATTTCTTGTAAGTGGAATCATACAATATTTGTCCTTTTGTGTCTAGTTTATATCATTTAGCATAATGTTTTCAAGGATTACCCATGTTGTAGCATGTATCAGAACTTCATTGCTTTTTATGACTGAATAATATTCCATTGTATGAATTTACCACATTTTGTATATCCATTTATCTGCTGATGGACACTTGAGTTACTTCCACCTTTTGGCCATTGTGAATAACACTGAAAATTGGTGTAAAAGTATATTTGAGTTCCTGCATTCAGTTTTTGAGTAAGTACCTAAGAGAGGTATTGCTGGATCATATGGCAATTTTGTGTTTAACTTTTTGAGAAACTGCCATACTGTTCCACAGTGTATTCTTAATTATGACACCAAGAGCATGAACAAAAAAAGAACAGAGAATTTAGACTTCATCATAATTAAAAGGTTTTGTGCTTCAAAGAACATTGACAACGATGTGGAAGAATAAGAACCCTTGTGCATTGTTGCTGGGAATGTGAAACAGTGCAGTGGCTGTGAACAGTGGAAAACAGTGTGGAGGTTCCTTAAAAAACTAAAAATAGGGGCTTCCCTGGTGGCGCAGTGATTGAGAATCTGCCTGCCAATGCAGGGGACATGGGTTCCAGCCCTGGTCTGGGAAGATCCCACATGCCGCGGAGCGACTAGGCCCGTGAGCCACAACTACTGAGCCTGCGCGTCTGGAGCCTGTGCTCCGCAACAAGAGAGGCCGCGACAGTGAGAGGCCTGTGCACCGCGATGAAGAGTGGCCCCCGCTTGCCACAACTAGAGAAAGCCCTCGCACAGAAACGAGGACCCAACACAGCCCTAAATAAATAAATAAATAAATAAATAAATAAATAAATAAATAAATAAATAAATAAAAATTTTAAAAACCCACAAAAACTAAAAATAGAACTACCGTATGAGCCAGCAATCCCACTACTGGGCACATACCCTGAGAAAACCATAATTCAAAAAGAGTCATGTACCACAGTGTTCATTGCAGCACTATTTACAGTAGCCAGGACATGGAAGCAACCTAAGTGTCCATTGACAGATGAATGGATAAAGAAGATGTGGCACATATATACAGTGGAATATTACTCAGCCATAAAAAGAAACGTAATTGAATTATTTGTAGTGAGGTGGATGGACCTAGAGTCTGTCATACAGAGTGAAGTAAGTCAGAAAGAGAAAACAAATACCATATGCTAACACATATACATGGAATCTAAAAACAAAACAAAAAACATGGTACTGATGAACCTAGTTGCAGGGCAGGAATAAAGAGATAGACATAGAAAATGGACCTGACACGGGGTGGGAGGGGAAAGCTGGGGCAAAGAGAGAGTATCATCGACATATATACACTACCGAATGTAAAATAGTTGGCTGGTGGGAAGCAGCAGCATAGCACAGGGAGATCAGCTCGGTGCTGTGTGATGACCTAGAGGGGTGGGATAGGGAGGATGGGAGGGAGGCTCAAGAGCGAGGTGATATGGGGACATGTGTATGCATATGGCTGATTCGCTTTGTTGTGCAACAGAAACTAACCCAGTATTGTGAAGCAATTATACTCCAATAAAGATCTGTTAAAAAAAAAAATAAAATAGATAACTAATAAGAACCTGCTGTATAAAAAAAAATCAAATCAAATAAAAAAAAAATACATTGCCAATTCCAAGCTCATGAAGATTTACCCCTATGTTTTCTTTTAAGAATTTTATGGTTTTAGCCCATACTAGGTCTTTGATCAGTTTTGAGTTAATTTTTATATATAGTGTGAGGTAGGGCTCCAACTTTATTCTTTTGCATGTGGAAATACAATTGTCCGAGCACCATTTGTTGAAATGACTATTCTTTCTTCATTGAATGGTCTTTTACCCTTGTCAGAAATATTGGCCATAGATGAATGGGTTTATTTCTAGACTCTCAAGTCTATTCCATTGATCTCTATGTCTGTCCTTATGCCAGTACCACACTGTTTTGATTACTCTGGATTTGCACTACATTTTGAAATTGGGAAGTGTGAGTTTTCCAACTTTGTTCTTTATTTTCCAAGATTGTTTTGGCTATTTAGGATCCCTTGCGAATTCCATCTGAATTTGAGGTTTGAGTTTTCCATTTCTGCAAAAAAGGCTGTAGGAATTTTGACAGGGATTGTGTTGAACTTGTAGATTGCTTAGGGTAGGATTGAAACTTTAACAATATTACATCTTGCAATCCATGAAAATGGGATGTCTTTCTATTTATTTAGGTCTTCTTTAGTGTCTTCCATCAATGTCTTACAGTTTTCAGTATACAAGTCTTATCACCTCCTTTGTTATTAGATTTTTTTTCCTACGTATTTTATTCTTTTAGATGCTATTGCAAATGGAATTAATTTCTTAATTTTCTTTTTGCATTGTATATTGCTGGTGTATAGAAACCCAACTGATATGTTGATTTTGTAACCTGCAACTTAGCTGAATTTATTAGCTCTAGTAGGTTTCTTGTGGATTCATTGGGATTTTCTATACATAGGATCATGTCATCTGCGAATATACATAGTTTTACTTTTTCCTTTCCAATTTTGGATTCCTTTTATTTCCTTTCATTGTGAATTGCACTGGGTAGAACCTCCAGTACAGTGTTGAATAGCAGTGGTGAAATCATGCACCCTTATCTTGTTCCAGATCTTAGGAGGAAAGCTTTCAGTTTTTCACTGTTGAGTATGATGTTAGTCGTATGATTTTCAAAAATGCCATTTATCCAATGAAAAAATGGGCAGAAGACCTAAATAGACATTTCTCCAAAGAAGGTATAACAGATGGCCAAGAGGCACATGAAAAGATGCTCAACATCGCTGATTATTAGAGAAATGCAAATCAAAACCACAATGAGGTATCACCTCACACCAGTCAGAATGGCTATCATCAAAAAGTCTACAAATAATAAATGCTGGCAGGGGAGAAAAAGGAACCCTCCTACACTGTTGGTGGGAAGGTAAATTGGTACAACCACTATGGAAAACAGTATGGAGATTCCTTAAAAAACTAAAAATAGAGCTATCATATGATCCAGCAATCCCACTCCTGGGCATATATCTAGAAAAGACGAAGACTCTAATTCAAAAAGGTACATGTACCTCAGTGTTCATAGCAGCACTAGTTACAATAACCAAGATATGGAAGTAACTTAAGTGTCCTTCAGCAGATGAATGGATAAAGAAGATGTGGTGTATGTATACAATGGAATATTACTCAGCCATGAAAATAAAATGAACTATTGCCATTTGCAGCAACATGTATGGACCTAGAGAATATCATACTAAGTGAAGTAAGGCAGAGAAAGACAAATACCATATGATATCACTTATATGTGGAACCTAAAAAATAATACAAATGAATCTATATACAAAACAGAGTCACAGACATAAAAAGCATACTTATGGTTACCAAAGGGAGAGGAGGGAGGGAATTAGGAGTATGGGATTATCGGATACAAACTACTGTACATAAAATAGATAAGCAACAAGGATTTACTGTATAACATAGGGAACTATATTCAGTATCAGAAAAATGAAAAAAATGCCATTTATCACAATGATAAAGTTCTCTCTTTTTTTTTTAAAGGTGAATTTTTAAAATTTTGTTTATTTATTTTTTTTGGCTGTGTTGGGTCCCTGTTGCTGCGTGCAGGCTTTTTCTAGTTGCAGCGAGCGGAGGCTACTCTTCGTTGCAGTGCACGGACTTCTCATTGCCGTGGCTTCTCTTGTTGCAGAGCATGGGCTCTAGGTGCACGGGCTTTAGTAGTTGTGGCATGCGGGATTCAGTAGTTGTGGCTCATGGGCTCTAGAGCTCAGGCTCAGTAGTTGTGGCGCACGGGCTTAGTTGTTCCACAGCATGTGGGATCTTCCCAGACCAGGGATCGAACCTGTGTCCCCTGCATTGGCAGGTGGATTCTGAACCACTGCACCACCAGGGAAGTCCCTGATAAAGTTCTCTTTTATCTAGATGAATTTTTTGGTATGCCTCGTTCTGGCACCATTTTTAAAAAGATTATCCTTTCTCTCTTTCTCTGTTGTCAAAGAGCAGTTGACTATATTTATGTGGCTCTATTTCTGGGCTTTTTATTCTGCCCCATTTATCTGTATGTTTTTCACCAATTCCATATTGTGATTGTGGTAGCCTTATGGTTAAGTCTTCAAGTGAGGATAGGGTCTACTCAGGAGCTCCCCCAGTGTCTGCATGTAAGACTGCAGCCTCTCTGGAGCTGTAGTAAATTGTGATACTGGAGCTTCTATCTAGTGTGTGTCTGTGGTACTGCAGATCCTAGTGCATAGTTTATCATCTTTGTTCTCAGAGATCCCCAGTCTGGCACCCCATTCTTGTCAGTACTTGGATACATCAAGATAGAAACCGCTCCCTTGGGCAGCCCTTCTAAAATTCTGACATTGGGCATACATTCTATACCTTTCCCTTCCCAGGTAGAACACAGGAGTTGGGGGTTTCCTCCCAGGGGAGAGAGGTTCTGGTGCAAGAGAGTGGACAGTGTAATGAATTTTCTTAGCGGGCTTTGATGTTGTTGGCTTCACCCTTGCCTTTGTTGCAGGAACCTTTTAACTGTTTTCTGGATTTCTCAGAGAGGCATTTGGTCTGTTTGTTAATGTTAAGTCTCCATGGTGGCAGGCAGACCCAGGGCAGGCTTCCTGTTCTGCCATCTTGCTGACATCACTCCTCTCCTTCACTTTTGAAGGATAATTTTGCAGCGTACAGGATTCTAGGTTGGTGGGGTTTTTTTCCCCTCAATACATTAAATATTTTACTTCACTCTCTTCTTGCTTGCCTGGTTTCTGAGGAGAGTCAGGTGTAATCCTTATCTTTGTTCCTGTAAAGGTAAGGTATTTTTTTCCCTCTGGCTTCTTTCAAGATAATTTTTTTTTTAATCTTTGATTTTCTACAGTTTAAATATGATATGCTTAGGTTTTGTGTTTTTTGGCATTTTCCTGCTTGGTGCTCTCTCATCTTCCTGGACTTGAGGTTTTTTGTCCTACGTTAACAGGGGGAAATTCTGAATCATTTCTTCAAATATTGCTTCTGTTCCTTTCTCTCTTTCTTCTCCTTCTGGTATTCCCATTACACACATGCTACAACTTTCTTTTTTAGTTGTTCTACAGTTCTTGGGTATATTGGGTTTTGTTTTGTTCCAGTCTTTTGCTTTTCAGTTTTGGAGGTTTCTATTGACATATCTTCAAGCTCAGTGATTCTTTACTCAGCTGTGTCCAGTCTACTAATGAGCCCATCAAAGGCATGTTTCATTTCTGTTTATGTTTTTGATCTGTAGCATTTCTTTTTAATTCTTTCTTAGATTTTCTATCTCTCTGTTTATATTACCTACATCTGTTCTTGCATATTGTCTGCTTTATTCATTCAAGTCCTTATCGTATTAATCAGAGTTGTTTTAAATTTATGATCTGATAATCCTGACATCCCTGCCGAATCTGAGGTTGGTTCTGATGCTTGCTCTTTCTCTTCAAACTGTGTTTTTTGCCTTTTAGTATCCCTTGTAATTTTTTGTTGGAAAAGTGGGACATGATATTCTGAGTGAAAGGAATTCCATTAAGTAGGCCATTGGTGGTGTGGTGGTGAGATGTGGGGGACAGGAAGCATTCTATAATCCTATGAGTAGGTCTCAATCTTTTTGTGAGCCTGTCGGCTTTGGGCTGTGAACTTCACAAGTGCCTCTTGGTTTTTTCCCAGCCTTTAGTGTGACCTGATGGCTGGAGAGGTTGGAGTTGGGTTTTTCCCTTCCTCCACGTTGGTTAGACTCTGATAAAAACCCTAATAGGTTAGGACAGTTGATCCTTGAGGGCAGGCTTGTTAAGAACAGAATGCCCTGGCATAATTTAAAGTGGCTGCTTTTCCCCTCCCCTTCCAGAAGCCCAAGGGGATTTTTCTCCACCATTCACTGTGAGAACCTGGTAGAGCGCCACAAGATAAAACTCACAAAAAATGCTCAGGCTCCGCTGGAGTTTTAAACTCTGACTTGTACACACTGAGCCTCTAGCAGTTCATCAATTACAGTTCAGTTTTTCCTACCCTGGTACTGGTTCCTGTGGAAGTTTCTGCTCAGGGGTTTCTGCTCTGATAAGTTGTGATTCTCTGTATCTACCTGTCTGTATCTCCATTGTGGGGGGCAGCAGTTTGCCCTGTGAGTTCATTTCTCTGATGGATCTAAGAAGAATTATTGATTTTTCAGTTTGCTCAGTTTTTTACTTGTTATGGCAGAATCATGACTTCTGCTTCTTACGTGCGTGCGAGACCAGAAAACTTCCCCTAGAGTTTTAAACTCTCAAACTCATCTACACTGAGCCTCCAGCAATTTATCAGTTACAGTTTATGATTTTCTACCTGGTGCTGTTTTCCACAGTCTTTTGCTCCTGGGCTTCTGCTCTAGTAGGTTGTGATTCTCTATATCTGCTAATCTGTCTGTCCAATTCAGGGGGAGGCAGTTTTCTCTGTGACCTTAGTCCTTCAATAGATCTAAAAAGAGTTGTTGATTTTCAGTTTTTTTTAGCTTTTTCCTTGTTGTGAGCTTTTTCCAAGATCCTTAGGTGCGACACCAGAAACTGGAAGTCTCCCCTTTGCCCTTCTAGTTCTACTACTACTTCTGCTTCATACCACCTTGGTTGTAGGTGTTTTTCTAGATCATTTATTTACCTAGGAGTGAAACAGCTGAGTCATAGAGTATGTATATCATCAAATTTACTGCATAGTGCCAAGTTAATCTCCAAAGTGTTTTTACCAATTTGCCATCCTACAAGAGGTAAATGAGAATTCCTGTTACTTTACACATTTCCAGGTCAGTCCAGTATTCTTAGAAAGGTTTAGGCCTGATGAGATCTACCTGTCTTTCATGAGGTCTTCCTTTAGTTTAGTGCCAACAAAATTATTTGTTAATATTATTTTTGATATATAAAGCTGCTTTTAAGAAATACTTTTAAGTATTAAAGTATTAATACTTTTTAAGTATTTTAAGAAATACTGCCCTTAAGTAACTTATACCTTAACTTGTATGGTAAATTCCAGATTTAAATATCTATTCATGCATTCAATAAATATATACTGGGCACTTGCTGTGCTCTGGACACACTGTTCTACCTAAACATTGGGGATGCAGTAGTGAGTATAAGTCAAAAAGGAACTGTCATTCCAAGTTTTAACAAAAGATCTCACACTGGTTTCTTTAACTATTGAATTAATAGTTTAGAAAACATTTTGACTTAATGCATCTTTTTGTGAATTCCTAATACATAAATGAGTTGGGTCGCACATTTTTAAATTATTTGTTATTAGTCTACATCTTGAAGATATTTTTCTTTGCATAGGTTGTATTATTTTTTAACTTTTAAGAAAGATTCATACCTAGCACGGCACTTACTTAGTAGGAATTCAGATATTTGCTACTTGCTCCAAATTATAATTAAGTCACAAACCATTTAAATTCAGTTATCCTAGTCCTAAAAATATTAAACTTTCCAGCAGCTGGTAGAGTTCCAAACCTTTGCTAATATGCCCTCTTTTGTATCCACTGACAGTAGTTTTCAATTTGCACAAAAGATTTGACAGTGTAAAACTTTGTTCTCAGCATACCTATGATCATTTCATTGTAAGCCAAATTATGAGAAATTTAGAACCAATCACTGGATGAATTTTTAGAAGTGGCAGACTAAACACATTTTGGTAGTCGTTATTGTCTGTGAAAAAGTCAAACTGTTTTGTCATAATTATGAAAAGTATAAAATCAAGATGGTTTCCACATGAACATAGCATTGGAGACCATTTAAATTTTTTTAAAAAGTTAATCCTTTGCCAAAAGCCTTAACCTTGAATTTTTTTTCTTAGTCCAGATGCTTGGCGCTACACAGTTTGAAAGTATGAAAAGCCTGTCAAGTTCATCACTGTCAAAGGATAATGATAGTGTTGAAAACTGATGTTCTCTATGCCTTTCAAGTGTAAAGACTGAAATAATCCAGTTTATCCAAAAGAAATCCCACCCACTTTTTCTTACTTGTGGGAAGTTATCTCACCAAGAACTCTCAATCCAGGCTGCAACATAACGATTGTACAGGTTGTACATTGCACAACTCTGGGAGATTTTCATTCGTTCTTCGTTATCAGAGATTTCTATATTTGTGATAACAATTATTTGGGGGGCAAAGAGCAATAAAGTACCTTGAGGAAGTGTTGCTTTTTTTCTGATTTGCTTCAGGGTGTCATTGAGCCAGTAGAATTTTTGCTGTGAACATAGGATGATTGATGTAGTGCTGTAGCCATCTTAACAATCTGCTATGCAATCACCCAAATCCCAAATGCAGACACATTTACAGGACAAATGATCCATTTCTTTAACAAATAAGGTGTACAAAGAGGGCAGGGCAGTTTTAGATTAAAAGAGACTGAAAGTCATCAGCCAGATGCAATGTTTGGACCCTGTTTGGATCCTAGTTTGAATAAATTATCTGCAAAAGGACAGTTTTAAGACAACTGAGGACATTTGAATATGCCTTGGGTATTGGATGATATTAAGAAATTACTGTTCATTTTGTTAGGTGTGTAATAGTATTGTGATTACAAATTCTAAAAATCCTTATCTTTTAGAGATATATACTAAAGCATGTGTTGGTAAAATGATATGTCTCAGAATTTGCTTTAAATATTGATACTTCAGGGAAAAAAGTAGAGGAAGTTATCAGATCTAACAAAAACAACAGAATATTGAAAACTGTTGAAACTCAGTGATGGTACATGAGGTGGTATAATGGTATATGTCATTATACTTTTGTGTATGTTTGAAACTTTTCTAATTTAAAAAAAGTAAAGAAAGAAAGAAACTACTTACTCTCACTGGATCTTATGTCCAAAGGGAAATCCAGTAGAAGTCAGTGAGGAATGTTAATTATTTTACCTCTTCTCCCGGTAGAAGTCATTCCATTTTAGGAATTATAGACAGCTCTAAAACTCCACTAGAATCACAAGTCATTTCCTTTCCTATAGCTGGTTCCTAGGCTTCCTTCTACCACAGGTAAACTTTAGCAATTCGTATCAAAGCTATACTAGTTGGAGGGGTGGGTTTATGTAAGTAATGTAAGTAGTTCTTATGAACCCCATAACAGTGAGGAAGTTAGCAGTTAACTTTTAGAGGATCAGCAAAATGATACAGTGCAAAGAATACAGGATATGGAACCAAAAGACCTGGTTCTATTAGTGATTAAATGTGTGACTTGAGCACTTAAACTACCTCTCTGATAATACCTGCTGAAAGTACCTCACTAAGATATGAGAAGAAAGTAATGCAAAATCATGTCTTTTCAAATACAAATTATTATGGACCCAAACTAAGCAAGTTTAGTCTCATGCTAGCCATAAAATCTATGCAATTTCACCGGCCAGCTTAGATGTTCAGGATGCCTTAACTTCTGAAGAAAAAGAAATCTGAAGTTGTTATATAAGTGTCTCCTTTGTGTCCTACTGGATTATTTCTTACAGTTACTCTGAATTATACTTTTTCTAACTGTAAAATTACATTTTTTTAATACTCCATGTTATGGGAAATGTTTTCACATATATTGCCTCATTTGGCTTCTTTATCCATGACCTGTTGTATGATTTTTTATTTAAAGATGTTTTCTCCCAAATGGTATTATATTAGCAAATTTTCATAGGCTGATCATCCTCTAAGACTTATTTTACTAAGTTAGAAATGTTTATTAAACGGTTTCGTGGTGGCTACGCTCTGAAAGAAGCAGTAAAGAATTATTTTATAAAGTTGGGTTACAGTCTCTGCCCTCAAAAGAAAAGGTATGTTGTGGTTCAGATAGTCTCAACTTTTTTGTGGTTCAGATAGTCTCAGCTTTTTTCTGCTTTCTGCCTCCCTGGAACTGACACGTGCAACTCACTGCCCTCAGTAACCCCTCTTCTGCGCCGTGTTTCCAACCCCGGATGCCTGTGGGTGGGGTAGGCACTCAGGAGCGCTGCTGCAGTCAGTCACCAGTCTTCTCAGTCCTCTTCTTCTGTGAAGTAGGAATCTCCTTTGCTGCCGTTTACCCTTTGGGTCACTGCTTGCTTAAAATGATAGCACACTTTTGAGAGCTTTCTGTGTGTCAGGCACAGATCTGTGGGTTTTATCTCAGGTTATTATCTCCTTAGCCCTTGCCTTTTCCTAGTGAGCTATTTCCTGGCGGCTTGCATACTCGCCTATCTCCCGCCTAGACCTTTCTCCTAAGCTCCAGTTCCACATATCCAGTTAACTAATAGACATCTCTGCCTGGATACACAGTCTTCAAATTCAGTATGTCCAGAACTGCTTTTCCTTTCGCATTTCGTCAACATGTATTTGACCAGCCATTGTGCTTGGCGTTAGAGATAGCAGCTTAGTGTCCCTAATTATATACAGTAAGAGAACTTCTGTGGTTTATTCTGAGCCTTATTTATATGTAAGAGTAAAGTCAGACTTACACTTTAGCACGGTCTAGGGACCTCATGGTCTGGCCCCTGCTTCCACCCCCAGCCTCACCCTCTGTTCGCTTCCTTGCGTCTTACATTCTAGCCTGAGGAGCTGCCTCCTGTTCCCCCACCCACATACTTCTGTGTAGCTTTTTTGGAGTTTTAATTCCTTTCCCTGCTTTGTTAACCTTGAAGTCCCAGTTCTTCCTCTAAGCTCTGCCTTAGTATAGTTCATGGTATTTGCCAAGTAAATGTCAATATGTACCTGTTGTTGTAATGGACATTTTATAAAACTTACAAAGAAATGTGACCCTCATTCTCAAGGAATTTCCAGTCCAGTGGAGATAGGGCAAATGTAATTTATATATATTTCCATAGAGAGTATGACTTTCCACCACAAAACAGGTATACCCCTCTTTTTGAAAGTTTGCTTAATGCCACTTTGCTTTTTTGAAAGACCTGTGTTAGTACCTGTTTTTGCTAACTGAAAGAAATCCAAAGAGGATTTTCGCTTTTATAAAAAAAGGGTGAAAAGCAAAACTAGTGTTCAGCCTCTGTTTTGCAACGAGCTGTTGTAGAAGGCAGCACGCACTCCGAGCACTGAGAGTGGCACCCCAGCTCCTTCCCCGGGAACTACACTCAGCGTCTCAGCATCAAGCCAGTGTGAACTGTCGCTGTGAGCATCTGCGCTTTATCTCAGCTTACGTGCATCCGTTAGCAAAATGTGTCCTAAGGTAACTGCTTCTTTGTGCCATTTTGGCTTATGAAAGTTTTCATAAAACTCTACTTTCAGGTAGCAGGGGAAACCTGTACTGTATTTCTTGTATTACAATAAAGTGTGTGGTCCAGAAAGAGTACTCCATCTTTGCAGAGATATTACATTCTGACACACTGTAGTCTAAATAAACTGCACATATTATTCAGACTATAATCAGTCTTTGGTAATAGTTACATTATTTCAGGATAAAATATAGTCACAAAACACTAACCATCTCTTTAACATTTAGAATTAGCTTACCAATTCTTAGTTAAAAAAAAAAATCCGCAGCTTGTATACAGTTAATTTGCTCCCAGTCCCTCTCCTGCTCCTTTTACATGTTGTATCTTAATGTCAAGCAAAACACTTAAAAGTTTTTAAACTTTCGTTAAATGAAAATAGCCATCACTTAAGATTACATGCATTATCTTTGATTCACCCTTTCTCTTTTATTACCAGTGTCTAGTCTCCAAATGCAGTGAGTTGTTCTTTCAAAATGATTATTGGATCTAATCATTTCTTTCCATTCTTGTGGTCACTTTATCATGCAAGCCAACATCAGTGTATTACTTGATTTTTGGGAGTGCTAAACATTAGGTCAGTTTAACCATCTCTAGGCTCACCTCTACATCACAGGCCCGGGTCCCTTCAGCACCTGATGAAGAATTTCTAAGATGTTGTTTTCATACATCAGTTATTCCAAGATCAGAGTCTGCATCTTGGTATTCAAAGCTTTTCATAATTTGGCTCCACCAAACTCATCCTCCCTTACTTTCTACTGCTCTGTATTTCTAGCTTTGTGTAACTTTGATTTTGCCATGTTTATTTCCCCTTTGCAAAAGTCTTTCAACCGTTTACTTTCCCAATAGTGTCTTTTCCTCCTTAGTTTTTCTAAATTCAGTTTAAGACTTGATCCTAGTTCTTCTCTAAGCACTCTGCTCCAATACCTCCTGGTACAGTGAACTCTTCTCTTCTTGGATATCTTCTGATTATCAGT